>NC_092333.1:464998000-466254500 GCF_046630445.1 Rutidosis leptorrhynchoides
GCTTGTTACGGGTACGTTTCTTATCAACAATACATCTGCTTATGTTTTATTTGATTCGGGTGCCGATAGAAGTTATATGAGTAGAGAATTTTGTGCCAAATTAAATTGCCCGTTAACGCCTTTGGATAAAAAGTGTATAGTTGAAGTAGCAAATGGTAAACTAATTAGGGTTGATAAAATTTGCCGAAATCAAAAAATTAGTTTAGTTAGCGAAACGTTTACAATTGATTTAATACCGGTGGAATTGGGAAGCTTCGATGTGATTATTGGAATGGACTGGATGTCCAAGGTGAAAGCAGAAGTTGTTTGTCATGAGAAGGCGATTCGCATTCCGAGAAAAGACGGATTACCCTTAATGGTGTATGGAGAAAAGGGTAATGCCAAATTAAATCTTATTAGTAGTTTGAAGGCGCGCAAACTAATAAGAAAAGGTTGTTATGCCGTACTAGCACACGTTGAGAAGGTTGAAAAGAAGAAAAGAAAATCAACGACGTTCCCGTTGCAAGAGAATTTCCTGAGGTATTTTCGGACAAATTACCGGGGCTACCTCCACATCGATCCGTTGAATTCCAAATAGATCTTGTACCAGGAGCCGCACCAATAGCTCGTGCTCCATATAGACTTGCACCCAACGAAATGAAAGAATTACAAAGTCAGCTACAAGAATTATTAGAACGTGGTTTTATCCGACCGAGTACGTCACCATGGGGAGCTCCAATTTTGTTCGTTAAAAAGAAAGATGGGTCTTTTCGCATGTGTATCGATTACCGTGAGTTGAACAAAGTCACCATTAAAAATCGATACCCTTTACCCCGAATCGATGACCTATTCGACCAACTCCAAGGTTCGAGCGTATACTCCAAAATCGACCTAAGGTCAGGTTATCATCAACTAAGGGTTAAAGAAGCCGATATACCGAAAACAGCCTTCAGAACTCATTATGGCCACTACGAATTCATGGTTATGCCATTCGGTTTAACCAATGCACCCGCAGTTTTCATGGACCTCATGCACCGAGTATGTAGTCCATATTTAGATAAGTTTGTTATTGTCTTTATTGATGACATCCTTATCTATTCGAAGAATAACCAAGAACACGAACAACACTTGAGACTTGTGTTAGAGTTGTTAAGAAAAGAACAACTTTATGCTAAGTTCTCTAAATGTGCTTTTTGGTTAAGTGAAGTACAATTTCTTGGCCACGTAGTCAGTAGTAATGGAATCAAAGTTGATCCCGCTAAGATCGAAGCCATCAAAAATTGGGAAACCCCGAAAACTCCAACGCAAATACGTCAATTTTTGGGTTTAGCCGGTTACTATAGGAGATTTATTCAAGATTTCTCCCGAGTAGCCAAACCTTTAACTGCTTTGACACATAAGGGGAAGAAGTATGAATGGACTTCCGAACAAGAGAGTGCCTTTCAATTGTTGAAAGAGAAGTTGACTACGGCACCTATTTTATCGTTACCTGATGGAATGGAAGATTTTGTTATCTACTGCGATGCATCAAGAATGGGTTTTGGGTGTGTTCTTATGCAACAGAAGAAGGTGATTGCATATGCTTCTAGACAACTCAAAATTCATGAACAAAACTACACCACACATGATCTGGAATTGGGCGCCGTTGTTTTTGCATTAATGATGTGGAGACATTATCTATATGGGGTTAAGTTCATCATATATACTGACCACAAAAGTCTCCAACATATTTTAAATAAAAAGCAACTAAACATGAGGCAGCGTAGATGGGTTGAGCTGCTAAATGATTATGATTGTGAAATCCGTTACCACCCAGGGAAAGCGAATGTGGTAGCCGATGCCTTGAGTCGAAAGGAAAGAGAACCTATTCGAGTAAAAGCTATGAATATGATTATTCGTACTAATCTTACTACTCGAATAAAAGAGGCACAACAGGAGGTTTTGAAGGAAGGAATTTTTGGAAGAGAAATACCCAAAGGATTAGAAAAACAGCTTAATATTCGGGAAGACGGAACCAGGTATTTATCTGAAAGAATTTGGGTACCAAGGAATGGGGATTTGAGGAAAGTGGTACTAGATGAAGCACATAAAACCAGGTATTCAATATATCCCGGAGCGGGGAAAATGTACCAAGACCTCAAGAGAAACTTTTGGTGACCAGGAATGAAGGCTGATATAGCCATATATGTAGGAGCATGTTTGACTTGTTCTAAAGTCAAAGCTGAGCATCAGAAACCATCTGGTCTACTCCAACAACCTGAAATCCCAGAATGGAAATGGGAAAACATTACCATGGATTTCATTGCTAAGTTACCAAGAACCGCAGGTGGTTATGATACGATTTGGGTAATAGTCGATCGTCTTACTAAGTCAGCACACTTTCTACCAATAAAAGAAGAGGATAGTATAGAGAAATTAGCACGATTATACCTTAAAGAAGTTGTTTCTAGACATGGTATACCAATCTCTATTATCTCTGATCGTGATAGCAGATTTACTTCTAGATTCTGGCAGGCATTACACGAAGCGTTGGGAACTCGTCTAGATTTAAGTACAGCCTATCATCCACAGACTGATGGGCAGAGTGAAAGGACGATTCAGACACTTGAAGACATGCTACGAGCATGTGTTATTGATTTTGGAAGCAGTTGGGATCGACATCTACCGTTAGCTGAGTTTTCCTACAACAACATCTATCATTCTAGTATTGAGGCGGCACCATTCGAGGCACTTTATGGAAGGAAGTGAAGGTCCCCGATTTGTTGGAGTGATGTGGGGGAAAAACAGATTACGGGTCCGGAAATTATCCAGGAAACTACCGATAAGGTCATTCAGATTCAGCAACGACTGAAAATAGCCCGGAGTCGACAAAAGAGCTACGCGGATGTTAGAAGGAAACCTTTAGATTTTGAGGAGGGTGATATGGTTATGCTTAAGGTATCACCTTGGAAAGGTGTTATTCGTTTTGAAAAGCGAGGGAAATTGAGCCCAAGATACATTGGGCCATTCAAGATCGAAAAACGCATTGGGCCGGTGGCCTACTGTAGAAACCCGAAACTAATCCATCCGGACGAAGTCCATATTGATTACAAACGAATTACAATAGTTGATAACATCGCGAGGTACTTGACCTATATATGATACATTTTACAAACGTTGCATTTATTCTTAAAGAAGAATCTAATATTACATCGATAGTTGACATGTTCGCCTAACATTTCATAATATTCAAATGACCTATTCTGCCATTTTCTTAATAATAATCTCTAATTAACTTCAATGACTCGAATGCAACGTCTTTCTGAATTATGTCATAAATGGCCCCAAGTAATATCCTTAATATGAGCTAATGCATAGCGGAAGACTTAATTCGTACCTGAGAATAACATGCTTTAAAATGTCAACATAAATTTGGTGAGTCATAGGTTTAGTTTCTATATAATAATCATAACATTTAATAAGCCACAAGATTTCATTTAAATGCGCAGGATCATTACAACTGCAAAAATCATTCATACGATGAATCGCCTGGTAACCGACCTTAACATAGAGCGCTTAAGATATCTGGCATCATACATTCCACTATTCAAATGTATGACAAGGACCCTTCGAAGTACTAAAGCATTTCCACTATTCGAAAATGGGGGTGGTTGGTGCCCGTAGATCTACCTTTAGGATTCGCGTCAATTAGTGTTTTTCACTAATTATTAGATTACCAAGCATAATAATAATAAGTACAGATATCCGGTATAACAAAACAATCGTAGAATGTAGTTTCATGAACTTGTGCTTATTTTGTAAAACATTTATAAATTTGCATGTATTCTCATCCCAAAATAATTTAGATAGTAAAAATGGGACTATAACTCACCATACTGTATTTTGTAGTAAAAATACATATAACATCACTGAACACGCATACGGTTGGCCTCAGATTCACGAACCTAATTAATTATATATTTATATATTGGTCAATATCTATTTAACAATTAAGATCAAGTCATATATATATATATATATATATATATATATATATATATATATATATATATATATATATATATATATATATATATATATATATATATATATATATATATATATATATATATATATATATATATATATATATATGGTGCCTTACGATTTTTATTAAGACTGTAATATATTGTCGTAGAACTTAATCACGAATATTAAAAATTGTATTTCCATAAGTTCGGGATCAATACATGTATAAATACATGTAGGATACTAGGTAAGTTAGCTAGGATAAGGTTAGCATCCATTTTTATTAATCAAAACCGTAGCTAAAAACAAACAAAAATATCCAAATTTGTTTTACCCATAATTTCTTCGTTTCAAATCCGTTTTGAGTGATTCAACTTGCCATAGTTTTGTATCGAACTGTTATTTATTAATCTAAACAGAAAAAGTATATGTTTATAGTCGAAAATACAGCTTAGGTGTCAAATACAAGAAGATAGTCATATCCGTCGTAAGAACGACATCTTGATGACTCTTTTTAAAAACATACTTCCAATTAGAGTTTAACCATGGATTTTGGATATATTTCATATCCATATAAAATAAGATTTTTCACCAAAGGAAATCTTTTAATTCAAAGTTTAGGATAGGTTTTTAAAATCAAACCCAAAACAGTCCCCGTTGATCTATGACGGCGTATGTTCAGTTTTAAGGTGTTCTTCGTGTTTACAAGTTTTATATCCTTATGTTAGCTTGACATACTGTCATAATACATGTGTTGAAGTATTTTAAAAGTCAAGTTAGAAGGATTATGTTTGTTTGCGAACAAGCTTGAAATCATTCAAACTATGTTCTTGTTGTTAAAATTTTACAACACAAAATAAGATAGCTATATAAATATGAATTGAATAAGGTTATGAATAAGGTTACTACCTCAAGTTACTTGGACAAAGTTACTGTAAGAGATGAGAAAAATCCTAGAACCAAAAGAGTGGTGGAGTTGGATTGAAGATTGGAAGCAAACTTGTATTTTTGGAAGGATTGTTGAAGTTTTCTTGTGTGGTTTTTCTTATGATGATTAAGGGTTGTTTTTGAAGCTAAATGATGGAGAAAATGCTTGGAGATGATCAAGTATGAAGTTAAGAGTATTTTGAGAGAGAAATGAGAGATTAAGGTGTAAGTTTGAAATGAGAAATGTATGTGGTATTTATAGTTGAAAATGTTAGGTAAAAATAAAATAAAATAAAATAAGTAAATCTTAAAAGTTAAAATAAGAAAAAGTATTTTGTATTTTTATTAAAAGTAAAATCTTAAAAGTTAAAATAAGAAAAAGTATTTTGTATTTTTATTAAAAGTAAAATCTTAAAAGTTAAAATAAGAAAAAGTATTTTGTATTTTTATTAAAAGTAAAATCTTAAAAGTTAAAATAAGAAAAAGTATTTTGTATTTTTATTAAAAGTAAAATCTTAAAAGTTAAAATAAGAAAAAGTAGTTTGTATTTTTATTAAAAGTAAAATCTTAAAAGTTAAAATAAGAAAAAGTAGTTTGTATTTTTATTAAAAGTAAAATCTTAAAAGTTAAAATAAGAAAAAGTAGTTTGTATTTTTATTAAAAGTAAAATCTTAAAAGTTAAAATAAGAAAAAGTAGTTTGTATTTTATTAAAAGTAAAATCTTAAAAGTTAAAATAAGAAAAAAGTATTTTGTATTTTTATTAAAAGTAAATCTTAAAAGTTAAAATAAGAAAAAAAGTAGTTTGTATTTTTATTAAAAGTAAAATCTTAAAAGTTAAAATAAGAAAAAGTAGTTTGTATTTTTATTAAAAGTAAAATCTTAAAAGTTAAAATAAGAAAAAGTATTTTGTATTTTTATTAAAAGTAAATCTTAAAAGTTAAAATAAGAAAAAGTAGTTTGTATTTTTATTAAAAGTAAAATCTTAAAAGTTAAAATAAGAAAAAGTAGTTTGTATTTTTATTAAAAGTAAAATCTTAAAAGTTAAAATAAGAAAAAGTATTTTGTATTTTTATTAAAAGTAAATCTTAAAAGTTAAAATAAGAAATTTGGTTTTTAGTGAAAATATCTAAGATAAGTTAAAATATATTATGTCATGAATGACATATTACACAAATAATTGAAGATTTCTATTGGTATATATCAATAGTAAATACTTCTAGAAGCTGTGTATAGTACTAGTATAATACGGGTATAAAATATATAAAGATATTTCATGAATCATATATAATAACAAAGATGTCATTTTCCATGATAAAAGGTTGAAAATGATGTTTTCCTACTAGTATATTCCAATAGTAAATACATCTTAATACAATACATATATATTTATTTTAACTTAGAAGTTACAACGTCGTTAAGCTTTATATATATATCGTTTCGAAGTCCTTAAGTTAGTAGTCTCATTTTATGTATATAATCCATTGTTAATATATTTAATGAGATACTTAATTATCATATATTCAAGATAGATATAATCCATATATATCCATATATATACATAAGTATATAATTAATACAAGTTATGACGTTCGTGAATCGTCGGACAAATGGATGGTCAATGGGTAATTGATTACATGAATATAGTTTCAAACTTTCTAGACTCAACATTAAGGTTTTTGCTTATCGTGTCAGAAACATATAGAGTTTAAGGTTTAAATTTGGTTGGAAATTTCCGGGTCGTTACAGTACCCACCCGTTAAAGAAATTTCGTCCCCGAAATTTAGTAGAGGTTGTCATAAATAACAATAGGAATGTTTTTATGACGAATATGAGGTAATAATAGAGTTTTATCATTATTGAAAGATATGGATAAAACAATTCGATCATGTGAAGCGCACGAGTGAAGCTATCACAAAAGAATGAAATGAGTGAATATTGAATTGTTTTAACCGATGACGTGATTAAGATTGATTTCCAGAATTTAAGGGATTTAAAGAAAATCTTACGTAATAAGAGTTGGTTTTTCAGCGATTTAGGAAACAGGATCTTCTTTGATTTAATGCGGCAAATCTGTTTTGATTTCTTTGTCGGATATTTAACTATAAAACTACTCCCTTCGTTTTCTTATTTCCATATCCCATATCTTCTACTCTTTCTCCTAAATTCCTATTTTAAGACATTTGCTAATATGCTTCATCCCATTCTAATCCTTGATATACTCTTAATTTTTACGTCTGTCATCCTTCTTTTTCATCTACCACCAGAAGAGTCTATTTACTTCTACTATACTCTTGCGTTGATAGTGCTTCTAGTTCTCCCATGTCTCTATATTGCTATCAACATTGATATACATGGTTTGTAAATCCTGGGTGGTTGTTGAGTGTGATATCTCCCCTTATACTTTGATGCTCTTGTTTCTGTTTTCTATAATCATTGTCATCCATAATTAATACTCTCTCCTTTTTGCTGCGATTTATACCTCAATTTCTATTTTGGGGCTTTGTCCCTTCGTTTCTTCTTCTCGTCCTTGAGTCAAGCGAGCAATGGTCCGGAATTCGTAAGTATGAAATTCGAAATGAACCTAGTTAATGTTCTAAGAAAGAATTGGTAACGACACGATTTTTTTTTTTTTGTCAAATTGCCAGAATATCTTGGAAAAGATAGAACTATCAAGATGGTATATTCCTAATATGTTTAGAGATTGAATAAAATGTAAGAGCCGTGTAACATGGCACATGATGATAGTACTGTGAATCATCACATCCCATTAGAAACTTAACATGACTTACTGTAATATAATGAAGTTGATCAAGTTTCATTATATTATACTAATTCATGCATCAGTTCCCAACACTACTTCAAAACATTCATATTTTAAACTCAGAGATTTCAGAATTTAGAAACTAACACAGTTTCTTTTATGTTGTAACGCAGATGTTACGGAGAGATAAATATTCTCATATAAGAATACTTATGAAAATATCTTCAGAAATATTGAGGATATTTATAATGAAAAGGCACGATGATATTGTAATTCTTCTATCATTGATGGATAACGAGAAAGATTTGTCTGTGAAGGTTTGGAATAAGGAGTAAGGTGTTTGCTAATGATTTCAACAGGTACGGAATCATTTGGATCCTTTGAAGTCAGGTTTAGTTTTCACGATTTGTTCGCGGCCTCCTTCATACTTTGCTCAAACCCTTTTCCAGTTCTCAACCTTCTCTTTTTCGAAGTTTTACCAACACACTGTACCTTATCATCACACTTTTGACCGTTAAAGTTGTTTATAGTTTTTGCTGCTTCATCAGCATTTTGAAAACTAGTTCATGGTCCAGGGTGTTTTTCAGAAACTTCACATTCGAAATATGTAACTCTTAGGGATAGACGTTTTCAGTATAACTGGAGAAGGGCTACAAGATTTTCAAAATACTAATTGCGGATACCGCCAAAAAGATAACGAGCTGCTGGTATATCTGCTAATGATGTTGTGAAATATAAAAGATTCTCCGGTAATACGGGTATAAAATATATAAAGATATTTCATGAATCATATATAATAATAAAGATGTCATTTTCCATGATAAAAGGTTGAAAATGATGTTTTCCTACTAGTATATTCCAATAGTAAATACATCTTAATACAATACATATATATTTATTTTAACTTAGAAGTTACAACGTCGTTAAGCTTTATATATATATCGTTTCGAAGTCCTTAAGTTAGTAGTCTCATTTTATGTATATAATCCATTGTTAATATATTTAATGAGATACTTAATTATCATATATTCAAGATAGATATAATCCATATATATCCATATATATACATAAGTATATAATTAATACAAGTTATGACGTTCGTGAATCGTCGGACAAATGGATGGTCAATGGGTAATTGATTACATGAATATAGTTTCAAACTTTCTAGACTCAACATTAAGGTTTTTGCTTATCGTGTCAGAAACATATAGAGTTTAAGGTTTAAATTTGGTTGGAAATTTCCGGGTCGTTACACCTATCGACTTGAACTACCTCCACAATTAGAAAAGATTCACAACACCTTTCATGTTTCGAACCTGAAGAAATGCCTAGCTACCGAAGATCTCATTATCCCTTTAGATGAAATTAAGATTGACGAGAAACTAAATTTCGTCGAAGAACCCGTCA
This sequence comes from Rutidosis leptorrhynchoides, assembly GCF_046630445.1. NCBI lineage: Eukaryota > Viridiplantae > Streptophyta > Magnoliopsida > Asterales > Asteraceae > Rutidosis > Rutidosis leptorrhynchoides. Next base: position 465,007,084 of record NC_092333.1, read on the forward strand.
AAATTATGGATCGTGAGATCAAACGACTTAAACAAAGTAAGATTCCAATCGTTAAGGTTCGATGGAATGCTCGTAGAGGACCAGAATTCACTTGGGAACGAGAAGACCAAATGAAGTTGAAGTATCCACATTTGTTTCCCAATATCACACATTAACTAGGTACTATTCTAAATTTCGGGACGAAAATTAATTTAACGGGTGTGTAATGTAACGACCCGGATTTTTCCGCTATATATTTATAAGGTTAATATTAACATAATTAATGTTTCCATCATATTAAGCAATCAAACTCATTAAGACTTAGTTATTTGAAATGAATTTTATACAAACGTTTGGCCACCTAGTCTGTCTGACGATTCACGAACGTCATAATTTGAAATAATTATATAATGATGTATTTATGGATATATATATATATATATACTTATGATTTGTTAAAATGATATTTAAGTATCTCATTATATATAATAACAATTGGTTATATACATAAAATGAGATTACTAACTTAAAGACTTCAAGACTATATACATATATATAACGATTAACGTTGTAATAACTTCTAAATTAAAATGTATATATATGTATTGTATTAATATGAATTAATACACTTTTAAAGGACTTAAGTACATATATACTAACATACTTATACTCAATAAAGATAGCTATACTCATAATCTCATTCAATTCCATCAAGAATTCTATTCGTTTTCATTCGGTATTTACACCCGTATCATACCCAGCTTCCATACTTAAATACTATGAGTATATTCCAATATGAAATACCAATTATTACCTCCTTAGCAGCCATATGAGTCACAAGACATGAATAAACATGATGGAACCAACATTTTAACTTCTAGTATGCATTATTATGCTATATTCCAAATTTTGATAAAGTTATTATGCTATATTCCAAATTTTGATAAAGTCTCTTAACCATATGCATGACCAACGAATTTTAACCCTCTTTTTACTCATCCATATCATCTATTTAACCCACCTTCACTCTCATAATATTCACACACAAGAACTCCAAGTATTCTATTCATTTCTTACTCTTTAAACACTCTTTAAAAACACATACTTCAAGTCTATACTTTCAATCTTTTGAATCCATTTCAAGAACTTTTTGAAGATCAAGAACATCACTTTTATCTCAGCAACATTGTTCAATTGATTTGAGGTAGTCACCTTATTCATAATCTTATTCGATTCATATTCATATAGCAATCTTATTTTGAGTTTATAACTAATAACAACAAGAACATAGTTTAGATCATTTCTAAACTTGTTCGCAAACAAACTTAATCCTTCTAACTTGACTTTTAAAATACTTCAACACATGTATTATGACAGTATGTCAAGCTAACATAAGGATATAAAACTTGTAAACACGAAGAACACCTTAAAACTGAACATACGCCGTCATAGATCATCGGGGGCTGTTTTGGGTTTGATTTTAAAAACCTATCCTAAACTTTGAATTAAAAGATTTCCTTTGGTGAAAAATCTTATTTTATATGGATATGAAATATATCCAAAATCCATGGTTAAACTCTAATTGGAAGTATGTTTTTCAAAAGAGTCATCAAGATGTCGTTCTTACGACGGATATGACTATCTTCTTGTATTTGACACCTAAACTATATTTTCGACTATAAACATATTGTTTTTCTGTTTAGATTAGTAAATAACTTTTTGATACAAAACTATGGCAAGTCGAATAACTCAAAACGGATTTGTAACGAAGAAATTATGGGTAAAATAAAATTGGATATTTTTTTTTGTTTTTAGCTACGGTTTTGATTAATAAAAATGGATGCTAACCTTATCCTAGCTAACTTACCTTGTATCCTACATGTATTTATACATGTCTTGTTCCTGAACTTATGGAAGTACAATTTATAATAGTCGTGATTAAGTTCTACGACAATATATTATAGTCTTAATAAAGATCGTAAGGCACTATATATATATATGACTTGATCACCGTGGATCCGTATACAGCGTTTTGACATATCATATTGAATCATCTATATATATATTTCAGAACAACCATAGGCACTCTATATGTGAAGGTGGGAGTTGGCTATACAGGGTTGAGGTTGATTCCAAAATATATATATACTTTGAGTTGTGATCAAGCCTGAGACATGTATACAATGGGTCGCGGATTGCTTCAGACAATATACATATTATGTGTCTTACTATATTAAGACAATATATTATAGTGTTAGTGAATTCTAACACAATATACGCATTTATATTTATATATATATTTATACTGTTGGACTATCGGACTATTGGACTATCGGACTGTTGGACTACTAACAAAGGACAATTAAAATTATCACAAGTATCATAAGTATGGAATATTAATTATATATATATATATCTTGACACAAGAATATTATTATTAGGTTCGTGAATTTGTCAAAGGCCAAGTCTTATTACCATCTATTCGGAAATCATCACAAGTGAGTTATAGTCCCATTTTTACTATCTAAATTATTTTGGGATGAGAATACATGCAAATTTATAAATGTTTTACAAAATAAGCACAAGTTCATGAAACTACATTCTACGATTTTTTTGTTATACCGGATATCTGTACTTATTATTATTATGCTTGGTAACCTAAGAATTAGTGAAAAACACTAATTGACGCGAATCCTAAAGGTAGATCTACGGGCACCAACCACCCCCATTTTCGAATAGTGGAAATGCTTTAGTACTTCGAAGGGTCCTTGTCATACATTTGAATAGTGGAATGTATGATGCCAGATATCTTAAGCGCTCTATGTTAAGGTCGGTTACCAGGCGACTCATCGTATGAATGATTTTTGCAGTTGTAATGATCCTGCGCATTTAATTAAATGAAATCTTGTGGCTTATTAAATGTTATGATTGTTATATAGAAACTAAACCTATAACTCACCAACAATTTTGTTGACTTTTTAAGCATGTTTATTCTCAGGTGATTATTAGAAAGCTTCCGCTGTTGCATGTTTACTCAACGTCAAGATTTGGAGTCATCATGCTTTTCTAAATAAATAAACTTGCATTCGGAAATTGTATTTGTAATATATTGTTGGCAAGTATGTAATGGTGTGTGTAAAATACATGTATTTTGAGGAGATTGTCTTTGATCGACAATCAAAACTTATGTTTATAAACCTTTATTCAATAATAAAGGTTATGGTTATTTTAAAATGAATGCAAGCTTTGAAAACGTCTTATATAGAGGTCAAAACCTCGCAAGGAAATCAATTAATATGAAACGTTTATAATTAATATGAACGGGGCATTTCACTAGCTGTGCAGTCACCTGAGCTGGTTCAACACGATGAAGACCCAACTCAAGCCTGCTTTGGGGGTCAGTTATGTTCTCTGCTGGTTGTACTGTCAGCAGAGAGTATTGCTTTAAGTTCATTTCAGAAAAATGTGAAAGTGCCTGGTTAGAAGAGTATGGGTTGCTACTCTTCTTGACACCTGTTTTAAAACCAGTCAGCTTGGGAGCCAGGGTTATACCTGTAACTCCCTCAATATTTTTCAAGTCAGCAGTTAAAAAATTTTCAATTAAGTTAGATTGTTCTGCTGTTTGGTCTAGAAATGCACCAGGTTCCATAGCTAAATCCTTTGCAGGAGCAGCAGCTGAGACTAGTGCAATCTCCCCTGTGGTTCGCTTGGAGCCAGCTTTAGCACGCTTAGGTTTGCCTGTTACCAAGAAATAGATGAGCAACGGATTCCAAGACTAGAATTGGGTAGTCAGTATATAAGACTAGGGCTGTTCTTTATGATCAGAGAGCACTAGATTCTAATACAACTACTGCTTTACCAGTATATGAGACGGTGGCTGTACTAGTTGAGGTAGATGGCTGCTTCCTTCGCATTGTTGGCTTTCGCTGAGGACCCTCCCCCTCAGCTGGTGCAGAACCAGAGGCAGTCGATTGGGTAGCTCCACGACGAGCAACAAGATACTCGTTCATTGCTGGTGTCAACTCAGCATATGGAGCAGCAGGTACATCCTTTGGCATGCCCCCTTGTTTTACTGGGACCTCAAATGATTCATCAGCAATTTGCTGATAAGCTTCACCCAGTTCACTTTCAAATACCAGGATTAAGAATCGTGGAAATGGAATCAAGTTGGTTCTTACTCTAGCAGTCACCATTTCCCTTAGCCTCAAATAAATTTCAAGGGCATAATCGATGTTCCTGTTGAACAACAACCCATGACCAAGCTTGAGCTCAAAATCTGAGCATTGGTCAAAGCTACCTGACTTTTGACTCATGCACTGAGTCATCAACCCAAAGAAGTAGTACCACAGTGGTGGCATATGCTTTCTTAACTGTGTATGTGCCACTGGTCCAGCAAACCCAATGGTCTCCAACACCTCCCTTCTGAATTCGTCACTAGTAGGTGAATCAACAAATGGTCCACCGGGTAAATGAAGAGCGCGTCTAATAGCTTCGACGGTGACAGATCAATTTAGGGTTTCAGTCACCATGCCACGAATACATGGAACGTTGCCAGGAGTGGTGGCAACAGTGGCAGTATACCAAAATCGTACCAAACAGGCAGCATAGAATCGGGAAGGTACACCGGTGATGGCTCTTGCCAGAGGTGATTGTCGGATATATTCGATGAGGGCCTCATATCCTTTGTTAACCTTCGATTTGGGAATAGAGAGGGCATGTGCAGCATTGCCTCTAGATAGGCGAATCAGTGAGTGATCAGGTGCATTGGGAGCCCTAATCAGGTTGGGGTGAAGATTGAACAGTGGTCCTTGAACGACTTGTTCTTGAACCACCGGTTCCTCCGGTGCCGGTGCCGGTTGCGGTTGTGGGGCAGGTTGTGGTTGCTGTTGTGGTTCGACTGATTGAGGTTGATGTTGCTGTTGTTCCTCTTGCTGGCTTGCAGCACGTGGTGATTGTTGTTGTTGTTCTGCCATTGAAGAATGTAGGATGAAGATTTGAAGATTGAAGATTGAAAAGATTTTGAGAGTAAAAGTGTGTGTGTTTTGAATAATGAATAACCGAAGGTTATTATGGAAGATGAAACACACTTTTATCCGTTGTGATTGGGTGAAAAAGTGCAGGAGAGAGAAAATTACTGTCATCTGCAGGCGCGTGGGCAGATGTGACAGACTGGCACGTTTTCAAGGGGACACAGACTGTTGACATGATGTTTATACGGCTTAAACACTCATACCTCCCATTCAGCATTAAATGCATCAGATTTCATTTCAAACTAATTGATTTAAACCTCAAAAATAATTTTTGTATTAAATACAAAATACTTTTGTTACATTTAATATGTCATGAATTTAATTTAAATCATTGGAAGTAAATGAGTTTCCAGTTTTAAGGAATCATTAAATTTGGAGAGCTATTTATTATTTCATTGAAAACATTTAAGTAACCAAAATATAAAAGACCTTGCTGTGCTGATTGTTTGACATGTAGGCAGTAAGTAAATAAATGTGACTTACTGGTTTGCCCTACATGTTGTAGAGCCAGCACACCAACAAAAGTTGTCTTTTATTTAAAGTTCAAGCATACCCAGCTCAGAGATGAGATAGTTAAAACGTTTCTCATCTAATGGCTTTGTAAAGAGGTCTGCTAACTGCTGGTCTGTATAAATAAAATGTAACTCAACATCACCCTTTTGAACATGATCCCTTATGAAATGATACCGAACATCGATGTGCTTAGTCCTTGAGTGCATCACAGGATTGTTAGTGATAGCAATTGCACTGGTGTTGTCACAGTAGATTGGAGTTTTTGTAACATGAACACCATAGTCCTTTAGCTGGCTTTGCATCCATAGTACTTGAGCAGTACAACTACCAGCAGAAACATATTCTGCCTCAGCAGTAGATGTGGACACGGTATTTTGCTTTTTGCTTGTCCAGCTGACTAGCCTACCACCCAGTAACTGGCAACCACTAGTAGTACTTTTCCTGTCTATTTTACACCCTGCAAAGTCAGCATCTGAATACCCAATTAGTTCAAAATCTTGGTCTTTGGGATACCAAAGACCACGTTTAGCAGTACCTTTTAGGTATCTGAATATTCTTTTTACTGCCAACAAGTGTGACTCTTTAGGATCAGCTTGATATCTGGCACAGAGACATGTGGCGAACATAATATCTGGTCTGCTGGCTGTGAGATAAAGTAGGGATCCAATCATACCTCTATATTCAGTGATATTGACTGGTTCACCATTTGGATCAGCATCTATTTTAATGGATGCTGCCATTGGAGTCCCTATGTCTTTTAAACAGGTCAGACCAAATTTCTTTAACATATCTTTGATATATTTATCTTGACTTATAAAGATTCCATCATCAAGTTGTTTGATCTGCAATCCTAAAAAGTATTGCAGATCTCTTTGTAAACTCATTTCATATGCCTTTGACATACGTTTTGAAAAGGCTTGACAATGTTTTTCATTTTTAGAACCATAAATAATATCATCCACATATATCTGTACCAACAAGAGATCACCATCTATCTCTTTTGAGAATAGAGTGGTATCAATTGTTCCAACTTTAAAACCTATACCAGTGAGATACACATGAAGTGTCTCATACCATGCTCTTGGAGCCTGTTTAAGGCCATAAAGAGCTTTGTCCAACTTGTAGACATGGTCTGGATATTTACTGCTTACAAAACCAGGAGGCTGTTTGACATAAACTTCTTCTTGCAGCTTCCCATTCAGAAATGCAGATTTAACATCCATCTGAAATACTCTAAAGTTCATCCTAGCAGCATATGCTAAGAACAATCTGATAGCTTCCATCCTAGCCACTGGTGCATAAGTTTCCCCATAATCCAATCCTTCTTCCTGTCTAAACCCTTGAGCAACCAATCTTGCTTTGTTTCTGATAACAACACCATCTTCATCCATCTTGTTTTTAAACACCCACTTAGTACCAATGATCTTCTTTGTCTTATCCTCAGGTTCAGGTACCAATGTCCACACTTTGTTCCTATCAAACTGAGTAATTTCTTCTTGCATTGAACCAACCCAGCTAGGATCTTGAAGTGCTTCCTCAGGACACGTGGGCTCAATGGTAGACACAAAATTAACATGCATACAAAAGTTGCTGGTTACATGCCTCCTTGTTTTAACACCACTAGCAAGATTACCAATAATCTGCTCAATCGGATGCTCCCTTGTCCATTTGGTGTTATGAACAGGTGAGCTGGTTGTAGAACACACAGCATCTTGATCATCAGCTGGTTCAGATGAGTGACCAGCAACAGAAGGTTGCTGATCAATATCAGTAGAATCAGTACCAGCTTGTGATCTCTCAGAACCAGCAGACCTAGGCTCAAGTTGCAGCACTTCAGTAGAGCCAGTAGGTCCACTTGGTTTAGACACAGATGGAACAGAATGTTCCATTTCATCATCAGAGAACCCAGCAGCATGAATTGGTGAGGGTTGTGCTGCTGGCTCTTCATCATCAAGAGCTTGCTGAGTAGGCTCTTCAAACAGTAACTCTTCATCTTCACGATCAGTAGATGAAGCAGAGGCAGTTTCATCGAATGTAACATTAATGGATTCTTCAAAACAACCCCTTCTTTTGTTGTAGACCCTGTATGCCATTGACATGTTGGAATATCCAAGGAATATACCTTCATCAGCTTTAGCATCGAATTTGCCCAGCTGATCCCTATTGTTTAGAATGTAACAGGGAGTGCCAAATACATGAAGAAATGAAATTGAGGGTCTTCTTCCTTTGAGAACTTCATAAGCAGTTTTTCTGATGTCTTTTCACAATAAGAGATCTATTCTGGGTAAAACAGGCAGTATTCACAGCTTCTGCCCAGTAGGAATTCTTCAACCCAGACTCAGCCAACATAGATCTTGCTGCTTCAATGAGAGTTATGTTTCTTCTTTCTGCAACACCATTTTGCTTAGGTGTTCTCACAGCAGAGAAATTTTGGGAAATACCTTTGTCAGCACAAAATTCTTCTAATGTAGCATTTCTGAATTCTGTACCATGATCACTTCTTAGTTGCTTCACCAGTTGTGCATTCAAAAGCTCCATTCTTTTGATAAAATTGATGATTTCATCAGCAGCTTCACTCTTTTGCCTCAAAAAGAACACCCAAGTGTATCTCGAGTATTCATCAACAATAACCAGTGTATACTTCTTCCCACTACAGCTGGCCACATTAACTGGACCAAAAAGATCCATATGAAGTAAGTGAAATGGTTTCTCAACAGATGAGATTTGCTTTGATTTGAACGAGGCATGGTGATGTTTTCCCTTTTCACAACCAGGACACAATCTGTCCTTCACATAAGACATCGTGGGTAGCCCAGACACCAAACTTCTACTGGATAATTTGTGAATATCTTTGAAGTTGAGATGTGAGAGTCTCTTGTGCCATAACCACTTCAGGTTGTCTGCTGCCTTTGAATAGAAACCAAGTATCTGTTGTTGTGACTGCTGTGTTCATGTCAATTTGATACATGTTTTCATGTCGTTTAGCAGTCAGCAGAGGCTTCCATGTCTTATCAAAAATAGTACCAATTTTCTTTCTGAATTGGACTATCTTATTCTTGCTTGTCAGTTGGCTTATGCTGAGTAAGTTATGTTTAAGCCCAACTACATATGCAACATTTGAGAACGTGACATTCCCATTTGTCAAAGTACCAAATCCCTTTGTGTAACCCAACGAATTATCTCCATACGAAACCACTGGACCATCCTTTTCCTGATAGTCCATCAGCAGGGACTTACTTCCGGTCATATGTCTCGAACAACCACTATCGAGATACCAGATTTGCTTGTTTTGAATGCCCTGCACAATAGCTTAGAGATTAGTTCTTTTTGGGAACCTATCCAAGGATGGTAAATGAAGGAGTCACCTTTGATGACTTCTTCTTTTCTGCTGGCTTGCTAGAAGAAGCAGCAGATGAGGTTTGGGTTTGAGTACACTGGTTGGCCAAATGAGCTTTGCTGCCACACTTGTAGCATTTTCTCACTTTTGGCTTTTGTGGCTGGTCATACACAGATCTAATAGGGGCAGTAAGATCGGGTCGACTTTTGGTTACTGCCTCAATTAGCTGGTCAAGCTTGACTGTCATTATCTCAGTGATAGACAGTTCATCAGTCGAGTCAATTTTTGCTTTTCCCTTATGGGCAGCTTTCTTTTTGGAACCAGTACCATAATCATGGCGAACTGCCTTGCCTTTATCATTTGACAAGTTAGCATGGGAAGTTGCTGGCTTGTCTTCTGATGCTGATGAACCAGTAGGTATCTTAACTGCTGCCTTTAACTTGCCAGTATTTCATTTCACTGGCTTGTCTGCAGCTACTGGGTGACCAGTAGATTGGTCATCAGCTGGCTTAGCACTGGTAGAACTCGAACACGAAGGGGAATCAGTTGGTTTAACTTTTCTCAAATTGTTTTCAGTGATTTCCCTTTTAATACGTCTTTCTTTTGGAGTCATGTAGTAGATGCTTGAGGGGTCAGTAGTCTCATCAATTGAGTTACTGGCTTCTCTTGCTCTAACCTCATCCTCCAAAATTTCTTTCATGGCAGGTGGTGGGGACACAGTAGGTCTAACAAATTTGTTTGTCATAACCTTTTTACCTTCAACTATCTTGGCAAAAGTATTTGACAAGACAGCTTCAGGATCAGTTTCAAGAATCGGGTCCATGAAAGTAACTTCTGCAATAGCAGCAGCAGCAGCATAGTCACCAGCAAAGAAGGCTTCAACTTGGGCAGGCACCTGCTCGTTAACACATTTAGCTGTGCGTTGAGCAGATGTGCACCATGAAGTAACAACTCTTTTGAGATTGTCCAGCTGGGTCTTGACTTCTGCTGCCTCAACGTGAAGAGTTTCTAAAGCAAAGTTTTGTTTTTCAAGTTTGGAAATTGTATCTTTTAAGATCTTAATTTCATCATTTTTGCCTTTGAGTTTTTCATTTAAAGATTTGTTACTAGATTTCAAACTCTCTTCACGTTTGCAGCTTCTGCATAAGTCAATTCTTAGGTAGTCAAACATTTCAGCTTTTTCATCATCAGTATAAGTTCGAAAATTATCAACCTTATACATCATTTCAGTTTTCCATTGAGGAGAATCTCTGTTTTGATCAGCTTCCCTCATATCAGCCAAAAATGTACTACCACCATCATCCTCATCAGACTCCTCGACCTCTTTGGCCATCAAACACAGCTTTTTACCAGTAGCGTAACCAGCACCATCATCATCAGTATCACTATCAGAAGATGAAGACGTGCTGGCTTCATCCCAGTCATGATGTTCAGCAACTAGAACCTTTTCTGGCTGTTTACCCTTCTTGTCAGTCTTTGTACTTTCCTTCATCTGAGCTTTCATAGCTTTGTACTTGTTTTTGTACTTATCAGCTTTTGAGAAAGAGTTAGCATGTGACGTGGACGGTTTCTTGGACATGCATTCAGCAACAAAATGTCCAACCTTCCCACAATTAAAACACTCAGATTTAGGACCCTTGACTGACTTGCTGTTGTACCTAGCACTTGGCTTTTTGCTCCCTTTGTATGACTTGCTGGTTCTACTACGATTGAACCTTTTGAACTGCCTAGCCAGCAGAGCCATACCTTCAGCAAACCCTTCTACATCACTTTCATCAGTACTGCTTTCTTCAGACCCAGTACCACTTTCCTCAACACTATCAGCTGACTCTTGTTCTGCCAGTAACTTTTGAACCAGTAAAGCTTTTTGAGCTTTCTTCCATTTAGCAGCAGCAATAAGAGCAGTATCATCATTTTTAGATGATTTTGAAGTGGTGGGGGTAGACCTAAAGTTTTCCTTCATGTTAAGTTCAAATTTGGCTTCTGCCTTCTCATGGTTCCAAAGAGAACTGTAAAGAGAAGACAGGTTAAAGTTCTTTAGGGTCTGTGTGGTTCTCAATGGGTCAGTAACAGGTTTCCATTTACATGGCAGTGCATCAATGAATTTGTTCACTTGTTCAAATTCAGTGTAGGTCACATTTAAAGTGATCAGGTTTGCTATCAAAGAGTTAAACCTAATGAAGGTTTGCTTAAGGGTTTCATTCTTATAGGCAAAGAACATTTCATATTCTCTTTTAAGAGCAATCATCCTGTTCTGCCTAACTTCTCCCATACCCTCATAGGTGACATCTAGGTAGTCAAGCATAAGCTTAGCATTTTCTTTTCCCTTGATCAGTTTGAACAGTGGGTTAGGCAAAGTTATGGCTAACAGGGTTCTGATTTTAGGGTCAAGACCAACTCGACGTTTATCCTCATCATCCCATCTAGAGGGAGTGAGAATAACCTCTCTGCCAGGGATGGCATGAAATGTCCCGTTCTTATTGATTAAAAACGTTCCATATTAATTGATTTCGTTGCGAGGTTTTGACCTCTATATGAGACGTTTTTCAAAGACTGCATTCATTTTAAAACAAACCATAACCTTTGTTTCATCAATAAAGGTTTAAAAAGCTTTACGTAGATTATCAAATAATGATAATCTAAAATATCCTGTTTACACACGACCATTACATAATAGTTTACAATACAAATATGTTACAACAAAATAAGTTTCTTGAATGCAGTTTTTACACAATATCATACAAGCATGGACTCCAAATCTCGTCCTTATTTAAGTATGCGACAGCGGAAGCTCTTAATAATCACCTGAGAATAAACATGCTTAAAACGTCAACAAAAATGTTGGTGAGTTATAGGTTTAACCTATATATATCAAATCATAATAATAGACCTCAAGATTTCATATTTCAATACACATCCCACACATAGAGATAAAAGTCATTCATATGGTGAACACCTGGTAACCGACATTAACAAGATGCATATATAAGAATATCCCCATCATTCCGGAACACCCTTCGGATATGATATAAATTTCGAAGTACTAAAGCATCCGGTACTTTGGATGGGGTTTGTTAGGCCCAATAGATCTATCTTTAGGATTCGCGTCAATTAGGGTGTCTGTTCCCTAATTCTTAGATTACCAGACTTAATAAAAAGGGGCATATTCGATTTCGATAATTCAACCATAGAATGTAGTTTCACGTACTTGTGTCTATTTTGTAAATCATTTATAAAACCTGCATGTATTCTCATCCCAAAAATATTAGATTTTAAAAGTGGGACTATAACTCACTTTCACAGATTTTTACTTCGTCGGGAAGTAAGACTTGGCCACTGTTGATTCACGAACCTATAACAATATATACATATATATTAAAGTATGTTCAAAATATATTTACAACACTTTTAATATATTTTGATGTTTTAAGTTTATTAAGTCAGCTGTCCTCGTTAGTAACCTATAACAAGTTGTCCACAGTTAGATGTACAGAAATAAATCGATAAATATTATCTTGAATCAATCCACGACCCAGTGTATACGTATCTCAGTATTGATCACAACTCAAACTATATATATTTTGGAATCAACCTCAACCCTGTATAGCTAACTCCAACATTCACATATAGAGTGTCTATGGTTGTTCCGAAATATATATAGATGTGTCGACATGATAGGTCGAAACATTGTATACGTGTCTATGGTATCTCAAGATTACATAATATACAATACAAGTTGATTAAGTTATGGTTGGAATAGATTTGTTACCAATTTTCACGTAGCTAAAATGAGAAAAATTATCCAATCTTGTTTTACCCATAACTTCTTCATTTTAAATCCGTTTTGAGTGAATCAAATTGCTATGGTTTCATATTGAACTCTATTTTATGAATCTAAACAGAAAAATTATAGGTTTATAGTCGGAAAAATAAGTTACAAGTCGTTTTTGTAAAGGTAGTCATTTCAGTCGAAAGAACGACGTCTAGATGACCATTTTAGAAAACATACTTCCACTTTGAGTTTAACCATAATTTTTGGATATAGTTTCATGTTCATAATAAAAATCATTTTCTCAGAATAACAACTTTTAAATCAAAGTTTATCATAGTTTTTAATTAACTAACCCAAAACAGCCCGCGGTGTTACTACGACGGCGTAAATCCGGTTTTACGGTGTTTTTCGTGTTTCCAGGTTTTAAATCATTAAGTTAGCATATCATATAGATATAGAACATGTGTTTAGTTGATTTTAAAAGTCAAGTTAGAAGGATTAACTTTTGTTTGCGAACAAGTTTAGAATTAACTAAACTATGTTCTAGTGATTACAAGTTTAAACCTTCGAATAAGATAGCTTTATATGTATGAATCGAATGATGTTATGAACATCATTAATACCTTAAGTTCCTTGGATGAACCTACTGGAAAAGAGAAAAATGGATCTAGCTTCAATGGATCCTTGGATGGCTCGAAGTTCTTGAAGCAGAATCATGACACGAAAACAAGTTCAAGTAAGATCATCACTTGAAATAAGATTGTTATAGTTATAGAAATTGAACCAAAGTTTGAATATGATTATTACCTTGTATTAGAATGATAACCTACTGTAAGAAACAAAGATTTCTTGAGGTTGGATGATCACCTTACAAGATTGGAAGTGAGCTAGCAAACTTGAAAGTATTCTTGATTTTATGTAACTAGAACTTGTAGAATTTATGAAGAACACTTAGAACTTGAAGATAGAACTTGAGAGAGATCAATTAGATGAAGAAAATTGAAGAATGAAAGTGTTTGTAGGTGTTTTTGGTCGTTGGTGTATGGATTAGATATAAAGGATATGTAATTTTGTTTTCATGTAAATAAGTCATGAATGATTACTCATATTTTTGTAATTTTATGAGATATTTCATGCTAGTTGCCAAATGATGGTTGCCACATGTGTTAGGTGACTCACATGGGCTGCTAAGAGCTGATCATTGGAGTGTATATACCAATAGTACATACATCTAAAAGCTGTGTATTGTACGAGTACGAATACGGGTGCATACGAGTAGAATTGTTGATGAAACTGAACGAGGATGTAATTGTAAGCATTTTTGTTAAGTAGAAGTATTTTGATAAGTGTATTGAAGTCTTTCAAAAGTTTATAAATACATATTAAAACACTACATGTATATACATTTTAACTGAGTCGTTAAGTCATCGTTAGTCGTTACATGTAAGTGTTGTTTTGAAACCTTTAGGTTAACGATCTTGTTAAATGTTGTTAACCCAATGTTTATAATATCAAATGAGATTTTAAATTATTATATTATCATGATATTATCATGTATGAATATCTCTTAATATGATATATATACATTAAATGTCTTTACAATGATAATCGTTACATATATGTCTCGTTTAAAAATCATTAAGTTAGTAGTCTTGTTTTTACATATGTAGTTCATTGTTAATATACTTAATGATATGTTTACTTATCATAGTATCATGTTAAATATATATATATCCATATATATGTCATCATATAGTTTTTACAAGTTTTAACGTTCGTGAATCACCGGTCAACTTGGGTGGTCAATTGTCTATATGAAACATATTTCAATTAATCAAGTCTTAACAAGTTTGATTGCTTAACATGTTGGAAACATTTAATCATGTAAATATCAATCTCAATTAATATATATAAACATGGAAAAGTTCGGGTCACTACAGTACCTACCCGTTAAATAAATTTCGTCCCGAAATTTTAAGCTGTTGAAGGTGTTGACGAATCTTCTGGAAATAGATGCGGGTATTTCTTCTTCATCTGATCTTCACGCTCCCAGGTGAACTCGGGTCCTCTACGCGCATTCCATCGAACCTTAACAATTGGTATCTTGTTTTGCTTAAGTCTTTTAACCTCACGATCCATTATTTCGACGGGTTCTTCGATGAATTGAAGTTTTTCGTTGATTTGGATTTCATCTAACGGAATAGTGAGATCTTCTTTAGCAAAACATTTCTTTAAATTCGAGACGTGGAAAGTGTTATGTACAGCCGCGAGTTGTTGAGGTAACTCTAGTCGGTAAGCTACTGGTCCGACACGATCAATAATCTTGAATGGTCCAATATACCTTGGATTTAATTTCCCTCGTTTACCAAATCGAACAACGCCTTTCCAAGGTGCAACTTTAAGCATGACCATCTCCCCAATTTCAAATTCTATATCTTTTCTTTTAATGTCAGCGTAGCTCTTTTGTCGACTTTGGGCGGTTTTCAACCGTTGTTGAATTTGGATGATCTTCTCGGTAGTTTCTTGTATAATCTCCGGACCCGTAATCTGTCTATCCCCCACTTCACTCCAACAAATCGGAGACCTGCACTTTCTACCATAAAGTGCTTCAAACGGCGCCATCTCAATGCTTGAATGGTAGCTGTTGTTGTAGGAAAATTCTGCTAACGGTAGATGTCGATCCCAACTGTTTCCGAAATCAATAACACATGCTCGTAGCATGTCTTCAAGCGTTTGTATCGTCCTTTCGCTCTACCCATCAGTTTGTGGATGATAGGCAGTACTCATGTCTAGACGAGTTCCTAATGCTTGCTGTAATGTCTGCCAGAATCTTGAAATAAATCTGCCATCCCTATCAGAGATAATAGAAATTGGTATTCCATGTCTGGAGACGACTTCCTTCAAATACAGTCGTGCTAACTTCTCCATCTTGTCATCTTCTCTTATTGGTAGGAAGTGTGCTGATTTGGTGAGACGATCAACTATTACCCAAATAGTATCAAAACCACTTGCAGTCCTTGGCAATTTAGTGATGAAATCCATGGTAATGTTTTCCCATTTCCATTCCGGGATTTCGGGTTGTTGAAGTAGACCTGATGGTTTCTGATGCTCAGCTTTGACCTTAGAACACGTCAAACATTCTCCTACGTATTTAGCAACATCGGCTTTCATACCCGGCCACCAAAAATGTTTCTTGAGATCCTTGTACATCTTCCCCGTTCCAGGATGTATTGAGTATCTAGTTTTATGAGCTTCTCTAAGTACCATTTCTCTCATATCTCCAAATTTTGGTACCCAAATCCTTTCAGCCCTATACCGGGTTCCGTCTTCCCGAATATTAAGATGCTTCTCCGATCTTTTGGGTATTTCATCCTTTAAATTTCCTTCTTTTAAAATTCCTTGTTGCGCCTCCTTTATTTGAGTAGTAAGGTTATTATGAATCATTATATTCATAGATTTTACTCGAATGGGTTCTCTGGCCTTCCTGCTCAAGGCATCGGCTACCACATTTGCCTTCCCCGGGTGGTAACGAATCTCAAAGTCGTAATCATTCAACAATTCAATCCACCTACGCTGCCTCATATTCAGTTGTTTCTGATTAAATATGTGTTGAAGACTTTTGTGGTCGGTATATATAATACTTTTGACCCCATATAAGTAGTGCCTCCAAGTCTTTAATGCAAAAACAACCGCGCCTAATTCCAAATCATGCGTCGTATAATTTTGTTCGTGAATCTTTAATTGTCTAGACGCATAAGCAATCACCTTTGTTCGTTGCATTAATACACAACCGAGACCTTGCTTTGATGCGTCACAATAAATCACAAAATCATCATTCCCTTCAGGCAATGATAATATAGGTGCCGTAGTTAGCTTTTTCTTCAATACCTGGAACGCTTTCTCTTGTTCATCCTTCCATTCAAATTTCTTCCCTTTATGCGTTAATGCAGTCAAGGGTTTTGCTATTCTGGAAAAGTCTTGGATGAACCTTCTGTAGTAACCAGCTAGTCCTAAAAACTGGAGTATATGTTTCGGAGTTTTCGGGGTTTCCCACTTTTCAACAGTTTCTATCTTTGCCGGATCCACCTTAATACCTTCTTTGTTCACTATGTGACCGAGGAATTGAACTTCTTCCAACCAAAATGCACACTTTGAAAACTTAGCGTACAATTCTTCCTTCCTCAATACTTCTAACACCTTTCTCAAATGTTCACCGTGTTCTTGGTCATTCTTTGAGTAAATAAGTATGTCATCAATGAAAACAATGACAAACTTGTCAAGGTATGGTCCACACACTTTGTTCATAAGGTCCATGAACACAGCTGGTGCATTAGTTAAACCAAACGGCATGACCATAAACTCGTAATGACCGTAACGTGTTCTGAAAGCAGTCTTTGGAATATCATCTTCTTTCACCCGCATTTGATGATACCCGGAACGTAAGTCAATCTTTGAATAAACAGACGAGCCTTGTAGTTGATCAAATAAGTCATCGATTCTCGGTAGTGGGTAGCGGTTCTTGATGGTAAGTTTGTTCAACTCTCGGTAGTCGATACACAACCTGAATGTACCATCTTTCTTCTTGACAAACAAAACAGGAGCTCCTCACGGTGATGTGCTTGGTCGAATGAAACCACGCTCTAAAAGTTCTTGTAATTGGCTTTAGAGTTCTTTCATCTCGCTGGGTGCGAGTCTGTAAGGAGCACGAGCTATTGGTGCAGCTCCTGGTACAAGATCTATTTGAAATTCAACGGATCGATGTGGGGGTAATCCCGGTAATTCTTTCGGAAATACATCAGGAAATTCTTTTGCGACGGGAACATCATTGATGCTCTTTTCTTCAGTTTGTACTTTCTCGACGTGTGCTAGAACAGCATAGCAACCTTTTCTTATTAGTTTTTGTGCCTTCAAATTACTAATAAGATGTAGCTTCGTGTTGCCCTTTTCTCCGTACACCATTAAGGGTTTTCCTTTTTCTCGTATAATGCGAATTGCATTTTTGTAACAAACGATCTCCGCTTTCACTTCTTTCAACCAGTCCATACCGATTATCACATCAAAACTCCCTAACTCTACTGGTATCAAATCAATCTTAAATGTTTCGCTAACCAGTTTAATTTCTCGATTCCGACATATATTATCTGCTGAAATTAATTTACCATTTGCTAATTCGAGTAAAAATTTACTATCCAAAGGCGTCAATGGACAACTTAATTTTGCACAAAAATCTCTACTCATATAGCTTCTATCCGCACCCGAATCAAATAAAACGTAAGCAGATTTATTGTCAATAAGAAACGTACCCGTAACAAGCTCCGGGTCTTCCTGTGCCTCTGCCGCATTAATATTGAAAACTCTTCCACGGCCTTGTCCATTCGTGTTCTCCTGGTTCGGGCAATTTCTAATAATGTGGCCCGGTTTTCCACATTTATAACAAACTACATTGGCATAACTTGCTCTGACACTACTTGCTCCGCCATTACTCGTTCTGACACCATTTGTTCCTTTCGTTCTATTAACCCCTGGTCCGTAGACCTCACACTTCGCCGCGCTATGACCATTTCTTTTACACTTGTTGCAAAATTTAGTGCAGAACCCCGAGTGATTCTTTTCACACCTTTGGCATAGCTGCTTCTGATTGTTGTTGTTGTTGCGGTTATTATTGTTGTTGGGATGATTGTTGTAGTTGCTGTTGTTGTTGTTGTTGGGCCGTTTGTTGTAGTTGCGATTGATGTTGCGATTGTTGGGATAATTGTTGCGATTATTATTGTAATTGCTGTTGTTGTTGTATTGGTGATTCTTATCACCGTTTTCCTCCCACTTTCTTTTGACTTGCTTCACATTGGCCTCTTCAGCAGTCTGTTCTTTAATTCTTTCTTCAATTTGGTTCACGAGTTTGTGAGCCATTCTACATGCCTGTTGTATGGAGGCTTGCTCGTGTGAACTTATATCTTCTTGGATTCTTTCCGGTAATCCTTTCACAAACGCGTCGATCTTCTCTTCCTCATCTTCGAATGCTCCCGGACACAATAGGCACAATTCTGTGAATCGTCTTTCGTACGTGGTAATATCAAATCCTTGGGTTCGTAACCCTCTAAGTTCTGTCTTGAGCTTATTGACCTCGGTTCTGGGACGGTACTTCTCGTTCATCAAGTGCTTGAACGCTGACCACGGTAGTGCGTACGCATCGTCTTGTCCCACTTGCTCTAGATAGGTATTCCACCATGTTAACGCAGAACCTGTGAAGGTATGCGTAGCGTACTTCACTTTGTCCTCTTCAGTACACTTACTTATGGCAAACACCGATTCGACCTTCTCGGTCCACCGTTTCAATCCGATCGGTCCTTCGGTTCCATCAAATTCCAAAGGTTTGCAGGCAGTGAATTCTTTGTAGGTGCATCCTACACGATTTCCTGTACTGCTAGATCCAAGGTTATTGTTGGTATGTAGCGCAGCCTGTACTGCGGCTATGTTTGAAGCAAGAAAGGCACGAAATTCCTCTTGGCTCATATTCAAGGTGTGTCGAGTAGTCGGTGCCATTTCCTTCAAAATAGTCAAATGAACAAGTTAATCATACAGAATATTAAGAGTAGTCAATAGTATTTCGTAGCATAATATGAACTCATTTATAAAAGCTTTTTCTTCATATTAGCGTTTTATAAGTTTAAATTCGGGTAGTACCTACCCGTTAAGTTCATACTTAGTAGCTAATATACAATTCAACTACTACAATTCTATATGAAAAACTGATTATAATAATATTTCACGTTCAAACTTGTACACAATATTTTACAAACTTACAATACCGCTTATTTTACATAAAGCATGAAATATAGCACACAATAACTTTGATACAAGATAGTTGTGAAGATAATTCTAGCTAGTACACAAGTCGTTCAGCAAAGGCAATAAAGACACGTAATTCATACGTCCAGAAACAAGTCATGCATTCTGGTTTTACTAGGACTACTTCCCATCCTTGGTCTTGTGGAACATAACCGTTATGGCCGTTGATAAGACAGCGTGTTGTAACGTCGTCAAAGGGACGAGGGTTACGTAATGTCCAACAGTCCCGTAACAATCTAAAAACCTCATTTCTTACCCCAATTACCGACTCCGTCACTTTTGGAAACGTTTTGTTTAATAGTTGTAGCCCGATGTTCTTGTTCTCACTTTGGTGAGAAGCGAACATTACTAATCCGTAAGCATAACATGCTTCTTTATGTTGCATGTTAGCCGCTTTTTCTAAATCACGAAGTCCAATATTCGGATATATTGAGTCAAAATAATTTCTTAACCCGTTGCGTAAAATAGCATTTGGGTTCCCCGCAATATATGCGTGAAAGTAAACACATCGTAACTTATGGG
This sequence comes from Rutidosis leptorrhynchoides, assembly GCF_046630445.1. NCBI lineage: Eukaryota > Viridiplantae > Streptophyta > Magnoliopsida > Asterales > Asteraceae > Rutidosis > Rutidosis leptorrhynchoides. The sequence goes on from NC_092333.1 coordinate 465,027,083, forward strand.
TTTCCCAATGTGATATCCCCCATCTTTCAAACGAAAGCCTTTTATAAACCAAGGCATTCTTGGAACGTTCTTCGAATGTCTTACAAACTGATCACGCTTTAAATAGTTGTGTCGAAGAATTCTGACCGACTCTAGACAAGATTTCATCAATCATGTCTCCGGGTAGGTCTCTTAAAATATTGGGTTGTCTATCCATTTTGTGTTTTTATACTGTAAAATAGACAAGAGTTAGATTCATAAAAAAAAATACTTATTAATACAAGAAATTTTTACATATATCATAAAGCATAAGCACACTATATTACATATATTACACCACACGAATACAACTATCTTATTCCGACTCGCTTGTTTCTTCTTCTTCAGTTTTGGTTCGTTTTGCCAAGTTTCTAGGGATATATGATGTTCCCCTAATACTAGCTGTTATTTTCCACAACGGTTTAGAAAAACCTGGTGGTTTAGAGGTTCCTGGGTCATTGTTACAACTTAAGGACTTCGGGGGTTGACGATACATATAAAGTTCATCGGGGTTGGAATTAGATTTCTCTATTTTTATGCCCTTTCCCTTACTATTTTCTTTTACCTTTTTAAATTCAGTTGGGGTAATTTCTATAACATCATCAGAATTCTCGTCGGAATCCGATTCATCGGAGAATTGGTAATCCTCCCAATATTTTGCTTCCTTGGCGGAAACACCATTGACCATAATTAACCTTGGTCGGTTGGTTGAGGATTTTCTTTTAATTAACCGTTTTATTATTTCCCCCACCGGTTCTATTTCCTCCTCCGGTTCCTCTTCTTCCAGTTCTGATTCTTCTTCCGATTCTGACTCTTCTTCCGGTTCCTCTTCGGGAACTTGTGAATCAGTCCACGAATCATTCCAATTTACATTTGACTCTTCATTATTATTAGGGGAGTCAATGGGACTTGTTCTAGAGGTAGAGATCTATCACATAATATCAAACACGTTAAGAGATTAATATATCACATAATATTCACATGTTAAAAATATATAGTTTCCAACAAAATTTGTTAAGCAATCATTTTTCAAGTAAACACGGTCGAAGTCCAGACTCACTAATGCATCCTAACAAACTCGATAAGACACACTAATGCAAAATTCTGGTTCTCTAAGACCAACGCTCGGATACCAACTGAAATGTCCCGTTCTTATTGATTAAAAACGTTCCATATTAATTGATTTCGTTGCGAGGTTTTGACCTCTATATGAGACGTTTTTCAAAGACTGCATTCATTTTAAAACAAACCATAACCTTTGTTTCATCAATAAAGGTTTAAAAAGCTTTACGTAGATTATCAAATAATGATAATCTAAAATATCCTGTTTACACACGACCATTACATAATAGTTTACAATACAAATATGTTACAACAAAATAAGTTTCTTGAATGCAGTTTTTACACAATATCATACAAGCATGGACTCCAAATCTCGTCCTTATTTAAGTATGCGACAGCGGAAGCTCTTAATAATCACCTGAGAATAAACATGCTTAAAACGTCAACAAAAATGTTGGTGAGTTATAGGTTTAACCTAAATATATCAAATCATAATAATAGACCTCAAGATTTCATATTTCAATACACATCCCATACATAGAGATAAAAGTCATTCATATGGTGAACACCTGGTAACCGACATTAACAAGATGCATATATAAGAATATCCCCATCATTCCGGAACACCCTTCGGATATGATATAAATTTCGAAGTACTAAAGCATCCGGTACTTTGGATGGGGTTTGTTAGGCCCAATAGATCTATCTTTAGGATTCGCGTCAATTAGGGTGTCTGTTCCCTAATTCTTAGATTACCAGACTTAATAAAAAGGGGCATATTCGATTTCGATAATTCAACCATAGAATGTAGTTTCACGTACTTGTGTCTATTTTGTAAATCATTTATAAAACCTGCATGTATTCTCATCCCAAAAATATTAGATTTTAAAAGTGGGACTATAACTCACTTTCACAGATTTTTACTTCGTCGGGAAGTAAGACTTGGCCACTGTTGATTCACGAACCTATAACAATATATACATATATATTAAAGTATGTTCAAAATATATTTACAACACTTTTAATATATTTTGATGTTTTAAGTTTATTAAGTCAGCTGTCCTCGTTAGTAACCTATAACTAGTTGTCCACAGTTAGATGTACAGAAATAAATCGATAAATATTATCTTGAATCAATCCACGACCCAGTGTATACGTATCTCAGTATTGATCACAACTCAAACTATATATATTTTGGAATCAACCTCAACCCTGTATAGCTAACTCCAACATTCACATATAGAGTGTCTATGGTTGTTCCGAAATATATATAGATGTGTCGACATGATAGGTCGAAACATTGTATACGTGTCTATGGTATCTCAAGATTACATAATATACAATACAAGTTGATTAAGTTATGGTTGGAATAGATTTGTTACCAATTTTCACGTAGCTAAAATGAGAAAAATTATCCAATCTTGTTTTACCCATAACTTCTTCATTTTAAATCCGTTTTGAGTGAATCAAATTGCTATGGTTTCATATTGAACTCTATTTTATGAATCTAAACAGAAAAATTATAGGTTTATAGTCAGAAAAATAAGTTACAAGTCGTTTTTGTAAAGGTAGTCATTTCAGTCGAAAGAACGACGTCTAGATGACCATTTTAGAAAACATACTTCCACTTTGAGTTTAACCATAATTTTTGGATATAGTTTCATGTTCATAATAAAAATCATTTTCTCAGAATAATAACTTTTAAATCAAAGTTTATCATAGTTTTTAATTAACTAACCCAAAACAGCCCGCGGTGTTACTACGACGGCGTAAATCCGGTTTTACGGTGTTTTTCGTGTTTCCAGGTTTTAAATCATTAAGTTAGCATATCATATAGATATAGAACATGTGTTTAGTTGATTTTAAAAGTCAAGTTAGAAGGATTAACTTTTGTTTGCGAACAAGTTTAGAATTAACTAAACTATGTTCTAGTGATTACAAGTTTAAACCTTCGAATAAGATAGCTTTATATGTATGAATCGAATGATGTTATGAACATCATTACTACCTTAAGTTCCTTGGATGAACCTACTGGAAAAGAGAAAAATGGATCTAGCTTCAATGGATCCTTGGATGGCTCGAAGTTCTTGAAGCAGAATCATGACACGAAAACAAGTTCAAGTAAGATCATCACTTGAAATAAGATTGTTATAGTTATAGAAATTGAACCAAAGTTTGAATATGATTATTACCTTGTATTAGAATGATAACCTACTGTAAGAAACAAAGATTTCTTGAGGTTGGATGATCACCTTACAAGATTGGAAGTGAGCTAGCAAACTTGAAAGTATTCTTGATTTTATGTAACTAGAACTTGTAGAATTTATGAAGAACACTTAGAACTTGAAGATAGAACTTGAGAGAGATCAATTAGATGAAGAAAATTGAAGAATGAAAGTGTTTGTAGGTGTTTTTGGTCGTTGGTGTATGGATTAGATATAAAGGATATGTAATTTTGTTTTCATGTAAATAAGTCATGAATGATTACTCATATTTTTGTAATTTTATGAGATATTTCATGCTAGTTGCCAAATGATGGTTGCCACATGTGTTAGGTGACTCACATGGGCTGCTAAGAGCTGATCATTGGAGTGTATATACCAATAGTACATACATCTAAAAGCTGTGTATTGTACGAGTACGAATACGGGTGCATACGAGTAGAATTGTTGATGAAACTGAACGAGGATGTAATTGTAAGCATTTTTGTTAAGTAGAAGTATTTTGATAAGTGTATTGAAGTCTTTCAAAAGTTTATAAATACATATTAAAACACTACATGTATATACATTTTAACTGAGTCGTTAAGTCATCGTTAGTCGTTACATGTAAGTGTTGTTTTGAAACCTTTAGGTTAACGATCTTGTTAAATGTTGTTAACCCAATGTTTATAATATCAAATGAGATTTTAAATTATTATATTATCATGATATTATCATGTATGAATATCTCTTAATATGATATATATACATTAAATGTCTTTACAATGATAATCGTTACATATATGTCTCGTTTAAAAATCATTAAGTTAGTAGTCTTGTTTTTACATATGTAGTTCATTGTTAATATACTTAATGATATGTTTACTTATCATAGTATCATGTTAAATATATATATATCCATATATATGTCATCATATAGTTTTTACAAGTTTTAACGTTCGTGAATCACCGGTCAACTTGGGTGGTCAATTGTCTATATGAAACATATTTCAATTAATCAAGTCTTAACAAGTTTGATTGCTTAACATGTTGGAAACATTTAATCATGTAAATATCAATCTCAATTAATATATATAAACATGGAAAAGTTCGGGTCACTACATGGCAGGAGTGTCAGCTGTTGCTGGTGCACTACCAACTGTCTCAGTGGGAACAAAAGGGCCATCTTTGGTAATTCCGGGCATGAGTGGGTCAACAGACTCAAGATGGAGCATGAATCTTGCCTTCCAAGTTTCATACTCATCTTCATCAAACTTAGGTGGTCTGTTAGACGAACCATTCTCAAGATAAGCTGAGTTTGAATACGAAGCCATAAGAGAATTCAGATCCAAGATATTAATTATCAAGACTGAAGCTCTGATACCAGTTGTTGGTCCCTTAATAACAACAGGAGTATTGTAGAGGGGGGTGAATACAATTCTTTTCTTAATTAACTAGTCAGTTAAACACGTTTAGTATTCTGTAGTAAATAAGATAGAGTCACAGGTAATTTTCAACGGTTATTCTTTATTGATTAAATCAGAAAGAATCACAACTATCCTTGGCGGAAATGATAGTTGGTTGATACAGATTACCTAGATTATAGCTAAGAGATAAACTAAAGCTATTACACAGTTTGGACTCTAACAAATAAACCCACACCACTAGTTTTTAGAATAGTGGATACAACAATATATATAGTAGTTCTATTAACCGTGTAATTGATCTATTGTCCACTGGTACATAGGATGTCTGTACTTGAGGGGATAATTGTGTAAGGAGGCGTGCTCCCTTTCTTTCCTCTTTTGTAGCTATTTGCAGGAACACTCCAATTCGGTTTGGCACCACTATTTGATTAAACAAATAGAATGTTGTGTTCCCTAGGCGTTGACAAGGATAACTTATGTCTGCACATAAGTTAAACTTCTGCATTCCCATGCGGTCTTGTAAGGTCACTTGTCAGCCGCCGACGCGTGTCCTTCTCTGTTCAACTTTGTCTTCGACTTCTGTTGAATAGTACATTTGATGTAGACCACTCAGGGAAACTACCATGCTTGTAATGGAGCATGGTTGTCTCGTGTTGTATGCTGACATCCAGACTTACTGGTTCTTCATATGCTGAGTCACTTGATATTCTTGATTTGCTGAGTGCACATCCTGTGATGATTCGAAGAATACACTTCTACCTTGTGCTGATAGACTAGACAGCATACATAACACTCGACACAGCTATATTAGCTGACTATACATAAACAGACTTGTGCTGGATGCACATAACTCTTTAGTGTAAATAAATATTGTTTTGTCATAATTAAATCCTTAATTATTTTGGGGACTCAACACTTTGTAATAGGGCAGATGTAACAATTAATGATGTACTGAATTATACTCCCCAAATATGAATTAAATACTAGTTTTGCTTATATATGAATTGCTGCACGTATTTGTAAGTATTTTTGGAATTGTCTTGAATATCTATTGAATACTAAAAATATTGACGGTATGTGTTGCAACTATTACATATGCGTGTGTCAAAATTTATTCTCCATCATACGCTTTTCGTCATGAAACACATGAGGAATAATTATGAATTAGCTTTGTTATGAAATCTTTGCAGGACGCCGTGGTCCGTTATCCGTTATGTGATTTGTAAGTTTTGTGTCATGACATTTATTTTGTAGATACGCTTCATCATTTCGATGTTTTAGTGAGTTCTACATGTCTCACTATCGATACAACCATTTTGAGTATGATTGCACTTCTACCACCGAAAGGTTATCTTTCTTTCTGCGGGTAGGGATGACATACGGCTATGTGACACCTGGACTAAAAAATCCTTGGCCGGATAAAAATTTATGAAATATATTGCCGTAAGAATAAGTGCTATTATTCATACTTTTAAAGAAATCTTTACATTTACGACTATATCTCATGCACTTGACAGTTGATCACTCTGTCCATGCATATAGTACTACGCATAAAATTTCTTTAAGTTCATTGCATTCCAAGCTCTTTCATACTGCTCGCCGGAAGGCGCCGCAAGCATGTATGATCCGTTCTGATTCACTTTTGTGACCTTATAAGGTCCTTCCCATTTTGAGGCTAGCTTTCCAAACTTGATTTGCCTACTTGCCTCATTATCACGTAACACCAGATCACCAACTTCAAATTGTACATGCTGAACTTTTTTATTATAGTATTTTGCCATTTTATGCTTGTGATCTGCTTGTCGGATGGCAGCCATCAACCTTCGCTCTTCCAACAAATTGAGATTTTCCTTTAATGCTTCTGAATTAGAATCAACATCGAATGCCATGATACGCTGTGTTGGCACACATATTTCAGCCGGTATTACTGCTTCTGTACCATAAACTAGGCTGAAAGGTGTTTCCCCATGCTCCGCTTTGGGGTAGTCCGGTGTGCCCACAATACATTTGGCAATTCATCCACCCAGCCAGTTTGGCTCAAACCCAACCGTGCCTTTATGCCGGCGACGATTTCTTTATTGGTGACCTCTACTTGCCCATTTGCCTGAGGATGAGCAACAGATGTAAAACTTTGCTTGATACCTTGTTCTTCACACCAACTCCGAAATGGATTCTCAGCAAATTGTTTGCCGTTATCACTAACAATTTCATTTGGGACTCCGTACCGGCATACAATGTCATGCCAAACAAACTTCTTGACATTCTCTCCGGTGATTTTCGCTAAAGCTTTTGCTTCTACCCATTTTGTGAAGAAATCAATTGCCACTACCAAAAATTTGGCGTTACCAGTACTTCTGCTGAATGGTCCCACAATATCGATGGCCCATTTACAGAACGGCCAAGCTGATGTTACTGGTATTAAGTCGTATTTTGGAAGACGCTGAATTGTACCATGCCTTTGAAAATTCTCACATGTTTTAATGATCTCTGCCACATCTCTGTAAGGGATGGCCAAAAATACCCTTGTCGCATGATCCGCGATGCCACAGTACGGAAGCCGGAGTGTTGAGAACAAACTCCTTCATGCATTTCCTTAACGACCTTCACTGCTTCATCTTCAGTTAAGCACCGTAACAATGGTCCATTGTAAGACTTTCGATAAAGAACACCATTAACAATTTCGTACATCGGTGCTGTTACTTTGATTCCTCTAGCCTCCGCCTTATCAACTGGTAGCCATCCGTCATGTAAATACCTCAAATACGGATTCATCCAGGTCTCCTTAACACCTTCGACTATTGCCATTATTGGTTTTTCGTGTATTGATTTTTCCTTAAGCTCCTCAACTAAAACTTTCTTGTGCAAATGATCAAAGGTCAAGGTTGCTAACTTGCTTAAGACATCCGCTTTTTTGTTCTTGTTACGAGGAATCTGCACAACTTCAAGACTATCAAATTTCTTTGAAATTGTTTCCACCAGTTTCACATATTGCTTCATGGACGTATCTCGTGCATCAAACGTTCCATTAACTTGTTGGGCTACAATTTGAGAATCTACATATGCTCGTAGATTTGTGATGCCCATCTCTACTGCTATGCGGAGACCGGAGAGCAACGCCTCATATTCTGCTTCATTGTTCGATGCATAAAAACAGAATTTCAACGCATAAGTGTATTCCTCACCATCTGGGCTTGTTAAAACCAGTCCTTCCCCTGTTCCTTCCTCACTTGAAGCACCATCAGTGTGCAACTCCCAGATATGCTGTTGCCGTGCTGCACTATTATCACATTCCACTTTCTCATTTGTTTCCAAGAGGAAATCTGCCAATATTTGCCCCTTTACTGCGTTGCGGGGAGCAAAATTGATTTCAAATCTCCTACATGGCCCACTTTGCTAGGCGGCCAGAGGATTCTGGACGACGGAGCACTTGTTTCAACGGTTGATTCGTCAGTACCAAGATGGGATGACCTTGAAAATACCTTCGCAATCGCCGTGCAGTATGCACTAGGGCATAAACCAATCAGTGCAGTGGTGGATAATTTGTCTCACTGAGTTGCAACACTTTGCTGACAAAATAGATAGGCATTTGCACACCACTTCGTTCAGCAATTAAAACAGAACTGATTGCCTCTTTTGAAATAGCTAAATACAAGATTAAAGTCTCCCCTGCCCGTGGTGCTGTTAACGTAGGAAGTTTCTTCAGTAACTGCTTAACCTCTTGAAATGCATTTTCGGCTTCCTCCGTCCACACAAAATCTTTTTTGTTTAAACACCCTTTCAACACTTTCATAAATGGAAGTGACTTTTCAGCTGCCTTTGACAAAAACCTGGTTAACGCTGCTAAACAGCCATGCATCCTTTGAACATCTTTTTTATTAGCCGGCGACTTCATATCTTCGATTGCTTGAATTTTCTTTGGGTTAGCCTTTATGCCACGCTCTGTAACAATATGACCCAAGAATTTGCCTTCCTCAACACCAAACGTGCACTTCTTGGGATTTAATTTCATGTTAATTCTTTGTAAAGATGCAAAAGTTTCTTGTATGTCTCTCAACATTTGTTCTTCAGTATGACTCTTTACGACGATGTCATCAACATAAGCTTCTAAGTTTCTCCCAATTTGATCTTTGAATGCTTTATCAATAAGTCGCTGATACGTTGCCCCTGCATTCTTTAAACCAAAAGGCATTTTTATATAGCAGAAAATGCCTTCCGTCGTGTGAAAAGTTGTTTTATCTTCATCTTTCACAGCCATAGGTATTTGATGATACCCTTTAGCTGCATCTAAGAAACACTTGAACCTGTACCCATCCAATGATTCCACCTTCCAATCAATTTCAGGTAAAGGATAATTATCCTTTGGGCACACCTTATTAATGTCTGTGAAATCCACACACATTCGCCATGAATTGTCCGGCTTCCGGACCATAACTGGATTTGCTACCCATGTCTGATATTTGACCTCTCTTAGAATTCCAGCATCTACCAAACTTCGTACCTCATCACGGAGAAATTTACTTCTTTCAGGCGCCATGCCTCGCTTCTTTTGGTAAACCGGATGTATATTAGGATTGACGTTTAATTTATGCTCTGCAATTTCTCTTGGGACACCAGTCATATCAGATGGTTGCCATGCAAAAACATCCAAATTTGCTGCCAAAATATTATATAGCTTTTGTTTACATTCGTCGGACAATGTGTGTCCAATCATGATTTTCTGATCTGGAAACTTGGGATTTGGTGAAATTGACCCATCTTCATGTATTAACGGCTTAACTGTTGCTTTTGTCACTTGAGAACACTCGATTGCCTTCTGCCGTTCTGCATATAGGGTGGCGATTTCGCCTGGTGTTGGAAACTTCATCATGTCATGCACAGTTGATGTTACAGCTCCAAATGTCATTAAAGCTGTTCTTCCCAGGATTACATTGTATTGTGAACTTGCCTTGACCACTAAGAACTCAATATTAGCCGTTCGCCTTAGTGGTGGTTTGCCAAGAGTTACTTCAAGGTTAATGCTTCCTTCAGACCAAGACGGCTCACTTGTGAAACTTGCTAACGGTACATATGTTTCTTTCATTCTTTCTTGCACATCTTTAGGGAGCTGTATGAAGCAATGTTCGTACATAATATCTGCTCCAGCTCCTGTGTCGGTGTAAATATTACGTACTAAACAATTAGCAATTCGTGCTTCAATAACCACCAGACCATCAGATGGATTTGTGTTAAAAATAGAAGGGAATGATATTAATTGCTCTTTCCAATTTTCCAACACTTCAGCCTTTCTCCGTTGTCCGGCCCCCCATTGATGTATCATGCCAACTCCAATGGGTACCAGTTCTTTACCCTTGCCTTCTTTGTCAGTATTGGCGAGATGATTCGTCGTATTATTAGATGGCGCCATTGTTAACACCTATTTTCCTATGAGGTAGGACTTAGTATGTCAACAAAAGACTAGAAGTATCTAGATAAGTATGGGGTGAGTGTTGCCGACTGGATTTTGCCCTCGGGAAGTAATCCCTGCAGACCCGGTTCACAAGTATTCCTACTTGTGGGGTGGCGTTATCAGTCTGTTGTCCGTAGTGCGAAGTAATTGCTAGCCGGATGACTTATAGTGAGAGAAAGTAGAGAGAGAAATACCTCTGCTCCAGAAATTCTCTGAATGATGTGATGTGTGTAAAATGACGACCCAAGGGGTCTATTTATAGTGTCAGAGGTCCCGGATTATTCGGAGACACGTGTCAGATGCTGATATGTTCTGTTATTCATGTTCCGAAATTTACGCCAAGTGGGGCGGTCTCCGGTCAGGGCTTACGCGCTAGGCGGCCTTCAGGGCTTACGCATGATGGAGCAGCCTGCAGAACGGAAGACGCCAAACAGATGATTTACTCCTTTTGGCCCTTCTGATGCTGATTTCATGCAATAGCTATGCCTTTTATGCGTGTATACGATAGGATACACCATTACATGGTAACAAGTAAATGTAATAACATACATTCATTTAATCACAAGTATTAATAATAACCATTATTAATTAAAGATGGAAAAGTGAGGGTCGTTACATTACCCACCTGTTAAAGAACATTTCGTCCCGAAATTTTAAGGAGTGACCAAACAATGGTACCGTATTCGAATAAGAACGGCGTATCAAAGTTCCGTGAGACTCGTGGGCTCAGAAGTAAGTTATCTACCTTGAAAGGTACTTCGGCGTATGAAAGTGAGAATAGGTATATGCCGTTAATTAAGCCTCTTGTCCTAAGAGGTCAACAAATTGATTTCGTTTTTGATTAACAGGAGTATGTCATCTGAATGTATATCCACAAAAGGAAAGATGGTGTGTTTAGCCTTACAGGCACCTTCAGTAAGCTGGATGCGTGAAATGCATCCTGAATATTTCTAAGCTCATCTAAAACATCGAGCGCTTATGCCTTAATACAAAGCTGACAGGTAGAATGGAAAACATGGTGATCACAACCATGCGATTTGATGTCTGGATAGTGTTAGCCACGGATTTTACTAACCCCTTGATTTCGGAAGGAGACCATAGGCATAAGGAACCCAATATTTAAGAACGTTTCATTTGAATACGTGAATTGAAATTTAGCTAAAAGTGATCAATCGGACTGGAAAGCCATAATTATTCATAGTGTTTTCAGAACGGTCTGAACGAACAATGAGGGATATCACCTAGTTTACCATACTGCAGGTGAACCTATCCTTAGATGAAATGAAAACACAGTTCCGCAATGTAACTTCATCCTTTCAGTTACATGTTGAAGTTAGGGTTAACGTTAACTAGAGCAACATACAGTTGCAACCAATGAAGGAAGAAATATATAGAGTATCCACCTGAGTGTCGTAGATGTTTTAAGCAGTCTCTTCCCAAAAGGGATAACGAGATTCATAGGTTCTCAAAGTATCTTATATTACATTTCCAAAAGAAAGTCGCACGAAAGGCGTGAGAGTGAACTCTTCGAGTGGTTCGTTCTGAATTTATTTGTGTACTTAAGAGGACGAGCGGATGAGAAGATACGTGAACTCTTGGTCCTAAAGAATAGTTTATTCCGAGTGAAAAGAATCTCCAAAATGATTCTTGTATCTCAACATACTGATTCATAGAGATGATGTTTACGAGCGTGTTGCGTTTAGCCGTGAAATTTTGAGAGTAGGAACTCACCTAGTGCCTGTCCTACGATGGGGTGACTACTGAGTGTACCCTGGAAAACTGATTTATCGGCCCGCATTTTTATCATGTCTAACTTTAAAAGGACATTTTATGGGTGCAGAGATTATTCTAACAAATTTTATAAAACCGCCATCCAAAGTGGCTCAAGAGTTTTTAACAAAGATCTTAATAGTAAGTTTCATTTCTAACAGGGGCGAGAAAAAGTGTGATCCATACATGGTGTAGTCTAATACGAAAGCCTTTAATAAAATCACCCAAGGGAGTGTTGAAAATCAAACCTTTAAACGCTTGTTGTGACAACGTAAACGGAACGAAGTTCCTTGTAAATTTAGAAGTAGGCACAACGTGTACCATTTTGCACAAAACCATTTGACTTAAGTTGAATAACTCGGTAAAGGAGCGTTTTTTTTTTAAATAATTTGAAGATATAACTTAGTATCAAAATAAGTAAGTATAAATTTATACATATATGATTTTATAAATCGTATAAGTGACAGAAAAGTTTTTTTTTTTAGTACTTTCATTGTCTGTAAACCTTGTGAGGACCGCTCAAATAAACAACGTGTAAAAATTTTGATAAACATAGTTTTTTTTTCGTATTGCAAAGGTTACGAGTCGGAAAAGATTGAGTGGAAAAGCTCTGAATCATCGGGTGACCAGTTACTAGGTAACGAAAACTAATGACATAAATGTAGTTTTGGTAATTATCAGGACACAAGTCTTTGGGCCAACAATATTTACGTGCGAAGCCGTTGCTAAAAGTGAGGTACGAAGGATAGAGCACGAGGATGAGAAGTTAATTACTTCTTGAATTTGCAAAGTGCCAAACAGGTTATGACTAGTATTTAAAGTCGTAATAATGATGGTATTAATTCCACTAAATGAGAATCCCTTGGAATGAGTCAGGACTTAGAGCTATGTAAGAAAAAGCATTGTTCCAACAGGTGTGGTGAAACAAATACATGGGGTAACGCAATAGTTTTGAATGGTGTAAGTGTTAGTGGACGCCCGAAGGCCTTGCATGACGTGGCAGAAGTGTCTTCCATACATACATGCATGAATTTCTCGATTTCGACGGTTATAAGGACTTTATGATGACTTGGATACGAATAATAAGCAACGAGAGTTTTATAGGGATTGTTTATGGTGACTATGTAAGAGAAGAAACGAAGTTCTTGGTAAATTAGGGTTAAGTACAACACGCACCGTTCAAAGTATAATATCCGTTGAATGAAAGATTTGATTTGTAAAAGTGAAAGTAAAGTCTCATATGTATTTATCAAAAATAAGTAATCATTTACTTTATTTTATATAACGGGTACGGTTTCAAAAATTTGCATGAATGACAAACAAAATAAATTTATTTTTATAAAGCTTTGAGAGGATAGCACAGTAAAAATAATGTGTGTAAAATTTTGGCAAACAAAATTTTCATATTTCGGAGGTTACAAGTTGGAAAAGATTGATGAGAATCGAGTAAAAGACTTTTGAAATTTTCGAGTGATATTTGAGGTAATAAAAACCATTGGATTTATATGTGATTGATGACTATTAGTAGGGCATAAGTCTTTTTGCCCAAAAATGCTTAAGTGTGGAGTTGTTGCTTATAAGTGAGTTACGAATGAGGGTGCATGAGGATGAGAGTTAACCACTCATTGATTTTTGGAAAATTTCGAACTGGTATGACTAATATTGAAGTAAGAAGGATGATGTTGTGGTTATCATCGAATAAAAAATTTCTCGTAATAAGCTAGGATTTAGAGTTGCATAAGAATTAGTATCAAATAAGATTCTTGGGTAATCTTTAATATAGAATTTGAATTGCTGAAGTGACGGAATACAATTTCCCTTAAGTATCGGTGTGCAAGTTCGTCCATTGTATCGGTTTCTTTCATGGCTAGAAAGTGAGCAGATTTGGTAAAGCGGTCAACAATAACCCAGATGGGTTTCAGCTTGCCCTTCTTGCGAGGTATACGAATAAATTTTCCTCATTATAAATAAATTCCGCTTTCACCCTTGAAAGTCAGTTCGTTCCAACTATTTCATCAAGTTTCCTAACTTGATGGGTATTGAGTTAATCTTAAAGTTCATCCCCACTATTGCATCCAATTTCCAAAATTAGTGGGTGTTAGGTTAATCTTAAGGTTCATTCCAACCAATCTTATTATACTGCTGTGAAAATTTTATCAATCTTCTCAAATAACATATGCATGTACGTAGGTAACTAATCCCTTTTCAACTACTATATTGAAACTTCCAAGTTTGGTTAATATGAGGTCATCTCCAAATGACCCACCTGTTAATCTTAAAGTACTACCTTAAATTACTCCTCTATCTTTGCCAGCTGACCATTTGCTTGTCCTATAGAGTAATTAACTCTCATGGTTGTTAATGGCTTATCATTCGTAACGCTAAGGTTCTTAGATATAAGGTTCCTATCGTTCTAGTATTAAACAACTCCGAAACCATAAAACGTTGTGACGAAACGTACCCTAACTAAACCAGGATCCATGCAAGTCTCCATAACGATTGCTTTACCGCATGAAATTTTAAGATTTTCCCTATATGAGAACTTTTTCCTTAAATGTCCAGGGTGTCGATACCTATAACAAATTTTCGGGTTATCAATTCTGCAGTCCAGGCCCCTCTTGTACAGTATCTGGGCTACGTGGGTATTCCTTACCTACCTTTAACAGACTATAATGTGTATGCTCAAGTGATCCCTGCCAAAGTTTTCCCTGGATCACCTCATATTCCTCATGTAGTAACATTGGAACTTCTGCATGATTTACCTCAATATAATCACGCTGGCCTGGCGTCATTATATTGTACTAAATCGCACGTTCATTCCAATATCACTTCATATGGTCAACGTAACGTGATCACTTCAAGTTCTACTCAATTTCATCTAACGGTGCTTTATCAGTGTTGTCTCAAAATAAAATCTACATAATTAATCTCACGGTTTCTCGAAGTGGGTGCGTAAGTTCTGTAGGTCATGCATCAATGCCTAAATGTCCTGGAATTTCTTCAAAATATTCGGGTTCAGGTAATGTCGTTAGGTTCCTTTCTTAGAAATTCAACCTGGGTCTCGTGTCGAGTTGTTCGTATAACAAGCTGTAATATGATACGTTTCGAGGCAGCTCCCAAGTCTTTGGGTATGGCTGATCATCTGTAGAAGACACTCTGTCCTTGTGAAAGGAGATGTCTCCCTGACTTCTCCAATTTCCCAGAGCGTTTGGATCTTAAGTCCAGAAGTGTCGTTAGGTCGTCGAGTAGCGGTGAAGAATGAAAGTGATAAGTGACGATCATGAAAGTGTACGGGATACAAGTCAACTGAACAACCTTCAATGGTTCATACGTTGTACGTGGCTAATTAGTGTGAGCTCGGGGTGCGGTTACTCCAACAAGTCCTCCAATTTCTCCTCCTCTGAGGATCAACTTTAGTGGGCGCATAATCCGAGGGGTACTCCTTCTAGATTGCGTGAAGAAATGTTTCGATCGCTGGAACGGTGGAACAGTAGTAACAGGTGGATTACACTACTAGTTGTTAGGGTTAGACGAGTGGGAAAGTAGTTCAGAAAAACATCTGAACCGGGAAGGATAAGTTCTCCAAGTCGGTATAGCGGATAGTAGACATGTAGCAAGAGCGTAATCAGGCATAACGACTACAGCAGCCTAGATCGTTTACAGCAACACGTAGCATGGCAATAGTAACAGTATCATACTGAGGTAACATGCTAAAGGCAGATAGTAGCATGCAGTAATATAACACAGTAGCATGCAATCGAAAGCGAATAATAGCATGCAGTAGTGAAATCACATAGTAGCATACGGCATATAGCAGTAAAAGTAAGCAGCAGCATGCAGTAAGTTCAGCGGAAACAAGTAAACTAGCAAGTTGTAGATTAGTCCTATTAGTGAATCCTACTCGGGTCGGTCTTAGACTCACTAATGCAACCTAATTCCCTACAACCAATGCTCTGATACCATCTGTAACATCCCAGGTAACACGTTCCCCGTAGCATGATATTGTCCGCTTTACCCGTAGGCGCACGGATTTTTCTTGGCGACCAAAGACGATGAACACCTTCCCAGGAGGTCACCCATCCTGGTAGTGCACTTGTCCGAGCATGCTTAACTGCACAGTTCTCATGAGATCTGCTGCGCTTGTGATCCCAAAACGCGTCATGCTAGGAAAGGTCTCCACACCCTTATAAGGCATGCTTCGTTCTCCTCTTCAACCGATGTGGGACGGATGTAACACGGATGTTACAATCCTCCCCCTAATGGGACACAGCGTCCTCGCGGTGCACGTTTGGTCCGGGGCCTGGCTCTGATACCAAATGTGATGCCCCGTACTAAATCATCATGTATGGACCATCAACAACAGGATCATTACAAGGTTAAGTACTATATGCAATTTCAAAAAGAGTTTGCATTCATAATAAAAGTGACGTCATAACCAACGTCGAATGTTTTACAACCCAAAAGTATGATTCACTAAGTAGAAGCAAATAATAAGTGTATGTGACCCCAATGGTCGTTACAAGTCATACTTTCAAAAGTACTAAAGTTTGAATGCAAGATAAAGTAGTTCATGCGATGACAACTCTAAGCAGCGGGTGTCTACAGCACGACTAGTACAACAGCGGAAGCTAACCTCAAGCACCCGAGAAAAACATGCTTAAAAACGTCAACACAAAGGTTGGTGAGCTATAGTTTAAGTATAAAGTAATGTAAGGTAGGCCACGAGATTTCAGTGCTACAAAGAGCGTTTCAAAACAGTAATTTAAATCAGTATGTTTAAGTATATGCTCAACCGTGGGCACTCGGTAACTAAATTAACGTTTAATAATATATCACCCCCTGAAAGTACACTTGGAAAGTGCGTATGTTTACGAAGTATTAAACACGCGTTGACTGCTAGCGCGACTAGCCCTAGTGGGGATGTCAAACCCTATGGATCCATATCTAAGATTCGCGTTCACCGGTTCAAAAACCAATGACTAAACGTTACCGAGCTAAGGGGAATGTTTCTGCCGTTATATAACCCATACATATATAAAGTTTAAGTACTCGTGCCTAGTATGTAAAACATAAAATCCGCATGTATTCTCAGTTCTCAAAATAAGTTAAAGTAAAAAGGGAATGCTATAACTCACAATGATAAAGTAGCGGTAAAGTATGAGTCGGGAAGTAAGCAAGTATGTAGGTTGTCCAAACGGTCCTCAACCTAAGTCAAATATCACTAAGTCAGTAATTCGTCCCAAAAGGTTTAAATGTATGTAAATAAAGTCTTAAAGGTCATCATCATTCATCATCAAACGAAAGGTATAAAGTAAGTTTCGTTCAAGGAAAGAGTTTAAAACAAGGGCTGACTTCGGTCAGTCGCCACGGCCTCTACACAAACCGAACAGAGGTGATACTAGTGGCCATGGCTCCGTATATGAGTCCTTTAGTTGTGGTAAAATTTCCAGAAGCAAACTCGTTAGTTTGACCGTGGCGACAGTCGAAGTGCGAGTAGGTCAGAATTTTCAGCACAATGTTAAAAGGACATAGTGACGATCGGAGGGCCATAAATCCTAAACTGTAACTCGTATGAAGACGAGTCTTAAACGAAAAATTATCTACTCGAAAATAGATAACTGAATATCAAACTTTCAGTAGCCCAGGTCGTACTGATAAGACCCAGAAACAGCAAAACAGAAAGGTCAGTAGGTTCCGGTGGTTCTTGGTGTTCGATGCTTATCACGGTTCTCATCCTTGATGCATATAGCTTTAAGTGTACAACTCGTTGATGTGTTTGCATCATTTTCACCAAGGTTTGACCATCACAACCCAAGTGTAAGTCTAAGACATGAAGCACAACTCAATTAAGTGTTGCAAGTGTTTTGATGAACCAAAGTTACATCAAAGTCTTAGATTTAACACATACATGAAATATAAAAGTAAGATTGAACTACAAACTTGAAAGTAAACTAACTAATCAAGATCATAAGTTGTAGAACATAGTTCTTATTTTGATCTTGAAGATCCAAGACTCAAAAGTCTAGATCTAAAGTTATTAAGTTAAATCCTAAGTAATAACACTTAAACCTTTACTTTAATGAAATCATAAGTTACAAAACTTAGATTATCATCTTGTAAAGTGTATGTAAGCTCATAAGCTCTTGATTATGACAAAGTTAGAAGACCATAAGCTATATAAACTTAGATCTTACATAAGTATTTGAATTTATAACTAAAGAGTTATACTTCTATGTCCTTGAAACTTATAAAGTTAACTTTTGTTCAAGAAAGTATGAGATCAAAGTTAACTAGTAACACTTGACCAACAACATCATAAACACGATTTTAAACATGAACAAGTGAAGAAATAAACTTAAATAAACAAGTAATTAAGTCATGGTTGTTTATACTTTAAAGATTCAAGCCTAAGTCTTGATCTTTAGGAAGTAAACTTTTAAGTTTACAACATGAGCTTCAAGTAATGATTTACAACACATGAACTTTATTTCTTTTAACATATAAAGTGTAGAACATAAACTATAGAGTTTAGTTCTTGAATGTTCTTGTTATGAACAAGATAAATGAAGAACAAACTAAGATGTTTGATTCTTGTAACTAGTAAGTAACAATTAACAAAGACAAGTAACTAAACAACAATCAAGAACAAGTAACAAACAACAAATGATGATGATATGAGATGTTTGGTTTCGGTTTTTGGAAGAAAGAAAAGGAAGAACATAAGCCTTGTTACTTACAATTTGAGAGAGAAATGAGAGAAAGTTGCAAGTATGGAGTGAAGTGTGTGTTTTTGTGAGAGGATACAAATGAATGGAGTAATGAAAAAAATGAAACAAAACTCCCATTAAACACTCCAAAAGTGACGGTTTGGATGAGGGAAAGGAGAAGAGAAATGTTCACTAGTCACAAGCATGTATATGTCATAAAAGGTGGTTAATAAGAGAGCTTACATGGGAAGAACAAGTAACTAGATTCCAATGTGACTTAAACTAACTAGTTACACTTAAATGGGTTACTTACATGTAAGTATGGGCTAATAAGTCCACTAAGGAAGTAGGGTGGGCCTCTTAAGTCCATTAACACTAATAAAGGCCCAAGTTCAAGTAATTAACAAGTTAATCCAACAAAAGCCCAAGTGATTAACCAATAACCTTAGTTAATTAAAATGATTAATAAAACTTAATCATGAATGTAAATAATATCTAAAAATATTATTCGTGAAGTTTCGTGTGTCACAAAGACGTTTCGGGCACTCAAAAGTCATGTATGATAAATCATGGTAACAAGTAAATGTAATAACATACATTCGTTTAATGACAAGTATTAATAATAACCATTATTAATTAAGGATGGAAAAGTCAGGGTCGTTACACTTTGTGATGAACGTCATTATTTTGGCGGGAAAACGCTCGAAGAAAAAAATAAAAACATTCAATGCAATGAATGTTTTGCTGCTGAGTTTATTTGCATCGTTTTGTTTTCATCTAGTGTGAAGTGTTTTTTTCGAATTTAGCCCGATTTAGAGTTTAGGATTTAGGGTTTAGGGTTTTGGGTTTTCAGGTTTACTCCGTAAACCCGCAACCCAAAACCCTAAATCCTAAACCCTAAAATCGTAAACTCTAAACCGTTCGTGTTAAAATATTCAATCTAAACCCTAATTTCTAAACCCTAAACCCTAATTTCTAAACGTAAAACCCTAATTTCTAAACCCTAATAGCTAAACCCTAATTTATAACCCCCTAATTTCTAAACCCTAATTTCTAACCCCTTAAAAAAACTCAGCAGCAAAACATTCAATGCATTGAATGTTTTTATTTTTTTCTTCGAGCATTTTCCCGGCAAAATAACGACATTCATTACAAAGTGTCTTTTTTGAATGTTCATATTTTCATCTAATCGATAATGTTCGTGAACAAAGTTTTTTTCAAAAACGAAAAAATATTATTTCCCCCCACTTCCCCCCAAAAAAGTGGTTCCCTCTTGATTAAATCTATATATATATATATATATATATATATATATATATATATATATATATATATATATATATATATATATATATATATATATATATATATATATATATATATATATATATATATATATATATATATATATATATAGTGGTAGGATCAAGAGGGAAGTAACCAATCGGGGGGAAGCGGGGGGAAGCAATTTTTTTTTTTTTGTATTTTGAAAAAACTTTGTTCACGAACATTATAGATTGGATGAAAATATGAACATTTAGTAGAGACACTTTGTGATAAATGTTTTTATTTTGGCGAAAAACGCTCGAAGAAGTAATATATAACAATTATCGTATTTTTCGAGCGTATGTTAAGGTTTTATATATTAGGGTTCAGATATTAGGGTTTAGATATTAGGGTTTATAGTGTTTAGATATTAGGGTTTATAAATTTAGGGTTTAGGGTTTAGATTTAGGATTTAGATTGAGTTTTTAACACGAATGGTTTAGAGTTTAGGGTTTAGGGTTTAGGGTTTGGTGTTTTGGATTTATGGAATAAACCCAAAACAACAAACCCTAAACCCTAAACCCTAAAATCTAAATCGGGCTAAATTTTTACTTCACAAAACATGAAGAAAAAAAAACGTTCACATTCTTCACGAACAATATTATCTTGAATGTTATTTTTTTCGATCGTTTTCCCTCTAAAATAATAACATTCATCACAAAGTGTCTCTTCTAAATGTTCATATTTTCATCCAATCTATAATGTTCGTGAACAAAGTTTTTCAAAAAACGAAAAAAAAAAAAAATTTTGCTTCCCCCGCTTCCCCTGCTTCCCCCCGATTGGTTACTTTCCCATTGATCATGCCCCTATATGTTAGATGTGAAGAAGAAATTAAACAAAGAAAGTGGGGCCAACATGGGATCACATTTGGTGACTTTGAGTCACATTTGGTGACATATAAAAAGGAATTAAGGTTGGCTCAAACGGGAGAAATTAGATCGAAGGTTTTTGAGCTGGTGGAATGAGCATGTCACCAATGGTGAGGTATAGGTCGGCCTAGAACATTCTAGCTTGTCCAACAAGTTGCTTCCTTGTTATTTTTCCCTATAAATATAATCCCATGTAACCTGTAAATGTGTGCACAAAAATTATAGTGAAGAATCTCTGGTTTGCGTCCGTGGAGTAAACCCTTCTCTGTGTTTTTGGAGTTGGGATATAACCACGATAAATCCCCGTTTCGTTTACATTTATCGTTATGCTTTATTTTATCATTTATCGTTCGTGGGTTTGGTGATTGTTTAAATCACCGGTCTTGTTTGGGTTCATAATTCCTAACAAGTGGTATCAAGAGCTCATGGTTTCGAGTGGGAGCGATGGCGATTTGAAAGCATGGTGAACGAACGACGGGTTTTGTACAACATGTATCGAGATCAAAGGATTTTGTTTGAAGATCGCGAAGAACTCATGAGTATATCCATGTACTCATGAGATAATCTATTAAAATTGGTCTATGATTATAATAGGTTATCGTGATGGTTCGCGGTGGTAACGAGGTCGGTGGTCGAATCGATAGGTCTTGTTGTAGAAGAGAGATTTTTTCAGCATTCGGAAATCTGGCGTAGCTGTGGTAGAAAATTCGTACCGGTTTCGTTAACGGTTGGATCTCCGTGATATTTTAACCGTTGGTTTTCGACTCAAAGATCTAGTCGTATACCAAATTTGAAAGTGATCAGACGGTTGGATTGGGTGAAAAATTTTTCCGAAGTTGCAGTAACTCGGTTTGGGGTTTAATTGCAGAGCTGTGGTCGAAAATTCATAGAGGATTCGTTAACCGTCGGATTGTCGTGAAACGTTTTCTGTGTTATACATTTAGTTCTAAAACATATCCAAAATTCGTAGCGATCGGACCGTTCAATTTGGAGATATATGTTTTCGAAAATTGCAGCCGCCAGGAAAAACCCTTTCGGGGTTTGTTTGCGCAGCTGTGCGAGAAAATTAATTGTGGGTTCTTCTACCGTTGGATCGACTTGATTTTTGGGCTGGTGGTTCTACACACACAGATCTAGTTGTGGTAAAAATTTGAGGTTGATCGGACCGTTGGATTTTCAGTTATGATTTTTCGAATTTGGGCAGTTTCAGGGTTAAATCTTTTCGGGTTTGATGACGCGAGTGCGAGATGGTTTTTTTTTGTCTCGTGAAACTTCGAGCGATACGACTTGTGTTTTCGGGGATGTTGGTTTGTTATGGAAGCTCAAGAGGTTACTTTTATCTCGGGTTAGAGCAGTTGGATAACGAACAAGATGCATCGAGTCGAAGTCGACAGCGGGAGTTATCGGGAAGTTTGTCGGTTGCGTGGTTATGAAACTGGGTGACCAAGCGTATGGTCGGATATTCCAAGATGATTGGGATAGTATGGAACTTGAGCTTTCTAGGATCGTTGAGGGTGTCGGGAACTTGGTTGAGTTTAGTAATCGACGGAAGTTATCGAGCTAGTGGGAGTTAGTCAACTAGTAGAGTGGTGGAGATAATTATGCGACGTTGTTCTCCAAAGTTCTCAAGATTAGTGTGATGATTACGGGTAACACTAGAGCTTCGAGTACTTGTTTTACTCTCCGATGACAAAGAAATTTGCGACTGACTGGTGGTACGAACCAAGTTTCTTCTCGAGTAGCCGCGATTTTATTTCTTACTCGTACAGTGGGAGCGTGCTTGGGATGAGAAGATGGGTTTGTGTAATTCATAGCTATGTGGAAGTCAGTGTACCAGCGAGAAAGCGAAAAGTTGAAAGTTAGTAGACTTCAAGGTGGTGGTGACGTTCTCACTTGGGTATCTTGAAGAAGAGTCTACAAAGGCGTCTGTTGGAGTTCCTTTTTTTTTCTTTTTTTGTTGGTGAAGGAAATCATTGATGGACGGTGAAATCCTGTACGAGAGTGGTCGTTGACATGTGTGTTCGGGATTGGACGTGTCTAGAATGACTTGTGAGCCATGGTTGTCTCATGAAGAATCCTATATTTGAAGTGTCGCATACTTTGATTGGTCTTCTAGTGTAAGAAAATGATCTTCGTGTTAGAAGATGGTGGCGATAGAAACCGAGATGGCCCAAGCTAGTAACTAAGAGATTGGATTATTGCTCAGCGGTGTTTTTGGTGTCGAAAGACTTCACTTGCTCGTAGGATAACGAGTGAAGTGAGGCGTGATTCGGGTGTCTCATCCGGCGGTATCAAAAGGAGTTGGTAATCAGATAGTCTAGAGTTATTGTGGGTTGTACAAACATAGTTGACAGGTGTGATGGATTTTCTGTTGAAGATTGGTGTGGGGTTCGTTTAAAGTCTCCTTCAAGTGGGAGATTGTTAGATGTGAAGAAGAAATTAAACAAAGAATGTGGGGCCAACATGGGATCACATTTGATGACTTTAAGTCACATTTGGTGACATATAAAAAGGAATTAAGGTTGGCTCAAACGGGAGAAATTAGATCGAAGGTTTTTGAGCTGGTGGAATGAGCATGTCACCAATGGTGACATAATGTCACCAATGGTGAGGTATAGGTCGGCCTAGAACATTCTAGCTTGTCCAACAAGTTGCTTCCTTGTTATTTTTTCCCTATAAATATAACCCCATGTAACCTGTAAATGTGTGCACAAAAATTATAGTGAAGAATCTCTGGTTTGCGCCCTTGGAGTAAACCCTTCTCTGTGTTTTTGGAGTTAGGATATAACCACGTTAAATCCCCGTGTCGTTTACATTTATCGTTATGCTTTATTTTATCGTTTATCGTTCGTGGGTTTGGTGATTGTTTAAATCACCGGTCTTGTTTGGGTTCATACTTCCTAACACTATATATATATATATATATATATATATATATATATATATATATATATATATATATATATATATATATATATATATATATATATATATACTTTTACTCTCTTTGATCTCGTCTCTTTGGGTTTGATTGTGTATCATATAAAGAAATCCCCGTAGGTATTTCGCCAGATTCTGGGGATGACAATGAGGGAGATAGTAGTTCATCTGAATCATCGGACGGATGAGGATGATTATATACCTGAACCTGAATTTATATATACTGGGATGAGTCGTAGGGCTAAGAAAGCCACTTGTAGGGGTTACGACTTCTTTAGCCCGTATGGTATGTTGAAGGCTTTTATATATTACGTATTTTGATTTTGATGTTGTTTATGGTTGACAAAATTCATGATACGATAAGAAAAATTTTGTATGCATGATGGTATAAACCTTTATTATGTCTATATATATGGCTTTATCATATAGTCATATGTATGTATGTTTAATGTAGTTTATTAGTATTGTTTACTTTTCAGGATTCAATGCTCCTTAGTTCTGACAAGCTTGATATGGATGGGTGATGGGTCTGTTTCGAAAAGGGTTATATAATGAATTATTTATAGTGGAACATTATTACGGATTATTTATAGTGGAACATTATTACGGAGTATTAATGAAACCCACTTATTAATCTTTTTTTTTCTTCCTTTTTTAAAGAGCAACACTTTGATGTTATTGATATCATTATTTTGCACAAAAGCATGTACATTTCCATGCAGCTTGCATGGAGAATCTCTAAACTATACCTAGTGTTGTAAAAGTCGCCCGACTTGGTCGACGTGTTGGTCGATGCGTCGTTTTTTTAGGTTCTCCGTCCCGTTTTTCTGAAAACGACTCAAAAGACGGTCAAAGCTAAAAATTCGGTCAAAGTCTGTCAAAGATTGTGAAAGTTGGTTAAAAACGGTCAAAATTAGTCAAATTTTCGTCAAGATGTGATATCTTTTAAAATTAGGGTTTGTTTTCATTTTTTGGGCCGCTCTTTTTTCTGTGTCCTTACTGATTATGTACTCGGTAACATTAATTGTGTTTGAAGTTTGATTGTATTTAAATTCAAATTCTTATTTAAGAAATTTATGATACAGAATCAACTATTTTATACATATATAAATATAATTTAAGAAATTATTAATAAAGGCAATGTTGGTCAACGACAGATGCGTCCCCGACGCGTCCCCGACTCGGCCGACACGTCCTTTTTAGGTCTCGACCTATGCGTCCCCGACTCACGACTTTTACAACCTTGCCTCTACTATATAATTACAAAGGAAACCGTACTCACTGACTAACCCACATAACTATACACCCAATTCCCACTCTGATCTGCAATGAAGAATCATAGGATCTTGGATTTCTTGACCATAGTTGCCGTAACAAAACTTTTTTCCAAAAATTTGTGATCCAATTAAAGCTCTTCACTTGAATCCCGTTTAATGTTATAGCGCTGCTCAATCGATCTTTCCCCTGAACACCGTAAAAGTGGCGATTCCAGGATTATAATTCAATGGGGTCTCGGAATTTTTTACAGTATTAATTATATTAAAATGTTATTTTAGTGATAGTTACTTTCGATAAAATTATAAATTCGAGAAATATATGGGATCCGAGTAGTATAATCTAGTCGTATCCTATACAATTTAAATAGAAAAACTATTGATTTGAAAAATATATGAGATCATATATTTAAATTTAGTGGTGTCCTATAAAATGTACGAGATATTTTCTACTAAACATTTTTAAACTAGCGGTGTCCCGTGACCCCATAGGTCTCCACCTAAATTCGCCACCGACCGTAAAGCTAAGTTTATATTTTTTTAATATAATATTATGAGGTAGCTGCAAATCCATTCAATAGTTTGTCATAATTGTTTGTCGATTTAATGTGTCTCCCAATGCCACAAAAAAGGTCGTGTACACTCTTATTCAAGAAGTAGCCCATGTCCCACCATTTATAGAACTCTAGCCATAAATCCATCGCAAATTTATTTACAAAACACTAACGAGTGGTCTATCAATCTATTGTTTCAATGTCGTTACAATCCGGGAACCTCAAATAATGTAAATCTATACCTCTTTTGTTTAATTCCACTCCACACAAATTGACAATTTTCTCTATTTGGTTTTCCACACGGTAATTTTCACTTTTTAGGGAATTAGAGAACTGCACATTGTCTCAGCCAACACATAATACAGATAAAACATACATAATTGGATGTAAAAATCAATGCACTTTGCATCAATCTATATGCTGATCTTTGTAATAATTGGTGCACAAGCATACATATCCTAAGCGGAAAAAATTGTTATAGTACTCGTGCTCTAGCCGTAACCAAAACATAGGTTATCATATTCTCAAACGTGAGAGTTTTCTAAAAGGTCCATCAGTTTGGTATTTTGCAGCTTCGGTCAAAACAAGAAAACCCATGGACAGAGTGCAGGTGTCGCAGCAGGGATCACCTGAACAGTTGACGTAGATGTTGGAATTTGGGTACTCTCCGTCCCACCTTTATCTTCTATTATTGTTTGTTGGTCTGTTTTTTCAGCCCCCCTTCAATCAAATGAACAATAAATATATATTTTTTTTTTTGGACATCTCAAATGAACAATATTATACTACATCTCTCAAGACTCTATTCAATTGGAACAGAAATGCTTCAATTGTTAACAGTTAGAGTTTTTCTGAAGACGGAATATAAACACAGTTACTGATACATGGCCAATTTGAGTTAAGATTTATATCAAAGGGCGAGCCAGGTAATAAGACATTTGGGATATACAGGTCAAACCATCTAATATATTAATTGTACTACTATTATATTAGATCTATCTAACCATCTTATATAAATGAACAAAGCCTGACATGAAGCTTCTACTTTTTTGACATAAAATTGAACGTAACGACAACACTTCTCATTGAAAATTTTAAAGGATTCATGTCAAAGTTTTTAACACGTCAAGTGATTCCGGCTGACCAAAAAAGTCAAGAGAAGGAAATCTAATTACTGTTTTATGACAATGATCTAGATAGACGATGTTCACGATATAGCATATCATCGTTTCGTCTTTAACTGATGTCTCTACATTGAGTGACACGACAATAAGGTCAACAACAGGTAGTAGTAAGGATCATATGTCTTCAAAATTAAATTAATAGGTATAAGCAGGAATCAAATTTGAAAAACATACTTAAGGTGTAAAGTATTTAAAATTAAAAAAAAAACATACTTGAGGTGTAAAGTATGTCAGGAGTGAATCGACAAAAGTTGAGCCCCAATTCTCGTATCATGTTCTCCAGTTAACTGCAAGTTTACAACCCACACAAATCTATACGAAATAAGATTATATAAAGTAAATTTCTCACCAAGCATCGTTCTAAATCAATTCATCATTCTTGTGAAAAAAAAATTGTTTTAAGTATAGAGTTCACATCAAATAGGATCAAAATTCTACACCAAGTATTAACTTAGACTATGATGATTAATGCTATATTATATCAAGCTTTTATAGCCATTCTGACAATGTCTTGATTAAAGAATAATTTTTCATAATTTTACACCATTTGTTTCAAAAATTGGATATGGCATAAAAATTGATCAAAAATATTAATCTATTAGAATGATTCCTTTATTGTCAGCTTCACCCATTGAACATTGCCTAAAATCAAAATTGCTTATAGCTAATCAATTAAAGCCATATTACTCAGTCATTTCTCATGAACACTTTTCAAAGAATCGTCTCAAACGAATTTTAACAACATTGCAACGCATAAACTTGAATACTGTTAGAGATTTTATCAAATTAAACCTAATATTATAGTTAAGAACTTAATTTTGTTACATTAGTTTTTAGGTTAAAGAAAGGATAATCAATACTTTCAACAAAATGATTTAAATTAAAAGTTTCGGAACAACACTATACTTGATTGTTGTAATCATATATCATATATGTATAATATTATAATACTTTTATTTAAAATAAATTTGTTGAAAGTATTGATTATCATTCCTTTAAAGTAAAATATAATCAAAAGATATTAAGTTCTTAATTGGGTTATTGGGTATATTTTGGTAAAACCTCTAACTGTATTCACATTTTTGCGTTGAAGTGTTGCTAAAATACGTTTTAGACAACTCTAAGACTAGAAAAGTGTTCATGAAAAATAACTGAGAAAATACGACCTCAGTTGATTAGCTATAAGCTATTTTGATTTAGGCATCGTTCGATGGGTGAAAAAGACAACAAATGAATCTTTCTTTGTTACAATAATATTTTTGCACTTTTTATGCCATATCTAATTTATGTAACAAATGGTGTAAGATTATGAAAAAATTATTCTCCAATCAAGAAAACATCAAAATGGTGTAAAAACTTGATATAACTCTGAACATTATAGTCTAGCTAATACCTGTTGAAAAATTTTGATCTTATTCGATGCGACTCTAAACACATTTGTTGTACTGATTGATATTGTCATGTTTAGTGATTTTTTTAAAGGTATGTTCAACATTTGGCAGCAAAGCAAATCTGATGTATACTCCTTTGTAAATTGAAATGCATGTTTAATGATTTTAGTTCTAGCAAGTGTTAAATAATTGTCATTTCATAGCTAAAAATTTCAAACATAATACCCCTAAAATCCAGAGCAAAAATATGTGGGGGCAGGGTGGGACGCCCTGCCCCCAGTGGATTTGTAATTTTCAATGCAAAAATTTTGAATTTTTCATTTTTGCCCCACTTTTTTTTTTGCCCATAAGTCTCTATATTTTGCCCCCAAATCCTCCGTATTTTGCCCAAAAACCTCCATATTTTGCCCAAAAAAATTGCTACACTTTAAAAAATAATTTCGCTCTCAGTGAAAAAAAATACTGCTTCCGCCACTATCTAAAATGCTTTTATAGACCTACCGTTGTAAAATATTTAAAATGCTTAATTAAGTGTAAAGTATTTAAAATATAAAAACAAACTTAATGTGTAAAGTATTTAAAATATAAAAACATACTTAAGGTGTAAAGTATCTCAGGAGTTAACAGAAAAAGTTGAGCCCCAATTCTCGTTTTATGATCTCTAGTCAACTGCAAGTTTACAACCCACACAAATATTATACAAAGCAACATCATATAAAGCAAATTTGCCACCAAGCATTGTTCTAAATCAACTTACCATTGGTGTAAAAAAAAATGTTTTAAGTATGCAGTTCACATCAAATAGGATCAAAATTCTACACTAAGTAATAAGTAGACTATGATGATTAATGCTATATTATATCAAGATTTTATAGTCATTTTGACGATGTCTGGATTAAAGAATATTTTTTCATAATTATACACAATTTGTTTAAAAAATTGGATATGGCATAAAAAATGATCGAAAATATTAATCTATTAGATATTAGAATGATTCCTTTGTTGTCTGCTTCACCCATTGAACATTGCCTAAAATCAAAATCGCTTATAGCTAATCAATTAAAAACGTATTACTACATCATTTCTCATGAACACTTTCCAGTCCGAAAACTGCCTGAAACGAATTTTAAGAACATTGCAACGCATAAACGTGAATACTGTTAGAGATTTTATCAAATAAAACCTAATATTATAGTTAAGAACATAATTTCATTTCATTAGTTTTTATAAAGAAAGGATAATCAATACTTTCAATAAAATGATTTAAATTATAAGTTTCGAAAACAACTGTATACTTGATTGTTGTAATCAAGTATTTATACTATTATTAAACTTTTATTTAAAATAAATTTGTTGAAAGTATTGATTATCATTCCTTTAAAGTAAAAATTAATCAAAAGATATTAAGTGCTTAACTGGATTATTTTATTTTGGTAAAACTTCTAACTGTGTTCAAGTTTATGCGTTGCAGTGTTGCTAAAATTCGATTTAGACAACTCCAAGACGGAAAGGTATTCACGAGAAATAAGTGAGAAAATACGACCTCAACTGATTAGCTATAAGTGATTTTGATTTTAGGCAACATACGATGGGTGAAAAATGAGATGACCCGACCCAATCCATAGGGACGAATGCAATAACATATGATTACATCGCGAGGTACTTGACCTCTAAATAATACATTTTACAAACATTGCATTCATTTTTAAAAGACAAACTTTCATTACATCGAAAGTTAACAGGTATGCATACCATTTCATAATATTCAAACTATAAATGACTTAATCTGTCATTTACTTAATAATGATCTCTAATGAACTTCAGTGACTCGAATGCAACGTCTTTTGAAATATGTCATGTATAACACCAAGTAATATCCCTAAAATGAGCTAATGCACAACGGAAGATTTCTTTCAAACCTGAGAATAAACATGCTTTAAAGTGTCAACCAAAAGGTTGGTGAGTTCATTAGTTTAAAGTAATCATTTCATTTTCATCATTTAAATAGACCACAAGATTTCATTTTTCATAACAACTATCTCAAAATCCGGCATTCGCAAACGGCAGAGATAAAAATCATTCATATGGTGAACACCTGGTAACCGACATTAACTAGATGCATATAGAATATCCCCAATCATTCCGGAACTACCTCGGACCTGATTAAAATCGAAGTACTAAAACATCCGGTACTTTGGATGGGGCTCGTTGGGCCCGATAGATCTATCTTTAGGATTCGCGTCAATTAGGGTGTACGTTTCCTAATTCTTAGGCTACCAAGCTAAAAGGGGTATATCCAAATTCGATCATTCAACCATAGAAAGTAGTTTCGATTACTTGTGTCTATTTCGTAAAACAGTTATAAAAGTTGCGCATGTATTCACAGCCCAAAAATATAAAGGGTAAAAAGGCAAATGAAACTCACCATACTGTATTTTGTAGTAAAAATACATATAACATCATTGAACAAGTGTAAGGTTGGCCTTTGATTCACGAACCTAAATATATTTATATACATTTATGTATTTGTTAATATTTGTCTAATACATTAAGTTAAGTCATAGTGTAAGTTAAGTCATAGTGTTCCACAATCCTAATGCTCGAGTCTAATATGTAAAGGTTGACAAAAATTAGTTTGACTCAGAATGATTTCCAAAATTTGAAAATGATTATTATATAATTTTAAATATCGTCGTTTTATATTTTTAAATTTTTTTTTTAAAAGATTCAATAGAGTAAATAATATAATTCATTTATTAATAACTACAATTTTATATTAAAGTATACTTTTATATATCTTAAATAATAAAATTTATAAAGTGCATCTAATACCATAAAAATATTATGGCAGATTCTATTGAGGTAATTATATAATTTGTATTACATTTTTATTTGATAAACTAGTATTGATAATAATAATACTAATAATCTATTTTAATAATAATAATAATACTAATTATATCTTTTAATGATAATAAATGATAGTAATAATAATTTTTAAGGATGATGATACTAATAATAATAATGATAATAATAATAATAATAATTAAATAAAATTTAGAACGACGATAATGACGACGATAATAATAATCATTTTTACATAATTTCAAATGGCTATAACTTCTAATCCGTTCATCGGAACGATTCGACATCTAAAGGAAAAGTTCTTAATTTTTCGCTAACTTTCCAACGACATGCATATCTTATATCTTATCTCATCCCTAGTATAACAACCTTTAAGATTCAACATAACTTATCTAAGGGCAATATCAAATATACAAGCATGCATAATCCTATTTTCTCGAGCACTAGTCAGGGATACACTATTAGTATATAAAAATTAAATTAGGAGTACTCACGTATCAATATGGAGGTTCAATATTGCAGGAAAGGTACGTAGATGCGACGAAGATGATAAACACTAGGTTTGACTCATGAGCATACCCATGAACATTACCCATCACCTCCATAGCTATAACCCATAATTTCTTTAGTCCTATCCCACTCATAAAACCCATGTTACAATAGCTCGCACGTATCCCTTGTCGTAGTACTTTATGTATAATACATAATAATAATAATGCTACTACTAATATTAATCTTAATAATAATAATGAAAATAATATAAATTAAATATATAATACGGAGTAAGATATAGAAGTAGATAGATGCAGAGAAGAAAGA
Organism: Rutidosis leptorrhynchoides; assembly: GCF_046630445.1. NCBI lineage: Eukaryota > Viridiplantae > Streptophyta > Magnoliopsida > Asterales > Asteraceae > Rutidosis > Rutidosis leptorrhynchoides. Next base: position 465,058,936 of record NC_092333.1, read on the forward strand.
AAAAAAAATTGAATCATGAATGGAGTACGTTCGCCTTTTTAAAGAAATTGTGGCCTCCCCCAACTTGCTCATATGCACTAGCAAAAAAAAAAAAAAAAATGAAAAAGAAAAACGTTGCCGACATTCTATCTTTACACATAACACGTTTTATATATATATATATATATATATATATATATATATATATATATATATATATATATATATATATATATATATATATATATATATATATATATATATTAATATATATTATATTTAATCTTTAGAATTAATTAAATATTATATTATATTTACGCTCATGGTAAAAATATAATTTTTACAAAAATGACACGGTCGTGGTCTCGCGACCCATGTATCACTTTCAGTTTTTTTGGGCGCACTTTCGTACGTTTAGAAAACTAGCCTTTTACGTTACGCTACGTGTACCTTTAGTAATAATTTGACTTACTCCTCAATAATTTACCTTATAAAAAATGTAACTAATAAAATTGAGTGTTGTGGTCATTTCCTTCTATAAATCAGGGACTCGTTGTTTATCAAAATATATTATTTTAAATTAAATGTTTTGTGACATGTACCATTATTAATAACTAGACTTAAATTAATTAAAACTAACCCATTCAAAGTGTAACTTAATCTTTTGAGTATTTTGGTCATTTACTTTTATAATTCATACCTTCGTTAGTTATCGAAGTATATTTAATAACATTAACTTAAATCAAAACGTCTTTTGACTAAATTAAAATATATTTATAATATTTAGGTTTGAAATACTTTAATAAAATATTTAGATTTTAATTATATTTCAAAGTATATTTGAAGATCGTTTATAATATTATATCATATAACGTTTATACTTAAAAAAAATATAATTTCCTTATGCGTCAACGTTTAGTTTGTTTTCCTTAAACTTTCTAAATAATATAACTATATTTCCAAAGTTTCACTTTCACTCTAAATAATAGGAAGGTTAACTAGTTAACGTTTATATAGAAAGTCGAACAGAAAACTCCACTAACATTTGGCTAGTTCCCGTTAATTGACACATTTGTCTTCACTTATAACTCACTTTACCATTTTCCGAATACGGTTAATAATAAGGGTTACCTAATTCAAAGTGGACCTCATAATAGATACTCTTAATCATAATTCCATGTATCTAATAATTCAATCATTTGATATTATCTTTTAATCTCGTCGATAAACTTACATCGAATAAATACATTCATGTAAAGTATTATCTATTCAATACCTTGATAGTATTTCCAGGTTCATAAAATAGATCTCATAGCTTATAATCATATCCACTAATCCGTTCGATGTTTTATATAATATATCTCAATTTAATAATCACACATATGTATATGTATATATAATTGTTCGTGAATCGCTAGGCATGGTCAAAGGGTAATTGATTATATGAATATAGTTTTCAAAACTTTCGAGACTCAACATTACATATTTTTGCTCATCGTGTCGGGAACATATAAAGATTAAAGTTTAAATTTGATCGGAAATTTCCGGGTCATCACAGTACCTACCCGTTAAAAGAAATTTCGTCCCGAAATTTGATAGAGGTCGTCATGGCTAACAGTAAGAATGTTATTATGGCGAATGTAAACTGATACATAGAGTTTTATCATCATTGAGTAATATAGATAACCCAATTTGATTATGCGAAGAGTATAAGTGAAGCTATCGCAAAAGAGTGAAAAATGAATAAATGCAGGTTTGACTTAACCGGCGGCGTGTTCAAGATTGCTTTCCGGAATTTAAGGAATTTAGAAGAAATCTTCATAATAAGATTTGATTCTTCGGTAATTAAGGAGATTTAGATCTTCTTTGGTTGAACGCGATAATCTACTTCGATTGTTCTGTCGGATATTTTCCTATAAATCCGCCTTCTCCATTTCCTTACGACTCACACCCTCTATTCTTTCTTCCCCAATTCATAATTTAAAACATTCGTTAATATGCTCCATCCCATCCTGATCATTGATATCCTCTTAACGTTCATATCCGTCATTCTTCTTTTTAATCTGCCACCAGAAGAATCTATTTACTTTTACTATACCCTAGGGTTTATAGTGTTTTTAGTTCTCCCGTGTCTTTACGTTGCTATATGCATCGATATATACGGTTTGTAATTTTTCGGGTTGTTGCTAGATTTTTTTTTATATCTTCCTTGATATTTCGATGTCCCTGCTTCTGTTTTCTATAATCATCATCATCCATAGTTAATGCTCTCTTCTATTTGCTGCGGTTTATACCCCACATTTCCATTTCAAAGCTTTGTCCTTTCGTTTCTTCTTCTTGCGATTAAATAGCTCTTGTAATGGTCCAGAAATTCATATGTATGGATTTAAGAAGGAATATAGTAATTGTTCTAAGAAGGAAAGGGTAATGGTAAGTCCTGATTTGTTAAATTACCAGAATACCCTGAAAAAGACCGAATCATCAAGAAATATTTTCTTGATATATTTAAAGATTAGATAGAATGTAAGAGTCGTGTAAATGGTACATGATGACGGTATGTCCTGTGAATCATCACATCCATTAGAAACTCAGCATGAATTACTTTAATATAATGACGTTGATCAAGTGTCATTATATTATACTAACCCATGCATCAGTTCCCAACACCACTTCAAAAACATTCGTATTCGAATTTTTCAGAATTTAGAAACTAACACAGTTTCTTTTATGTTGCAGATATTACGGAGAGATAAATGATCTCAGATAAGGATAGTGGTGAAGATATCTCCAGAAATATGGAGAATATGTATAATGGGAGATACGAAGATATCTTATAATATTTAAGATATGATGATGGTGAAGAATATCTGTCTGTGAAGGTTTAGAATAAGAAGTAAGGTGTTTGCTAACGAGTTCAGCAGGCACTGAATTATTTGGATCCTTTGAAGGCAGATTCAGTCTCTGTGATTTGTCCATAGCTTCCTTCATACTTTGCTCAATCCGTTTTTCAGTACCAAATCCTTTCTTTTTCTGAGCTTTACCAACTCACTATCTTTTCTCATCAAACTTTTGGCCGTTTAAACCATCTACCATTTTTATGTTTCCACTGCATTTAATGCTAATATCTGAATCTTTGGTTAGCAATCCGAGGTGGGTTCAGAAGAATCATGTTTTAGATGATTAAACGCTGGTGGTAATAGGGTGGAATATGAAAGATTCTCCAGTAATAATGACGAAAGGGCAACGTATCTATCAGGGTTATAATAAGACTGGTCCGACTGAAAAATCGAAGTTGACTTGCTGGAGCTGTGACAAAATTGGCTACTTTGAAAAGGAATCGAAATGTTGTTTCTAATAAATGATAAAGAATTTGACGCAGGTACATGTTAGATTATGATTTTGGTTTCGAGAGTTTTTCAGGTACAAAACTTCGGGTAACGTGTGGTTGGATCATTATCTCAATTGTTTATTATTTGAAGTGTCTTCTAGAATTTCGAAGGGTTTTAATTGCAGATTGTCATAGTCAATATCCAAATGATGAAATCGTCCTAAATCCCGAATGATTTTTCATATCCATCTTGTGTGTTACGATTAAAAGTGATGTTCTATCACAGTTTTGAAGTCAAAGTATAGCTTTGAAAAATGTAAAGATCTAAGAGTGATGATTTTGGTTGTATCTCGAGTTGAATTCTGAAATTCCCAAAATCAGAATATGTAATTAGATTCGAATGAGTATGGTTGTTTTGATTTCTATAGAAGAATGTATATTGGTTTAGTTGATGATTATTGAATCAGAATTGAAGAATGTAACATATTAATTGTGATTTTATATATCTCTCGAGTATTACCTACCCGTTAAAAAAAAATTGCACAAATAATATTTTGAACAAGAATTCTCATTACAATCTTTATGAAAATATATGTGGGTATATTTTCTTCAGATGTAATACAGATTCAATGAGTTAATATCATACTAAGCTCATTTGATTTTCGGATTGAATTATAAATGAATTTTCTCTAAAACATTAGAGATTACATATCTTTGCGGAGTATTTCACTAATGTAATCAATGCTTCAATATTTATAGGTATTTCCTTAGTGAATCATGCTGATGCTCATAGAACTCTTGCTAACTTCGCAAGATACGAATGTTGTTTTCCCAGTAAGTTTCGAATATACCAAGAATGAAAGTGTAAAAACAAACATGTTATTGAATGATACACTTGATTTATTATGAACCGGAGTTCATTAAATTGAAACAGAGATTGTGGTTAACGATGATTAAGTTGTTAATGAAGGATGTACATCATAAGATATTAGTAATATAAATTTAAACGAGTAGTATCTACTCTTTTTCAATTCATACTTAATAGCTTAGTACAAAAAGATTTATTATAATTCCAGAATTCATATATATAAAATATATAATAATTCTTCAGAAGGAATGAGTTAATACTATATAACTCGTCGATTCAACATATTCGTTGTTGATTGGTAATGATTTCCACAGTGATTCTTGAACTGATGGGATTTGTGATGTCATAGGTGTTGCTGATTCTGACGATGCTGACGTTACTGACTATACTGGTGATGCTAACGGTACTGTTGCTGCTTATGATACTTCCGGTAACTGCTAGTGATGCTTGTATAACAAGTAAATCGCGCACCATCCTTGTTAGGGTTTCGATTCTTCCTTGACTCATTTTGGTTCACTCATCTGATTTAGGGTTAGGGTGGAAATAGATAATCTCTAAGACTTTAGAGATTACATAATCGCCGTAGAATATTCCTCTGATGAAGTTATGAATCAATATTTCATCGTTTGTTGTTGTTGGTACTCCTTGGTATCTATGATGCTTGTGATGTTGATATCCGAGGTATAGATTATGATGTTGAGGCGTGTGATGCGAATGTGATTGTTGATGGTGGTAATGGTACTGTTGGTGTTAATGATGATGATATTGTTGATGCCGGTGATGCTGCTGATGTCTAGAGTATTGAGGTTTGCGATGTTGATGTTACTGGCGGTACTGATTATGCTGCTGGTGCTACTGATGGTGTTTGTAATCCTTGCACCATAAGCTCCAAAGCCGTCACGCGTGTGCGAAGTTCGTTAACTTCTGCTAGTACACCGGGATGATTGTCGGTTGGGACGAGCGGATAAATAAAATCTAGGATTTGATGTAGGATATAATCGTGACGAGATACTCTGGAAATGAGAGAGAAAATGGTTTCACGAACAGGTTCGCCAGTAAGTGCTTCAGGTTCATCGCCAATAGGGAAATTTGGTGGATGGAAAGGATCACCTTCTTCTTGTCTCCAATAATTGAGGAGGCTACGAACCCATCCCCATTTCATCCAGAATAGATGATGGCTGATTGGTTGATCCATTCCGGTAACACTGTTTTCGGAGCTTGAGTGGAATTCCATATCGGCATAACTGTCGGAATCTGAGGAGTTCGAACTAGTTGAGGGATCCATCTCGTATGATCAGAGAAAGAATTTTGGTATGAAATAGATTGTAGAATTTAGATTTGGTATTCCTCAATACATAATTTACATATGTATATATAATACCAAAATCCCATAGATTTCGGATAATCTTTGAAAGATGTTAGTCAAAGTTCACAGTGATAGATATGCTAAGACACGAATTCGTCTATACACTATTATGTAATAAATGCAGGAAAACGCGTCTAGACTTAAGGATGATAAGTAGGTAATTTCCTAAGGATGCTAAGTAAATGATTTCCGACTAAAAATGATAAGCAAAACTTTTGACATACAGACACGGTCGAAGTCCAGACTCACTAATGTATCCTAACGACTTATCAGTTAGACACACTAATGCAGACCTGGTTCGCTAAGACCACCGCTCTGATACCACATGAGATGACCCGACCCAATCCATAGGGACGAATACAATAACATATGATTACATCGTGAGGTACTTGACCTCTAAATAATACATTTTACAAACATTGCATTCATTTTTAAAAGACAAACTTTCATTACATCGAAAGTTAACAGGTATGCATACCATTTCATAATATTCAAACTATAAATGACTTAATCTGTCATTTACTTAATAATGATCTCTAATGAACTTCAGTGACTCGAATGCAACGTCTTTTGAAATATGTCATGTATAACTCCAAGTAATATCCCTAAAATGAGCTAATGCACAGCGGAAGATTTCTTTCAAACCTGAGAATAAACATGCTTTAAAGTGTCAACCAAAAGGTTGGTGAGTTCATTAGTTTAAAGTAATCATTTCATTTTCATCATTTAAATAGACCACAAGATTTCATTTTTCATAACAACTATCTCAAAATCCGGCATTCGCAAACGGCAGAGATAAAAATCATTCATATGGTGAACACCTGGTAACCGACATTAACTAGATGCATATAGAATATCCCCAATCATTCCGGAACTACCTCGGACCTGATTAAAATCGAAGTACTAAAACATCCAGTACTTTGGATGGGGCTCGTTGGGCCCGATAGATCTATCTTTAGGATTCGCGTCAATTAGGGTGTACGTTCCCTAATTCTTAGGCTACCAAGCTAAAAGGGGTATATCAAAATTCGATCATTCAACCATAGAAAGTAGTTTCGATTACTTGTGTCTATTTCGTAAAACAGTTATAAAAGTTGCGCATGTATTCACAGCCCAAAAATATAAAGGGTAAAAAGGCAAATGAAACTCACCATACTGTATTTTGTAGTAAAAATACATATAACATCATTGAACAAGTGTAAGGTTGGCCTTTGATTCACGAACCTAAATATATTTATATACATTTATGTATTTGTTAATATTTGTCTAATACATTAAGTTAAGTCATAGTGTAAGTTAAGTCATAGTGTTCCACAATCCTAATGCTCGAGTCTAATATGTAAAGGTTGACAAAAATTAGTTTGACTCAGAATGATTTCCAAAATTTGAAAATGATTATTATATAATTTTAAATATCGTCGTTTTATATTTTTAAAATTTTTTTTTTAAAAGATTCAATAGAGTAAATAATATAATTCATTTATTAATAACTACAATTTTATATTAAAGTATACTTTTATATATCTTAAATAATAAAATTTATAAAGTGCATCTAATACCATAAAAATATTATGGCAGATTCTATTGAGGTAATTATATAATTTGTATTACATTTTTATTTGATAAACTAGTATTGATAATAATAATACTAATAATCTATTTTAATAATAATAATAATACTAATTATATCTTTTAATGATAATAAATGATAGTAATAATAATTTTTAAGGATGATGATACTAATAATAATAATGATAATAATAATAATAATAATTAAATAAAATTTAGAACGACGATAATGACGACGATAATAATAATCATTTTTACATAATTTCAAATGGCTATAACTTCTAATCCGTTCATCGGAACGATTCGACATCTAAAGGAAAAGTTCTTAATTTTTCGTTAGCTTTCCAACGACATGCATATCTTATATCTTATCTCATCCCTAGTATAACAACCTTTAAGATTCAACATAACTTATCTAAGGGCAATATCAAATATACAAGCATGCATAATCCTATTTTCTTGAGCACTAGTCAGGGATACACTATTAGTATATAAAAATTAAATTAGGAGTACTCACGTATCAATATGGAGGTTCAATATTGCAGGAAAGGTACGTAGATGCGACGAAGATGATAAACACTAGGTTTGACTCATGAGCATACCCATGAACATTACCCATCACCTCCATAGCTATAACCCATAATTTCTTTAGTCCTATCCCACTCATAAAACCCATGTTACAATAGCTCGCACGTATCCCTTGTCGTAGTATTTATGTATAATACATAATAATAATAATGCTACTACTAATATTAATCTTAATAATAATAATGAAAATAATATAAATTAAATATATAATACGGAGTAAGATATAGAAGTAGATAGATGCAGAGAAGAAAGAAAAAAAATTGAATCATGAATGGAGTACGTTCGCCTTTTTAAAGAAATTGTGGCCTCCCCCAACTTGCTCATATGCACTAGCAAAAAAAAAAAAAAATGAAAAAGAAAAACGTTGCCGACATTCTATCTTTACACATAACACGTTTTATATATATATATATATATATATATATATATATATATATATATATATATATATATATATATATATATATATATATATATATATATATATATATATATTAATATATATTATATTTAATCTTTAGAATTAATTAAATATTATATTATATTTACGCTCATGGTAAAAATATAATTTTTACAAAAATGACACGGTCGTGGTCTCGCGACCCATGTACCACTTTCAGTTTTTTTGGGCGCACTTTCGTACGTTTAGAAAACTAGCCTTTTACGTTACGCTACGTGTACCTTTAGTAATAATTTGACTTACTCCTCAATAATTTACCTTATAAAAAATGTAACTTATAAAATTGAGTGTTGTGGTCATTTCCTTCTATAAATCAGGGACTCGTTGTTTATCAAAATATATTATTTTAAATTAAACGTTTTGTGACATGTACCATTATTAATAACTAGACTTAAATTAATTAAAACTAACCCATTCAAAGTGTAACTTAATCTTTTGAGTATTTTGGTCATTTACTTTTATAATTCATACCTTCGTTAGTTATCGAAGTATATTTAATAACATTAACTTAAATCAAAACGTCTTTTGACTAAATTAAAATATATTTATAATATTTAGGTTTGAAATACTTTAATAAAATATTTAGATTTTAATTATATTTCAAAGTATATTTGAAGATCGTTTATAATATTATATCATATAACGTTTATACTTAAAAAAAATATAATTTCCTTATGCGTCAACGTTTAGTTTGTTTTCCTTAAACTTTCTAAATAATATAACTATATTTCCAAAGTTTCACTTTCACTCTAAATAATAGGAAGGTTAACTAGTTAACGTTTATATAGAAAGTCGAACAGAAAACTCCACTAACATTTGGCTAGTTCCCGTTAATTGACACATTTGTCTTCACTTATAACTCACTTTACCATTTTCCGAATACGGTTAATAATAAGGGTTACCTAATTCAAAGTGGACCTCATAATAGATACTCTTAATCACAATTCCATGTATCTAATAATTCAATCATTTGATATTATCTTTTAATCTCGTCGATAAACTTACATCGAATAAATACATTCATGTAAAGTATTATCTATTCAATACCTTGATAGTATTTCCAGGTTCATAAAATAGATCTCATAGCTTATAATCATATCCACTAATCCGTTCGATGTTTTATATAATATATCTCAATTTAATAATCACACATATGTATATGTATATATAATTGTTCGTGAATCGCTAGGCATGGTCAAAGGGTAATTGATTATATGAATATAGTTTTCAAAACTTTCGAGACTCAACATTACATATTTTTGCTCATCGTGTCGGGAACATATAAAGATTAAAGTTTAAATTTGATCGGAAATTTCCGGGTTATCACAAAAAAGACAACAAATGAATCATTCTTTATTACAATAATATTTTTGCACTTTTTATGCTATATCTAAAGTGATTAGAAACCGGTTTTTTGAGGAGGGTGGAAAAACCTGTCTCTATACTAACCAATAGGAACCTGTTTTTTTGAAAAACCGGTTTCAATCCAAAGGAACCTCTTCTTATTTAAAACCTCTTCCGATGCTTTTTCTTTTGAAACCTCTTTTCTCTAAAAACCTGTCTCAATGTCTTTTTTTTTAGCGGGAATTGAAAATTTTAAATATAAGTGTATACTCTATAATATTTGGATCAAGAACTCAAACCTTCATTTTACCTCCATCATCTACTTCACATCTACTTACTACCAAATTTCTTTCACCAAAAATTTCAAACATGCTTTTTTTCTTTCAAATCTGGGTCTATATATAGTAAAACGTTCTCAGCAATTCTGCCACATATTTCATCTGATTCAAATGGTAAGTTCTTAATTATATTTCATACTACTACTCATACAACTATTATTTCATACTACAACACGGGGTCCCCATACTTACTTTTAATTTTTTTTTTTTTGATAATTTCCTCACTTATTTTTACAGGTGATGTTGGGTGAGATTTGAAGAACATTTAGCCAGCCATCAAACAACAAGAACAGCTTTAAAGAGTTTGTTTAAGTGGATGGTTCGAATCAAGTGTGATGTTCATAAAAAGAATATATATAAAATATTAGCACTAGCAGCTTGAAAAGTACCAGTAATATTTTAGTATTGAATTCAAGTTAGTGTATTGATTTGATTAAGTGAATTATGCAATTTTGTACCTTTAGAATTTCTTGATTATATTAAGTTTACCATTAAATCTTAGTATGGATTGTTTCTCAATATTTAATGTAATTCTCGTTTACTTTAGATAATTAATAGAATGATACAACTTTTTGTTAAACAGCTAGCTTGAAAGAAAAACAATTTTATTGTGAATACAGTAAATCACAATTTTATATAATTTGAATAAATTTTGTTATAAAGCAGCTGGATAGGTTCTAATTAAATGAATTTGGAACCGGTTATGGTTTTATAAGGGGTTCCTTTTGCTAGCAAATAAACCTATTTAACTTAAAAAAAGAGGTTTCTTATGTTTAGAAAAGAAACCGGTTTTTAATTAAAAAGAGGTTTCTTTGCTCCAACAAAAGAACCGGTTTTTGAACCGAATCTATACTTTTGGAACCTCCACCTAAAGGAACATCTTGTAAAACCGGTTCCTAAAGGCTAAAAAGAGGTTCCTTTGCTTATTTTTTGTAGTAGACTATGATATAGCCATTTAACCGAATCACTTACGGTGTGTGTTGTTACTTCGTAACATCGATCATTAGGATTTTCAAAACGTATGTCGCTGCTTAAGATGAGAGCAGAATGATTTCGTATAGTTTCGTGACCTCATTTCGATATCTAGGTTCTAGAGAGTGACAGTAAGGAGTGGTATTTGCCGCTGCAAAAAAAACTTACATGTTGTCTATCCCAAAATTTACTTATTCTTAAAACTCCTATGCACATAAACATGTATCCGTCTTCCCTAAACATTCTTATAAGATGCTTTTCTACTCTTGGCCAGCCAACAACATACTTAAACACCATATTCCTAAATTCCTAAAACAATCACACACAGTGACACCACTCCTAAACTTAACAAAGACTAACAAACTTAACGAGAATTATTTATTTGGTTAAACATGTTGTATGTAGGGGTGAGAAAAAATCGAATTATCCGACCCATAATCGTTTTAACAGTCAAAATCAAACCGAACATATACCCGCAGTTCTGGTTAACATTTTTGAATTAACCGAAATGTGTGTCCATCGAGCTAAAGCAATTGGGATCTATGTTTGTGCTGGTGAAGACGACGGACACATGATCGTTGAGAGGGTTCTTGGATGCCTTAATTGGTGAAGCTAACAATGAAGTGCTCTCTCGATCAGGTGCTCGACAAATGGTCTTGATGTCAAGTCTTTTTTAGCTAAAGGGGACGAAATTCCGGAAAAATTGATGTCGACTTTTGTGGTCTAATAGGGCTTTTTTCTATGTGGATTCGAGTTTCGTTGATTCTGGAGTGTTGGGTGGTTCTGTGGGTGTCGAGATTCTGACTACGGGTAACGAGCCTTTAAACGTGCTGGATGATAAGATATATAGGCGAGTCGAGTTTGGCGGCTAGTGTTTATGTCGGGCAATTAGACTATTCAAGAGGCCTTAGCGAAGTCGAAATCACCTTTTGCACTAGCTTCCTGTTTGTGAAGATAGATATTTTTGGTCTAGCTGTTTTACAGATTCCAATGTAGATCGTGCTTTTGGTTAGGACGCGTATGTTTTAAGGTGGCATTGGGTTTTGTAGGGCTGGATCAGAATGTCGGACTCATCAAGATGATGCACAATGAGCTCTGTTTGAACTCCTATAATAAAAAGACTAGATCATTGTCTAGTGTCTACTTTGTTTACTTTTCTCAAAAGAGATGTTAATATCTTGAAAGGGTACGTATTCCTTTGAGATGTGAATGGCATGTTTCTGATTTGATTTGACAGTTAAACATGTTAAGTTCTTGACATTAAACATATTCCAATCACGATCATTCTAGCTCTAATTCCACTTAATTACAGATATGTCGCAACATCTAATTCTCTAAATTCCCACTTCTCTACTTACTAGTATGTATTTCAATATGTGAAATTGAGTATGAAAATTAAAACCCTAGCTCTTCAAAACACACGAACCACCACCCACAAGCTTGGCAAAATTAAGGACCATCAAATCCTGAAAAGTAAATCATCATCATAAACTACATTAAACATACACGATAAACTACAACATAGATCTTAACCATCACACAAAACTTACCATATTCTGAAAATTAAACCAGATACTACATTAAAATACACAGATAAAGGAGATTCATATATACCATTATATAAAACAACTTACCATAAGGGTTATAGAAGTCGTAACCCCTACAAGTCGCTTTCTTATCCCTACGCTTCAACCCCGTACGCAAAAATTTAGATTGGCGCTCATCCTCCCTTTCAGAGCAACTACTATCTTCCTCACTGACACTATTATCCTCATCCTCATCAATATTATCCTCATCCTCATCTGCGTATTGTTTAAAAAAAAAAAAAAAAAAACCTTTTTAATTTCTTATTAGTTTCAATTGAACCACAAACACCTTTTTGACATTTTATAAATAGATCTAGTGTCTTTTTTAAAAATGAAAATAATTAGATTGAGGTTCATTTCATCCTCCCTTTCAGAGGAACTACTATCTTCCTCACTGTCATCCTCATCCTCATCCACAGATGCAGGATAATGCAAGATCAAAGACATATACATGAGACCAAAAAATGGAAATTGGATGAGTTAAAACCCTTTTAGTTTTCTTATTACTTTCAATTAAACCACAAACACCTTTTTGACATCTTACAAATAATCAAGGTTTTTTAATATTTACATGTTAAATACGATTCGTAAACTATGTCTTTTTAAAAACATTTTTTCTTATCTTTTGGAGACTTGAAGCAATCCAAATAATCACATACCTGTTGGTGCTGGTCTTGGCGCTGGTTCAACACAAACAAACCGGCTCAAGGATCTGCTACCGTCATGCATACTACAAACAACTTTGGTTTTGTAAAAACCCGACATCCCTTGTTCAGCTGAATAAATGGTCATGTAGAAGAAATACTTGATGCCGGATGAATACGGCCCAAACGTTTTTATATATTCGCACTTGCGAAATTCAAGACAACCGACAGAGATGTGGTTGTCTTCCTTCTCATTAACAACCTGACAACATAGAAAAATTTGCTAATAAGTGAAACAATGAACTAATGAAGCATCAAAACATAAGTAAAAGCAGAACACATGCCATCTCATAGGCCTTGTTGAAGGTATTAACGGCAAAGTTACCAATAAAACTAATAATTGGATGTTCAAGTTCAAGCGACCTTGTTTCATTATCCCAATAATTCAAAGATAACGACTCAAGTACAGGCTGTCAGTCAACCAATTAAGATAAATGTTAGCTAGCATTGAAATATGTATGTATGTTGCAAATATTTGTAATGATACTATCATTAATACTTATGCATACCGTCCCCTTATCGGCCTCTGTAAAAGATATCCAGATATCGTTCTCTTTATCATTCAACGGAAGGTCGGATGTTTCTGGTATTGGAAGCTCCCTCGGTGGACTCGGTGAAGACTCTGTTAATAAAAGTTGTGAATCACAAGGTATTTAATTAAATACAACTTTTAACAACAGGCAACAATGATAAATAAGAAAAAAAATGAAATAAATCATTGAGATGAATGCATACCAGATGCATCACGGTCGGCAATAGTATCCTTAAATTCCAGTGGAACAAGACAGTTGTTGTCTACAAGGGTGATTGCAATGTTTGGGTCACTGCAAGACATCAAAATAAGAGTTGATTATTAATGTTGCATGACCCACTTACATATAAAAACTTCAATTCAATTCTGATGTTCAATATAAATAAATAAACTCGCATTTTTATCAATTAAAAAAAAAAAAAAACTAGTTTGAATTGAAAAACATACTATTCCCATTTATGTGGTAGATCCTTTCCTTTATAGTGGTTAGCAACAATGGGAATTCTGTATTCAACACCAAGCACCTTGTTTATTGCAGACTCATCATACGGATTTGCCTCCAAATGCTTCCTAAGGCTAACCGCTTTCATGATGAGGTCATACAAATCCCTTGGAATTTTCATAGGTGGAACCCCTACAAATTCAATCAATCAATTAATAATAGAGACGAAATGAAATTCTTTTATAGACTCACATTAAAAAAATAAGACAATGTTGATTTGATTAGAATGGAAATATTAAGCATACCAAAACTCATCTTGTCTCCCTTTTTTTACTCATTTCTGCAGTTACCTGGTACACCTAATTAATTAAGAAATGACATCAGAAAATTATGAAACAAAAGCCATCATATGATGGGAATTTAACTCCTATGTTAACAAAGATAAAACATAATAACCTGTCATCTGGATGACTAGTTTACTTGAGTGCACACAAAGAATGGATCACAATTTAAAGACATTGAATAAGTAGAGGATAAACAGTTCGAAACTTAGGAATTATTATTTTTTGTTTTCGTTGTTGTATACGATAACTATGAATTCTTGACATTTCAACGGTAATGTTTTCTAATCCTAGATTCTTTGAAGGGCTGAAACTTTTAGGCTCAAGGCAAATAAAACTAAACTTAAAGAGCGAGTTGAAGCACATGAAGTGACTTGGAAAAAAAGAAAAAGAAAAATAGTTGATGGTTCAAAACCATCAATAACCCTAGACCAAATCAAGTAGATAAAGGGAGAACACAAACATTAAACATTATATGATTATGATACTGATGATGATGACGATGATGATAAGTATAAGTACATAATTATTAAAATAATGATGAAATTAATTTAAATTTAAATAAATACAACAGGAAGAAGCCTTACCAAATCCCTTCGAGTTTTCACACGTGGAACTCCTACAAAATCAATTAATCATAGACACAAAAATAAAATTCTTTTCTTGACTGATATCAACCAATAAGAAAATATTTATTGATTAGAATGGAAAGAGCATATGAAAACTCATCCTGTATTCTCTATTTTGAATATTTTCTTCAGGTACCTTGTACACCTAAGCAATGCCATCAAAGAATCATGAAAGAAAAGCCATCATATGGTAGAATTAAACTCCTTTGTTTAAAGGGATAATAAAACATAACAAATAACAAAGTGTGATTGGAAGTCAACTTTCTGTGACCACCGTTTGAAGAAATCAAATTAGTACTCGAACAACAAACAACATAAGAAACTTATGAATTCTTCGCCAGTGATGGATGCGTGCTTCCTGGACTAACGAGTGAGTATATGGGTCTGTTGTCTGGCCTAGTTGCGGAGCATGAAGGCCCATCGGGTGCTTTGGGCCCTATTTGTAATGGGCCTGCCGAATCCCCCTTGGAAGTTGGACCGGGGCTGAATGCCGAATTTATTCAGTCAAAGGGGATGTTGTTTTGTTGAAATATAGTAAAGTAATGTATTTCTAGACTCATCTACATGTAAATAGGAATAAAAAGATTAATCTAGAATTATGTAGTAGTATTAGATATTAACTAGTAGATATTTAATTAGAATAATCTAGATTGATAATCGCTAGATGATTCTAGACAACTTACGAGGCCTATAAATAGGCTAAGATGTTTGCAAAGTTGATGTACTCAACACAAACAAGAACAATCTTGAGTAATATAAAAACAACTTTCTAAAAAACTTTTCTCCATCTTTTCTAAAACACCTCCTCAACATTATAAACACTATAATACTTCAAACTAATCTATCACTCCTAACTAAAACTAAACACCACATTTTAATTAAACTAAATCTAACAAGTGGTATCAAGAGCCGTGTTTGAGCGTTCGTTCGTATACACCATGACACGAACACCATGACTACCGTTGGTGCATATAATATTCCCGTCCCCATCTTTGATGGTGACAACTATGATTTTTGGAGTATCCTAATGAAGACATATTTTCAAGCACAAAGCTTGTGGGGTATTGTCGAAGTCGGGTTTACAACTCCAAAAGACGTCGAAACTCTGTCCTCGGAAGAACAAGAAAAATACAACAAAAATGTTGTAAGAAATGCCGCCGCTCTGGGCTACATCCAACAAGCTTTGACGTCGTCTATCTTTCCACGAATCATGGGAGCTACGACAACCAAGGAGGCGTGGAAAATCCTTAAAGAAGAATTTCAAGGAAATGTCAAGGTGAGATCTGTCAAACTATTAACTCTACGAAGAGACTTTGAAAATTTAAATATGAAAGACACTGAGACCGTTAAAGACTACTATTCTAGAATTAAAGAAATAGTAAATCAAATGAGAGCCTATGGAGATAACATAACTGATAAGAGGATCGTAGAAAAAATACTTATCAGTATGACAGAAAAATACGATCATGTCATTACTGCTATCGAAGAGTCGAAAGACATCGAGACTCTGTCTGTAGCAGAATTAATTGGCTCTCTTGAAGCATACGAGGCTAGACTAAGTCGGCGTAGTGAAAACTCACTTGAAAGTACCTTTCAGTCTAAACTTAAATTACAGTCTCAAAAATCAAACAATGGGGGGAAAAGAAATTATCAAGAAAACTCGAAAGGAGGAGATAAACCCAGAACCGGGTTCGATCATAGAAGAAGAAGCTACCCTCCATGTGGTATTTTCAAAAAGACAAACCACTTGGAGAAAGATTATTTCCACAAAGGGAAACCACAATGCAATAACTGCAAAAGATTTGGGCATCTAGAAAAAGATTGCCGTTTAAAACAAAATCATCGAGCTAACTTCACGGAAGAAGGTGAAGATATCCCGGGGAACAAAAATCAGCTATTTTATGCCTGTCAGGTCGCAAATAAACAAAGGGACTATACTTGGTTGATTGACAGTGGGTGCAGCAACCACATGACAGGAGATGAGAAGTTATTTCATAGTATCAACACGTCAGTAAAATCCCGCGTCAAACTAGGGAATGGAGCGCTTGTTGATACTAAAGGCAAAGGTACTATTACTGTTCAAACTAATAACGTCACTCGATCTATTAATGATGTTCTTCTAGTACCAAGTCTAGCAAGTAACTTGTTAAGTGTTGGAAAAATGATGGAGCACGGCTACTCTTTACTCTTCGAAGATGATTGTTGTGTCATCCGTGACAAGAAAAACAACTACAAATTAATAGCCAAAGTATTAATGGAGAATTGCAATTTCCCGCTTCGTTGGCAGTATATCAGAGACACGGCCATGAAAGTTCAAGTTGAAGAATCATGGCTATGGAATCGAAGATTTGGCCACTTTAACTTTCAAGCACTAAAAATCCTCCAACAGAAGAATATGATGAGAGACTTTCCGAACATAGAAGAAATCACTGACACGTGTGAAAGCTGTATGATGGGCAAGCAACATCGAAGACCTTTCCCTCGTGACAAAGCCTGGAGAGCGAAAGGTATACTAGAGCTGGTGCACACTGACGTTTGTGGACCAATGAGGACCCCGTCTCTTAACCAAAACAGGTACTTTATTCTCTTCATCGATGACTATTCTAGAATGACGTGGGTTTATTTCATGCGTGAAAAAACAGAAGTCTTCACGATATTCAAGAAATTCAAGAATTACGTAGAAAAGACTAGTGGCCATTATATAAAAACATTAAGGAGTGATAGAGGAAAAGAATACACCTCTACACAATTCAATAAATTCTGTGAAGACGAATGTCAAAACCCGTCCTTATTCTCCCAGACGAAGTCTTCAACAGTTGGTCCCATTGCGATGATCTTATAATAATAATAATAATACTAATAATGATAATTTTTATAAAAATGTTACTAATAATAATAATGATAAAAAAATGATATTTTTAATAATAGTTTTAATAATGATAACTTTATTGAAAATGATAATTTTAATAATAATAATAATAATAATAATAATAATAATAATAATAATAATAATAATAATAATAATAATAATAATAATAATAATAATAATAATAATAATAATAATAATAATAATAATAATAATAATAATAACTAAAAATCAATAAGACTACCTTAAAGGTTTTTCCAAAAATAAATGACATTGACGGGGCTTGAACCCGCGACCTCTCGAGCAATCCCCAACATACCTCTAACCAACAAACCAATAGTGTCTTTCTTTTAGTAATTCGATTGAGTGAATATTTATTATTAACGAACCAGTTTTATTTTCATCAAACTTCTATCATCATCATCAACTTATAATTATCATTATCACCATATCTTACGGTCATAATCATCATTGTCTTATTAATAATCAGACGCCTTCTACTAGCAATATATGAGGAAGCCCAAAACTAAACTAGTGCAAAATGCAAATCCATATAACACCCTAGTGATCCATAACAACCGTCCCAAATATTTAATAGCTCATATGGCCCAAAACTCTATTCGATTAAATCCTGGATTTTTGAAATCAGATTGTATCAGTGTAAACGGACAGACAATATCATCGTGGCCCCCAGCTTATAAAATCATGACCCACATAATTAATTATAATTGAGATAACAGATGCGAACAATCAAGACCCGGTTCTTGTGCTCACTTTAATGGAGTGGTTTTTTTTTTTTTTAAAGTAATATCACACAACGAATACAAGTGGTACTTTATATCAAGTGGGATTAGATTATTCCTTTCCTGCTTCCTTTAAACTGACCGAACTATATTACACATGATATTATTTATATGTCTTATTTACTTGGATCGTGGGATTGTGGTAAACGGTTTCAAACGCAGCAAGCAACAAAGTAGGGTTCAGTTTAAATGAAGATAGATGTGACGGTTTAATAGATATGGTTAAATGGTATTCGGTGTATTCAGAAAACAGAACGAAAGTATCCTTGTGGTAGCGGTTATACTCGATGGGTGGTAGCGTTTGAGTTTACAAAGAAGAAGAAGGGTTAAGTGGTTCTTGGTGATTCACGGACAAGAGGAAGGTAGAGAGAGAGAGAGGATGAGAGAGATTCAACGGTGGTCGTTCATGCTGGTTAATTGGGTGGTTTGATGATTTGTATGTAATGATTGGAAACAGGAAACGGTTAGAAGTAGAATTAAACATTGGTGGTTCAAAGTGTTGTTACTCGATGGTTGTGGTGGTCTATAGTGGTTCTGGGTTAGTAAACAGAAACGAAATTAGTGATTTTAAAAGGTGGTGATACGGTTGTCGACGGTTGTTCATGGGGAAGTGATAAGCTGATGGTGTTGGGGTTCGGTTTGTAGTGGAGAGAGCTTTGGTGATGACGTTAACTGAATCGGCTTGGTTATTGTTGGCATGAGTGTAGGCTCGTACGTAACGAAATGAGACGTTAATGTTGTGATTAGTATAGAGATGGGAGAGAGGGAATTAAGTGAAAGCTTGGATTAGATAAATGGGTTTTGTGTGTTCACTGGAAAAAGAAACACAAAATAGAAAAATAGGTAGTAAGTGTGTTTGTTGATTGAATGTGGTGTGGGTCTTAAATAATCACATGCATATATAAAGTGGTACAGTATACGTATATATAATTAAGATATAGATTAGCAAGGCAGTGGAGACATCAAGAATCAATCCAAGAAGTAACATACAAAACAATGGAAAGTAGATAAAGACTTAATACCGAATCAATCAATTTGTGCAGTAATTGTGATTGTTATCTAGTGGTGATATTCAACATTTTAATCAATCAGATACATGAGAGGAATTTAAACAGATAACGCAATTAAACATACTTTGTAATCTTATGTTTTTACATTTTTATGTTTAATAAATATTAATATTTAATAAATATATTAATAATAATATTAATAATAATAATCATAATATCATTTATAAAATATTAATAATACAATTAATAATAATAAAAATACTAATATTGATAATGATAATATCAATAATTATATATCACAACATATTATAACTTATATATATATATATCTACAAAATCGTTTACACATAATTGTTCGTGAATCGTCGGGAGAAGTCAAAGGGTAACTGATTATCTGAATATAGATTTCAAACTTTCTAGACTCAACATTATAGATTTTGCTTATCGTGTCGGAAACATATAAAGATTAAGGTTTAAATTTGGTCGGAAATTTTCGGGTCGTTACAGTACCCACCCGTTAAAGAAATTTCGTCCCCGAAATTTTGAGTGAGGTCGTCATGGCTAACAATAAAATTGTTTTTATGACGAATAAGAGTTGACATAATAAGGTTTTATCAACATTGAGTAATATCGATAAAATAATTGAATTACTCGAAACGTTCGAGTGAAGCTATCACAAAAGAGTGAAATGAGTAGGTATAGATTCGTCATATCTTTTGACGTAGATAGAATTGATTTCCAAATTCAAGAGATTTGGAGAAAATCTTCATAATAAGATTTGATTCTTCGGTAATCAAGGGAAATTATGATCCGCATTAAATGCGTTCATCTGTTTTGATTGCTCTGTCGGATATTTTACTATAAATCCAACCCCGTCGTTTCCTTACAACTCACACCTTCTTTTCTTTCTCCTTACTTCATACTTTAAATCATTTTGTCAATATGCTCCATCCCATTCTGATCCTTAATATATTTCTAACTTTCATATCTGTCATTCTTCTTTTTCATCTAACACCGGAGGAAGCTGTTTACTTCTACGATTTCATTGGGTTTATAGTGCTTTTCATTCTCTCGTGTCTTTATATTACTATACACATTGATATACATGGTTTGTAATTTCAGTTTTCAGAGCTTCATTCTTTCATTTTCTCTTCCCGACTTCGAGTCAAGCGAATAATGGTCCAGTATTCGTATGGATTTTGAAATGAACATAATTAATGTTCTACGAAGGGAATCGTAATGGCACGATCTTGATTTGGTAAATTACCAGAACACCCGAAAGGATAGAACTATCAAGAAGATATGTCCTTAATTTGTTTAGAGATTGAGTAGAATGCAAGAGTCGTGTAACATGGCACATGATGATGGTACTGTGAATCATCACATTCCATTAGAAACTCAACATGACTTACTGTAATATAATGACGTTGATCAAGTGTCATTATATTATACTAATTCATGCTTCAGTTCCCAACACTACTTCAAAACATTCATATTTTAAACTCGAAAGTTTCAGAATTTATAAACTAACACAGTTTCTTTTATGTTGTAACACAGATGTTACGGAGAGTTAGATGATTTTAGATAACAATATCTTCAGAAATATCGATGCTATTTATAATGAAAGGCACGATGATATCTTAGAATTTCTAACATCAATGGATGATGAGGAAGATTTGTCTACGAAGATTTAGTATGAGAAATAAGGTGGTTGCTAATGATTTCAGCAGGCACGGAATCATTTGGATTCTTTGAAGTCAAACTTATTCTTTGTGATTTGTTCACGGCTTCCTTCATAGTTTCGCATAATCCGCTTTTCAGCACTAAAATTTTCTATTGAGCGTTTCCAACACTCCATTCTTTATCATTAACTTTGGGTCATTAAGACCATCTACAACATGCTGCTTCGTCAACATTTTCAAAGTTAACGGATCTGGGTCATCGGTTATCAAACCGAGGTGGTTTCAGATGAATTGTGTTTTTAGATGATTAAACGCTGATGGTAATATGGTGGAATATAAAAGATTTTCCAGTAACGAAGGCGAAAAGACAACGTATATATCGAGGTTATAGTAAGGTTAGTCCGACTGAAAAGTCGAAGTTGACTTGCTGGAGCTGTGACAAAATTGGCTACTTTGAAAAGGAGTCGTAAGGTTGTTTTTGCTAATAAATGATAAAGAATTCGACGCGGTACGTGTTGAACTATGAATTTGGATTCGAGAGTTTTTCAGGTGCATAAATCTTTTCTTCCGTAGATGAAGTGCGGTTGGTCCAACTTCTCGGTTGAGGCTTTTTCAAGAGTCATGAAAAGATTTGAACACGGATTTTAACTGTCGAGGTACAATGAGGTTTAAGATGAAATCAAGTGGCAAACTTGAAGAATTGTTTAGTTTCATATGTTATAATCAACATTTAAATTCATTTTTAATTGTCCAAAGTTAGCAGTCCAATAGTCCGATTGTCCAATGGTCCAATAATTTCATATATAAATTAAATATATAATATTCGAATTAATTAATACGTATCGTGACCCGTGTACCGGTCTCAGTATTGATCACAACTCAAACCATATATATATTTTGGAATCAACTCCAACCCTGTATAGCCAACTCCCACCTCCACATATAGAGTGTCTACGGTTGTTCCGAAATATATATATAGATGGGTCGATATGATAGATCGAAACCTTGCATACGTGTCCCGTTATTTATAGTGCGTAAAATAAATATATATATATATATATATATATATATATATCATGACCTATTATACAACG
Organism: Rutidosis leptorrhynchoides; assembly: GCF_046630445.1. Taxonomy (NCBI): domain Eukaryota; kingdom Viridiplantae; phylum Streptophyta; class Magnoliopsida; order Asterales; family Asteraceae; genus Rutidosis; species Rutidosis leptorrhynchoides. The sequence goes on from NC_092333.1 coordinate 465,081,437, forward strand.
TGTTGTCTCAGAATTAATCCGACGTATTGTTGTACATGTGTCCCGACGGTATGTAAAGTGCAGAAATTAAATAACAATAAATAAAATTGCGAGAATGTAAATTGCGATAAATTAAATGTTAATCAGTTAGCTGGGAACAGTTAGCTAGGAACAGTTAGCGTGGAATCTTAACAATATTCATCATAGTTAATTCGTTTGTTTCTAACAAATTTTATTTGTCCAATGTTTTCTTCGTTATGCCACTTGTTGAATTTTGATAGATCAAAATCCCAAACTTGAAATTTGAATGGAAATGGTTATTCTGTGGTGAACGGATACGTATATCGGCAGTTGTAAGTAGAATAGTAAACGACCGTTGACTCAGATTGAAAGAATGTACAGTAGAACTTATTAATGTGAAATCTAAATATTCTTCGGGTACTACCTACCCGTTAAAATATTTTCATCATTAATAGTTTGTACGAAAGAATTTTTAATTACGATCTTTATGAAAATATACTTGCATATATATTTTCTTCAGATGTAATCATGGATTTAATGAGTCAATAAAATATTAAACTCATTTGATTTATCATTAGTACTTGATTACATGATCTTTAAAACATTAGAGATTACATAATCATCATGTCGAACGAAGATAATTGAGGTAGAACGATACGTAAAGAGAAGATAATCGGTGTAGAGCGATATGTAGAACGAAGATTAAGTAGATAGAACAATACGTAGAACGATGATTAAGCTTGAGGTATAGAATGAGATGTTGAGGCAGGTGATGTTGAAACTTGGGTTGTTGGTGGTTCTGGTGTTGATGTTGGTGCCGGTGATGTTGCTGGAGCTGTTAAGTTTTGCACCATATTCTCCAAAGCTACTACTCGAGCGCGAAGTTCGTTGACTTCTTCTACTAACCCTGGCCGGTTATTAGTGTGAGATGGAGGTTGGATATCTTCTCTAGTTCCATTAATGGTAGCCTCAAGACGAAAAATTCTTGCAAAGAGGGTATAAACAGTATTGCGAACAGGTTCGCCGGTGAGCGGGTCGAGTACTCCTACGTTAGGCGGTAGATTCGGCTCATGATATGGAGTACCTTCTTCCCTTCTCCATAGGGTGAGTATGTCGCGAACCCACCCCCATTTTCTCCAATAATCACGGTAATTGATTGGGTGGTGTGCTCCGGTCACACTATCTTCGGAGTCAGAGGAACTTTGTCGATTCGTGGAGGCCATCGTACGCGATCACAGAAAAGATTTTTGGTATGAAAAGCTTAGTGAGAGCAACGATAGTTGGATGGTAGTATACTCAATGCATAATATGCAAAAATATATATAGTACCAGGATCCTTAAATTACAGAAAAATTTACGGAAAATATTAGGCAAAGTTTACCGTAATAGATACGCTAGGATATGAATTTTGTCTATACACTATCGATGCACTAAATGCAGTAAGACGTGTCTAGACTTGTGAATAATAAGCAGGCAATTCCCTAAGGATGATAAGAAGATGATTTCCGACTGGAAATGATAAGCAAAACTTTTTGACATGTAAACACGGTCAAAGTCCAGACTCATTAATGTATCCTAACAACTACTAGTCAGACACACTAATGCAAGACCTGGTTCGCTAAGACCACCGCTCTGATACCAAATGTCAAAACCCGTCCTTATTCTCCCGGACGAAGTCTTCAACAGTTGGTCCCATTGCGATGATCGACTCCAAGTAATGTCCGTAAAATGAGCTAATGCACAGCGGAAGACTTAATTCGTACCGGAGAATAACATGCTTTAAAACGTCAACATAAAGTTGGTGAGATATATACGTTTGATGCTAGCAGCGTTATAAATATTGACCACAAGATTTCATATGTAAACATTTTAATAAAAATATTCCAAGTTGTTGAGCACTTGGTAACCATACTTAACATTTAATCAACGTCGCATATTCCCTTTATTATGAAATCTCCCTACACCGTACCAAGTGTAGTAACGAAACGAAGTACTGTGCAACCGTTAAATACTGGTCGTCCAGTCCGGTTGGGGTTGTCAGGCCCGATAGATCTATCAACATGATTCGCGTTTACAATACCCATGTAAATTGTAGTTACCAAGCTACAGGGAAATATGCCAGTGGTACAACTCAACGTAGAATATATATTTTTAGTCACTTGTGTCCATAACGTAAATCATAAAATGCATGTATTCTCATCCCAAAATATTTAGAGTTTGAAAGGGACTATATACTCACCTAGTGTATTTTGTAGTAAAAATACATAGAACGACATTGAACAAGTATAGGGTTGGCCTCAGATTCACGAACCTATATCATTTATATAAATATTAACACACAAGATAGTAACCGAAAATTTTTTATATTATTAGAGATTTAATTGTTATTTTAATTATGTGTTTAATTAATAACCTAATTAATTATATTTATTAATATATTTTTTTTAATGAAAATACTAGTATACATATGTTATTGGTAGTATATACGGTTTTATATAACTAACAACTATTTGATAAAATAATATTGTTAAAAAAAATTATTTTATCTTATAATAATAATAATAATAATACTAATAATGATAATTTTTATAAAAATGTTACTAATAATAATAATGATAAAAAAAAATGATATTTTTAATAATAGTTTTAATAATGATAACTTTATTGAAAATGATAATAATAATAATAATAATAATAATAATAATAATAATAATAATAATAATAATAATAATAATAATAATAATAACTAAAAATCAATAAGAGTACCTTAAAGGGTTTTCCAAAAATAAATGCCATTGACGGGGCTTGAACCCGCGACCTCTCGAGCAATCCCCAACATACCTCTAACCAACAAACCAATAGTGTCTTTCTTTTAGTAATTCGATTGAGTGAATATTTATTATTAATGAACCAGTTTTATTTTCATCAAACTTCTATCATCATCATCAACTTATAATTATCATTATCACCATATCTTATGGTCATAATCATCATTGTCTTATTAATAATTAGACGCCTTCTACTAGCAATATATGAGGAAGCCCAAAACTAAACTAGTCCAAAATGCAAATCCATATAACACCCTAGTGATCCATAACAACCGTCCCAAATATTTAATAGCTCATATGGCCCAAAACTCTATTCGATTAAATCCTGGATTTTTGAAATCAGATTGTATCAGTGTAAACGGACAGACAATATCATCGTGGCCCCCAGCTTATAAAATCACGACCCACATAATTAATTATAATTGAGATAGCAGATGCGAACAATCAAGACCCGGTTCTTGTGCTCACTTTAATGGAGTGGTTTCTTTTTTTTTTTTTTTAAAGTAATATCACACAACGAATACAAGTGGTACTTTATATCAAGTGGGATTAGATTATTCCTTTCCTGCTTCCTTTAAACTGACCGAACTATATTACACATGATATTATTTATATGTCTTATTTACTTGGATCGTGGGATTGTGGTAAACGGTTTCAAACGCAGCAAGCAACAAAGTAGGGTTCAGTTTAAATGAAGATAGATGTGACGGTTTAATAGATATGGTTAAATGGTATTCGGTGTATTCAGAAAACAGAACGAAAGTATCCTTGTGGTAGCGGTTATACTCGATGGGTGGTAGCGTTTGAGTTTACAAAGAAGAAGAAGGGTTAAGTGGTTCTTGGTGATTCACGGACAAGAGGAAGGTAGAGAGAGAGGATGAGAGAGATTCAACGGTGGTCGTTCATGCTGGTTAATTGGTTGGTTCGATGATTTGTATGTAATGATTGGAAACAGGAAACGGTTAGAAGTAGAATTAAACATTGGTGGTTCAAAGTGTTGTTACTCGATGGTTGTGGTGGTCTATAGTGGTTCTGGGTTAGTAAACAGAAACGAAATTAGTGATTTTAAAAGGTGGTGATACGGTTATCGACGGTTGTTCATGGGGAAGTGATAAGCTGATGGTGTTGGGGTTCGGTTTGTAGTGGAGAGAGCTTTGGTGATGACGTTAACTGAATCGGCTTGGTTATTGTTGGCATGAGTGTAGGCTCGTACGTAACGAAATGAGACGTTAATGTTGTGATTAGTATAGAGATGGGAGAGAGGGAATTAAGTGAAAGCTTGGATTAGATAAATGGGTTTTGTGTGTTCACTGGAAAAAGAAACACAAAATAGAAAAATAGGTAGTAAGTGTGTTTGTTGATTGAATGTGGTGTGGGTCTTAAATAATCACATGCATATATAAAGTGGTACAGTATACGTATATATAATTAAGATATAGATTAGCAAGGCAGTGGAGACATCAAGAATCAATCCAAGAAGTAACATACAAAACAATGGAAAGTAGATAAAGACTTAATACCGAATCAATCAATTTGTGCAGTAATTGTGATTGTTATCTAGTGGTGATATTCAACATTTTAATCAATCAGATACATGAGAGGAATTTAAACAGATAACGCAATTAAACATACTTTGTAATCTTATGTTTTTACATTTTTATGTTTAATAAATATTAATATTTAATAAATATATTAATAATAATATTAATAATAATAATCATAATATCATTTATAAAATAATAATAATACAATTAATAATAATAAAAATACTAATATTGATAATGATAATATCAATAATTATATATCACAACATATTATAACTTATATATATATATATCTACAAAATCGTTTACACATAATTGTTCGTGAATCGTCGGGAGAAGTCAAAGGGTAACTGATTATCTGAATATAGATTTCAAACTTTCTAGACTCAACATTATAGATTTTGCTTATCGTGTCGGAAACATATAAAGATTAAGGCTTAAATTTGGTCAGAAATTTCCGGGTCGTTACAACGAAGGAGTTAAACTCCAACTCACTGTTGGTTACGCCCCTGAGCAAAATGGTGTCTCTGAACACAAAAATAGAACTGTAATGGAAATGGTCAAAACAATGATACATGAAAAAGGCCTTCCAAACAGTTTCTGGGTTGAAGCTGTATACACGGCTGTATATATACTAAATCGATGTCCCACGAAAGCCGTTGAAAACAAGACTCCGATAGAGGCATCGAGTGGAAGGAAACCGTCGACGAAACATTTGCGAGTATTTGGGAGTATCTGCTACATTCATATTCCAAAGGAGAAATGTCACAAACTCCAAGAAAAATCAGAAAAAGGAATATTTTTGGGCTATAGCACACAGTCAAAAGGCTACCGAGTCTATAACTTGAAGACAAATAAGATCGTGATCAGTCGAGACGTGGAGTTTGACGAAGACGCTTCTTGGAACTGGGAGAAAGACAAAGTTGAAAAACAAATATATCTGTCGCGGATATCTATAGAAACTCCAGCTCAAGAACCACTACAAATGGAGCATTATGGTCACGAAAGCACGGGAGAAACGAGCCCTGCTACGCCAAGTTCTCCTTCGGCAACATTACCTTCAGCGCAAGAAGATTCAAGTCCGGAGTCAACAGCGGGGAGAGTTAAAAAGTTAGCAGAGGTGTATGAGACTTGCAACTTTACAACTATAGAACCTGAAAGCTATGAAGTTGCATCCAAAGATGAAAAGTGGGTGGCTGCTATGAACGAAGAAATCAGAATGATCGAGAAAAACAACACATGGGAGTTAGTTGATCATCCCGAAGATAAAGAAATCATTGGATTTAAGTGGGTTTACAAAACAAAGCTCAACCCTGATGGTTCTATACAAAAACACAAAGCAAGGCTAGTAGCGAAAGGATATTCACAACAGCCTGGAGTCGACTACAACGAAACTTTCGCACCCGTAGCTCGACTGGATACTATAAGAGCACTTGTGTCACGACCCTACTTTTTCCGTTATCTTTTTCCGTTAATTATTTAACGATCGTTAACTGTTGGTGTGCCACGTCATTTCTGTGACCTATATTATTATTTTTGTAATAATATATATATATTAGTTATTATGTGTTATGTGAATATATGTATTCATATTTTAATTTATACGTTTCTACGTCTCGCGGATTTCCATCGGGCGAATCTTTTCGGTTTTTAAACCAACGGTCAAGCTTTCGGGATTTTTAAATCCTAAATATTTTAAATAGGATATTTTATGATCATATTATTAATAGTTGTATTTATATTTATTTTTCGTCGCGCGTTTGTTATCTTTCCGGATTTTTAATCGCGTAAGTGCGTTTTCGCGTTTCGGGACTCGTTCGGGCTTTCGGGCCAAAAGTAATTTAACATTAAGTGAGATGGGCTAGTGGGGCCCACCCCACTCCCTTGGTTCGGCCGAATGTAAGGGGGAGAATACTCCCCTTTGCTTCTCATTTGTTTCACTTAATTATTTTTAGCAAATATCCCTAAAACCTAATTGCACCAAAATTCTCTCAATTCCTCCTCCTTCTCCCTTTTGTGCCGTCACAACCATCACCACCATTCATCGTCATCTTCATTATTTTTAAAGCTTGGATCAAGAATTGGTTTATATAAACGTGTTCCTCTCTTCGTTCTCTACGCGATAACACTCTTTGATTCTCGATTAGGGTATAAACCCTAACCCTAGAACTTTTATTTTTATTTATTTTTCTGTATTTTGTATCTATATTATTAGTATGATGATTATTAGTTGTTGTAATGTTGATTGTATGCGTAGAATTGCTCGTTTGCTTAGGTTTTCGGTTTGATAGAATCTGGACAGCAGCTTATTTCGTGTTTTCTGACTTTGTAACTGATATAAAAGTTAAAATAAAGTATATAAATGAGTTCCTCTCATCAAGACATTAATTTTAGACTCCGGATTCATGTCGTTTCGATTCCCGGAGCCCTAGATATGCTTAATTTGATTTTTGATAAAGATTGAAAGGTGTTATGGGCAAGAACAAGGTATGGTCCGACTTTGTGATCATCCTTGGTGTCTTTAGGGTGTGTCATTTGGTTAGGACTGATGGTGGGACGAATTCTCATGTTCGGGTCACCTAAATTCGAGCCACGGTTCACCCGTTGTGCCTAAATCACTGTTTTGAGTAAATTGAATTCCCAAGTGTTGTCATGGCTGATATCCACGACCTAGGGACTGTTCTTGGAGTGTTCTTGAGTACATAATTGTGTCGGGTGGTTTGAGTAGGCGGAGATGCATATGTGGCTCGCCCGAAACCGACACCCGGGGCTCAAGATACGACCCGATGAACTTTTAAACTTAAAACTTATGGTTAATGATTAAACTTATATTAAAATTTATGGATTTCATTATTAATAAATTACTTATGATAAAAGAAGTAATTACTATTATTTAAGACTTATGATATAAATATTTATTATATCATTTAATTATTAATTATGATTTAATTAACATTTTAATTAAACTTATGATTAATAATACTTTTATTATTAAAGGAAAATACTTATGATAAGTATTAAATTTATTTTTGAGGAATTATTATAAGACTTATAATGAAGATTAAATAATTATTTAATTATTATAAGACTTAATTATTATTTAATCATGATTTAATTATTAAATACTTATGATTTAATAATTTTAATTAGAAACTTATGATATAATTAATAATTCATTATTAATTTATAATACTTATGATATGATTTAAAAATTATTATTATTAATAATACTTATATTATGATTAATATTTAATTAATTAAATAAATACTTATGTTATATTAATTATAACATTTCAACTTATATTAACTTTAATAATTCATTTTATTTAATTAAACTTATGTTAAGACATAATTATACACTTTTGACTTTAATAAACATTATAACCTATGTTATTATTATAAGTTACACTTTTCAAATTAATGTTGACTATGTTTGACCAAGGTTGACTTTTGAGTTGACTTTCGGTTGACTTTGACTTTCAGTTGACTTCTGTTGACTTTCTAATTAAGGAAACTTTCCTAACTTCAAAACTTTCTAAAAATAGAACTTTCTAAATTTGGAATCTTTCCAAAAATAGAAACTTTCCAAAAATAGAAAACTTTCCAAAAATGAAAACCTGCTAAAAATAGAAACTTTCTAAAAATAGAAAGTGTGTGTCCTTATGCTGCTCCAGTTAAACCGATGCTTGTCTAGTATTATTCTATGTCTACTTGCAACATGTACAATAGCTATCATACTAAGACTTGACCTAAGTTAGTTATTTATATCGACCTGCTTTATTTATAGGTCGGCGTTGTGATCTTTCTTGATCACTTTACTTTACTTTGCTTGCTGTTCGCTTGTTTGTGAGATTTCTTCAGTTGCTTTTAAGGTGAGTTATAGTCCCATTTTTACATGTTTTTCAAAGTATACTTTTTGGGATGTGATTACATGCATATTTTTATTTACGTTTAGACACAAGTATCAGTTAAATTTAATTATTCATTGTGAGTTGGACAAAAATATTCCCTAGTCTGGTAACTGTAATCATTGGTTTCTACCGATGAACGCGAATCCTACGGATAGATCTATCGGGTTTGACAACCCCATTTCGAGCTAGTCGCGCTAGCAATTTATTATCGGAATGTTTAGTACTTCGTAATTTGTTGTAGATACACTGTTCAAGTGTATATTTTTATTGTGTTTGGTAAGGGTAAATAAAGGGTTAAGTGGTTACCAGGTGGCTCATTGATAATGGAATAATGTTTAATGTTTTCTAACATTTTTAAATCTTGTGGTCTAAAGTTTACTTACTTATTTAAACCTATAATTCACTCAACCTTTGTGTTGACAGTTTACTTGCATGTTTTCACAGGTACTTGAGTTATTTGATGCTTCCGCTGTCGTTAGAAGAGTCTGCATGCATTTGGGCAGATTTTATGAAACAATTTATGAAACTTAAGTTTGCATTCTATTTTTGAACAATTTAAATTGTGGGTTTGTTGGCAATGTTTTGTGTCAACTTTTGGTTTAATATTGTGGTTGGCTGATTTTAAACTACTTAACTTGGTTTGTTTCCTTTTTGGGCAACATTTTGAAATAAAAGAATGCAACTTTGTTTATTTAATTCATTTAAGTCCGATCAAGCAATGGGACCAACTGACGGATCCATTAAGTGTTTTGACGGGGTCGTCACAACTTGTGGCATTAGCAGCTCAACGAAGATGGAAGATTTACCAACTAGATGTGAAATCAGCCTTTCTAAATGGATTTCTCGAAGAAGTAATATACGTCGAGCAACCACAAGGGTTCATCCAGCAAGGAAAAGAAGACCAAGTCCTAAAGCTCAAGAAAGCCTTATATGGACTTAAACAAGCACCACGTGCTTGGTATAGCCGCATTGATAGCTACTTCACAAGTTCAGGATTCAGGAGGAGTCAAAGTGAGCCCACACTCTACATCAAAACCCAAGGTAACTCTGACACTCTCAGTATTTCCTTGCATGTTGATGATCTTATATATACGGGAAACAATGAGAGAATGATACAAGAGTTTAAATAAGACATGATGAAAACGTTCTAGATGAGCGACCTTGGATTGATGCGCTATTTTCTTGGCATCGAAATCAGTCAAGAAAATGAAGGCATCTTCATATGCCAAAAGAAATACACTGAAAATCTCCTGAAAAAATTTAAACTATACGGTTGTAAAACCGTAGCCACGCCACTAGTCATCAATGAAAAGATGAGAAAAGAAGATGGATCGGAGAAAGCGGATGCTTCAAGATTCATAAGTCTCATCGGAAGCCTAATTTATCTGACAGCAACAAGACCTGACATCATGTACGCAATGAGTCTACTATCCAGGTATATGCAAAACCCTACACAAATACATTATGGAGCTTCCAAAAGAATATTAAGATACTTGCAAGGTACCATGGACTATGGAATATGGTACAAGCCTACTATAGACTCGAAGCTTCATGGATACACAGATAGTGATTGGGCCGGATCGGTGGATGACATGAGAAGTACTTCTGGATACACATTCTCACTTGGATCCGGTGTCTTCTCTTGGACATCAAAGAAACAAGAAACGGTAGCACAATCGTCAACTGAAGCCGAGTACGTAGCAGCTGCAAGCTCAGCTAATCAAGCTATATGGCTAAGAAGAATACTTGAAGACATGGGTGAAAAACAAAACGGCACTACACAAATATTCTGCGACAACAAGTCTGCAATCGCGATGGCAAAGAATCCAGTGTTCCATGGTAGAACAAAACACATTGATATCAAATATCACTTTTTACGAGAAGTCTCCGCTAAGAAAGATATTGAATTAAAATACTGCAAGACCGAAGAGCAGATTGCAGACATATTCACCAAAGCACTACCAAGATTAAAGTTCGAGTTCCTACGCAACAAGCTCGGAGTAACATTGAAATACATTAAGGAGGAGTGTTGAAATATAGTAATGTATTTCTAGACTCATCTACATGTAATTAGGAATAAAAAGATTAATCTAGAATTATGTAGTAGTATTAGATATTAACTAGTAGATATTTAATTAGAATAATCTAGATTGCTAATTGCTAGATGATTCTAGACAACTTACGAGGCCTATATATAGGCTAAGATGTTTGCAAAGTTGATGTACTCAACACAAACAAGAACAATCTTGAGTAATATAAAAACAACTTTCTAAAAAACTTTTCTCCATCTTTTCTAAAACACCTCCTCAACATTATAAACACTATAATACTTCAAACTAATCTATCACTCCTAACTAAAACTAAACATCACATTTTAATTAAACTAAATCTAACATGTTTTGCTCGTAATCTTAATGTCGAAAGTTGGAGGTACACAATTTAAATGGATGCGGTTAGTCGGTTACTAAAAGGTAAAAGTACAAGTCATCTTGCCATATCAAAATTAAACGGTGTGAAAATTAAGTGATCGTAGAATAAAATTTCTCATAAAAAAACCTTAGAATTAATCTCTTCAAGTTATCTTTTTATCGGTTGTTCATCGCCATGAAAACTCGCGGGTATACCAATCCATAACACATTACTTGCATATACATTTATTACGGAGTATTGATCATCAATTGATTGTAATTTTCTTGTTTTGTAATAGTGGCTTATCCAGCAGGCCTAGGGCTAATATGAATCAGTATAACCTCAATATGGTAAAGCCTTCTTCCTCTTGTATTAATTTCATGGATAATAAATTTGTTTATGTTACTCCGTATTATAATACTTATCATTATCATTATTATAATTATCGTTGTCATCATCATATCATGTTTAAAGTTTGTGTTCATCATTTATCGCTTGATTTGGGCTAGGGTTATTGAATGTTTCCAACTAGCATTTTTTTTTTTTTTAGTTTTATCAGCTTCACGAAGCCTAAAAATTTCAGCCTAAAAAGAAACCAGCTAGGATCTGATAACATTACTGATGAACTGTCAATATTCCATAGTTAGTTTTTGCAAAAACGAAGAATTCATAAGTTTCGTACTTCTGTTTGTTGTTCGGCTACTAATTAATTCGAAGTCTTCAAATGGTGATCCCTTCTGATGGCATTGCTAATTAGGTGTACAAGGCAACCTCAAAAAAGACTCAAAAAAGTGGAGACAGAATGATTTTTGGTTTGCTTTTTCATTCTAAATCAACATTTTCTTATTGATTGATGTCAGTTTAGTAAACAATTATCATTTGTCTCTCTTTTTATATTACTTTAACTATTCTGTTATAAATGGTGTTTTGTATTTGTAGGGGAGGGACCTATGAAAATTCCAAGGGATTTGTATGACCTCATTATGGAAGCGGTTCAACATAGGAGATGTTTGAAGTCAAATTCAGATAGCCAGAAGTGTAAAAACGATGTGCTTTGTGCTGAATATGATATTGGGATTATTGGAAACAAATATAAAGGACATGATCTGCCACGTAAATGGAAATAGTATGTTTCAATTCGATCAGGGGCTCTTTTTTCTTAATAATAAAGCTAGCGAGTCTATGAATGATTATATATCAAATCAAATGTTTATCTTTGTAACTATTCATACATACATACAAAATTATATATTACCCATTTCTTGCAGTGACCCGGACATTGCGCAGACCCTTGTAGAAAATAACTGTCTTGTTCCAGTGGAATATGAAGATACAGTTACCTATGCAAAGATAAATGGTGTGCATCTTAATCATATTTGCCAAGTTCTTATATTTATGTACAATATTGCGCGGTGGGAAAAAATTAATACCTCGTGAATGATGATAACTTAACTTGGTAACAGAACCGCGTCCACCGAGGGAGATTTCAAAAACACGTTTTGTTCACTTAAATGTGAGAGAGAGAAGGAGATCTGGCTAGCTTTCACAGAGTTCGTTATGGGGCCGCTGGTATATATGCCTAAGAGTATTCCATATCCCTTTTGTTTATTTATATCATCTACACATCTATCCCGGGGTTCCACACATGCTCTCAACACACATTTTTATTTTATTTTTGCCTCTAACACGCTACACGCTCGTTATTTTTTGGCTCCTTGTTATTTGATCCCAGGGGAATCAGCCAATGAAATTTCGTCTTCCATTATAGCGATACGAACTCAGAAGCAATAGCAAAAGAAAAAGAAGCTATCATCATCTCCTGGATCATGCGAATGAAATAAGGTCACTTGAACTTGATCATCCGATGGTTAGTCTTGTTGGCAACTTTGCCATTGATACCTCCAATAAGGCCTATTAGTTGGTACGTATGTGTGGTTTCCTACCCATGCATGCAGTAGCTGGCCTGCCTTTAACTTAATTTTGTTTCTTTAATTATCCATGGTTGTCGTTTTACTAATTGTTAGCAAATTTATTATATATGTTGTTAGCTTGTCAATGAGAAGCAACACAAGCGTATCGATCATGCCGAGTTTATCAAGTGCGAATATAAAATACATCTTGGGTACTTTCGTGAGTATTTCTTCTACATGACAATAAAGGCTGTTGAAAAAGGGAAGGAAGGCTTGTATTAAACCAAAGTTATATGTGATATGTTTAACAGTAATAGATCACTCAACAGGTTTGCTCTCACTAAACCAACACCAGGTATGGTGATTATTTGGATGCTTAAAGTCTTAAAAAGGTAAGAAAAACATATATAGTTTATGTAATTGTATTTATTAACATAAAAGTAGTTTTAACAAAAGTGCATTTGTATAAAATGTCATAAATCAAGGTGATTGTAGTTCTAACTTGAAACTAAGAAATTTAAAAGGGTTTAATTCCCCCTAATTTGCCAACACTATATATATATATATATATATATATATATATATATATATATATATATATATATATATCCACATATATATATATATATATGTATATATATATATATATATATATATATATATATATATATATATATATGTATATATATATGTATGGGTTTAATTCCCCCTAATTTGCCAACACTATATATATATATATATATATATATATATATATATATATATATATATATATATATATATATATATATATATATATATATATATATGTGTATATATATATATATACATATATATATATACACACACACATATATATATATATATATATATATATATATATATATATATATATATATATATATATATATATATATATGTAGACATATATATATATATATATGTATACATATATATATATATGTAGATATATATATATGTGTATATATGTATATATGTATATATGTATATATATATATATGTGTGTATATATATATATATATGTATATATATATATATGTATATATGTATATATATGTATATATGTATATATATATATATATTTGTGTATATATATATCCACATATATAAATGTATATATATATATATATATATATATATATATATATATATATATATATATATATATATATATATATATATGTAGTGGTAGGATCAAGAGGGAAGTAACCAATCGGGGGGAAGCATAAACTTTTTTTTTTTTTTCATTTTTTGAAAAAACTTTGTTCACGAACATTATAGATGGGATGAAAATATGAACATTTAGTAGAGACACTTTGTGATAAATGTTTTTTTTTTTGCGGGAAAATGCTCGAAGAAGTAATATATAACAATTATCGTGTTTTTCGAGCGTATGTTGAGGTTTTAGCTATTGGGGTTTACATATTAGGGTTTATAGGGTTTAGATATTAGGGTTTAGAAATTTAGGGTTTAGGGTTTAGATTTAGGGTTTAGATTTAAGATTTAGATTGAGTTTTTAATACGAACGGTTTAGAGTTTAGGGTTTAGGGTTTAGAGTTTAGGGTTTGGTGTTTTGTGTAGTGACCCGAACTTTTCCGAACTCTTCTATGAATATATATTCACATGAAAACTATATTTGCATGATTAAATGTTTCCAACATGTTAAGCAATCAAACTTTTTAAGACTTGGTTAATTGAAATGGAAATTATGTAAATGTCTAATCACCCAGTTTGACCGATGATTCACGAACGCTATATGTGGTATATGACATGATGATACATATATGAATAAATATATATGTTTAACATGATAAGATGATAAGTAAATATATCATTAAGTGTGTCAACAATGAACTACATAAGTAAAAACAAGACTACTAACTTAAGAATTTCGAAACGAGACATATACGTAACGATTATCGTTGTAACGACATTTTAATGTATAAATATCATATTAAGATATATTCATATATCATGTTAACATGATAATATAATAAATTTAACATCTCATTTGATATAATAAACAATGGATTAACAAGATTAAATGAGATCGTTAACTTAAGGACTTCAAAACAAATCAAAACATGTAACGACTAACGATGACTTAACGACTCAGTTAAAATGTATATACATATAATGTTTTTAAATGTATTTGAACACTTTTGAAAGACTTCAAGACATATATCAAAGTACTTCCAGTTAACAAAAATGCTTACAGTTACATTCTCATTTCAGTTTCATCAACAATTCTACTCGTATGCACCCATATACGTACTCGTAGAATATACAGCTTCTAGATGTATGTACTATTGGTATATACACTCCAATTATCAGCTCTTAGCAGCCCTTGTGAGTCACCTAACACATGTGGGAACCATCATTTGGCAACTAGCATGAAATATCTCATAAAACTACAAAAGTTTGATAAATCATTCATGACTTTTTACAAGTAAACAAAATTACATATCCTTTATGTCTAATCCATATACCAACGACCAAAAACACCTACAAACACTTTCATTCTTCAGTTTTCTTCATCTAATAAATCTCTCTCAAGTTCTATCTTCAAGTTCTAAGTGTTCTTCATAAATTTCAAAAATTCTAGTTTCATAAAATCAAGAATACTTCCAAGATTGCAAGTTTACTTCCAAGTTTTCTAAATCCATTCCAAGTGATCATCCAACCTCAAGAAAGCTTTATTTCTTACAGTAGGTTATCTTTCTAATTCAAGGTAATAATCATATTAAAACTTTGGTTCAATTTCTATAACTATAACAATCTTATTTCGAGTGAAAATCTTACTTGAACTTGTTTTCGTGTCATGATTCTGCTTCAAGAATTTTCAAGCCATCCAAGGATCCTTTGAAGCTAGATCCATTTTTCTCATTTCCAGTAGGTTTATCCAAGGATCTTAAGGTAGTAATGATGTTCGTAACATCATTCGATTCTTGCATAAAAAGCTGTCTTATTTTACGATACAAACTTGTAATCACTAGAACATAGTTTAGTTAATTCTAAACTTGTTCGCAAATAAAGTTAATCCTTCTAACTAGACTTTTAAAATCAACTAAACACATGTTCTTTATCTATATGATATACTAACTTAATGATTTGAAACTTGGAAACACGATAAACACCATAAAATCGGATATACGCCGTCGTAGCTACAACCGGGGGCTGTTTTGATTGGGATAATTAAAAGCTATGAAGAACTTTGATTTAAAAGCTAGATTTCTGGAAAAATGATTTTTCTTATGAATATGAAACCATATCTAAAAATCATGGTTAAATTCAAAGTGAAAGTAAGTTTTTCAAAACAGTCATCAAGATGTCGTTCTTTCGACGGAAATGACTACCTCTTTCAAAAACGACTTGTAACTTGTATTTCCGACTATAAACTCATACTTTTTCTGTTTAGTTTCAAAAAGATAAGTTCAATACGAAACCGTGGCCGCTTGAATCACTCAAAACGGATTAGAAACGAAGAAATGACGAGTAAAATAAGATTGGTAAAAACTACACAATTTAGCTACGTGAAACTTTGTAACAAATCTATTCCAACCATAACTTAATCAACTTTTATTGTATATTATATAATCTTGAGATACCATAGACACGTATACGATGTTTCGACCTATCATATCGACCCATCTATATATATATTTCGGAACAACCATAGACACTCTATATGTGAATGTGGGAGTTGGCTATACAGGGTTGAGGTTGATTCCAAAATATATATATACTTTGAGTTGTGATCAATACTGAGATACGTATACACTGGGTCGTGGATTGATTCAAGATATATATTAAGTTATTCATGTACGAAAAACTATGGATGTTGGACCGCTAACTGGACAACTAAAAATCATCAAAATGTAATAAAGAAATATTGTGAATATGTTTCGATCATATTTTGATGTATGTATATATTGTTATAGGTTCGTGAATCAACCAGTGGCCAAGTCTATTCCCGATGAATTGTTAATCGGTGAAAGTGAGTTATAGTCCCACTTTTAAAAATCTAAATATTTTTGGGATGAGAATACATGCAGTTTTATAAATGCTTTACAAAATAGACACAAGTATGTGAAACTACTTTCTATGGTTGAATGATCGAATTTGGATATACCCCCTTTAGCTTGGTAGCCTAAGAATTAGGGAACGTACACCCTAATTCACGCGAATCCTAAAGATAGATCTATCGGGCCCAACGAGCCCCATCCAAAGTACCGGATGTTTTAGTACTTTGATTTTAATCAGGTCCGAGGTAGTTCCGGAATGATTGGGGATATTCTATATGCATCTTGTTAATGTCGGTTACCAGGTGTTCACCATATGAATGATTTTATCTCTGCCGTTTGCGAATGCCGGATTTTGAGATGGTTGTTATGAAAAATTAAATCTTGTGGTCTATTATTATTATGATTTGATATATGTAGAAATTAAACCTATAACTCACCAACATTTTTGTTGACATTTAAAGCATGTTTATTCTCAGGTGATTATTAAGAGCTTTCGCTGTCGCATACTAAAATAAGGACAAGATTTGGAGTCCATGTTGTATGATATTGTGTAAAAACTGCATTCAAGAAACGTATTTCGATGTAATATATTTGTATTGTAAACCATTATGAAATGGTCGTGTGTAAACGGGATATTCTAGATTATCATTATTTGATAATCTACGTAAAGCTTTTTAAGCCTTTATTGATGAAGTAAAGGATATGGTTTGTTTTAAAAATGAATGCAGTCTTTGAAAAACATCTCATATAGAGGTCAAAACCTCGCAACGAAATCAATTAATATGGAACGTTTTTAATCAATAAGAACGGGACATTTCAGTTGGTATCCGAGCGTTGGTCTTAGAGAACCAGAAATTTGCATTAGTGTGTGTCTAACCGAGATTGTTAGGATGCATTAGTGTGTCTGGACTTCGACCGTGTCTACTTAAAAAAAATGATTGCTTAACAAATTCTGTTGGAAACTATATATTTTTTTTTCATGTGAATATTATGTGAAATATTAATTTCCTAACATGTTTAATATTGTGTGATAGATGTCTACCTCTAGTACAAATCCCATCGACTCACCCAATAATAATGAAGAGTCAAATATATATTGGGAAGATTCTCAAGTTCCCGAAGAATCGGAACCGGAAGAAGAATCGGAACCGGAAGAAGAGGAACCCGAGGAGGAAGAACCGGAAGAAGAAGTAGAACCGGTGGGGGAAATAATGAAACGGGTAAATAAAAGAAACTCCTCAACCAACGGACCAAAGTTAATAATGGTCGATGGTGTTTCCGCCAAGGAGGCAAAACATTGGGAGGATTACCAATTCTCCGATGAATCGGATCCCGACGAGGATTCCGATGATGTTGTAGAAATCACCCCAACACAATTTAAAAAGGCAATAGAGAATAATAAAGGAAAGGGCATAAAAATAGAGAAATTTGATTCCAACCCCGATGAACTTTATATGTATCGTCAACACCCGTATTTCTTAAGTTGTAACAATAACCCGGGAACCTCTAAACCACCAGGTTTTTCTAGACCAATGTGAAAAACGACGGCTCGTATTAGGGGAACATCATATATCCCTAAAAACCTAGCAAAACGAACCAAAACCGAAGAAGAAGAAACGAGCGAGTCGGAATAAGATAATTGCATTCATGCGGTGTAATATATGTAATATAGTGTGCTTATGTTTTATAATATATGTAAAAATTGCTTGTATTAATATGTATCTTTTTTGAATCTAACTCTTGTCTATTTTACAATATAAAAACACAAAATGGTTAGACAACCCAATATTTTAGAAGACTTACCCGGAGACATGATTGATGAAATATTGTCTAGAGTCGGTCAGAACTCCGCGGCACAACTATTTTCGGTGAAATCAGTTTGTAAGACATTCGAAGAACGTTCCAAGAATGCCTTGGTTTATAAAAGGCTTTCGTTCGAAAGATGGGGTATATCCCATTGGGGAAACCATAAGTTACGTCGTGTTTACTTTCAAGCATATAATGCGGGGAACCCGAATGTAATGTTACGCTACGGGTTAAGAACTTATTTTGACTCGAGATATCCAAACATAGGACTTCATGCCTTAGAAAGAGCTGCTAACATGCAAAATAAAGAAGCATGTTATGCTTACGGGTTAGTGATGTTCGCTTCTCACCAAAGTGAGAAAAAGAACATAGGATTACAACTATTGAACGAAATTTTCCCACAAGTGACGGATTCGGTAATTGGGGTGAGAAATGAAGTTTTTAGGTTGTTACGAGGTTGTTGGTCATTACGTAACCTTCGTCCTTTTGACGACGTTACAACAAGCAGTCTTGCTAACGGTCATAACGGTTACGTTCCGCAATACCAAGGTTGGGAAGTAGTCTTAATAGAACCAGAGTGCATGACTTGTTTCTGGACGTATGAATTACGTGTGTTTATTGCCTTTGCTGAACGTCTTGCGCGTAACTAGAATTATCTTCGCAACTACTTTGTATCAAAGTTTTTATGTGCTATATTTTATGCTATATGTAAAATAGCGGTATTGTAAGTTTGCAAGTTATTGTATAAAAGTTTGAATATGATATATATATATATATATATTTTTCTACGATTAGTTTTTCATATAGAGTTGTAGTAGTTGAAATGGTATGTTAGCTACCAAGTATGAACTTAACGGGTAGGTACTACCCGAATTAAACGCTAATATGAAGAAAGAGCTTTTATAAATAAGTTCATATTATGCTACGAAATACTATTGGCTACTCTTGATATTCTATATGATTAACTCGTTTCTTTTGGCTATTTTTGAAGGAAATGGCACCAACCACTCGACATACCATGAATATGACCGAAGAAGATTTCCGTACCTTTCTTGCTGCGAACATAGCCGCAGTGCAAGTCGCGACGCATAATAACAACAATAACTCTGAAACTAGCAACGGAACAAACGCCACACGAACTCGTGTCGGATGTTCCTACAAAGAGTTCACTGCCTGCAAACCGCTGGAATTCGATGGAACCGAGGGTCCAATCGGATTAAAATGATGGACTGAAAAGGTCGAATCGGTATTTGCTATCAGCAAGTGTGCTGAAGATGACAAAGTGAAATACGCTACACATACCTTCACATGTGCTGCGTTAACATGGTGGAATACCTATCTCGAGCAGGTGGGACAAGATGCTGCTTACACACTACCGTGGTCTGCATTCAAGCACTTAGTAAACGAGAAATACCGTCCCAGGAATGAGGTCAATAAACTTAAGGCGGAGCTTAGAGGGTTACAAACGCAAGGTTTCGACATTACCACGTATGAACGGAGATTCACAGAATTATGCCTATTGTGTCCAAGAGCGTTCGAAGATGAAGAAGAGAAGATCGACGCGTTTGTGAAAGGGTTACCGGAAAGGATCTAGGAAGATGTGAGTTCAAACGACCCTGCCTCCATACAAAAGGCAAGTCGAATGGCTCACAAGCTCATAAACCAGATCCAAGGGAGAATGAATAATCAAGAGACCAAAGAGGTCAACACGAAACCACTCAAGAGAAAGTGGGAAGAAACCAGTGACAGGGGTTATGAATACAACAACAACAATAGCTATCGTGTCAACAACCAACCCCAAAATCACAAAAACAAACGCAACTTTTTTCGCGGCAATAACCACAACAAAAACTATCCAAACAACAACAACAACAACAACTACAACAATCGTTCCAACAACAACCGTTTCAACAACAATAAAAATCCTAACAACAACCTCAATAACAACAATGGCAACAACAATCAGAACAATAAATGTCCAAGATGTGAAGAGAATCACTCAGGGTTCTGCCAGAAATTTTGCACCAAGTGTAAAAGAACTGGTCATGGCGCAGTAAAGTGTGAGGTCTACGCACCAAAGTTTAACAAGACTAATGGGACAAATAGTGTTGGATCAAATAATGCCAACGTTGTTTGTTATAAATGTGGAAAACCGGACCACATGATCAGAAGTTGCCCAAACCAAGGGAATACTAATGGGCAAAACCGTGGAAGAGTCTTCAACATCAACGGAGCAGAAGCACAGGAAGACCCGGAGCTTGTTACGGGTACGTTTCTTATTGACGATAAACCTGCTTATGTTTTATTTGATTCGGGTGCGGATAAGAGCAATATGAGTAGAGATTTTTGTGCTAAATTAAACGGTCCATTGACGTCTATGAATAATAAATTTTTACTCGAACTAGCAAACGGTAACTTAATGTCAGCAGATAAGATATGTCGAGATCGTGAAATTAAACTGGTTGGAGAAGTATTTAAGATAAATTTGATACCAGTAGTGTTAGGGAGTTTTGATGTGATAATCGGCATGGATTGGATGAAAAAGGAGAGAGCAGAGGTCGTGTGTTACGAAAATGCGATTCGCATTGTACGAGAAAAAGGAAAACCTTTAATGGTGTACGGAGAAAAGAGCAACGCGGAGTTAAATCTTATTAGTAACCTGAAGGCGCAAAAACTAATAAGAAAAGGTTGCTATGCCATTCTAGCACATGTAGAGAAGGTGCAAACCGAAGAAAAGAACATCAATGATGTTCCCGTCGCAAAAGAATTTCCCGACGTATTTCCGAAAGAATTACCGGGACTACCTCCACATCGATCCGTTGAATTTCAAATAGATCTTGTACCAGGAGCTGCACCAATAGCTCGTGCTCCATACAGACTCGCACCCAGCGAAATGAAGGAACTCCAAAGCCAACTACAAGAACTTTTGGAGCGTGGTTTCATTCGACCAAGCACATCACCATGGGGAGCACCGGTGTTATTTGTCAAGAAGAAGGATGGTTCGTTCAGATTGTGTATTGACTACAGAGAGTTGAACAAACTCACCATCAAGAACCGTTATCCACTACCAAGAATCGACGACTTATTTGATCAACTACAAGGCTCGTCGGTTTATTCGAAGATTGATTTACGTTCCGGGTATCATCAAATGCGGGTGAAGGAAGACGATATTCCGAAGACTGCTTTCAGAACACGTTACGGTCATTACGAGTTTATGGTCATGCCATTTGGTTTAACTAACGCACCAGCTGTGTTCATGGATCTCATGAATCGAGTGTGTGGACCATACCTTGACAAGTTTGTCATTGTTTTCATCGATGACATACTTATTTACTCAAAGAATGATCAAGAGCACGAAGAACATTTGAGAAAAGTGTTAGAAGTATTGAGGAAGGAAGAATTGTACGCTAAGTTTTCAAAGTGTGCATTTTGGTTGGAAGAAGTTCAATTCCTCGGTCACATAGTGAACAAAGAAGGTATTAAGGTGGATCCGACAAAGATTGAAACTGTTGAAAAGTGGGAAACCCCGAAAACTCTGAAGCATATACGCCAATTTTTAGGATTGGCTGGTTACTACAGAAGATTCATCCAAGATTTTTCCAAAATAGCAAAACCCTTGACTGCATTAACGCATAAAGGGAAGAAATTTGAATGGAAGGATGAACAAGAGAAAGCGTTTCAATTGTTGAAGAAAAAGCTAACTACGGCACCTATATTGTCATTACCAGAAGGGAATGATGATTTTGTAGTTTATTGTGATGCTTCGAAGCAAGGTCTTGGTTGTGTATTGATGCAACGAACGAAGGTAATTGCTTACGCATCTAGACAATTGAAGATTCACGAGCAAAATTATACGACTCACGATTTGGAATTGGGTGCTGTTGTTTTTGCGTTAAAGACTTGGAGGCACTACTTATATGAGGTCCAGAGTATTATATATACCGACCACAAAAGTCTTCAACATATATTTAATCAGAAACAACTAAGGTGGATTGAATTGTTGAATGATTACGATTTCGAGATTCGTTACCACCCGGGGAAGGCAAATGTGGTAGCCGACGCTCTGAGTAGAAAGGACAGAGAACCTATACGGGTAAAAGCTATGAATATAATTATTCGTACTAACCTTACTACTCAAAAAAGGAGGCGCAACAGGGAGTTGTAAGGGAAGGGAATTTGGAAAATGAAATTCCCAAAGGATCAGAGAAACATCTTACTATTCAAGAAGATGGAACTCGGTATAGGGCTGAAAGAATTTGGGTACCAAAGTTTGGAGATGTGAGAGAAATGGTACTTAAGGAGGCACATAAAACCAGATATTCAATACATCCCGGAACGGGAATGATGTACAAGGATCTCAAGAAACATTTCTGGTGGCCGGGTATGAAAGCCGATATTGCAAGATACGTAGGAGAATGTTTGGCGTGTTCTAAGGTCAAAGCTGAACATCAGAAACCATCAGGTCTACTTCAACAACCTGAAATTCCGGAATGGAAATGGGAAAACATTACCATGGATTTCATTACTAAATTGCCAAGGACTGCAAGTGGTTATGATACTATTTGGGTAATAGTCGATCGTCTCACCAAATCAGCACATTTCCTGCCAATGAGAGAAGATGATAAAATGGAGAAGTTGGCATGATTATACTTAAAGGAAGTCGTTTCCAGACATGGAATACTTGTCTCTATTATCTCTGATAGAGATGGCAGATTTGTTTCAAGGTTCTGGCAAACGTTGCAACAAGCGTTAGGGACTCGTCTAGACATGAGCACCGCATATCATCCACAAACTGATGGGCAAAGCGAAAGGACGATACAGACCTTGGAAGACATGCTACGAGCATGTGTTATTGATTTTGGAAACGGTTGGGATCGACATCTACCTTTAGCAGAATTTTCCTACAACAATAGTTACCATTCGAGTATCGAGATGGCGCCGTTTGAGGCACTTTATGGTAGAAATTGCAGGTCTCCGATTTGTTGGAATGAAGTGGGGGATAGACAAATTACGGGTCCAAAAATTATTCAAGAAACTACCGAGAAGATCATCCAAATTCAACAACGATTGAAAACCGCTCAAAATCGACAAAAGAGTTACGCAGACCTTAAAAGAAAAGATATAGAATTTGAAATTTGAGAGATGGTCATGCTTAAAGTTGCACCCTGGAAAGGCGTCGTTCGATTTGGTAAACGGGGGAAACTAAATCCAAGGTACATTGGGCCATTCAAGATTATTGATCGTGTCGGACCAGTAGCTTACCGACTTGAGTTACCTCAACAACTCGCGGCTGTACATAACACTTTCCACGTCTCAAATTTGAAGAAATGTTTTGCTAAAGAAGATCTCACTATTCCGTTAGACGAAATCAAAATCAACGAAAAACTTCAATTCATTGAAGAACCCGTCGAAATAATGGATAGTGAGGTTAAAAGACTCAAGCAAAATAAATATAAAATCATTAAGGTTCGATGGAATGCTCGTAGAGGACCCGAATTCACCTGGGAACATGAAGATCAGATGAAGAAGAAATACCCGCACTTATTTCCAGAAGATGAGCCAACACCTTCAATCGCTTAAAATTTCGGGACGAAATTTATTTAACGGGTAGGTATTGTAGTGACCCGAACTTTTCCGAACTCTTCTATGAATATATATTCACATGAAAACTATATTTGCATGATAAAATGTTTCCAACATGTTAAGCAATCAAACTTTTTAAGACTTGGTTAATTGAAATGGAAATTATGTAAATGTCTAATCACCCAGTTTGACCGATGATTCACGAACGCTATATGTGGTATATGACATGATGATACATATATGAATAAATATATATGTTTAACATGATAAGATGATAAGTAAATATATCATTAAGTGTGTCAACAATGAACTACATAAATAAAAACAAGACTACTAACTTAAGAATTTCGAAACGAGACATATACGTAACGATTATCGTTGTAACGATATTTTAATGTATAAATATCATATTAAGATATATTCATATATCATGTTAACATGATAATATAATAAATTTAACATCTCATTTGATATAATAAACAATGGATTAACAAGATTAAATGAGATCGTTAACTTAAGGACTTCAAAACAAATCAAAACATGTAACGACTAACGATGACTTAACGACTCAGTTAAAATGTATATACATATAATGTTTTTAAATGTATTTGAAAACTTTTGAAAGACTTCAATACATATATCAAAGTACTTCCAGTTAACAAAAATGCTTACAGTTACATTCTCATTTCAGTTTCATCAACAATTCTACTCGTATGCACCCATATACATACTCGTAGAATATACAGCTTCTAGATGTATGTACTATTGGTATATACACTCCAATTATCAGCTCTTAGCAGCCCTTGTGAGTCACCTAACACATGTGGGAACCATCATTTGGCAACTAGCATGAAATATCTCATAAAACTACAAAAGTTTGATAAATCATTCATGACTTTTTACAAGTAAACAAAATTACATATCCTTTATATCTAATCCATATACCAACGACCAAAAACACCTACAAACACTTTCATTCTTCAGTTTTCTTCATCTAATAAATCTCTCTCAAGTTCTATCTTCAAGTTCTAAGTGTTCTTCATAAATTTCAAAAGTTCTAGTTTCATAAAATCAAGAATACTTCCAAGATTGCAAGTTTATTTCCAAGTTTTTTAAATCCATTCCAAGTGATCATCCAACCTCAAGAAATCTTTGTTTCTTACAGTAGGTTATCTTTATAATTCAAGTTAATAATCATATTAAAACTTTGGTTCAATTTCTATAACTATAACAATCTTATTTCGAGTGAAAATCTTACTTGAACTTGTTTTCGTGTCATGATTCTGCTTCAAGAATTTTCAAGCCATCCAAGGATCCTTTGAAGCTAGATCCATTTTTCTTATTTCCAGTAGGTTTATCCAAGGATCTTAAGGTAGTAATGATGTTCGTAACATCATTCGATTCTTGCATAAAAAGCTGTCTTATTTTACGATACAAACTTGTAATCACTAGAACATAGTTTAGTTAATTCTAAACTTGTTCGCAAATAAAGTTAATCCTTCTAACTAGACTTTTAAAATCAACTAAACACATGTTCTATATCTATATGATATACTAACTTAATGATTTGAAACTTGGAAACACGATAAACACCATAAAATCGGATATACGCCGTCGTAGCTACAACCGGGGGCTGTTTTGGTTGGGTTAATTAAAAGCTATGAAGAACTTTGATTTAAAAGCTAGATTTCTGGAAAAATGATTTTTCTTATAAATATGAAACCATATCCAAAAATCATGGTTAAATTCAAAGTGAAAGTATGTTTTTCAAAACAGTCATCAAGATGTCATTCTTTCGACGGAAATGACTACCTCTTTCAAAAACGACTTGTAATTTGTATTTCCGACTATAAACTCATACTTTTTCTGGTTGGTTTCAAAAATATAAGTTCAATACGAAACCGTGGCACCTTGAATCACTCAAAACGGATTAGAAACGAAGAAATGGCGAGTAAAATAAGATTGGTAAAAACTACACAATTTAGCTACGTGAAATTTTGTAACAAATCTATTCCAACCATAACTTAATCAACTTTTATTGTATATTATGTAATCTTGAGATACCATAGACACGTATACGATGTTTCGACCTATCATATCGACCCATCTATATATATATTTCGGAACAACCACAGACACTCTATATGTGAATGTGGGAGTTGGCTATACAGGGTTGAGGTTGATTCCAAAATATATATATACTTTGAGTTGTGATCAATACTGAAATACGTATACACTGGGTCGTGGATTGATTCAAGATATATATTAAGTTATTCATGTACGACAAACTATGGACAATGGACCGCTAACTGGACAACTAAAAATCATCAAAACGTAATAAAGAAATATTGTGAATATGTTTCGATCATATTTTGATGTATGTATATATTGTTATAGGTTCGTGAATCAACCAGTGGCCAAGTCTATTCCCAACGAATTGTTAATCGGTGAAAGTGAGTTATAGTCTCACTTTTAAAAATCTAAATATTTTTGGGATGAGAATACATGCAGTTTTATAAATGCTTTACAAAATAGACACAAGTATATGAAACTACTTTCTATGGTTTAAGGTCGAATTTGGATATACCCCTTTTAGCTTGGTAGCCTAAGAATTAGGGAACGTACACCCTAATTCACGCGAATCCTAAAGATAGATCTATCGGGCCCAACGAGCCCCATCCAAAGTACCGGATGTTTTAGTACTTCGATTTTAATCAGGTCTGAGGTAGTTCCGGAATGATTGGGGATATTCTATATGCATCTTGTTAATGTCGGTTACCAGGTGTTCATCATATGAATGATTTTATCTCTGCCGTTTGCGAATGCCGGATTTTGAGATGGTTGTTATGAAAAATTAAATCTTGTGGTCTATTATTATTATGATTTGATATATGTAGAAATTAAACCTATAACTCACCAACATTTTTGTTGACATTTAAAGCATGTTTATTTTCAGGTGATTATTAAGAGCTTCCGCTGTCGCATACTAAGATAAGGACAAGATTTAGAGTCCATGTTGTATGATATTGTGTAAAAACTGCATTCAAGAAACGTATTTCGATGTAATATATTTGTATTGTAAACCATTATGAAATGGTCGTGTGTAAACGGGATATTCTAGATTATCATTATTTGATAATCTACGTAAAGCTTTTTAAGCCTTTATTGATGAAGTAAAGGATATGGTTTGTTTTAAAAAATGAATGCAGTCTTTGAAAAACGTCTCATATAGAGGTCAAAACCTCGCAACGAAATCAATTAATATGGAACGTTTTTAATCAATAAGAACGGGACATTTCAGTTGGTATCCGAGCGTTGGTCTTAGAGAACCAGAAATTTGCATTAGTGTGTGTCTAACCGAGTTTGTTAGGATGCATTAGTGTGTCTGGACTTCGACCGTGTCTACTTAAAAAAAATGATTGCTTAACAAATTCTGTTGGAAACAATATATTTTTTTTTCATGTGAATATTATGTGGAATATTAATTTCATAACATGTTTAATATTGTGTGATAGATGTCTACCTCTAGTACAAATCCCATCGACTCACCCAATAATAATGAAGAGTCAAATATATATTGGGAAGATTCTCAAGTTCCCGAAGAATCGGAACCGGAAGAAGAATCGGAACCGGAAGAAGAGGAACCCGAGGAGGAAGAACCGGAAGAAGAAGTAGAACCCGTGGGGGAAATAATGAAACGGGTAAATAAAATAAACTCCTCAACCAACGGACCAAAGTTAATAATGGTCGATGGTGTTTCCGCCAAGGAGGCAAAACATTGAGAGGATTACCAATTCTCCGATGAATCGGATCCCGACGAGGATTCCGATGATGTTGTAGAAATCACCCCAACACAATTTAAAAAGGCAATAGAGAATAATAAAGGAAAGGGCATAAAAATAGAGAAATTTGATTCCAACCCCGATGAACTTTATATGTATCGTCAACACCCGTATTTCTTAAGTTGTAACAATAACCCGGGAACCTCTAAACCACCAGGTTTTTCTAGACCAATGTGGAAAACGACGGCTCGTATTAGGGGAACATCATATATCCCTAGAAACCTAGCAAAACGAACCAAAACCGAAGAAGAAGAAACGAGCGAGTCGGAATAAGATAATTGCATTCATGCGGTGTAATATATGTAATATAGTGTGCTTATGTTTTACAATATATGTAAAAATTACTTGTATTAATATGTATCTTTTATGAATCTAACTCTTGTCTATTTTACAGTATAAAAACAAAAAATGGTTAGACAACCCAATATTTTAGAAGACTTACCCGGAGACATGATTGATGAAATGTTGTCTAGAGTCGGTCAGAACTCCGCGGCACAACTATTTTCGGTGAAATCAGTTTGTAAGACATTCAAAGAACGTTTCAAGAATGCCTTGGTTTATAAAAGGCTTTCGTTCGAAAGATGGGGTATATCCCATTGGGGAAACCATAAGTTACGTCGTGTTTACTTTCAAGTATATAATGCGGGGAACCCGAATGTAATGTTACGCTACGGGTTAAGAACTTATTTTGACTCGAGATATCCAAACATAGGACTTCATGCCTTAGAAAGAGCTGCTAACATGCAAAATAAAGAAGCATGTTATGCTTACGGGTTAGTGATGTTCGCTTCTCACCAAAGTGAGAAAAAGAACATAGGATTACAACTATTGAACGAAATTTTCCCACAAGTGACGGATTCGGTAATTGGGGTGAGAAATGAAGTTTTTAGGTTGTTACGAGGTTGTTGGTCATTACGTAACCTTCGTCCTTTTGACGACGTTACAACAAGCTGCCTTGCTAACGGTCATAACGGTTACGTTCCGCAATACCAAGGTTGGGAAGTAGTCTTAATAGAACCAGAGTGCATGACTTGTTTCTGGACGTATGAATTTGTAACAACCCAAACCAACCCGCAACCAAAACGTGTAAAATTACAAAATAAAATAAAAAATTGCTGAACTGTCACCTGGCGCGGCGCGCCACCAGGGGTGCGCGGCGCGCCAAACCTGTCTGTCCGTAAAGTATTTAAACGCCAAAATGTTTGACTAATTCCCGACATATTTGGCCCAAATGCTTTTAACCATGAACTCATATATATAAAACTAGCACGTTTAATTAATAAAATTAAGTTTACGAAGCGGGGCCCACATTGACCCAAATTACCCCTTAAGTACCAAATACAATTTTCGACCATAAGAATCTTAATACAAAACAAAGCCGAGCATGGCGATTGGGGATACGCTACCCAATCCTAAACAATCCAAAAGCAAGCCTCTAAAGCAACTATACAAGTCTTCTAGTCCTCGCGCTTACCCGAGCCACCGTCCGCATGCAATCTATAAAAAGAGTCAACAACGAGAGGGTAAGCTAACGCTTAGTGAATGATAATATACTACATACATATATATGCATAAAATGGAAACGCCACATAAATAAACAAATACCGCATACCGGAGCGTCCAAGCCTAAAGGCAAGCTAATCTAAGCATACCGTACGATCACTAAGCAACAAGCTAAAAATACCATCAATAAAGTAAGTTCACCAACGTCGATGTGAACAACGCCAATAAAATACACCCGGAGGGTTAACTACATCACGACAATACAACATTAATCACGAATTAGCAATTCGACAATCATGCAACATATCGTGCATATACCAATAACCGCAATCCACAAATAGCTAGCAATACCAATGGCATATAGTTCATAATTAAATATGCCAATACATAATTCATACAACCATGGTTAACCAATTCGAACAAGGGAAACGGTGCTTACAAAACCGTCGGAGTTCATAACATCCGTTAGTGCTACTTAATCAACGCGTAGTCACTAATCCCCCGGGTGATGTCTTAAACAACGCGACTCACTCACCCTTGACCATGTGGCATCTTAAACAACGCGACGAATCCACATGCCATTCAACACGATGAGTGGTGTCTTAAACAACGCGACATCCACTCCTATTCAATGTGGTGTCTTAAACAACGCGACATCCACTCCTTTACAAAGTGGTGTCTTAAACAACGCGACATCCACTCCTTTACAATGTGGTGTCTTAAACAACGCGACAATGCCACATGACGATCCAACAATGAGTAGTGTCTTAAACAACGCGACAATACTACTCGTTTCATAGAACGTGGTGTCTTAAACAACGCGACAATACCACATTCGTACAACACAATTAAATACATTATATACATACACGCATAATTATTCCACTCACAACCACGTGTGATAACGTACACCCAAAATGTGTACTTTGCCATAGGTAGTCAACCAAAACGCACAACCGTGCCAATTGGACCTATGCACAAGTCCATCAAATCCACCTACATGTGAAGTGAGCTCTATAGCTGAGAATCACTTCACCCGACCCGCACCCATCCTACACATACATATGCATATAGGATATTAACACTCACCTTGAAGTCTTGAAGAATGCTTCCAAGTAATCCGCAACTCGCCAATGGAAAATACCTATTCCATTATCACAATTACAACAATACACTTAGAGTGGATTCACAAATCAACCCAATTCGTAACTTAGTGCAATTTCGACCCAATTGCACTTCCAAGCACAATCCGTGCCCAAACTAACCAATAATCACTAACACAAGTGAGAATGGTCCTAATATGCCAATTAAACCCGAACTCAAGTGTTAAACACGTGTCATACCCATTTTGACACTAAAACCCTAATTTTGACCCATAAAGGTCAAAATCTCATTCTTTACAAGTTTTGACACCAAAACACATTTAACTCGGTTTCATACTTCAACTTAATCCATTTTAAGTTTATAAACCTCAATAAATCGCCAATTGGGTCATAATCACCACCAAACCCTAATTTGACCCAAAGTCAAAGTTAGTCAACCAAATAACCCTAAATAGGTTTCAATACTTCCATAATCACTAAACCTAGTGATTAAACCCAATTTCAAGTCCTAACCATGACCAATTAGTTCACCAACCCAAAATCCACCAACAATAGCAATAAACTCGAATACTAGCATCAAAGAACTCGCTTCAAGAGTTTAAATGGGTTTTTCAACAACTTAAGTTCAAAACCCTAACTTGAATATCAAATTACTAAGATGAAATTCGGAGTTAGAACTTACCAATACCGCCAAAATGATGCCGTTGACGAGTGGAACAACTTTAATACCCGAGGTTTGACCCGAAACACCCTTCTTCTTCTCCAATTGGAGCTCTCTCTCTCTAAAACTCTCCTCTCACTCTAGGGTTTGAAGATGAGAGGGTTTGATGAGTGAAATATGATCCAAACTGATCAAAAGATCAGTTTTGATGGCCCCAAACCGACCCCAAGTGAAAAGACCAAAGTACCCTTCATTTAAAACCTTTAAAAAGGCTGAAAATTGCTTCAGCAGTGATCGGCGCGCCGCGCCACATGGTGGGGCGCCGCTCCAACCTACAGTTCAGTTTTCAGAAACTTGTTTTGGCCATAACTTTTTGACCGTAGCTCCGTTTTCGATGAATCAAATATCGTTGGAAACTTAATAAGATTTCCTTTCCAATGGTAAGGCTTTGAAACATTAACACAAACTTTATTTGGGGTTGAAAAGATACGTACACTCCTTGTCATTTCAGACGACGTCCAATTTCCTTCGACGTTCTAGCAAGCAACACGTACATGCTTCGTACACTTCATACATGCATAGTACACCATAAATACATTATGTACAATAAATATTTGGGTCTTACAACTCTCCCCCACTTAAACTCGATCACGTCCTCGTGATCTTCTCCACTTAAACAATCCGGACCTACTCAACGATCCTCACTCAAGTCCCAATACGAACTTTCCTAGACAATTCTTCCCAATGGATCACTTTCAACAACTAAAATCGTCAACCGTGATTTATCAAAACCACAATCCGAGCACTGAAACCTGCTCAATTTCCCATATCGGAAAAAACTCAATCAGTCGCGTACCGAGATATCAATTCCTTAGCGTACCTTTACCAAGGACAACGCTAAAAGCGACCAAGTCTCAACCTGAAGTCAACAATCCGAACGTTGGAGATCGAACCACATGAATCCTTACGGATTACACTTACCACTAAACATCCTTTGTAGTGCGCAATATAACCAATACGCCACTATCCTAACATCATAAGCAACGGCTAAAACCAAAAGCGCCCAAAACGACTATGGCAACGCTAAACCCAAGGTGTACAAAGTCGACTATTGTCACACCCGTAACAACATGTGAGCGAAACGCGGCTATCGCATCATTAATCACACAATATGGTCCTCACGATCCTACCATCGGTGTATAAAACAACCGATAGGTCACTCAACACCGGATGAAGTCAGCGGACCCATCCACGGTCATGCTTCACCGATATATCACTATTCCTATGATGAAGTCAGCGGACCCCGAAGGTCATGCTTCACCACTATAACAATACTTCATGATGAAGTCAGCGGACCTCGAAAGTCATGCTTCACCAATCACATACGCACTTTTGGCATCAAACAACGAGTAGTGCAACATCACGCTCTGCTACACTATAGCGAACCCTAACGGATGCCACTAACCATCCACACTATCGAGCATGAACCATCTATATCAAACATAGGCACAAAACATTATTTCTCTAGAAGAGAATCCGATACGCACATCCCTTAACCGAGGGATTTCACCTTGCTCGCCAAACACGTCCATTATCTCTCAACGAGATTTACAACGTTACCACCTCGGTGATAATTTAAATCCAAACCATAAGTACAATTTAACCGAAATTGTACTCTACCACAAACCGACTAAAACTAGGTTCCAACACAAGTTTTGGATCTACCATAAACATTATCCGAATTCTCACCCTAAGGTCTCCTCGTGCGGGAGTGTAACTCCCCCACTTGGAACTAAATTCCATATCCACAACTCGTACTACCATACAGTGCTACCA
The DNA here is from genome assembly GCF_046630445.1 of Rutidosis leptorrhynchoides. NCBI lineage: Eukaryota > Viridiplantae > Streptophyta > Magnoliopsida > Asterales > Asteraceae > Rutidosis > Rutidosis leptorrhynchoides. Next base: position 465,114,419 of record NC_092333.1, read on the forward strand.
AATGTAGACTTTACCAACAATTGGGTACACACGACCCATCACCACATCTTGCCCCAACCTTGAGCACACGAATGATTTTAACCAATCCTTAAACGCATCGAACGAAAAGAGTACCACAAGATACACAAACTATACACTCGCAATCATTCAATTGCTTCAGTTTGTCAAATTCCACCTAGTCACTCACGTACCTCAGGGTTTCACTCCGGTACCCTAAGTACAATGTATCCATAACACAATCGAAGTTGAACACCACGCTAGTAGGTATGAAAGAGGCACCTAATGTCACGTCATGTAGACTCCTTTACCAACATACATCGAGATCAACACTCGATTTCTCGGGCTTCATCCCACCCGTCGGACCTCATGGTTCATCAACTTCAACACAAAAGCGAACACGCGCTTAACAACCAAAAACCAAAACCCATTTCCATGGCTTGGTAGAAACATTTCCAAATACTAAGGAATGCTTGGTTGCACCAAGCCTTACGCCCTTCGCCGAACAATCAAAACGTCACCATAGGGTACTTCCATCAGGAACGTCACCCATAACAACAATATGCACAACACAAGGCACTTAACAACTCAAACTCAAACGGCACCGAACATTCCCAAGACTTGTGACCCCTCATGCCACCATTGTAACATCTAGACGCGCTAGAATTCGATATACTCGTCCGCGTACCACCCGTGCTCACACTCGGACCCTTAGTCCTCTTACTCGGAGCACCATAAGAAACAACCCTTCGCTCACTTGAAGGTTCACCCTTTTTCGATCGTGAATACGACTCGAAACCTCTAGCCAAGTCGAATAATTCCGAAAACGATTTCGCTTGACCACGACTAATTTTACTTTTCAAGTCGTCATTCAAAGTCCGATAGAAATCCCCCATTAACAAACGATCATTCCCCAAATACTCCGGGCAAAAACGAGCCTTCGCCATAAAGGTCGTCATTCTAAAGAATGCAAAACGATTAGTCCTCGAACGTATAAAATCGCACGCACAACACCGCCCCATCTTGCTAAACACTCGTCGTACATCACTCGATAGACACGATTTGCACCCGTAATAAGGTTTGCAAGTCCTTATTACGCACACACGCCGCATCAACTCGTTAGTACACCGACCGCCTCGCTCGATGATATATGCAACCGCAACATAAACAAAGCACAACGCAAGAATCATTATCACAACACAATAGCATATTTATATTATCCGCATTACTAATATAAACGTTAGACAACCTATAACAAGGCACTAACTAAACCCATTCCGACCCGTAATCCTACAAGTCCCGCACAAAATTAAGCACACACAAAAGTCTAAGTCTAGGCACCTATCTCAAGTCACCTAAATCCCTTAGACCATGCTCTGATACCACTTGTAACAACCCAAACCAACCCGCAACCAAAACGTGTAAAATTACAAAATAAAAAAAAAATTGCTGAACTGTCACCTGGCGCGGCGCGCCACCAGGGGTGCGCGGCGCGCCAAACCTGTCTGTCCGGAAAGTCTTTAAACGCGAAAATGTTTGACTAATTCCCAACATATTTGGCCCAAATGCTTTTAACCATGAACTCATATATATAAAACTAGCACGTTTAATTAATAAAATTAAGTTTACGAAGCGGGGCCCACATTGACCCAAATTACCCCTTAAGTACCAAATACAATTTTCGACCATAAGACTCTTAATACAAAACAAAGCCGAGCATGGCGATTGGGGATACGCTACCCAATCCTAAACAATCCAAAAGCAAGCCTCTAAAGCAACTATACAAGTCTTCTAGTCCTCGCGCTTACCCGAGCCACCGTCCGCATGCAATCTATAAAAAGAGTCAACAACGAGAGGGTAAGCTAACGCTTAGTGAATGATAATATACTACATACATATATATGCATAAAATGGACACGCCACATAAATAAACAAATACCGCATACCGGAGCGTCCAAGCCTAAAGGCAAGCTAATCTAAGCATACCGTACGATCACTAAGCAACAAGCTAATAATACCATCAATAAAGTAAGTTCACCAACGTCGATGTGAACAACGCCAATAAAATACACCCGGAGGGTTAACTACATCACGACAATACAACATTAATCACGAATTAGCAATTCGACAATCATGCAACATATCGTGCATATACCAATAACCGCAATCCACAAATAACTAGCAATACCAATGGCATATAGTTCATAATTAAATATGCCAATACATAATTCATACAACCATGGTTAACCAATTCGAACAAGGGAAACGGTGCTTACAAAACCGTCGGAGTTCATAACATCCGTCAGTGCTACTTAATCAACGCGTAGTCACTAATCCCCCGGGTGATGTCTTAAACAACGCGACTCACTCACCCTTGACCATGTGGCGTCTTAAACAACGTTACGAATCCACATGCCATTCAACACGATGAGTGGTGTCTTAAACAACGTGACATCCACTCCTATTCAATGTGGTGTCTTAAACAACGTGACATCCAATCCTTTACAAAGTGGTGTCTTAAACAACGCGACATCCACTCCTTTACAATGTGGTGTCTTAAACAACGCGACAATGCCACATGACGATCCAACAATGAGTAGTGTCTTAAACAACGCGACAATACTACTCATTTCATAGAACGTGGTGTCTTAAACAACGCGACAATACCACATTCGTACAACACAATTAAATACATTATATACATACACGCATAATTATTCCACTCACAACCACGTGTGATAACGTACACCCAAAATGTGTACTTTGCCATAGGTAGTCAACCAAAACGCACAACCGTGCCAATTGGACCTATGCACAAGTCCATCAAATCCACCTACATGTGAAGTGAGCTCTATAGCTGAGAATCACTTCACCCGACCCGCACCCATCCTACACATACATATGCATATAGGATATTAACACTCACTTTGAAGTCTTGAAGAATGCTTCCAAGTAATCCGCAACTCGCCAATGGAAAATACCTATTCCATTATCACAATTACAACAATACACTTAGAGTGGATTCACAAATCAACCCAATTCGTAACTTAGTGCAATTTCGACCCAATTGCACTTCCAAGCACAATCCGTGCCCAAACTAACCAATAATCACTAACACAAGTGAGAATGGTCCTAATATGCCAATTAAACCCGAACTCAAGTGTTAAACATGTGTCATACCCATTTTGACACTAAAACCCTAATTTTGACCCATAAAGGTCAAAATCTCATTCTTTACAAGTTTTGACACCAAAACACATTTAACTCGGTTTCATACTTCAACTTAATCCATTTTAAGTTTATAAACCTCAATAAATCGCCAATTGGGTCATAATCACCACCAAACCCTAATTTGACCCAAAGTCAAAGTTAGTCAACCAAATAACCCTAAATAGGTTTCAATACTTCCATAATCACTAAACCTAGTGATTAAACCCAATTTCAAGTTATAACCATGACCAATTAGTTCACCAACCCAAAATCCACCAACAATAGCAATAAACCCGAATACTAGCATCAAAGAACTCGCTTCAAGAGTTTAAATGGGTTTTTCAACAACTTAAGTTCAAAACCCTAACTTGAATATCAAATTACTAAGATGAAATTCGGAGTTAGAACTTACCAATACCGCCAAAATGATGCCGTTGACGAGTGGAACAACTTTAATACCCGAGGTTTGACCCGAAACACCCTTCTTCTTCTCCAATTGGAGCTCTCTCTCTCTCTAAAACTCTCCTCTCACTCTAGGGTTTGAAGATGAGAGTGTTTGATGAGTGAAATATGATCCAAACTGATCAAAAGATCAGTTTTGATGGCCCCAAACCGACCCCAAGTGAAAAGACCAAAGTACCATTCATTTAAAACCTTTAAAAAGGCTGAAAATTGCTTCAGCAGTGATCGGCGCGCCGCGCCACAAGGTGGGGCGCCGCTCCAACCTACAGTTCAGTTTTCAGAAACTTGTTTTGGCCATAACTTTTTGACCGTAGCTCCGTTTTTGATGAATCAAATATCGTTGGAAACATAATAAGATTTCCTTTCCAATGGTAAGGCTTTGAAACATTAACACAAACTTTATTTGGGGTTGAAAAGATACGTACACTCCTTGTCATTTCAGACGACGTCCAGTTTCCTTCGACGTTCTAGCAAGCAACACATACATGCTTCGTACACTTCATACATGCATAGTACACCATAAATACATTATGTACAATAAATATTTGGGTCTTACAGAATTACGTGTGTTTATTGCCTTTGCTGAACGTCTTGCGCGTAACTAGAATTATCTTCGCAACTACTTTGTATCAAAGTTTTTATGTGCTATATTTTATGCTATATGTAAAATAGCGGTATTGTAAGTTTGCAAGTTATTGTATAAAAGTTTGAATATGATATATATATATATATATATATATATATATATATATATATATATATATTTTTTTCTACGATTAGTTTTTCATATAGAGTTGTAGTAGTTGAAATGGTATGTTAGCTACCAAGTATGAACTTAACGGGTAGGTACTACCCGAATTAAACGCTAATATGAAGAAAGAGCTTTTATAAATAAGTTCATATTATGCTACGAAATACTATTGGCTACTCTTGATATTCTATATGATTAACTCGTTTCTTTTGGCTATTTTTGAAGGAAATGGCACCAACCACTCGACATACCATGAATATGACCGAAGAAGATTTCTGTACCTTTCTTGCTGCGAACATAGCCGCAGTGCAAGCCGCGATGCATAATAACAACAATAACTCTGAAACTAGCAACGGAACAAATGCCACACGAACTTGTGTCGGATGTTCCTACAAAGAGTTCACTGCCTGCAAACCGCTGGAATTCGATGGAACCGAGGGTCCAATCGGATTAAAACGATGGACTGAAAAGGTCGAATCGGTATTTGCTATCAGCAAGTGTGCTGAAGATGACAAAGTGAAATACGCTACGCATACCTTCACAGGTGCTGCGTTAACATGGTGGAATACCTATCTCGAGCAGGTGGGACAAGATGTTGCTTACACACTACCGTGGTCTGCATTCAAGCACTTAGTAAATGAGAAATACCGTCCCAGGAATGAGGTCAATAAACTTAAGGCGGAGCTTAGAGGGTTACAAACGCAAGGTTTCGACATTACCACGTATGAACGGAGATTCACAGAATTATGCCTATTGTGTCCAAGAGCGTTCGAAGATGAAGAAGAGAAGATCGACGTGTTTGTGAAAGGGTTACCGGAAAGGATCCAGGAAGATGTGAGTTCAAACGACCCTGCCTCCATACAAAAGGCAAGTCGAATGGCTCACAAGCTCATAAACCAGATCCAAGGGAGAATGAATAATCAAGCGACCGAAGAGGTCAACACGAAACCACTCAAGAGAAAGTGGGAAGAAACCAGTGACAGGGGTTATGAATACAACAACAACAATAACTATCGTGTCAACAACCAACCCCAAAATCACAAAAACAAACGCAACTTTTTTCGCGGCAATAACCACAACAAAAACTATTCCAACAACAACAACTACTACAACAATCGTTCCAACAACAACCGTTTCAACAACAATAAAAATCCTAACAACAACCTCAATAACAACAATGGCAACAACAATCAGAACAATAAATGTCCAAGATGTGAAGAGAATCACTCAGGGTTCTGCCAGAAATTTTGCACCAAGTGTAAAAGAACTGGTCATGGCGCAGTAAAGTGTGAGGTCTACGCACCAAAGTTTAACAAGACTAATGGGAAAAATAGTGTTGGATCAAATAATGCCAACGTTGTTTGTTATAAATGTGGAAAACCGGGCCACATGATCAGAAGTTGCCCAAACCAAGGGAATACTAATGGGCAAAACCATGGAAGAGTCTTCAACATCAACGGAGCAGAAGCACAGGAACACCCGGAGCTTGTTACGGGTACGTTTCTTATTGACGATAAACCTGCTTATGTTTTATTTGATTCGGGTGCGGATAAGAGCTATATGAGTAGAGATTTTTGTGCTAAATTAAACGGTCCATTGACGTCTATGAATAATAAATTTTTACTCGAACTAGCAAACGGTAACTTAATGTCAGCAGATAAAATATGTCGAGATCGTGAAATTAAACTGGTTGGAGAAGTATTTAAGATAAATTTGATACCAGTAGTGTTAGGGAGTTTTGATGTGATAATCGGCATGGATTGGATGAAAAAGGAGAGAGCAGAGGTCGTGTGTTACGAAAATGCGATTCGCATTGTACGAGAAAAAGGAAAACCTTTAATGGTGTACGGAGAAAAGAGCAACGCGGAGTTAAATCTTATTAGTAACCTGAAGGCGCAAAAACTAATAAGAAAAGGTTGCTATGCCATTCTAGCACATGTAGAGAAGGTGCAAACCGAAGAAAAGAACATCAATGATGTTCCCGTCGCAAAAGAATTTCCCGACGTATATCCGAAAGAATTACCGGGACTACCTCCACATCGATCCGTTGAATTTCAAATAGATCTTGTACCAGGAGCTGCACCAATAGCTCGTGCTCCATACAGACTCGCACCCAGCGAAATGAAGGAACTCCAAAGCCAACTACAAGAACTTTTGGAGCGTGATTTCATTCGACCAAGCACATCACCATGGGGAGCACCGGTGTTATTTGTCAAGAAGAAGGATGGTTCGTTCAGATTGTGTATTGACTACAGAGAGTTGAACAAACTCACCATCAAGAACCGTTATCCACTACCGAGAATCGACGACTTATTTGATCAACTACAAGGCTCGTCGGTTTATTCGAAGATTGATTTACGTTCCGGGTATCATCAAATGCGGGTGAAGGAAGACGATATTCCGAAGACTGCTTTCAGAACACGTTACGGTCATTACGAATTTATGGTCATGCCATTTGGTTTAACTAACGCACTAGCTGTGTTCATGGATCTCATGAATTGAGTGTGTGGACCATACCTTGACAAGTTTGTCATTGTTTTCATCGATGACATACTTATTTACTCAAAGAATGATCAAGAGCACGAAGAACATTTGAGAAAAGTGTTAGAAGTATTGAGGAAGGAAGAATTGTACGCTAAGTTTTCAAAGTGTGCATTTTGGTTGGAAGAAGTTCAATTCCTCGGTCACATAGTGAACAAAGAAGGTATTAAGGTGGATCCGACAAAGATTGAAACTGTTGAAAAGTGGGAAACCCCGAAAACTCCGAAGCATATACGCCAATTTTTAGGATTGGCTGGTTACTACAGAAGATTCATCCAAGATTTTTCCAAAATAGCAAAACCCTTGACTGCATTAACGCATAAAGGGAAGAAATTTGAATGGAAGGATGAACAAGAGAAAGCGTTTCAATTGTTGAAGAAAAAGCTAACTACAGCACCTATATTGTCATTACCAGAAGGGAATGATGATTTTGTAGTTTATTGTGATGCTTCGAAGCAAGGTCTTGGTTGTGTATTGATGCAACGAACGAAGGTAATTGCTTACGCGTCTAGACAATTGAAGATTCACGAGCAAAATTATACGACTCACGATTTGGAATTGGGTGCTGTTGTTTTTGCGTTAAAGACTTGGAGGCACTACTTATATGAGGTCCAGAGTATTATATATACCGACCACAAAAGTCTTCAACATATATTTAATCAGAAACAACTAAATATGAGACAGCGCAGGTGGATTGAATTGTTGAATGATTACGATTTCGAGATTCGTTACCACCCGGGGAAGGCAAATGTGGTAGCCGACGCTCTGAGTAAAAAGGACAGAGAACCTATACGGGTAAAAGCTATGAATATAATTATTCGTACTAACCTTACTACTCAAATAAAGGAGGCGCAACAGGGAGTTGTAAGGGAAGGGAATTTGGAAAACGAAATTCCCAAAGGATCAGAGAAACATCTTACTATTCAAGAAGATGGAACTCGGTATAGGGCTGAAAGAATTTGGGTACCAAAGTTTGGAGATGTGAGAGAAATGGTACTTAAGGAGGCACATAAAACCAGATATTCAATACATTCCGGAACGGGAAAGATGTACAAGGATCTCAAGAAACATTTTTGGTGGCCGGGTATGAAAGCTGATATTGCAAGATACGTAGGAGAATGTTTGACGTGTTCTAAGGTCAAAGCTGAACATCAGAAACCATCAGGTCTACTTCAACAACCTAAAATTCCGGAATGGAAATGGGAAAACATTACCATGGATTTCATTACTAAATTGCCAAGGACTGCAAGTGGTTATAATACTATTTGGGTAATAGTCGATCGTCTCACCAAATCAGCACATTTTCTGCCAATGAGAGAAGATGATAAAATGGAGAAGTTGGCACGATTATACTTAAAGGAAGTCGTTTCCAGACATGGAATACCTGTCTCTATTATCTCTGATAGAGATGGCAGATTTGTTTCAAGGTTCTGGCAAACGTTGCAACAAGCGTTAGGGACTCGTCTAGACATGAGCACCACATATCATCCACAAACTGATGGGCAAAGCGAAAGGACGATACAGACCTTGGAAGACATGCTACGAGCATGTGTTATTGATTTTGGAAACGGTTGGGATCGACATCTACCTTTAGCAGAATTTTCCTACAACAACAGTTACCATTCGAGTATCGAGATGGCGCCGTTTGAGGCACTTTATGGTAGAAAGTGCAGGTCTCCGATTTGTTGGAATAAAGTGGGGGATAGACAAATTACGGGTCCAGAAATTATTCAAGAAACTACCGAGAAGATCATCCAAATTCAACAACGATTGAAAACCGCTCAAAATCGACAAAAGAGTTACGCAAACCTTAAAAGAAAAGATATAGAATTTGAAATTGGAGAGATGGTCATGCTTAAAGTTGCACCCTGGAAAGGCGTCGTTCTATTTGGTAAACGGGGGAAACTAAATCCAAGGTACATTGGGCCATTCAAGATTATTGATCGTGTCGGACCAGTAGCTTACCGACTTGAGTTACCTCAACAACTCGCGGCTGTACATAACACTTTCCACGTCTCGAATTTGAAGAAATATTTTGCTAAAGAAGATCTCACTATTCCGTTAGACGAAATCAAAATCAACGAAAAACTTCAATTCATTGAAGAACCCGTCGAAATAATGGATAGTGAGGTTAAAAGACTCAAGCAAAATAAATATAAAATCGTTAAGGTTCGATGGAATGCTCGTAGAGGACCCGAATTCACCTGGGAACGTGAAGATCAGATGAATAAGAAATACCCGCACTTATTTCCAGAAGATGAGCCAACACCTTCAATCGCTTAAAATTTCGGGACGAAATTTATTTAACGGGTAGGTACTGTAGTGACCCGAACTTTTCCGAACTCTTCTATGAATATATATTCACATGAAAACTATATTTGCATGATTAAATGTTTCCAACATGTTAAGCAATCAAACTTTTTAAGACTTGGTTAATTGAAATGGAAATTATGTAAATGTCTAATCACCCAGTTTGACCGATGATTCACGAACGCTATATGTGGTATATGACATGATGATACATATATGAATAAATATATATGTTTAACATGATAAGATGATAAGTAAATATATCATTAAATGTGTCAACAATGAACTACATAAATAAAAACAAGACTACTAACTTAAGAATTTCGAAACGAGACATATACGTAACGATTATCGTTGTAACGACATTTTAATGTATAAATATCATATTAAGATATATTCATATATCATGTTAACATGATAATATAATAAATTTAACATCTCATTTGATATAATAAACAATGGATTAACAAGATTAAATGAGATCGTTAACTTAAGGACTTCAAAACAAATCAAAACATGTAACGACTAACGATGACTTAACGACTCAGTTAAAATGTATATACATATAATGTTTTTAAATGTATTTGAACACTTTTGAAAGACTTCAAGACATATATCAAAGTACTTCCAGTTAAAAAAAATGCTTACAGTTACATTCTCATTTCAGTTTCATCAACAATTCTACTCGTATGCACCCATATACGTACTCGTAGAATATACAGCTTCTAGATGTATGTACTATTGGTATATACACTCTAATTATCAGCTCTTAGCAGCCCTTGTGAGTCACCTAACACATGTGGGAACCATCATTTGGCAACTAGCATGAAATATCTCATAAAACTACAAAAGTTTGATAAATCATTCATGACTTTTTACAAGTAAACAAAATTACATATCCTTTATATCTAATCCATATACCAACGACCAAAAACATCTACAAACACTTTAATTCTTCAGTTTTCTTCATCTAATAAATCTCTCTCAAGTTCTATCTTCAAGTTCTAAGTGTTCTTCATAAATTTCAAAAGTTCTAGTTTCATAAAATCAAGAATACTTCCAAGATTGCAAGTTTACTTCCAAGTTTTCTAAATCCATTCCAAGTGATCATCCAACCTCAAGAAATCTTTGTTTCTTACAGTAGGTTATCTTTATAATTCAAGTTAATAATCATATTAAAACTTTGGTTCAATTTCTATAACTATAACAATCTTATTTCGAGTGAAAATCTTACTTGAACTTGTTTTCGTGTCATGATTCTGCTTCAAGAATTTTCAAGCCATCCAAGGATCCTTTGAAGCTAGATCCATTTTTCTCATTTCCAGTAGGTTTATCCAAGGATCTTAAGGTAGTAATGATGTTCGTAACATCATTCAATTCTTGCATAAAAAGCTATCTTATTTTACGATACAAACTTGTAATCACTAGAACATAGTTTAGTTAATTCTAAACTTGTTCGCAAATAAAGTTAATCCTTCTAACTAGACTTTTAAAATCAACTAAACACATGTTCTATATCTATATGATATACTAACTTAATGATTTGAAACTTGGAAACACGATAAACACCATAAAATCGGATATACGCCGTCGTAGCTACAACCGGGGGCTGTTTTGGTTGGGATAATTAAAAGCTATGAAGAACTTTGATTTAAAAGCTAGATTTCTGGAAAAATGATTTTTCTTATGAATATGAAACCATATCCAAAAATCATGGTTAAATTCAAAGTGAAAGTATGTTTTTCAAAACAGTCATCAATATGTCGTTCTTTCGACGGAAATGACTACCTCTTTCAAAAACGACTTGTAATTTGTATTTCCGACTATAAACTCATACTTTTCTGTTTAGTTTCAAAAATATAAGTTCAATATGAAACCGTGGCCGCTTGAATCACTCAAAACGGATTAGAAACGAAGAAATGGCGAGTAAAATAAGATTGGTAAAAACTACACAATTTAGCTACGTGAAACTTTGTAACAAATCTATTCCAACCATAACTTAATCAACTTTTATTGTATATTATGTAATCTTGAGATACCATAGACACGTATACGATATTTCGACCTATCATATCGACCCATCTATATATATATTTCGGAACAACCATAGACACTCTATATGTGAATGTGGGAGTTGGCTATACAGGGTTGAGGTTGATTCTAAAATATATATATACTTTGAGTTGTGATCAATACTAAGATACGTATACACTGGGTCGTGGATTGATTCAAGATATATATTAAGTTATTCATGTACGACAAACTATGGACGATGGACCGCTAACTGGACAACTAAAAATCATCAAAACGTAATAAAGAAATATTGTGAATATGTTTCGATCATATTTTGATGTATGTATATATTGTTATAGGTTCGTGAATCAACCAGTGGCCAAGTCTATTTCCGACGAATTGTTAATCGGTGAAAGTGAGTTATAGTCCCACTTTTAAAAATCTAAATATTTTTGGGATGAGAATACATGCAGTTTTATAAATGCTTTACAAAATAGACACAAGTATGTGAAACTACTTTCTATGGTTGAATGATCGAATTTGGATATACCCCTTTTAGCTTGGTAGCCTAAGAATTAGGGAACGTATACCCTAATTCACGCGAATCCTAAAGATAGATCTATCGGGCCCAACGAGCCCCATCCAAAGTACCGGATGTTTTAGTACTTCGATTTTAATCAGGTCCGAGGTAGTTCCGGAATGATTGGGGATATTCTATATGCATCTTGTTAATGTCGGTTACCAGGTGTTCACCATATGAATGATTTTATCTCTGCCATTTGCGAATGCCGGATTTTGAGATGGTTGTTATGAAAAATTAAATCTTGTGGTCTATTATTATTATGATTTGATATATGTAGAAATTAAACCTATAACTCACCAACATTTTTGTTGACATTTAAAGCATGTTTATTCTCAGGTGATTATTAAGAGCTTCCGCTGTCGCATACTAAAATAAGGACAAGATTTGGAGTCCATGTTGTATGATATTGTGTAAAAACTGCATTCAAGAAACGTATTTCGATGTAATATATTTGTATTGTAAACCATTATGAAATGGTCGTGTGTAAACGGGATATTCTAGATTATCATTATTTGTTAATCTACGTAAAGCTTTTTAAGCCTTTATTGATGAAGTAAAGGATATGGTTTGTTTTAAAAATGAATGCAGTCTTTGAAAAACGTCTCATATAGAGGTCAAAACCTCGCAACGAAATCAATTAATATGGAACGTTTTTAATCAATAAGAACGGGACATTTCATTTTGGGTTTATGGAATAAACCCAAAACACCAAACCCTAAATCCTAAACCCTAAACCCTAAACTCTAAATCGGACTAAATTTTACTTCACAAAACATGAAAAAAAATGTTCATGTTCTTCACGAACAATATTATCTTGAATGTTATTTTTGTCGATCGTTTTCTCGCCTAAATAATAACATTCATCACGAAGTGTCTCTTCTAAATGTTCATATTTTCGTGTGATCTTGATGTCGGAAAAAAAAATTCCCAAAAAAAACGAAAAAAAAAATTTTTGCTTCCCCCCGCTTCCCCCCGATTGGTTACTTTGATCCTGCCCCTATATATATATATATATATATATATATATATATATATATATATATATATATATATATATATATATATATATATATATATATATATATATATATATATATATATATATATATGTATATATACAGGGGCGTATCTACATGTATTGGTGTGGGGTCAAAGGACCCCACTACTTTGAAATTTTTTTATACTATGTATTCTTCAAATTATATAGGACACCACTAAATTTAACTATAGGACCCCATATATTTTTAAAAATTAAGGTTTTTAGAGATAAACAACCACTAAAATTCCCTTCAAATGTGACTAACTTTAGAAGAAAAAAAATTAGGACCCCATTAGGTTTTCATCCTGGATTCGCCACTGTATATATATATATATATATATATATATATATATATATATATATATATATATACTTATATATATACATACATATACTTATATATATATACATACATATATATATATATACATATATATATATATATACATATACATATACATATATATATATATGTATATATATATATATATATATATACATATATATATACATATACATATATATATATACATATACATATATATATATATATATACATATACATATACATATACATATATATACATATATATATATATATATATATATATATATATATATATATATATATATATATATATATATATATATATATATATATATATATATATATATATATATATATATATATATATATATGGATGTATGTATGTATAATATGTTAATATTAGTATTAATATTAATATTAAGGTCTACGCATTTCCTTTCTTTGATCTCATCTCTTTGAGTTTGATTGTGCATCTATTTTGCCAGATTCTAAGGATGACAATGAGGGAGATAGTGTTTCATCTGAATCATCGGATGAGGATGATTATATACCTGAACCTGAATTTATGTATACTGGGATGAGTCGTAGAGCTAAGAAAGCAACTTGTAGGGGTTACGACTTCTTTAGCCCGTATGGTATGTTGAAAGCTTTATATATCATGTATTTTAATCTTGATGTAGTTTATGCTTTACATGATTCAGGATACGATAAGATAATTTTTGCATGATATATGGTGTAGACCTTTATCATGTCTATATATGCCTTTATCATCTATTATTAATGTAGTTTATTATTGTTTACTTTTCAGAATTCAAACCTCCTTAGTTCTGCCAAGCTTGTGGTGATATGGATGGGTCTGTTAAGAAGAGGGTTCTATATATTTATAGGGAATATTAATGTTAATGAAACACATTTTAACTATTTGTTTGTTTAAAAAAAGCAAAACTTCGATTTTCTTGATATGATGGCCGCTCATTATTTACACAAAAGCATGTACATTTTCATGCAATTTGCATGGAGCATCTCTAAAGTTAACTATACCTTTGTAATATACCAACACACAAATGTATCAGGTCAAGTGTTTTAACTAAATTTGTATCTTCACTCAATACCGACTTTGGGGAATTAGATAATTGCGCATTCTTAGCCAACACATGTAGCTAAAACATACATAATTGGATGCCAAAATAGATGCACTTTGCACCAATCTATATATATGCTGATCTTTGTAAAAATTGGTGCATCAGGATACATATCCTCAAGACTTTATTTAATAGGAACATACTATATCGATGATCTTTGTTTGTCTGCTTTTTTCAGACCCTGCAATTAAATTAACAATACTATATCTTTCAAGACTATTTAATAGGAACATAAATGCTTCAATTGTCAGCGGTTCGTTTTTTTTTTTTTTTCCTGAAGACGGAATATAAATACAAACAGTGTTACTAATACACGAGCAATTTGAGTTAAGATTTATATAAAAAAAAAAAAAGCCACTCATATGGGATTGGGTTTGTTGTTTGTTTGTTTATTTATATAAAAAATGGCAGGTAAAAACAAATTGGGTTATAAAGGTCAAACGTAGCCTAAAACGTTGCTTTTAATGCATAAAACCTCTTAAGACATTTTATGTAAGAAAGATTTCTACTACTATTAAAGCTATCCGCCTCTAATCATATTTGGCACACTAATACTTAATATGAGTTAAACGTTTGGACAATACGTGTTACGGACCAACTATACCGAAAACGTACTCATTTGACCCTTCACTACCCCCACCCAATTTGCCATCCTTACATTTGCCATCCTTACATTTGATTAGTAACTAATATAATTACTACCTTGAGCTCGAGGATTCGTTGGAACTCCTCCGAGGGTGTTCCATCAGATAGTAGTGCACTGTATGTGGCTAATTAATTGTACTATTATACTAGATCTATCTAACTATTCAATTGTAAATGAACAAAGCCTAATATGAAGCTCCTACTTTGGTTGACATAAATTTGAACGTAACCAAAACACTTCTCTTAAAAACTTTTGAAGGATTCACGTCAGTTTTAACACGGCAAGTTACTCCAACTGAACGAAAAAGTCAACACAGAGAAGGAAATCTAATTACCATATTATGACAATGATCTACGTTGTTCACAAATAGTGTATCATGTTCTCCAGTCACGTGTAAGTTTAAATCCTACACAAAAACTGTATGAAGCAACATTATATAAAGCAAATTTGCCACCAAGCATCGGTCTGAATCATTTCACCATTTTGTGAAAAAAGATTTTTTCAAGCATGCAGTTCACACCAGACTATGATGATTATATAAAATCAAGTTCTTACATCATTTTGATGATGCCTTGATTGGAGAATAATTTTTTCATAATTCCACACCATTTGTTGAAAAAACATGATATGACATAAAAAAGGTGAAAATATTATCGTAATAGAGAATGCTTCATTTGTTGTCTTCTTCACCCATCGAACGTTGACTAAAATCAAATTTGTTTTTAGCTAATCAATTAAAGTCGTATTACTCAGTTATTTCTCATGAACAGTTTGTCTTGGAATCGTCTGAAACGGATTTTAACAATAATGCAACGCATAAACGTGAATACTGTTGAGGGTTTATTGGGTTGTGGTTACGATCACAATAGTGTTACTTATTTTGGGTTTATTGACTAATGTTTTGAAAGTCAACTTTTTAATAAAATTAAATGTGATTGTTTTGAAACGTCTCATATAGAGGGAGGGCGTAACTGTAAACTTTAGGACCTATGAGTAACACGCCGTCAGATGGGAATTTGGCGGGGTGTTAAAAAATCCCTTTGAATGCTACATAACTCATATAATCAAAGTAAAGTCCAAAACAATCATAACAAAGGATCTTGTGACTAATTCTAGTGACAAATTACAATCATCAACTACAAATTCATCTTAACACAATCATAAATCATTAATATGAACAACCCATAGCATTCAAGCTTCAAAAACAAGTGCACATAGTAAAATCTATCCAATCATGGCTAGAACAAGATCAATACAAGCTAATAAAGTAAATCTAAACATGATTAAGAAATAAGCAAGAGTAAATTGTACCAAACTTAAGAAATTACAAAAGTGACGAATGAAGAAGATGAAGATGATGAAGAACAAGCCCTAGATCTTGATTCAATCTTCAAACCCTTGATGTAGAATGGAATGGATGATGAAAACTTGATAAAAACCTTATTTGAATAGCTATAAAATCCTAATTTTGATCAGCCACCACAAACTAAGAGTGAATGATGATGAAACCCTTAATCTCTTCCTTTTTATACTCTTCAAAATCTTCCCAGAAAACGCAAGTTGAACGTCGTTCCTCTTTTAGGAACGTCGTTCCTTGTCTTCAATCTTGGAACGTCATTCTAAAGTTGTGGAATGGCGTTCTTGAATCTAGAATTCCATTTTCTTCTGTTACCATTTTCTTGTGAATTTCCCAGGTAGAACGTCGTTCCTGGCTTTGAAACGTCGTTCTTGATGGTGGAACGACGTTCTTAGATAGTATAACGTCGTTCTTGTTTCCAGTAGAGCACTTTGCAGTTTTCTTGATCATTTTGCACAATTTGGTCAATTTTACATCAAATTTACACTTAGAACTGTAAGAGCACTCATAACGCGATAAAACCCAAGATCATAGCTTTTCGAGCACTTTGGTAATGAAAACCGAGTAAAACTAGGTAGATATTGCGTGAGAAACATAGCGTGAATGAGCAATATCACTCGCGTAGCAATGACTAGATACCATTGTTACGGGTCCAAATCGTGTCGTACAAGTGATGTAAGACGAGTGTCGAGCAAGATGGGGTGGTGTGGTGTGTGATTCGTTGTCATGTGTTTTGTTGTTTAATCTATTCTATTTTATAGCATGAAGACGAGAAATGGTCACGATAATGGAAGCACGAGTGAAGAGAGTGACTTCACGGCCAAGGTGGAGGCCATCTTAAAAAGTCACAACGCGGAATTTCTCGCGAACGTCAAAAACGTCTTCCAAGAATCGGTTGATGAGCAAGTGAACGACATGATGAAAGAACAAATGGGTGCTATCATCCAAAAAGAGTTTGATAAGAGGTTCCCTAAACCTCAAGGGGTGTATGTTGAGAATGATATGGGTGATGTGGGAAGGAGGAATTATTCTACAAAAAATTTAAGATTTCTCAACCTCCCACGTTTGATGGCGAGAGGGACCTACCCAAGAGTACCCGTTGGATCTTCGATTTGGAGGGGGCTTTCCGCACTAGTGAATGCCCTCCCGATAAGAAGACGAGGTATGGGAGTAGCATGTTGAGGGGTGATGCAAAACTTTGGTGGGACGTGAAAATCCGAGTTTATGGTGAGGAGCAAAGTATGAGTTTGAGGTGGAATGAATTCAAGGCAGAATTCTTCAAGGAGTACCGAACTCCGGCCAATCTTTTGAGGCTTAAAGATGAGTTGCATGCTTTGAGGTAAGGGTCTATGGATTTGAACACTCTCAAGTCCACTTTCTTATCAAAGACTCAATTTTGCCCGGAGTATGTCGGAAATGATCATATGTTGATGGAAGACTTTTATCGAACCTTGAACGAAAACTTCCAAGAGAAGATTAGTAGGGGTTCGGTGAAATCTTTTGATGAGTTGTTTAATGTGGCTAAGGGTTTCGAGTCGCTTGTTCCAAAAAAGAGCGACTTCACTTTTAGCAAAAGAAAGTTTGAAGTTACAAGCCATTCCAACAAGAAGAGCAAGAGTGCGACTGAGAGTGTTGGAAGTGTGAAGATATGTGCTTCCGGGGGTTTTTCTTTTGCGTGTTACAATTGTGGGCAAAAGGGCCATATGGCTCATGATTGCCTGAACCCATCTTTAACAAACAAACTCACATGTTTTAATTGTCAAAAGGAAGGGCACCGAAGGACGAAATGTCCCGAGTTGCAAGGTGACCAAACCAAGAAACTTGAAAGGACGGTTTTATCTATGCGGTGTCGTCAGGTCGCACAGTGTCGGAATAAGCTGATCAGGGTAGCGATCAATAGTTTTAAGTTTATATTAAGCTGGGCCTAAATTGTACTACTCCTTATTATGAGTAAGGAAAGTATGACCTAGGGTTGTATTTTTAAGATATCAGTAGAATCAAACTTATAGTTAAAGCTTAAGATAATTCTAAGGTGAAGGAGTAGTGGTTTGTTACCTAATCTTGGGTTTTCTAGTTTATAAGACAAGTAAAGTAAATGCAATAAACTTTGTAATTCAGATAAGGTTAAAAAAAGCGCATACTATGATTTCGCCAGTTACTTTGCAGAGATTATGGAATGCTACCTCATGAATAGGTATTGACCTTTTATTCATTACACTGGTCCTAAACGCTCCTATCATAAGACATGTCACTGGGTAATGAGATAGGCTTGAAGATCTTGAATAGACAACAACATCCCTTACCCCCGACGCTCGTGCAGTCTGACTACAGGCATACACATTCAGACGGCTCATCCAATTGAGCTACTCGGTTGGGTGACGTATTAACATTCCACAAAGGTCTAAACTTTCTTAAGCATAATAGAATACAGGGTTTGCCGTATCCGAGAGACGTGATGTGCTTTGATGCTTTCGTTAATGATTGGGTTTAAAAGGTAGTTAGACCTTAAAAAGAGTTCAACCATAAAGAACACCATGGCCAAGTCGGTTCTGACTTCCACGAACATGTTCGGTTATCCTAATGGTCCAATCCTTTATGTTTTTAAACAAACGGTTCCTTAATTAACCAAGAATCCCTCAAGCGAGGTGCAATGCTTGAGACCACGTTATGGTGAAGTGTACTAATCAACACTAACTAGGTTCCATGGCCTTACTTAGCAGAGGTATAGCTTACAATAACCATTGTGCTTCAGCGTGCACGTACGAAGTTTATATGCTTGGTGACTACACTAGCATGGTCTAAGACTGACAATGTGCTAGGGGTCTAGTTAGATGTTTCACTACGAAAGAGTTCTCATTCGGAATCCAAGGCTCGGTGGACTTACTACAATGATGTGCCTTAGTCGAACTTACTTTGTATCCGATAAATTTCTCTTACCAAGGGGTGACACAGATAGTGTACTCTGAATCGTGGTTCGCGACTTTCCAATAACAGAGCCAATAACTAAGTTCTATTAGTTGGAAAAGCGATTGTGTTTAAAGCATAATCAGAAACCATCTCGACAACATACGCAAGCCATAATATTATTTTGGCATTATAACCGACTACATCATAGCATACGCTAAAGATAACTACTCGCTAATCATGGCAGCAATATCACAAAGCACAATAATGGAAAACATTATATAAAGACAAAGGATAGAAGTACCAGTAGATTAAATGAGTTCTAAATACAAAAGTGACAACTTCAAACTCCAGACCGCACCTAATACAATCTTCGGCGTTCTTCTCCGGGTACTAGGTTTCCCGCACGGAGTTGAAGACCTTGAAAGTATGACTAATATTGTATAAAGATAGAGAAAGAAGTGAATTGAAGTGTGTGTAAAAATGGATGACAAAGAACCTTTAAATAGAAGTGAAATTGGCCTGCAAATGGTTGGCAGGCCGTTTGGCAGGTCGTTTGCAGGGACCGTTTGCCTGGTGACCCGTTTCTTGTGCCTGTTTCCCTTGGTCGTGTGGCAAGCCATTTTCCATAGTGGAAGGTCGTTTGGCAAGCCATTTGGCCTGCCCTGGTTTGCTGAATTCACTGGATCGCAACTTGATTTCTTGTCTTTCACCGTTTTCGCTCTAGAATCTTCGTTTTAGCTCCGATTCTCTTGATTCTTTTTGCACCGCCTTCGTAATCACTTGATCTTCAATTTTAACTGACAAAGCGGGTATTTTGGTGATAAAGTTTGAAACTTTATTGTTTTTGGGCCTTAATACCTGGGTGAACACGTGACTTTTTAGCCGATATCATTGTTAATTTATCGTTTGTGTCTCCAAAGTTTGTGCCTAAGCTTAATAAGCCGCTAGCTAAGTTAAGTCATCTGGTAGAAGTTAAAATAGCGGATGGTAAGACGGTACTAGGGGTTGATGTGTGTAAAGATTGTGATGTTGTGTTTGGTGCCGAAACCTTTAAAATTAATCTTATCTCGATGACTTTAGGTGAGTTCGATGTTGTTGTGGGCATGGATTGGCTCGATGGTTATAGAGCAGATATTGCATGTCATGAGAAATTTATTCATGTGAAGACCCCAAGTGGGGGAGAGTTAATTATTCATGGTGAGAAACGGAGAAGACTTGTACCATTATGCACTTATGCACGAGCATGTCGGCTCCTTGGTGGTGGTGGTATGGCTTTTCTTGCACATGTAGTTGCTAATCGAGACGAGCCTCCATCTTTCATGAGATTCCGGTGGTGAACGAATTCGAAGACGTTTTTCCGGATGAGCTACCGGGTGTTCTAGCAGAAAGACAAGTTGAATTTCGTATTGAGTTGGTTTCGGGGGCTACTCTCATTGCTAAAACACCTTATCGTTTAGCACCAATGGAAATGCAAGATTTGTTAAATCAAACCCAAGAGTTTCTAGAGAAGGGTTTTATCAGACCGAGTGCTTCGCCATGAGGTGCTCCGGTCTTATTCGTGAAGAAGAAAGATGGCAGTATGCGGATGTGCATCGATTATCGGGAGTTGAACAAAAGTGACGATCAAGAAGCGTTATCCATTGCCTCGGATTGATGATTTGTTTGACCAACTCCACGGCACGACTTACTTTTCTAAAATTGTCTTACGGTCCGGTTAGCACCAAATGCGGGTCCGTGAGGAAGATATTGAGAAGACGGCCTTTCGAACTCATTACGGGCATTCTAAATTTGTAGTAATGCCTTTTGGTCTTACGAATGCGCCTGCGGCATTCATGGATCTTATGAACCGAGTGTGCCAACCTATGATGGACAAGTCGGTGGTTATGTTCATTGACGACATACTCGTTTATTCTAAGAGTATGAAGGAACATTAACATCAATTGCGTGATGTGTTGAAGACGTTGCGGAAGGAGAAGTTGTATGCTAGATTCTACAAGTGTGAATTTTGGCTAAGGGAAGTGTAATTCCTTGGCCATATTGTCAATCAAGAAGGTATTCAAGTAGATCCGGGAAATATAGAGGCGGAAAAGGGTTGGGAACAACCGACTACACCGACGGAAGTTCGAAGTTTTCTCGGATTGGATGATTATTATCGTTGGTTTATCCAAGACTTTTCTAAAATCGCTTCTCCATTGACAAAGTTGACAAGGAAGAATGTAAGATTCAATTGGGAGAATGAGAAAGAAACTGCTTTTCAATTGTTAAAGGATAAATTGTGTCAAGCTCCGGTGTTGGAGCTACCGGAAGGAATTGAAGACATGACGGTTTATTGTGATGCCTCCATCAATTGGCTCGGGTGTGTTCTAATGCAACGGGGTAAAGTCATCTCTTATGCCTCTAGACAGTTAAAGGAACACGAAAAGAGATACCCGACTCATGATCTTGAATTGGCGGTGGTGGTTCATGCCTTGAAATTTTGGCGCCACTACTTATATGGTGTCAAGTGTACGATTTATTCGGATCATAAGAGTTTGAAACATCTCTTTGACCAACGAGACTTGAACAATTGCCAACGTCTGTGGATCGATTTGTTGAAGGATTGTGATTGTGAGATACTTTACCATCCGGGTAAGGCGAATGTTGTTGCGGATGCGTGGAGTCGAAAGAGTCAATATCCGGAAATACGAGTGGAATCGTTGCGCATGACTATTACTAACGATTTCCTTGTAAAGCTTGGTGAGATTCAAATTGAAGCTTTCGTTAATAACAAGCATGAAGAACGAATTATGGGGCAAACGAAGTTCATTACTTTAGGCCCGCATAGTTTGTTGTCTTTTCAAGGTAGAGTGTAGGTGCCTAAGATGGGTGGATACTGACAAGTACTACTTGATGAAGCACATAAGTCAAAATATTCCATTCATCCGAGTGCGACAAAGATGTACCTTGATTTGAAGAAGGAGTATTGGTTGCCCAGAATGAAACGTGACGTGCAGAGGCGGAGACAAGGGGGGACTTAGGGGTGCTCAACTTTCCCCAAGGCCCAAATAAAGCTCACATTTCAATTGTATTTTTTGCCCAAATAATTAAAAAGCCTCCCTCAATGATCAAGTCTTAAACGTATTATTATTTTCAAATAATTTTAAATTAGTTGGCCCATTTGTTCAAGACTAATATAATTGATAAGCAGTCCATTGTCACTTTAAAAATTAGTATAAAGATTATAAATACAATACGTGTTTATCGAGTAAGTCACCCTCATCTCTCAATCCTGGCTTCGCCTCTGGTGACGTGGTTAAGTAAGTTGAACAATGTGTTACGTGTTTACAAGTTAAGGCTGAGCACCAAAAGCCGTATGGTATGTTGCAACCTTTAGAAATCTCGAAACGGAAGTGGGAACACATTACCATGGATTTCATTACAAAGCTACCAAAGACAGTGAGAACTCGATTTGATACAATTTGGGCGATAGTT
The DNA here is from genome assembly GCF_046630445.1 of Rutidosis leptorrhynchoides. Lineage (NCBI taxonomy): Eukaryota > Viridiplantae > Streptophyta > Magnoliopsida > Asterales > Asteraceae > Rutidosis > Rutidosis leptorrhynchoides. The sequence goes on from NC_092333.1 coordinate 465,137,176, forward strand.
GATCGGTTGAGGAAAAGTGCATTGTCTCTTCCCATCCGAGAGACGCTATCGTCGGAGACACTATCAAAGTTATTTATCAAGGAGGTGATATCCAGACATGAGGTTCCTATATCTATTGTTTCGGATCGAGATACTCATTTCACATCTCGATTTTGGAATAAGTTTCATGAAGATATGGGTACACAATTGAAGATGAGCACGACGTATCATCCTCAATCAGACGAATCAAATGTTGGAGGATATGCTACGGGCGTGTGTTACCGATTGCGGTGGTAGTTGGGACGAGCACTTGCCTTTGGTGGAATTCTCGTACAATAATAGTTATCATGCTAGTATCGGGATCTCACCATATGAGATGCTTTATGGGCTAAGGTGCCGAACCCCGGTTTGTTGGGGTGAGGTGGGTCAAAAGGAAGTCGGGAGTACGGAAAAGTGAAGTGTCGATAAGGTGAGTGGAATAATTATACGTGTATGTATATAATATATTTATTTGGGTAGCGTGAGATGTGAAGTGTCGACGTGTTAAGACACCACATTTCACGTAAAGAGTGAAGTGTCGACGTGTTAAGACACCACTCCGGGATGTATGACGGGTGAAGTGTTGATGTGTTAAAATGCCACCCGGGGGGTTAGTGATACGACGTGTTAAGTACACTAACGGATGTTGTGAACACCGATGGTCTTTCGCGAGCACCATTCCCTTGTATGATTGGTTAACCATGGTTATGTGTTGTAGTTTAGCATATTATATTGTATCGACTATATGCTATCGATTATGCTAGTTACGGTATTGAGAATTATTAGCTTTATACTTTGAGATGGTATGCTAATTAGTTAGCTAGCATAAATTGTGTAGGTGATTGCAAGTAAGTAGATTATATATGTATATGTATAATTGTTGCATTCACCAAGCGTTTTTTACCCTCTCGTTGTTTACGCTTTTTAGGTTCCGACGTGGACAAGGGAAAGGGTATTCTTTTGGAATAGAGACCAACATCTAGTGGGCTATAGGAGGATATTTTTGGATGCGACCTTGTTGGGTAGTATAACTCCAAACGTCATGCTCGTGTTTTGTTTGGCAATTAAACTCATGGGTCGTTATTACATTTTGAAGTGTACTAAACTTTAATACTCGAAGCTCGTATCAAACCTTTTATGTTATGGTGGTTGTTTACTATTCGAGTAACGTATTTAAATTTGTACAATGTTGCTAATGTTTTAAAAAAAAATTTAGTCGGGTTAAAGGCGGGTTGGGTTGTTTCAGTCAACAACAACGATAATGGTGGTTAATCGGTCAGGGTTTTTTTCGTTTTTTTAGAGCTTAGGAGTTTGAAGTTTATATGGTTCGATTCTTTTGTTTGTTCCTTAGGTTTCTTAACGTGTTTATTTAGGTGTGTATCCGAGGCTCGATTTTAGTTAGGGATATGTCGTCTCTTTGTAGTACCGTGTTTATTGTTCTCGAGCTTTGTTTCGTTGGTTTTATTGTGTATCCTTAGTTTTTTGTCTTTTTCGAGATTAAGAATGGTTATAAAGTTTTCGTTTTTTTTGCTAAAAAAAAATATGATGTTGGTGTTGGCAATTGCAATGGCAATGTAGATAGCGTTGGTGTTTGTTCAATGAGAACAAACCTAATCATGCATATCTTATACAACTTTGGTTTCATAAAAATCTGCCACCCTTGTTCAACTGTAAAAATATGATTATGTAGAAAAAAATATGCGTGGGTAAATACGGCCCAAATATTTTTATGCATTCGTACTAGCGAAATTCAAGACAACTGATAGCGAAGTGGCTATCTTCCATCTCATTAACAACATGACATCATAAATAAATTGGCTAACACTATTTCTAACAATGCATGTGACATCATATGTAAATTTATACTTTTTGGTCAAAAGATGCAATCTGCATGCATGGGTGATCTGTAGGGGGAGCATGTGACTCCCCTTTCCTTCTTCGGTAGCTAATTACAGGAACACCCCTTTGGACATTCGAATTAATTAAACAAATAGAATGTTGGGTTCCGTAGGCGCTGACAAAGCATTAACCATGAACTGCGCATGGGTTAAGCTTCTGCATTCTATAGTTGTTTTGTAAGGTCACTTGTTAGCCGCCGACTCGTGTCTTTCTCTGTTAAAATTCGTCTTCGATGTCAGTTGTATAGTGCTAATTGATGTAGACAACACAGGAAACCATCATGCTTGTAATGGAGCATGAATTGTTTAAGTGTTGTGTGTTGCTCCAGCCTCTGCTGGTTCTTCATATATTGGTTCTTCTTAGAATACTCGTGTTGGTTCTGCATACATCCTATGCTGGTCAAAAGTAACATTGAATCTTTGAACTATCTTGTGCTGATAGTGAAGGTAATATACTTTGCACTTGAACACAACATATAATGGTGTTTTACAAATAAATAAACTTATATTGGCCTCCACATTACAACTAATGTTTATAATAATATTTTGTCATAATTAAATCTTTAAATCAGCAGGGGACTCAAAAATCTCCCCCTATTTGATATTATATTCATATCAATAATTATTCTGTAGGATTTTGGTAATAACAATCCTTGAAACTATTCTTTAACGTGCATAAATTCATTGTAACTTTGCAAAAGTACTATCAAAAAGTCAATCTCAACTGCTATATAAACATAATTATGCATGTTAACGACAACTCAAAGCTGTCGTAAACAAAATGTAATTACGTAATACTCGTGGTTATAGTTATAGTTATTATTATTAATTAATTATTAATTAATTAATTAATAATGAAAAAATATAAATGGCGGTGGTTACTTAAATTGGAGGTACAACCGTACAAGTCATCTTGCCATGTCAAAATTAAATTGTGTGAAGAGCAAGTGATCGTAGAATTTAATTTCTTCATAATAAAACCCTAGAATTAATCGACAAAATCGTGAATCTCTTCACCAATCAAGTTAACTTTTTATCGGTTGTTCATCGCATTGAAAACTCGCAGGTATACTAATCAATAAAACATTACTTACATATTAATTTATTACGGAGTATTGATAATCGATTGATTGTAATTTTGTGGTTTTGTAATAGTGGCTTATCCAGCAGGCCTAGGGCTAATATGAATCAGTAGAACCTCAATGTGGTAAAGCCTTTTTCCTCTTGTATTAATTTCATGGATAATAATATTATTTATGTTATTATAATACTTATCATTATACTTATCATTATCATTGTCATCATCATATAATGTTTAAAGTTTGAGTTCTCCATTTATTTGCTTGATGAACTGTCAATATTCCATAGTTTATGCAACAACAAAGAATTCATAAGTTTCGTACTTCTGTTTAATTTATTGTCCGGCTACTAATTAATTCAATGTCCTCAAACGGTGGTCCTTTCTGATGGCAGTGCACAACGTAACCGCAAAAAAGACTCAAAAAAGAGGAGACAGAATGAGTTTCAGTATGCTTTTCATTCTAAACGATCTACATTTTCTTACTGATTGATGTTAGTTTAGTAAACAATTTTCTTTTGTCTCTCTTTTTATATTACTTTTACTATTATGCTATAATAATTGGTGCTTTGTAGGGGAGGGACCTATGAAAATTCCAAGGGATTTGTATGACCTCATTAAAAGCGGTTCAACATAGGAGACGTTTTAAGTCAAATCCAGATAACCAGACTTATGATGACGCTGTGCTTGGTGCTGAACATGATATTGAGATTGTTAGTGACATGTATAAGGGAGATGATCTGCCACGTAAATGGAAATAGTATGTTTCAGTTCAATCAAGGGCTCTTTTTTTTATAGTAAAGCTTTAGAGTCTATTGATTGATTATATATCAAATCAAATGTTTTTTTTTGTAACTATTTATACATACATACAACATTATATATTAACCATTTCTTGTAGTGACCCGGACATTGCAGAGACCCTTGTAGAAAATAACCGTCTTGTTCCAGTGGAATATGAGGATACAGTTACTTATGCAAAGATAAATGGTGTGCATCTTAATTATTTTTACCATGTTCTTATATTTATGTACAATATTGCACGGTGGAAAGAAATTAATACCTCGTGAATGATGGTAACTTAACTTGGTAACAGAACCGTGTCCGCCGAGGGAGATTCTAGAAACACGTTTCGTTCACTTAAATGAGAGAGGGAAGGAGATCTGGCTAGCTTTCACAGAGTTCGTTATGGGGCCACCGGTATATATGCCTAAGATTACCGTCCCTTTTATTTTTATATTATTTATATTTATTTATATCATCTACACATCTATCCCCGGCACACATGTTCTCACATGTTCTCAGCACACATTTTTATTATATTTTTATTATATTTTTGCCTGACACCCTACACTTAGCTCGTTATCTTTTGGCTCCTTGTCATTTGATCTGGGGAATCAACCAATGAATTTCGTCTTCTATTGTAGCGATACAAACTAAGAAGTAATAGTAAAAGAAAAAGAAGCTATCATCATCTTCAGGATCATCGATTACTACCAAACCTAATCACGGAATCACTAGTAAATATTAGTAAGAAAACTAAGCAAATTATATATCTTGATAGACGTGACTAATTCATATGATCATATTTTCAACGATATGCATAATTAATTCTTTTATCATATATGTTACTACTATGATCATAACTCTAAGTAATATATGTATATCAAAATATGATTATAGCAACCATAAATCACCATAATCAACAAATTAATAAATTCAATTTCAGACACCTGTTAGGAGTAATTATCGACTATTAACTCTTAAGAACGTGAATCAATGATACACACTATTTTCTTATAATGGGATTCAATTCACATTGGATATTTGAACTCTATCCATTACTCGTACAAACATGTAAAACTTTCATGACAAAGAGAATTTCAAACCTTGTGAGTGTCTTTACAATACTGTAAGCGTCCTTTCATGCATATTTTTGAACAACATAAACAAATATTTCAATTCGCCTGCTATAGAGAAACAAATACACATGTTAGTATATACTTAAATATTCTATGAGTGGAGAGATCACATACACATGTTTCTAAAAAAAAAATAAGACATCTTCCATCATACACATCAAACTATAGAAAAACATGTACAACACAAGCAATCTTTAATATTTCAAATATGCTCAGCATCACATTTTTCAATCACATAAGTGTGTTTGATCCAACTCAACTGCACAAAACAAAAGAGTAAAGTATAAGAAATTAAGCCACTATTACACCTGATTAGATAGATCTACTGAAATGTTTGTAACAACCTTGCATAATTTATGTTGTGGAACAACAAAGTATGTTATGGGCAATTGATGCCAACATTTTGCAGTAAAATTACACAAGGTACAGGGCAACAATCAATAACTCATCCTATTGTAAATTCAGCTCCTTTTTTAGACGCCTTCACTCCTCATCATGTTGAGAGTTCAATTCTCTTAATTTAGCTACATATTTGAGTAATGATTTTTCGATATATAAGTAGTTATGTACATACATTCATTATGAAACAGACATCAACCATGAAAAAGCATTGCATCGTTAAGCTTAATCTAAGTCCGGAGTTGGATCTTTCTTAATACTTCACAATGACTATGCTTCAGATATTCTTCCTTCTTATCATTGGTCAATCATATTTAAGTAACTTGAAAAATAAAAATTAATATCATTACACATCAATTAAAAATCATGTGTAGAACCACACCACATCATAACCAGCTTTTCCAATCAAGACTTGAAGAATCACCGAATGGCAAAGTTCTAATACGGAGTAAGACTTACACAAGGTATTAAATTCTACTCCACATAACAGAAACCTAGTTCTTGATCTTATAATTTCACCGGCTAAACTAATTACAACATGTGTATGAGGGTCATGCTCAAAAGTGATGAACTTCAGATAACCAACTACTATTAGTAGTTTAAATGAACAATTATTGAATTGAATTTCTGTCACTTACATCACCATACAGTTTAAGTGAACAATTGATCCTCTTTCCACTTTTTATGAATATAATATAAATCTTAACATAGAATTATAGATGAGAATAAAGGGAAATCAATACAAATACCATTTTAACGACAACAGTGAAATATATACAAATGCAATTATATAATCTATGTATCACAACATTCAAACCTAATAATCAAATCATGATCATGTACCAGTGCAAAAAGGTATAATCTCACAATAAACATGAAAAAAATACTGGTTAAAGTTAGAAAACATACCTAATATCTTGCAATATAAGTTCAGTGGATTAGCCATCTATACCATTCTCCCGATTGATGGGTAACTCTTGAAGTTCAATCAGCTTCCCAACTACATCTACAATTGTACAAATATAATTTATCTAAAATTTAAGAGTTTATTTGCGAACCCACCATAAGTCGTTGATATGGACATATTCCATTCTAGAATATTATCATTTGAATGAGGTAGGTAACGTATCTTTGTTGGGAGATGGAGATTTTTATGTTACATTTATGTTCTATCAACATAGTCCAACATAATCTTACATACCAAAGAAGTTGAGCGCATAGAAGCTACTGTCCTGCAAAGTGTCCTCGAAATCCGAAATCAAGTGCTTTTTGAAATAACCACATATCTTATTACCCTTCAATTTCTTACTAAACGTCCCAAGTTGGAATTTATTCTTTTAGTATGGTGCATTTCCACAATTTGTTCCAAATAGATTTTTCTTGAAAAAAATTTCAACAAATAACAGGTCAATTGGTTAAAATGAGTATTAATATAGAAGTCAACTGAAGATAGTCATTCATGCCCACATGGTCAAAGAGACTAATCATATTTACTTATTTAAACCTTTGGGTGTTAGTTACAAAACTTGTGATCATCTGCAATTCACGAAGCGTGCATAATTCATCTTCAATCTCTTTCAATCTGTTCTCCATATTTTATAAATCCTAAAATTAACAAAGATGTTAACCTAAGATTCTATCTTTTATTCAGATTATATACATACATGTAAATAGTTAATACATAACTACATATTAAAATTAGAGCAATCCATGAAGCATACCTTAGATTACACAAACTTGGAATTCTTCTACACCAAAACTGGTGAGCACATGGAATGAAATCTACAATAATCACAACCTGTAAAATTTAGCCAAAGGTTTAAATATATAGACAAAGGTTTGGACATAAAGATGAATTACCCAAAAAATTATTAGTAGACGTAACATAGTTGCAATCTATATTACTTATTTACAAATAACCTCACGAAGATCAAAAAACTCAGATCAGACTATCAACAGCAACCATCTGCCCATTTTATCAGCTTAGCATTCTACATTTTAGATATCATAACCTATTTTGACACCTATCTAGCCCACTAATACATGATGTAAACCTTAATTTCATTTACCAACCACAGGCATATTATCACTTACTGTTATCGGGTCCCCAATCCATTTTGACTCATTATCAAAATTAAGTCCATCATCTTTCCTTTCATTCAAAACTCATAGCATTGCACAATAAGACTGACAAAGGTCTTCTTATCATTTTTCCTTTTAAACTTACAAATCATCAAAATATTTTATTCAGAATATCCTTAACCATTATAATCAGAGTATCTTAAACATTCAAATTTAAGATTCAAATATAGTAAATTGTCATATCAATTAGAAAGTAAGAATGATCTGAAAGTGGTCCTCATTCCTTCAGGACTTTCAACGAACACGCGGGGTGCAATGTTTTTGGTAATCAAACATAAATACGGCAGGGACACTCATAGAAAGTGATTTTCGACATAAAAAATTTAAGTAACAATATTAACAATATGATTAATTAACAATCTGATTAACAGTAGAAAGTGATTTAATTAACACGGATGAAAGATAGATTGAAAAATTACATACCACTTCTAAACCAAAAATCCATCGTTCTTAGGATTTGATAAACCCTAAACAAAATAAAAACAATCAGAATGGATTATGGAAGTGCTAAATAAAGAGTGATTTGATTAACATGGATGAAGGATTTACATACCGCTTATAAACCAAATTGTAATTGAAAATCTTGTTGAAGACGTCGACCAAATTGATTGATTTATAAATAACAATCGAATCAAACATGTATCAATGGTTTTTTACCATTCCAGTTATATTTCGCATGTCTTCTTCACCACATCTAAGATTATCCATAGGCATATGACCACAATAGAACCCTAATCTTAATTTGATACTGATTTCTGGTTGGTAGCGATAGCGGTGGCGGTAGCGGTGGTTGCAGCAGACATGTTTACAGGAGGAGGAGATAAACTGATGAATGAGGCAGGATATGAATATCCGTGAGTGTAAAGAGAGGCAGGTGGAACTGACGAATGAGGTAACCTGATATGCCACTAAGGGACGATTTTTATTTGTGCGGTGTCGTTAGGTCGCAGGATGTCCGATTCGGTAGCACACAGTGTCTTCGTTTATTTATATTATGCGGGGCCTAAATTTACTTTTACTTTCTAAGGTGTAGAAGGTGTAAGTTAACCTAGTGTCGAATTTTATGTTGATTAACGAATTAAAGATCAAGTGGATAATCGTCTTTTAGTTAAATTACCTTGATAAAAGATAGTAGTTGATTTTAGCTAAAGGTCCTAAATGCAGAAAAGTAAATAAAGTGGAAGGATATCCGGAGTATGCATATTAGGGAAATGTTGACCAAGATATCAGTATTGGGTTAGGGAAAGGTAATTATGCTTATGTTAAGACTATGCTTGGATTGATGTAGATCTGGTTGGATGAGCCAATTACACAGACCTACTTGTCTCTGAACTCTCGGAGTTCTCTTTGAGCAGTGAGAAGTATGTCACTTGGTCGTATAACTGAAGTGTAACAATACCTCGGAGGTTATCCTCAGTAGAGTACTAGGTTTATTAGTGAGTTAAGCTCTAATCCTAAACCTCGTTATCAGTTTAGGTAACTGAAAAACAACGTGTCGTGTTGATTGAACACTGATCACAAACGGAAGGAGTCCGTTGGTTTAAGTTGGCAAAACCTTAAATGAAAACAAACAACCATTCCATCATAATAATGAGATCACAACAAATCAAACATTATACAGCATCACAGTTAATATACTGATAGTAAAGTAGATAGAAACCTAATGAATACCTAAACAGTTGATATGACTAAGACCTAAGGCAACAATCAGACAAGAACATGCAATAGGCTTGGGTCATACAGTAAAGGCACTAACTAGATCTTAACAGCTCCTAAGAGGTCTCTTCGGAACAGTCAATAGGCATACTAGGTCATTCATGTCTCAATTCCTAAGTTCCGTGTCCTAAAAGTGCATTAGATGCCTCTCGGGAACTCCGGCCATACCGAGTTCATAGAATCTTCAGATACAGTATAACCATGGGTCTTAATCCTATGAAATAGCTAATTTCATATAGGTGGACAAGTCCTGATCACAACCTAGGTTGGTCACTCCTTAAGATGCTAGCATACAAATCTATCAGACTTCCTAGTTCAGTATTATAACAGTAATCGTACTATATTAACATAATTACGCTAACCCAAACTTTTATCATGGCAACATACAGATAAATTAAGCTATCGTGGCAATATCGGAACGCATTATTAAACATAAAAAGTAAGTATACATGTTTAATACAAAAGACAAGCGTTTCGGATAAAAATCTGAAAAGGCCAAACAAATCTGCCCGAGATCGCAGGGACTCTCCGGGATATCCTCCGGAAAATAAAAGCTAAGCTAACTACTACTAAAAACTAACTAAAATATTGAAAATATAAAATGAATTACATGTTGAGTGTGTGTTGGAATGGATGGAGAAGGCCCTTTAAATAGACCAGATTTTTGCCAGAATACGGCTGGTAGGCCGTATGGCAGCCCGTTTGGTGGCCCGTATTTGGCAGGCTGTTTGCATGGCAGGCCGTTTTAAGGGGCCGTTTGCTGGACCGTTTGGCAGGCTGTACTCCATACTGGCAGGCCGTACGGCAGCACGTATGACAGGCCGTATCTGGTGCTGGTCAGCCTTGATTCACTGGATCGTAACTTGATTTCTTGTCTTTCACCGTTTTCTCTCTATAATCTTCGTTTTAGCTCCGTTTTACTTGATTATTTTTGCATCGCCTTTGTAATTACTTAATATACAAAATCAACCGAAAAAGTGATTTTGCCGACAAAGTTTTAATCTTTATTATTTTAGGGCTTAATTTAGGGGGTAAAAACGTGACTTTTTGCCCGATATCAAATACCTCACACTTAGCTTTGCTTGTCCTCAAGCAAGAAAGCGGGAATATAAGGATCTTTCTAATAGATTCTCCCTTCCCCCACCCGTAGATCTTTTTATTATGCCTTCATCAGAAGTCGGCACATCTTTCGAAAGTATTAGAAAAAGTTTCGAGCTTCGAAGATTTGGTCGCTAGATTTCAATTGCGTCCATAGTGGAAAAGGCGTACTTTCCAACTCTCGGATGTAGAGTATACATGATGAGGCTCCTCACTGACGGATCACTCGTATCACTCAAGTGTTTAGGGTGTCCTATTCTAATTGTATTGTCGCTCTGCCAGTCGTGTAACAGTTCTCATCATATGCTTGGTAAAGCATCGATATCTCCACCGGTTAAGTAAGGACGGCACTGATCTTCTTCCTAAGCATTCTTTCAAGAGGAAGACGGGTTATAGGGTTTGGTTGGAATTTTATGAACTTTGGTGAAAGGTATCCAGATCTTTTGATTTTTGAGAGAATTGATAGATTTTGATTCTTCAGAGTATCCATTTTGGATAGATAATGGCTTAGAATTCCATAAAGGTTTTCTTCGGAAGAGGCGGATTTTGCTAAGACTTTGTCTAGAATTTTTCTTTTGCTCTTCCAGCATTCTTCTTCAGGGCATCTCCTTGGGTTTCTTTTTGCCTTATTAGAGACTTTGCTCTTACAGACTTTGCTCTTTCATAAACATCATTTTTTTTCGGCATAACCCTTCTTCATAACTTTTGTCTTTTGTTCCTGGTGCCCAGATTGGAAGTGATAATTCACTGAAAATAGGTCTTTGACCTATCAAAAACAATCAGGGGTTCGAAATCTTTCAACTAGTGCTTTTGAAGCGAATTTGATCGATCTATCTCTTTATTAATCTCTGGATCTTTGGATGAATGGAAAGGGAAGTGAATGTGAATGGTGTATTTTGGGAGTGAATTTGGGGTGAATATTTCTGATTCATCAACTCTTTATGTGAGTTGGTCGGTTTTAAAATTGTGTGGAGTGGAAACGGAAACGGAGTGCTTTTTGTCTTCTCTATTCAGAATGATTTCGGAAGGAGTATCGCACCTGCACCACGTATGGCGCTCACTAACCATTGGCCTTGAAACGTATGTCTGAACCAAGTAATAACTTGAACCGTACACCGGCACGTTCATCAATTGAAATAACAAAGTACTGTAGATTTGATGGGTCATACAAATACTTTGGGTCCAATATTCCTCACTTTTTAGAGTAGGGGTCGTGCTTGATCATGTGTAGCCTTTTTCATATTTTCTTAAAAGAAATCTTTTGACACAAAACATAAGTTTCAGCTTAATCGTTCCGTTCTAATAAATGTTCCGAAAACCGATTTCTAGCAATTTTATTAGATCTTTTGAGCAAAAACAAAGTAAGAATTTTTCAAAATTACCCAATATCCATTGCTTAATTACTTTTTGGACAAAAGAATTTTTAAAAACTTGGCGTTTTATGGTTACTTGACTATTAAAACTTCGACCTTCAAAATTCTTACCCATTACCCCACACTTAGAAGAACATTGTCCCTAATGTTCTCTAAAAAGAATGTGTTAATACTTTATAAATTAAGGACATTGACTTCTAAAATTCTAAGTTAGTTGCGGGGGTTCCCCCACACTTAGAGATTTTAGTGCGTTATAATTAAAATAGGTTTGAGGAAGGATTACTTCCCTATGGTCGTGTTACTTTCCTAGTGCTGGGCCTTCCTACGGTCAATCTCCTACGTACCGGTCTCTTTTGATAATATTTCTGCATGAAGAACAAAAAGAGAAAGGCAGCATTTCCACTATATATAACTTTTTCAGTACAATGCTTCAAAAAGATAAAAACTAAAAGATAAAATAAAGATAAAGTAGTCTATGGGAATACTATCCTGATCAATATGTTGAGTCGGCTCTGCGAAGTATCTGAAGATCTCATCATCCTCTAGGTTCGGTAAGTACTTGAGAGGCTGCCCTATATCCAACTCAGGGCCTAGTAATGAATCCAGACATAAGTCTGACGGCATCTCCAGGTGGGATAAGTCTGGAAAAGGCTCCTCGTCAGGTATGCTCCCAGTGATCTCAAATGCCTGGGCCGTTGGCGGCTCCACTGAAATAGGAATAGTAACTAGGTGACAACTCTCTGGTAACTCAGTGACTGGAACTGGCTCGATGACTGGAGCAGGCGGCGTGATGGGAATAGGAGTAGCATGTGCAGGCATAGCAGCTGAGGCAACTGAGTGAACTGAGGCCGGTGTGGAACGCCTGGGCGTAGCTTGTCGTGTCGGCTGAACACGACACGCTAGCCTAAATGAAGATGGGCCCAGAGTGTTGCGTGCCATCCCCTCGCGCTGGAGGTATGCTCTCAGAGCTCTGTAGAGTCTCTGCTGATCTCTGAGGAATGCCCATGCAACATCAGGGTCACTCAAAGTGGCTCCGTAATGTATCACTGTATTTGGCTCATGTGTATCTGGCAACTGTGTGTGCTCAGCTGGTCTCCTGGCTAAACGTCTAGATCGTCGAACGGGAGGAGCTGGCGGTGCTGTGCCGATATCCTCCTTAACACTCTCTAATATCAATCGCCTTGGGCCTAATTGCCCTGTTGATGGCCTGTTCTGATTAGCACTGCTTCCGAAAGAGTAAACTACAGGATTCCTCCTCCTGCGAACTGGAATGTAAGCTGAAGCTCCTGAACTTGGCATTTCGCCTAAACACATTCAACAAACTTGTAAGTACTAAGCGCAAGTATGGCGCTTAGTTGTTAGTACAGAGATAATATCTTAAGACTGAAAATAATAGAAATAAATAATAAGTAATAAAAAGGATAAGCAAGGGGTGCCTCCCAAGAGCGCTTTGTTTATCAAGTCGTTACAGCTCGACTTTTCCTTGTCAGATCTTCAGAATGGATCAAAGGAGAAGAGATGCTCCTCCTTATTGTGGTCTTCTAGATAAGCTTTCAACCGGTGGCCATTAACTTTGAAGTTACCAGTAGGTCCTTCCAATTCCACGGCTTCGTGTGGAAAAGCGTGTACAACTTTGTATGGGCCACTCCATCTTGATATAAATTTTCCTGCGAACTTCTTGAACCGAGAACTGAAGAGAAGAACTTTATCTCCAGGGGCGAACTTTGTAGGAATCAATTTTGCATCATGCGTAAGCTTCGTTCGTTCCTTGTAGATGTATGACGTTTCATATGCTTGGTCTCTCAATTCAGCGAGTTCATTCATTTGCATTTTCCTATGTCTTCCGGTAACTGAGGGATCGAGGTTGCAGGTCTTCAGCGCCCAGAGAGCTTTGTATTCGAGTTCTAGCGGAAGGTGACAAGCTTTTCCATAGATCATGCGGTAGGGTGTAGTTCCTAGAGGATTCTTGTAAGCAGTCCGGAATGCCCACAGAGCATCATCTAGCTTCTCGGCCCATTTATTTCCATGATGGCCGACAGTTCGTTCTAAGATTCTTTTGAGTGCTCTGTTCGTGACCTCTGCTTGTCCGTTGGTCTGCGAATGATAGGCAATGGACATTTTGTGGGTAACTCCGTATTGTTGCATCACCTTCATAAACTGAGTGTTACAGAAGTGTGTGCCTCTATTGAAATGTCCCGTTCTTATTGATTAAAAACGTTCCATATTAATTGATTTCGTTGCGAGGTTTTGACCTCTATATGAGACGTTTTTCAAAGACTGCATTCATTTTTAAAACAAACCATAACCTTTATTTCATAAATAAAGGTTTAAAAAGCTTTACGTAGATTATCAAATAATGATAATCTAAAATATCCTGTTTACACACGACCATTACATAATGGTTTACAATACAAATATGTTACATCGAAATCAGTTTCTTGAATGCAGATTTTACACAATATCATACAAACATGGACTCCAAATCTTGTCCTTATTTTAGTATGCAACAGCGGAAGCTCTTAATATTCACCTGAGAATAAACATGCTTTAAACGTCAACAAAAATGTTGGTGAGTTATAGGTTTAACCTATATATATCAAATCGTAACAATAGACCACAAGATTTCATATTTCAATACACATCCCATACATAGAGATAAAAATCATTTATAAAACCTGCATGTATTCTCATCCCAAAAATATTAGATTTTAAAAGTGGGACTATAACTCACTTTCACAGATTTTTACTTCGTCGGGAAGTAAGACTTGGCCACTGTTGATTCACGAACCTATAACAATATATACATATATATTAAAGTATGTTCAAAATATATTTACAACACTTTTAATATATTTTGATGTTTTAAGTTTATTAAGTCAGCTGTCCTCGTTAGTAACCTACAACTAGTTGTCCACAGTTAGATGTACAGAAATAAATCGATAAATATTATCTTGAATCAATCCACGACCCAGTGTATACGTATCTCAGTATTGATCACAACTCAAACTATATATATTTTGGAATCAACCTCAACCCTGTATAGCTAACTCCAACATTCACATATAGAGTGTCTATGGTTGTTCCGAAATATATATAGATGTGTCGACATGATAGGTCGAAACATTGTATACGTGTCTATGGTATCTCAAGATTACATAATATACAATACAAGTTGATTAAGTTATGGTTGGAATAGATTTGTTACCAATTTTCACGTAGCTAAAATGAGAAAAATTATCCAATCTTGTTTTACCCATAACTTCTTCATTTTAAATCCGTTTTGAGTGAATCAAATTGCTATGGTTTCATATTGAACTCTATTTTATGAATCTAAATAGAAAAGTATAGGTTTATAGTCGGAAAAATAAGTTACAAGTCGTTTTTGTAAAGGTAGTCATTTCAGTCGAAAGAACGACGTCTAGATGACCATTTTAGAAAACATACTTCCACTTTGAGTTTAATCATAATTTTTGGATATAGTTTCATGTTCATAATAAAAATCATTTTCTCAGAATAACAACTTTTAAATCAAAGTTTATCATAGTTTTTAATTAACTAACCCAAAACAGCCCGCGGTGTTACTACGACGGCGTAAATCCGGTTTTACGGTGTTTTTCGTGTTTCCAGGTTTTAAATCATTAAGTTAGCATATCATATAGATATAGAACATGTGTTTAGTTGATTTTAAAAGTCAAGTTAGAAGGATTAACTTTTGTTTGCGAACAAGTTTAGAATTAACTAAACTATGTTCTAGTGATTACAAGTTTAAACCTTCGAATAAGATAGCTTTATATGTATGAATCGAATGATGTTATGAACATCATTACTACCTTAATTTCCTTGGATAAACCTACTGGAAAAGAGAAAAATGGATCTAGCTTCAATGGATCCTTGGATGGCTCGAAGTTCTTGAAGCAGAATCATGACACGAAAACAAGTTCAAGTAAGATCATCACTTGAAATAAGATTGTTATAGTTATAGAAATTGAATCAAAGTTTGAATATGATTATTACCTTGTATTAGAATGATAACCTACTGTAAGAAACAAAGATTTCTTGAGGTTGGATGATCACCTTACAAGATTGGAAGTGAGCTAGCAAACTTGAAAGTATTCTTGATTTTATGAAACTAGAACTTTTGGAATTTATGAAGAACACTTAGAACTTGAAGATAGAACTTGAGAGAGATCAATTAGATGAAGAAAATTGAAGAATGAAAGTGTTTGTAGGTGTTTTTGGTCGTTGGTGTATGGATTAGATATAAAGGATATGTAATTTTGTTTTCATGTAAATAAGTCATGAATGATTACTCATATTTTTGTAATTTTATGAGATATTTCATGCTAGTTGCCAAATGATGGTTCCCACATATGTTAGGTGACTCACATGGGCTGCTAAGAGCTGATCATTGGAGTGTATATACCAATAGTACATACATCTAAAAGTTGTGTATTGTACGAGTACGAATACGGGTGCATACGAGTAGAATTGTTGATGAAACTAAACGAGGATGTAATTGTAAGCATTTTTGTTAAGTAGAAGTATTTTGATAAGTGTATTGAAGTCTTTCAAAAGTGTATAAATACATATTAAAACACTACATGTATATACATTTTAACTGAGTCGTTAAGTCATCGTTAGTCGTTACATGTAAGTGTTGTTTTGAAACCTTTAGGTTAACGATCTTGTTAAATGTTGTTAACCCAATGTTTATAATATCAAAAGAGATTTTAAATTATTATATTATCATGATATTATGATGTACGAATATCTCTTAATATGATATATATACATTAAATGTCGTTACAACGATAATCGTTACATATATGTCTCGTTTCAAAATCATTAAGTTAGTAGTCTTGTTTTTACATATGTAGTTCATTGTTAATATACTTAATGATATGTTTACTTATCATAATATCATGTTAACTATATATATAACCATATATATGTCATCATATAGTTTTTACAAGTTTTAACGTTCGTGAATCACCGGTCAACTTGGGTGGTCAATTGTCTATGTGAAACATATTTCAATTAATCAAGTCTTAACAAGTTTGATTGCTTAACATGTTGGAAACATTTAATCATGTAAATATCAATCTCAATTAATATATATAAACATGGAAAAGTTCGGGTCACTACAGTACCTACCCGTTAAATAAATTTCGTCCCGAAATTTTAAGCTGTTGAAGGTGTTGACGAATCTTCTGGAAATAGATGCGGGTATTTCTTCTTCATCTGATCTTCACGCTCCCAGGTGAACTCGGGTCCTCTACGAGCATTCCATCGAACCTTAACAATTGGTATCTTGTTTTGCTTAAGTCTTTTAACCTCACGATCCATTATTTCGACGGGTTCTTCGATGAATTGAAGTTTTTCGTTGATTTGGATTTCATCTAACGGAATAGTGAGATCTTATTTAGCAAAACATTTCTTCAAATTCGAGACGTGGAAAGTGTTATGTACAGCCGCAAGTTGTTGAGGTAACTCTAGTCGGTAAGCTACTGGTCCGACACGATCAATAATCTTGAATGGTCCAATATACCTTGGATTTAATTTCCCTCGTTTACCAAATCGAACAACGCCTTTCCAAGGTGCAACTTTAAGCATGACCATCTCTCCAATTTCAAATTCTATATCTTTTCTTTTAATGTCAGCGTAGCTCTTTTGTCGACTTTGGGCGGTTTTCAACCGTTGTTGAATTTGGATGATCTTCTCGGTAGTTTCTTGTATAATCTCCGGACCCGTAATCTGTCTATCCCCCACTTCACTCCAACAAATCGGAGACCTGCACTTTCTACCATAAAGTGCTTCAAACGGCGCCATCTCAATGCTTGAATGGTAGCTGTTGTTGTAGGAAAATTCTGCTAACGGTAGATGTCGATCCCAACTGTTTCCGAAATCAATAACACATGCTCGTAGCATGTCTTCAAGCGTTTGTATCGTCCTTTCGCTCTGCCCATCAGTTTGTGGATGATAGGCAGTACTCATGTCTAGACGAGTTCCTAATGCTTGCTGTAATGTCTGCCAGAATCTTGAAATAAATCTGCCATCCCTATCAGAGATAATAGAGATTGGTATTCCATGTCTGGAGACGACTTCCTTCAAATACAGTCGTGCTAACTTCTCCATCTTGTCATCTTCTCTTATTGGTAGGAAGTGTGCTGATTTGGTGAGACGATCAACTATTACCCAAATAGTATCAAAACCACTTGCACTCCTTGGCAATTTAGTGATGAAATCCATGGTAATGTTTTCCCATTTCCATTCCGGGATTTCGGGTTGTTGAAGTAGACCTGATGGTTTCTGATGCTCAGCTTTGACCTTAGAACACGTCAAACATTCTCCTACGTATTTAGCAACATCGGCTTTCATACCCGGCCACCAAAAATGTTTCTTGAGATCCTTGTACATCTTCCCCGTTCCAGGATGTATTGAGTATCTGGTTTTATGAGCTTCTCTAAGTACCATTTCTCTCATATCTCCAAATTTTGGTACCCAAATCCTTTCAGCCCTATACCGGGTTCCGTCTTCCCGAATATTAAGATGCTTCTCCGATCCTTTGGGTATTTCATCCTTTAAATTTCCCTCTTTTAAAACTCCTTGTTGCGCCTCCTTTATTTGAGTAGTAATGTTATTATGAATCATTATATTCATAGATTTTACTCGAATGGGTTCTCTGTCCTTCCTGCTCAAGGCATCGGCTACCACATTTGCCTTCCCCGGGTGGTAACGAATCTCAAAGTCGTAATCATTCAATAATTCAATCCACCTACGCTGCCTCATATTCAGTTGTTTCTGATTAAATATGTGTTGAAGACTTTTGTGGTCGGTATATATAATACTTTTGACCCCATATAAGTAGTGCCTCCAAGTCTTTAATGCAAAAACAACCGCGCCTAATTCCAAATCATGCGTCGTATAATTTTGTTCGTGAATCTTCAATTGTCTAGACGCATAAGCAATCACCTTCGTTCGTTGCATTAATACACAACCGAGACCTTGCTTTGATGCATCACAATAAATCACAAAATCATCATTCCCTTCAGGCAATGACAATATAGGTGCCGTAGTTAGCTTTTTCTTCAATAACTGAAATGCTTTCTCTTGTTCATCATTCCATTCAAATTTCTTCCCTTTATGCGTTAATGCAGTCAAGGGTTTTGCTATTCTGGAAAAGTCTTGGATGAACCTTCTGTAGTAACCAGCTAGTCCTAAAAACTGGCGTATGTGTTTCGGAGTTTTCGGGGTTTCCCACTTTTCAACAGTTTCTATCTTTGCCAGATCCACCTTAATACCTTCTTTGTTCACTATGTGACCGAGGAATTGAACTTCTTCCAACCAAAATGCACACTTTGAAAACTTAGCGTACAATTCTTCCTTCCTCAATACTTCTAACACCTTTCTCAAATGTTCACCGTGTTCTTGGTCATTCTTTGAGTAAATAAGTATGTCATCAATGAAAACAATGACAAACTTGTCAAGGTATGGTCCACACACTCGGTTCATAAGGTCCATGAACACAGCTGGTGCATTAGTTAAACCAAACGGCATGACCATAAACTCGTAATGACCGTAACGTGTTCTGAAAGCAGTCTTTGGAATATCATCTTCTTTCACCCGCATTTGATGATACCCGGAACGTAAGTCAATCTTTGAATAAACAGACGAGCCTTGTAGTTGATCAAATAAGTCGTCGATTCTCGGTAGTGGGTAGCGGTTCTTGATGGTAAGTTTGTTCAACTCTCGGTAGTCGATACACAACCTGAATGTACCATCTTTCTTCTTGACAAACAAAACAGGAGCTCCCCACGGTGATGTGCTTGGTCGAATGAAACCACGCTCTAAAAGTTCTTGTAATTGGCTTTGCAGTTCTTTCATCTCGCTGGGTGCGAGTCTGTAAGGAGCACGAGCTATTGGTGCAGCTCCTGGTACAAGATCTATTTGAAATTCAACGGATCGATGTGGGGGTAATCCCGGTAATTCTTTCGGAAATACATCGGGAAATTCTTTTGCAATGGGAACATCATTGATGCTCTTTTCTTCAGTTTGTACTTTCTCGACGTGTGCTAGAACAGCATAGCAACCTTTTCTTATTAGTTTTTGTGCCTTCAAATTACTAATAAGATGTAGCTTCGTGTTGCCCTTTTCTCCGTACACCATTAAGGGTTTTCCTTTTTCTCGTATAATGCGAATTGCATTTTTGTAACAAACGATCTCCGCTTTCACTTCTTTCAACCAGTCCATACCGATTATCACATCAAAACTCCCTAACTCTACTGGTATCAAATCAATCTTAAATGTTTCGCTAACCAGTTTAATTTCTCGATTCCGACATATATTATCTGCTGAAATTAATTTACCATTTGCTAATTTGAGTAAAAATTTACTATCCAAAGGCGTCAATGGACAACTTAATTTAGCACAAAAATCTCTACTCATATAGCTTCTATCCGCACCCGAATCAAATAAAACGTAAGCAGATTTATTGTCAATAAGAAACGTACCCGTAACAAGCTCCGGGTCTTCCTGTGCCTCTACCGCATTAATATTGAAAACTCTTCCACGGCCTTGTCCATTCGTGTTCTCCTGGTTCGGGTAATTTCTAATAATGTGGCCCGATTTTCCACATTTATAACAAACTACATTGGCATAACTTGCTCCGGCACTACTTGCTCCGCCATTACTCGTTCCGACACCATTTGTTCCTTTCGTTCTATTAACCCCTGGTCCGTAGACCTCACACTTCGCCGCGCTATGACCATTTCTTTTACACTTGTTGCAAAATTTGGTGCAGAACCCCGAGTGATTCTTTTCACACCTTTGGCATAGCTGCTTCTGATTGTTGTTGTTGTTGCGGTTATTATTGTTGTTGGGATGATTGTTGTAGTTGTTGTTGTTGTTGTTGTTGTTGTTGTTGTTGTTGTTGTTGGGCCGTTTGTTGTAGTTGCGATTGATGTTGCGATTGTTGGGATAATTGTTGCGATTATTGTTGTAATTGCTGTTGTTGTTGTATTGGTGATTCTTATCACCGTTTTCCTCCCACTTTCTTTTGACTTGCTTCACATTGGCCTCTTCAGCAGTCTGTTCTTTAATTCTTTCTTCAATCTGGTTCACTAGTTTGTGAGCCATTCTACATGCCTGTTGTATGGAGGCGGGCTCGTGTGAACTTATATCTTCTTGGATTCTTTCCGGTAATCCTTTCACAAACGCGTCGATCTTCTCTTCCTCATCTTCGAATGCTCCCGGACACAATAGGCACAATTCTGTGAATCGTCTTTCGTACGTGGTAATATCAAATCCTTGGGTTCGTAACCCTCTAAGTTCTGTCTTGAGCTTATTGACCTCGGTTCTGGGACGGTACTTCTCGTTCATCAAGTGCTTGAATGCTGACCACGGTAGTGCGTACGCATCGTCTTGTCCCACTTGCTCTAGATAGGTATTCCACCATGTTAACGCAGAACCTGTGAAGGTATGCGTAGCGTACTTTACTTTGTCCTCTTCAGTACACTTACTTATGGCAAACACCGATTCGACCTTCTCGGTCCACCGTTTCAATCCGATCGGTCCTTCGGTTCCATCAAATTCCAAAGGTTTGCAGGCAGTGAATTCTTTGTAGGTGCATCCTACACGATTTCCTGTACTGCTAGATCCAAGGTTATTGTTGGTATGTAGCGCAGCCTGTACTGCGGCTATGTTTGAAGCTAGAAAAGTACGAAATTCCTCTTCATTCATATTCACGGTGTGTCGAGTAGTCGGTGCCATTTCCTTCAAAATAGTTAAATGGAACAAGTTAATCATACAGAATATTAAGAGTAGTTAATAGTATTTCGTAGCATAATATGAACTCATTTATAAAAGCTTTTTCTTCATATTAGCGTTTTATAAGTTTAAATTCGGGTAGTACCTACCCGTTAAGTTCATACTTAGTAGCTAATATACAATTCAACTACTACAATTCTATATGAAAAACTGATTGTAATAATATTTCGCGTTCAAACTTTTATACAATATTTTACAAACTTACAATACCGCTTATTTTACATAAAGCATGAAATATAGCACACAATAACTTTGATACAAGATAGTTGTGAAGACAATTCTAGCTAGTACACAAGTCGTTCGGCAAAGGCAATAAAGACACGTAATTCATACGTCCAGAAACAAGTCATGCATTCTGGTTTTACTAGGACTACTTCCCATCCTTGGTCTTGTGCAACATAACCGTTATGGCCGTTGATAAGACAGCGTGTTGTAACGTCATCAAAGGGACGAGGGTTACGTAATGTCCAACAGTCCCGTAATAATCTAAAAACCTCATTTCTTACCCCAATTACCGACTCCGTCACTTGTGGAAACGTTTTGTTTAATAGTTGTAGCCCGATGTTCTTGTTCTCACTTTGGTGAGAAGCGAACATTACTAATCCGTAAGCATAACATGCTTCTTTATGTTGCATGTTAGCCGCTTTTTCTAAATCACGAAGTCCAATATTCGGATATATTGAGTCAAAATAATTTCTTAACCCGTTGCGTAAAATAGCATTTGGGTTCCCCGCAATATATGCGTCAAAGAAAACACATCGTAACTTATGGGTTTCCCAATGTGATATCCCCCATCTTTCAAACGAAAGTCTCTTATAAACCAAGACATTCTTGGAACGTTCTTCGAATGTCTTACAAACTGATCTCGCCTTAAATAGTTGTGCCGAAGAATTCTGGCCGACTCTAGACAAGATTTCATCAATCATGTCTCCGGGTAGGTCTCTTAAAATATTGGGTTGTCTATCCATTTTGTGTTTTTAAACTGTAAAATAGACAAGAGTTAGTTTCATAAAAAAATACTTATTAATACAAGCAATTTTTACATATATCATAAAGCATAAGAACACTATATTACATATATTACACCACACGAATACAACTATCTTATTCCGACTCGCTCATTTCTTCTTCTTCGGTTTTGGTTCGTTTTGCCAAGTTTCTAGGGATATATGATGTTCCCCTAATACGAGCCGTCGTTGTCCACATTGGTTTAGAAAAACCTGGTGGTTTAGAGGTTCCCGGGTCATTGTTACAACTTAAGGACTTCGGGGGTTGACGATACATATAAAGTTCATCGGGGTTGGAATTAGATTTCTCTATTTTTATGCCCTTTCCCTTATTATTTTCTTTTGCCTTTTTAAATTCAGTTGGGGTAATTTCTATAACATCATCGGAATTCTCGTCGGAATCCGATTCATCGGAGAATTGGTAATCCTCCCAATATTTTGCTTCCTTGGCGGAAACACCATTGACCATAATTAACTTTGGTCGGTTGGTTGAGGATTTTCTTTTACTTAACCGTTTTATTATTTCCCCCACCGGTTCTATTTCTTCATCCGGTTCCGATTCTTCTTCCGGTTCCGATTCTTCTTCCGGTTCCGACTCTTCTTCCGGTTCCTCTTCGGGAATTTGTGAATCAGTCCACAAATCATTCCAATTTACATTTGACTCTTCATTATTATTAGGTGAGTCAATGGGACTTGTTCTAGAGGTAGACATCTATCACATAATATCAAACACGTTAAGAGATTAATATATCACATAATATTCATATGTTAAAAATATATAGTTTCCAACAAAATTTGTTAAGCAATCATTTTTCAAGTAAACACGGTCGAAGTCCAGACTCACTAATGCATCCTAACAAACTCGATAAGACACACTAATGAAAAATTCTGGTTCTCTAAGACCAACGCTCTGATACCAACTGAAATGTCCCGTTCTTATTGATTAAAAACGTTCCATATTAATTGATTTCGTTGCGAGGTTTTGACCTCTATATGAGACGTTTTTCAAAGACTGCATTCATTTTTAAAACAAACCATAACCTTTATTTCATAAATAAAGGTTTAAAAAGCTTTACGTAGATTATCAAATAATGATAATCTAAAATATCCTGTTTACACACGACCATTACATAATGGTTTACAATACAAATATGTTACATCGAAATCAGTTTCTTGAATGCAGATTTTACACAATATCATACAAACATGGACTCCAAATCTTGTCCTTATTTTAGTATGCAACAGCGGAAGCTCTTAATATTCACCTGAGAATAAACATGCTTTAAACGTCAACAAAAATGTTGGTGAGTTATAGGTTTAACCTATATATATCAAATCGTAACAATAGACCACAAGATTTCATATTTCAATACACATCCCATACATAGAGATAAAAATCATTTATAAAACCTGCATGTATTCTCATCCCAAAAATATTAGATTTTAAAAGTGGGACTATAACTCACTTTCACAGATTTTTACTTCGTCGGGAAGTAAGACTTGGCCACTGTTGATTCACGAACCTATAACAATATATACATATATATTAAAGTATGTTCAAAATATATTTACAACACTTTTAATATATTTTGATGTTTTAAGTTTATTAAGTCAGCTGTCCTCGTTAGTAACCTACAACTAGTTGTCCACAGTTAGATGTACAGAAATAAATCGATAAATATTATCTTGAATCAATCCACGACCCAGTGTATACGTATCTCAGTATTGATCACAACTCAAACTATATATATTTTGGAATCAACCTCAACCCTGTATAGCTAACTCCAACATTCACATATAGAGTGTCTATGGTTGTTCCGAAATATATATAGATGTGTCGACATGATAGGTCGAAACATTGTATACGTGTCTATGGTATCTCAAGATTACATAATATACAATACAAGTTGATTAAGTTATGGTTGGAATAGATTTGTTACCAATTTTCACGTAGCTAAAATGAGAAAAATTATCCAATCTTGTTTTACCCATAACTTCTTCATTTTAAATCCGTTTTGAGTGAATCAAATTGCTATGGTTTCATATTGAACTCTATTTTATGAATCTAAATAGAAAAGTATAGGTTTATAGTCGGAAAAATAAGTTACAAGTCGTTTTTGTAAAGGTAGTCATTTCAGTCGAAAGAACGACGTCTAGATGACCATTTTAGAAAACATACTTCCACTTTGAGTTTAATCATAATTTTTGGATATAGTTTCATGTTCATAATAAAAATCATTTTCTCAGAATAACAACTTTTAAATCAAAGTTTATCATAGTTTTTAATTAACTAACCCAAAACAGTCCGCGGTGTTACTACGACGGCGTAAATCCGGTTTTACGGTGTTTTTCGTGTTTCCAGGTTTTAAATCATTAAGTTAGCATATCATATAGATATAGAACATGTGTTTAGTTGATTTTAAAAGTCAAGTTAGAAGGATTAACTTTTGTTTGCGAACAAGTTTAGAATTAACTAAACTATGTTCTAGTGATTACAAGTTTAAACCTTCGAATAAGATAGCTTTATATGTATGAATCGAATGATGTTATGAACATCATTACTACCTTAATTTCCTTGGATAAACCTACTGGAAAAGAGAAAAATGGATCTAGCTTCAATGGATCCTTGGATGGCTCGAAGTTCTTGAAGCAGAATCATGACACGAAAACAAGTTCAAGTAAGATCATCACTTGAAATAAGATTGTTATAGTTATAGAAATTGAATCAAAGTTTGAATATGATTATTACCTTGTATTAGAATGATAACCTACTGTAAGAAACAAAGATTTCTTGAGGTTGGATGATCACCTTACAAGATTGGAAGTGAGCTAGCAAACTTGAAAGTATTCTTGATTTTATGAAACTAGAACTTTTGGAATTTATGAAGAACACTTAGAACTTGAAGATAGAACTTGAGAGAGATCAATTAGATGAAGAAAATTGAAGAATGAAAGTGTTTGTAGGTGTTTTTGGTCGTTGGTGTATGGATTAGATATAAAGGATATGTAATTTTGTTTTCATGTAAATAAGTCATGAATGATTACTCATATTTTTGTAATTTTATGAGATATTTCATGCTAGTTTCCAAATGATGGTTCCCACATGTGTTAGGTGACTCACATGGGCTGCTAAGAGCTGATCATTGGAGTGTATATACCAATAGTACATACATCTAAAAGTTGTGTATTGTACGAGTACGAATACGGGTGCATACGAGTAGAATTGTTGATGAAACTGAACGAGGATGTAATTGTAAGCATTTTTGTTAAGTAGAAGTATTTTGATAAGTGTATTGAAGTCTTTCAAAAGTGTATAAATACATATTAAAACACTACATGTATATACATTTTAACTGAGTCGTTAAGTCATCGTTAGTCGTTACATGTAAGTGTTGTTTTGAAACCTTTAGGTTAACGATCTTGTTAAATGTTGTTAACCCAATGTTTATAATATCAAAAGAGATTTTAAATTATTATATTATCATGATATTATGATGTACGAATATCTCTTAATATGATATATATACATTAAATGTCGTTACAACGATAATCGTTACATATATGTCTCGTTTCAAAATCATTAAGTTAGTAGTCTTGTTTTTACATATGTAGTTCATTGTTAATATACTTAATGATATGTTTACTTATCATAATATCATGTTAACTATATATATAACCATATATATGTCATCATATAGTTTTTACAAGTTTTAACGTTCGTGAATCACCGGTCAACTTGGGTGGTCAATTGTCTATGTGAAACATATTTCAATTAATCAAGTCTTAACAAGTTTGATTGCTTAACATGTTGGAAACATTTAATCATGTAAATATCAATCTCAATTAATATATATAAACATGGAAAAGTTCGGGTCACTACATCAATCACTTATTATCGCACGTGAAGCTCCAAATCTGCAGAAGAGTCTCTTCAGGAAATTTGTGACGACTTTGGCATTGTTAGTCGGAAATGCTTGAGCTTCCACCCATCTGGAGATGTAATCTACTGCTACGAGGACATATTCTTTCCCATTAGACTTTGGGAATGGGCCCATGAAGTCTAATCCCCATATATCGAAGATCTCGCAAGCTTGGATATTAATCTGAGGCATCTCGTTTTTCATAGAGATAATACCTTGCCTTTGGCATGCGTCGCAACGCTTTACAAGCTCTTGCGCATCTCGGAATATAGAAGGCCAGTAGAATCCTGATTCGTAGACTTTCCTCGCGGTTAAGTTTGCTCCATGATGACCTCCAGTTGGCCCATGGTGACATTGGTGAAGAATCCCTGCTGCCTACTTTTCATCTACGCACCTCCTGATTATCTGATCAGAGCAAATTCTAAACAGGTAAGGATCTTCCCAGTAGTAGTACTTGGCATCCCTGAAGAACTTCCTTCTTCGGGAGGTACTCATTCCCTTTTGTACTACTCCGATAACTAGGTAGTTGGCCATGTCGTCATACCAAGGAGTGTCAGTAGATTGTGATCCTATGTGAGTTTGTCCTAAACTCATAAGCTATTCTTCCGGAAATTTATCTCTGATATCTTGTTCAGCAAGTTTTTCCATCGTTGGGTTCTCCAAACGACTAAGATGATCTGCTGCGACGTTCTCTGCTCCTTTCTTATCTTTAATCTCAATGTCGAATTCTTGAAGGAGTAAGATCCATCGTAGGAGTCTTGGTTTCGCGTCTTGCTTAGTGAATATATATTTGAGGGCTGAATGATCTGTATAGACTGTAGTCTTGGACAGGATGAGATAGGAACAAAATTTGTCGAAGGCGAATACTATGGCTAGTAGCTCCTTCTCCGTTGTGGGGTAATTCTCTTGAACTCCGGTTAAGGTTTTGCTTGCGTAATAGATTGGATGAAAGTGTTTATCTACCCGTTGTCCAAGCACTGATCCAACTGCGAAATCACTCGCATCACACATGATCTCAAAGGGTAGACTCCAATCAGGAGCTATCATGATGGGCGCATGTGTTAGTATTCTTTCAGATAGTTGAATGCTTTTCGACATTCTTCATCGAAGACAAACAGGACTTCCTTTCCTAGGAGATGAGTGAGAGGTCGTGTGACTTTTGCAAAATCCTTAATGAAACGTCGGTAGAAACCGGCGTGTCCTAGGAAATTCCTTACCGCTCTTACTGTGGTAGGTTCCGGAAGTTTAGTAATGTCTCAATCTTAGCCTTATCAACTTCTATTCCTGCTTTCGAAATCTTATGTCCTAAAACTATCCCTTCTTTTACCATGAAGTGACATTTTTCCCAATTCAGAACTAAATTCGACTCCTCACACCGGGTGAGCATCTTGTCAAGGTTTGAAAGGCATGAATCAAAGGTACTACCAAAGACTGAGAAGTCGTCCATGAAGACTTCCATACGACGCTCAATCATGTCGTGGAATATTACCACCATGCATCGCTGGAATGTAGCTAGTGCACTGCATAACCCAAAGGGCATACGCCGATAAGCAAATGTTCCATAAGGGCAGGTAAAGGTTGTTTTCTCTTGGTCCTTTAGATCGAGGGGAATTTGAAAGTAGCCAGAATAACCGTCAAGGAAACAGTAGTACTCATTTCCTGATAGACGTTCCAACATTTTATCGATGAAAGGTAATGGAAAATGATCCTTCCGGGTTGCATCGTTTAGTTTACAATAATCTATGCAAACCCTCCAACCGGTGACTTCCCGAGTTGGATTAAGCTCATTATTCTCATTTTGAATTACGGTCGTCCCTCCCTTTTTGGGTACCACTTGAACAGGACTAACCCATGGCGAATCAGAGATGGGATAGATCAGACCGGCG
Source organism: Rutidosis leptorrhynchoides (assembly GCF_046630445.1). Lineage (NCBI taxonomy): Eukaryota > Viridiplantae > Streptophyta > Magnoliopsida > Asterales > Asteraceae > Rutidosis > Rutidosis leptorrhynchoides. Next base: position 465,165,458 of record NC_092333.1, read on the forward strand.
TCCAAAAGTTTGATTACTTCTTTCTTGACGACTTCTTAAATCATAGGGTTGACCCTTCTTTGCCTCTGAACTGATGGTTTGAAATCATCTTCCATGAAGATCTTATGGGTGCAATAGTTGGGGCTGATCCCTTTGATGTCGGAGATCTTCCAAGCAATTGCCTTCTTATGTGATTTCAAAACTTGAATCAATTTCGCCTTCTCTTGTGGCGTGAGGTCTTTTGATATGATCACAGGGAGTTGCGATTCTCCTTCTAAGAATGCATACTCCAGATTGTCGGGTAACTTCTTCAATTCCAATTCCGGAGGCTCCTCGATAGATGACTTCATCCTAGCTATCTCTTTTCGATCTAACGAGTCGTACTTCTCCTGGAATTCTGATTCTTCAGTAACGGTCACTGATGCTATCTGTTCTTCATTTCTGGAAATTGTCCTTCTTAATGCTTCCTCTTCAGAAACGTCTTCTTTAGTTTCGAAGGTAGGTTCGGGAAACTCCTCGCAGTCTTCCCTTGACTGGGGTAAAACGTGACTTTTTGCCCGATATCATAACCGCTCCTAAACTTACGTTTCATTAGGATATTAAAGGGTATTGGAAGTAATTAGGACACTTAACTGCTCCTTAATTTTGTTCATGACATCAACACATTTTAAATGGCTAAGATTAATTCAAGATTTCCTAATCTAATGGCTAAGATTTTTTCAAATAATTATTTTTAAATCCAATATTGCATCAAAAGTGTTTTCTTATTATAGATAAGAATAATTAATTATTAATTAATTAATTAATAATTAAAAATATAAATGGCAGTGGTTACTTAAATTGGAGGTACAACCGTACAAGTCATCTTGCCATGTCAAAATTAAATTGTGTGAAGAGCAAGTGATCATAGAATTTAATTTCTTCATAAAAAACCCCTAGAATTAATCGACAAAATCGTGAATCTCTTCACCAATCAAGTTAACAATTTATCGGTTGTTCATCGCATTGAAAACTCATAGGTATACTAATCAATAAAACATTACTTACATATTAATTTATTACGGAGTATTGATAATCGATTGATTGTAATTTTGTTGTTTTGTAATAGTGGCTTATCCAGCAGGCCTAGGGCTAATATGAATCAGTATAACCTCAATATGGTAAAGTCTTTTTCCTCTTGTATTAATTTCATGGATAATAATATTGTTTATGTTATTATAATACTTATCATTATACTTATCATTATCATTGTCATCATCATATAATGTTTAAAGTTTGAGTTCTCCATTTATTTGCTTGATGAACTGTCAATATTCCATAGTTAGTTTATGCAACAACAGAGAATTCATAAGTTTCGTACTTCTGTTTAATTTGTTGTTCGGCTACTAATTAATTCAATGTCCTAAAACGGTGGTCCTTTCTGATGGCATTGCTTAGGTGCACAACGTAACCGCAAAAAAGACTCAAAAAAGAGGAGACCGAATGAGTTTCGATATGCTTTTCATTCTAAACGATCTACATTTTCTTATTAATTGATGTTAGTTTAGTAAACAATTTTCTTTTGTCTCTCTTTTTATATTACTTTTACTATTATGTTATAATAATTGGTGCTTTGTAGTGGAGGGACCTATGAAAATTCCAAGGGATTTGTATGACCTCGTTAAGGAAGCGGTTCAACATAGGAGACGTTTTAAGTCAAATCCAGATAACCAGACTTATGAAGAAGCTGTGCTTGGTGCTGAATATGATATTGAGATTGTTAGTGACATGTATAAGGGAGATGATCTGCCACGTAAATGGAAATAGTATGTTTCAGTTCAATCAAGGGCTCTCTTTTTTTATAGTAAAGCTTTGGAGTCTATTGATTGATTATATATCAAATCAAATGTTTATTTTTGTAACTATTTATACATACATACAACATTATATATTAACCATTTCTTGCAGTGATCCGGACATTACAGAGACCCTTGTAGAAAATAACCGTCTTGTTCCAGTGGAATATGAGGATAGAGTTACTTATGCAAAGATAAATGGTGTGCATCTTAATTATTTTTACCACGTTCTTATATTTACGTACAATATTGTGCGGTGGAAAAAAATTAATACCTCGTGAATGATGGTAACTTAACTTGGTAATAGAACCGTGTCCGCCGAGGGAGATTCTAGAAACACGTTTCGTTCACTTAAATGAGAGAGAGAAGGAGATCTGGCTAGCTTTCACAGAGTTTGTTATGGGGCCACCGGTATATATGCCTAAGATTACCGTCCCTTTTATTTTTTATATTATTTTTTTATTTATATCATCTACACATCTATCCCCGGCACACATGTTCTCAGCACACATTTTTATTATATTTTTATTATATTTTTGCCTTTGACACCCTACACTTGGCTCGTTATCTTTTGGCTCCTTGTCATTTGATCTGGGGAATCAACCAATGAATTCCGTCTTCTATTGTAGCGATACGAACTAAGAAGCAATAGTAAAAGAAAAAGAAGCTATCATCATCTCCGGGATCATCGATTACTACCAAACCTAATCACGGAATCATTAGTAAATAACTAAGCAAATTATATATCTTGATAGACGTGACTAATTCATATGATCATATTTTCAACGATATGCGTAATTAATTCTTTATCATATATGTTACTACTATGATTATAACTCTAAGTAATATATGTATACTAAAATATGATTATAGCAACCATAAATCACCATAATCAACAAATTAATAAATTCAATTTCAAACACCTGTTAGGAGTAATTATCGACTATTAACTCTTAAGAACGTGAATCAATGATACACACTATTTCCTTATAATGGGATTCAATTCACATTGGATATTTGAACTCTATCCATTACTCGTACAAACATGTAAAACTTTCATGACAAAAAGAATTTCAAACCTTGTGAGTGTCTTTACAATACCGTAAGCGTCCTTTCATGCATATATTTGAACAACATAAACAAATATTTCAGTTTGCCTGCTATAGAGAAACAAATACACATGTTAGTATATACTTAAATATTCTATGAGTGGAGAGATCACATACACATGTTTCTACAAAAAAAAAATAAGACATCTTCCATCATACACATCAAACTATAGAAAAACATGTACAACACAAGCAGTCTTTAATATTTCAAATATGCTCAGCATCACATTTTTCAGTTACATAAGTGTGTTTGATCCAACTCAATGCACAAAACAAAAGAGTAAAGTATAAGAAATTAAGCCACTATTACACCTGATTAGATAGATCTACCGAAATGTTTGTAAAAACCTTGCATAATTTATGTTGTGGAACAACAAAGTATGTTATGGGCAATTGATGCCAACATTTTGCAGTAAAATTACACAAGGTACAGGGCAAGAATCAATAACTCATCCTATTGTAAATTCAGCTCCTTTTTTAGACGCCTTCACTCCTCATCATGTTGAGAGTTCAATTCTCTTAATTCAGCTACATATTTGAGTAACTTGATTTTTCGATATATAAGCAGTTATGTACATACATTCATTATGAACCAGACATCAACCATGAAAAAGCATTGCATCGTTAAGCTTAATCTAAGTCCGGAGTTTGATGTTTCTTAATACTTCACAATGACTATGCTTCAGATATTCTTCCTTCTTATCATTGGTCAATCATTTTTAAGTAACTTGAAAAATAAAAATTAATATCATTACACATCAAGTAAAAATAATGTGTAGAACCACACCACATCATAACCAGCTTTTCCAATCAAGACTTGAAGAATCACCGAATGGCAAAGTTCTAATACGGAGTAAGACTTATACAAGGTATTAAATTCTACTCCACATAACAGAGACCCAGTTCTTTATCTTATAATTTCACTGGCTAAACTATTTACAACATGTGTATGAGGGTCATGCTCAAAAGTGATGAACTTCAAATATCCAACTACTATTAGTAGTTTAAATGAACAATTATTGAACTGAATTTCTGCCACTTACATCACCATACAGTTTAAGTGAACAGTTCATCCTCTTTCCACTTTATATGAATATAATATAAATCTCAACATAGAATTATAGATGAGAATAAAGGGAAATCAATACAAATACCATTTTAACGACAACAGTGAAATATATACAAATGCAATTATATAATCTAAGTTCAAAAAGGTATAATCTCACAATAAACATGAAAAAAATACCGGTTAAAGTTAGAAAACATACCTAATATCTTGCAATATAAATTCAGTGGATTGGCCATCTATACCATTCTCCCGATTGATGGGTAACTCTTGAAGTTCAATCAGCTTCCCAACTACATCTACAACTGTACAAATATAAATTATCTAAAATTCAAGATTTTATTTGCGAACCCACCATAAGTCGCTGATATGGACATATACCATTCTAGAATATTATCATTTGAATGAGGTAGGTAACGTATCTTTGTTGGGAGATGGAGATTTTTATGTTACATTTATGTTCTATCAACATAGTCCAACATAATCTTACACACCAAAGAAGTTGAGCCATGGAAGCTACTGTCCTGCAAATGTAGCGACCCGACCAAATCATGTTTGACGGCGCCGTCTACTTAGGTCCCGTTACGTGGTCATAAGTCTTTAAGACAAAGTTTGACCAAAATATGTCGCCTTCATTTCAAAATAAAGATTTGTTCCCAAAGTTTACAAGAATTGTTCAACCAATAGTTAAGTTACAACGTTATAATACGAATGAAATCTAGGCGACACGGTTTAAAGTAAAGTCAAAAGACGCTCCATGAAATGCACATATACTCGACATCCAATGCAAGTATCAAATAATGAGCGGAAGCATGTATCATGTATCGTTCAAGGACCTGAGAAAAACATAGAAATCTGTCAACGAAAACGTTGGTGAAATCATAGGTTTAAGTAAGTAAGTACAAGTGAACCACAAGATTTGCATCAATGAAATAATAGTAATACATTCCAAAAGTTTGTTTCACGAGCACCCAATTATCAATACTTAACATTTCCTTCCATTGAACCCCATCACTTAGTGCTAGAACATACACTGTTTCTCGAAAATATATTTCATTCGTAAACGGTAGCGAACCGTTTGAATGAGGGTTTGTCAAACCCATATGGATCCATACAACATAAGTTCTCGCTTACACCCGGCAAGTGTAACTAATGATAATCGAATTGAGGATTTTGTTCTAAACTCGTATGTAGAATGTTTGTTTTTCCTGTACTTGTGTTCACTTAGTAAAAGAAATGTTTATGTTTTCTCATCCCAAATGTAAGTTCAAAAAGAGTAAAAGTGGGACTATGATCTCACCTTGAGTGCACGAGTAGTAAAGTACTTCAACAAGTAAACGTGTGCAAAGAACAATGCTAGTCTTGACCTAAACAATAGGTTGTATCAATAACGGTAAACACGATAGGTCAAAGATGTTCAATTAGTCCTATGGCTCGTTACGACTCGATTATTTAGCATGTGAAATCAAATTGCCAAGTTTCATGCAAGATACAAGTATATAAATAAGTTAGGAAGGTTGCATAATCATTTGGTTAAGTTTGACAAAAAGTCAAACTTTGGTCGGTCAAAGTCAACGAAAGTCAACACGTTCGGGTCGGGTTCCGAACTATTTTTCTAATCTTAGAAATCATATATGAGCATGTTGGCCAAGTTACATGTTAATCGGAGGTGCGTAGCATGCCAAACATTATTCAAAAATTGACCAAGTTGGACAGAATTCTGGCCAGGCCATTTGGCGCGCCGCGCGGGGTAGGGGCGCGCCGCGCCACCCTCTGTGCAGGTCTGTTTCTGTTTTTCCCAAGTATGCACGAGCCAAAACCTTTTCCAACCCAACTCTTGACCCGCAAACACTTATAATGCCTATTATATATCGTTGGAAAGGTATTTTGACGAGGAATACAACTAAGTACATTTCATCAATCAAACTTCCACTTACAACAACCAAAAACCGTAATTAAACATTCATAATCAAAGTTTAAGTTCCAAAAACGCATTTTATGATTCGGGCAACCAATTTACATGTATGTTATGCCGTTTCGAAGGTAATCAAACACACATTGCAACAAAACACTTAACAACAATATCTCATAGCATTTGACGCATCAAAAGTTCATGTAAAGCTCATCAAACCCTAATCCAAAATCACAAATTCAACAATCTTGCATATGAAACTAATCCATGTCAACCTACATACCAATTTGAAGCTAGTGATGTTAGGAACACAATTAAAACATGAACTTTCATCATTCAACAACATATGAACACCTAAAACTCAAGATTAAGCAAGCATTCTTTCAATATGAACTAGTTACATCAAAATATCAAAAACGAACATACAAATCACATAAACAAACTAGACTCGAGCCATAGACACTAATTAACAACCTTATAACTTAAAAATCTCAAGAACACAAGAATTAGTGATTTTAGAAAGTTACCCAAAATTGATGAAATCGGTATGGAAACGAAGAGGAGATCACGAGGAGTTCAAATATGCAATTTGTTTTGATCGAATCCTTCTTGAACGAATTTGGATGATGATTGAAGGTTTGAGGGTTTTGAGAGAAAAAGGTGAAGTATTATTTGGGAGGTGATAAAATGAATGGAGGGGAAAGAGTTGACTAGTTGACCTAGTCATCTCTTTCTCCATTTGGCAACTTTAGTCCCTCAACTTAGGAAACGGGTACGGGAATTACCTAAACGAGATAATTCAAACGCGTATTAACGAGATGTGTTATAAACATATAACGGAACTTAAATAGTTAAACGGAAAAGTAAATGGAAAAAGGCGGGATGTTACATTACCTACACCTTAAAAGAAATTTCGTCCCGAAATTTAAGTAGGCGTAGTAGTCGTTGTTTCTTCCTCGAGATCTTGCGTTTCCGAATTCACGAATAGATGAGGATACTTCCTTTGCATTTGATCTTGTCTTTCCCAAGTAAACTCGGGTCCTCTTTTGGCATTCCAACGAACCTTGACAATCGGGATTCGGCTTTGTTTCAATGTCTTGACGGAGGTGTCCACAATTTCAACCGGTTCCTCCACGAAATGAAGTTTGTCATCAATGGTAAGCTCCTCGAGAGGAATGACGATATCGGGTTCGGCAAGACACTTTTTCAAGTTGGATACATGGAAAGTAGGATGAACGGAGTTCAATTGAGGCGGAAGATCTAAACGATAAGCAACGGTTCCAATACGCTCCAAGATTTCGAAAGGACCAATATACCGCGGATTTAGCTTCCCGCGTTTCCCAAAACGGATTACACCCTTCCAAGGTGCGACTTTTAACATTACTCGGTCCCCGACTTGGAATTCAAGATCGTTGCGTCGTTTGTCGGTATAGCTCTTTTGACGACTTCGGGCCGTCCTAAGCCTATCTCGGATTTGAACGATTTTCTCGGTGGTTTCGTGAATGAGTTCGGGTCCGGTGATTTGCACGTCGCCTACCTCGGCCCAACAAAGAGGTGAACGACATTTGCGGCCATATAGCGCTTCAAAGGGTGCGGCTTTAATACTCGCGTGATAACTATTGTTGTAAGAGAACTCGGCGAGAGGTAAGTGCTTGTCCCAAGCTTTTCCGAAATCAACCACGCAAGCTCGTAACATGTCCTCTAAGGTTTGAATTGTACGTTCGCTTTGTCCATCGGTTTGAGGATGATATGCGGTGCTCATGTCTAAACGCGTTCCCAACGCTTCTTGCAATGTACGCCAAAATCTAGAAACGAAACGGCCATCTCGGTCGGAGATAATCGATAAAGGTACACCGTGTCGGGCTACGATCTCCTTAATGTAAAGTTGTGCAAGTTTCTCCATTTTGTCCGTTTCTTTCATGGCAAGGAAGTGTGCGGATTTGGTGAGACGGTCAACAATAACCCAAATGGTATCATAACCGCCCGTCGTTTTTGGTAGTTTGGTGATAAAATCCATCGTTATCCCTTCCCACTTCCATTGCGGGATCTCGGGTTGTCGAAGTAGTCCGGACGGTCTTTGGTGTTCGGCTTTGACTTTGGAACATGTCAAACACTTGGAAACATAAGTAGCTACTTCCCTTTTGATATTCGGCCACCAATATAGCTGTTTAAGGTCGTGGTACATCTTATTGGCACCGGGGTGAATCGAGTATCGTGACTTATGGGCTTCATCTAAAATAAGGCTTCGTAGGTCCCCATAACTAGGCACCCAAATTCTTCCGGCGAAATATCGGAGTCCGGTTTCTTTAACTTCGAATCGAGAGGTGAGGACGTTCAAGTGTTCGAGAGAGATGTTTTCATCCTTAAGAGCCTCATCTTGGGCTACCCGAATTTGGCTATTAAGGTTGGTGTGAATGGTGATGTTTAAAGCTCGGACACGGAGAGGCACCACTCTTTCTTTTCGACTTAAGGCATCGGCTACTACATTTGCCTTCCCGGGATGGTAACGAAGCTCGCAATCGTAATCGTTCAAAGTTTCAATCCACCGTCGTTGTCTCATGTTTAGTTGCTTTTGATCGAAAATGTGTTGGAGACTTTTGTGGTCGGTAAAGATAGTACTCTTGGTTCCATAAAGATAGTGTCTCCACATTTTAAGTGCAAAGACAACGGCTCCGAGTTCGAGATCATGTGTCGTATAGTTTCGTTCATGAATTTTAAGTTGTCGAGAAGCATAAGCAATGACTTTCGTTCGTTGCATCAATACACACCCAAAACCATGTTTTGAGGCATCGCAATATACAACAAAGTCATCATTGCCTTCGGGAAGTGACAAGATAGGAGCGGTGGTTAGCTTCGTTTTCAAGATTTGGAATGCGGATTCATGTTCGGTCGCCCAAATGAATTTCTTTCCCTTGTGAGTCAAGGCGGTTAGAGGACGTGCAACCAAAGAGAAATTTTCGATGAATCTACGATAGTACCCGGCGAGACCCAAAAATTGACGAATGTGAGTAGGAGTAGTAGGAGTCTCCCATTTGCTAATGGCTTCGATTTTCGATGGATCGACTTTAATACCTTGGTCACTTACAACATGACCAAGAAATTGAACTTCCTTTAACCAAAATTCACACTTGGAGAATTTGGCATAGAGTTGTTCTTGTCTTAAAAGTTCAAGCACAAGTCGGAGATGTTGTTCGTGCTCTTCTTCATTTTTAGAATAGATCAATATGTCATCGATGAACACAATAACGAATTTATCGAGATACGGTTTGCACACGCGGTTCATAAGATCCATGAACACCGCCGGTGCGTTAGTGAGACCAAATGGCATGACAAGGAATTCATAACTACCATAACGAGTTCGGAAAGCGGTTTTGGAGACATCTTCCCCCTTAACCCTCAATTGATGATAACCCGAGCGGAGATCGATTTTCGAATATACACAAGACCCTTGTAGTTGATCAAAGAGGTCATCGATGCGAGGAAGAGGATATCGGTTCTTAACCGTCAATTTATTTAGTTCACGATAATCAATGCACATTCGTAGGGATCCGTCTTTCTTTTTAACAAACAAAATCGGAGCGCCCCATGGTGAATGGCTAGGTTGGATAAAACCACGATCAAGTAGTTCTTGGATTTGACTTTGCAATTCTTGCATTTCGGATGGAGCGAGTCTATATGGTGCACGTGCTACGGGTGCGGCTCCCGGAATAAGATCGATTTGGAATTCAACCGGTCGATGAGGCGGAAGACCCGGCAATTCGTCGGGAAATACATCGGAATAGTCACTAACAATTGGCACATCATCGATGTGCTTCTCATCGGACTCGACTTTCTTAACGTGGGCAAGGATCGCAAAACAACCCTTACGGAGTAGTTTTCTAACTTTAAGGCACGAAACGAGGTTGAGTCTGGTGCAACTCTTATCGCCATAAACAATCAAAGGTTCACCATTCTCGATAGGAATTCGGATTGCGTTAAGATCACAAAGAATGTGAGATTTCGTTTTGACTAACCAATTCATACCGATTATTACATCAAAGCTTCCTAATTCCATGGGTATCAAGTCAATTTCAAATTCCCTACCCAAAATGTTTAACGTACACCCCCGGTAATATGTGTCGGCACTTAATAGTTTTCCGTTAGCCACTTCAATGGTATAAGTGGTATCTAATGGAAGAGGTGGAGTGCTAAAAGAATGAGTCAAAGTCTTGGATACAAAGCATTTATCGGCACCTGAATCGAATAAGCAAGAGACATAAGAATTGTTGAGAAGAAACGTACCCGTGACTAGTTCAGTGTCATCCCGGGCTTCCTCGGTGTTGATGTTGAAAGCTCGGCCGCGCGTATTGGTGTTATCTTTCCTTTTCGGGCATGCATTTCTATAATGACCCGTTTGGCCACATTCGTAACAAGTGCCCGTCTTTGGTGCATTGGGCCACTTTCGAGTGACGGGAGTGGCACTTTTACAATCGTTGGCCTTATGACCAACTCCTTGGCACCGGTGGCAAATTATCTTACTACATTCGCCAAAGTGATGTTTGTTGCATTTGTTGCAAAGAGGTAGGTTCCCGGCATAACCTTTCTTGCCGTCGGAGGTGTAAGGCTTCTTAGCAAAGTTGTTGTTGCTTGATTGGGAGGGTTCCCACTTTCTTTTGTTGCCGCTCGATTTATCCTCGGCTTTAGGTGCCAGAACTACGATTTCGTCAACCGTTTCGATTAGTTGGCGAGCCATGTTCATAGCGGCTTGATGAGTAGTGGGTTTGGATGACATCACCCCTTGTTTGATGCTTTTTGGAAGACCGAGCATGTAGAGCTCAATCCTTTGAGATTCGGGGTTAACAAGATTAGGACACATCAAGGATAGTTCGGCGAAGCGTTGATTATAAGCTTTAAGGTCGTTTCCGACCGCTTTCAAAGCTCTTAGTTCTTCCTCAAGCTTTCGGGTTTCTTCGCGCGGAAAATATTCAACAATCATCTTTTCCTTTAGGTCGGCCCAAGAGAGGGCATGAGCTTCATCGGTACCCACCGATTGAACATAGGTGTTCCACCATGTTAGAGCAATTCCGGAGAAAGTGTGAGTGGAGTATTTGACCTTGTCTTGGTCCCGACAACCGCTTATGCTAAAGACGGCTTCCGTTTGCTCAAACCATCGGGTGAGCACGACCGGTCCCCCGGTTCCATCAAAAGTGTGAGGTTTGCACCCCATGAAAGCTTTATAGGAGCATCCCTCGTTTGAGTTTCCGGCTCCATTGTTGTTGTTGTTGTGGTTGTTGTTGTTGTGGTTGTTATTATTATTGTTGTTGGATGAGTGACCGGCCATGGCCGCATCTACGGCGGTAGCTATCATCCGTTCGAGAGCTTGTTCGGGAGTTTCATTGCGGCGTACACGACGAGGAGCCATTGTTCCTTCAAGACACAAGAATATCATTGATTAGTATTCTCAATAATACTAACCGTGATATAGAATAAAGATAAAGAGAAGTTGTTGTTTTTTTTTTTTTTTTTTTTTTTTTTTTTTTTTTTTTCCGACTCGCCTTAAATTCTTTATGTCATAATGTCGGAACGTTCATACGAGTCACCGTAATATAATCCCGGAAATTATATTACCCTAATTCATATGTGCATTCGACATCATTTCATATAGTCAAGGTGGCGTGTCAATCAAATTAAACAACGTGAGATTAAGATGAACTAAGAGTAGATATGAGTAGAAACGTTCGAGTATAAATGCACAAGTAGTCAAGTAATTCCTACTTCAAGTCTATATGCCGGTTGTAGTCTAGACTCACCAATGTACCCTATGACTCGGGGTTGACACTAATGAACTCTAAATCCCTACAACCAACGCTCTGATACCATCTGTAGCGACCCGACCAAATCATGTTTGACGGCGCCGTCTACTTAGGTCGCGTTACGTGGTCATAAGTCTTTAAGACAAAGTTTGACCAAAATATGTCGCCTTCATTTCAAAATAAAGATTTGTTCCCAAAGTTTACAAGAATTGTTCAACCAATAGTTAAGTTACAACGTTATAATACGAATGAAATCTAGGCGACACGGTTTAAAGTAAAGTCAAAAGACGCTCCATGAAATGCACATATACTCGACATCCAATGCAAGTATCAAATAATGAGCGGAAGCATGTATCATGTATCGTTCAAGGACCTGAGAAAAACATAGAAATCTGTCAACGAAAACGTTGGTGAAATCATAGGTTTAAGTAAGTAAGTACAAGTGAACCACAAGATTTGCATCAATGAAATAATAGTAATACATTCCAAAAGTTTGTTTCACGAGCACCCAATTATCAATACTTAACATTTCCTTCCATTGAACCCCATCACTTAGTGCTAGAACATACACTGTTTCTCGAAAATATATTTCATTCGTAAACGGTAGCGAACCGTTTGAATGAGGGTTTGTCAAACCCATATGGATCCATACAACATAAGTTCTCGCTTACACCCGGCAAGTGTAACTAATGATAATCGAATTGAGGATTTTGTTCTAAACTCGTATGTAGAATGTTTGTTTTTCCTGTACTTGTGTTCACTTAGTAAAAGAAATGTTTATGTTTTCTCATCCCAAATGTAAGTTCAAAAAGAGTAAAAGTGGGACTATGATCTCACCTTGAGTGCACGAGTAGTAAAGTACTTCAACAAGTAAACGTGTGCAAAGAACAATGCTAGTCTTGACCTAAACAATAGGTTGTATCAATAACGGTAAACACGATAGGTCAAAGATGTTCAATTAGTCCTATGGCTCGTTACGACTCGATTATTTAGCATGTGAAATCAAATTGCCAAGTTTCATGCAAGATACAAGTATATAAATAAGTTAGGAAGGTTGCATAATCATTTGGTTAAGTTTGACAAAAAGTCAAACTTTGGTCGGTCAAAGTCAACGAAAGTCAACACGTTCGGGTCGGGTTCCGAACTATTTTTCTAATCTTAGAAATCATATATGAGCATGTTGGCCAAGTTACATGTTAATCGGAGGTGCGTAGCATGCCAAACATTATTCAAAAATTGACCAAGTTGGACAGAATTCTGGCCAGGCCATTTGGCGCGCCGCGCGGGGTAGGGGCGCGCCGCGCCACCCTCTGTGCAGGTCTGTTTCTGTTTTTCCCAAGTATGCACGAGCCAAAACCTTTTCCAACCCAACTCTTGACCCGCAAACACTTATAATGCCTATTATATATCGTTGGAAAGGTATTTTGACGAGGAATACAACTAAGTACATTTCATCAATCAAACTTCCACTTACAACAACCAAAAACCGTAATTAAACATTCATAATCAAAGTTTAAGTTCCAAAAACGCATTTTATGATTCGGGCAACCAATTTACATGTATGTTATGCCGTTTCGAAGGTAATCAAACACACATTGCAACAAAACACTTAACAACAATATCTCATAGCATTTGACGCATCAAAAGTTCATGTAAAGCTCATCAAACCCTAATCCAAAATCACAAATTCAACAATCTTGCATATGAAACTAATCCATGTCAACCTACATACCAATTTGAAGCTAGTGATGTTAGGAACACAATTAAAACATGAACTTTCATCATTCAACAACATATGAACACCTAAAACTCAAGATTAAGCAAGCATTCTTTCAATATGAACTAGTTACATCAAAATATCAAAAACGAACATACAAATCACATAAACAAACTAGACTCGAGCCATAGACACTAATTAACAACCTTATAACTTAAAAATCTCAAGAACACAAGAATTAGTGATTTTAGAAAGTTACCCAAAATTGATGAAATCGGTATGGAAACGAAGAGGAGATCACGAGGAGTTCAAATATGCAATTTGTTTTGATCGAATCCTTCTTGAACGAATTTGGATGATGATTGAAGGTTTGAGGGTTTTGAGAGAAAAAGGTGAAGTATTATTTGGGAGGTGATAAAATGAATGGAGGGGAAAGAGTTGACTAGTTGACCTAGTCATCTCTTTCTCCATTTGGCAACTTTAGTCCCTCAACTTAGGAAACGGGTACGGGAATTACCTAAACGAGATAATTCAAACGCGTATTAACGAGATGTGTTATAAACATATAACGGAACTTAAATAGTTAAACGGAAAAGTAAATGGAAAAAGGCGGGATGTTACAGCAAAGTGTCCTCGAAATCCGAAATCAAGTGCTTTTTGAAATAACCACATATCTTATTACCCTTCAATTTCTTACTAAACGTCCCAAGTTGGAATTTATTCTTTTAGTATGGTGCATTTCCACAATTTGTTCCAAATAGATTTTTCATGAAAAAACTTTTTCAGCAAATAACAGGTCAATTGATTAAAATGAGTATTAATATAGAAGTCAACTGAAGATAGTCATTCATGCCCACATGGCCAAAGAGACCAATCAAATGTACTTATTTAAACCTTTAGGTGTTAGTTACAAAACTTGTGATCATCTGCAATTCACGAAGCGTGCATTATTCATCTTCAATCTCCTTCAATTTGTTCTCCATATTTTATAAATCCTAAAATTAACAAAGATGTTAACCTAAGATTCTATCTTTTATTCAGATTATATACATACATGTAAATAGATAATACATAACTACATATTAAAATTAGAGCAATCCATGAAGCATACCTTAGATTACACAAACTTGGAATTCTTCTACACCAAAACCGGTGAGCACATGGAATGAAATCTACAATAATCACAACCTGTAAAATTTAGCCAAAGGTTTAATTATATAGACAAAGGTTTGGACATAAAGATGAATTACCCAAAAATTTATTAGTAGACGTAACATAGTTGCAATCTATATTACTTATTTACAAATAACCTCACGAAAGATCAAAAAACTCATATCAGACTATCAACAGCAACCATCTGCCCATTTTATCAGCTTAGCATTCTACATTTTAGATATCATAACCTATTTTGACACCTATCTAGCCCACTACTACATTATCACTTACTGTTATCGGGTCCCCAATCCATTTTGACTCATTATCAAAATTAAGTCCACCATCTTTTCTTTCATTCAAAACTCTTAGCGTTGCACAATAAGACTGACAAAGGTCTTCTTATCATTTTTCCTTTTAAACTTACAAATCATCAAAATATTTTATTCAGAATATCCTTAACCATTATAATCAGAGTATCTTAAACATTCAATTTAAGATTCAAATATAGTAAATTGTCATATCAATTAGAAAGTAAGAATGATCTGAAAGTGGTCCTCATTCCTTCAGGACTTTCAACGAACACGCGGGGTGCAATGTTTTTGGTAATCAAACATAAATACGGCAGGGACACTCATAGAAAGTGATTTTCGACATAAAAAATTTAAGTAACAATATTAACAATATGATTAATTAACAATCTGATTAACAGTAGAAAGTGATTTAATTAACACGGATGAAAGATAGATTGAAAAATTACATACCACTTCTAAACCAAAAATCCATCGTTCTTAGGATTTGATAAACCCTAAACAAAATAAAAACAATCAGAATGGATTATGGCAGTGCTAAATCAAGAGTGATTTGATCAACATGGATGAAGGATAGATTCAAAAATTACATACCGCTTATAAACCAAATTGTAATTGAAAATCTTGTTGAAGACGTCGACCAAATTGATTGATTTATAAAGAACAATCGAATCAAACATGTATCAATGGTTTTTTACCATTCCAGTTATAGTTCGCATGTCTTCCTCACCACATCTAAGATTATCCATAGGCATATGACCACAATAGAACCCGAATCTTAATTTGATACTGATTTTTGGTTGGTAGCGGTGGTTGCGGCTGATAAGTTTACAGGAGGAGGAGATAAACTGATGAATGAGGCAGGAAATGAATATCCGTGAGTGTAAATAGAGGAAGGTGGAACTGACAAATGAGGTAACCGCTCCTAAACTTACGTTTCATTAGGGTATTAAAGGGTATTGGAAGTACTTAGGACACTTAACTGCTCCTTAATTTTGTTCATGACATCAACACATTTTAAATGGCTAAGATTAATTCAAGATTTCCTGATCTAATGGCTAAGATTTTTTTCAAATAATTATTTTTAAATCCAATATTGCATCAAAAGTGTTTTCTTATTATATATAATAATGATTAATTATTAATTAATTAATTAATAATTAAAAAATATAAATGGCGGTGGTTACTTAAATTGGAGGTACAACCGTACAAGTCATCTTGCCATGTCAAAATTAAATTGTGTGAAGAGCAAGTGATCGTAGAATTTAATTTCTTCATTAAAAATAACCTTAGAATTAATCGACAAAATCGTGAATCTCTTCACCAATAAAGTTAACTTTTTATCGGTTGTTCATCGCATTGAAAACTCGCAGGTATACTAATCAATAAAACATTACTTACATATTAATTTATTACGGAGTATTCATAATCGATTGATTGTAATTTTGTTGTTTTGTAATAGTGGCTTATCCAGCAGGCCTAGTGTAACATCCCGCATTTTTCCGTTAAATTATTTTAACTCCCGTCTTTTTTTATTATTATTTTATTTTAATAATATTCTTCGTATCTAGATTCGTAACCTTCGTTAGCAAACATTCATAATATTTTCATTATTGGATTATAACGTCTCCCGTACTCTCGTGTAATTCAAAATAATTCGTTTGGTTAATTCCCGCACCCGCTTTGAAACTTGAGGGACCGAGGTTGCCAAGTGGGCAAACTAGTTGACTAGGTCAACTAGTCAACCCACCTTATCCACCACTCATTTCCACCTCCACCTCCTCTTCCTCTCTTTCTCTCTTCTTACTTCCATTTTTGAACCATAACACCCAAACACACAAATTCATCATCTAATTTCGGATTTGGAGGCTAACATAAAAACAAATTACATATTTGGAATCCTCTCTTCATCATCTACAATTTGATACCAATTTCATCTCATTTGGGTAACTTTCTAATATCACTAGATTTTGTGTTCTTGATGTTTTTGAATTATAAAAGTGTTAATTAGTGTCTATGGCTAGTGTATAACTTGAATATATGTTTTGTTTGCTCGATTTGTTGTTTAGAGTAACTAGTTTGAACTTTTGAAATGGGTTTGCTTAATCTTGAATTTTGGAAGATTAAATGTTGTTAAATTGTTAAAGTTCATGTTTTAATTGTGTTACTAGCATCATTAGCTACATTTTGATGTGTAGGTTGATTTGTAAAACTTCAAAAACATGATTAATGATTTTGTGATTCTTGATTAGGGTTTGATCGTTCTTGAGATGAACTTTTTGATGCTTGAATGCCATGAAATATTAATTGTAAGTGTGTAGTTGTAATGTATGTTTCATTACCTTCAAAACGGCATATCATATGTGTGAATTGGATTCCCGAAACTTAAAATGCATCTTGTGAGCTTGAAACTTAGAAAATGGACTTTTAATGATCACATGACGAGAAATCGGTTATTGAAAATGATGTTTTTGGTTGATGAAACATGTTTAGTTGTATTCCTTGTCAAAATACCTTTCCAACGATATAAGATACGTGTTTTGAATGTTTACGGTTCTCGATTTATGGTTATTTGAAGTTTGGTTCGTGCACTTGAAAATGCAGCAACAGCACCTGAAACCAGGGGCCTCGCTATAGCGAGCCCTGGTGTGCACAAAATCTCGCTATAGCGAGAATAGGTTCTGTCCTAATTTTTTTGTGTTTTTCACAACTTCGTTTCCGCTTACTCGCAACTCCGATTAACATGAAACTTGGTCAACATGCTTATATATGGTTTCTCATCGTGGAAAAATTGTCGGAAACCCGACCCGACCCCGTTGACTTTAACTTTGACTTTGACCAAAGTTTGACTTTTTGTCAAACTTAACCAAGTGATTATGCAACCTTTCTAACATGATTCTATACTTGTATCTTGCATGAAACTTGACAATTTGATTTCACATGCTACATAATCGAGTCATAACGAGCCATATGACTAATTGAACATCTTTGACCTATCGTGTTTACCGTTATTGATACAACCTATATGTTTAGGTCAAGAATAGCTTTGTCTTTGCACGCGTTTACTTGTTGAAGTACTTTATTACTCTTGCACTCAAGGTGAGATCATAGTCCCACTTTTACTCTTTTGAACTTACATTTGGGATGAGAAAACATAAACATTTCTTTTTAACTAAGTGAACACAAGTAGAGGAAAACAAACATTCTACATACGAGTTTAGAACAAAATCCTCAATTCAATTATCATTAGTTACTCTTGCAGTGTGTAAGTGTAGGCGTGAACTTATGTTGTATGGCCATATGGGTTTGACAAACCCTCATTCGAACGGTTCGCTACCGTTGTATCGGATGAAATGTATTTTCGGGAAACAGTGTTGTTCTAGCACTATTAATGGGGTATCAACGGACGAAATGTTAAGCCTTGATAATTGGGTGCTCGTGAATATTAACTTTTAGAATGTACTACTATTTTATCAATGTTGCAAATCTTGTGGTTCGACTTACTTTTACTCACTTACTTACTTAAACCTATGTTCTCACCAACGTTTTCGTTGACAGATTTCTATGTTTTTCTCAGGTCTTTGAACGATATGTGAAACATGCTTCCGCTCATTATTTGATACTTGCATTGGATGTCGAGTATACATGCATTACTTGGAGCGTCTTTTGACTTTCTTTAAAACTGTGTCGCATAGAATTCACTTGTACTCATAACTTTGTAACGAAACTTTTGGTTGAACAATTCTTGTAAACTTTGAAACAATCTTTACTTTGAAAGGAATGCGACATATCTTTGGTCAAACGTCTGTTTTAAAGACCTATGACCGTGTAATGGGGCCTACGTAGACGACGTCGTCAATTGACGATTTGTCGGGGTCGCCACAAGTGGTATCAGAGCATTGGTTGTAGGGATTTAGAGTTCATTGGTGTCAACCCCGAGTCATAGGGTACATTAGTGAATCTAGACTACAACCAGCATATAGACTGAAGTAGGAATTACTTGACTATTTGTGCATTATACTCGAACTCTTCTATCATATCTAACTCGTATTCGATCTTGATCTTACGTTGATAAATTTTGTTAACGTGCCACCTTGACTCTATGAAGTAATGTTAAATGCACATGTGAATCAGGGTAATATAATTTCCGGGATTATATTATGGTGATTCACATGGACGTTCCGACATGATGACATAAAGAATTTAAGGGGAGTCAAGGAAAAATTTTCTCTTCATCGTTATTCCATATCACGATTAGTATTATTGAGAATACTAATCAACGATATTCTTGTGTCATGAAGGAACAATGGCTCACCAAGGTCAGCACTACACTCCTTCCGAAATTCTAGAACAGGCTCTTCAACGAATGATAACCACCGTCGTGGGTGCGGCCGTGGCCGACCACTTTTCCAACAACAACAATCATGGAGCCGGTAATTCAAGCGAAGTTTGCTCCTACAAAAAACTTCATGGGATACAAACCTCCCACTTTCAATGGAACCGGGGGACCGGTTGCTCTCACCCGATGGTTTGACCAAACGGAAGTCGTTTTTACCATGAGCGGTTGTCGGGACCAAGATAAGGTCAAGTTTTCCACCCTCAATCTCACGGGTGTTGCTCTCTCATGGTGAAACAAGTATGTACAATCGGTGGGTATCGATGAAGCCCACTCACTCTCTTGGACCGAATTAAGAGAAAGGATGATCACCGAATACTTCCTGCGCGACGAGACTCGAAGGCTCGAACAGGGTCTAAGGAATTTAAAAACGGTCGGGAATGACCTCGAAGCTTATAATCAACGGTTTGCCGAACTAGCCTTAAGTTGTCCGAATCTCATGACTCCCGAGTCCCTAAGAGTTGAACTTTACATGGATGGCCTCCCTAAGAGCATTCAACACGGGGTAATGACATCCCAACCCACTAACCTACAAAAGGCTTTAACAATGGCCCGCCAAACTTTAGAAACGGTGAATGAAATGGAAGCGCCGGCACCAACGG
Source organism: Rutidosis leptorrhynchoides (assembly GCF_046630445.1). Lineage (NCBI taxonomy): Eukaryota > Viridiplantae > Streptophyta > Magnoliopsida > Asterales > Asteraceae > Rutidosis > Rutidosis leptorrhynchoides. The sequence goes on from NC_092333.1 coordinate 465,185,329, forward strand.
CCAAGGACCAACCGGGTAACAACAAAATAAAATGGGAAGCCTCACAACCAAGCAACCACAACAATAACAACCTCTCCAAGAAGCCTTTCACCCCCGGCGGCAAGAAGGGGTATGCCGGAAAACTACCTTTTTGTAACGAATGCCACAAGCATCACTTTGGGGAATGTGGCAAGAAAATTTTCCGCCGGTGTCAAAGAAGTGGTCATATTGCCAAACATTGTGGTGGTTCCACCCCCGTCACTCAAAAAGGACCCAACACCCAAAAGTCAGTCACTTTCTATGCATGTGGCCAAACGGGTCATTTTAGGAATGAATGCCCAAAGAAGAAAATCAACCCCAATGCACGCGATTGAACTTTCAACATTAACACCGAGGAAGCCCGAGATGACGACTAGTCACGGGTATGTTTCTTCTCGAAATTCTCATGTTTCATGTTTATTCGATTCGGATGTCGATAAATGTTTTGTATCCGAGGCTTTGACTCGTACTCCTTGCACTCCACCACTCCCCTAGATGTTACTTACGCCATTCAAGTGACCAACGGAATAATATTGTGTACCTATAAATTGTATCGGAGAATGTACGTTAAACTTATTGGGTGGATAATTTGAACTTTGATTTGACACCTATAGAACTAGGGAGCCCAAAACCTATTCGTTAAGGAGAAATGTTTTCCTACAATTATGTATAGATTATTGTGAACTAAGAAATTTTCGGTTGAAAAACCGATGCCCTCTTCCTCGTATCCATGACCTCATGATTATTTACATGAATCTCGTGTGTATTCCAACTCGATCTCCGTCCGAGTTATCATCAACTAAGGGTTAAGGGAGACGATGTCTCCTGAACCATTTTCCGAACCCGCTACGATAGTTGTAAATCTCTCTTAGTACCGTTCAGTTAATCTAAGGCTCCGTCTGTATTCATAAACCTCCGGAACCGCGTGTGCAAACTTATCTAGACAAAATCGTTACCGTACTTATAATTGGTGTTCTAAACCTATTCAAACGAAGAAGAAAACGAACAACGTCTCCGACTTACGCTCAAACTCTTGAGAAAAGAGCAACTCTATACCGAATTCTCCAAATGAGAATTTTGGTTAAACGAAGTTCAATTTCTAGGCCATGTTGTTGGTAGTCAACGTATTGCAATAAGTCTCTCAATCGGAACCACACGTAATCAGGAAACCCTCACGACTCTGACTTGTATTCGTAAAATCTTAGATCTCGCCGGTTGTTACCGAAAATTCATTTCCGACTTTTTTCGTGTTGCACGACCTTTAACCTCGTTAACTCACTAAGGAAAAACTTAAACCTCTACGTGCCCGAATCTTGAATGTGATTATTCACACCAACCTTACTAGCTTAACTCGTATAGCACATGATGTGTGTGCAGCGTGGTACGAAATATTATATATTTTTAATACGGAATGCTACAAAATTTGACAAGTTTTAATTATTTATTTACAAATGGGATATACCAAAACCTTGCTACAACACTATAGGCAGTGTACCTAATCGTAGAGTAGTATAGTTTTTAGTAAGTCCGGTTCGTTCCACAGGGAGCGGGCTTACACTATATTTTTATATAATTATTTTTGTACAACAATATAAAAATATATATATATATATATATAATAATATATAAAAGTGGGGTTTTTTACCGTTTAATGACTGGTTTGTCGATTTTATATTTTAAGTCACAATTAAAACCTAATGCAAAATATAAATAATAATAATTAAAGGTGCGATGAAAAATAAAATAAAATAATTATTATGCTTATTTAAACGTCCGTAATCATGATATTTGGCATGTCGATTTTAGTTTAGTCCGATGGGTTAATTGTCCTTTGGCCTGGAATTATTTGAAACCTATCTGGCTTTTGACCAAAATAGTTCATCGATTATAATTATAAAATGCTCGGCAATTTAGCCTTATACCCGAAGTCAAATAACTCCAACTAATTGGGGATTCAAACTGTAACAAGGTATTAAAACTTTGTTTGAATGATTTACACCAGGTTATCGACTGCGTGTAATCCAAGGTTTTAATACTTTATTATCAATTACACCCAAGTTTCCTTTAAATGTAATCCACCCCTGTTTCAATGAGTCCATTAACTATTAATCCATCCCCGTGTCCGGTCAAATGAACAATAATTTATACTTATAAATATCCCGCCCACCGTGTCCGATTAAGCGTATGTGGATATTTATAGATACATAAAATCATAACCTTTATATAAAATTAACGAGGTATCGTTAATTAAATATAAAGCCCATTAATAGCCCATAGTCCCATTTCCACAAGTGTCGGTCTTTTATTCAAACCCCAATTATGGTCCAAAGTCCAATAGTCCCATATTTAGTCCAACGTCATGATTATTTCGGTTCAAATAGGCATAATAACGGCTTAACTACTAGACATTAAATTAAAAAGGAAGTTCATAACTTACAGTGGGTATTAACAACGGAGTGTTACACGGACAGAATTTTAACTTTAGAATTCGAAAATTACACTAACTAATCTAATATACATCTAATCTATAATATATTTATTTATATATTATAAATTTATTATTATTATTACATTATTCTTACGGAGTATTATTATGTATATGTGTGTGTTGGTGTCTTAAACTCGAACGAAAACTGGCCTTTTTATAGAACCTGACCAGCTACAGTGCCTCATGCGACTCGCATGGGAAATGGGCACTCAGCCATGCGAGTCGCATGGCCCAGGAATCCAGCTCAGGTTGATTTGTTTTCTAGCTTTGCCGACATAATATAAAATAAATATAAATATATAAATAATTAATATAATTATTTATATATTATATTTTATTCTTGTCCATAGTAGACTAGATATTTTTGGTCCGTTGCGTCGGGCGTTTCTTCTTGGTTCAGGTCCCGGTTCCGGATTTTCGAACGTCCTTGCGTACTATTTTATATCGTGTACTTTGCGTTTTGTAACTTGTACTCTTGTCATTTTTAGACGTTCCTCATCAATAAATTGAACCTCTTGAATTGTATCTTGTTCATTTGAGCTTTTTGGACCTTTCCGTCTTCAATTCGTCGTTTTCGCCTTTTGTCTTCGCACTTATTTAATATAAACAAATATTACTTGAAAATGGAACAATTGCAACTAAAATCTTGTCTTTCTTGGGGGATAATGCTATGAAATATATGTTCCTTTTTAGCCTTATCAATATCCCCACACTTGAACGTTGCTTGTCCTCAAGCAATACAGTCTTGAAATAAAAACATACGAATCACTTCTTTATTCTTCACACTTTGTACATCAGTGATTTTGATAGAGCGGTATAAACAATGATAGTAACGATAGAACCATGGTTAAAGGTGGGTGTGTCATCCACTGTTGCCTCGGGTTTAGGTCAACGACACTTGCAATCAAATAGCCAATTTACTTTCGGTTTCCAAAGCAAAGTGCACATTTGAAAGGCGGTTTACAGTCCCACATGACTATAAAAATTTAGATCCTTAAGGAAATTGGATCTTTATGAAAACATTTGATCTTTTGAAAATTCAAGCTAGATTTTACCCTAGACAAGTTTTCTGATTTGATCCACCATCGGTGTTGCAAAATATATTTGTGGATCAATATTTTGGCTAAAACTTTTAGGTTAGTGTAATCCACTGCTATCCCGGTATCGGAAAGCACACATCCAGTTTACTTGTTCCGTATATTACCTTTCGGCAAACTACCGTCCGGTTGTAAAGGAAAGCGATGAACAAGAAACTGTTAAGGCAATGTCTAATGACATGCATTTGATTATGGTCTTTTTAACGTGTCGGATGCTAGTACTATCCTTGGTAGGAGCAATAGTAAAGATCATCCTTTGATTTTTCGGTCTGGCACAAGGTCCTGTCTCCGACCATGCTATGCAACCACCGTTCTTACGGTTGACACCCGATTTGGTTCAGGTGACCTAATGAATTCCAGGTGAATTCCTAGGATTTTACGTTCAATGGTAATGAACGCATTGAAAATGGGTTTTCAGAAAACAAATCGGTTTGTAATTTGATCAAAATATTTTCTCGTTCAAGCTCGAGTTTAGATATCATCGAATTCCATGAGTTTGTAATTCTCAATCTTTAAGGTCAATCTCAAGGATTGAGTAATATCAGGCTTAAAAGCTAATTTTTAATCTTTTAGGAGATTATCCTTTCTGGGGATCTGATTCATTAGTCTTATCAAGCTAATTTGCACGGTGCCCCCCCCATTGTACGAGATAAATCCTTCTCATGGTTAGGATAAATCTGACCACCTGGCGACCCTGTTTGATGCTGAGGTCCGTGGATTTCCTGCTGATTTTAGAGATGACTTTTCTAGATTTTTCGTCAACCTACAGCTGGTCTGAACGACAACTTCATGACCTAAATCAAGAAGCGCGTGTCTTTTTCGAAAGACTTTACTTCCTTTTAATGATGTAATTGATTCATCGTGTAGATCCATCTTTCTTTACAGTAAATCGGGTAAAACAGTTAATTTAGTCCAAAACAAAAGCACCTGCAATAACTTTACAGAAATATGTGATAGATAGTTCTGAATAACTTGGTACATTCTCCCCACACTTAGTTTCTTTCTTTGCCTTTTTATTCTTCTTTATTCCATTTTAAATGAATTCAAGCGTTTTTGGTTGTTTCTCAATTTATGTCCTTTTCGAGGTAACGATAATTTCGGTATTAACACCTAGTTTTCACCGTTCATAAATATGTATAAACATGATTTTGACTTCATTTAATTGAAATTTTTTCAAATTTTCACAAAATTTGGCAATTAAACCAAGTATAAACCTGAGAGAATTTATAACCCTTCCCCACACTTGAGATCATGCAATGCCCTCATTTGCATGAAATCAGACTCTAATTAGAAATTCATGAGGGTGATTAGTGTAGAAAAGTGATTAAAAATACCCAATTTGTTATTACCAAGCTCGTCGAATGATAGATGGCGTGCCTCATCGTTCATTCCTTAATGTTGTTTTATCACACATATTTTTCTTCAAAAACGGTTGCTTTTCTGAACTGTTTGCTAATTTTGAAAATGCGTCTTTTACCCTAACTTATCATGCATTTTTGTTAACGAGTTATGCACTAACCCGAACCCCTAATTTAACGTTAAGTGGGGTTAGACTTCCCCACACTTAGCTGACGACGTGTGAAATCGGTAGAATAAGTTCCATGAATTAAAATAGTGAGCCAGTTATTTACATCTCGGGTGGTATATAGTATATCAATGGGTTTAAAGTTTAGACTCACCCGATCGTCACTACTTAATTCTTTTTTAAGTGTAGCTTTTAATAAATGGATATGTCTCTTTTCTGGTTCTTGGTCAAATGGATCGTTATACACCGACATACATACTATAGGGTGGACGATTCTTAACATTTCCTTCCGTTCATTCTCGGGGTCAAATTTTTCACCTCTATTACCTAATTGGGTGAAATTCGAGGTGTCATTATCTATTACAGCTCGTAGTTCATCTTCAGTAGATGACTCGTCTATTGAGAATTTTGGGTTGGAGGGTTGTGGAATGGTGAAGTTCGGTTTGGTCTCGGGGGTAAAAATTTCAACGTTATCGTTTTCCCACGAGTACCAATTTGTTACCCTTATTTCTTCTTCATCATCCATTGATGGATTGATGATTTCGTCGGTAGAGGCTAATATGTCGATATGTTGTGAATTTGGTAAGACTGAATAAAAAGTATCATCGGGATAGTTGGTGATTTCGGAGCTCTCGAATTCATCAAAATTCGATGATATGAGATTTTCTTGCACAATACTCCTCAGATCAACAGGTGTGTAGTATGATAGAATTTCAGCTTGCCTATTTACAAACTCTCTAATTTGTTCATTTTGAACATCAAGTTCTTCGAGTTTGATTTTCATGTTATCTAAAGAATTTTCGGACACGTAATTTTCCTCGTCTTCTGGTTGTTGAGTTTGGATATATTCTTGGGAATCATCCCAATTAGAATTGTATTCTTCGTAATCATTCCAATCAGGTTCTATGGGTGCGTAATTTTCCATAGGAACGTAATAGTAACATTCCCATGTTGAGTGATAATCTCCACAGATTTCACAACCAGTGTTTGTTTCGTCGTTCATGATCCAAGATTGACCGAATGAATTGTCATCAACATTCGGTTGAGAGTATTGATTTAATTGATTTTGGAGTTCAAAAAGAGTTTCCAAGGCCTTGTTTTCAAAATTTTCCATTTTATTGCGATGGCCAAATTTTAGCTACAATGTGGTGCATTCACGAATTATCCTATTAGTTATAAAAATAGAAAAACTTATATAAGTTGTCCAATTAATAGACTTTTCTGATTTTGCCCACGTTTCGAATAGCCAAAAGATGCAGCAGGTAGCCAGGACCCTTTAAATCGGAAGCCCACAACTAGCCACTAACAAATCCAACTATTACTACGAACCAGAAAAATGTCAACGTCCATTAATTTAACCGCTTAAATAATTTTTCTTTCCGTTTGAGAAATTAGATAAGAAATAGAGAAAATTTCTAAGTCATAAAAACTAAAGCGTCGAGAAATAAGAAAGAAATAGATTGCGCGTCGAAAAGTGTCGAAAAATAAAAATAAGAAAGAAAAACGTCGAAATATAAAAGTTTAAAAACTATATCTAAAAATTTGCGCCTAAAGGTATTAAAGCTTAAAAGGAATTTTATATCTAAAACGGCAATAACTTAATTTAGGCACTAAAATTTATTTAAAACTAAAGCGAAAAACGGCGTCGCAAAATTCTATAGCACCTAAATCTTAATTTAAAGAAAAAGCACTTAAGAGATTTTACGGCAAGGCCTAAAAATCTAAAAATTCTAGAAGTAAAAATAAATACTACGGCAAAAACTAGACTTAAAACTAAGCACGAAGGAAGAAAATACAAAAATTACGCTAAAAATGACTATAAGATACAAAATATAAAAGTTAATAAAAAGTATAAGTTTTATAAAAATATTATTTTTATATTTTATATTATAAAAGTATTAATTTTATATAAAATAAAACTAATTAAAAGTTATAATAACTTATTAAATTAAAAACTGAATTATAATAATAATAATAATAAATTAGGGTTTACAATAATAATAATAAATAATACGTGTAATTAATGCCAAATTAGGGCAAGGATGTGGCCTGTCTGGGACACTCATGCGAGTCGCATGAGTTCAAGAAGAAAGGTCATGCGAGTCGCATGACCTGCTGGTCCAGTTCAGATGACAGGTCAATATGACAGGTTCACGTATTATTTTATATTTATTTTTATTTTCTGTTTTATATTTAGAATAAAATTGATAAGGCTAAAAAGGAACATATATTTCATAGCAAAATCCCCCAAGAAAGACAAGATTTTAGTTGCAATTGTTCCATTTTCAAGTAATATTCGTTTATTTTAAATAAGTGCGAAGACAAAAGGCGAAAACGACGATTTGAAGACACAAAGGTCCAAAAAGCTCAAAAGTACAAGATACAATCAAAAAGGTTCAAATTATTGATGAGGAACGTCTAAAAATGACAAGAGTACAAGTTACAAAACGCAAAGTACACGATATAAAATTGTACGAAAGGGCGTTCGAAAATCCGGAACCGAGGCATGAACCAACTTTCAGCGCTCGACGCAACGGTGTAAAAATTACTAGTCAACTATGCACAAGAATAAAATATAATATTTAAATAATTCATAATAAGAATAATATTAAATAATAAAAAGTTGTTAATTGAGCATAGTTCAGGGGTCGTAAATGAAAATTTCAATTCTAATTTCGCTATAAAAGCGATGATTTACGATCGAATTGGGGGAGAACTTTTCTATCCCTTTTTCTATCCTAAAAATCTATTATCAATATCAATATCTAAAAATCTCTATCATAATGTTAATGTAATAAGATATAACAATAATCTTAATTTTAATTTTAAATTATGATAATAATAAGATTTATGATAGAGATCGTTTGAGTGTGTAAGTCGAAATTCTGTCCGTGTAATGCTACGCTATTTTTAATCATTGTAAGTTATGTTCAACCTTTTTATATTAATGTCTCGTAGCTAAGTTATTATTATGCTTATTTAAAACGAAGTAATCATGATGTTGGGCTAATTACTAAAATTGGGTAATTGGGCTTTGTACCATAATTAAGGTTTGGGCAAAAGACCGACACTTGTGGAAATTGGACTATTGACTATTAATAGATGGGGGGTATTGTCTAATTGAGTGACAACTCATTGGAGTCTGTCGAACCTATCTTCAAATTAATTATACTAATAATTAATAATGATTATGGTTGTCCTATTTAGTGACGTTCATATGGAATCTATTATAATCATTTAATTAATTATTCGGGTTGGGTAATTGATTATTCAAACTGATCAAGTGGGTAAATTAATATTCATATCTAATCAAAACAGGGGTAGATTACATACAGTGATAACTGGTGTAATTGTTGACAGAAGTGATAACTGCGTCACAGTTTAAATCCTTAATTAGTTGGAATATTTGACTTCGGGTATAAGGGTAATTTGACGAGGACACTCGCACTTTATATTTATGACCGATGGACTATTATGGATAAAAACCAGATAGGTATCAAATAAACCATGACAAAGGACAATTAACCCGAGTAACAATTAATTAAAATCAAAACGTCAAACATCATGATTACGGAAGTTTAAATAAGCATAATCCTTTTATTTCATATTCTATCGCAATTTTATTTATTGTTATTTTATTTATCGTCATTTATTTATTTTACGCACTTTAATTATTGTCATTTATCTTTACGCTTAAAAATATAAAATCGACAAACCGGTCATTAAACGGTAAAAACCCCCCTTTTATAATAATATTACTACTTATATATATATATATATATATATATATATATTTATATAAATATAGTTTTATAAAAATATAGTACGTAATCACTAGCTCCCTGTGGAACGAACCGGACTTACTAAAAACTACACTACTCTACGATTAGGTACACTGCCTATAGTGTTGTAGCAAGGTTTAGGTATATCCCATCCGTAAATTAATAAAACTTGTGTCATATTTTGTAGTATTTCCTAGTAAAAATAATACTATTTCGTACCCTCACGCTACAACATCAAGTTTTTGGCGCCGCTGCCGGGGAGATAGTGCTATTTAAGTTTTTATTTACTTTTATAGATTTTCACTAAATTTTATTAGGATAAAAAAAAATTAAAAAAAAAAAAAAATAGATCTATCAAACTGTCGGTAGGAAAGAGTTAAACTTATAGGCTACTGTACTGTTTTTGATACAACTCATTCTCTGCATCCATTGATGCAATTCTTTAATATTATAATTATTATATTAATATTATTAATTAATTATTATTAAATATTACGGAGTATGTCTTTCTTTATAGACTAAACTAGTTGTGGAGCCCTCGCTTCGCGCCGGGGGCTCCGTTTTGAATGCGAGTTAAAAAAAAGTCTTGATCTATTTTGTAAATAAGAATTTTTTTCGACATCTAACATTGAAGGGTTGTTCCTTTTGTGAAAGTTGCTTCTTTTAGCGTTCGGGTTTTATTTAAAAAAATAAAGTTAGTAAAGTGAGGGTTCGATTTGTATTTTAATAAAAGTAGGGGGTTAAGTTTGTGAAATTTGGAAAAAATTTACGTATAAAGTGGGAGTTCGATTTGTATTTTAATAAAAGTTAGGGGATTAAGTTTGTGAAAATTGAATATTAGTATAAAAAAAAAGTTAGTAAAGTGGGGGTTCCATTTGTATTTTAATAAAAGTTAGGGGGCTAAGTTTGTAAAATTTAGAAAAAATATACGTATAAAGTAGGGGTTCCATTTGTATTTCAATAAAAGGTAGGGGGTTAAGTTTGCGAAAAGTAAAAAAAGGAATAGTGCTATTCATTTCAACTATACCTTTTAGATATAGGTATATAATATATAGCTACTCCTTTTAGATATACATATTTACAAAGAGTTTGACCATCCCACTTTCAGTAGCAACCAAAGTCACCACCGGTTATTTGAAAAAAAAAAAAAAAAAAAAAAAAAAAAACGACATATGATAATGCATGGGACAAGTTACAACTTGATGTGGCCAAAGTGGGTAACAAGCTGGACTTGATTATAATGAGATGTAAATTGAATTTTTTTTCTTTCATGGGGCCGGTTTAAGGAGTTGTCATATGAGATTGGAGTGTTGCCAAAATTGTTGGGTCACAAGAAAAACAGTAGGGTCGCGGTCCTTATACTATAAGGAAATTTAAATGATTTTGATTATGATTATAACCATGAGTTTAGGATTAGATTAAGACTTAAAAAAAAAAAAAAAAAAATTATTTTTAGTTTTATTACCTTTAGTTTTTTTTAGACTCAGTCGCAACTTTTAGTATTAAGTTTATTTTTGGCGTAGTTATTTTTTTTATTTCTAGAATTTCTAGGTTTGCCGTCAAATCCCTTAAGTGCTTATTCCTTAGACTAAGTTTTAGGTGCTTTAGAATTTTACGACGCCGTATTTCGCACTACTTTCTTATTTTTATTTTTCGACGCCTATTTTTCGACCTTTTTATTTTTCGACACTTTTCGACTCGCAATCTTTTTCTCTCTTATTTCTCGCCATTCTAGTTTTTAGGACTTAGAATTTTTTCTACTTCTTCTCTAAATTTCTTAAAATTACGAAAATTTATTTTAAGTGGTTAAATTGATAGACATCAAAATTTTCTGGTTCGTAGTAATAGTTGGATTTGTACGTGGACCGGGTTATTGGAGCCAAACAGTACTCAATTATATTGAGACCAAACGAATCCTGCCCCTCTGCTGCATCTTTTGGCTATTCGAAACGTGGGCAAAATCAGAAAAGTCTATTAATTGGATAACTTATTATAATTTTTCTTTCCTTTTTAAAAACTAATAGGATATTCAGTGAATGCACCGAGCAAGACGTTCGCCGCCGGTCATACGTTCACCACCTGTAACTCGATCAAGACATCTAGCAAATATTGTCGCCGTTGATTTTTCTTTAGAATCGTCATCTAGTCGAACAAGAACTCCAACTCAAATTTCTGATAATCCATCTTTTGAACCCGACTTCACAATTAAGAACCCGGAGGATATTCAAGGACAATTCAGAGATCCTGAACCACTAATCATTCCTCCTGAACCACAAACCATTAAATCAGAATCTTCTAGTGATTCGTATTCAACAAATTCAATTATGGAAAATCTGGAACCTCTAAGTATGGAAGACCGAATGAGAGCCACACGCACGGGCCAAGGTCACGCCATTATTAAGCCAGAAGTTAATGCGCCAGATTATGAAATCAAAGGACAAATTCTACACATGGTAACTAACCAATGCCAATTCAGTGGTGCACCGAATGAAGATCCTAATGAACACCTTCGTACGTTTAAAAGAATTTGTACACTATTCAAAATTCGAGAAGTGGAAGATGAGCAGATCTATCTCATGTTGTTTCCCTGGACTTTAAAGGGAGAAGCCAAAGATTGGTTAGAATCGTTACCTGAAGGGGCGATTGACACATGGGATGTTTTAGTTGAAAAATTTCTTAAACAATTCTTTCCGGCATCTAAAGCCGTGAGACTTCAAGGAGAAATTGTTACGTTCGCGCAAAAGCCAAATGAAACATTATATGAGGCGTGGACAAGATTCGGAAGGATGTTGAGAGGATGTCCTCAACACGGTCTAGATACTTTTCAAATAGTGCAAATCTTCTATAAAGGCGTAGACATCGCTACAAGAAAAGACATCGACATAACAGCTGGTGGTTCCATCATGAAGAAAACCGCAACTGAAGCTTACAAAATTATTGATAATACAGCCTCCCACTCACATGAGTGGCATCAAGAAAAAGATATCTTTCGATCATCTAAAGCGGCTAGAGCCGATTCTAGCCATGACTTTGATTCCGTTTCCGCAAAAATAGATGCTTTCGAAAGACGAATGGAAAAGATGAATAAAGATATTCACGCAATACGAATCAGTTGTGAGCAATGCGGTGGACCACACTTATTGAAATATTGTCACATTGAACCAACGATGGAACAACGAGAGAATGTTTCCTATATGAACCAAAGGCCGGGAAATAATTATCAAAATAATTATCAACCGCCAAGGCTAAACTTAAATCGAAATCAAAACATTCTTTACAATCCAAAAGGACCCGAAAATAACTGGTATAACCAACAAGGTCCGAATAACCAACCGACTCAAAACAACACTTTCAATCAACAAAGACCTAGCTTGTATAAACCACCACAACAACCCGAAGAGAAAAAGCCAAATCTAGAAGAAATGATGGCAAAGCTGATTGAATCTCAAACACAATTCATTACATCTCAAACCCAAACGAACGAGAGATTTGATCAGTCATTAAGAACTCAACAAGCTTCCATTTTGAATCTAGAAAAACACGTAGGTACTCTTGCTAGCATGATGAGTGAGAGGGAACAAGGAAAGCTACCGAGTAATACTGAAGTAAATCCTCGGAATGAGAATGTTAATATGGTTTCAACGAATTCTGAAAAACCAGTACCAGAAGATGGGAAGGTTTTAGATGTGAGTAACAATGAAGAAGTTACACCACCACCACCACCCGAGTATGTAAAGCCAGTGGTGACACCATACAAACCACCCATCCCGTTTCCAAGAAAAGGAGTTGAGTATGAGCAAGTGATAGGTAATAAAGATTGTGATACCTCTGGAAAGAAGAAGAAGAAAAAGAATAAGAAAGTGCAAGAAACAAAAGCCGTAAATATAAACCCGGTGAAGACAGTTCCACCAAAACCTCCACCTAGGGTAGGTGATCCGGGTGAATTTATTGTTCCTTGTCTACTTAGTGATTGTGTCATGTATGATGCACTAGCAGATTTAGGTGCAAGCGTAAGTGTTATGCCTCTTTCCTTATATAAGAGATTAGGTGTAGGTAAGTTAAGTCCAACGGATATGAGTGTTCGACTCTTTGATCAAACCATTAAGCACCCAGTTGGAATTGCTGACAACCTACCCGTTCAAGTAGGCAATTTAACCTTTCTAGTCGAATTTATTGTCATTGACATAGAAGAGGACCCAAACATTCCTCTAATTTTAGGTCGGCCATTCTTAGCGTCCACCAAGGCGTTATTTGATGTAGGAAATGGAAGAATGACACTTAAAAGTGGTGACAAATCGATCACCTTTATGATTCGAAAGTCTAAATCTCCACCAGCCAAAACCGTTGAACCAGTAAAAACAATTGGTAAGAACCATGTGGTTTTACCAACTCCAACGGTAATACTTAGCAATAATGAAACGCCTAAGTGTGGGGAAAATGAAGTAACACCTAATGATGACATGATAACAAAGAACCCCGTTGTTGATACGAAATTAAATGATCCCGTTATTAATAGTTCAATGAAGAAACTTATTAAACGGATTCGCGATGCTAGAACCAAGGGGAACTTTAAGTTATGTAACCGGTTAGTATCCAATCTATCACCTAAAGAAAAGGAGAAACTAGTTGAAATTGTGGATATTACACAGGAATCTGACCAATGGCTTAAAGAAAAAGTCACGGATATGCAAGTTGATTATGGACCAAGAGAAATTAACGATGAAGTTAATCACAATTTTGACACCACGGCTACCTAAGTGTGGGGAGATTCAAATGTTCTAAAAAGAAAATGCTATCTAGAGTTAGTTGTTCTGTTCTCGTGTAGTTCCGAGAATGGAACCCGATTGGTCTTTTTCGCTAGCAGACACTAAAGAACTAGTTTTCTCCCTCCATTCTGAATTTTTGTTTTGTAGTTTTTTTTTTATGAAATTAATATGCATTTTAATTTAAGTTTTTAAAAACAAAATTTACTTTAATTCATTAAGTTTAAAAAATGATTTCTAAAATTCGTCGTGAGTTAAAGACTAGGTCGTTGAGCCGAAATTGCTTTACCCGAGGGCGGGGCGACAAATTTTGTTATCATTTAATTTTATTGATCTAAAGTATGCAAAAAAAAAAAAAAAAAAATATTATATTAATTTTTGAACGTAGGGGTTATATACCAAACTTCAAAAATATGTATATATGTTTGTATTTTATGTTATGTACACAACAGGGTAAAACAGCGCACTTTCAAAGACTGTCATTAAGTTCAACAAAAAGCTACTAATTTTGATGACAAGGCGCAAAATATCAAATGTGATGTAAAATAATATGCTTACAAACTGGGTATTTTTAATCACTTTTCTACACTAATCACCCTCATGAATTAATAATTATAGTCTGATTTCATGCAAATGAGGGCATTGCATGATCTCAAGTGTGGGGAAGGGTTATAAATTCTCTCGGGTTTACACTTAGTTTATTTGCCAAATTTTGTGAAAATTTGAAAAATTTTCAACTAAATGAATTTAAAATCATGTTTATACATATTTATGAACGGTGAAAACTAGGTGATAATACCGAAATTATCGTTACCTCAGAAAGGACATAAATTGAGAAACACCCTAAAACGGTTGAATTCATTTAAAATGGAATAAAGGAGAATAAAAAAAGCAAAGAAAGAAACTAAGTGTGGGGAGAATGTACCAAGTTATTCAATTAAAAACTATCTATCACATGTTTCTGTAAAGTTATTGCAGGTACTTTTGTTTTGGACGATTTTAATCAGTTTTACCCGATTTACTGTAAGAAAGATGGATCTACACGATGAATCAATTCCATCATTAAAAGGAAGTAAAGTCTTCCGAAAAAGAAACGCGCTTCTTGATTTAGGTCATGAAGTTGTCGTCCAGACCAGCTGTAGGTTGACGAAAAATCTAGAAAAGTCATCACTAAAATCGGTTGGAAATCCACGGACCTCAGCATCAAACAGGGTCGCCAAGTGGTCAGATTTATCCTAACCATGAGAAGGATTTATCTCGTACAATGGGGAGGCACCGTGCAAATTAGCTTGATAAGACTAATGAATCAGATCCCCAGAAAAGGATAATCTCCTTAAAGATTAAAAATCAGCTTTTAAGACTGATATTACTCAATCCTTGAGATTGACCTTAAAGATTGAGAATTCAAACTCATGGAATTCAATGATATCTAAACTCGAGCTTGAACGAGAAAATATTTTGATCAAAAATACAAACCGATTTGTTTTCTGAAAAACCATTTTCAATGCGTTCATTACCATTGAACGTAAAATCCTAAGAAATTCACCTGGAATTCATTAGGTCACCTGAACCAAATCGGGTGTCAACCGTAAGAACGGTGGTTGCATAGCATGGTCGGAGACAGGACCTTGTGCCAGACCGAAAAATCATAGGATGATCTTTACTATTGCTCCTACCAAGGATAGTACTAGCATCCGACACGTTAAAAGACCATAACCAAAAGCATGTCATTAGACATTGCCTTAACAGTTTCTTGTTCATCGCTTTCCTTTACAACCGGACGGTAGTTTACCGAAAGGTAATATACGGAACAAGTAAATTGGATGTGTGCTTTCCGATACCGGGATAGCAGTGGATTACACGAACCTAAATGTTTTTAGCCAATATATTGATCCACAAATATATTTTGCAACACCGATGGTGGGTCAAATCAGAAAACTTGTCTAGGGTAAAATCTAGCTTGAATTTTTAAAAGATCAAATGTTTTCATAAAGATCCAATTTCCTAAAGGATCTACATTTTTATAGTCATGTGGGACTGTAAACCGCCTTTCAAATGTGCACTTTGCTTTGGAAACCGAAAGTAAATCGGCTATTTGATTGCAAGTGTCGTTGACCTAAACCCAAGGCAACTGTGGATGACACACTCACCTTTAACCATGGTTCTATTGTTAATATCATTGTTTATACCGCTCTATCAAAATCACTGATGTACAAAGTGTGAAGAATAAAGAAGTGATTCGTGTGATGTATTATATTATTTCAAGACTGTATTGCTTGAGGACAAGCAACGCTCAAGTGTGGGGATATTGATAAGGCTAAAAAGGAACATATATTTCATAGCAAAATCCCCCAAGAAAGACAAGATTTTAGTTGCAATTGTTCCATTTTCAAGTAATATTCGTTTATTTTAAATAAGTGCGAAGACAAAAGGCGAAAACGACGATTTGAAGACACAAAGGTCCAAAAAGCTCAAAAGTACAAGATACAATCAAAAAGGTTCAAATTATTGATGAGGAACGTCTAAAAATGACAAGAGTACAAGTTACAAAACGCAAAGTACACGATATAAAATTGTACGAAAGGGCGTTCGAAAATCCGGAACCGAGGCATGAACCAACTTTCAGCGCTCGACGCAACGGTGTAAAAATTACGAGTCAACTATGCACAAGAATAAAATATAATATTTAAATAATTCATAATAAGAATAATATTAAATAATAAAAAGTTGTTAATTGAGCATAGTTCAGGGGTCGTAAATGAAAATTTCAATTCTAATTTCGCTATAAAAGCGATGATTTACGATCGAATTGGGGGAGAACTTTTCTATCCCTTTTTCTATCCTAAAAATCTATTATCAATATCAATATCTAAAAATCTCTATCATAATGTTAATGTAATAAGATATAACAATAATCTTAATTTTAATTTTAAATTATGATAATAATAAGATTTATGATAGAGATCGTTTGAGTGTGTAAGTCGAAATTCTGTCCGTGTAATGCTACGCTATTTTTAATCATTGTAAGTTATGTTCAACCTTTTTATATTAATGTCTCGTAGCTAAGTTATTATTATGCTTATTTAAAACGAAGTAATCATGATGTTGGGCTAATTACTAAAATTGGGTAATTGGGCTTTGTACCATAATTAAGGTTTGGGCAAAAGACCGACACTTGTGGAAATTGGACTATTGACTATTAATAGATGGGGGGTATTGTCTAATTGAGTGACAACTCATTGGAGTCTGTCGAACCTATCTTCAAATTAATTATCCTAATAATTAATAATGATTATGGTTGTCCTATTTAGTGACGTTCATATGGAATCTATTATAATCATTTAATTAATTATTCGGGTTGGGTAATTGATTATTCAAACTGATCAAGTGGGTAAATTAATATTCATATCTAATCAAAACAGGGGTAGATTACATACAGTGATAACTGGTGTAATTGTTGACAGAAGTGATAACTGCGTCACAGTTTAAATCCTTAATTAGTTGGAATATTTGACTTCGGGTATAAGGGTAATTTGACGAGGACACTCGCACTTTATATTTATGACCGATGGACTATTATGGATAAAAACCAGATAGGTATCAAATAAACCATGACAAAGGACAATTAACCCGAGTAACAATTAATTAAAATCAAAACGTCAAACATCATGATTACGGAAGTTTAAATAAGCATAATCCTTTTATTTCATATTCTATCGCAATTTTATTTATTGTTATTTTATTTATCGTCATTTATTTATTTTACGCACTTTAATTATTGTCATTTATCTTTACGCTTAAAAATATAAAATCGACAAACCGGTCATTAAACGGTAAAAACCCCCCTTTTATAATAATATTACTACTTATATATATATATATATATATATATATATATATATATATATATATATTTATATAAATATAGTTTTATAAAAATATAGTACGTAATCACTAGCTCCCTGTGGAACGAACCGGACTTACTAAAAACTACACTACTCTACGATTAGGTACACTGCCTATAGTGTTGTAGCAAGGTTTAGGTATATCCCATCCGTAAATTAATAAAACTTGTGTCATATTTTGTAGTATTTCCTAGTAAAAATAATACTATTTCGTACCCTCACGCTACAACATCAAAAATATATATATAATTTAAATAAAAACTTAATTTTAAAAACTAAAATAAAATAAAAATACTTTATAATTTTATAATAATAAAAAAAAACTTAAAAAGAGATTTTAATATATATTTTTTTTTCAGTTTTTATAGATTTTTAATTTTTATATTTTTTTAAATTTAAAAAAAAAAATTTTTTTTTAGATTTTATATTGTTTTTCTAAAAAACAAATATATATAATGTTTCGCCAATTCCCCGGCAGCGGCTCCAAAAAGCTTGATGTGTGTGCAGCGTGGTACGAAATATTATATATTTTTAATACGGAATGCTACAAAATTTGACAAGTTTTAATTGTTTATTTACAAATGGGATATACCAAAACCTTGCTACAACACTATAGGCAGTGTACCTAATCGTAGAGTAGTATAGTTTTTAGTAAGTCCGGTTCATTCCACAGGGAGCGGGCTTACACTATATTTTTATATAATTATTTTTGTACAACAATATAATATATATATATATATATATATATATATATATATATATATATATATATATATATATATATATATATATATAATAATATATAAAAGTGGGGTTTTTTACCGTTTAATGACCGGTTTGTCGATTTTATATTTTAAGTCACAATTAAAACCTAATGCAAAATATAAATAATAATAATTAAAGGTGCGATGAAAAATAAAATAAAATAATTATTATGCTTATTTAAACGTCCGTAATCATGATGTTTGGCATGTCGATTTTAGTTTAGTCCGATGGGTTAATTGTCCTTTGGCCTGGAATTATTTGAAACCTATCTGGCTTTTGACCAAAATAGTTCATCGGTTATAATTATAAAATGCTCGGCAATTTAGCCTTATACCCGAAGTCAAATAACTCCAACTAATTGGGGATTCAAACTGTAACAAGGTATTAAAACTTTGTTTGAATGATTTACACCAGGTTATCGACTGCGTGTAATCCAAGGTTTTAATACTTTATTATCAATTACACCCAAGTTTCCTTTAAATGTAATCCACCCATGTTTCAACGAGTCCATTAACTATTAATCCATCCCCGTGTCCGGTCAAATGAACAATAATTTATACTTATAAATATCCCGCCCACCGTGTCCGATTAAGCGTATGTGGATATTTATAGATACATAAAATCATAACCTTTATATAAAATTAACGAGGTATCATTAATTAAATATAAAGCCCATTAATAGCCCATAGTCCCATTTCCACAAGTGTCGGTCTTTTATTCAAACCCCAATTATGGTCCAAAGTCCAATAGTCCCATATTTAGTCCAACGTCATGATTATTTCGGTTCAAATAGGCATAATAACGGCTTAACTACTAGACATTAAATTAAAAAGGAAGTTCATAACTTACAGTGGGTATTAACAACGGAGTGTTACACGGACAGAAATTTAACTTTAGAATTCGAAAATTACACTAACTAATCTAATATACATCTAATCTATAATATATTTATTTATATATTATAAATTTATTATTATTATTACATTATTCTTACGGAGTATTATTATGTATATGTGTGTGTTGGTGTCTTAAACTCGAACGAAAACTGGCCTTTTTATAGAACCTGACCAGCTACAGTGCCTCATGCGACTCGCATGGGAAATGGGCACTCAGCCATGCGAGTCGCATGGCCCAGGAATCCAGCTCAGGTTGATCTGTTTTCTAGCTTTGCCGACATAATATAAAATAAATATAAATATATAAATAATTAATATAATTATTTATATATTATATTTTATTCTTGTGCATAGTAGACTAGATATTTTTGGTCCGTTGCGTCGGGCGTTTCTTCTTGGTTCAGGTCCCGGTTCCGGATTTTCGAACGTCCTTGCGTACTATTTTATATCGTGTACTTTGCGTTTTGTAACTTGTTGATGTCAAAGCAGAGGGGTATAAAATACTATTAATTTTTACAAGGAAATACTATTAAATACGATACAATTTTACACAAGATATTTATTTATTTATAGAATGGATATACTTAAACCTTGCTACAACACTTATAGGCAGTGTACCTAATCGTACAGTAGTGTAGTTTTTAGTAAGTCCGGTTCGTTCCACAGGGAAATCTTTAAACAAAGCTCAACGCTATATTAGTTTACTTTTATTAAAAATACAAATATATATATAAGTAATATTATTATTATAAAGGGGGGTTTTTACCGTTTAATGACCGGTTTGTCGATTTTAAAACTTTAGTCGCAGTTAAAACCTAATGTAAAATATTAAATAAATAAAAGACTTAATTTAAAACGTAAAGTAAATAACGATAATGAAATTGCGAATAATAAAAGTGCGATAAAATAAAATTGCGATAATTAAAAAGTACGATAATTAAAAGTGCGATTAAATAACAATAAATAAAAGTGCGATAATTAGAAGTGCAATTAAATATAAAATAAAGGAAATTAAATATGAAATAAAAGAATTATGCTTATTTAAACTTCCGTAATCATGATGTTTGACATGTTGATTTTAGTTTTATGCCCATGGGTTAATTGTCCTTTGTCCTGGATTATTTAATATGTCCGTCTGGTTTTTGTCCATAACAGTCCATCAGTCATAAATATAAAATGCGAGTGTCCTCGTCAAATTATTATTATACCCGAAGTTAAATATTCCAACTAATTGGGGATTCGAATTGTAACAAGGTTTTAATACTTTGTTTAATGAATACACCAGGTTATCGACTGCGTGTAAACCAAGGTTTTACTACTTTGTTAACAATTACACCAATTACCCTTGAATGTAATTTCACCCCTGTTTTAATTATTCTAGTGGCTATTAATCCATTCCCGTGTCCGGTTAAATGAACGATTATTCGTACATATAAATACCCCGCCCATCGTGTCCGATCGAGTGTATATGGTAATTTATAGGGACGCCCAATTGTAAATCTTTATATTAACATTAACAAACTTTCATTTAGTTAAACAAATATAAAGCCTATTAATAGCCCATAGTCTAATTTCCACAAGTGTCGTTCTTTTGTCCAAACCCCAATTATGGTACAAAGCCCAATTACCCAATTTTAGTAATTAGCCCAACATCATGATTACTTCGTTTTAAATAAGCATAATAATAACTTAGCTACGAGACATTAATATAAAAAGGTTGAACATAACTTACAATGATTAAAAATAGCGTAGCGTTACACGGACAGAATTTCGACTTACACCCTTACAACATTCGCTAACATACCCTTATTATTAGAATTATAATTAAAATTAAAATTAAAATATAAATTATATATATATATATATCGTATATATGAGAGAAGAGAGAAAATAGATTATAAATTGTGATCAGAATTCGGTTGGCTTTATAGGAATTTTCGATTTTTGGGGCTCCGCGACTCGCGGTGAATTTTCTCTTCAAACTCCGCGAGTCGCGGAGAATGTATTTACAGCTCACACCCTTGGAGTCTTTCTCTGCCGACGGTTTTTAATATATATATAATATATATATAATTAATATAATTAATTATATATTATATTATATTTATATACATAGTTAACTTGTAATTTTTAGTCCGTTGCGTCGAGCGTTAAGAGTTGACTCTGATCCCGGTTCCGGATTTTCGAACGTCCTTGCGTACAATTTTATATTTTGTACTTTGCGTTTTGAATCTTGTACTCTTGTAATTTCGAGACATTTCTTATCAATAATTGGAACCTTTTTGATTGTCTTTTGTACTTTTGAGCTTTTTGGTCGTTTGCGTCTTCAATTCGTCGAATCTGTCTTTTGTCTTCACCTTTTATTATTTAAACGAATATCACTTGTAAATAGAACAATTGCAACTAAAAGCTTGTCTTTCTTGAGGAATAATGCTATGAAATATATGTTCGTTTTTAGCATTATCAAATATTCCCACACTTGAGCGTTGCTTGTCCTCAAGCAATATCGTCTTGAAATACTAGAATCACTTCTTTATTCTTCACACTTTGTACATCAGTGATTTTTATATGGCAGTATAAACAATGGTAGTAACGATATGGTTTACAGTCCCACATGACTATAAAAATTTAGATCCATTAAGGAAATTGGATATTTATGAAAACATTTGATCTTTTGAAAATTAAATCTAGTTTTTACCCTAGATAAGTTTTCCGGAATAACCCTTTACCGTTGTTTGCAAAATATTTTTGTGGGTTTGGTGGGTTTCAGATTTGAAAATTTTAGCTCAAAACTTATGGTTTTGTGTCACCCACTTGCTAACCTTGTATTAGGAAAGCAACACGTCCAGTTTACTTGTCCCGTATATTACCTTTCGGCAAACTACCGTCCGGTTGTAAAGGAAAGTGATGAACAAGCAACTGTTAAGGCAATGTCCCGTGACATGCTTTTGATTATGGTCTATAAACGTGTCGGACGCAATTACTATCCTTGGTAGGAGCAATAGTAAAGCTCACCCTTATAATTTTCCGGTATGGCACAAGGTCCTGTCTTTGACCATGCTATGCAACCACCGTTCTTACGGTTGACACCCGATTTGGTTCAGGTGACCTAATGAATTCCAGGTGAATTCCTAGGATTTTACGTTCAATGGTAATGAACGCATTGAAAATGGGTTTTCAGAAAACAAATCGGTTTGTAATTTTGATCAAAATATTTTCTCGTTCAAGCTCGAGTTTAGATATCATTGAATTCCATGAGTTTGTAATTCTCAATCTTTAAGGTCAATCTCTAGGATTGAGTAATATCAGTCTTAAAAGCTGATTTTTAATCTTTAAGGAGATTATCCTTTCTGGGGATATGATTCATTAGTCTTATCCAGCTAATTTGCATGGTGCCTCCTCATTGTACGAGATAAATCCTTCTCATGGTTAGGATAAATCTGACCACTTGGCGACCCTGTTTAATGCTGAGGTCCGTGGATTTCCTGCTGATTTTAGTGATGACTTTTCTAGATTTTTCGTCAACCTACAGCTGGTCTGGACGACAACTTCATGACCTAAATCAAGAAGCGCGTGTCTTTTTTGGAAGACTTTACTTCCTTTTAATGATGGAATTGATTCATCGTGTAGATCCATCTCTTCTTTTCTTTCATCGGGTAAAAACAGTTTAGTTTAGTCCAAAGCAAAAGTATTTTCAGTTATTTGTTACAGATATATGTGACATATGTTTAAGATAACTTGGTAAATTTTCCCACACTTGGCTTTTATTTTCCTTTTTATCGTCCTCTATTCCATTTTAAATGAATTTTAACATTTTAGTTTGTTTCTCAATTTATGTCCTTTCCGAGGTAACAATAATTTCGGTGTTAAAACCTAGTTTTATCGTTCATAAATATGTATAAACATGATTTTGAATTCATTTAATTGAAAATTTTGAAAAATTTTACTAGAATTGGGTAGTCAGTATATAAGACCAGGGCTGTTCTTTATTATCAGAGAGCACTAGATTCTAATACAACTACTGCTTTACTAGTATTTTTAATGGTAACCAAGTGTATAAAATAAAAATTTTAAAATCCGAAAGAATTTAACCCCTTCCCACACTTAAGATCTTGCAATGTCCTCATTTGCAAGAAATCAGTAACAATTTAAATTATTGAGGGTGATTTGTGTGAAAATGATTAAATTTTTACCAAAGTTTCCAAATATATTGGCGTTTGTTTGCTGAATGATAAATGGTGCACATCATTTGTTCATTCCGTCTTGTTGTTATTTCACATATATTTTGCATCTTGTCGTCAAAATTAGTTGCTTTTGCTGAACTTAATGCCAGTCTTTGAAAATGCGTTGTTTTACCCTGTTGTGTACATAAGATAAACTGCAAACATATATACATATTTTTGAAGTTTGGTATATTACCCCACATTCAAAAATTATTAAAATCTAAGAATAAAAGTTAGATAATTATAAAAATGATTACAATATTAACAAAAGTATTAAACGTATCAATAATTACAAATTACAAAATAAAAAAAAAATAATAAGTAAACTAAGGATGATATTGGTACCAATAGGGGTTCCAGGCATAACCATAGGTGCTATAGAATGCTTCGGCAGGGTCATACGTAGGATATGGTGGCTGCATCTCTATAGACCAAGGAGGGAAGATGGGTTTCGGTGTAGGAATATAGTTTCTACCTATATGTTGGCAATGAGCTATGATCTGGTTCTGATGAACTTGCCAATCTTCAAATGCTCTCTGTCTAGCATTTTCGTATTCCTGAGAAGCTATAAACCTATGCATTTCTTGCATCTCATTCCCCCCTCCTACATTACCTTGTTGCTGGTTTCTCTCCACCTGTGGATGTCTACCATGGTATCGTACTGCGGCGTTATTTCGCCTCTTCAAAACTTTTGCACCATGGTATACATTTAAACCTATAGTATCGCGGGGTTCCGGCTCTTCTAGTAATAATCCCCCCCGACTTATATCCACACCGAGATATTCACCAATCAAAGTAATAAAAATACCACCTCCTATTATGCTATGTGGTCGCATCTCCCGAACCATAGCTGATAAATAATAACCCACACAATATGGTATACTTACAGCGCTCTGTGGGTCTCGAATACACATATGGTAAAACAAATCTTGTTCATTTACCTTTTCTTTGTTTTTACCCCTTTGTGTAATCGAATTAGCTAAAAACCTATGTATCACTCTTAATTCGGCTCTATCTATATCCAAATAAGAGTAATTTCCCCCTTTGAAACGGTGATGGCTTGTCATTTGACTCCACACACCGTGTGTATCAAAATTTTCATCTATCTTTCTACCGTTTAGTATCAATCCTCTACAATCGGCAGACGCTAACTCCTCAGGCATATATATACGTAAAGCCTGAGCCATGTCTAGTAAAGACATGTGGCGCATCGAACCGCCTAACAAAAACCTAATAAAAGAACGATCGGTTAAACTAGCTACCCGATCATTCAACTCTATACTACATAACAATTCTTCACACCATACTTTATATACAGGTCTACGTAAGGTGAATAAATGTACCCAGTCATTAAAAGAAGAATTACCATACCTCTGTACAAGTAATTCCCTAATTGGCCCGGCCAATTCTACCGCTTCTAAGGGTCCCCATTCTATGACCCTTGGTACCTCAACAACCTTAGAATGAAGAGTATGCAAACCCCTTTGATATTTTGGATAATCTATCCAAAGTCTGTCAAATCTCAGGTTCGGGTGCAACTCTTCCAAGTGCATATCGGAAAAGGTCATGACTGGATGAGGTACATCCTGCTTGTAGTAGTTATCCACCTCCTGTTGTTCCAAATTCTCAGCAGGAGCATTGCGGGCTTGGGATGAAGATTCACCCCTTTCATTCTGCAAAACACATCAAACACAATTTTTGTGCATCCAAATATGCATTAGTGTCAGCAAAATCATCAATCAAAATAATTACAATGACATTATCAATTTATATCAAACTTAAGCTCATTTTCACATTTTTATCAAATCTACACTTTTTCAAATAAGCATATACGAAAATGTTCGCCAAGTTCATAAGCATTCAACTCAAATAACATGTCAAAATAATCATTACTAACAATTAAACAAGTCTCAAATGGCATTATCTTTCAAAAATCAAGTTCATGAATTTTAGACTTGAAAAAGTCCACTTTAATTCTCAAAATCATGTTTAGGCTCAAAGTTTGGATCATTTAACTACCTAGACATGTTACACTACTCAATTTAGCAATAATTCATGACAAAAATCGGCCATAACCTGTTTATATTAAAAAGCCCCAAATTTGCTCAAGAACACAAACCCTAGATTACTCAAAATTTGAAGTTTAAGGCTTCTAATCATGTTAAACAGCATCAATCTAGGTTATACAAGCATAATACATAAATAATTTAAGCCTAATTACACTAAAAAGCATCAAAATCAAATTGGGGAAAAAATTGCTCAAGAACACCAAATTTCGAATTAAATGGTGTTTAGGTGTAGAAATTTACCGTTTTTCTTGAGTAATTCTTAGATAGCATCCTTCTCAACATGATTTTAGCAAAAAATTTGGTGATTAACGGTTAAAAATTGGGATTTTTGGGGGTGTTTTTCGTGTATTTTCGCAGCTATTTTCGCAGTGTTTTTTTTAGTTGAGGAGTATGAAACTGAGCTGTTGCAGCTCTTTATTTTTTTTCTGTAATCCGGCCCTCCCGCGAGTCGCGGGGATTTACCCTCCAAACTCCGCGACTCGCGGAGATTTTTTTTTTTTTTTTTTTTTATAATCATTAACTTTTGAAACAATTAAGTACTTAATTTTAAAATTTTGTTTCCCTTGTTATTTAGGACGAGGTCGTTTCGGATCGATGTCCTAGTCCGTCCTTCGACAAAATTTTTAAAATTTGTCTTTTTGTAGCGATTGTTTTAAAAGCTAAGATTTTTGGGTTTTTTCAATGTTTTTGGCATACTCTAATTCAATAAGATTAAAAATAATGATAATAAAAGTTCTCGTCCCTCCTTCGGGTAAAGCAATTTCAGTTCAAAGACCTAGTCTTCAACTTACGACGAATTTTAAAAATCATATTCTTAACTTAATGAGATAAAGTAAATTTTTGTTTTTAAATTCACACAACTTAAATATAAAATTCAAAATTATTATTAAAAATTCACACCAAACTTAAAATTTGAAATGCATAAAATTAAAAATTTATATTTTAAAAATTCACACCAAACTTAATTTAAAAATTCATAAATTCATATCAAACTTATATTAATTTTTCAAATATTTACAATTTTAAATATATTGTTTTTACAAAATTTACAATATTAATTTAAGATTTAAATATTAATTTTAAAAACATGGTAAAAATAAAATTAAAAATCTTTTTGGCTTTTTATCCCACTTTAATCAATCAAATATTATCAAAAATATGCGCCCCTCTTTTCGGTAAAGTAATTTCGGTTCCAAGACCTATTTTAACTCATGACGAATTTTTGAAATATTTTGGGTTGATTGATTAAAGATATTTATACCTTAAGAATAAACGTTAAATTTCGCAGTGATGTAATAAATTTTTGAATGATATCAATAATTTCGGTCGCCAAACCTAATTTTATTCAATACCAATTTAATACTTTTTAGCGAACAAATTAGCGTTTATTATCAAAAGGTTAAAAATAAAAATAAAAATAAAAACTGTACAGACATACCTGTGGAATAGATTTCTTAGTTATATGATCTATCCCATTCATAAGATAGTCGGTTTAATTGGTTTTCCATGGCTACATAGGCGTAACCTCGAGCATTCAGTGTCTTTTCTTCTAAACATATGAACGGTCCGTCTCTGCATAAAGTAACAAATTCGGTATTTGAATAGGTTTGATTATTTGAACATTTACCTCCATGTGACCATTTTCCGCATTTGTGACATCGTTCTAGGTGTCGTGCTCTTCTTTTCGCTGCGGATTTTGATTTTCCTTTACCAAATTGTAACTTATTATCTTCGCATCTGGATTCTTTTCTAACTCCGTCCATTCTTTCTCTGATTACTGATACTATTTCACTTGGTAGTATGTCATTATTTCTTTTAGTGATCAAAGCGTGTAGCATTAGACCATGGTTTAGTTCACAGGCAGTCTTCATTTTGTAAAAACCTAAAAAAAATAAAAATTCAGAATGGGGGGAGAAGACTAGTTCTTTAGGGTCTGCTAGGGAAAGACCATTCGGGTTCCATTTTCGAGAACTACACGAAAACAGACAATCTAACTCTAACAGAAATACATATTATCCTTTAAAGACTTGATTCTCCCCACACTTAGTTAGCTGTGGTGTCGAAATTGTGATTAACTTCGTTGTCGACTTCCATCGGACCATGTATGTAATGTTTAACTCTGTGACCATTAACTTTAAATTCAATCCCATTTGAATTTATTAATTCTATCGTTCCGTATGGGAAAACTCTTTTGACTATGAATGGTCCAGACCATCTTGATTTCAATTTTCCAGGAAATAGCTTGAATCGTGAATTGAAAAGAAGAACTCTGTCTCCTTCTTTAAATTCTTTTGAACTTCTGATTCTTTTATCATGCCATTTCTTCGTTCTTTCTTTATAGATTAACGAATTTTCGTATGCTTCATGTCTTAATTCTTCTAATTCATTTAGTTGACTTAATTGTAGACGTCCGGCTTCATGTAAATCAAGATTACATGTTTTCAAAGCCCAAAATGCTTTGTGTTCAATTTCTACTGGAAGATGACATGCTTTTCCATAAACAAGTCTAAAAGGTGTGGTTCCAATTGGAGTTTTGTAGGCTGTTCTAAAAGCCCAGAGTGCATCCTCCAATTTAATGGACCATTCCTTCGGATTTGATCCTACGGTTTTCTCTAGAATACGTTTTAAAGCTCGGTTGGTATTTTCAACTTGTCCACTTGTTTGTGGATGATATGCGGTGGAGATTTTATGAGTTACTCCATATCTTTTAAGAACTTTCTCAAGTTGATTATTACAGAAATGAGTACCCCGATCACTTATTAAAGCTTTCGGTGTTCCAAACCTTGCAAAAAGACGTTTTAAAATGTTGACTACAACTCGTGCATCGTTAGTTGGGAGAGCTTGTGCTTCCGCCCATTTAGATACATAATCAATGGCTATGAGTATATATAGATTATTATGAGATTTTGGAAATGGACCCATAAAGTCAATACCCCAAATGTCAAATACTTCACATACTTGGATGACATTTTGTGGCATTTCATCACGTTGACTTATTTTTCCGGCCCTTTGACATGCATCACAGGATTTGCAAAGAAGGTGTGCGTCTTTGTAAATTGTAGGCCAATAGAATCCAGCTTCATAAACTTTTCTTGCTGTTAGTTGAGGCCCATAATGCCCTCCTGTTGGTCCTGTGTGACAATGGTTTAAAATTTTACTAGCTTCATCTCCAAATACACATCGGCGTATTATTCCATCAGGACAACTTTTAAACAAATGTGGATCTTCCCAGAAATAGTGTTTTATATCACTGAAGAATTTCTTTCGTCTTTGGTACGATAATCCTTTTTCAAGGAATCCACAAACTAAGTAGTTTGCATAGTCTGCAAACCATGGGATTTCTTTATAATCTATCTTCAATAGATATTCATCAGGAAAGTTGTCTTGTATGGCCGATTCATTCAGAACTTCTAATTCGGGATTTTCAAGACGAGAAAGATGATCAGCGGCGAGATTTTCTGCTCCTCTTTTATCTCGGATTTCAATATCAAACTCTTGTAAGAGTAAGATCCAACGGATTAATATTGGTTTAGCATCTTGTTTTGAAAATAGGTATCTAAGAGCAGAATGGTCGGTATAGACCACCGTTTTTGCTAGAACGAGATATGATCGAAATTTGTCAAAAGCAAAGACAATAGCAAGGAGTTCTTTTTCAGTAGTTGTATAGTTTGTTTGTGCTCCTTGTAACGTCTTACTAGCATAATATATAGGTTGAAATCGTTTTTCGATCCTTTGTCCTAAAACGGCTCCCATTGCAAAATCACTTGCATCGCACATTAGTTCAAATGGTAGATTCCAATTTGGTGTTATCATGATTGGTGCATTAGTGAGTTTCTCTTTAAGAATATTAAAAGATTTGATACACTCATCTGAAAAGATGAATGGCGCATCCTTTTCTAGGAGTTTATTCATAGGAGTGGCAATTTTAGAAAAATCTTTTATGAAACGTCGGTAAAAACCGGCATGCCCTAGAAAACTCCTAACTCCTCTAACATTGGTGGGATGTGGAAGTTTAGCAATTACATCTACTTTAGCTCTATCCACTTCAATTCCTTCTTTTGAAATTTTATGTCCAAGAACGATGCCTTCTTTAACCATGAAATGGCATTTCTCCCAATTAAGTACTAGATTTGATTTTTCGCATCTAATTAGCATTCGTTCCAGATTAACTAGACATGATTTAAATGTATCACCGAAGACTGAAAAGTCATCCATGAAAACTTCCATGCATTCTTCTATCATATCGTGAAAAATCGCCATCATGCACCTTTGAAAGGTTGCAGGGGCATTACAAAGTCCAAATGGCATGCGTTTGTAAGCAAAAGTACCATAAGGGCACGTGAATGTGGTTTTCTCTTGATCTTCGGGTGCTATTGGAATTTGAAAATATCCGGAAAATCCATCTAGAAAACAATAGTAACTATTTCCGGCTAATCTTTCCAACATTTGATCTATGAAAGGTAAGGGAAAGTGATCTTTTCTGGTGGCGTCATTTAATTTTCTATAATCAATACATACACGCCATCCTGTTACAGTCCTAGTAGGAATAAGCTCATTTTTCTCATTTGTAATGACAGTCATGCCACCCTTCTTAGGCACGCATTGAACTGGGCTTACCCATGGACTATCAGAGATTGGATAAATTAAACCTGCATCTAGCAGTTTAATAATCTCTTTCTTAACTACATCTTGCATATTAGGATTTAGTCTTCGTTGGCGTTGCACATACGTTTTATGACCTTCTTCCATAAGGATTTTATGTGTGCAATACGAAGGACTTATTCCTTTAATATCATGAATCTTCCATGCAATGGCTGGTTTATGAGCTTTCAACACAGAAATGAGTTGTGATTTCTCATTTTCAGTAAGAGAAGACGATATTATTACAGGTAATTCAGATTCACCATGTAAATAAGCGTATTCCAAATGGTTTGGAAGTGGCTTTAACTCTAATTTCGGAGGTTCTTCTATCGATGATTTATATCGATATCTGTCTTCTTCTTTTAGCATTTGAATTTCTTCTGTTGTTGGTTCATATCCATTAGCTATAAGTGTAGCTAACATTTCAGCTTCATCAATTGGTTCATTACCTTCTCCTAAAGAACATTCTCCTGTTCCTTGTAATTCTGGAAATTCTTCTAATAATTCTGCATGTGCATCTATAGTTTGAATATAATAACATGTATCATCTGCAGATTGTGGTTGTTGCATTGCTCTATCAACTGAAAAGGTAACACTCTCATCCTCTATACTTAGGGTCAGTTTCTTACCGAACACGTCTATCATTGCTTTAGCCGTGTTTAAGAATGGTCTTCCTAATATGAGAGGAACTTGAGAATCTTCTTCCATGTCTAAAACAACAAAATCTACTGGAAATACTAAAGTACCAACTTTAACTAGCATGTTCTCCATTATCCCTCTAGGATATTTTATTGATCTATCGGCTAGTTGTATGCTTATTCTGGTTGGTTTCAATTCTCCAAGGTCTAGTTTAGCGTATAGTGAATACGGCATTAGATTTATACTAGCACCTAAGTCTGCCAATGCTTCTATTGAACTAAGACTACCCAGAAAACATGGAATTGTGAAACTTCCTGGATCAGATAGTTTTTCTGGTATCTTATTCAACAGCACTGCTGAACAATTAGCATTCATAGTAACAGCCGAGAGTTCTTCCATTTTCTTTCTATTTGAGATTAGATCTTTCAAGAATTTAGCATATCTAGGCATTCCTGAAATCACATCAATGAAAGGAAGATTTACATTTATCTGTTTAAACATATCCAAAAATTTGGATTGCTCGGCTTCAAGTTTTTCTTTCTTCATTTTACTCGGGTAAGGAAGTGGTGGTTGGTATGGTTTAACATAAGGTTTAGCCTTAGCTGTGTTATCTTCTTTAACCTTTTCAACTACCGGTTCTTTTTCCTTATCTTGATCAGGTTGTGGTTCTTGTGGAGTAGGAATGGTTTCATCAGAAGTTACAGGTATTTCAGGTGGTTTAAGTGTTGTACCACTTCTTGTGGTAATGGCTTTAGCTGATTCATTTCGGGGGTTAGCATTTGTATCGCTTGGTAAACTTCCCGGTTTTCTTTCACCTATTAACCTTGCTAGGTTACTTACTTCTTGTTCCAGATTTTGAATAGAAGCTTGTTGATTTCTAAATGCTTGAGCATTTTGTTCATTAGTTTGTTTCTGAGATGTGAAAAACTGCGTTTGAGTTTCAACTAGCTTCGTCATCATATCTTCTAAATTCGGCTTTTTATCATCGGTTTGTTGTGGTGGTTTGTTTTGAAAATTAGGTCTTTGCTGGTTGTAAGTATTATTGGATACTTGTTGATTGCTAGGACCTTGTTGGTTGTTGTATGGAATATTTCGGTTATAATTCTGGTTTTGATTGTAAATCGGTCTTGGCGGTTGATAATTATTCTGATAATTATTTCCAGGCCTTTGGTTTATGTATGAAATATTCTCTCTTTGTTCCATTGTTAATTCAATACTGAGACAATCTTTTGTCAAATGTGGTCCTCCACACTGCTCACAACTAATTCGTATTGAGTGAATATCTTTAGTCATCTTTTCCATTCGTCTCTCCACAGCATCTATCTTTGCGGAAATGGAATCTAAGTCATGGCTAGAATCGGCTCTAGCTGCTTTAGATGATCTAATGATATCTTTTTCTTGGTGCCACTCATGTGAGTGGGAAGCAGTATTATCAATAATTTTGTAAGCATCAGTTTCGGTTTTCTTCATAATAGAACCACCAGCTGCTATATCTATGTCTTTTCTTGTAGTGATGTCGCATCCTTGGTAGAATATTTGTACTATTTGACAGGTGTCTAAACCATGTTGCGGACATCCTCTTAACAACTTTCCATATCTTGTCCACGCCTCATATAGAGTTTCATTTGGCTTCTGTGTGAACGTAACAATTTCTGCTTGAAGTCTTACGGCTTTAGATGCAGGAAAGAATTGTTTAAGAAATTTGTCAACTAAAACGTCCCATGTATCGATCGCCCCTTCAGGTAACGATTCCAACCAATCTTTGGCTTCTCCCTTTAAAGTCCAGGGAAATAACATGAGATATATCTGTTCATCCTCCACTTCTCGGATTTTAAATAGTGTGCAGATCCTATTAAAGGTACGTAGATGTTCATTTGGATCTTCCTTCGGCGCACCACTAAATTGGCATTGATTAGTCACCATGTGTAGAATTTGTCCTTTGATTTCATAATCTGGCGCATTAATGTCTGGATGAGTAATTGCGTGACCTTGGCCAGTGCGTTTAGCTCTCATTCGGTCTTCCATACTTAAAGGTTCCAGATTCTCCATAATTGAATTTGTTGAATCGGTATCACTAGATGATTCTGATTTAATAGTTCGTTCCTCAACAATCTCTGTTTGAATGATTGGTGGCTCCGGAGGAAAGTTTAATGGTTAAGGATCTACGAACCGTTCCTGAATATTCTCTGGATTCTCAATTGTGAGGTCGGGTTCAAAAAATGGATTATCGGAAATTTGAACTGAGGTTCTTGGTCGACTGGATGACGATTCTAAAGAAAAATCAACGGCGGTTATATTTGCTAAATGTCTTGATCTAGTTACAGGTGGTGAACGTACAAAAGGTGGTGAACGTCTTGCTCGGTGCATTCACTGAATATCCTATTAGTTTTTAAAAGGAAAGAAAAATTATAATAAGTTATCCAATTAATAGACTTTTCTGATTTTGCCCACGTTTCGAATAGCCAAAAGATGCAGCAGAGGGGCAGGATTCGTTTGGTCTCAATATAATTGAGGACAGTTTGGCTCCAATAACCCGGTCCACGTACAAATGCAACTATTACTACGAACCAGAAAATTTTGATGTCTATCAATTTAACCACTCAAAATAAATTTTCGTAATTTTAAGAAATTTAGATAAGAAGTAGAATAAAAAAAATCTAAGTCCTAAAACTAGAATAGCGAGAAATAAGAAAGAAAAAGAGTTCGTCGAAAAAGGTCGAAAAAGAAAAAATGGTTGAAAAATAAAAGGTGACGGAAAAATAAAAGAAACTTATAAAAACTTAAAAATACTTGACTAACCTAACCTTATTACTACAACTAACTTAAAATTATAATCGCAAATTGAAATTACTAATTGGAATGATAATTGATACATAGAAAAAGGTGTCTAAAAATTTTAAAGCTTACAAGAAAAACTAAATCCCAAATGGAAATAACTTAAAAAGAAACTAAAACTTAAAAAGGCGTCGCAAAATTCTAAAGTACCTAAATCTTAGTCTAAAGAAAAAGCACTTAAGGAATTCTACGGCAAAGCCTAAAAATCTAGGAGTAAAAATAACTATAGCAAAAACTAAGTTTAAAATTAAATATGAGCTAACAATACAAAAGTTATGCTACAACGATTAAAAAGGGACAAAATATAAAAATATACAAAAAGTTGTAAAAAGTACAATTTTTATAAAAAATATTATTTTTATATTATTTATTTAATTAAACTATTAATTTTACAATTTAATAAAACTAATTTAATACTAAATACAAATTAATTAAAAAGTAAATCTTAAAATAAAACTAATAATAATAATAATAATAATAATAATAATAATAATTAATACCCGTAATTAATGCTGAATTAGGGCTTCCTGTTCGCGTGTCAGAGAAGCTCCACGAGTTGCGGTATTAATTAAAGAAAACCCCGCGAGTCGCGGGGTTCAGAAATTCAGATGACAGCTTTTAATTTCTACGCGTTTTTTTTTATTTATTTATTTTTATTTTCTGTTTTCTGTTTTTTTCTATAAATAAAAGATATTTAATAAAACTTATATTTTTATAAATTAAAATAAAAATAAAGAAACTTTATAAAACTTAAATATTTAACAAAATCTTAAAAAATACTTATATTTTTGTTTTTCTTTTTATATTTTTGAATAATTAAAACGTATTTTTACAAAAACGAATTTTAATAAAAGTTAACAAAAAATCTTTTTTTTTATTAGCGTTGCGCTTCCGGCGTTTAAGAGTGTTCCCCGGCAGCGGCGCCAAAAATTACTTGATGTCAAAGCAGAGGGGTATAAAATACTATTAATTTTTACAAGGAAATACTATTAAATACGATACAATTTTACACAAGATATTTATTTATTTATAAAATGGATATACTTAAACCTTGCTACAACACTTATAGGCAGTGTACCTAATCGTACAGTAGTGTAGTTTTTAGTAAGTCCGGTTCGTTCCACAGGGAAATCTTTAAACAAAGCTCAACGCTATATTAGTTTACTTTTATTAAAAATACAAATATATATATAAGTAATATTATTATTATAAAGGGGGGTTTTTACCGTTTAATGACCGGTTTGTCGATTTTAAAACTTTAGTCGCAGTTAAAACCTAATGTAAAATATTAAATAAATAAAAGACTTAATTTAAAACGTAAAGTAAATAACGATAATGAAATTGCGAATAATAAAAGTGCGATAAAATAAAATTGCGATAATTAAAAAGTACGATAATTAAAAGTGCGATTAAATAACAATAAATAAAAGTGCGATAATTAGAAGTGCAATTAAATATAAAATAAAGGAAATTAAATATGAAATAAAAGAATTATGCTTATTTAAACTTCCGTAATCATGATGTTTGACATGTTGATTTTAGTTTTATGCCCATGGGTTAATTGTCCTTTGTCCTGGATTATTTAATATGTCCGTCTGGTTTTTGTCCATAACAGTCCATCAGTCATAAATATAAAATGCGAGTGTCCTCGTCAAATTATTATTATACCCGAAGTTAAATATTCCAACTAATTGGGGATTCGAATTGTAACAAGGTTTTAATACTTTGTTTAATGAATACACCAGGTTATCGACTGCGTGTAAACCAAGGTTTTACTACTTTGTTAACAATTACACCAATTACCCTTGAATGTAATTTCACCCCTGTTTTAATTATTCTAGTGGCTATTAATCCATTCCCGTGTCCGGTTAAATGAACGATTATTCGTACATATAAATACCCCGCCCATCGTGTACGATCGAGTGTATATGGTAATTTATAGGGACGCCCAATTGTAAATCTTTATATTAACATTAACAAACTTTCATTTAGTTAAACAAATATAAAGCCCATTAATAGCCCATAGTCTAATTTCCACAAGTGTCGTTCTTTTGTCCAAACCCCAATTATGGTACAAAGCCCAATTACCCAATTTTAGTAATTAGCCCAACATCATGATTACTTCGTTTTAAATAAGCATAATAATAACTTAGCTACGAGACATTAATATAAAAAGGTTGAACATAACTTACAATGATTAAAAATAGCGTAGCGTTACACGGACAGAATTTCGACTTACACCCTTACAACATTCGCTAACATACCCTTATTATTAGAATTATAATTAAAATTAAAATTAAAATATAAATTATATATATATATATCGTATATATGAGAGAAGAGAGAAAATAGATTATAAATTGTGATCAGAATTCGGTTGGCTTTATAGGAATTTTCGATTTTTGGGGCTCCGCGACTCGCGGTGAATTTTCTCTTCAAACTCCGCGAGTCGCGGAGAATGTATTTACAGCTCACACCCTTGGAGTCTTTCTCTGCCGACGGTTTTTAATATATATATAATATATATATATAATTAATATAATTAATTATATATTATATTATATTTATATACATAGTTAACTTGTAATTTTTAGTCCGTTGCGTCGAGCGTTAAGAGTTGACTCTGATCCCGGTTCCGGATTTTCGAACGTCCTTGCGTACAATTTTATATTTTGTACTTTGCGTTTTGAATCTTGTACTCTTGTAATTTCGAGACGTTTCTTATCAATAATTGGAACCTTTTTTATTGTCTTTTGTACTTTTGAGCTTTTTGGTCGTTTGCGTCTTCAATTCGTCGAATCTGTCTTTTGTCTTCACCTTTTATTATTTAAACGAATATCACTTGTAAATAGAACAATTGCAACTAAAAGCTTGTCTTTCTTGAGGAATAATGCTATGAAATATATGTTCGTTTTTAGCATTATCACTTGTACTCTTGTCATTTTTAGACGTTCCTCATCAATAAATTGAACCTCTTGAACTGTATCTTGTTCATTTGAGCTTTTTGGACCTTTCCGTCTTCAATTCGTCGTTTTCGCCTTTTGTCTTCGCACTTATTTAATATAAACAAATATTACTTTAAAATGGAACAATTGCAACTAAAATCTTGTCTTTCTTGGGGGATAATGCTATGAAATATATGTTCCTTTTTAGTCTTATCAGCACATAACGGAAATTCAAATATGGAAATATTTCTACTTGAACGCCTGAAAGGCATACCTTCTCGACTCGAAATCAAGGAAACTGAAATTCGTTATGTTTGCACGAAGAATTTGAATACTTAATTATGGATCCGATCAATCTTCTTGTCATCATGTACCACATTACATAACTCTGTTACTTTACCGTTACCGTCTGATATTACTGGGACTTAAGGTAACACACAATCCAAGGATACTTCTTTCTTCTTCGACTTATCGTCCTCATGCTCCTGATACGGCCAACTACTACTCAACCCCGAACTATAAAACTACGTGTACTATCTCGTTTCCCACCCAGTCTCAACATTTGACCACTAGATGCGCGATATGGCTACCTCAAGGTATAAACTCATCCTGTTCTAAGTCCTTATTTCACTTCTATCTTTTTCGCTTGTACTTCCGTATGAGGAAACCTTTGTAATATTGCTCTATGGAGAGAAAGGCTCTTCACGTATTACTAGTATTCGCCACGATGGTGACTAGCCCTGACGAACATTTTCAGTAGCCGATAAGGAACTTGTTCCAACAAACGTCTTCGAACCCTAACTAACTTATTCAAACACATCTTAAAGAATTATATTCCAACCTGGTGTACCATTGTCAATTATCTCGGATCAAAATGCTCGTTTCACTTCTAGTTTTGCAAGAAACCTTGGGAACACGCTTAGACATGAGTACCACGTATCATCCACAAACTGACGGAACGAGCAAACGTACGATTCAAATCTTGGAAAGACATGTTACAAACTGGTAATGTTACCTTTAGTAGTTCCTCTTACAACGATAGCAATAACTCGTATATTAATGCCGCACTTCCGAAACCCTATATGACCGCACATGTCATACCCCTATTCGTTGGACCAAAGCATGTGGCAAGCAAATCACCGAATCCGAACTCATTCAAGAAATAACAGTTAAGATCGTTCAAGTCCGAGAAGGGCTCAAGACAGCCCGTAGTCGCCAAAAGGACTATGCCGATGTTAGGCGTAAACCTTCCGAATTCCAAGTCAGTAACCGTGTAATATTGAAAAACCGCACCTTGGAAAGGTGTAATCCATTTCGGAAAATTGAGGAAAGTTATATCCGCAATATTGATCCTTCCGAAATCTTGGGGCGTATTGGAACCGCTACCTACCGTTTAGAACTTCAGACTCAATTAAGTATCCGTTTACCCTACGTTCCATGTAACCAACTTAGAGACGTGTCCTGCGGAACAGGAACGTGCTACTCTTCTAGATAAACTTACTATCAATGACAAACTTCTCTTCGTAGAAAGACCGGTTGAATTTGTGGATCGTAAAACCAAGCTTTAATACTACGTAACACCCCGACTATCCAGATTCGTGGAATATCCAAGAAAGTACCTTCACTCATTCGTAGAGTTACAACACTGGGTCTCGAGTAAGAGACATCGACTATTACTTTCAACTTAATTTCGGGACGAAATTTCTTTTAAGGTGTGGGTAATGTAACATCCCGCATTTTTCCGTTAAATTATTTTAACTCCCGTCTTTCTTTATTATTATTTTATTTTAATAATATTCTTCGTATCTAGATTCGTAACCTCTGTTAGCAAACATTCATAATATTTTCATTATTGGATTATAACGTCTCCCGTACTCTCGTGTAATTCAAAATAATTCGTTTGGTTAATTCCCGCACCCGTTTTGAAACTTGAGGGACCGAGGTTGCCAAGTGGGCAAACTAGTTGACTAGGTCAACTAGTCAACCCACCTTATCCACCACTCATTTCCACCTCCACCTCCTCTTCCTCTCTTTCTCTCTTCTTACTTCCATTTTTGAACCATAACACCCAAACACACAAATTCATCATCTAATTTCGGATTTGGAGGCTAACATCAAAACAAATTACATATTTGGAATCCTCTCTTCATCCTCTACAATTTGATACCAATTTCATCTCATTTGGGTAACTTTCTAAAATCACTAGATTTTGTGTTCTTGATGTTTTTGAATTATAAAAGTGTTAATTAGTGTCTATGGGTCGTGTATAACTTGAATATATGTTTTGTTTGCTCGATTTTTCGTTTAGAGTAACTAGTTTGAACTTTTGAAATGGGTTTGCTTAATCTTGCATTTTGGAAGATTAAATGTTGTTAAATTGTTAAAGTTCATGTTTTAATTGTGTTACTAGCATCATTAGCTACATTTTGATGTGTAGGTTGATTTGTAAAAGTTCAAAAACATGATTAATGATTTTTTGATTCTTGATTAGGGTTGATCGTTCTTGAGATGAACTTTTTGATGCTTGAATGCCATGAAATGTTAATTGTAAGTGTGTAGTTGTAATGTATGTTTCATTACCTTCAAAACGGCATATCATATGTGTGAATTGGATTCCCGAAACTTAAAATGCATCTTGTGAGCTTGAAACTTAGAAAATGGACTTTTAATGATCACATGACGAGAAATCGATTATTGAAAATGATGTTTTTGGTTGATGAAACATGTTTAGTTGTATTCCTTGTCAAAATACCTTTCCAACGATATAAGATACATGTTTTGAATGTTTACGGTTCTCGATTTATGGTTATTTGAAGTTTGGTTCGTGCACTTGAAAATGCAGCAACAGCACCTGAAACCAGGGGCCTCGCTATAGCGAGCCCTGGTGTGAACAAAATCTCGCTATAGCGAGAATAGGTTATGTCCCAATTTTTTTATGTTTTTCACAACTTCGTTCCCGCTTACTCGCAACTCCGATTAACATGAAACT
Organism: Rutidosis leptorrhynchoides; assembly: GCF_046630445.1. Taxonomy (NCBI): domain Eukaryota; kingdom Viridiplantae; phylum Streptophyta; class Magnoliopsida; order Asterales; family Asteraceae; genus Rutidosis; species Rutidosis leptorrhynchoides. The sequence continues at coordinate 465,224,909 of NC_092333.1, forward strand.
TAGCCAACATGCTTATATATGGTTTCTCATCATGGAAAAATTGTCGAAAACCCGACCCGACCCCGTTGACTTTAACTTTGACTTTGACCAAAGTTTGACTTTTTGTCAAACTTAACCAAGTGATTATGCAACTTTTCTAACATGATTCTATACTTGTATCTTGCATGAAACTTGACAATTTGATTTCACATGCTACATAATCGAGTCATAACGAGCCATAGGACTAATTGAACATCTTTGACCTATCGTGTTTACCGTTATTAATACAACCTATATGTTTAGGTCAAGACTAGCTTTGTCTTTGCACGCGTTTACTTGTTGAAGTACTTTATTACTCTTGCACTCAAGGTGAGATCATAGTCCCACTTTTACTCTTTTGAACTTACATTTGGGATGAGAAAACATAAACATTTCTTTTTAACTAAGTGAACACAAGTAGAGGAAAACAAACATTCTACATACGAGTTTAGAACAAAATCCTCAATTCGATTATCATTAGTTACTCTTGCAGTGTGTAAGTGTAGGCGTGAACTTATGTTGTATGGCCATATGGGTTTGACAAACCCTCATTCGAACGGTTCGCTACCGTTGTATCGGATGAAATGTATTTTCGGGAAACAGTGTTGTTCTAGCACTATTAATGGGGTATCAACGGACGGAATGTTAAGCCTTGATAATTGGGTGCTCGTGAATATTAACTTTTAGAATGTACTACTATTTTATCAATGTTGCAAATCTTGTGGTTCGACTTACTTTTACTCACTTACTTACTTAAACCTGTGATTTCACCAACGTTTTCGTTGACAGATTTCTATGTTTTTCTCAGGTCTTTGAACGATATGTGAAACATGCTTCCGCTCATTATTTGATACTTGCATTGGATGTCGAGTATACATTCATTACTTGGAGCGTCTTTTGACTTTCTTTAAAACTGTGTCGCATAGAATTCACTTGTACTCATGACTTTGTAACGAAACTTTTGGTTGAAACAATTCTTGTAAACTTTGAAACAATCTTTACTTTGAAAGGAATGCGACATATCTTTGGTCAAACGTCTGTTTTAAAGACCTATGACCGTGTAATGGGACCTACGTAGACGACGCCGTCAATTGACGATTTGTCGGGGTCGCCACACCTAGGGTTAATATGAATCAGTATAACCTCAATATGGTAAAGCCTTTTTCCTCTTGTATTAATTTCATGGATAATAATATTGTTTATGTTATTATAAAAATTATCATTATACTTATCATTATCATTGTCATCATCATATAATGTTTAAAGTTTGAGTTCTTCATTTATTTGCTTGATGAACTGTCAATATTCCATAGTTAGTTTATGCAACAACAAAGAATTCATAAGTTTCGTACTTCTGTTTAATTTGTTGTCCGGCTACTAATTAATTCAATGTCTTAAAACGGTGGTCCTTTCTGATGGCATTGCTTAGGTGCACAACGTAACCGCAAAAAAGACTCAAAAAAGAGGAGACATAATGAGTTTCGGTATGCTTTTCATTCTAAACGATCTACATTTTCTTATTGATTGATGTTAGTTTAGTAAACAATTTTCTTTTGTCTCTCTTTTTATATTACTTTTACTATTATGTTATAATAGTTGGTGCTTTGTGCGGGAGGAACCTGTGAAAATTCCAAGGAATTTGTATGACCTCATTAAGGAAGCGGTTCAACATAGGAGATGTTTTAAGACAAATCCAGATAACCAGACTTATGAAGACGCTGTGCTTGGTGCTGAATATGATATTGAGATTGTTAGTGACATGTATAAGGGAGATGATCTGCCAGGTAAATGGAAATAGTATGTTTCAGTTCAATCAAGGGCTCTTTTTTTTTATAGTAAAGCTTTGGAGTCTATTGATTGATTATATATCAAATCAAATGTTTATTTTTGTAACTATTTATACATACATACAACATTATATATTAACCATTTCTTGCAGTGACCCGAACATTGCAGAGACCCTTGTAGAAAATAACCGTCTTGTTCCAGTGGAATATGAGGATACAGTTACTTATGCAAAGATAAATGGTGTGCATCTTAATTATTTTTACCATGTTCTTATATTTATGTACAATATTGCGCGGTGGAAAGAAATTAATACCTCGTGAATGATGGTAACTTAACTTGGTAACAGAACCGTGTCCGTCGAGGGAGATTCTAGAAACACATTTCGTTCACTTAAATGAGAGAGAAGGAGATCTGGCTAGCTTTCACAGAGTTCGTTATGGGGCCACCGGTATATATGCCTAAGATTACCGTCCCTTTTATTTTTCATATTATTTTTATTTATTTATATCATCTACACATCTATTCCCGGCACACATGTTCTCAGCACACATTTTTATTATATTTTTGCCTTTGACACCCTACACTTGGCTCGTTATCTTTTGGCTCCTTGTCATTTGATCTGGGGAATCAACCAGTGAATTTCGTCTTCTATTGTAGCGATACGAACTAAGAAGCAATAGTAAAAGAAAAAGAAGCTATCATCATCTCTGGGATCATGCGAATGAAATAAGGTCGCTTGACCTTAAACATCCGATGGTTAGCCTTGTTGGCAACTTTGCCGTTGATACCTTCAACAAGGCCTATGAGTTGGTACGTATGCGTGGTTTCCTACCCATCCATCCAGCAAGTGGCCTGCCTTTAACATAATTTTGTTTCTTTAACTATCCTTGGTTGTCATTTTACTAATTATTATTAGCAAATTTATTATATATGTTGTTAGATTGTCAATGAGAAGCAACACAAGCGCATCGATCATGCTGAGTTTATCAAGTGCGAATATAAAATACATCTTGGGTACTTCCGCGAGTATTTCTTCTACTTGACAATAAAGGCCGTTGAAAAAGGGAAGGAAGGCTTGTATGAAACCAAAGTTATATGTGATATGTTTGACGGTAACAGATCACTCAACATGTTTGCTCTCACTACACCAACACCAGGTATGTGATTATTTGGATGTTTCAAGTCTCAAAAAGATAAGAAAAACATATATATAGTTTATGTAATCATATTTATTTAACATAAAAGTAGTTAACAAAAATTGCCTTTTTATAAAATGTCATGAATCAATGTGATTTCGGTTCAACGTGAAACTATTAAAAGGGTTTTAATTCCATCCAATTTGCCAACTCTATTGGTATATATATACTAGTAGAGCTTTTGGATGTGCATATGCACAGCCCATGATTCGATTTGTCATCAATAATAAGTAGATGCTAAAAATAAAAAAACTTTCCTTATAACATGAGATATTGATACTATTCTTAAACCGATATCATCGTCTGGTTTGGTGACCAATGACAAACATGTTCAATTTTCTTATATGTCTAATGGGGAAAATAATTAGTAATCAAAATCAAATCCGTCTCCACCCTTAATTAATTATATACATAAATCACCAATTCAAAACTCTAATAGATTTGAACACTGATGTAAAGGAATATATATATATATATATATATATATATATATATATATATATATATATATATATATATATATATATATATATATATATATATATATATATATATATAGTATTTCATGTCTTCATGATATCTCCAAACAAATCACATATCTTACCCCAAGATAGATACAAATCATGTTCTCTGTCATTGTCGTGTTCAAAATGTTCTCCAGTAATATTCATATATTCATATAAATGTTCATCGCTGTCGTGGGGATGGAAATTTTTTCCATTTGGTACGCGGACGCTTTTGCTTCTGGTAATATATAGTTGATTTTGTATACGACTGTAGGTCCAACTTGCGTGCGGATGAAGGACGATGCGTGTAAATATTGTGGATGTAAGTAAGGTGATGAATAACGTACACAACATGTTCATTCACCAGAAAAACCATGGCTCTTAAAATTAGGATCAGACAACCCTTTGATAAACCAAAGTTTGATCTTTATTATAACATTCGTCGACACAACCTACCGATAAACCAAAGTTTAATCTCTGTTATAGTATTCATCGACACAAACTTCAATGAAGTTGTTATACGTAGTACTAAATTTGAGCTTTCAACAAGGGCTTTTGAGTTTCACTTTCTAACTTCTCAATTCACGAAACCTTATAGTCGGTATATTTTTTAGCACCCCGTCTGTATACCTATGGAAATTCTATCGATCGGGTTAAACAGAAACCCAAACTCCACAACGGCTACAAACAATAAGAAACGTATATATTCAAACACAACAACAATGAATTAACATACTACAATATTTACATGTATATTTAAACACAATAGAAATAAAGGCTTAACAAATAAAATTACATGATATACAAGGCGTAAGAAAAAGAAAGACATAAATTACATTCTTTAGTTTCAAGTTATAATTGGATTTTTCATTTACAGATAGAAGAATGGTGGGAAACTTTGTAGCGACCCCGACAAATCGTCAAGTGACGGCGTCGTCTACGTATGGTCCCATTACAAGGTTATAAGTATTTACAACAAAGTTTGACCGAAAATATGTCGCATTCATTTCATAAAAGGATGTTTCAATGTTTACAAAAGTAATTCCCAAGACAAGTACATAACAAAAGTTATAGTTCATATGAAACACGTGCGACATAATTTAAAGTAGCCAAAAGACGCTCCACAATGCAAGTATACTCGACATCCAAAGCAAGTATCAAAAATTATGTGCGGAAGCATGTAACACCTAAGTTCAAGGACCTGAGAAAAACATAGAGAATTTGTCAACGAAAACGTTGGTGAAATCATAGGTTTAAATAAGTAAGTGAAATAAAGGTAAGTCGAACCACAAGATTTGCAACATTGATAAAGTAGTAAAACATTCTAAAAGTTAATATTCACGAGCACCCAATTATCAAGGCTTAACGTTTCCTTCCATTGAACCCCATCATAATAGTGTTAGAACATACACTGTTTCTCGAAAATATATTTCACCCGTAGACGGTAGCGAACCGTCCGAAGTGAGGGTTTGTCAAACCCATATGGCCATATAACATAAGTTCTCGCTTACACCCGTCAAGTGTAACTAATGATAATCGAATTGAGGATTTGTGTTCAAACTCGTATGTAGAATGTTTGTTTTCCTGTACTTGGGTTCACTTAGTTTAAAAGAACGTTTATGTTTTCTCATCCCAAAAGTAAGTTCAAAAAAAGAGTAAAAGTGGGACTATGATCTCACCTTTGATTGCAAGAGTAAATAAGTACTTCAACAAGTAACGTGCGCAAAGGACAACGCTAGTCTCGACCTAAACAATTAGGTTGTATCAATAACGATAGTCACGAAAGGTCAAAGTTGTTCAATTAGTCCTATGGCTCGACACAACTCAATTATGTGGCATGTGAAGCAAATTGTCAAGTTTCATGCAAGATACAAGTATAAAATCATGTTAGAAAGATTGCATAATTAATTGGTTAAGTTTGACAAAAAGTCAAACTTTGGTCGGTCAAGGTCAACGAAAAAGTCAACATGTTCGGGTCGGGTCTCGGACAAGTTTTCTATGCTAATTATTCATATATAAGCATGTTGGGACAAGTTGCATGTGAATTGGAGGTCTAGAACGTGCCAAACATTTTTCATAAAATGGACACCGGAGACAGAAGCTGGGCACGGCTTATGCCGCGCCGCGGCACCCATCTGTCGCGCCGCGACAATACGCGGGTGCTGGTGCCTGGCCTGTTTCACTTGTCCAAACTTGATCCAAATTTCAAATAAGCATAAAACGCAAACCACAAACACTTAGGACTCGCACCTTATATCGTTGGAAAGCTCTTTTGACATAGAATGCAACTAAACACAATTTAACAATCAAAACCCTCATTTGTAACAACCGAGTTTTCCAACCAAGTGATCATTAAATGCACACATTAATGCTTCAAACTCACCAATGCACATTTAATGATTTGGGCATTCAATGCATACATATGACATGCCATTTTGTAGGTAATTGAGCATACAATACAACTAACAACTTACTAACAACAAATCATGGCAATCAATGCATCAATTAATCATTTCAAGTTCATCAAACCCTAACCCAAAATCACAAATTCAACAATCTTGCATATGAGACTAATCCATGTCAACCTACCTACCAATTTGAAGCTAGTGATGTTAGGAACGCAATTAAAACATGAACTTTCATCATTCAATAACATATGAACACCTAAAACTCAAGATTAAGCAAGCATTCTTTCAATATGAGCTAGTTACCCCAAATTAGCAAGAACAAGCATACAAATTACATAATCATACTAGACTTGAGCCATAGACACTAATTAACAACCTTTTAATTCAAAAGTCTCAAGAACACATAAAATTAGTGATTTTAGAAAGTTACCCAAATTTGATGAGATCGGTATGGAATCGAAGAGGAGATCACGAGGAGTTCAAATATGTAATTTGTTTGGCCCGAAGCTTGATCGTTTGAATATGGATGATGAATTGCTTTATGGAGAATTTAAAGAAAATGTGGAAGTAGTGAATGAAAATGAAAAAGAAAATGAAAAAGATGATGAGGGAGGGTTGACTAGTCAAGTGCTAGTCACCATTTTGGGGTTTTGGCAAAACAAGTCCCTCAAGTTGTAATCGGGTGCGTTAATTTACCTAAACAAGATAAATTGAAATGCGTATTAACGGAAGATGTTATATACATATAACGGAGTTTAAAATAGTATAAAGGAAAAATAAACGGAAAAAGGCGGGATGTTACATTACCTACACCTTAAAAGAAATTTCGTCCCGAAATTTAAGTAGGCGTAGCAATCGTTGTTTCTTCCTCGGAATCTGACGTTTCCGGAATCGGGAATAGATGAGGGTGTTTCTTTCGCATTTGATCTTCTCTTTCCCAAGTAAACTCGGGTCCCCTTTTGGCGTTCCAACGGACCTTAACAATCGGGATCCGGCTTTGTTTTAATTCCTTCTCGACGTAGTCCACAATTTCAACCGGTTCCTCCACAAAATGGAGTTTGTCATTAATAGTGAGTTCCTCAAGAGGAACGACGATATCGGGCTCGGCAAGACATTTATTCAAGTTAGATACGTGAAATGTAGGGTGGACGGAGCTTAGTTGAGGCGGAAGATCCAAACGATACGCAACGGTTCCAACACGCTCTAAGATTTCGAAAGGACCAACATACCGCGGATTTAGTTTCCCACGTTTCCCAAAACAAATGACACTTTTCCAAGGTGCGACTTTTAACATGACGCGGTCACCGACTTGAAATTCGAGGTCCTTGCGTCTTTTGTCGGTATAGCATTTTTGATGACTCCGGGCCGTCCGAAGCTTATCTCGGATTTGAAGAATTTTCTCGGTGGTTTCGTGAATGAGTTCGGGCCCGAAAATTTGCACGTCACCCACTTCGGCCCAACAAAGAGGAGAGCGGCATTTTTGGCCATATAATGCTTCAAAAGGTGCGGCCTTAATACTCGCGTGATAACTATTATTATATGAGAACTTGGCGAGAGGTAAGTGCTTGTCCCAAGCTTTTCCAAAATCAACAACACAAGCTCGTAGCATATCCTCAAAGGTTTGTATCGTATGTTCACTTTGCCCATCGGTTTGAGGATGATATGCGGTACTCATGTCTAAACGCGTTCCTAACGCTTCTTGCAACGTACGCCAAAATCTAGAAACGAAACAGCCATCTCGGTCGGAGATAATCGATAAAGGTACGCCATGTCGGGCTACAATCTCCTTAATGTAAAGTCGTGCAAGTTTCTCCATTTTGTCGGTTTCTTTCATGGTGAGAAAGTGCGCGGATTTGGTGAGGCGATCGACAATGACCCAAATAGTATCATAACCGCCCGACGTTTTTGGTAGTTTGGTGATAAAATCCATCGTGATCCCTTCCCACTTCCATTGCGGGATCTCGGGTTGTTGAAGTAACCCGGACGGTCTTTGGTGTTCGGCTTTGACTTTTGCGCAAGTCAAACATTTGGCAACGTATCTAGCAACTTCCTTTTTGATATTCGGCCACCAATATTGTTCCTTAAGGTCATGGTACATCTTATTGGCGCCGGGATGAATCAAGTATCGTGATTTGTGGGCTTCGTCTAAGATGAGGTTTCGTAAATCGCCATATCTAGGCACCCAAATTCTTCCGGCGTAATATCGAAGTCCGTTCTCCTTAACTTCGAATCGAGAGACGAGGATGTTTAAAAGTTCACGCCCGATGTGGTTGTCCTTAAGAGCCTCCTCTTGAGCTACCCGAATTTGGCTATTAAGGTTGGAGTAGATGGTGATGTTTAATGCTCGGACGCGAAGAGGTACCGTTCTTTCCTTTCGACTTAAGGCATCGGCCACTACATTTGCCTTCCTTGGGTGGTAATGAAGCTCACAATTGTAATCGTTTAAGGTTTCAATCCACCGTCGTTGTCTCATGTTTAGTTGCTTTTGATCGAAGATGTGTTTGAGACTTTTGTGATCGGTAAAGATAGTACTTTTGGTACCAAGAAGATGATGTCTCCATAACTTAAGTGCAAAGATGACGGCACCGAGTTCAAGATCATGTGTCGTGTAGTTTCGTTCGTGGACCTTGAGTTGTCGAGAGGCATAAGCAATGACTTTCTTTCGTTGCATTAGTACACACCCATAACCGTTTTTCGAGGCATCACAATTGTAACGACCCGAAAATTTCCGACCAAATTTAAACCTTGATCTTTATATGTTTCCGATACGATAAGCAAAATCTGTAATTTTGAGTATAGAAAGTTTGAAATCTATATTTAGGTAATCAATTGCCTTTTGACCATGCCTGACGATTCACGAACAATTGGGTGCAAATAAATATGTGAACGATTATATATATATAAATATAAATATAAGTTATATTAATTTGAATAAATACCATTTAATCATTTGTACTAAATATGTAAACCAATATACAAAAATAATTAGGATATTATTAAATTAAATACACACTCACACACATATATATATATATATATATATATATATATATATATATATATATATATATATATATATATATATATATATTTATATATATCAAAAATTGATATGAGTAAGTTATTATATTATTACTATTAATATTATTATAACAAAATCATTATTATTAATAATAGCATATTGTTATTCATTGTATATATTATCATTAATTTTATTAAAATTATCATATATTTTTTTTGGTTTATTTATGTTAATATTATTACAATAAATTTAGAAGTAATTATTATCAATATGTTAATTATTTATATCATTATTAGTATCATTATTGTGTTATTAGTATTTACATTATTAATAAGTAATGGAATTATATTTATTAATATATTTATAATATTTTTTTTTAAAATAAATCTGTATAATATATTAGGAATCCAGCTATATCACGTGTAAATTTTTATATTATATATGTCCTAATCTGTTAAAAAATTTTTTCTTCATATGCCTGTTTACTTGTGATCTTTGGTTGACATTTACCTTTTATAAATCACGCTCAATCATTTATGTATATAATATACATACACACCAAAATATGATCAAACAAGCAACCCACTTTCATAATTAACCCACATGCTTCTCTTTTCTTTCTTTCTATCAAATGAACGAGTTGAACATCTATCTATCTCAAACCTCACTACACAAAACCAAGAACCACAACCCTCACCATCGAAACCCGTTAGAACATCATCACCCATGATCACCTTCAACCATGAAACCCATTTAAAACACCAAAAGCTACAACAAACCGCCACCACTCCCCGGCTATCTCTGCAAACGAGAACCACACTACAACCGCCACCTTTCGTTCCGGTTTATAAGCAAACAAGACCACCTTTACACCGTCACCTTTCCGGTTCAGAGATTTCACTTGAGAATCGGAGTTGACATTGACAACCTGGACTTGGATGGTTTGAAGTGGGTTTCGGATGAGCCATCTTTCACTGTCACGACTACGATCCTTACCACCCTTCAAACGCCAATAACCATAACCACCACTAACTGTGAACCTTGCACCATTTTCGTCAACAACCCAACACAACACCATCATTAGCACCTCCATACGCCACCCTATATTCATCTCACCATCTCCACTATCATTCGGACACCCTCCATCATTTCCATTACCAACCATTAATCATCAACACAAACCATTTAAACAGGCTACTACTTGGACGTTTCTTTCCCTTTCTGTTTCGTAAATTAATAAAAGGATTTAAAAAGGGAACGTGAGTGGTTATAAAGGAAAGAAAACCCATCCCAACTTGTTTCTATATTCGTGACTTTTACTGAGTGGACAACAAATTGGAACGTGGCTTTGTAAACTATATTATTTTCCACATTTCGTGGCCGACATGCTTTAGGGGTTGTTAAATCTTTATTTTGTTTAATTCGATTATAATGGGATACCAGGAGTCAAATTACTTTAGTGTTAGGAGTGGGCCGTATACCTTTTTAAATTGGAAAGTGATTCAGTTTCATTTTAATCATCGATGACAAATTGAGCTGATAATTGGTCCGTGATTTTTGCTAAATTATACTATTGATAATTTAGATGATAAACGTGTCATGAAATACCATATTAATGATGAAAGCCGATGCAATAAAGATGATCATGAAAGGATCACAATGAGAATTTGATAAATGAGATAGTTGATGATGATAATGTGATGATAGATGATGATGACGGGTTAAGTAAATATGGGGAGTTAAGCAAAATAGAAAAGAAAGGATGGTGGGATGGTTTGAGGGTGTTATGGGGGAAACTAGAGGTCACGGGTTCAAACCCTGTTTGGTGTGTTTATTTCAAGAACGAGCTCTTGAGGTAGTTATTACAAAAACTTTATTTATTATCATCATTTCATTATTATTATTTATTATTGTTATTATTATTATAATTATTATTATTATGATTATTATTTTTATTAATTATCATTATTTTTAATATTATTATTATCATTATTAAAGATTATTATTATAAATATTATTTTACAAATAAAAGATAATTATATAAAAATATAATTATTACATATACATAAGTATATCAAAATTACTATTTCCATATATCATATTAAAATAATATATATAGATATATATATAACATTTGAAATAATAAATACATATATAAATTAATTTGATTACCATTATATTAATATACATGATTGAATAATAGGTTCGTGAATCCGAGGCCAACCTTAAACTTGATCAATGATGTTATATGTATTTTTACTACAAAATACAGTATGGTGAGTATATAGTCCCACTTTTAAACTCTAAATATTTCGGGATGAGAATACATGTATTTTATGTTTTACGATATGGACACAAGTAACTGAAAAATATATTCTACGTTGAGTTGTACCACTGGCATACTTCCCTGTAGCTTGGTAACTATTATTTACAGCGGTATTGTAAACGCGAATCCTGTTGATAGATCTATCGGGCCTGACAACCCCAACTGGACTGGACGACCAGTATTCAACGGTTGCACAGTACTTCGTTTCGTGACTACACTTGGTACGGTGTAGTAAGATTTCATAATAAAGGGAATATGCGACGTGATTAAATGTTAAGTATGGTTACCAAGTGCTCAACCACTTAGAATATTTTTATTAAAATGTTTACATATGAAATCTTGTGGTCCATAGTTATAACGCTGCTTGCATCAAACCTATATATCTCACCAACTTTATGTTGACGTTTTAAAGCATGTTATTCTCAGGTACGAATTAAGTCTTCCGCTGTGCATTTGCTCATGTTAAGAACATTACTTGGAGTCGATCGTCGCAATGGAACCAACTGTTGAAGACTCCGTCCGGGTGGATTAGGACCGGTCCTTTCAGTTGGTATCAGAGCGTTGGTCTTAGTGAACCAGGTCTTGCATTAGTGTGTCTAACTGGTAGTTGTTAGGATACATTAGTAAGTCTGGACTTTGACCGTGTCTGCCTGTCAAAAGTTTTGCTTATCATTTCTAGTCAGAAATCATCTGCTTATCATCCATAGAAAATTGCCTGCCTATCATTCTCAAGTCTAGACACGCTCTACTGCATTTAGTGCATTGATAGTGTATAGACAAAATTCATATCTTAGCGTATCTGATAATTTCTATCTTGGCGTATCTGTAGATTTGCCTGATATATGCCGTAACATCCTTTGTAGCCTACGAAATCTTTAGTATTACATATAGATATTCTATATACTTAAAGTATCATCCGATATCTGAAAATCATTCCACATCGAAAATCTTTTCCATCCACCAAGTTGCCTCTTGGCGATGAACCTGAAACGCTTACCGGTGAACCTGTTCGAGAAACCATTTACCCTCTCATTTCTAGAGTATCCCGTTACGATTATACATTATCCTATATTTCGAATCTTACTCACCCGCTCGTTTCAATCGTCAAACATTCCGACATAATATCAGAAGTTAACGAACTACGTGCTCGAGTAATGGTTTTGGAGAATCTGGTGCGGAGGATTACAAATACCAGCAGTAGCACCAGCAGAATAATCCGTATTATCGTCATCAACGCCGACAATACTCTTAACACCCCAATCACGTCGTAAATCTCAACATCACGGTCTGTACCTCGGATACCAACATCACATGCCTCAATATTAACATCTGTACTTCGAATATGATCTTCGTGCTACATATCGTTCTACATCGATTACCTTCGCTTTACGTAACGTTCTACCTCATATATCTTCGTTCGACATGGTGATTATGAAATCTCTAATGTTTTAGAGATCATGTAATTCAGTATTAACGATAAAACAAATGAGTTTAATATCTTATTGACTCATTAAATCCAAGATTACATCCGATGAAAATATATATGCAAGTATATTTTCATAAATATCGTAATTAAAAATTCTCTCGTACAAACTGTTAATGATGAAAATATTTTAACGGGTGGGTAGTACCCGAGGAATATTTGGATTTCATATTAATAAGTTACACTGTACATTTTTCGAATCTGATTCAACGGTCATATGCTATCCTACTTACAATCACCGATATACGTATCCGTTCATTCCAGATTAATCATTTCCATTTAAATTTCATATTTGGATTTTACCTACCCGAATCCAACAAGTGGCATAAAGAAGAAATATTGGACAAATTAAAAATTGCTAGAAACACACGAATTAATTAATTAAAATCTGTTAAGGATTTCACGCTAACTGTTCCGGCTAACTGTTCCCAGCTAACTGATTAACATTTAATTTACCGCAATTTACATTCTCGCAATTTTAAATTTCTGCACTGTACATACTGTCGGGACACATGTACAACAATACGTCGGATTAATTCTGAGACAACACGTTGTATAATGGGTCATGATATATATTTATTTATTTTACGCACTTTAAATTAACGGGACACGTATACAAGGTTTCGACCTATCATATCGACCCATCTATATATATATTTTAGAACAACCATAGACACTCTATATGTGAAGGTGGGAGTTGGCTATACAGAGTCGGAGTTGATTCCAAAATATATATATACTTTGAGTTGTGATCGACACCGAGACCGGTACACGGGTCACGATACGTATTAAGTAATTCGAATATTATATATATCTAATTTATATATGAATCTATTGAACCATTGGACAATCAGACTATTAGACTGCTAATTTTGGACAATTAAAATGGGTTAAAATGTTGATTATAACATATGAAACTAAACTAATCTTCAAGTTTGCCACTTGATTTCATCTTAAACCTCCTTTGTACCTCGACAATTACAATTCGCATTCACAACTTTTCATGATTCTTGAAAACGTCTCGATCGAGAAGTTGAACCAGCCGCACCTCGTCTACGGAAGAAAGATTTATGCATACACTTATGCACATGAAAAACTTTCGAAACTGAAGTTATAGTTAAAACATATCCGCGTTGAATTCTTTATCATTCATTAGCCAAAAATAACCATACGATTCCTTTTCAAGAAACTAATTTTGTCACAGCTCCACTTCGACTTCTCAGTGAGACCACTCTTATTATAACCTCAATATTTATACCTTGTCCTTTTGCCATCGTTACCGGAGAACCTTTTATCCCACGACATCATCAGCAGATATACCAACAGCTCGTCATCTCTTCGGCAAAATCCGCAATTAGTATTTTGAAATTCTCGCAGAACTTCTCCAGTTATACCTACAATGTCTATCCCTAAGAATTTCATACTCCAAATGTGAAGTTCTGGAAAACATCTTGAACGATAAATAACTTTTGAAATGCTGATGAAGCAGCAAAAACTGTAAACGACTTTAACAGTCAAAAGTTTGACGATAAAGTTGACAAATCGAGAAACTAAACCCGACTTCAAAGGATCCAAATGATTCCGTACCAGTTGAAATTATTAGAAAACACCTTACCTCTCATTCTAAACCTTCGTAGACAAATTTTCCTCGTTATCCATCAATGATAGAAAATTTACGATATCATCGTGCCTTTCATTATAAATATCCTCAATATTTCTGAAGATATTTATCTCCCCGTAATATCTGTGTTACAACATAAAAGAAACTGTGTTAGTTTCTAAATTCTGAAACCTCTGAAGTTAAAATATGAATGTTTTGAAGTAGTGTTGGGAACTGATGCATGAATTAGTATAATATAATGAAACTTGATCAACTTCATTATATTACAATAAGTCATGTTGAGTTTCTAATGAAGCATGATGATTCCCAGTACCGTCATCATGAGCCATGTTACACGGCTCTTACATTCTATCCAATTCCGAAACGTATTAGGAACATATCATCTTGATAAGTTCTATCTTCCTGGACATTCTGGTAATTTGACAAATTAAAATTGTGCCATTACCATTTCTTTCTAAGAACATTAGCTATATTCATTCCGAATTTCATACCTACAAATTCCGGACCATTACTCGCTTGACTCGAAGTCGGGAAGAGAAAACAAAAGCATGAGGCTCCGAAAAATAGGGGAAAATATAAAACTCAACAACCACCCAGGATCTACAAACCGTGTATATCGATGCAGATAGCAATATAGAGACACGGGAGAACTAGAAACACTATAAACACAAGAGTATAGTAGAAGGAAATAGATTCTTCTGGAGGTAGATGAAAAAGGAGAATGACAGATGTGAAAATTAGAAGTATAACAAGAATTAGAATGGGATGGAGCATTTCAAGGAATACTTTAAGGTATAAATTAAGGAGAAAAAGTAAAAGATGTGAGTTGCGAAAAATAAGGAAAATGAAGGGTGGATTTATAGAGAAATATCCGACAGAGAAACCAAAACAGATTTCCATATTAAATCAAAGAAGATTCTGATCGCTGAAGAACCAAATCTTGTTATGTAAGATTTTCTTTGAATCCCTTAAAATCCGAAAATCAATCCTAATCACGTCATCGGTTAAAAACAATTCCATATTTACTCATATCACTCTTTTGTGATAACTTCACTAGTGCGCTTCACATGATCGAGTCGTTTTATCTACATCACTCAATGTTAATAAAACTCCATTATTACCTCATATTTGTCATGAAAACATTCCTATTGTTATTTATGACAACCTCTATCAAATTTCGAGGACGAAATTTTTTTAACGGGTGGATACTGTAACGACCCGAAAATTTCCGACCAAATTTAAACCTTGATCTTTATATGTTTCCGATACGATAAGCAAAATCTGTAATTTTGAGTATAGAAAGTTTGAAATCTATATTTAGGTAATCAATTGCCTTTTGACCATGCCTGACGATTCACGAACAATTGGGTGCAAATAAATATGTGAACGATTATATATATATAAATATAAATATAAGTTATATTAATTTGAATAAATACCATTTAATCATTTGTACTAAATATGTAAACCAATATACAAAAATAATTAGGATATTATTAAATTAAATACACACTCACACACATATATATATATATATATATATATATATTTATATATATCAAAAATTGATATGAGTAAGTTATTATATTATTACTATTAATATTATTATAACAAAATCATTATTATTAATAATAGCATATTGTTATTCATTGTATATATTATCATTAATTTTATTAAAATTATCATATATTTTTTTTGGTTTATTTATGTTAATATTATTACAATAAATTTAGAAGTAATTATTATCAATATGTTAATTATTTATATCATTATTAGTATCATTATTGTGTTATTAGTATTTACATTATTAATAAGTAATGGAATTATATTTATTAATATATTTATAATATTTTTTTTTAAAATAAATCTGTATAATATATTAGGAATCCAGCTATATCACGTGTAAATTTTTATATTATATATGTCCTAATCTGTTAAAAAATTTTTTCTTCATATGCCTGTTTACTTGTGATCTTTGGTTGACATTTACCTTTTATAAATCACGCTCAATCATTTATGTATATAATATACATACACACCAAAATATGATCAAACAAGCAACCCACTTTCATAATTAACCCACATGCTTCTCTTTTCTTTCTTTCTATCAAATGAACGAGTTGAACATCTATCTATCTCAAACCTCACTACACAAAACCAAGAACCACAACCCTCACCATCGAAACCCGTTAGAACATCATCACCCATGATCACCTTCAACCATGAAACCCATTTAAAACACCAAAAGCTACAACAAACCGCCACCACTCCCCGGCTATCTCTGCAAACGAGAACCACACTACAACCGCCACCTTTCGTTCCGGTTTATAAGCAAACAAGACCACCTTTACACCGTCACCTTTCCGGTTCAGAGATTTCACTTGAGAATCGGAGTTGACATTGACAACCTGGACTTGGATGGTTTGAAGTGGGTTTCGGATGAGCCATCTTTCACTGTCACGACTACGATCCTTACCACCCTTCAAACGCCAATAACCATAACCACCACTAACTGTGAACCTTGCACCATTTTCGTCAACAACCCAACACAACACCATCATTAGCACCTCCATACGCCACCCTATATTCATCTCACCATCTCCACTATCATTCGGACACCCTCCATCATTTCCATTACCAACCATTAATCATCAACACAAACCATTTAAACAGGCTACTACTTGGACGTTTCTTTCCCTTTCTGTTTCGTAAATTAATAAAAGGATTTAAAAAGGGAACGTGAGTGGTTATAAAGGAAAGAAAACCCATCCCAACTTGTTTCTATATTCGTGACTTTTACTGAGTGGACAACAAATTGGAACGTGGCTTTGTAAACTATATTATTTTCCACATTTCGTGGCCGACATGCTTTAGGGGTTGTTAAATCTTTATTTTGTTTAATTCGATTATAATGGGATACCAGGAGTCAAATTACTTTAGTGTTAGGAGTGGGCCGTATACCTTTTTAAATTGGAAAGTGATTCAGTTTCATTTTAATCATCGATGACAAATTGAGCTGATAATTGGTCCGTGATTTTTGCTAAATTATACTATTGATAATTTAGATGATAAACGTGTCATGAAATACCATATTAATGATGAAAGCCGATGCAATAAAGATGATCATGAAAGGATCACAATGAGAATTTGATAAATGAGATAGTTGATGATGATAATGTGATGATAGATGATGATGACGGGTTAAGTAAATATGGGGAGTTAAGCAAAATAGAAAAGAAAGGATGGTGGGATGGTTTGAGGGTGTTATGGGGGAAACTAGAGGTCACGGGTTCAAACCCTGTTTGGTGTGTTTATTTCAAGAACGAGCTCTTGAGGTAGTTATTACAAAAACTTTATTTATTATCATCATTTCATTATTATTATAATTATTATTATTATGATTATTATTTTTATTAATTATCATTATTTTTAATATTATTATTATCATTATTAAAGATTATTATTATAAATATTATTTTACAAATAAAAGATAATTATATAAAAATATAATTATTACATATACATAAGTATATCAAAATTACTATTTCCATATATCATATTAAAATAATATATATAGATATATATATAACATTTGAAATAATAAATACATATATAAATTAATTTGATTACCATTATATTAATATACATGATTGAATAATAGGTTCGTGAATCCGAGGCCAACCTTAAACTTGATCAATGATGTTATATGTATTTTTACTACAAAATACAGTATGGTGAGTATATAGTCCCACTTTTAAACTCTAAATATTTCGGGATGAGAATACATGTATTTTATGTTTTACGATATGGACACAAGTAACTGAAAAATATATTCTACGTTGAGTTGTACCACTGGCATACTTCCCTGTAGCTTGGTAACTATTATTTACAGCGGTATTGTAAACGCGAATCCTGTTGATAGATCTATCGGGCCTGACAACCCCAACTGGACTGGACGACCAGTATTCAACGGTTGCACAGTACTTCGTTTCGTGACTACACTTGGTACGGTGTAGTAAGATTTCATAATAAAGGGAATATGCGACGTGATTAAATGTTAAGTATGGTTACCAAGTGCTCAACCACTTAGAATATTTTTATTAAAATGTTTACATATGAAATCTTGTGGTCCATAGTTATAACGCTGCTTGCATCAAACCTATATATCTCACCAACTTTATGTTGACGTTTTAAAGCATGTTATTCTCAGGTACGAATTAAGTCTTCCGCTGTGCATTTGCTCATGTTAAGAACATTACTTGGAGTCGATCGTCGCAATGGAACCAACTGTTGAAGACTCCGTTCGGGTGGATTAGGACCGGTCCTTTCAACAATATACAACAAAATCATCATTGCCTTTGGGAAGTGACAAGATAGGAGCGGTGGTTAGCTTAGTTTTCAAGATTTGGAAAGCGGTTTCTTGTTCGGATGACCAAACGAATTTTCGTTCCTTGTGAGTTAACGCGGTTAAAGGACGAGCGAATAAGGAGAAATCCTTGATGAATTTACGATAGTATCCGGCAAGACCCAAGAATTGACGAATTTGAGTAGGAGTAGTAGGAGCCTCCCATTTACTAATGGCTTCGATTTTTGCAGGATCGACTTTAATGCCTTGATCACTTACAACGTGACCGAGGAATTGAACTTCCTTCAACCAAAATTCACACTTGGAGAACTTGGCATAGAGTTGTTCTTTTCTCAAGAGTTCAAGCACGAGTCGGAGATGTTCTTTGTGTTCCTCTTCGCTTTTAGAATAGACTAAAATATCATCAATGAACACGATAACGAATTTGTCGAGGTAAGGTTTGCACACGCGGTTCATGAGATCCATGAACACCGCCGGTGCGTTAGTGAGACCGAAAGGCATGACAAGAAACTCGTAACTACCGTAACGAGTCCGGAAAGCGGTTTTGGAGACATCTTCCCCCTTAACCCTTAGTTGATGATAACCCGAACGGAGATCGATTTTTGAATATACACGAGAACCTTGTAGTTGATAAAAAAGATCATCGATGCGAGGGAGAGGATATCGGTTCTTAACCGTCAATTTGTTTAGTTCACGATAATCAATGCACATTCGTAGGGATCCGTCTTTCTTCTTGACGAACAATATCGGAGCGCCCCATGGTGAATGGCTAGGTTGAATGAAACCACGGTCGAGTAACTCTTGGATTTGACTTTGCAATTCTTGTAATTCGGATGGAGCGAGTCTATATGGTGCACGTGCTACGGGTGCGGCTCCCGGAATAAGATCGATTTGAAATTCAACCGGTCGATGAGGTGGAAGACCCGGTAATTCGTCGGGAAATACATCGGAAAAGTCACTAACAATTGGCACATCATCGATGCGCTTCTCATCGGCCTCGACTTTCTTAATGTGAGCAAGAATCGCGAAACAACCTTTACGGAGTAGTTTTCTAACTTTAAGGCATGAAACAAGATTGAGTCCGGTGCAATTTTTGTCGCCATAGACAATCAATGGTTCACCGTTCTCGATAGGAATTCGGATTGCGTGAAGATCGCAAAGAATGTGAGATTTATTTTTGACCATCCAATTCATACCGATTATTACATCAAAACTTCCTAGTTCCATGGGTATCAAGTCAATTTCAAATTCATTACCCAAAATGTTTAAAGTACACCCCCGGTAATATGTGTCGGCACTTAAGAGTTTTCCATCGGCCACTTCGATGGAATAAGTAGTATCTAAAGGGTGTGGTGGAGTGCAAAGAGTAGGAGCCAAAGTCTTAGACACAAAACATTTATCGGCACCCGAATCGAATAAGCATGTAACATAAGTGTTGTTGAGAAGAAACGTACCCGTGACTAATTCGTTATCGTCTCGGGCTTCCTCGGTGTTGATGTTGAAAGCTCGGCCTCGGTTGTTGGGGTTGGCTTTCTTCTTCGGGCATTCGTTCCTATAGTGACCCGGTTGACCACATTCATAACAAGTGGCCGTTCTTGGAGGATTGGGCCCCTTTTGAGCGACGGGGGCGGCGTTTGTACAATTGTTGGCTCTATGACCAACTCCTTGGCAACGGTGACAAATGAGCTTGTTACATTCGCCGTAATGATGCTTGTGGCATTTGTTGCAAAGAGGTAAGTTCCCGACATAACCCTTCTTGCCGTCGTTGTTGAAAGGCTTTTTGGTGAAGGTGTTGTTGTTGTAGTTGGTTGATGGAGTGGCTTCCCATTTCCTTTTGTTGCCACCCGACTTGTCCTCGGCCTTAGGAGCCGGTACTACGATTTCGTCAACCGTTTCAATTAATTGGCGAGCCATGTTCATAGCGGCTTGATGAGTAGTGGGTTTGGATGACATCACCCCTTGTTTGATGCTTTTTGGAAGACCGAGCATGTAGAGCTCAATCCTTTGAGATTCGGGGTTAACAAGATTAGGACACATCAAGGATAGTTCGGCGAAGCGTTGATTATAAGCTTTAAGATCGTTTCCGACCGCTTTCAAAGCTCTTAGTTCTTCCTCAAGCTTTCGGGTTTCTTCGCGCGGAAAATATTCAACAATCATCTTTTCCCTTAGATCGGCCCAAGAGAGGGCATGAGCTTCATCGGTACCCACCAATTGAACATAGGTGTTCCACCATGTTAGAGCAATACCGGAGAAAGTGTGGGTGGAGTATTTGACCTTGTCTTGATCCCGACAACCGCTTATGCTAAAGACGGCCTCGGTTTGTTCAAACCAACGAGTAAGCACAACCGGTCCACCGGTCCCATCATAAGAGTGAGGTTTGCACCCCATGAAAGCTTTGTAGGAGCACCCTTCGCTAGAGTTACCGGCCCCTTGGTTGTTGTTGTTGTTATTATTGTTGTTGTTGGACGAGTGACCGGCCATGGCCGCATCCACGGCGGTGGCTATCATGCGTTGCAAAGCTTGTTCGGGAGTTTCGGGAGGGGCGCGTCGACGAGCCATTGTTCCTTCAAAACACAAGAATACCGTTGGTTAGTATTCTAAATAATACTAACCGTGATATGGAATAAAGGTAAAGAGAAAATTATCCTTGACTCGCCTTAAATTCTTTATGTCATAATGTCGGTATGTTCATATGAGTCACCGTAATATAATTTCTGGGAATTATATTACCCTAATTCATATGTGCATTCGACATTACATCATATAGTCAAGGTGGCGTGTCAATTAAATTATACAACGCAAGATTTAGATAGAATAAGAGTAGATATGAGTAGAAGAGTTAGAGTATAAATGCACAAATAGTCAAGTAATTCCTATGTCAAGTCTATATGCCGGTTGTAGTCTAGACTCACCAATATACCCTATGACTCGGGGTTGACACCAATGAACTCTAAATCCCTACAACCAAGGCTCTGATACCATCTGTAACATCCCAGGTAACACGTTCCCCGTAGCATGATATTGTCCGCTTTGCCCGTAGGCGCACGGATTTTTCTTGGCGACCAAACACGACGAGCACTTTCCCAGGAGGTCACCCATCCTGGTAGTGCTCTCGCCTGAGCAAGCTTAACTGCAGAGTTCTTATGGGATCTGCTGCGCTTGTGGTCCCAAAACGCGTCATGCTAGGAAAGGTATCCACACCCTTATAAGGCATGCTTCGTTCCCCTCTCCAACCGATGTGGGACGGATGTAACACGGATGTTACAATCCTCCCCCCTAATGGGACACAGCGTCCTCGCTGTGCACGTTTGGTCCGGGGCCTGGCTCTGATACCACTTGTAGCGACCCCGACAAATCGTCAAGTGACGGCGTCGTCTACGTATGGTCCCATTACAAGGTTATAAGTATTTACAACAAAGTTTGACCGAAAATATGTCGCATTCATTTCATAAAAGGATGTTTCAATGTTTACAAAAGTAATTCCCAAGACAAGTACATAACAAAAGTTATAGTTCATATGAAACACGTGCGACATAATTTAAAGTAGCCAAAAGACGCTCCACAATGCAAGTATACTCGACATCCAAAGCAAGTATCAAAAAGTATGTGCGGAAGCATGTAACACCTAAGTTCAAGGACCTGAGAAAAACATAGAGAATCTGTCAACGAAAACGTTGGTGAAATCATAGGTTTAAATAAGTAAGTGAAATAAAGGTAAGTCGAACCACAAGATTTGCAACATTGATAAAGTAGTAAAACATTCTAAAAGTTAATATTCACGAGCACCCAATTATCAAGGCTTAACGTTTCCTTCCATTGAACCCCATCATAATAGTGTTAGAACATACACTGTTTCTCGAAAATATATTTCACCCGTAGACGGTAGCGAACCGTCCGAAGTGAGGGTTTGTCAAACCCATATGGCCATATAACATAAGTTCTCGCTTACACCCGTCAAGTGTAACTAATGATAATCGAATTGAGGATTTGTGTTCAAACTCGTATGTAGAATGTTTGTTTTCCTGTACTTGGGTTCACTTAGTTTAAAAGAACGTTTATGTTTTCTCATCCCAAAAGTAAGTTCAAAAAAAGAGTAAAAGTGGGACTATGATCTCACCTTTGATTGCAAGAGTAAATAAGTACTTCAACAAGTAACGTGCGCAAAGGACAACGCTAGTCTCGACCTAAACAATTAGGTTGTATCAATAACGATAGTCACGAAAGGTCAAAGTTGTTCAATTAGTCCTATGGCTCGACACAACTCAATTATGTGGCATGTGAAGCAAATTGTCAAGTTTCATGCAAGATACAAGTATAAAATCATGTTATTAAGATTGCATAATTAATTGGTTAAGTTTGACAAAAAGTCAAACTTTGGTCGGTCAAGGTCAACGAAAAAGTCAACATGTTCGGGTCGGGTCTCGGACAAGTTTTCTATGCTAATTATTCATATATAAGCATGTTGGGACAAGTTGCATGTGAATTGGAGGTCTAGAACGTGCCAAACATTTTTCATAAAATGGACACCGGAGACAGAAGCTGGGCACGGCTTATGCCGCGCCGCGGCACCCATCTGTCGCGCCGCGACAATACGCGGGTGCTGGTGCCTGGCCTGTTTCACTTGTCCAAACTTGATCCAAATTTCAAATAAGCATAAAACGCAAACCACAAACACTTAGGACTCGCACCTTATATCGTTGGAAAGCTCTTTTGACATAGAATGCAACTAAACACAATTTAACAATCAAAACCCTCATTTGTAACAACCGAGTTTTCCAACCAAGTGATCATTAAATGCACACATTAATGCTTTAAACTCACCAATGCACATTTAATGATTTGGGCATTCAATGCATACATATGACATGCCATTTTGTAGGTAATTGAGCATACAATACAACTAACAACTTACTAACAACAAATCATGGCAATCAATGCATCAATTAATCATTTCAAGTTCATCAAACCCTAACCCAAAATCACAAATTCAACAATCTTGCATATGAGACTAATCCATGTCAACCTACCTACCAATTTGAAGCTAGTGATGTTAGGAACGCAATTAAAACATGAACTTTCATCATTCAATAACATATGAACACCTAAAACTCAAGATTAAGCAAGCATTCTTTCAATATGAGCTAGTTACCCCAAATTAGCAAGAACAAGCATACAAATCACATAATCATACTAGACTTGAGCCATAGACACTAATTAACAACCTTTTAATTCAAAAGTCTCAAGAACACATAAAATTAGTGATTTTAGAAAGTTACCCAAATTTGATGAGATCGGTATGGAATCGAAGAGGAGATCACGAGGAGTTCAAATATGTAATTTGTTTGGCCCGAAGCTTGATCGTTTGAATATGGATGATGAATTGCTTTATGGAGAATTTAAAGAAAATGTGGAAGTAGTGAATGAAAATGAAAAAGAAAATGGAAAAGATGATGAGGGAGGGTTGACTAGTCAAGTGCTAGTCACCATTTTGGGGTTTTGGCAAAACAAGTCCCTCAAGTTGTAATCGGGTGCGTTAATTTACCTAAACAAGATAAATTGAAACGCGTATTAACGGAAGATGTTATATACATATAACGGAGTTTAAAATAGTATAACGAAAAAATAAACGGAAAAAGGCGGGATGTTACAAACTTAATAAAGACACATTAATCTAGTAAGGAGGATGAGTCAAGTTACACGTGGCAGTCCAAAAAGTATAAGCAGCTGTCTGTCAGGAGGAACAAAAAAGCTGTCAATAAGTAAAGAAAACGTGTCACTCTTGAGTTTTGAGTTTTGACAACTTACATGTTGAGAACCATGTTGAGAAGTCAACAGCCGAAGTTAATATCCAATAAAAAAATCTTCAGGTTATGGACTAATAGAAATCTCGGGCCTATTATATTGAACAAGCCCGTTAAGCCAGAAGAGCCCAAATATAAACTCTAACAGAAAAATAGATTACGGCAAGCGAATAAAAAGAAAAATGAAGGAAATGCATACAGGTGTGACACGTGGCTGAAGAAGAATCCTGAACAGTAATTTCGATGTCTTCTTATATATTGGGTATATATATATATATATATATATATATATATATATATATATATATATATATATATATATATATATATATATATATATATATAGTGGTAGGATCAAGAGGGGAGTAACCAATCGGGGGGAAACGAGGGAAAGAAAAAACTTTTATTTTTTCGTTTTTTGAAAAAACTTTGTTCACGAACAATAGATGGGATGAAAATATGAACATTTAGAAGAGATACTTTGTGATAAATGTTTTTATTTTGGCGGAAAAACGCTCGAAGAAGTAATATATAACAATTATCGTATTTTTCGAGCGTATGTTGAGACTTTAGCTATTGGGGTTTAGATACTAGGGTTTATAGGGTTTAGATTTAGGGTTTAGATTTAGGATTTAGATTGAATTTTTAACACGAACGGTTTAGAGTTTAGGGTTTAGGGTTTGGTGTTTTGGGTTTATGGAATAAACCCAAAACACAAAACCCTAAACCCTAAACCGTAAATCCTAAACTCTAAATCAGGCTAAATTTTACTTCGCAAAACATGAAAAAAGACGTTCATATTCTTCACGAACAATATTATCTTGAATGTTATATTTGTCGATCGTTTTCCCGCCTTAATAATAACATTCATCAAGAAGTGTCTCTTCTAAATGTTCATATTTTCGTGTGATCTTGATGCCGGAAAAAAAATTCCAAAAAAACGAAGAAAAAAAAAGATTTTGCTTCCCCCGCTTTCCCCCGATTGGTTACTTTCCCATGGATCCTGCCCCTATATATATATATATATATATATATATATATATATATATATATATATATATATATATATATATATATATATACAGTAGCCAATCGGGGGGAACCAAAATTTTTTTTCGTTTTTTTTTTAAAATTTTTTTTTCGGCATCAAGATCACACGAAAATATGAACATTTAGAAAAGACACTTCGTGATGAATGTTATTATTTAGGCGGGAAAACGATCGACAAAAATAAAATTCAAGATAATATTGTTCGTGAAGAATGTGAACGTTTTTTTTTTTTCATGTTTTATGAAGTAAAATTTAGCTCGATTTAGAGTTTAGGGTTTAGGGCTTAGGGTTTGGTGTTTTTGGTTTATTCCATAAACCCAAAACACCAAATCCAAAACCCCAAACCCTAAACTCTAAACCGTTCGTGTTAAAAACTCAATCTAAATTCTAAATCTAAACCCTAAATCTAAACCATAAACCCTAAATTTCAAAAGCCTAATATCTAAACCCTATAAACCCTAATATCTAAACCATAATATCTAAAACCTCAACATACGCTCGAAAAACACGATAATTGTTATATAATAATTCTTTGAGCGTTTTCCCGCCAAAATAAAAACATTTATCACAAAGTGTCTTTATTAAATGTTCATATTTTCATCCAATCTATAATGTTCGTGAACAAAATTTGTTAAAAAACGAAAAAAAAATTTGCTTCCCCCCACTTCCCGCCGATTGGTTACTTCCCTCTTGATTCTACCACTATATATATATATATATATATATATATATATATATATATATATATATATATATATATATATATATATACACATAGGGTCATAATCAAGAGGGAAGCACTTTTTTGGGAGGAAGTGGGAAGCAAATTTTATTTTTTTATTTTTTCGTTTTTTGAAAAAACTTTGTTCACGAACATTATAGATTAGATGAAAATATGAACATTTAAAAAAGACACTTTGTGATGAATGTAATTATTTTGGTGGGAAAACACTCGAAGAAAAAAAACATTCAATGCATTGAACGTTTTGCTGCTGAATTTATTTGCATCGTTTTGTTTTCATCTTGTGTGAAGTGTTTTTTTCGAATTTAGCCCGATTTAGAGTTTAGGGTTTAGGTTTAAGGTTTTCGGGTTTACTTCGTAAACCCTCAACCCAAAACCCTAAACCCTAAACTCTAAATCGTTCGTGTTAAAATATTCAATCCAAACCCTAATTTCTAAATCCTAAACCCTAATTTTTAAACCTAAAACCCTAATTTATAAACCCTAATAGCTAAACCCCAATTTTTAACCCCCTAATTTCTAACCCCCTAAAAAAAAACTCAGAATCAAAACATTCAATGCATTTAATGTTTTCATTTTTTTCTTTGAGCGTTTTACCGCCAAAATACTAACATTCATCACAAAGTGTCTTTTTTAAATGTTCATATTTTCATGTGATCTTGATGCCTGAAAAAAATTTGAAAAAAAAAATTACTTCCCCCTAAAAAAGTGATTCTTTCTTGATTATTTCTCTCTCTCTCTCTCTTCTCTCTCTCTCTATATATATATATATATATATATATATATATATATATATACATACATATATATATATATATATATATATATATATATATATATATATATATATATATATATATATATATATAGTGAAAGAATCTAGAGAGAACTTGACCTAGGAGAAAACCCATAACACAATGTTATTTCACTTATTTCACTTCAATGCCGAGCCTTTCTTAGCACCATGTTATTTCACTCATATTAGTAAAGGTATTTTCGTCCTATCGCATCAACTCATTCCTAAACATAAATTAGGGTTTAGAAATTAGGGTTTAGGGTTTAGATCTAGGGTTTAGATTGAGTTTTTAATACGAACGGTTTAGAGTTTAGGGTTTAGGGTTTATGGTTTAAGGTTTTGGGTTTAGGGACTAAACCTAAAATACTAAACCCTAAACTCTAAACCCTAAGCCCTAAACCCTAAACTCTAAATCGGGCTAAATTTTAAAAAAAATTCGTGGGAAAAAAAAATTTACGAATTTTTTTTTTAAAGTTGATTTTTTCCACGTCAGCATGCCACGTCAGAATGCCACCTCAGCATGTTAACAGCCTCGTCAGCACAGACTGAGCCACGTGTCATGGCAGTCAGCCTGATGACGTGGCATGCTGACGTGGAATTGAAAATAATTTCGGAATTTTTTTTTTAATTTTCCTGGAATTTGTTTTTTGAATTTTTTTTTCTAAGAATAGGTACATATGGTAGGTGCATGTACCTTAATATGTGAGTTCTCTAGGTTCTCTCCCTACCCAAGTTTTCCATGGATCCTCACCCTATATATATATATATATATATATATATATATATATATATATATATATATATATATATATATATATATATATATATATATATTGGTAGGATCAAGGGGGAAGTAACCGATCGGGGGGAAGCGGGGGGAAACAATTTTTTTTTAAGTTTTTTGAAAAAACTTTGTTCACGAACACTATAGATTGGATGAAAATATGAACATAATAAAGACACTTTGTGATAAATATTTTTATTTTGGAGGGAAAACGCTCGAAGAAGTGATATATAAGAATTATCATGTTTTTCGAGCCTATGTTGAGGTTTTAGATATTAGGGTTTATAGGGTTTAGAAATTTAGGGTTTAGGGTTTAAATTTAGGGTTTAGATTTAGGATTTAGATTGAGTTTTTAACACGAACGGTTTAGAGTTTAGGGTTTAGGGTTTGGTGTTTTGGGTTTATTCCATAGAATTAAAGGGGTACTTGATGATATTGTAGATGAGAATCAATGTGCATTCGTACCAGGAAGACAAATTAGTGACAACATTCTGTTATCTCAAGAGCTAATGAGAAGTTATAATAGTAAGAAAAAATCTCCTAGGTGTGCATTTAAAATTGATGTGCAGAAAGCTTATGATACAGTGGAATGGGTCTTCTTGAGGAATTGTTTGGAAAGCTTTGGGTTTCATCCAATGATGATTATGTGGATCATGAAATGTGTGGAAAGCACATCCTTCACTATCTCATTAAATGGTGAACATCAAGGCTTGTTTAAAGGTGCTAGAGGAATTAGGCAAGGAGATCCCATGTCCCCTTATCTTTTTACAATGGTGATGGAAGTACTTAATTTGATGATTAAAAGGAAGATTGAAGAAGATGGTGGGTTTCAGTATCATTGGGGATGTGCAGACTTAAAGATTACTCATTTGTGCTTTGCAGATGACTTGATTCTCTTTTGTAATGGTGATGCTCATTTTGTTGCTGTGCTCAGGAATGCTTTAAATGAATTTAGTTGTTCATCTGGTCTAATTGCTAGCATGGAGAAGAGTCAAGCTTTCTATGGCAATATTAAAAGATCAGTAATGAATGATATTTCCTCAATAATGCCTTTTAAAGTTGGGGAGCTTCCTATTAGGTATCTGGGTGTACCTTTGTTGTCAACTAGACTCCATGCTAAGGATTGCG
Source organism: Rutidosis leptorrhynchoides (assembly GCF_046630445.1). NCBI lineage: Eukaryota > Viridiplantae > Streptophyta > Magnoliopsida > Asterales > Asteraceae > Rutidosis > Rutidosis leptorrhynchoides. The sequence goes on from NC_092333.1 coordinate 465,253,944, forward strand.
TTGCTTTAGTGGATAAAGTGAAAAAAAGAATCTTTGATTGGAAAAACAAATCCCTCTCATTTGCTGGTCGAATGCAATTGGTTTCCTCTGTGTTGTGTTCTTTGCAAGTGTTCTGGTCTACTATGTTTATTCTGCCAAAACCGGTTGTGTATGATATTGAAAGGTTAATTAGAAGCTTCTTATGGTGTCAGGGTGATTTTAAAAGGGGCAAGGCCAAGGTGAACTGGAGAAATGTTTGTACTGCAAAGAATCAAGGGGGTTGGGTATTAAAAATCTTCATACTTGGAATGTAGCTCTTATGTCTAAGCATATTTGGAATTTGGTATCTGGTAAGAATTCTGTTTGGGTTAAGTGGATTAGAGTTGTTAGGCTAAAAGATAGAAATTTTTGGGATGTTCCTTGTAAGTATGATATGTGCTGGAGTTGGAGGAAAATTTTACAATGTAGGGGGTGATTAGAAGATTTATTGTATCTAGTGTTGGTAATGGGAAAAATGTTTCTGCATGGTTTGATAATTGGTTGCCTTCTGGTCCTTTAGAGCAAGTTGTTGAAAGAAGGGATCTTTTTTCACATGGTTTAGATCCAAATGCAACTGTAGCTGACATTATTGTGAATGGTGTGTGGAACTTACCTTCTGAATTCATTTCTAAATTCAACAATGTCTTTGGTAAACCACCTCCTGGTCTAATTCAAGATGTGAATGATAGAGTTTTATGGTTGACTAAAAAGGGGAAAAAGGTGCCTTTCTCTGTTAAAGCTGTTTGGGATGATATTTGTGAAGAAGCTGGTGTGGTAAAATGGTCTAAATTGGTCTGGTACAGTCAAAGGATACCCAGACATTCTTTCATTTTGTGGGTGGCTTTGTTAAACAAGTTAAGAACTCAAGATAAGTATATGGCTGGTGATTCTCCACGTGTGCTATGTTGTCCATTCTGTGAAAGTCAAAAAGATAGCCACTCCCATCTATTCTTTGAGTGTTCTTTCCCGTGTGGTGTTTGGAATGAGTTAAAATGTTTAGCTAGATTGGATCATGCACCAGATTCTTGGACTAATATTGTGAATTATATGCAGAACAGGCCAATTAATAAATCAATATGGAGTATTATTCAAAGGTTAGTTCTGGGAGCATGTGTTTACTTCATCTGGCAGGAGAGAAATCTCAGGCTCTTTCAACATAAGTCAAGGTCTACTGAAGCATTAGTTGATCTGATTAAAAGAACAATAAGGTTGAGGTTATTAGGACTGAAGATCAGACCCTCTTTGCAATCTCAGATAGCCTTACAGTTATGGAGTATTCATGGAGGTGAGCAGGTGAATGGTGGGATAGGTAACTCTAATCATTTTTCATGAGTTATCCTTTTATCCCTAGTTTTGTACTTTGGAATTGTTGGTTGTACAAGATGCTTTGGGGTGATTTTCTGGGATGGCGTTATAAGGGGGAGAAGGGTAGAGGCACTTACTCTTATGAGTGTTTTCATTGTGTGTGTTATGCTGATGATTATAGCATGTGTGTTTTTGTGTCTTGTCATGTGTGTTTGTCTGTCCAAAGGTGTAAGAGTGTGCCGTTTAGGTTTGTGGGTGAAAATATTATCATGCTGGAGGATAGCACTAGTTTTTTAACCCTGGGTGTTATAAGGTGGTCATGGTCTTTTTATTTCTTATTTTATTTTACCCCTTTTATATTTCCAAAACACATCTTTAGGACTGAAGGTAAACCTAGTTTTGAGGTCAGTGGAATGGCTAGGGCTATGTTGAAACTGCTTGTTAGAAAGTGTAGTAGAAGAGCTTTCAACCATTTTATGATGTTTTGGCAAGGGTTGATGATATATAGCCTTGAGTGCATTCACTTGGAATGGGTCATCAATTGCCCATTGTGTGTGTATTTGACCACTTGGTCTAGTGTTTTCGTCCTTATTTGGGTTTTTAGAGCTTTTGTAAAAAGCTGGGTAGAGTTAATTGTATGGCTGCCATTTTTTAATCAAAAGAGTCCTACTTGTTTTAAAGGCTGGCTTGAATGTATTCGCAAGCTGGTATCTGGTCAAAATTGGTCAATTTATGGCACTATATGCATAGGATTGGAGATATTGGTGCACATGTTGGGATATAACATGATGCTCATTTTTAAAGGAGTTATAAGGATGGTTACATGTCTCTTTTTTTCCATGATGCTGTTTCTTGAGCTTTTCTTCTTTTTTGGAGGTGAGATAAGATTGTTTTTGGTGAAACTTTCATTAATGGGAAGAGGTAGGACCTTCCTTCAACAATTTATGGTGATTCGAATGCAGTTGAGGACCCAATTACAATGCTTAGGCTACCACGTTAAAGGTCACTTGCATAGAATAAGTGATAACATGGCACTACCTTATTTCTGGTGTCATTCGTGTCTTGTGTCTATGTGTCAGGTCTTTGTGTCTGGTTACTGGTTCTATTTGGTTTCATTGAGGCTTATAGTGATATCCTTAAAGTATGTGCAGCTGTTTGATGAAGTTTTTTGGTGGTTGGTGACTTTTGTTGACCAGTTCATTTTTTGTCGATTTTTTGATAGTATTGGAATTTTATGGGATCTGATATATGGGTTAATGGATGATATTATTATTGTAAATTTTTACTATGTGGTTCTGGATATCAGCTGGTATTTTAAAGGGCACTATATTATTTGGTTCATAGATTTGGGTTTAGATTGTGTTCTGATAAAGGTATTGGGTCAAGATTGCTTCATTTGCCATCAATTAGGTCAGCTTCTTATCCATATTTATAAACTTGGACATTTCTGTTGTTACTGTTGCTGCATCACACTTATGGGTTGGTGTTGCTACTGCTTAAGTGATTTGGGTATGATTTGCTTATTTTTGAAGTTTATGGGTCATCATGTGTTATGTTATTTTTTATTGATGGATCAAAAGGGGTATTATTGTGTATTGGGTCAACATTGGATATGGTGTTGTGAAATGGGTCAAAGCTGGTTACTTGGTTGTGACATGGGTCGAAATTGTCACTGTTCTATTTGTTTAGGCTGTAAGGGTCAAGACTGTTGTTATGCCTGGATTTTAGTGTTGCTTGTGAATGGTCAACTCTGGTCATACTTTATGGATTTGGGTTTATTTTACTATACCAGATGGTTTATGGTATTTAAGTGGATTTATCATCTGTATTTGGTTCGAATTGACTACATGGTATGGTATAGAATGGGTCAACCGAGGGATATTGAAGTAAAGTGGGTGAAGATAAAGTGGCAGAAGACTATTTTGGTTGATAAACTAAGATTTGTATTCGGTAGTTATTATACTTGTAATGATGTAAATATCAGTTGTTTCTCCTTTTTGTTTTTTGTAGGCCTAAATATAATAGATTTAGTCTGGGATGTCCATTAAGAGTCCCATTGTAAAGGCCTACAAAAGTTTTTTAAACATTTGATGTAATCTTTTTATTTTTAATGCATTTTTCCGGGGATTTGGCCCCTTTATCTCAAAAAAAATGGGGCTAAATTTTACTTCACAAAACATGAAATAAAAAACGTTTACATTCTTCACGAACAATATTATCATGAATGCTATTTTTGTCGGTCGTTTTCCCGCCTAAATAATAACATTCATCACAAAGTGTTTTTTCTAAATGTTCATATTTTCGTGTGATCTTGATGCCGGAAATATATATATATATATATATATATATATATATATATATATATATATATATATATATATAGTGGTAGGATCAAGAGGGAAGTAACCAATCGGGGGGAAGCGGGAGAAGCAAAAACTTTTTTTTCGTTTGTTGAAAAAACTTTGTTCACGAACATTATAGATGGGATGAAAATATGAACATTTAATAAATACACTTTGTGATAAATGTTTCTTATTTTGGCGGGAAAACGCTCGAAGAATTAATATATAACAATTATCGTGTTTTTCGAGCGTATGTTGAGGTTTTAGCTATTGGGGTTTAGATATTAGGTTTAGATATTAGGGTTTATAGGGTTTAGAAATTTTGGGTTTAGGGTTTAGATTTAGGGTTTAGATTTAGTAATTAGATTGAGTTTTTAACACGGACGGTTTAGAGTTTAGGGTTTAGGGTTTGGTGTTTTGGGTTTATTCCATAAACCCAAAACACCAAACCCTAAACTCTAAATCGGGTTAAATTTTACTTCACAAAACATGAAAAAAACGTTCATATTCTTCACGAACAATATTATCTTGAATGTTATTTTTATCGATCGTTTTCCCTCCTAAATAATAACATTCATCACAAAGTGTCTTTTCTAAATGTTCATAGTTTCGTGTGATCTTGATGCCGAAAAAAAAAATTCCAAAAAAAAACGAAAAAAAAAATTTGCTTCCCCCGATTGGTTACTGATCCTGCTCATATATATATATATATATATATATATATATATATATATATATATATATATATATATATATATATATATATATATATATATATATATAATCAAGAAGGAAGAACTTTTTTGGGAGAAGGAAGAAACAAATTATTATTTTTTATTTTTTCATTTTCTGTAAAAACTTTATTCACGAACATTATAGATTAGATGAAAATATGAACATTTAAAAAGACACTTTGTGATGAATGTCATTATTTTGGCGGGAAAACGCTCGAAGAAAAAAGAATAAAAACATTCAATGCAATAAAAATAAACTCGCATTTTTATTAACAAGAGGAATATTCATTTGAGTCCATAAATTAAGTTGAGATCCAAGGGATCAATTAGAGCGCGACATGTGTCGCGAAAATCAAATGTGATTGAAAAAAAATTCAAAAAAATTTTTTCGAAAAATTTTTTTTTTTTTATTTTTTTTCGAAATTTTTAAAAAAATTTTTTTTTTTTTTACAATCACATGTGATTTACCTGCACAATCACATGTGATTGAACTGTACAATCACATATGATTGGATTTGCCATGCATAATCACATGTGATTAGGTTTACAATCACATGTGATTGACATGCATAATCACATATGATTTTAAAAAAAAAAATCGAAAAAAAAATTTCTAAAAAAAGAATTTGAAAAAAAAATTTCGAAAAAAAAATTTCAAAAAAAAAAGTTAACAATAGTATACATGTATGTCTTACCTCCTTATTCACATTTGCAGCCGCCGAATTACAGCCACCGTCGTTCATCATCGTCGATCGTATACATGTATGTCTTACCTCCTTATTCACATTTGCTTAATATAAAGTTAACAATAGGTGTGCCATTTCCTTTTCACACAAAATAAAAATAGCGATGAGAGAAACCCTAGTGTAACGACCCGCACTTTTTCGATCGTTCTATACTTATAAGATTAATATTTACATAAATTAAACCTTACCAACATGATAAGCAATCCAAATTGTTGAGACTTATGTTTTCGAAAGGAGTTTTACACAACGTTTGACCGTCTAATTTGACCGATGATATCACGAACTATACAATATATGATAATTATACGTTTGTGTATATATATGTATATATACATATTTAACATGATCTAAGAATGTTTTAATATCTCATTTTGTATTAATAACAATAAGATATAAGTATATTTTGAAACTACTAACTTAAGTTTTCAAAACGATAACCATACGTAACGTTATTTGACATAAATACTTATAACCTATAATGTTTATACATATATCGTATATGTAATGTATTTAATCACTTTTTAAGGATTTAAATACATAAAACAATATAAGTATATTCACAAAAGATAGCTATATTTGAATTCTCATTCCATTTTTCACAAGATTTCTATACGTATATCTAGAGTATATGTACCCGTATCATACCTAGCTTCTATACGTATTTACTATTGGTATATACACATCAAATCACCACCAACCAGCCCTTGTTCATGCCTTATGTATAAGGTAACTACTTTTGTTATCTAGTATGACAATTTCACATGATTAAAAGATTTTTTCACAAAATTACAAACTTATACACCTTTTACACCACCATATATACATGCATCCATTTTTAATTTTTGATTCATTTTTACCTCAAACCTCTAGCTAAAAACACACACACTTTTAAGAGTCTTAAACTCCATAACCATTCAGCTAATATCCATGAAGATCTAGCCATAAAAACATCACTTAATCACCATAAGAAAACTCTTACAAAAACACTTCAAGAAATCCTTCCAAGAACACAAACTTACTTCCAATCTTTCATCCAATTCCATCACCCTTTTTGTTCTAGGTTCTTACTCCTCTTTTACAGCAACCTTGTCCAAGGAACTTGAGGTAGTAACTATGTTCATAACCTTATTCATTTTATATATATATAGCTATCTTATTTTGTGGTATAAAATTTTAACAACAAAAACATAGTTTGAATGTTTTCAAACTTGTTTGCAAACTAAATAGATCCTTCTAACTTAACTTTTAAAATACTTCAAGACCTGTAATATAACTTAAATATATGCTAACTTAACAAGGTAAAACTTGGTTTTTCAAAGAATACCTTAAAAACTGTTTTTACGACGTTAGAGTGTAACCGGGGACTGTTTTGGGTTGGATAATTAAAAACCATCTTAAACTTTGAATTGAAGGTTTATTTTCTGGAAAAATGATTTTTACTATGAATATAATAACACATAAAAGTTTCATGATTTAATTCAAAGTATAAGTATTTTTAGAAAAATGGTCATTAAATGATTTTTGTAACAAAAATGATTAACTTCATAAGTTTCACTAAAATTTGACCTATGACCTGTGATTTTGAATACAAACTAAGGTATTTACAGTTCATAGTCTTAAAGAGGAACTCGATCCAAGGAGATGGCAAGTTGAATCAACGAAAACGGAGTTGTAACGAAGAAACTATGACTGAAACAAAATCGGATATCCAAGACTAGTTTAGCCACGAAAATAATTGGGAAAAATTAAATAAATTACATCTTTCTAAGATAACATGATATTTTATATATATGTACTTATAATTCAATTTTATATGGTTCAGGATCACCCGTAAACAACACGAGAAGATTAATCATAAGATCCCATGATTGTACGCAACACGTCATTTGACAACACCGGTACTTTATGTACGCAACACGTCATTTGACAACACCGGTACCGTGGGTCAAGATTAATCTCGACCAATACATATACGATGGGGGTTTTATTTATTTCATTGCGGGTTTATTAAACATCTAAAAAGGAACCATCAAAATTGAATTACTAACAACGAACTGCTAACTACGGACTAAGGAATTATTAAAAGTATTAAAAGTATAACAAGTATATATATGTGACGATTGTTTTAAAAAGAAAAGGTATTGATATATTATATATGGATAGGTTCGTGATATCAACCGGAGACCAAGTCAAAATATATATATCTTCAAGACGAAAGTGAGTATATAGTCCCACTTTTAAACTCTAAATATTTCGGGATGAGAATACATGTATTTTATGTTTTACGTTATGGACACAAGTAACTGAAAAATATATTCTACGTTGAGTTGTACCACTGGCATACTTCCCTGTAGCTTGGTAACTAATATTTACAGCGGTATTGTAAACGCGAATCCTGTTGATAGATCTATCGGGACTGACAACCCCAACCGGACTGGACGACCAGTATTCAACGGTTGCACAGTACTTCGTTTCGTGACTACACTTGGTACAGTGTAGTAAGATTTCATATTAAAGGGAATATGCGACGTGATTAATTGTTAAGTATGGTTACCAAGTGCTCAACCACTTAGAATATTTTTATTAAACTGTTTATATACGAAATCTTGTGGTCTATATATATATTACTACCGGCACTAAACCTATATCTCACCAACTTTATGTTGACGTTTTAAACATGTTTATTCTCAGGTGATAATTAGAAGCTTCCGCTGCATTATGTTGAATTTGAGCAGGATCTTGCGTACGCATATATGTGTCAAAAATAAAACTGCATACCCAAGGATTTGTGTTGTAAAATATGCTAGAAATCGTGTTGTTATCATTATTTGTAAAGTTTGTAAGTCGAAGATTATCGCTAAACGATAATCATCTTTTTATTGTCTAAAGCTTGTATCAAAAATAAAGGTTATGGTTTGTAATGTATAATATATGCAGTTTTTCTTTTAAAAATGTCGCATATAGAGGTCAATACCTCGCAATGAAATCATACGTTATCTAACACGTTCTTATGGTTAAGGACGGGTTATGACATGTGGTATCAGAGCGGTGGTCTTAGCGAACCAGGTTTGCATTAGTGTGTCTAACCGAGAAGTCGTTAGGATACATTAGTAAGTCTGGACTTTGACCGGGTCTGATTTTAAAAACCATTGCTTATCCTTGTTGGTTAAAATTTATATGTAAATATTATGTAGTACTAATGGGTTAGTTGTTGTGTGATAGATGTCGGGCTCGAAACTTATTATCACATTCAGCGACTCCGAATCAGAATCTTCATATGGTGTTCCAGTCATTAACCTATCCGATGACGAAAATGATATCTTTGGGGAAGACTCACAAATTCCGGATGAACCAACTATAGAAAAACCGGAAAGTGAACCCGAGGAGGAAAGTGAACCCGAGGAGGAAAGTGAACCCGAGGAAGAAATACAGGAAATTACAAAAGACAAGTTCGATCAAGGAAAGAAACGAAAAGCTAATGAATTAGAAAATTCAAATCCCGAGTTTAGTGAGGATGATGTGGCACCAACTCCACTAAACACTACCACCCCTATACCCGCTATTCCTATTAGTGCTATCCCGGCATCCAGTTCTTCAGCCCCACCGCCAAAATATAGGCAGACAGCTAGGATAAGCGTTAGGCCATTCATTGGAACTAAACGTCCTAGAAAATAGACCAAATGATGCGCTGCCGTATTAAACCATGGGATCATATAATGTTTTGTATAATATTATTAGTGTGGTTTGCTTAATGTTCGATGTAAGATAAGCATATGTAAAATAGTGAAGTATGAAATGCAATAATTTTCCATGGTTAAGTATTATTTAGATTGTAGTAATTGGTTCTGTACTAAGCTATTAAGTATGAACATTAACGGGTAGGTACTACCCTAGATATAATTATAAAACGCTAATAAGAAGAAAAGGCTTTTATAATAATACCTGGTTCATATTATTAACAAGCTATAATGTACTATAAATACACACTACATCTATAATATTCCATGTGAATAATTATTTTCTTTCATTAGGAAATGGCGCGATTGAATCGAATGACGGAACAAGAAGTCGAGGACTTCATCAACCAGCGAGTCAACGACAGAATGTTATGGGTCGAAGCTGCAAGAGCTGCTTCAGTTAACCCAAATCCTCGTGTAGGATGCACTTACAAGACGTTTCAAGCTTGCAAGCCTTCATCATTCAGTGGAACGGAAGGACCGATCGGTTTAACCCGATGGATAGAAAAGATGGAGACTGTGTTCAAAATCAGTGGTTGTGATGAAAAAGACATGACCAAGTATGCATCGTGCACTTTACAAGATAGTGCACTCACGTGGTGGAAAAATTACGTGAAGGCTGTAGGAGGAGATGTACCTTATGATACTCCGTGGGAAGAATTCAAAACGATGTTAATCAACGAGTATTGTCCAAGGAACGAGGTTAGGAAGTTGGAAGATGAATTACGAAGTCTGAAGGTTGTTGGTACTGAAATCACCAACTACAATCAGCGATTCATGGAATTAGTTTTGCTATGTCCTGAATTAGTTCCAACCGAAGAACGGAAGATCGAAATGTACAAAGATGGTTTGCCCACAAAGGTCAAGGCAAACGTTACAACATCGAAACCTAAGACAATTCATGAAGCTATAACCATGGCGAACGAGCTAATGGATCAGGTCATCTTGGATAAGAAAGCATTCAATACTGAGGTGAAGGTATTGGGTAACAAAAGAAAGTGGAATGGAAGTTATGATCGAGGTAATCAACAACAACCTTTTAAGAAACAAGAAACCACGAAAGGTGCGGGTAGTGGTTCAGGCTTTGGTTACAAAGGACAAAGCCCTTTATGCAATCGATGCCACAAACATCACTTTGGTTACTGTAGTGTGTTATGCACCAAGTGTAATCGACAGGGTCATCTTGCTGAAGATTGTAGGGCTCTCGTTACAAATACAAATGGTACCAAGACTCCTGCCACCAATGCAAATAGAACTGCTTTGGCTACCATTACTTGTTTTGGGTGTGGAAAACAAGGTCACTATAAGAGCCAGTGCCCGAATCCAGAGAAGAATGTCGGACCTGCACGTGGAAGAGCGTTTGTTATTAATGCTAGAGAGGCACGTGAAGACCCGGAGCTTGTTACGGGTACGTTTACCATTAATAACTTATCAGCATCTATTATATTTGATACTGGCGCCGATAGAAGCTATGTGTGTAGAAATTTTTACACTAAATTGAATTGTTCATCATTACCTCTAGATGCTAAGTACATGATTGAGTTAGCTAATGGTAAACTAATTAAAGCCGATAAAATTTGTCGTGATTGTGAAATAAATTTAGCCGGAGAAACGTTTAAAATTGACTTGATACCCGTAGAATTAGGAAGTTTTGATGTAATAGTTGGCATGGACTGGATGTCCAAAGTAGGAGCTGAAGTTGTGTGTGCCAAGAAGGCAATTCGCATTCCTAGTAAGGATAAAATGCCAGTGATGATTTATGGAGAGAAGGGTAATTCAAAGCTAAAACTCATTAGCTGTTTGAAAGCCAAGAAGTGTTTAGAAAAGGGATGTTATGCTATTCTAGCACATGTTAATAAAGTCGAAAAGAAAGAAAAAGAGAAGTATATCAACGACGTGCCTGTGGCAAGAGATTTTTCTGAAGTTTTTCCGGAAGAATTGCCGGGATTACCTCCATTTAGATCTGTAGAATTTCAAATAGATTTAGTACCAGGAGCTGCACCAGTGGCTCGTGCGCCATATAGACTTGCACCGTCCGAACTAAAAGAACTTCAAAGTTAGTTAAAAGAATTACTGGACCGTGGATTCATACGACCAAGCACTTCACCGTGGGGAGCTCCAATTTTGTTTGTTAAGAAGAAAGATGGATCTTTTAGGATGTGTATAGATTATCGTGAATTGAATAAGTTAACTATCAAGAATCGGTATCCACTACCGAGAATTGATGACTTATTTGATCAATTGCAAGGATCATGTGTTTATTCGAAAATTGATCTAAGATCAGGTTATCATCAATTACGCGTCAAAGAAGAGGACATTCCGAAAACTGCTTTTCGGACACGTTATGGTCATTACGAATTTTTGGTCATGCCGTTTGGGTTGACAAATGCGCCAGCTGTATTCATGGACCTCATGAATCGAGTTTGTAGTCCGTATTTAGATAAGTTTGTTATCGTTTTCATTGATGATATTCTTATCTATTCCAAGAGTGAGCAAGAGCATGAAGAGCATTTAAGGTTGATATTAGAGTTGTTGAGAAAAGAACAACTATATGCTAAATTTTCTAAGTGTGCTTTCTGGTTGAAAGAAGTGCAATTTCTTGGTCACGTTGTTAGTAGCAAAGGAATTCAGGTTGATCCAGCAAAAACTGAAGCCATTGAAAAATGGGAGACTCCTAAGACACCAACGCAGATACGCCAATTTTTGGGTTTAGCCGGTTATTATAGAAGGTTTATTCAAGATTTTTCCCTAATAGCTAAGCCGTTGACAGCGTTAACGCAAAAAGGGAAGAAATATGAATGGACCTCTGAGCAGGAGAACGCATTTCAAATACTGAAGAAGAAGTTAATTACGGCGCCTATTTTATCGTTACCAGAAGGGAACGATGATTTTGAAATATATTGTGACGCTTCGCGACAAGGTTTTGGTTGTGTTCTTATGCAACGGAAGAAAGTGATTGCATACGCATCCCGACAATTGAAGATTCACGAGCGGAATTATACGACGCATGATCTAGAACTGGGAGCAGTCGTGTTTGCATTGAAGATGTGGAGACACTACTTGTATGGGGTTAAATTCACTGTGTTTACTGATCATAAAAGTCTTCAACATATTTTTGATCAGAAACAGCTGAACATGAGGCAACGTAGGTGGGTCGAGTTAATAAACGACTATGATTGTGAAATTCGTTATCATCCCGGGAAAGCGAATGTGGTGGCTGACGCACTAAGCAGAAAGGAACGAGAACCAATTCGAGTTCGAGCGATGAACATAAAAATTCGCATGAATCTCAACTCACAAATCAAAGAGGTTCAACAAGAAGCACTTAATAAAGAAAACATAAGAAAGGAAATAATGAAGAAGTATGAGAAGCAACTCGTTATATGGGAAGACGGAATTCGATATTTTGCAAACCGTATTTGGGTACCAAAGTTGGGTGGATTAAGGAAGTTGATATTGAACGAGGCACATAAGACAAGATACTCGATACATCCTGGAGTTGGAAAGATGTATCAAGATCTTAAGACACGTTATTGGTGGCCTAACTTAAAGACAGACGTTGCAACATATGTTGGGGAGTGTTTAACTTGTTCCAAGGTCAAAGCAGAACACCAAAAGCCGTCAGGGTTACTTCAACAACCAGAAATCCCAGAATGGAAATGGGATGGTATTACAATGGATTTCATCACGAAGTTACCAAAGACTGCCTGGGGATACGACACCATTTGGGTGATTGTTGATCGTCTCACCAAGTCTGCACATTTCTTGCCTATAAAGGAAACGGATAGAATGGAGAAACTATTACGATTGTATATAAAGGAAGTTGTTTCAAGGCATGGAATACCTATTTCCATTATATCCGATCGTGATAGTAGATTTACCTCAAAGTTCTGGCAATCACTACAGGAAGCACTAGGAACTCGTTTGGATATGAGTACCGCATATCATCCGCAAACGGACGGGCAGAGTGAAAGAACAATTCAGACTCTGGAAGACATGCTCAGGGCATGTGTGATCGATTTTGGAAACGGATGGGATAAGTATCTACCATTAGCAGAATTCTCGTATAATAATAGTTATCATGCGAGCATTAAAGCTGCACCATTCGAAGCATTGTATGGAAGGAAGTGTAGATCCCCTATCTGTTGGAATGAAGTAGGAGATCGACAATTAACTGGTCCCGAGATCATACACGAAACGACTGAGAAGATAGTACAAATCAAGGAGAGATTGAAAACAGCCCGTAGTCGCCAAAAGAGCTACGCCGATGTTCGAAGGAAACCATTAGAGTTTCAGATCGGTGACATGGTTATGCTAAAGGTGTCACCTTGGAAAGGTGTAATACGTTTCGGAAAAAGGGGAAAACTGAACCCAAGATATGTAGGCCCGTTCAAGATCATCGAACGCATTGGACCGGTAGCTTATCAACTCGAGTTACCGCAACAACTCGCCGGAGTACATAATACCTTTCACGTCTCAAACCTTAAAAAGTGTCTTGCAAAGGAAGATCTCACCATTCCTCTTGAAGAAATCCATGTCGACGAGAAACTACAATTCATCGAAGAACCAATCGAAATCATGGATCGTGAAGTTAAACAGCTCAAGCAGAGCAACATACCGATCGTTAAGGTTCGTTGGAGTGCTAGAAGAGGTCCCGAGTTTACTTGGGAATGAGAGGATCAGATGAAACAAAAGTATCCACACTTGTTTCTCGATGACGCAAAATAGGTACAATTTTAAAATTTCGGGACGAAATTTATTTAACGGGGAGGTAATGTAACGACCCGCACTTTTTCGATCGTTCTATACTTATAAGATTAATATTTACATAAATTAAACCTTACCAACATGATAAGCAATCCAAATTGTTGAGACTTATGTTTTCGAAAGGAGTTTTACACAACGTTTGACCGTCTAATTTGACCGATGATATCACGAACTATACAATATATGATAATTATACGTTTGTGTATATATATGTATATATACATATTTAACATGATCTAAGAATGTTTTAATATCTCATTTTGTATTAATAACAATAAGATATAAGTATATTTTGAAACTACTAACTTAAGTTTTCAAAACGATAACCATACGTAACGTTATTTGACATAAATACTTATAACCTATAATGTTTATACATATATCGTATATGTAATGTATTTAATCACTTTTTAAGGATTTAAATACATAAAACAATATAAGTATATTCACAAAAGATAGCTATATTTGAATTCTCATTCCATTTTTCACAAGATTTCTATACGTATATCTAGAGTATATGTACCCGTATCATACCTAGCTTCTATACGTATTTACTATTGGTATATACACATCAAATCACCACCAACCAGCCCTTGTTCATGCCTTATGTATAAGGTAACTACTTTTGTTATCTAGTATGACAATTTCACATGATTAAAAGATTTTTTCACAAAATTACAAACTTATACACCTTTTACACCACCATATATACATGCATCCATTTTCAATTTTTGATTCATTTTTACCTCAAACCTCTAGCTAAAAACACACACACTTTTAAGAGTCTTAAACTCCATAACCATTCAGCTAATATCCATGAAGATCTAGCCATAAAAACATCACTTAATCACCATAAGAAAACTCTTACAAAAACACTTCAAGAAATCCTTCCAAGAACACAAACTTACTTCCAATCTTTCATCCAATTCCATCACCCTTTTTGTTTTAGGTTCTTACTCCTCTTTTACAGCAACCTTGTCCAAGGAACTTGAGGTAGTAACTATGTTCATAACCTTATTCATTTCATATATATATAGCTATCTTATTTTGTGGTATAAAATTTTAACAACAAAAACATAGTTTGAATGTTTTCAAACTTGTTTGCAAACTAAATAGATCCTTCTAAATTAACTTTTAAAATACTTCAAGACCTGTAATATAACTTAAATATATGCTAACTTAACAAGGTAAAACTTGGTTTTTCAAAGAATACCTTAAAAACTATTTTTACGACGTTAGAGTGTAACCGGGGACTGTTTTGGGTTGGATAATTAAAAACCATCTTAAACTTTGAATTGAAGGTTTATTTTCTGGAAAAATGATTTTTACTATGAATATAATAACACATAAAAGTTTCATTATTTAATTCAAAGTATAAGTATTTTTAGAAAAATGGTCATTAAATGATTTTTGTAACAAAAATGATTAACTTCATAAGTTTCACTAAAATTTGACCTATGACCTGTGATTTTGAATACAAACTAAGGTATTTAAAGTTCATAGTCTTAAATAGGAACTCGATCCAAGGAGATGGCAAGTTGAATCAACGAAAACGGAGTTGTAACGAAGAAACTATGACTGAAACAAAATCGGATATCCAAGACTAGTTTAGCCACGAAAATAATTGGGAAAAATTAAATAAATTACATCTTTCTAAGATAACATGATATTTTATATATATGTACTTATAATTCAATTTTATATGGTTCAGGATCACCCGTAAACAACACGAGAAGATTAATCATAAGATCCCATGATTGTACGCAACACGTCATTTGACAACACCGGTACTTTATGTACGCAACACGTCATTTGACAACACCGGTACCGTGGGTCAAGATTAATCTCGACCAATACATATACGATGGGGGTTTTATTTATTTCATTGCGGGTTTATTAAACATCTAAAAAGGAACCATTAAAATTGAATTACTAACAACGAACTGCTAACTACGGACTAAGGAATTATTAAAAGTATTAAAAGTATAACAAGTATATATATGTGACGATTGTTTTAAAAAGAAAAGGTATTGATATATTATATATGGATAGGTTCGTGATATCAACCGGAGACCAAGTCAAAATATATATATCTTCAAGACGAAAGTGAGTATATAGTCCCACTTTTAAACTCTAAATATTTCGGGATGAGAATACATGTATTTTATGTTTTACGTTATGGACACAAGTAACTGAAAAATATATTCTACGTTGAGTTGTACCACTGGCATACTTCCCTGTAGCTTGGTAACTAATATTTACAGCGGTATTGTAAACGCGAATCCTGTTGATAGATCTATCGGGCCTGACAACCCCAACCGGACTGGACGACCAGTATTCAACGGTTGCACAGTACTTCGTTTCGTGACTACACTTGGTACAGTGTAGTAAGATTTCATATTAAAGGGAATATGCGACGTGATTAATTGTTAAGTATGGTTACCAAGTGCTCAACCACTTAGAATATTTTTATTAAACTGTTTATATACGAAATCTTGTGGTCTATATATATATTACTGCCGGCACTAAACCTATATCTCACCAACTTTATGTTGACGTTTTAAACATGTTTATTCTCAGGTGATAATTAGAAGCTTCCGCTGCATTATGTTGAATTTGAGCAGGATCTTGCGTACGCATATATGTGTCAAAAATAAAACTGCATACCCAAGGATTTGTGTTGTAAAATATGCTAGAAATCGTGTTGTTATCATCATTTGTAAAGTTTGTAAGTCGAAGATTATCGCTAAACGATAATCATCTTTTTATTGTCTAAAGCTTGTATCAAAAATAAAGGTTATGGTTTGTAATGTATAATATATGCAGTTTTTCTTTTAAAAATGTCGCATATAGAGGTCAATACCTCGCAATGAAATCATACGTTATCTAACACGTTCTTATGGTTAAGGACGGGTTATGACACCTAGCATCCACTAACCTCCACTAAATGAAACAGCTTGGATTAACGCTCATGAATCACTATCACCTCGTTTACAATCAATCACACTTTCTCCACTCGTACACTTCCTCAATTGAATTTAATTAATTCAGTTTTTGTTATTTCTAATTAAATTAGGGAATTGGATATAAATTATTATATGTTGTTTGCAGGTTGCAATTCCAATTGCAATATCTAGAGTTAACCAGGTGGATGCAAGGAGAATTGATATTGAAATGTCAGCTATGTTGAAAGAACAAATGCTTATGGTCTTCTTTGTAATGAAGGTATAACTTCACACATAATTATATATCACACAATTATACATGTATATTGTGTTTGTTTAGGTTACTTTATTTTTTTAATGGGCTTATCAACTTTGAGTTTATGGAATTAAAATTACGCAAGCCGGAATTTATGACACTTGTTTGTGGTTGTTATAGAATGATGATTTAATGTAGCTACTATTTTCAACTTGTAAATTCACCTGCAATTTGACACCAAAGGTTCTTATGAAACTTATGGTAAGATTAACTCATGCAACCTATAAGGGTACAATTAACTCATACACCTATAAGTCTAAAATTAACTTTTAGGGATGATACTAGTTTTTAATCTGAAACTTTAACTAATCATCAGTTTTTTTATGCTATCATACCTATGGACTTCCACCTTGTATGAAACCTATATCTGTAGGGACACTTTATGCAAACCAAACACCAACCAACTGATTGCGTAACTTTGTTCAAAGGTTTATATTCGGTGCTAACAACTTTTCAGGTAGTTCTCTAACAACACACACACACACAAAAAGAAACATTCCTGCACCTACATAAGTATGTTCTGTAACTATATTTTGTATCATGAAGGTATATCTGCTTGCATATGATGTAAACCTTACGTTTTTCATGAAATTCGGCCTACAGTTAATTGATGTATTTGCTTCAATTGTGATAGAAGAATTGTTTATCTCTCGTTTGTTTTTTCTTCGTTGTTGTTTTGATTTGTTTAAGAATTGTTTAAGTTTGGCACAGTCTGCTGATACTGTTGCAGCTTGTCGGGCGTTGGTGAATTTACTTGAGGATCAACCTTCGGAAGAAATGAAAGTGGTGGCTATATGTGCTTTGCAGATTCTTGTGAAGAATAGTCGGTCAAATAAATGAGCGGTGGTTGAAGCTGGTGGCCTGGTGGGGTCCAGGTGAAACTGGATTTGATTGCTTCAAGTGAGGGAGATACATCAGTTCAGGCTGCTATGTTTATTAAGCTTCTTTTCTCTAACAATGCCATCTAAGAATATGCCTCCAGTGAAACTGTTAGAGCTATAACTGGTAAGTTTATGCGTTTGATTATCCTTGCTTCGTCTGTAAATGGAAATATGAAAATTTGAATATTGATATGCAGCTTAAGTTATCCATATCATCTTTTGTGTAGTTTATTTATGTTAAAGGTGACATATAAGGTTGGTGGGCTGCTTGCAGCTTTAAGTGTAGGACCATTCAAACCCAAATAAGTGTTAATATTAGGGATTAATTTTTGCAGGAGTTTCACTTTATCTTGGCTTCTTAATTGATCGAATGCACCATCACCTTCAAAAATTGATTACCTTGAGAAAAAACGGTTCATCAAAGAAAGAAGTGGGAAAGCTCATTGCAGACAAGTTGCAGCACTGGAGAAATTCTATAATGGTATGCTTCATCTTGTTGTATTTCATTATATAATTGTATAATGTATTTAATATAGATGGTAAAATACTAGCAAACGGGCCGGGTAATGGGTGAAAATGGGTTCAGATTCAAAACAGTAACTTTGGTACCAGCTGAAACAGTTTTCGTTAGGTCAACCTGAATCCGTTACTGTCTAAATTTTTCTTCTTTTTAACTGATCAGCTTTCAAATATGATTACATAAGTTTTTTCATATTTCATCAAAGTCTTATTCTTTTGCATTAAATAATTGAAGAGACTTATGCATTAAGAATACCCTTTGGGCTACTTGTGACCCAATTTAAGGTATCTCATGTAACTACTTATTATAAAGCTCAAGTTCTACAACCCTGATAACATTACAAGTTTATTGTAGATAGGATAACTCAAATTGACACATTCATACAAAAATGGATTGAGTATGCATTTCGCTTTTGGTGTCTAGCACATAAGTTAAGTTTATTATAAAATAGGCTTTTATAATTATCGTTGAAGAACATCAATGCCCATCGGAGGCAATGAAAGTATTATTATAATTTAGTGATACATGATTTGAGTAGTTTAATATGAATATTATAATCGATTGTGTATTTGGAGATTATGTGAGATGGGCCATAAATCAATATATATCATATGTATAAAAGAATCGGGCAGTATGTTCAACAATTATCATAAGCCTCCATGGGAGTAGTATTAGTCAAAGTAGATTGAATAAGTATATGAATGCTCATATGTATAAAAAAAATTGGGCAGTATATGAATCCGAGTAAAAATACTCGCCCTCCGTGGGTAGCCTAAATAGGGAAGCCTTACAAAAGCATATAGCACAATTTGAGAAGATATATCTTAGCTTCCTTACAACTTCGTAATTCACCTTTTTTTGGGTGATGGTCACACATATATCTTTCTAATGTACATTGTTCCTTCTGCTGCAATATGCAGGCGCTACCAATATACCTGGATAAGATTTTTAATCAAGTTGTTGCGATATTGCTTTTCGTAACTTTTGTTCACTTTTTTGGAGCGGTGATTCCACAAGTTGTTTGTACCAGATGTGGATTAGCTATAGGTTCTAGTTTTATTTGGCTAGTTAAGATTCTGATGATAGTGCGCTACCCAATTGCTTATCCTATAGGCAAGGTAACTTCTTGTTTTTCTCTTGAATTTTTTAGTAGTTGTCTTGTTAGTGAAATTAAGTCAAAGTAAAATCTTTTTACTTCTTCTATCCTTGTAATTTGAACTGATCGTCAGCATGATTATAAATATGACTTTATCATATTGGTAGACCATTTCAGCTTATGCTTACAGTATTTGTTGAATCCAGATGCTTGATTTGGTACTCGGACATAATGATGCTCTTTTTAGACGAGCTCAGTTGAAAACCCTCATTTCTATCCATGGCCAAGAGGTTGTTATTTTTTTTGTGGTTTTTTTTTATAAATGTATCATATTGTAGAGTTATTACTGTTTTCCCTTTATATGATTAGGACATTACTAGGTTCAAATTATGGATTACTCAATAATTTTATATCATTCATCGCCTTATTTTTATCATTCATTACCTCATTTTTATCAATAATCACTTCCTTTTTATCATTCATCTTGTTTTTCATCATTCGTCACCTCATTTTTGTCATTCATCACCCCCGTTTTATCATTCATTATATCTTTTTTATTATTCATCTTGTGTTTAATCATTCGTCACCTACTTTTTATTATTCATCACTTTTTTTATCATTCATCACCTCTTTTTTGTCATTCATCTTGTTTTTTATTATTCTTCACCTCATTTTTTGCAAGTCTTTTACCATTCATTATATCCTTTTTTAGCATTCATTAAATCTTTTTTTATCATTGACATCTTTTTTACCACTGATCACCTAATTTTTATCATTCATCACTTTTTTTTGTCATTCATTGCCTCATTTTTATCATTCATCGCCTATTTTTATCATTCATCTTCTTTTTTTATCATTCATCACGTAATTTTGTCATTCTTCGCTTTTTATTCATCAGTTGTCTTTATCATTCACTGTGTATTTTTATCATTTATCGGGTACTTTTTATCATTCATCACGTTCTTTTATCATTCATCGTTTATCATTTATCCAGCTACTTTTATCATTCATTTGGTATTTTTATCAATTATCGAGTATTTTGATGAATGATAAATGCTTGATGAATGATACTATTTTTTGATAAATGAGAAGTGTTTGATGAATGATAAATGCTTGATGAATGATACTATTTTTTGAAAATGGGAAGTGTTTGATGAATGATAGCATTATGATGAATGATAACCGTATTCTGATAAAAGATACGTGTTTTTTATATGAATGACAACAATTAGATGAATGATAATTGTTTGATAATTGGGCATTTGGTCTAGTGGTATGATTCTCGCTTTCGGTGCGGGAGGTCCCGAGTTCGATTCTCGGAATGCCCTATTCTTTTTTATTAAACTATTTGAAATTCCACAACTTTTGTAACTCTATTAAAATGTTTGATGATATTAAAGATTTTAATGCAAGATAATCAGTTTGTGATGAATGGTTATTGTTTTCTTATGAATGACAACCGATTTTTAAAAAATGATAACTATTTGATGAAAAATAATTTAGATGAATGATAAGTTTTTCTAATGAATGATAAATGTTTGATGAATGATAATTTTCTATTGAAATGATAACTATTTGATGAATGATAATTATTGTAACATCCCGCGTTTTTCCGTTAAATTTATTTTAACACCGTCTTTTTATTTTTTAAATAATATCTTTCATCATTTAATTTGGCATCTTTCGTTAACTAACGTTCATAATATTCTCGTTATTTAATTATAACATCACTCGTTTACTCTAACGTTTTAAAATATTTCGTTTGGTTAATTCCCGCACCCGACAACAAACTTGAGGGACTAGTTTCGCCAAGGTGCCAAACATTTGACTAGGTCAAATGGTCAACACCTCCTCTTATCCACTCATTTCACCTCCCACTTTCTTCCTTCTTTTCTCTCCACCATTTTTGAACTCAAAACACCCATTCACTAAATTCATCATCTATTTCCATTCAAGCAATCAAACATCAAAACAAATTACATATTCGTGATCCTCTCTTCATCCTCTTCGATTTGATGCTAACTACTTCGATTTTGGGTAACATTTCTAAAACACTAGTTTTCTTTAAATTTGTGTTCTTGACTTAAAAGTATGTTAATTAGTGTCTATGGCTCATTGTGATGTCGTGTATGTAATTTGTATGCTCGATTCGTTGTTTTTGGTGTAACTAGTTCATTATGAAAATTTCTTGCTAAATCCTTGATTTTGGATGATCAAATGTTGTTAGATTGTTAAAGTGCATGTTTTAAAAGTGTTACTAGTATCATTAGTTTCATTTTGATGTATAGGTTGATTAAGGAAACTCCAAGAACATGATTAGTGATTTTGTGAACTTGGATTAGGGTTTAATAAGCTTTACATGAACTTTTGATGCGTCAAATGCTATGAGATATTGTTGTTAAGTGTTTTGTTGCAATGTGTGTTTGATTACCTTCGAAACGGCATATCATACATGTAAAACGGATGCCCGAATCATGAAATGCATATTTAGAACTTGAACTTTGATTATGAACGTTTAAATGCGGTTTTGGGGTGTGTAAGTGTTGAATTACTTGATGAATTGTGTCTAGGTGTTTTCCTTGTCAAAATACCTTCCCGGTGATATAAAATACTTGTTCTAATTGTTTGCGGATCATAGATTGCGATTGTTTGGTTTTTGGTTCGTGCACTTGTGTTTCAGCAAAACAGTTCCTGGAAAGCCTTCTGGACGCCGTCTAAAACCCTGGGACGCCGTCCAGGTCTTTAAAGTGGGACGCCGTCTACACCCTGGGACGCCGTCCAGCCTTTCACACTGGGACGCCGTCCAGGCATTTGGGACGCCGTCCCATTTGCCTGCCAGGGGCTGTTTTGGTTGGTCGTTTCACGAAAAATGTTTGGGATGTTCTAGACCTCCAATTTACTTTCAACTTGTTTTAACATGCTTATATATGAATAACTAGCATAGAAAATTTGTCCGAGACCCGACCCGAACATGTTGACTTTTCCGTTGACTTTGACCCGACCAAGTTTGACTTTTTGTCAAACTTAACCAAATACTTATGCAACCTTTCTAACATGATTATTTACTTGTATCTTGCATGAAACTTGACTAGTTGATTCACATGTTAATATAATCGAGTCATAACGAGCCATAGGACTAATTGAACATCTTTGACCGTTTGCGTTTACCGTTATTGATATAACCTATATGTTTAGGTCAAGACTAGCCTTGTCTTTGCACGCGTTTACTTGTTGAAGTACTTTATTAACTCTTGCACTCAAGGTGAGATCATAGTCCCACTTTTTCAATCACTTTTATTCTTTACATCGTGGGCTGAGAAACACATACATTTCATACTTATATACTTTTCATGCTTTTACATTGTGAGCAAATACGAATACAAACATGCATACGAGTTTGAACAAAAGTCCTCAATCCAATTATCATTAGTTCCACTTGCAGGGTGTAAGTGTAAGCGTGTAATTATGTTGTGTGGCCATACGGGTTTAACAAACCCTCATTCAGACGGTTCGCTACCGTTAGTGAATGAAATATAATTTCAACAATGTATAGTGTAAGTTCTAACACTAAATTCAAAAATTCAGAGGGAAGATTCAGTTAAGCCTTGATAATTGGGTGCTCGTGATACAAATACTATTTTGGAATGTGAACGATTTTGGTTAAGCAATTCATAAAGAACCTTGTGGTTCAATGCATTTTACTTACTAAACCTATGATTTCACCAACGTTTTCGTTGACAGATTTTTCTATGTTTTTCTCAGGTTTTGAATGCTTAAGTGATACATGCTTCCGCTCATTATTTGATACTTGCATTGGATGTCGAGTATACATGCATTTCATGGAGCGTCTTCTGACTTTACTTTAAACCGTGTCGCCTAGATTTCATTTGTACTTATAACCTTGTAACTTAACTTTTGGATGAACAATTCTTGTAAACTGTGAAACAATCTTTATTTTGAAATGAAGGCGACATATTTTGGTCAAACGTTGTCTTAAAGACTTATGACCATGTAATGGGACCTACGTAGTCGACGCCGTCACTTGACGATTTGTCGGGGTCGCTACAATTATTTTCGATGAATGTTAAATATCTTCGATGAATGATAAATATTTTTCGATGAATGATAATTATTTTTCGATGAATGATAAATATTTTTTGATGAATGATAAACGTTTTTCGATGAATAATAAATGTTTGATGAATGATAAATATTTTTTGATGAATGATAATTGTTTTTGATGAATTATAAAAATGTTTTTCGATGAATGATGAATGTTTTTCTGATGGTTGGTGGTGGTTCGGGTGGTTGGTGGTGGTTGTTGGTGGTGGTGGGTGGTGGTAATGGTTGGTGGTAGTGGCTGGTGGGGGTGGTTGGTTGTGGTGGTGGTGGTTGTCATGGTTGGTGGTGGTTGGTGGTGGGTTGTGGTGGTGGTGATGGTAGGTGGTGGTGGCGGGTGGTGGCGGGTGGTCGTGGCTGGTGGCGGGTGGTGATTGGTGGTGGTGGTGGGTGGAGGTGAGTAGTGGTGGGTGGTGGTGGTGGCGGCGGTGGCGGATGTGGGTGGCGGTGGGTGGTGATAGGTGGTGGTTGGTGGTGGTGGTAGATGGTGGTGGTGGTTGTTGGTGGTGGTGGCTGGAAGGTTGTGGTGGTGGTGGTGGTTGGTGGTAGTGTTGGGTGGTGGCGGTGGTGGTGGTGATGGGTGGTGGTGGGTAGTGGTGGGTGGTGGTGGTGGTTGTGGTGGTGGGTGATGGTGGGTTGTGGTGGTGGTGGGTGGTGGTGGTGGGTGGTAGGTCGTGGTGATAGTAGTTGGTAGTGGTGGGTGGTTGTGGTGGGTGGTGGTGGGTGGTGGTGGTTGATGGTGGCGGTGGGTGGTGGCAGTGGTTGGTGGTGACGGTGGGTGGTGGCGGTGGGTGGTGGTGGTGGAGGTGGGTGGTGGTTGGTGGTGATGAGTGGTGGTGGTGGGTGGTGGTTGGTGGTGGTGGTGGTGGGTGGTGGTGGTGGTTGGTGGTGGTGGTGGTGGTGGTTGGAGGTGGGTGGTGGTGGGTGGTGGTGGGTGGTAGTGATGGTGGGTGGTGGTGGGTGGTGGTAGTGGGTGGTGGTGGTGGTGGGTGGTGGTGGTTGGTTGGTGGTGGGTGGTGGTGGTGGTTGGTGGTAGTTGGTGGTGGTGGTGGTAGTTGGTGGTGGTTGGTGGTGTTGGTTGGTTGGTGGTGTTGGTGCTAGTGGTGGGTGGTGGTAGTGGATGGTGCTGGTGGTAGTTAGTGGTGGTGATGGTTGGTGGTGGTGGATGTTGATGGTGGTTGGTGGTGGTGATGGTGTGTGGTGGTGGTTGGTGGTGATGGTTGGTGGTGGTGGATGTTGATGGTGGTTGGTGGTGGTGATGGTGTGTGGTGGTGGAGTGTGGTGGTTGGTGGTGGTGGATAGGGACGGTGGTTGGCGGTGGATGGTGATGGTGGTGGTTGGTGGTGTTGGTTGGTGGTGGTTGGTGGTTGGTGGTGGGTGGTGGTGGTGGTGGTGATGGGTGTTTGGTGATGGTGGTGGCTGGTGGTGGTGGTGGGTGGTGGTGGTGGGTGTTGGTGATGAAGGTAGTTCATAATATGTTAACTTTTGTATAATTAATTTTTATTAATTATAATTATTAAAATGACTTTTTACCCTTCCATGAATTTTAAGGTAAAATGAAATTTTATGATTCACATTTTGCTTATCCGGTTTGTACTCATTAGCCACGGATTGTGCCTATATATATATATATATATATATATACGAACCTCTTATCTATATAGCTATTCTATTAATATAATATATATTAATTAATTGTAATATCTATACATATATATAAACGAAAAAGTTATTCTTGAATGTGGTTGAAAATTATTTATGGATGTTTGTATCTATATATTATATCTATATATTATTAAATTATTCTTCCTACATACTAACTGACACTCAGTTTTTGGTCATTTACGCTATCCAAACAACATCCCCTACCCCATATAAAAAAACCATCCATCCCCTACCCCATATAAAAAAACCCATCTTCTCACCCTTCAGCCATCTTCTACAACCTTCCTTCTTGCACTCCCAACCCTAGCAACTGATCTTCACCACCACCACCAACACCATCGGCCGCCGTCACCACCGCCAACACCGACCGCCACCGGCACCACCAACATGAAACCCCTGCCTTCTCTCTCTTTCCAAAAAAAACCCCACCACTCACCCCGATCAAAATTGTGTCATCTGCTCACACCATCCCGCAACTGCCGCCGCTGCCACCGCCGCCACCGGCCCTGTTACCACCACCATCACCATCGTCACCACCACCATCGGCGCTGTCACCGACCACCTTCACCGTCTTCCTCCAAGTAAGAATATTTGCTTCACTTTCATTTAGGGATTTGTTGTTTTATGGCTTCTAGGGTTTAGTTTTGGAAGCTAGCCGGTGTTATTGCTCGGTTTTTTCGTTATTTAAACATATTCATTGTTGCAAGAACCTTGCTGTTATTGCTCGGGTTTTCCGTTATTTAAACCTATTCATTGTTGCAGGGGTCTTGCTACTTTTCGAATTTGTGTTTTGAGGTGAGTATTTTTTTTCAATTTAAATTTGTTTTGTTTATCATATGCTTCGTGTTTTCATTATGGTTACAGGATTTGCAGGGTTACGAATCCAAATTTGGATGGTGGAGCTGCGGCGGCTCTGTGTGGTGGTAAAATGGTGGAATAGTTCAGCAGAAATGAGCTGAAAGGGTGCTTGGAAAATCGGTTTGAAGACTTCACTAAAAGGTATGGATATGAGTAAACCTTTAGTCCACATACATATACTGCCTATATTCGCTGTTTAGTTAATATGTGCAATATTCGTATTTGCAGACACTTTTTATTGACACCGTTCTTTTTAAAAGAGAATAATGAAAAGAGTAAAATAAAAATTAAATTTTTTGTGATTTTGAAATGTTGAAGGTACGTCAAGTATTTTTTTTTTCCCTTTTTATTTGATGTTTGAATTCTTATTTAACCTGCTATTTTTTTGATAAATTTTGGATTGGTACTGATGATGTTTTGCGCATTTAACTAATAGTAACAGCGACGACACCAACAAAGGTAATGGTTTTATGTCCCACAACCTCCAGGTCCTCTAAGGTAAGTAACATCTTTAAACTGTACAAACAAATGGCTTATTACATGTATAAGTTCAGTTGAACTCACACTATGTGTTCTAAACTATCAAATATATTTTGGAAGAAGATATAAGGTGCCACTGGGATTCTAAGGTATTCTACTTCATTGAAGCTTAATTTTTTAAAAGTGATTATGCAAGGATATTTCTCTCATCATCTTTTATCTTTTGTGTTGGATCAAATGCAGATGATGAATAACAACATTAGTTATTACGAAAGTGCATATGATGAAATGTCTCAAACAATAGTAGTCATATGGTATGAAATTTGATACTACATATTTGCTTGCACATTTGTAACTCAAGTTTGCTTATACTTTTATTTTGATCAAGTGTAGGTGTAAAAGTTCCCTATCGAAATTTGCATCACAGTAAGTTCAGTTTGTTCAAGCATAACATCCCTTATATACTAAAAGAAACACAGTTTTCTGCTGTTTACCTTCACCAGACGACAATACCGTTCTTTTTTTTATTTTACCTAAACACAAAACACGCTTCACCGCTTCAAAGAGGAATTCTCTTCATAAATAAAAGCTAGATTAAAATTTACGCTCCCACAAATGCACAACTTGGTTACTTTCATATGATTCATACAATTAAATCGATTCATGTAGTTACTTGCATATTTACAATTAAAGTAAATGTGAGGATGGTGGCCATAGCTAATATGATGGATGGAGATGTTTGATTTTATGAGTTTA
The DNA here is from genome assembly GCF_046630445.1 of Rutidosis leptorrhynchoides. Lineage (NCBI taxonomy): Eukaryota > Viridiplantae > Streptophyta > Magnoliopsida > Asterales > Asteraceae > Rutidosis > Rutidosis leptorrhynchoides. Next base: position 465,281,229 of record NC_092333.1, read on the forward strand.
ATGAGAAGGGGTTTAGCATTGAAACATGATTTACTTCAGATATGATCAATTTTAGGGTTATAATATGCATTACAATCTATCGAGGGCCGATCATTACTTCCTCACTGGCCACCGCTGCAGATACGTTTAGCTTTCGTGTTTAAAGTTAAAACCACCGTAGCTTACTTATCCCCTTTTTTTGCACATTTTTTACATGTTATATATTATTGATAAAATATATTTAGGAATTTTTTTTTTGTTGCAGCTGTTGATGGAATCACGATTGTTCCTCAATTCGAACGGTATCTCTCCGATTGTTACTAAATAGTCTCGGATATTGCTATCTAAAGTACAATTTCCGGTAAATCTCTTCTTTTGCGATTTTGTTTTGTAATTTTTTCAAATTTATGTTTATTATGTACTTTGTAACATTGTGTTAGTTGTTAATGATTTTCTATTTTGTTTTAACATTTTTTATTATCATGTATATTATTAGTATTATAATTTTGTGTCACATAGCTGCTTTTCTTTTGTTTTGAATCTATATGGAGCTATTTGTTGTTGTGTACATCGTATTTTGCCCGTTTGGGTTTGGGTGTTTAAAGGGGTTAATAATGCTTTATAAAAAAGGTTTAAAAAGTCTGTAGAGGCTGTAATGACCCTGGTTTTTCCATCCTTAATTAATAATGTTTATTATTAATACTTGTGATTAAACGAATGTATGTTATTACATTTACATGTTGCCATGATTGCCCGTACTTGGCTTTTAAATGCCCGAAACGTCTTTGTGACACACGAAACTTCACGAATAATATTTTTAGAATATTATTTACATTCATGATTAAGTTTATTAATCATTTTGATTAACTATAGCTATTAGTTAATTACTTGGGCTTTAATTGGATTTATTTGTTAAACTACTTGAACTTGGGCTTGGTTAGTGTTATGGACTCTTGAACATGGGCTTATAAGCCCACCCTACCCATTTAAATGGATTAACTAGCCCACTAAGACATGTAAGTAGTATTTAGATCATGAACTAGTTAGTTTGAAAGACTTGGAATCTAGTTATCATCTAATCCCCATGCATGGTCACCCATTAACCAACTTTTATGACACATACATACAAGTAACTAGTGAGTATTTCTCCTCCCCTTGATTCCTTTCCAAACCAACGACCAAAGTGGCCTTTAGGGGAGTCTTTCTTCATTTTTTTTACTACTTCACTCACTTATACTCTCTCATTTACACACACACACTTACTTGCAAATTTCTCTCAAGCTTTTCTCTCTTTTTCTCTCATTTTTGTAAGTAACATGAACAAATATTTATCTTCTTTTTTTCCTTTGTAAAAACCAAATTCCATACTTGATTATCATCATCATTCACTTGTTTTGTTACTTATCTTTGATTATTATTTACTTACTTACTAGTTGTTGTTGATTACTTACTTTGTTGTTGTTGTTATTATTTACTAATTATTAAGAATCAAACTTGTTAGTTTGATTCTTCATATCTTCTTGTTCTTACAAGACATACAAGAACCTAAACTTACTAGTTTATGATTCTACCTTTAAAGTTTTAAAAGATCATAAAGTTCATGTGTTGAAACCATACTTGAAGTTCATGAAGTAAACTTTAAAGTTTACTTTCTAAAGATCAAACTTTGGTTTGAATCTTTAAAGTATGAACAACCATGAACAAATTACTTTTTTACTTAGTTACTTCTTCATTTGGCACTTTAATTTCATGTTTGTTTGTTTAAATGGTCAAGTACTACAAGTTAGTCTTGATCTCATGATATTCTTGAACTTAAAGTTAACTTTATAAGTTTTCAAGAACATAGAAGTGTAACTCTTTAGTTATAACTTCATATACTTGTAATGGATCTAAGTTATATAGCTTATGGTCTACTTATTTTGTCATAAACAAGAGCTTTCAAGCTTACATACACTTTACTAGTTGATAATCTAAGTTTTGTAACTTATGGTTTCACTAAAGTAAAGATTTATGTGTTATTACTTAAGGTTTAACTTAATAACTTTAGATCAAGACTTTTGAGTCTTGGATCTTCAAGATCAAACTAAGAACTATGTTCTACTACTTATGATCTTGATTAGTTAGTTAACTTTCAAGTTTATAGTTCAATATTTCTTTTATAGTTCATGTAAATGTCAAACCTAAGACCTTGATGTAACTTTGGTTCATCAAACTACATGCAACTCTTAAGTGAGTTGTGCTTCATGTCTTAGACTTGCACTAGTGTTATGATGGTCAAGACTTGGTTGAGATGATGTAGACACATCAATGAGTTGTACACTTGAAGCTATATGCATCAAGGATGAGAACCATGATGAACATCAAGCACCAAGACTACCGGAACTCACTTAAACTTACTGTTTCTGTCCAAATCCAACTGACCTGCTGTTTTTGTAACAAACCAGTAGACCTGAGCTACTGAGACCATGATTTTTAGATAGAACTTTTCGAGTAGATAATTTTTCGTTTAAGACTCGTCTTCATCCGAGTTACGGTTTAGGAGTTATGGCCCTCCGACCGTCACTATGTCATTTTAACGTTGTGCTGAAAATTCTGACCTACTCGCACTACGACCGTCGCCACGGTCAAACTAAGACGAGTTTGCTTCTGGAATTTTTAGCACACTTAAATGACTCATATACGGAGCCATGGCCACTGGTCTCACCTCTATTCGGTTTGTGTAGAGGCCGTGGTGACTGATCTAAGTCAGCCTTTGTTTTAAACTACTTTCATAAACGAACCTTATTTGTTACCTTTTGTTTGATGATGATTGATGATGACCCTTATGACCTTAATTACATACATATAAACCTTTCGAGACAATTTACTGACTTAGTACTATTTGACTTAGGTTGAGGACTTTCGGACCGATTACTTGCACACCTTCCCGAACCACCGTTACTACTATGATACTACTACTTATCATTGTGAGTTATAGCATTCCCTTTTTACTTTAACTTATTTTGGGAACTGAGGATACATGCGGATTTTATGTTTTACATACTAGGCACGAGTACTTAAACTTTATATATGTGTGGGTTATATAACGGCAGAAAGATTCCCTTTAGCTCGGTAACGTTTAATCATTGGTTTATGAACCGGTGAACGCGAATCTTAGATATGGATCCATAGGGTTTGACATCCCCACTCGGGCTAGTCGCGCTAGCAGTCAACGAGTGTTTAATACTTCGTAAACATACGCACTCGCCAAGTGTACTTTCAAGGGGTATTATTATTTAAACGTTAAGTTAGTTACCGAGTGCCCACGGTTAAACATATACTTAAACATACGGATTTGGATTACTATTTTGAAACGCTCGCTGTAGCACTGAAATCTCGTGGCCTACTTACATTACTGTTATACTTAAACTATAGCTCACCAACCTTTGTGTTGACGTTTTTAAGCATGTATTTCTCAGGTGCTTGAGGTTGCTAGCTTCCGATGTGTACTAGTTGTGCTGTAGACACCCGCTGCTTAGAGTTGTCAACGCATGAACTACTTTACTTTGCATTCAAACTTTAGTACTTTAAAACTGTGACTTGTAACGACCTTTGTGGTCACATACGCTTATTATTTGCTTCTACTTAGCGAAGCATGCTTTTGGATTGTAAAACATTCGATGTTGGTTTAGACATCACTTTATTAATGAATGCAAACTCTTTTTGAAAACGCATATAGTACTTAACCTTGTAATGATCCTGTCGTTGATGGTCCGTACATGATGATTTAGTACGGGGCGTCACATTTGGTATCAGAGCATTGGTTGTAGGGAATTAGGTTGCATTAGTGAGTCTAAGACCGACCCGATTAGGATTCACTAATAGGACTAATCTACAACTTGCTAGTTTACTTGCTTCCGCTGAACTTACTACATGCTGCTGCTCACTTTTACTGATATATGCCGTATGCTATTACGTGCTTCCGCTACTGCATGCTATTATCTGCTTTCGATTGCATGCTACTGTGTTATATTACTGCATGTTACCGTTTACTACTACTGCATGCCACTGCTTACTTCTACTGCTGTATGAACTTACTGCATGCTACCGTTTCCTCTTACTACTATGTAAACTCGCTGTATGCATTTGCTTATTCTCGCTACTGCGTGCTACTATCTGCTTCTAATATGTTACTTCGGTATGATACTGTTACTATTGCCATGCTACGTGCTGCTGTAAACGATCTAGGCTGCTGTAGTTGTTATGCCTGATTACGCTCTTGCTACCCGTCTACTATCCGTTATACCAACTTGGAGAACTTATCCTTCCCAGTTCAGATGTTTTCCTGAACTACCTTCCCGCTCGTCTAACCCTAAGAACTAGTAGTGTAATCCACATGTTACTACTGTTCCACCGTTCCAGAGATTGAAACATTACTTCACGCAATCTAGAAGATTGTTCAGTTGATACATACCCTGTACGCTTTCATGACCGTCACTTAACTCTTTCATTCTTTACCACTGCTCGACAACCTAACGACACTTCTGGACTTAGGTCCCTAACACTCCTAGACATTTGAGAAGCCGGGAAGGCGTCTCCTTTCACAAGGTCATAGTATCTTCTCCTGATGCTCAAACACATCGTATCACTGCTTGCTACACGTACAACCCGACACGAGACCCGGGTTGAATATCTAGAAGGAACCTAACAACGTTACCTGAATCCGAACCTTTGAAGAAACTTCGGGACATTTAGGCATTAATGCATGATCTACAGAACCTACGCACCCACATCTAGAAACTGTGAGATTAGTTATGTAGATTCTGTTTTGAAATGGCATAGATAAAGCACCGTTAAATGAAATTGAGTATAGTTGGAAGTGATCACGTTACATTGACCATATGAAATGATATTGGAATGGACGTACGATTTAGTACAATATAATGACGCCAGGCCAGCGTGATTATATTGAAGTAAATCATGCAGAAGTTCCAATATTACTACATGAGGAATATGGGGTGATCCAGGGAAAATTTTGTCAGGAATCACTTGAGCATACACATTGTAGCCTGTTAAAGGTATGGAAAGAATAACCGCGTAGCCTATATATTATACAAGAAGGGCCTTGATTGCAGAATTGATAACCCGTAAACTGTTATAGATATCGACACCCTGGACATTTAAGGAAAAAGTTTTCATATAGGAAAAACCTTGAAATTAACTTGCGGTAGAGCAATCGTTATCTCAGTTATGGAAACACGCATGGATCCTGATTTTGGTTAGGATACGTTTCTTCACAACGTTTTATTGTTTCGTAGTTGTTTAATACTAGAATGATAGAAGCCTTACATCTAAGAACCTTAGCATTATCATGAATAATAAACCACCAACAACCATGGGAATTAAGTATTCTATAGGACTCAAGCAAATGGTAAACTGAGGAAGATAAAGGAATAATTTAATGTAGTACTTTAAGATTAACAGGTGGGTCATTTGGAGATGACCTCATACTAACCAAACTTGGGAGTTTTAATGTAGTAGTTGAAAAGGATTAGTTGCCTACGTACAGGTATATGTTATTTGAGAAGATTGATAGAATTTTTCACAGTAGTACAGTAAGATATGATTTGGGATGAACCTTAAGATTAACCTAATACTCATCGAGCTAGGAAGCTTTGATGAAATAGTTGGAACGAACTGACTTTCAAGGAAGAAAGCGGGATTTATTTATAATGGGAAAAATTTATTTGTATACCTCGCAAGAATGGTGAAACTATTATGGGGAGAGATGTAGCCCGAAAACTGAACCTTATTAGTTACATGACAACAACCCGAAATCTCACAATGGAAATGGGAAGAAATTCATCATTAACTACCAGAGACGGTATGCGGATAGGACATCATCTGGGTTATTATTGATCATCTCGCCAAAACTGCTCACTTTCTAGCCATGAAAGAAACCGATACAATGGACAAACTTGCACAACGATACTTAAAGGAAATTGTATCCCGTCACTTCAGCAATTCAAATTCTATATTGAAGATTACCCAAGAATCTCACTTGATACTCATTCTTACGTAACTCTAAATCCTAACGTATCACGAGGAATTTCTTATTCGATGATAACCACAACATCGTCCTTCTTACCTCGATATTAGTCATACCGGTTCGAAATTTTCCTGAAATCAATGAGTGGTTAACTCTCATCCTCACACTCTCCCATTCGTATCTCACTCATAAGCAACAACTTCACACTTAAGCATTTTTGGTCAAAGGATTTATGCCCTACTAATAGTTGTCAATCACATATAAATTCAATGGTTTACATTTACCTCAAACATCACTCGAAATTTTCAAAAATCTTTTACTCAATCCTTATCAACCTTTTCCAACTTGTAACTTCCGAAATATGAAAATTTTGTCTGCCAAAAATCTTACACACATTATTTTATTATGCTATCCTCTCAAGGTTTAAAAAAAAAAAAAATTATTTTGTTCGTCATTCGCGCAAAATTTTAAAATCGTATACGTTATATAAAATAAAGTAAATGATTTCTTATTCGACAAACACATGTAGAATTTTACTTTCACTCTTACAAATCAAACCTTTTGTTTAAGATATATTTTACTTTGAATGGCACGGGTTGTACGTAACCCTAGTTTACTAAAACTTCGTTTCTTTCCATACATTGTCACCTTAAACAATTTCTATAAAATTTGTCGTTGCTTGCTGTATAAAATACTCCGTTGCTCATTCGTACCCAAGTCATCATGAAGACCTTATAACCGTCGAAATCGAGAGATTCATGTATATGAGATAAAGGCACTGACTACCACGTCCTGCAAGGCCTTCGGACATCCACGTAAACCATTCAAAACTATTACGTTACCCCATGGATTTATTTCACCACACATGTTGGAACAATGCTCTTTCTTATATATAACTCTAAATCCTGACTCATTCCAAGGAAACTCTCATTTAGTGGTATTAATACCATCATCATTCCGACTTTAATACTAGTCATAACCCGTTTAGCACTTTGCGAATTCAAGAAGCAATTAACTTCTCATCCTCGTGCTCTATCCTTCGTACCTCACTTTTAGCAACGGCTTCGCACGTAAATATTTTTGGCCCAAAGACTCGTGTCCCGATAATTACCAAAACCACATTTATGTCATTAGTTTTCATTACCTAGTAACTGGTCACCCAATGATTCAAAACTTTTCCACTCAAACTTTTTCAACTCGTAACCTTCGAAATAAAAAAAAAAAAAAAAAAAAAAAAACAAAACTATGTTTATCAGAATTTTTACACGTTGTTTATTTATGCGGTCCTCACAAGATTTATAGACAATGAAAATACTAAAAACTTTTCGGTCACTTAAACGGTTTATAAAATCATATATGTATAAATTTATACTTACTTATTTTGATACTAAGTTATATCTTCAAATTATTCAAAACCCACTCTTTCACCGAGTTATTCAACTTAAGTCAAATAGTTTTGAGTAAAATGGTACACGTTGTACCTACTTCTAAATTTACTAAGAACTCCGTTCCGTTTACGTTGTCACAACAAACATTTAAAGGTTTTGTTTTTCAAAACTCCGTTAGTTGATTTTATTAAAGGTTTTCGTATTATACTACGCCATGTATGGAACACACTTTTCTCGCCCTCTGATAAGAGATGAAACTTACTATTAAGATCTTTTGTTAAAAACTCTTGAGCCACTTTGGATGGCGGTTTTATAAACATCATTGGAAAATCTTTGCACCCATAAAATGTTCTTTTTAAAGCTAGACATGACAAAAACGCGGGCCGATAAATCGATTTTCTAAGGTACACTCATTGGTCACCCTATTGTAGGAAAGGTACTAGGTGGGTTACTGTTCTCAATACTTCACGGCGAATCACAACACCCTCGTAAAACTACATCTCTATGGATCAGTATGTTGAGACACAAGAATCATTTTGGAAATTCTTTTCACTCGGAGTAAACCATTCGTTGGGACCAAGGGTTCACGTATCTCCTCATCCGCACATCCCCTTAAGTACACAGATAAATTCAGAACGAACCACTCGAAGAGTTCACTCTCATGCCTTTCGTGCGACTTTCTTTTGGAAATGTAATATAAGATACTTTGAGAACCTATGAATCTCGTTATCCCTTTTGGAAAGAGACTGCTTAAAACATCTACGACACTCAGGTGGATACTCTATATATTTCTTCCTTCATTGGTTGCAACTGTATGTTGCTCTAGTTAACGTTAACCCTAACTTCAACATATAACTGAAAGGATGAAGTTACATTACGGAACTGTGCTTTCATTTCATCCAAGGTTAGGTTCACCTGCAGTATGGTAAACTAGGTGATATCCCTCATTGTTCGTTCAGACCGTTCTGAAGACACTATGAATAATTATGGCTTGTAAGTCCGATTGGTCACTTTCGGCTAAAGTTTCAATTCACTTATTCAAATGAAACGTTCTTAAATATCGAGTTCCTATGGCCTCCTTCCGAAATCAAGAGGTTGGTAAAATCCGTGGCTAACACTATCCAGACATCAAATCGCATGGATGTGATCACCATGTATTCCGTTCTACCTGTCAGCTTATATTACGACATACACGCTCAATGTTTTAGATGAGCTTAGAATCATTCGTGATGCAATTCACGTATCCAACTTACCGAAGATGCCTGTAAGGCTAAACACACCATCTTTCCTTTTGTGGATATACATTCAGATGACATACTCATGTTAAGCAGAAACGAAATCGATTTGTTGATCTCTTAGGACAAGAGACTTAATTAATGGCATGTACCTATTCTTACTTTCATACGCCGAAATACCTTTCAAGGTAGACAACTTACTCCTGAGCCCTCGAGTCTCACGGAACTTTGATACGCCCTATTTATTCGAATACGGTACCATTGTTTGGTCACTCCTTAAAATTTCGGGACGAAATTTTCTTTAACAGGTGGGTAATGTAATGACCCTGGTTTTTCCATCCTTAATTAATAATGTTTATTATTAATACTTGTGATTAAACGAATGTATGTTATTACATTTACATGTTGCCATGATTGCCCGTACTTGGCTTTTAAATGCCCGAAACGTCTTTGTGACACACGAAACTTCACGAATAATATTTTTAGAATATTATTTACATTCATGATTAAGTTTATTAATCATTTTGATTAACTATGGCTATTAGTTAATTACTTGGGCTTTAATTGGATTTATTTGTTAAACTACTTGAACTTGGGCTTGGTTAGTGTTATGGACTCTTGAACATGGGCTTATAAGCCCACCCTACCCATTTAAATGGATTAACTAGCCCACTAAGACATGTAAGTAGTATTTAGATCATGAACTAGTTAGTTTGAAAGACTTGAAATCTAGTTATCATCTAATCCCCATGCATGGCCACCCATTAACCAACTTTTATGACACATACATACAAGTAACTAGTGAGTATTTCTCCTCCCCTTGATTCCTTTCCAAACCAACGACCAAAGTGGCCTTTAGGGGAGTCTTTCTTCATTTTTTTTACTACTTCACTCACTTATACTCTCTCATTTACACACACACACTTACTTGCAAATTTCTCTCAAGCTTTTCTCTCTTTTTCTCTCATTTTTGTAAGTAACATGAACAAATACTTATCTTCTTTTTTTCCTTTGTAAAAACCAAATTCCATACTTGATTATCATCATCATTCACTTGTTTTGTTACTTATCTTTGATTATTATTTACTTACTTACTAGTTGTTGTTGATTACTTACTTTGTTGTTGTTGTTATTTACTAATTATTAAGAATCAAACTTGTTAGTTTGATTCTTCATATCTTCTTGTTCTTAAAAGACATACAAGAACCTAAACTTACTAGTTTATGATTCTACCTTTAAAGTTTTAAAAGATCATAAAGTTCATGTGTTGAAACCATACTTGAAGTTCATGAAGTAAACTTTAAAGTTTACTTTCTAAAGATCAAACTTTGGTTTGAATCTTTAAAGTATGAACAACCATGAACAAATTACTTTTTTACTTAGTTACTTCTTCATTTGGCACTTTAATTTCATGTTTGTTTGTTTAAATGGTCAAGTACTACAAGTTAGTCTTGATCTCATGATATTCTTGAACTTAAAGTTAACTTTATAAGTTTTCAAGAACATAGAAGTGTAACTCTTTAGTTATAACTTCATAAACTTGTAATGGATCTAAGTTATATAGCTTATGGTCTACTTATTTTGTCATAAACAAGAGCTTTCAAGCTTACATACACTTTACTAGTTGATAATCTAAGTTTTGTAACTTATGGTTTCACTAAAGTAAAGATTTATGTGTTATTACTTAAGGTTTAACTTAATAACTTTAGATCAAGACTTTTGAGTCTTGGATCTTCAAGATCAAACTAAGAACTATGTTCTACTACTTATGATCTTGATTAGTTAGTTAACTTTCAAGTTTATAGTTCAATATTTCTTTTATAGTTCATGTAAGTGTCAAACCTAAGACCTTGATGTAACTTTGGTTCATCAAACTACATGCAACTCTTAAGTGAGTTGTGCTTCATGTCTTAGACTTGCACTAGTGTTATGATGGTCAAGACTTGGTTGAGATGATGTAGACACATCAATGAGTTGTACACTTGAAGCTATATGCATCAAGGATGAGAACCATGATGAACATCAAGTACCAAGACTACCGGAACTCACTTAAACTTACTGTTTCTGTCCAAACCCAACTGACCTGCTGTTTCTGTAACAAACCAGTAGATCTGAGCTACTGAGACCATGATTTTTAGATGGAACTTTTCGAGTAGATAATTTTTCGTTTAAGACTCGTCTTCATCCGAGTTACGGTTTAGGAGTTATGGCCCTCCGACCGTCACTATGTCATTTTAACGTTGTGCTGAAAATTCTGACCTACTCGCACTACGACCGTCGCCACGGTCAAACTAAGACGAGTTTGCTTCTGGAATTTTTACCACACTTAAATGACTCATATACGGAGCCATGGCCACTGGTCTCACCTCTGTTCGGTTTGTGTAGAGGCCGTGGTGACTGATCCAAGTCAGCCTTTGTTTTAAACTACTTTCATAAACGAACCTTATTTGTTACCTTTTGTTTGATGATGATTGATGATGACCCTTATGACCTTAATTACATACATATAAACCTTTCGAGACAATTTACTGACTTAGTACTATTTGACTTAGGTTGAGGACTTTCGGACCGATTACTTGCACACCTTCCCGAACCACCGTTACTACTACGATACTACTACTTATCATTGTGAGTTATAGCATTCCCTTTTTACTTTAACTTATTTTTGAAACTGAGAATACATGCGGATTTTATGTTTTACATACTAGGCACGAGTACTTAAACTTTATATATGTGTGGGTTATATAACGGCAGAAAGATTCCCTTTAGCTCGGTAACGTTTAATCATTGGTTTATGAACCGGTGAACGCGAATCTTAGATATGGATCCATAGGGTTTGACATCCCCACTCGGGCTAGTCGCGCTAGCAGTCAACGAGTGTTTAATACTTCGTAAACATACGCACTCGCCAAGTGTACTTTCAGGGGGTATTATTATTTAAACGTTAAGTTAGTTACCGAGTGCCCACGGTTAAACATATACTTAAACATACGGATTTGGATTACTATTTTGAAACGCTCGCTGTAGCACTGAAATCTCGTGGCCTACTTACATTACTGTTATACTTAAACTATAGCTCACCAACCTTTGTGTTGACGTTTTTAAGCATGTATTTCTCAGGTGCTTGAGGTTGCTAGCTTCCGATGTGTACTAGTTGTGCTGTAGACACCCGCTGCTTAGAGTTGTCAACGCATGAACTACTTTACTTTGCATTCAAACTTTAGTACTTTAAAACTGTGACTTGTAACGACCTTTGTGGTCACATACGCTTATTATTTGCTTCTACTTAGCGAAGCATGCTTTTGGATTGTAAAACATTCGATGTTGGTTTAGACATCACTTTATTAATGAATGCAAACTCTTTTTGAAAACGCATATAGTACTTAACCTTGTAATGATCCTGTCGTTGATGGTCCGTACATGATGATTTAGTACGGGGCGTCACAGAGGCTCTTATGCCATCGATTGCTGATGGTGTAAGTAGTCATGTAACTTCCACTTTTATGAAGGAAAAAAAGTTTGCCAGTAGGAAACCAGTTAAGGATTGTGGTCAAAGCTATCCGGGTGAAAATCCGGGGTCTTCTAATGTTGATAGTCTTGGTATCTATAATGATGATGCCTCACCTATGACTGTGTCGTCTAATCGTGCAGGTCTGCATTTGCTGTTTATGATAGTGGTTAAGTTAGTTGTTATGAATCGATTAATGCAGAATGGCAGTACGTTTTTGGTTCTAGAATCACGTTAACAAACAGCAGGTAACAACAACATGTTTACTGTATAATGTTCTTAATTTCCTATAATCTAAACAAAGTTGTCTTTGGTTAATGTAATTGTGCAGTTAATAGCTAAGTATTAAAGCTTAATGATTTTGTTTTCTATGTAGAATGACTCATATATACACTAACATGTTACAAACGTTATACCTTACAGTTATTAGCAAAGAGATCGATCCCTCAAAAACACTGACGCTTCCAACATCATCACCCCTCGAACTACCTTGCGCATCAACCAAGTTAAAATAAATATATATGTATTGTATTAAGATGTATTTACTATTGTGTAACGACCCGGATTTTTCCGCTATATATTTATAAGGTTAATATTAACATAATTAATGTTTCCAACATATTAAGCAATCAAACTCATTAAGACTTAGTTATTTGAAATGATTTTTATACAAACGTTTGGCCACCCAATCTGTCTGACGATTCACGAACGTCATAATTTGAAATAATTATATAATGATGTATATATGGATATATATACTTATGATTTGTTAAAATGATATTTAAGTATCTCATTATATATAATAACAATTGGTTATATACATAAAATGAGATTACTAATTTATAGACTTCAAGACTATGTACATATATATAACGATTAACGTTGTAATAACTTCTAAATTAAAATGTATATATATGTATTGTATTAATATGAATTAATACACTTTTAAAGGACTTAAGTACATATATACTAACATACTTATACTCAATAAAGATAGCTATACTCATAATCTCATTCAATTCCATCAAGAATTCTATTCGTTTTCATTCGGTATTTACACCCGTATCATACCCAGCTTCCATACTTAAATACTATGAGTATATACCAATATGAAATACCAATTATTACCTCCTTAGCAGCCCTATGAGTCACAAGACAAGAATAAACATGATGGAACCAACATTTTAACTTCTAGTATGCATTATTATGCTATATTCCAAATTTTGATAAAGTTATTATGCTATATTCCAAATTTTGATAAAGTCTCTTAACCATATGCATGACCAACGAATTTTAACCCTCTTTTTACTCATCCATATCATATATTTAACCCACCTTCACTCTCATAATATTCACACACAAGAACTCCAAGTATTCTCTTCATTTCTTACTCTTTAAACACTCTTTAAACACACATACTTCAAGTCTATACTTTCAATATTTTGAATCCATTTCAAGAACTCTTTGAAGATCAAGAACATCACTTTTATCTCAGCAACTTTGTTCAATTGATTTGAGGTAGTCACCTTATTCATAATCTTATTCGATTCATATTCATATAGCTATCTTATTTTGAGTTTATAACTAATAACAACAAGAACATAGTTTAGATCATTTCTAAACTTGTTCGCAAACAAACTTAATCCTTCTAACTTGACTTTTAAAATACTTCAACACATGTATTATGACAGTATGTCAAGCTAACATAAGGATATAAAACTTGTAAACACAAAGAACACCTTAAAACTGAACATACGCCGTCATAGATCATCGGGGGCTGTTTTGGGTTTGATTTTAAAAACCTATCCTAAACTTTGAATTAAAAGATTTCCTTTGGTGAAAAATATTATTTTATATGGATATGAAATATATCCAAAATCCATGTTTAAACTCTAATTGGAAGTATGTTTTTCAAAAGAGTCATCAAGATGTCGTTCTTACGACGGATATGACTATCTTCTTGTATTTGTCACCTAAACTATATTTTCGACTATAAACATACTGTTTTTCTGTTTAGATTAGTAAATAACTTTTTGATACAAAACTATGGCAAGTCGAATCACTCAAAACGGATTTGTAACGAAGAAATTATGGGTAAAATAAAATTGGATATTTTTGTTTGTTTTTAGCTACGGTTTTGATTAATAAAAATGGATGCTAACCTTATCCTAGCTAACTTACCTTGTATCCTACATGTATTTATACATGTCCTGATCCCGAACTTATGGAAGTACAATTTATAATAGTCGTGATTAAGTTCTACGACAATATATTATAGTCTTAATAAAGATCGTAAGGCACCATATATATATATATATATATATATATATATATATATATATATATATATATATATATATATGACTTGATCACCGTGGATCCGTATACAGCGTTTTGACATATCATATCGACCCATCTATATATATATTTCGGAACAACCATAGGCACTCTATATGTGAAGGTGGGAGTTGGCTATACAGGGTTGAGGTTGATTCCAAAATATATATATACTTTGAGTTGTGATCGAGCCTGAGACATGTATACAATGGGTCGCGGATTGCTTCAGACAATATACATATTATGTGTCTTACTATATTAAGACAATATATTATAGTGTTAGTAAATTCTAACACAATATACGCATTTATATTTATATATATATTTATACTGTTGGACTATCGGACTATTGGACTATCGGACTATTGGACTACTAACAAAGGACAATTAAAATTATCACAAGTATCATAAGTATGGAATATTAATTATATATATATATATATATATCTTGACACAAGAATATTATTATTAGGTTCGTGAATTTGTCAAAGGCCAAGTCTTATTACCATCTATTCGGAAATCATCACAAGTGAGTTATAGTCCCATTTTTACTATCTAAATTATTTTGGGATGAGAATACATGCAAATTTATAAATGTTTTACAAAATAAGCACAAGTTCATGAAACTACATTCTACGATTGTTTTGTTATACCGGATATCTGTACTTATTATTATTATGCTTGGTAATCTAATAATTAGTGAAAAACACTAATTGACGCGAATCCTAAAGGTAGATCTACGGGCACCAACCACCCCCATTTTCGAATAGTGGAAATGCTTTAGTACTTCAAAGGGTCCTTGTCATACATTTGAATAGTGGAATGTATGATGCCAGATATCTTAAGCGCTCTATGTTAAGGTCGGTTACCAAGCGACTCATCGTATGAATGATTTTTGCAGTTGTAATGATCCTGCACATTTAATTAAATGAAATCTTGTGGCTTATTAAATGTTATGATTGTTATATAGAAACTAAACCTATAACTCACCAACAATTTTGTTGACTTTTTAAGCATGTTTATTCTCAGGTGATTATTAGAAAGCTTCCGCTGTTGCATGTTTACTCAACGTCAAGATTTGGAGTCATCATGCTTTTCTAAATAAATAAACTTGCATTCGGAAACTGTATTTGTAATATATTGTTGGCAAGTATGTAATGGTGTGTGTAAAATACATGTATTTTGAGGAGATTGTCTTTGATCGACAATCAAAACTTATGTTTATAAACCTTTATTCAATAATAAAGGTTATGGTTATTTTAAAATGGATGCAAGCTTTGAAAACGTCTCATATAGAGGTCAAAACCTCGCAAGGAAATCAATTAATATGAAACGTTTATATTAATATGAACGGGGCATTTCAGTTGGTATCAGAGCGTTGGTCTTAGAGAATCAGAAAATTTTTCATTAGTGTGTCTAACTGATTTTTGATGCATTAGTGAGTCTGGACTTCGACCGTAATTGTTTTAAAAATGATTGCTTAATATAATTGTTGGAAACATAAGATTATTAACATATAAATATTATAGGATATATCTTTCTCTTAACGTGCCTGCTGTTATGTAATAGATGACTTCATCCGATCATATAAGCATCTCTAGTGACTCAGATTTCATTTACTTATCAAGTGATTCGGAGACTGAGTCAAAGCATACGACTTATGAACCAACGGAAAAGTTAACTGTTGGTATTACCATTAAGGTGGAAAATTGTTGGGAAAATTGGGAAGATTCACAATTTCCCGAAGAGGATCCGGAAGAAGATCCAGAGGAGGAACCCGAAGAAGAGACTCCTGAAAAAGTTGTGGAAATTACCGAACCACAACGTGATTTGGGAAAATCTTTGGCTGTTATATCCAATCCCAAACTAGATGAACCTATTATGACCCAAAATGTTTGTGACCATCCACATGAACCATCTAAGAAACCAGGTTATAAAATGACCGCTCGTATAACGACTGGTGGTTTTGTTCCCAAACAATTAACCGAAAGAACCAATTTGGAGGAATTGGAAAAAGAACTATCCAAACGAAAATCCAAACGTTTGGCCGAGAAGGAAACAACATCAACATCTAAGAAATCTCGCCGTTCTTGAACCATCGGCAGCCACCCTATATTCCATGCATTGTATAATATGTATTATATTATGTGTTTAAGTTTGTAAGAAAATCCGCAATGTATCTTTCCTTATGATTGGATAATAATAAGAATAAGCATGGAAGGTTTATTATTATTATTACAATCTATAATTACGTAGTAACGTAATAACTTACCATAGTTTTTCATATTAGAATTTTAGTAGTTAAATTGTGTGTTAGCTGCCAAGTATGAACATTATTACAGTTATAAAACGCTAATATGAAGAAAAGGCTTTTATAATAATAAGTTCATATTAAGCTATAAAAATACTTTTTGACTACTTCTAAAAATTCTATGTGATTAACTCATACCGCTATTTTTGAAGGAAATGGCTCCTCCTGTTACTAGACAACAGCAAATGAACACAGAAGAACTTCAAGCTTTCGTTGCAAATATGGCTGCAGTGATGAACGCAATGAACAACAATAACCACTCGAGTTCCAGCAGTGGAGGAAACAATGGCAATCGGGTAGGATGTTCCTACAAAGCTTTTATGGCCTGCAAACCCAATGAGTTTGAAGGAACCGAAGGACCCGTTGGACTAAAGCGGTAGACAGAGAAGGTTGAAGCTGTGTTCGCAATCAGCAACTGCGCAGAAGAGGATAAAGTTAAGTATGCCACACATACTTTCAGGGGTACTGCTTTGACATGGTGGAATACCTACATGGATTACGTAGGACAGAATACCGCCTACGCACTTCCATGGTCCGCTTTCAAGCACATGATGAAGGAAGAGTACCGTCCCAGAACTGAAATCAACAAGCTCAAGGAAGAGCTTAAAGCACTGACAACCCAAGGGTTAGACGTCATTACCTATGAGCGACATTTCAACGAACTGGTTTTAATGTGTCCTGGAGTATTTGAGGATGATGAGGCAAAAATTGAAGCGTTCATAAAAGGGTTGCCGGAACGAATCCAAGAGCATGTAGGTGCTAACGACCCTGCAACAATGCAGAAAGCGAGTCGTATAGCCCACAAATTGATAGGCCAAATTACAGGAAGGATAAAGAAAGAGGCGGCCGAGGAGGCCATAGTGAAACAGGGAAAGAGAAAATGGGAGGAAAGTGGTGACCAGGGTCATCAGTACAACAACAGTCAAAACAACAACTACAGCAACAATCGCAATCACCCCAACAACAACAATAACAACGACAACAAAAAGCAAAAGACTATATGCCCAAGGTGTGATAAGTTTCATCCGGAATGGTTTTGTAAAGAATTATGTACCAAGTGCAATAGGCATGGTCATATTGCGGCAAAATGTGAAGTCTACGGACCAAATAGAAACGGAGGAGCAAATAATGCCGGAACAAATAATAACGGCGTTGTTTGCTATGGATGTGGACAACCGGGCCATACCATAAACCGGTGCAGGAACGGAAATAGGCAAGGCCGTGGGAGAGCCTTCAACATTAATGGGAAAGAAGCACAGGAAGACCCGGAGCTTGTTACGGGTACGTTTCTTATCAACAATACATCTTCTTATGTTTTATTTGATTCGGGTGCCGATAGAAGTTATATGAGTAGAGAATTTTGTGCCAAATTAAATTGCCCGTTAACGCCTTTGGATAAAAAGTGTATAGTTGAAGTAGCAAATGGTAAACTAATTAGGGTTGATAAAATTTGCCGAAATCGAAAAATTAGCTTAGTTAGCGAAACGTTTACAATTGATTTAATACCGGTGGAATTGGGAAGCTTCGACGTGATTATTGGAATGGACTGGATGTCCAAGGTGAAAGCAGAAGTTGTTTGTCATGAGAAGGCGATTCGCATTCCGAGAAAAGATGGATTACCCTTAATGGTGTATGGAGAAAAGGGTAATGCCAAATTAAATCTTATTAGTAGTTTGAAGGCGCGCAAACTAATAAGAAAAGGTTGCTATGCCGTACTAGCACACGTTGAGAAGGTTGAAAAAGAAGAAAAGAAAATCGACGACGTTCCCGTTGCAAGAGAATTTCCTGAGGTATTTCCGGACGAATTACCGGGGCTACCTCCACATCGATCCGTTGAATACCAAATAGATCTTGTACCAGGAGCCGCACCAATAGCTCGTGCTCCATATAGACTTGCGCCCACCGAAATGAAAGAATTACAAAGTCAACTACAAGAATTATTAGAACGTGGTTTTATCCGACCGAGTACGTCACCATGGGGAGCTCCAATTTTGTTCGTTAAAAAGAAAGATGGGTCTTTTCGCATGTGTATCGATTACCGTGAGTTGAACAAAGTCACCATTAAAAACCGATACCCTTTACCCCGAATCGATGACCTATTCGACCAACTCCAAGGTTCGAGCGTATACTCCAAAATCGACCTAAGGTCAGGTTATCATCAACTAAGGGTTAAAGAAGCCGATATACCAAAAACAGCCTTCAGAACTCGTTATGGCCACTACGAATTCATGGTTATGCCATTCGGTTTAACCAATGCACCCGCAGTTTTCATGGATCTCATGCACCGAGTATGTAGTCCATATTTAGATAAGTTTGTTATTGTCTTTATTGATGACATCCTTATCTATTCGAAGAATAACCAAGAACACGAACAACACTTGAGACTTGTGTTAGAGTTGTTAAGAAAAGAACAACTTTATGCTAAGTTCTCTAAATGTGCTTTTTGGTTAAACGAAGTACAATTTCTTGGCCATGTAGTCAGTAGTAATGGAATCAAAGTTGATCCCGCCAAGATCGAAGCCATCAAAAATTGGGAAACCCCGAAAACTCCAACGCAAATACGTCAATTTTTGGGTTTAGCCGGTTACTATAGGAGATTTATTCAAGATTTCTCCCAAGTAGCCAAACCTTTAACTGCCTTGACACATAAGGGGAAGAAGTATAAATGGACTTCCGAACAAGAGAGTGCCTTCCAATTGTTGAAAAAGAAGTTAACTACGGCACCTATTTTATCGTTACCTGACGGAATGGAAGATTTTGTTATCTACTGCGATGCATCAAGAATGGGTTTTGGGTGTGTTCTTATGCAACGGAAGAAGGTGATTGCATATGCGTCTAGACAACTCAAAATTCATGAACAAAACTACACCACACATGATCTGGAATTGGGCGCCGTTGTTTTTGCATTAAAAATGTGGAGACATTATCTATATGGGGTTAAGTTCATCATATACACTGATCACAAAAGTCTCCAACATATTTTAAATCAAAAGCAACTAAATATGAGGCAACGTAGATGGGTTGAGCTGCTAAATGATTATGATTGTGAAATCCGTTACCACCCGGGGAAAGCAAATGTAGTAGCCGATGCCTTGAGTCGAAAGGAAAGAGAACCTATTCGAGTAAAAGCTATGAACATGATTATTCGTACTAATCTTACTACTCGAATAAAAGAGGCACAACAGGAGGTTTTGAAGGAAGGAATTTTTGGAAGAGAAATACCCAAAGGATTAGAAAAACAGCTTAATATTCGGGAAGACGGAACCAGGTATTTAGCTGAAAGAATTTGGGTACCAAAGAATGGAGATTTGAGGAAAGTGGTACTAAATGAAGCACATAAAACCAGATATTCAATACATCCCGGAGCGGGGAAAATGTACCAAGACCTCAAGAGAAACTTTTGGTGGCCAGGAATGAAGGCCGATATAGCCATATATGTAGGAGCATGTTTGACTTGTTCTAAAGTCAAAGCTGAGCATCAGAAACCATCTGGTCTACTCCAACAACCTGAAATCCCAGAATGGAAATGGGAAAACATTACCATGGATTTCATTGCTAAGTTACCGAGAACCGCAGGTGGTTATGATATGATTTGGGTAATAGTCGATCGTCTTACTAAGTCATCACACTTTCTGCCAATAAAAGAAGATGATAGTATAAGGAAATTAGCACGATTATACCTGAAAGAAGTTGTTTCTAGACATGGTATACCAATCTCTATTATCTCTGATCGTGATAGCAGATTTACTTCTAGATTCTGGCAGGCATTACACGAAGCGTTGGGAACTCGTCTAGATTTAAGTACTGCCTATCATCCACAAACTGATGGGCAGAGTGAAAGGACGATTCAGACACTCGAAGACATGCTACGAGCATGTGTTATTGATTTTGGAAGCAGTTGGGATCGACATCTACCGTTAGCTGAGTTTTCCTACAACAACAGCTATCATTCTAGTATTGAGGCAGCACCATTCGAGGCACTTTATGGTAGGAAGTGCAGGTCTCCAATTTGTTGGAGTGATGTGGGGGAAAAACAGATTACAGGTCCGAAAATTATCCAGGAAACTACCGATAAGGTCATTCAGATTCAACAACGATTGAAAACAGCCCGGAGTCGACAAAAGAGCTACGCGGATGTTAGAAGGAAACCTTTAGAGTTTGAGGAGGGTGATATGGTTATGCTTAAGGTATCACCTTGGAAAGGTGTTATTCGTTTTGGAAAGCGAGGGAAATTGAGCCCAAGATACATTGGGCCATTCAAGACCGAAAAACGCATTGGGCCGGTGGCCTATCGACTTGAACTACCTCCACAATTAGAAAAGATTCACAACACCTTTCATGTTTCGAACCTGAAGAAATGCCTAGCTACCGAAGATCTCATTATCCCTTTAGACGAAATTAAGATTGACGAGAAACTAAATTTCGTCGAAGAACCCGTTGAAATTATGGATCGTGAGGTCAAACGACTTAAACAAAGTAAGATTCCAATCGTTAAGGTTCGATGGAATGCTCGTAGAGGACCAGAATTCACTTGGGAACGAGAAGACCAAATGAAGTTGAAGTATCCACATTTGTTTCCCAATATCGCACATTAACTAGGTACTATTCTAAATTTCGGGACGAAATTTAATTTAACGGGTGTGTAATGTAACGACCCGGATTTTTCCGCTATATATTTATAAGGTTAATATTAACATAATTAATGTTTCCAACATATTAAGCAATCAAACTCATTAAGACTTAGTTATTTGAAATGATTTTTATACAAACGTTTGGCCACCCAATCTGTCTGACGATTCACGAACGTCATAATTTGAAATAATTATATAATGATGTATATATGGATATATATACTTATGATTTGTTAAAATGATATTTAAGTATCTCATTATATATAATAACAATTGGTTATATACATAAAATGAGATTACTAATTTATAGACTTCAAGACTATATACATATATATAACGATTAACGTTGTAATAACTTCTAAATTAAAATGTATATATATGTATTGTATTAATATGAATTAATACACTTTTAAAGGACTTAAGTACATATATACTAACATACTTATACTCAATAAAGATAGCTATACTCATAATCTCATTCAATTCCATCAAGAATTCTATTCGTTTTCATTCGGTATTTACACCCGTATCATACCCAGCTTCCATACTTAAATACTATGAGTATATACCAATATAAAATACCAATTATTACCTCCTTAGCAGCCCTATGAGTCACAAGACAAGAATAAACATGATGGAACCAACATTTTAACTTCTAGTATGCATTATTATGCTATATTCCAAATTTTGATAAAGTTATTATGCTATATTCCAAATTTTGATAAAGTCTCTTAACCATATGCATGACCAACGAATTTTAACCCTCTTTTTACTCATCCATATCATATATTTAACCCACCTTCACTCTCATAATATTCACACACAAGAACTCCAAGTATTCTCTTCATTTCTTACTCTTTAAACACTCTTTAAACACACATACTTCAAGTCTATACTTTCAATCTTTTGAATCCATTTCAAGAACTCTTTGAAGATCAAGAACATCACTTTTATCTCAGCAACTTTGTTCAATTGATTTGAGGTAGTCACCTTATTCATAATCTTATTCGATTCATATTCATATAGCTATCTTATTTTGAGTTTATAACTAATAACAACAAGAACATAGTTTAGATCATTTCTAAACTTGTTCGCAAACAAACTTAATCCTTCTAACTTGACTTTTAAAATACTTCAACACATGTATTATGACAGTATGTCAAGCTAACATAAGGATATAAAACTTGTAAACACAAAGAACACCTTAAAACTGAACATACGCCGTCATAGATCATCGGGGGCTGTTTTGGGTTTGATTTTAAAAACCTATCCTAAACTTTGAATTAAAAGATTTCCTTTGGTGAAAAATATTATTTTATATGGATATGAAATATATCCAAAATCCATGTTTAAACTCTAATTGGAAGTATGTTTTTCAAAAGAGTCATCAAGATGTCGTTCTTACGACGGATATGACTATCTTCTTGTATTTGTCACCTAAACTATATTTTCGACTACAAACATACTGTTTTTATGTTTAGATTAGTAAATAACTTTTTGATACAAAACTATGGCAAGTCGAATCACTCAAAACGGATTTGTAACGAAGAAATTATGGGTAAAATAAAATTGGATATTTTTGTTTGTTTTTAGCTACGGTTTTGATTAATAAAAATGGATGCTAACCTTATCCTAGCTAACTTACCTTGTATCCTACATGTATTTATACATGTCCTGATCCCGAACTTATGGAAGTACAATTTATAATAGTCGTGATTAAGTTCTACGCCAATATATTATAGTCTTAATAAAGATCGTAAGGCACCATATATATATATGACTTGATCACCGTGGATCCGTATACAGCGTTTTGACATATCATATTGTCACGACCGTGAAAATCCCGACTAATTTTAAACCAAACTCTCGATACGATTTAATATTTTTGACACGATAAGAAAAGTCTGTAATGTTGAGTCTCAAAAATTTAGAACTGATTCATATGTTCAACTGACCTTCGACCATTCCCGACGATTAACAAACAACTATTTATAAATAAAAATGTATATATTTAAATAAATAAATATATATATAATTTAAAAATATGAGATTTTTCCGAAGACCTTTTATTCCGCCACTGATTAGCAATGGACACGCTTTAATCTCCGTGAAACACTGTCC
The DNA here is from genome assembly GCF_046630445.1 of Rutidosis leptorrhynchoides. Taxonomy (NCBI): domain Eukaryota; kingdom Viridiplantae; phylum Streptophyta; class Magnoliopsida; order Asterales; family Asteraceae; genus Rutidosis; species Rutidosis leptorrhynchoides. The sequence goes on from NC_092333.1 coordinate 465,304,767, forward strand.
TCATAAATATCTAACAAGTTAATAACTAGTACGTTTTTAATCCTTTTTAAGTTATGTGATATATTATTATAGTATTATTATTCTTATATTATAATTATATGTGGTTATTGAGACGACCCGACCCAATCCATCTGGACGAAGTCATCAACATTTGGTTCCATTGCGATGATCGACTCCAAGTAATGTCCTTATCATGAGTAAATGCACAGCGGAAGACTTAATTCGTACCTGAGAATAACATGCTTTAAAATGTCAACATAAAGTTGGTGAGATATATAGGTTTGATGCTAGCAGCGTAATAACTATGGACCACAAGATTTCATATATAAAAATATAATACACTCGCAAGTGTATGAAAAGCATTCCAAGCAGTGGGCACCCGGTAACTAGCCTTAACAAGAGTGTGTACCCCTGAGTTATAATAATATGTGCACCGAATCAAGTGCGTTCCGTTAACCTCGAAGTACTAAACACCCGTTCTTCTAGTTTAGTAGTGACTAGAACAACATCTGGGTGGGGGTGTAAAACCCGATAGATCTATCTTTAGGATTCGCGCCTACCAGTTCATAAACCAATAGTTAAAGTTACCAAGCTAGGGGATTTTTGATTCAAACCCATGTAGAACGTAATTTTAGTCACTTGTGTCCATAACGTAAATCATTTATAAAAATAGCGCATGTATTCTCAGCCCAAAAATATTTAAAGTTTAAAAGGGACTATATACTCACCTAATGTATTTTGTGGTAAAAATACATATAACACCATTGATCAAGTGTAGGGTTTTGGCCTCAGATTCAGGAACCTATATCCATTATATATATATTAACACATAATCTTGAAATCGAACAAATTATATATGTATTTATTAGTAATATCATTTTTATAGCTTATATGTTTCATTAAATTATTAATATAGTTATTTTGTATGTATTAAGTAAATTCTTACATAATATTACTTGCTTTAAAATAGTATAATACAAACATAATATAAGAAATGATAAAATTAATAATAATATTAATACTAATAAATATAGTAATGATTTTAATAATAATGATTCCATTAATGATAATAACACTAATACTAATTATAATAGCTATAATAATAATGCTTTTATTAATGATGAAAATAATAAATAAAAAAAATGACACTTTTATTAAAATTGATAGTTTTTAACAAAAATAATAATAATAATAATAATGATGATAAAAAGAATCTACCTTCAAGTAATTCGGTCCTAAAAAAAATAAGCTGCCCCTGGGTCTCGAACCCCCGACCCCCTGATAAACCCGACACACTCTTAACCATCCGGACCAATATACTTTTCTGTTTTAACTCCATAAGTTATTTAAATATACCGTGTTCTCTATTCATCTTCTTCCTTTTTGACATACAAAATCGACAACACTCAAATAAGCTTAACAGATGCAAACACCAATTATGTTATCAGATTCTTTAACAACGATGAATTTCAAACGAATGTTTGATTAAATTAAAAGAAAAAAATATATATGTATATCCCTGTATACGGCTGCCGTCGATTTTTTTTAAAAAAAAATTTGATATCACGAACTGTTATGTGTTGAACAAAATTTGTAAATCAAATTAGTTTATAAATCTTTCATTAAAGCTGTTAGAATCAACAATTTAATCTTACTGATAACAGACATCACGAATCTGATAGACGAACATTTGTTAACTTTTTAATTTAAAGACTTTGATTTCAAAATTCCCGATTGATAGGATGAATTAGAACTTAAAATTTTGCAGTAAGATCTTTTAAATTATTCCTAACAAAATAGCATTTTTAGTTTTTGAAGATTGATTCATAAACGAGCTTTTGGTAAAAAAAAATAAGAACAGAGGTGAAATGTCCCGTTCTTATTGATTAAAAACGTTCCATATTAATTGATTTCGTTGCGAGGTTTTGACCTCTATATGAGACGTTTTTCAAAGACTGCATTCATTTTAAAACAAACCATAACCTTTATTTCATCAATAAAGGTTTAAAAAGCTTTACGTAGATTATCAAATAATGATAATCTAAAATATCCAGTTTACACACGACCATTACATAATGGTTTACAATACAAATATGTTACAACAAAATAAGTTTCTTGAATGCAGTTTTTACACAATATCATACAAGCATGGACTCCAAATCTTGTCCTTATTTTAGTATGCAACAGCGGAAGCTCTTAATAATCACCTGAGAATAAACATGCTTAAAACGTCAACAAAAATGTTGGTGAGTTATAGGTTTAACCTATATATATCAAATCATAATAATAGACCACAAGATTTCATATTTCAATACACATCCCATACATAGAGATAAAAATCATTCATATGGTGAACACCTGGTAACCGACATTAACAAGATGCATATATAAGAATATCCCCATCATTCCGGGACACCCTTCGGATATGATATAAATTTCGAAGTACTAAAACATCCGGTACTTTGGATGGGGCTTGTTGGGCCCGATAGATCTATCTTTAGGATTCGCGTCAATTAGGGTGTCTGTTCTCTAATTCTTAGATTACCAGACTTAATAAAAAGGGGCATATTCGATTTCGATAATTCAACCATAGAATGTAGTTTCACGTACTTGTGTCTATTTTGTAAATCATTTATAAAACCTGCATGTATTCTCATCCCAAAAATATTAGATTTTAAAAGTGGGACTATAACTCACTTTCACAGATTTTTACTTCGTCGGGAAGTAAGACTTGGCCACTGGTTGATTCACGAACCTATAACAATATATACATATATATCAAAGTATGTTCAAAATATATTTACAACACTTTTAATATATTTTGATGTTTTAAGTTTATTAAGTCAGCTGTCCTCGTTAGTAACCTACAACTAGTTGTCCACAGTTAGATGTACAGAAATAAATTGATAAATATTATCTTGAATCAATCCACGACCCAGTGTATACGTATCTCAGTATTGATCACAACTCAAACTATATATATTTTGGAATCAACCTCAACCCTGTATAGCTAACTCCAACATTCACATATAGAGTGTCTATGGTTGTTCCGAAATATATATAGATGTGTCGACATGATAGGTCGAAACATTGTATACGTGTCTATGGTATCTCAAGATTACATAATATACAATACAAGTTGATTAAGTTATGGTTGGAATAGATTTGTTACCAATTTTCACGTAGCTAAAATGAGAAAAATTATCCAATCTTGTTTTACCCATAACTTCTTCATTTTAAATCCGTTTTGAGTGAATCAAATTGCTATGGTTTCATATTGAACTCTATTTTATGAATCTAAACAGAAAAAGTATAGGTTTATAGTCGGAAAAATAAGTTACAAGTCGTTTTTGTAAAGGTAGTCATTTCAGTCGAAAGAACGACGTCTAGATGACCATTTTAGAAAACATACTTCCACTTTGAGTTTAACCATAATTTTTGGATATAGTTTCATGTTCATAATAACAATCATTTTCTCAGAATAACAACTTTTAAATCAAAGTTTATCATAGTTTTTAATTAACTAACCCAAAACAGCCCGCGGTGTTACTACGACGGCGTAAATCCGGTTTTACGGTGTTTTTCGTGTTTCCAGGTTTTAAATCATTAAGTTAGCATATCATATAGATATGGAACATGTGTTTAGTTGATTTTAAAAGTCAAGTTAGAAGGATTAACTTTTGTTTGCGAACAAGTTTAGAATTAACTAAACTATGTTCTAGTGATTACAAGTTTAAACCTTCGAATAAGATAGCTTTATATGTATGAATCGAATGAAGTTATGAACATCATTACTACCTTAAGTTCCTTGGATAAACCTACTGGAAAAGAGAAAAATGGATCTAGCTTCAATGGATCCTTGGATGGCTCGAAGTTCTTGAAGCAGAATCATGACACGAAAACAAGTTCAAGTAAGATCATCACTTGAAATAAGATTGTTATAGTTATAGAAATTGAACCAAAGTTTGAATATGATTATTACCTTGTATTAGAATGATAACCTACTGTAAGAAACAAAGATTTCTTGAGGTTGGATGATCACCTTACAAGATTGGAAGTGAGCTAGCAAACTTGAAAGTATTCTTGATTTTATGAAACTAGAACTTTTGGAATTTATGAAGAACACTTAGAACTTGAAGATAGAACTTGAGAGAGATCAATTAGATGAAGAAAATTGAAGAATGAAAGTGTTTGTAGGTGTTTTTGGTCGTTGGTGTATGGATTAGATATAAAGGATATGTAATTTTGTTTTCATGTAAATAAGTCATGAATGATTACTCATATTTTTGTAATTTTATGAGATATTTCATGCTAGTTGCCAAATGATGGTTCCCACATGTGTTAGGTGACTCACATGGGCTGCTAAGAGCTGATCATTGGAGTGTATATACCAATAGTACATACATCTAAAAGCTGTGTATTGTACGAGTACGAATACGGGTGCATACGAGTAGAATTGTTGATGAAACTGAACGAGGATGTAATTGTAAGCATTTTTGTTAAGTAGAAGTATTTTGATAAGTGTCTTGAAGTCTTTCAAAAGTGTATGAATACATATTAAAACACTACATTTATATACATTTTAACTGAGTCGTTAAGTCATCGTTAGTCGTTACATGTAAATGTTGTTTTGAAACCTTTAGGTTAACGATCTTGTTAAATGTTGTTAACCCAATGTTTATAGTATCAAAAGAGATTTTAAATTATTATATTATCATGATATTATGATGTACGAATATCTCTTAATATGATATATATACATTAAATGTCGTTACAACGATAATCGTTACATATATGTCTCGTTTCAAAACCATTAAGTTAGTAGTCTTGTTTTTACATATGTAGTTCATTGTTAATATACTTAATGATATGTTTACTTATCATAATATCATGTTAACTATATATATAACCATATATATGTCATCATATAGTTTTTACAAGTTTTAACGTTCGTGAATCACCGGTCAACTTGGGTGGTCAATTGTCTATATGAAACCTATTTCAATTAATCAAGTCTTAACAAGTTTGATTGCTTAACATGTTGGAAACATTTAATCATGTAAATATCAATCTCAATTAATATATATAAACATGGAAAAGTTCGGGTCACTACAGTACCTACCCGTTAAATAAATTTCGTCCCGAAATTTTAAGCTGTTGAAGTTGTTGACGAATCTTCTGGAAATAGATGCGGGTATTTCTTCTTCATCTGATCTTCACGCTCCCAGGTGAACTCGGGTCCTCTACGAGCATTCCATCGAACCTTAACAATTGGTATCTTGTTTTTCTTAAGTCTTTTAACCTCACGATCCATTATTTCGACGGGTTCTTCGATGAATTGAAGTTTTTCGTTGATTTGGATTTCATCTAACAGAATAGTGAGATCTTCTTTAGCAAAACATTTCTTCAAATTCGAGACGTGGAAAGTGTTATGTACAGCCGCGAGTTGTTGAGGTAACTTTAGTCGGTAAGCTACTGGTCCGACACGATCAATAATCTTGAATGGTCCAATATACCTTGGATTTAATTTCCCTCGTTTACCAAATCGAACAACGCCTTTCCAAGGTGCAACTTTAAGCATGACCATCTCTCCAATTTCAAATTCTATATCTTTTCTTTTAATGTCAGCGTAGCTCTTTTGTCGACTTTGGGCGGTTTTCAACCGTTGTTGAATTTGGATGATCTTCTCTGTAGTTTCTTGTATAATCTCTGGACCCGTAATCTGTCTATCCCCCACTTCACTCCAACAAATCGGAGACCTGCACTTTCTACCATAAAGTGCTTCAAACGGCGCCATCTCAATGCTTGAATGGTAGCTGTTGTTGTAGGAAAATTCTGCTAATGGTAGATGTCGATCCCAACTGTTTCCGAAATCAATAACACATGCTCGTAGCATGTCTTCAAGCGTTTGTATCGTCCTTTCGCTCTGCCCATCAGTTTGTGGATGATAGGCAGTACTCATGTCTAGACGAGTTCCTAATGCTTGCTGTAATGTCTGCCAGAATCTTGAAATAAATCTGCCATCCCTATCAGAGATAATAGAGATTGGTATTCCATGTCTGGAGACGACTTCCTTCAAATACAGTCGTGCTAACTTCTCCATCTTGTCATCTTCTCTTATTGGCAGGAAGTGTGCTGATTTGGTGAGACGATCAACTATTACCCAAATAGTATCAAAACCACTTGCAGTCCTTGGCAATTTAGTGATGAAATCCATGGTAATGTTTTCCCATTTCCATTCTGGGATTTCGGGTTGTTGAAGTAGACCTGATGGTTTCTGATGCTCAGCTTTGACCTTAGAACACGTCAAACATTCTCCTACGTATTTAGCAACATCGGCTTTCATACCCGGCCACCAAAAATGTTTCTTGAGATCCTTGTACATCTTCCCCGTTCCAGGATGTATTGAGTATCTGGTTTTATGAGCTTCTCTAAGTACCATTTCTCTCATATCTCCAAATTTTGGTACCCAAATCCTTTCAGCCCTATACCGGGTTCCGTCTTCCCGAATATTAAGATGCTTCTCCGATCCCTTGGGTATTTCATCCTTTAAATTTCCCTCTTTTAAAACTCCTTGTTGCGCCTCCTTTATTTGAGTAGTAAGGTTATTATGAATCATTATATTCATAGATTTTACTCGAATGGGTTCTCTGTCCTTCCTACTCAAGGCATCGACTACCACATTTGCCTTCCCCGGGTGGTAACGAATCTCAAAGTCGTAATCATTCAATAATTCAATCCACCTACGCTGCCTCATATTCAGTTGTTTCTGATTAAATATGTGTTGAAGACTTTTGTGGTCGGTATATATAATACTTTTGACCCCATATAAGTAGTGCCTCCAAGTCTTTAATGCAAAAACAACCGCTCCTAATTCCAAATCATGCGTCGTATAATTTTGTTCGTGAATCTTCAATTGTCTAGACGCATAAGCAATCACCTTCGTTCGTTGCATTAATACACAACCGAGACCTTGCTTTGATGCGTCACAATAAATCACAAAATCATCATTCCCTTCAGGTAATGACAATATAGGTGCCGTAGTTAGCTTTTTCTTCAATAACTGAAACGCTTTCTCTTGTTCATCATTCCATCCAAATTTCTTCCCTTTATGCGTTAATGCAGTCAAGGGTTTTGCTATTCTGGAAAAGTCTTGGATGAACCTTCTGTAGTAACCAGCTAGTCCTAAAAACTGGCGTATGTGTTTCAGAGTTTTCGGGGTTTCCCACTTTTCAACAGTTTCTATCTTTGCCGGATCCACCTTAATACCTTCTTTGTTCACTATGTGACAGAGGAATTGAACTTCTTCCAACCAAAATGCACACTTTGAAAACTTAGCGTACAATTCTTCCTTCCTTAATACTTCTAACACCTTTCTCAAATGTTCACCGTGTTCTTGGTCATTCTTTGAGTAAATAAGTATGTCATCAATGAAAACAATGACAAACTTGTCAAGGTATGGTCCACACACTCGGTTCATAAGGTCTATGAACACAGCTGGTGCATTAGTTAAACCAAACGGCATGACCATAAACTCGTAATGACCGTAACGTGTTCTGAAAGCAGTCTTTGGAATATCATCTTCTTTCACCCGCATTTGATGATACCCGGAACGTAAGTCAATCTTTGAATAAACAGACGAGCCTTGTAGTTGATCAAATAAGTCGTCGATTCTCGGCAGTGGGTAGCGATTCTTGATGGTAAGTTTGTTCAACTCTCGGTAGTCGATACACAACCTGAATGTACCATCTTTCTTCTTGACAAACAAAACAGGAGCTCCCCACGGTGATGTGCTTGGTCGAATGAAACCACGCTCTAAAAGTTCTTGTAATTGGCTTTGCAGTTCTTTCATCTCGCTGGGTGCGAGTCTGTAAGGAGCACGAGCTATTGGTGCAGCTCCTGGTACAAGATCTATTTGAAATTCAACAGATCGATGTGGGGGTAATCCCGGTAATTCTTTCGGAAATACATCGGGAAATTCTTTTGCAATGGGAACATCATTGATGCTCTTTTCTTCAGTTTGTACTTTCTCGACGTGTGCTAGAACAGAATAGCAACCTTTTCTTATTAGTTTTTGTGCCTTCAAATTACTAATAAGATGTAGCTTCGTGTTTCCCTTTTCTCCGTACACCATTAATGGTTTTCCTTTTTCTCGTATAATGCGAATTGCATTTTTGTAACAGACGATCTCTGCTTTCACTTCTTTCAACCAGTCCATACCGATTATCACATCAAAACTCCCTAACTCTACTGGTATCAAATCAATCTTAAATGTTTCGCTAACCAGTTTAATTTCTCGATTCCGACATATATTATCTGCTGAAATTAATTTACCATTTTCTAATTCGAGTAAAAATTTACTATCCAAAGGTGTCAATGGACAACTTAATTTAGCACAAAAATCTCTACTCATATAGCTTCTATCCGCACCCGAATCAAATAAAACGTAAGCAGATTTATTGTCAATAAGAAACGTACCCGTAACAAGCTCCGGGTCTTCCTGTGCCTCTGCCACATTAATATTGAAAACTCTTACGCGGCCTTGTCCATTCGTGTTCTCCTGGTTCGGGCAATTTCTAATAATGTGGCCCGGTTTTCCACATTTATAACAAACTACATTGGCATAACTTGCTCCGACACTACTTGCTCCGCCATTACTCGTTCCGACACCATTTGTTCCTTTCGTTCTGTTAACCCCTGGTCCGTAGACATCACACTTCGCCGCGCTATGACCATTTCTTTTACACTTGTTGCAAAATTTGGTGCAGAACCCCGAGTGATACTTTTCACACCTTTGGCATAGCTGCTTCTGATTGTTGTTGTTGTTGCGGTTATTATTGTTGTTAGGATGATTGTTGTAGTTGCTGTTGTTGTTGTTGTTGTTGTTGTTGTTGTTGTTGTTGGGCCGTTTGTTGTAGTTGCGATTGATGTTGCGATTGTTGGGATAATTGTTGCGATTATTGTTGTAATTGTTGTTGTTGTTGTTGTATTGGTGATTCTTATCACCGTTTTCCTCCCACTTTCTTTTGACTTGCTTCACATTGGCCTCTTCAGCAGTCTGTTCTTTAATTCTTTCTTCAATCTGGTTCACTAGTTTGTGAGCCATTCTACATGCCTGTTGTATGGAGGCGGGCTCGTGTGAACTTATATCTTCTTGGATTCTTTCCGGTAATCCTTTCACAAACGCGTCGATCTTCTCTTCCTCATCTTCGAATGCTCCAGGACACAATAGGCACAATTCTGTGAATCGTCTTTCGTACGTGGTAATATCAAATCCTTGGGTTCGTAACCCTCTAAGTTCTGTCTTGAGCTTATTGACCTCGGTTCTGGGACGGTATTTCTCGTTCATCAAGTGCTTGAATGCTGACCACGGTATTGCGTACGCATCGTCTTGTCCCACTTGCTCTAGATAGGTATTCCACCATGTTAACGCAGAACCTGTGAAGGTATGCGTAGCGTACTTTACTTTGTCCTCTTCAGTACACTTACTTATGGCAAACACCGATTCGACCTTCTCGGTCCACCGTTTCAATCCGATCGGTCCTTCGGTTCCATCAAATTCCAAAGGTTTGCAGGCAGTGAATTCTTTGTAGGTGCATCCTACACGATTTCCTGTACTGCTAGATCCAAGGTTATTGTTGGTATGTAGCGCAGCCTGTACTGCAGCTATGTTTGAAGCTAGAAAAGTACGGAATTCCTCTTCATTCATATTCACGGTGTGTCGAGTAGTCGGTGCCATTTCCTTCAAAATTGTCAAATGGAACAAGTTAATCATACAGAATATTAAGAGTAGTTAATAGTATTCCGTAGCATAATATGAACTCATTTATAAAAGCTTTTTCTTCATATTAGCGTTTTATAAGTTTAAATTCGGGTAGTACCTACCCGTTAAGTTCATACTTAGTAGCTAATATACAATTCAACTACTACAATTCTATATGAAAAACTGATTATAATAATATTTCGCGTTCAAACTTTTATACAATATTTTACAAACTTACAATACCGCTTATTTTACATAAAGCATGAAATATAGCACACAATAACTTTGATACAAGATAGTTGTGAAGATAATTCTAGCTAGTACACAAGTCGTTCAGCAAAGGCAATAAAGACACGTAATTCATACGTCCAGAAACAAGTCATGCATTCTGGTTTTACTAGGACTACTTCCCATCCTTGGTCTTGTGCAACATAACCGTTATGGCCGTTGATAAGACAGCGTGTTGTAACGTCGTCAAAGGGATGAGGGTTACGTAATGTCCAACAGTCCCGTAACAATCTAAAAACCTCATTTCTTACCCCAATTACCGACTCCGTCACTTGTGGGAACGTTTTGTTTAATAGCTGTAGCCCGATGTTCTTTTTCTCACTTTGGTGAGAAGCGAACATTACTAACCCATAAGCATAGCATGCTTCTTTATGTTGCATGTTAGCCGCTTTTTCTAAATCATGAAGTCCTATATTCGGATACATTGAGTCAAAATAATTTCTTAACCCGTTGCGTAAAATAGCATTTGGGTTCCCCGCAATATATGCGTCAAAGTAAACACATCGTAACTTATGGGTTTCCCAATGTGATATCCCCCATCTTTCAAACGAAAGTCTCTTATAAACCAAGACATTCTTGGAACGTTCTTCGAATGTCTTACAAACTGATCTCGCCTTAAATAGTTGTGCCGAGGAATTCTGACCGACTCTAGACAAGATTTCATCAATCATGTCTCCGGGTAGGTCTCTTAAAATATTGGGTTGTCTATCCATTTTGCGTTTTTATACTGTAAAATAGACAAGAGTTAGATTCATAAAAAAAAATACTTATTAATACAAGCAATTTTTACATATATCATAAAGCATAAGCACACTATATTACATATATTACACCACATGAATACAACTATCTTATTCCGACTCGCTTGTTTCTTCTTCTTCGGTTTTGGTTCGTTTTGCCAAGTTTCTAGGGATATATGATTTTCCCCTAATACGAGCCGTCGTTATCCACATTGGTTTAGAAAAACCTGGTGGTTTAGAGGTTCCCGGGTCATTGTTACAACTTAAGGACTTCGGGGGTTGACGATACATATAAAGTTCATCGGGGTTGGAATTAGATTTCTCTATTTTTATGCCCTTTCCCTTATTATTTTCTTTTGCCTTTTTAAATTCAGTTGGGGTAATTTCTATAACATCATCGGAATTCTCGTCGGAATCCGATTCATCGGAGAATTGGTAATCCTCCCAATATTTTGCTTCCTTGGCGAAAACACCATTGACCATAATTAACCTTGGTCGGTTGGTTGAGGATTTTCTTTTACTTAACCGTTTTATTATTTCCCCCACCGGTTCTATTTCTTCATCCGGTTCCTCCTCTTCCGGTTCTGATTCTTCTTCCAGTTCCGACTCTTCTTCCGGTTCCTCTTCGGGAACTTGTGAATCAGTCCACGAATCATTCCAATTTACATTTGACTCTTCATTATTATTAGGTGAGTCAATGGGACTTGTTCTAGAGGTAGACATCTATCACATAATATCAAACGCGTTAAGAGATTAATATATCACATAATATTCACATGTTAAAAATATATAGTTTCCAACAAAATTTGTTAAGCAATCATTTTTTTCAAGTAAACACGGTCGAAGTCCAGACTCACTAATGCATCCTAACAAACTCGATAAGACACACTAATGCAAAATTCTGGTTCTCTAAGACCAACGCTCGGATACCAACTGAAATGTCCCGTTCTTATTGATTAAAAACGTTCCATATTAATTGATTTCGTTGCGAGGTTTTGACCTCTATATGAGACGTTTTTCAAAGACTGCATTCATTTTAAAACAAACCATAACCTTTATTTCATCAATAAAGGTTTAAAAAGCTTTACGTAGATTATCAAATAATGATAATCTAAAATATCCAGTTTACACACGACCATTACATAATGGTTTACAATACAAATATGTTACAACAAAATAAGTTTCTTGAATGCAGTTTTTACACAATATCATACAAGCATGGACTCCAAATCTTGTCCTTATTTTAGTATGCAACAGCGGAAGCTCTTAATAATCACCTGAGAATAAACATGCTTAAAACGTCAACAAAAATGTTGGTGAGTTATAGGTTTAACCTATATATATCAAATCATAATAATAGACCACAAGATTTCATATTTCAATACACATCCCATACATAGAGATAAAAATCATTCATATGGTGAACACCTGGTAACCGACATTAACAAGATGCATATATAAGAATATCCCCATCATTCCGGGACACCCTTCGGATATGATATAAATTTCGAAGTACTAAAACATCCGGTACTTTGGATGGGGCTTGTTGGGCCCGATAGATCTATCTTTAGGATTCGCGTCAATTAGGGTGTCTGTTCTCTAATTCTTAGATTACCAGACTTAATAAAAAGGGGCATATTCGATTTCGATAATTCAACCATAGAATGTAGTTTCACGTACTTGTGTCTATTTTGTAAATCATTTATAAAACCTGCATGTATTCTCATCCCAAAAATATTAGATTTTAAAAGTGGGACTATAACTCACTTTCACAGATTTTTACTTCGTCGGGAAGTAAGACTTGGCCACTGGTTGATTCACGAACCTATAACAATATATACATATATATCAAAGTATGTTCAAAATATATTTACAACACTTTTAATATATTTTGATGTTTTAAGTTTATTAAGTCAGCTGTCCTCGTTAGTAACCTACAACTAGTTGTCCACAGTTAGATGTACAGAAATAAATTGATAAATATTATCTTGAATCAATCCACGACCCAGTGTATACGTATCTCAGTATTGATCACAACTCAAACTATATATATTTTGGAATCAACCTCAACCCTGTATAGCTAACTCCAACATTCACATATAGAGTGTCTATGGTTGTTCCGAAATATATATAGATGTGTCGACATGATAGGTCGAAACATTGTATACGTGTCTATGGTATCTCAAGATTACATAATATACAATACAAGTTGATTAAGTTATGGTTGGAATAGATTTGTTACCAATTTTCACGTAGCTAAAATGAGAAAAATTATCCAATCTTGTTTTACCCATAACTTCTTCATTTTAAATCCGTTTTGAGTGAATCAAATTGCTATGGTTTCATATTGAACTCTATTTTATGAATCTAAACAGAAAAAGTATAGGTTTATAGTCGGAAAAATAAGTTACAAGTCGTTTTTGTAAAGGTAGTCATTTCAGTCGAAAGAACGACGTCTAGATGACCATTTTAGAAAACATACTTCCACTTTGAGTTTAACCATAATTTTTGGATATAGTTTCATGTTCATAATAACAATCATTTTCTCAGAATAACAACTTTTAAATCAAAGTTTATCATAGTTTTTAATTAACTAACCCAAAACAGCCCGCGGTGTTACTACGACGGCATAAATCCGGTTTTACGGTGTTTTTCGTGTTTCCAGGTTTTAAATCATTAAGTTAGCATATCATATAGATATGGAACATGTGTTTAGTTGATTTTAAAAGTCAAGTTAGAAGGATTAACTTTTGTTTGCGAACAAGTTTAGAATTAACTAAACTATGTTCTAGTGATTACAAGTTTAAACCTTCGAATAAGATAGCTTTATATGTATGAATCGAATGAAGTTATGAACATCATTACTACCTTAAGTTCCTTGGATAAACCTACTGGAAAAGAGAAAAATGGATCTAGCTTCAATGGATCCTTGGATGGCTCGAAGTTCTTGAAGCAGAATCATGACACGAAAACAAGTTCAAGTAAGATCATCACTTGAAATAAGATTGTTATAGTTATAGAAATTGAACCAAAGTTTGAATATGATTATTACCTTGTATTAGAATGATAACCTACTGTAAGAAACAAAGATTTCTTGAGGTTGGATGATCACCTTACAAGATTGGAAGTGAGCTAGCAAACTTGAAAGTATTCTTGATTTTATGAAACTAGAACTTTTGGAATTTATGAAGAACACTTAGAACTTGAAGATAGAACTTGAGAGAGATCAATTAGATGAAGAAAATTGAAGAATGAAAGTGTTTGTAGGTGTTTTTGGTCGTTGGTGTATGGATTAGATATAAAGGATATGTAATTTTGTTTTCATGTAAATAAGTCATGAATGATTACTCATATTTTTGTAATTTTATGAGATATTTCATGCTAGTTGCCAAATGATGGTTCCCACATGTGTTAGGTGACTCACATGGGCTGCTAAGAGCTGATCATTGGAGTGTATATACCAATAGTACATACATCTAAAAGCTGTGTATTGTACGAGTACGAATACGGGTGCATACGAGTAGAATTGTTGATGAAACTGAACGAGGATGTAATTGTAAGCATTTTTGTTAAGTAGAAGTATTTTGATAAGTGTCTTGAAGTCTTTCAAAAGTGTATGAATACATATTAAAACACTACATTTATATACATTTTAACTGAGTCGTTAAGTCATCGTTAGTCGTTACATGTAAATGTTGTTTTGAAACCTTTAGGTTAACGATCTTGTTAAATGTTGTTAACCCAATGTTTATAGTATCAAAAGAGATTTTAAATTATTATATTATCATGATATTATGATGTACGAATATTTCTTAATATGATATATATACATTAAATGTCGTTACAACGATAATCGTTACATATATGTCTCGTTTCAAAACCATTAAGTTAGTAGTCTTGTTTTTACATATGTAGTTCATTGTTAATATACTTAATGATATGTTTACTTATCATAATATCATGTTAACTATATATATAACCATATATATGTCATCATATAGTTTTTACAAATTTTAACGTTCGTGAATCACCGGTCAACTTGGGTGGTCAATTGTCTATATGAAACCTATTTCAATTAATCAAGTCTTAACAAGTTTGATTGCTTAACATGTTGGAAACATTTAATCATGTAAATATCAATCTCAATTAATATATATAAACATGGAAAAGTTCGGGTCACTACAAGAGGTTCCTGGTTATATTCCTTCGACTTTTCTGTTTTGTTTTTGCAGTAAACGTAGATAGTAATATAGATAATTTATAGTGAGAGTGTGTAGTCGATGATCTTGACTGGTTTCATGTAAAATCGATTTATTTCATAAGAATTTCAAATCCACAGAAAAATTCAATTGGTAAAATCCAAAAATAAAGGAAAAGTCTATTTGAAAAATGAATAAATTTATACCAATGACTTCGACGTTTAACAACTCAGATATATGACAAAAATTAGGTACAGAATGATGTCGTCCTAAAGTTGAATTAATCCTAAATTTGTGGGGTTAATTATAAATAAATATTCATAAAAGAATTCTATTAACTAATTATTAATAATAATATTAATAATTAATAATAATAATTATAAAAAATATATTATGTTATGCTAATAATAATATTCGTTTAAATTTCATAATTTTTCTAATAATATAGTTACATTAAATTTTTATAATATTATTAAAAGTAGAGGTATTAATATAAGTAATGATAATAAGAATCTTAAACGGAAATGATAACTTTATATATATATATATATATATATATATATATATATATATATATATATATATATATATATATATATATGTTATAAATGTTGATTAATATATAGTTTCTCAAATACAAATTATATTTCAAAGTATAGTTTAGGATCGTTTTTATAATATATTATAATATTATATTACCACATTTTAGAATCAAAATGAAACAGCTGTCATTTAGTTACGACAGTTTTATGGACAACAATATTGTACACCGTTGTTTAACTCAATGGTGTCCAAAGGTACTCAGATAAATATTCTATAATTCCATATTATATATATATATATTTAGCCATTTTAGTCATTAAATGAGAACAATGTGATCACAAAGGTTCGTCTAATATTTATTTTAGTACACTCACAAACTCGTATTTTATTTTACATAATTCGTTTTACTAACAACAACATATAATATTTCAAATTATATATTTATATACCTATGTGTTTAATACCCACAAATCTATTTACAATTTCTTGTTCGTGAATCGTCGGGAAAAATCAAGGGTAATAGATTACATGAATAAAGATTTCAAACTTTCTAGACTCAACACTACAGGTTTTTGCTTATCGTGTCGGATACATATAGAGTTTAAGGTTTAAATTTGGTCGGAAATTTCCGGGTCGTTACAGTACCCACCTGTTAAAGAAATTTCGTCCCCGAAATTTGATAGAGGTTGTCATAAATAACAATTGGAATGTTTTCATGACGAATATGAGGTAATAATAGAGTTTTATCATTATTGGAAGATATGGATAAAACGATTCGATCATGTGAAATGTACGAGTGAAGCTATCACAAAAGAGTGAAATGGGTAAATATGAAATTGTTATAACCAATGACGTAATTATGATTAATTTCTGAAATTTACGGAAAGAAAATCTTCGTAATAGGATCTAGTTCTGCGGTGATTTAGGAAATCAAAATCTTCTTTGATTAATGCAATAATCTGTTCTGATTTCTCTGTCAGATATATTGCTATAAATCCACCCCCTTCGTTTCCTTATTCTCCACACCTTTTATTCTTTCTTTCTCTACTCATTCTTAATATGCTCCATCCAATCCTGATTCTTATTATACTTCTAACTTTCATATCTTTCATTCTTCTCTTTCATTTACCGACAGAAAAATCTGTCTACTTCTACCATACTCTTGTTTTTATAATATTTCTAGTTCTCCTGTGTCTTTATATTGCTATATGCATTGATATACACGGTTTGAAATTTCGGGATTACTCTCGGGCTTTATATTCTTCATTATTTTTCGGAGCTTCATGTTTTTGTTTTCTCTTCCCGACTTCGAGTCAAGCGAGTAATGGTCCGGAATTCGTTGGTATGAAATTTGAAATGAACATAGCTAATGTTCTTAGAAATGGTAATGGCACGATCTAGATTTGTTAAATTATTAGACTACCCTGGAAAAGATAGAACTGTCAAGATGATATGTTCTTAATATGTTTGGAGATTGGATAAAATGTAAGAGCCGTGTAACATGGCACATGATGATGGTACTGTGAATCATCACATTCCATTAGAACTTAACATAACTTACTGTAATATAATGAAGTTGATCAAGTTTCATTATATTATACTAATTCATGCATCAGTTCCTAACACTACTTCAAAACATTCATATTTTAAATTCGAAGGTTTCAGAATTTTGAAACTAATACAGTTTCTTTTATGATGTGATACAGATAACGCGAGAAGATAGATGATTTCCGATAAGAATAGTTATAAAAATATCTTCAGAAACATTGAGGATATTTATAATGAAAGATATGATAATATCTTGGAACTTCTAATGCCGAAGGATGATGATGAAGAATAGTGTCAGCAAAGGTTTTAGAGTAAGGAGTAGGGTATGTACTAAGGATTTCAGCAGGCACTGAATCTTTTAAATTCTTTGAAGTCAAACTTATTCTTTGTGATTTGTCCACGGCTTACTTCATAGTTTCGCATAATCCGCTTTTTGATACTAAATTTTCTATTGAGTGTTTCCAATACTCCGTTCTTTATCATCAACTTTTGGCTATTAAGACCATCTACAACATGCTGCTTCGTCAGTATTCTCAAAGTTAACGGATCTGGGTCATCGGTTATCAAACTGAGGTGGTTTCAGGAGAATTGTGTTTTTAGATGGTTAAACGCTGATGATGGAATATAAAAGATTCTCTGGTAACGACAGCGAAAGAATAACGTGTATATATATCGAAACTAACCTTTCTGAGAAGTCGAGGTTAACTTGCTGGAGCTGTGACAAAATTGGCTAATTTGAAAAGGGATTGCAAAGTTATTTTGGGTAATAATAACACTAAAGAAATTAACACTGCTGCGTGTTAAACGTTGACTCGGTCTCCGAGAGTCTTACAGGAGCATAAATCTTTTCTTCCGTAGATGAAACGCGGTTGGTTCATCCTCTCGATTGAGGGGTTTTCAAGAATCATGAAAGATTTGAACACGCATTGTAATTGTCGAGATACGAATGAGGTTTAAGATGAAATCAAGTGGCAAGCTTGAAGAATTATTTAGTTTCATATGTTTTAATCAATATTTTAATTTAATTCATTTTAATTGTCCAAAGTTAGCAGTCCAATAGTCCGATGGTTCAATGATTCATATATAATTTAATATATAATATTCGAATTAAATAATACGTATCGTGACCCGTGTACCGGTCTCGGTGTCGATCACAACTCAAAGTATATATATATTTTGGAATCAACTCCGACCCTGTATAGCCAACTCCCACCTTCACATATAGAGTGTCTACGGTTGTTCCGAAATATATATATAGATGGGTCGATATGATAAGTCGAAACCTTGCATACGTGTCCCGTTATTTAAAGTGCGTAAAAGTAAATAACAGAAATTAAATGACGATAAATAAAATTGCGAGAATGTAAATTGCGATAAATTAAATGTTAATCAGTTAGCTGGGAACAGTTAGCCGGAACAGTTAGCGTGAAATCCTATCACAATTCCAATTAATTAATTCGTTTGTTTCTAACACTTTTTATTTTTGTCCAATGTTTTCTTCGTTATGCCACTTGTTGGATTCTGATTGGTCAAAATCCAAATATGAAATTTGAATAGAAATGGTTATTCTGTGGTGAACGGATACGTATATCGGTAGTTGTAAGTAGAATAGTAAATGATCGTTGAATCAGATTCGAAGAATGTACAGTGTAACTTATTAATGTGAATTCTAAATATTCCTCGGGTACTACCCACCTGTTAAAATATTTTCATCATTAACAGTTTGTACAAAAGAATTTTTAATTACAATCTTTATGAAAATATACTTGCATATATATTTTCATCGGATGTAATCATGGATTTAATGAGTCAAAAACTCATCTGATTTACCGTTAATACTAGATTACATAATCTCTAAAACTTTAGAAATTACATATTCACCATGTCGAACGAGGAAAAATGAGGTAGAATGATACGTAAAGCGAAGATAGCCGATGTAGATCGATGTGTAGAACGAAGTTCATACTCGAAGTACAGATGGTGATATTGAGGCGTGTAATGTTGATATTCGAGGTACATATTGTGATATTGAGAGTTACGGCGCGGTTATGGTTTAGAGATGATAAGGGTACTGTCGACGTCGATGATGGTGGTACTGATTATGCTGCTGGTGTTCGTAACCTTCGCACCAGGTTCTCCAAAGTCGTCACACGAGCGCGTAGTTCGTTAACTTCTTCTAGTACTACGGAATGATTGACGGTTGAAGCGAGTGAATGAATAAGATTCGAACTATGGGATAGTATGTATTCGTGATGGGATACTCGGAAAAAGGGGAGAGAAAATGGTTTCTCGAACAGGTTCGCCAGTAAGCGCTTCAGGTTGAAAAGGGCAATTTGGTGGATGGAAGAGATCTTCGACGTGAAATGATTTTCGGATATCGGATGATATTATAACTATATAGAATATCTATATGTATTTCGTAGACTTCAGAGGAATTTACGGCATATATCAGGCAAGTCTACAGATATGCTAAAATATGAATCTTGTCTATACACTATCGATGCACTAAATGCAGTAATATGTGTCTAGACTTATGAATGATAAGCAGGAAATTCCCTAGGGATGATAAGCAGATAATTTCCGACTAGAATGATAAGCAAAACTTTTTGACAGGCAGACACGGTCGAAGTCCAGACTCACTACTGTATCCTAACAACTACTAGTCAGACACACTAATGCAAGGCCTGGTTCACTAAGACCAACGCTCTGATACCACATGAGACGACCCGACCCAATCCATCTGGACGAAGTCATCAACATTTGGTTCCATTGCGATGATCGACTCCAAGTAATGTCCTTATCATGAGTAAATGCACAGCGGAAGACTTAATTCGTACCTGAGAATAACATGCTTTAAAATGTCAACATAAAGTTGGTGAGATATATAGGTTTGATGCTAGCAGCGTAATAACTATGGACCACAAGATTTCATATATAAAAATATAATACACTCGCAAGTGTATGAAAAGCATTCCAAGCAGTGGGCACCCGGTAACTAGCCTTAACAAGAGTGTGTACCCCTGAGTTATAATAATATGTGCACCGAATCAAGTGCGTTCCGTTAACCTCGAAGTACTAAACACCCGTTCTTCTAGTTTAGTAGTGACTAGAACAACATCTGGGTGGGGGTGTAAAACCCGATAGATCTATCTTTAGGATTCGCGCCTACCAGTTCATAAACCAATAGTTAAAGTTACCAAGCTAGGGGATTTTTGATTCAAACCCATGTAGAACGTAATTTTAGTCACTTGTGTCCATAACGTAAATCATTTATAAAAATAGCGCATGTATTCTCAGCCCAAAAATATTTAAAGTTTAAAAGGAACTATATACTCACCTAATGTATTTTGTGGTAAAAATACATATAACACCATTGATCAAGTGTAGGGTTTTGGCCTCAGATTCAGGAACCTATATCCATTATATATATATTAACACATAATCTTGAAATCGAACAAATTATATATGTATTTATTAGTAATATCATTTTTATAGCTTATATGTTTCATTAAATTATTAATATAGTTATTTTGTATGTATTAAGTAAATTCTTACATAATATTACTTGCTTTAAAATAGTATAATACAAACATAATATAAGAAATGATAAAATTAATAATAATATTAATACTAATAAATATAGTAATGATTTTAATAATAATGATTCCATTAATGATAATAACACTAATACTAATTATAATAGCTATAATAATAATGCTTTTATTAATGATGAAAATAATAAATAAAAAAAATGACACTTTTATTAAAATTGATAGTTTTTAACAAAAATAATAATAATAATAATAATGATGATAAAAAGAATCTACCTTCAAGTAATTCGGTCCTAAAAAAAATAAGCTGCCCCTGGGTCTCGAACCCCCGACCCCCTGATAAACCCGACACACTCTTAACCATCCGGACCAATATACTATTCTGTTTTAACTCCATAAGTTATTTAAATATACCGTGTTCTCTATTCATCTTCTTCCTTTTTGACATACAAAATCGACAACACCCAAATAAGCTTAACAGATGCAAACACCAATTATGTTATCAGATTCTTTAACAACGATGAATTTCAAACGAATGTTTGATTAAATTAAAAGAAAAAAAATATATATGTATATCCCTGTATACGGCTGCCGTCGATTTTTTTTTAAAAAAAATTTGATATCACGAACTGTTATGTGTTGAACAAAATTTGTAAATCAAATTAGTTTATAAATCTTTCATTAAAGCTGTTAGAATCAACAATTTAATCTTACTGATAACAGACATCACGAATCTGATAGACGAACATTTGTTAACTTTTTAATTTAAAGACTTTGATTTCAAAATTCCCGATTGATAGGATGAATTAGAACTTAAAATTTTGCAGTAAGATCTTTTAAAGTATTCCTAACAAAATAGCATTTTTAGTTTTTGAAGATTGATTCATAAACGAGCTTTTGGTAAAAAAAAAATAAGAACAGAGGTTCCTGGTTATATTCCTTCGACTTTTCTGTTTTGTTTTTGCAGTAAACGTAGATAGTAATATAGATAATTTATAGTGAGAGTGTGTAGTCGATGATCTTGACTGGTTTCATGTAAAATCGATTTATTTCATAAGAATTTCAAATCCACAGAAAAATTCAATTGGTAAAATCCAAAAATAAAGGAAAAGTGTATTTGAAAAATGAATAAATTTATACCAATGACTTCGACGTTTAACAACTCAGATATATGACAAAAATTAGGTACAGAATGATGTCGTCCTAAAGTTGAATTAATCCTAAATTTGTGGGGTTAATTATAAATAAATATTCATAAAAGAATTCTATTAACTAATTATTAATAATAATATTAATAATTAATAATAATAATTATAAAAAAAATATTATGTTATGCTAATAATAATATTCGTTTAAATTTCATAATTTTTCTAATAATATAGTTACATTAAATTTTTATAATATTATTAAAAGTAGAGGTATTAATATAAGTAATGATAATAAGAATCTTAAACGGAAATGATAACTTTATATATATATATATATATATATATATATATATATATATATATATATATATATATACATATATATATATATATATATATATATATATGTATATGTTATAAATGTTGATTAATATATAGTTTCTCAAATACAAATTATATTTCAAAGTATAGTTTAGGATCGTTTTTATAATATATTATAATATTATATTACCACATTTTAGAATCAAAATGAAACAGCTGTCATTTAGTTACCGACAGTTTTATGGACAACAATATTGTACACCGTTGTTTAACTCAATGGTGTCCAAAGGTACTCAGATAAATATTCTATAATTCCATATTATATATATATATATTTAGCCATTTTAGTCATTAAATGAGAACAATGTGATCACAAAGGTTCGTCTAATATTTATTTTAGTACACTCACAAACTCGTATTTTATTTTACATAATTCGTTTTACTAACAACAACATATAATATTTCAAATTATATATTTATATACCTATGTTTTTAATACCCACAAATCTATTTACAATTTCTTGTTCGTGAATCGTCGGGAAAAATCAAGGGTAATAGATTACATGAATAAAGATTTCAAACTTTCTAGACTCAACACTACAGGTTTTTGCTTATCGTGTCGGATACATATAGAGTTTAAGGTTTAAATTTGGTCGGAAATTTCCGGGTCGTTACAGTTATGGTTATATGGAACAATCAATCACCCTTGTAGACCCAAACTTTAAATATTTTTATGTTGGCCTTTGTTTCTTGTATTCCCACATGTCAATTCATCAAACATCAAACATTTACATAATGGCTAAAATTTAATACGTTATACACCCTTAATTACAAAATGGACTATATTGTGACTAAATTTAGGGAAGATACAATAATCATATACATTACTGTGATATTTTGCAAGCAACTTACGTTTGTTTTTTTTTTTTTATTTGTTTGTGGTGTATAATTATGTGTCGACTGCTCAAAATGAAGAAAACCTATTCATGTGATAGTAAGTTTGTCATTATTGGTTATGTCCATTAACAAAAAGCTCGGTTAAAGAAAAACAAATATTTATTTATGTGAAATTAGTTCCCAATCACCATCAACTTTCTTTTCTTTTTCCTTTCTTGTGATTTAATGTCGTGGATGATAGTATAAGTCAATTCCTTAGGATACTTGATCAATCTATCTATTTTTTTTTCTTTTCTTCTTTCACTTCTTCTTTTAATTGAATCTTAACTCACTTCATCTTTGACAACCCTCACCAACCGTGCACCATGCAAACCATCACCTTCCTCCTCCCCTCCAACCAATACTGGCTACCATCACCCTCATAGTCACCATTCACCATCATCTAGATAATCTGCTCGTTCTTGTTTTAATCAAAACACCCACTTCTTGTTCTTCTTTAAACCAACAACTACAACTCATCACCCATCTATCTTTCATCTATTTCTTTTAGATGAACAACAAACCAAACCACAATTCATAACCCATAAACCGACAACCACCTCGGTCACCTTTGAACCATCCTCACCGTGACGACCACCACCATCTCCAACCTAGTATCACCAAACACCATAACCACCTTTACAACGTCACCATCCTCACACCACAAACCCACTTCCATCTTTCCTTTATCTCTTTTGTACAATGACTATAAAACACCACCACCGTTGGCTCATCATCACCGTCTTCTCCGGTAACCATCAACACCCTCGTCACCACCTTACAACACCACCTCAAACCACCATCGTCTTTCTCTCAAACCACCAGATTTCCACGACTTGTTTTCTATTTCGGTTGTAAACAACCGTCGACCACCTTTATTACCACTCCCATCCGCCACCTTCGCAACCACCGTAAACCACCGAGGATCACACTCTTCTTTCTAAATTTTTCTATCAACCACCATAGCAACCACACCCTCTATCTATCACTGTTATTGTTGTTGTTACCTTTAGCTTATGATTCTGTGTTCCCTTTTAGATCGAACAACACAAATCCTCGAATCCATATTGAACCACTGTCGCTATTACATCTTCCTGTTCGACCCATATTTGCAACTGCTACTCACTACCTTTCTGTCATTTTTGTTACAGCCCAAATCACCACCACAACCTATACCATCGAACCATCAAAGGATTTATTTTTCTTGTGGTGTTGTTTCTTGTCGAGTTGATCAGACCCATCATTTCCATTATTCAACTCCTGGTTTAAACCATAAATCCCCACCTTCGATCACTATATTGTTTACTGTTATACTCTTTTCTATTTTTTTTATTCAATCAAAACAAGAGACTAAATTGAATGGATTGGTGATACTATAACGTGTAGTTAGATATTATATTGATAATGGTATCACTTATTTAAAATACTACACATAAGTTTCCAAAATTCACGTGGCATTTGATAAAGCAAATTGGGTTTAGTTAATTAGTAATGGGGACCGTGTGTCTCTCAATTTGCATAAATAAGTTTGATACATGACAATTAGATGGGGACAGTTTAATGAAGGTGGAAGTCATAAGGATACAACAAATGTTTGATAAAGACACATTGGGTTGTTAATTTACGGAGTATTGAATGGATTAGTTATCGATTGGGCTAGATCTATAATCTCTTGGGCTTGTAAGCGTGGGCCTTGATAATTGAGCCTGGGATGAACTAAATGTTGGTCGAACATATTTAAAATAAATTGGCCATAATGATAATTATTATGAGAAATTGTGACGATACATGATAATCATGGGGTTAGGGTTATGATTTTATGTGGAAGTTATGATGATTATGTGATAATTTTATGATGATGAAGATGTCATGAAGGAAGTTATAAGATAATGATTATGATTTTATGTTTTGGAGATTTTGATGATGATAGTTTTGATTATGATTCGTTAATGATATGGAAATAACGATAATAATAAGTATGGTTAAGGATGTTATCGGGTTAGCGGGACGTCACGGGTTCGAACTCGGACTTGGGCATATCTTTAGGATTACTTCGTTGAGGTAGTTTACTGATTTCTCATTTCTATTATTATTATTATTATTATTATTATTATTATTTTTAATGTAAGTAGTATTATATTTATTATAAAAAGTATCATTATTTTTTTTTAAAAAAATTATTATTTTTGTTAAAACTGATCTTTTATTGAAATGTACATTTTTATTAAAAACTATCATTTTTATTATTAAAATTATCATTATTGTTATTATTAGATTTATCATGATTTTTATCGTAACTAGTATTATTTTTAATATTAATACATCTAATAAAGATTTCCTATAAAAAAATATATATTTATGATATAAAACAAAAGTACATTAGTATCAATATTACGTATCATATTAAATAATATTTTAATGAATAATTACTAAATTAAAATTTAATATGATAAGTATTAGTTATATAAATTGTATAGATTAAATATAAATTTATCTATATAACGTATAAAATAACAAATATATAATTAATAATAATATATAAACTTATTTGATTACTATTTGGTGTTAATACATATACAAATGATATAGGTTCGTGAATCCGAGGTCAACCCTATACTTGTTCAATGCCGTTATATGTATTTTTACTACAAAATACAGTATGGTGAGTTTCATTTGCTCCCTTTTTAATTGCTTTTGCAATATATATTTTTGGGACTGAGAATACATGCGCTGCTTTTATAAATGTTTTACGAAATAGACACAAGTGATCAAAAATATATTCTACGTTGAGTTGTACCATGGCATATTTCTTTATACTTGGTAGCTAATATTTACGTGAGGAGCGTAAACGTGAATCCTGTTAATATATTAAAAAGATTGTGACGATACATGATAATCATGGGGTTAGGGTTATGATTTTATGTGGAAGTTATGATGATTATGTGATAATTTTATGATGATGAAGATGTCATGAAGGAAGTTATAAGATAATGATTATGATTTTATGTTTTGGAGATTTTGATGATGATAGTTTTGATTATGATTCGTTAATGATATGGAAATAACGATAATAATAAGTATGGTTAAGGATGTTATCGGGTTAGCGGGACGTCACGGGTTCGAACTCGGACTTGGGCATATCTTTAGGATTACTTCGTTGAGGTAGTTTACTGATTTCTCATTTCTATTATTATTATTATTATTATTATTATTATTATTATTATTATTTTTAATGTAAGTAGTATTATATTTATTATAAAAAGTATCATTATTTTTTTAAAAAAAAATTATTATTTTTGTTAAAACTGATCTTTTATTGAAATGTACATTTTTATTAAAAACTATCATTTTTATTATTAAAATTATCATTATTGTTATTATTAGATTTATCATGATTTTTATCGTAACTAGTATTATTTTTAATATTAATACATCTAATAAAGATTTCCTATAAAAAAAATATATATTTATGATATAAAACAAAAGTACATTAGTATCAATATTACGTATCATATTAAATAATATTTTAATGAATAATTACTAAATTAAAATTTAATATGATAAGTATTAGTTATATAAATTGTATAAATTAAATATAAATTTATCTATATAACGTATAAAATAACAAATATATAATTAATAATAATATATAAACTTATTTGATTACTATTTGGTGTTAATACATATACAAATGATATAGGTTCGTGAATCCGAGGTCAACCCTATACTTGTTCAATGCCGTTATATGTATTTTTACTACAAAATACAGTATGGTGAGTTTCATTTGCTCCCTTTTTAATTGCTTTTGCAATATATATTTTTGGGACTGAGAATACATGCGCTGCTTTTATAAATGTTTTACGAAATAGACACAAGTGATCAAAAATATATTCTACGTTGAGTTGTACCATGGCATATTTCTTTATACTTGGTAGCTAATATTTACGTGAGGAGCGTAAACGCGAATCCTGTTGATAGATCTATCGGGCCTGACAACCCCAACCGGGCTGGACGACCAGTTTTAAACGGTTGCACAGTACTTCGTTTCGTTACTACACTTGGTACGGTGTAGAGTTTATTTAAGAATATGCTGCTGTGATTTAAAAGTTAAGTATGGTTACCAAGTGCTCAACGTCTTTTTCATACACTTGCGAGTGTATTATGTTTATGATAACGGAAATCTTGTGGTCTATTAATATATTAAAAAGATTGTTATGATAAACCTATGAACTCACCAACCTTTTGGTTGACACTTTTAAGCATGTTTATTCTCAGGTACGAATTAAGTCTTCCGCTGTGCATTTGCTCATTATAAGGACATTACTTGGAGTCGATCAACGCAATAGGACCAGATGTTGATGATTTCGTCCAGGGGGATAAGGACGGGTTGTTACATGTGGTATCAGAGCTGATTTAAGCTGTTTAACCAGCTTAGTCGTAGAGGGGGTTCTCACAGTGTTACCTGTGACGAAGCATTGGCTCTTACCCCTCGCGGTCCGATTATGGTTGGCTTTGTCGAGAGGCATGGCTGTAAAATCAGTGTCTGAGGTACGCTCAGTGGTCACCAGTCGGTTAGCTGGGAAGGCACTGAGTGGGATGCGTCCCCACTATTCTCATGTGGTATCAGAGCGTTGGTCCTAGTGAACCAGGTCTTGCATTAGTGTGTCTAACTGATAGTTGTTAGGATGCATTAGCGAGTCTGGACTTCGACCTTAGCTGCATATTATAAGTTTTGTTTATCATTCCTAGTGGAAAATTACATGCTTATCATTCCTAAGTCTAGACACGACTTCCTGCATTTATTGCATAGATAGTGTATAGACAGATTCATATCTTAGCGTATCTGTTACTGTAGACCTTATCTGACACGTTTCCTTAATTTCCTCTGTAACCTACGGGATCTTCTAAACTAAATTTAAGTATTCTATACAATTAGAATAACATCCATTATCCGAAAATCTTTTCATATCGAAAAATCCTTTATTCAATCGTACGCAATGGAACTCACCATTAGATCAAGTCCCTCGGATTCCGATAGGGAGTTCCACTCCAGCTCCGAAAGCAGCGTCACCAGAATGAGTCAATCAATCAGCCATCCCCAATTCATCTGATGAGTTCGTAGTCGACTTAACCAATGGAGACAAGAAGAACGCGATCCTTTTCACCCACCAACCTGCACCCTCGGCGAAGGACCCGAAACACTTACCGGCTAACCTGTTCGAAACACCATTTTCATCTTCAGTTCCCGAATATCTCGTCCCGATTATATTCTATCTAAAATTCTAAACCTTATTCATTCGCTCGTTCCTACCGACAATCATCCCGGAGTAATAAGTCAATGAACTTCGCGCTCGAGTAATCAATTTGGAGAATATGGTGCAAAATTTACCAGCTTCAGCAACATCATCAGCACCAACAGTACCATCAACATTGACACCAGTACCACCAACAACCCAAGTTTCAATAGCACACGCCTCAACATCTCATTCTGTACCTCGAGCCTAACCATCGTTCTACGTATCGTACTATCTACTTTACCTTCGTTCTACATATCGTTCTACATCGATTATCTTCGTACGACATGGCGATTATGTAATCTCTAATGTTTTAGAGATTATGTAATCTAGTGCTAACGATAAATCAACTGAGTTTAATATCTTATTGACTCATTAAATCCATGATTGCATCTGAAGAAAATATATATGTATGTATATTTTCATAAAGATTGTAATTAAAAATCCTCTTGTACAAACTATTAATGGTGAAAATAACGGTAGGTAATACCCGAGGAATATTTAGATTTCACATTAATAAGTTACACTGTACATTGTTCGAATCTGATTCAACAGTCATTTACTATCCTATTTACATCCACCGATATACATATCCGTTCACCACATAATCCATTTTCGTTCAATTTCATATTCGGATTTTGATCTATCAAAATTTAACAAGTGGCATAATGAAGAAAACATTGGACAAAATAAAATTTGTTAGAAACAAACGAGTTAACTAATTAAAATTTTGTTAAGAATCCACGCTAACTGTTCCAGCTAACTGGTTACATTTTAATTATCGCAATTTAATTATCGCAATTTACATTCTCGCAATTTACATTCTCGCAATTTTATTTATCGTCATTTAATTTCTGTTATTTACTTTTACGCACTTTAAATCGGGACACATGTACACAATACGTCGGATTAATTCTGAGACAATACGTTGTACACGGGTCATGATATATTTATTTATTTTACGCACTTTAAATAACGGGACATGTGTACAAGGTTTCGACCTATCATATCGACCCATCTGTACATATATTTCGGAACAACCATAGACACTCTATATGTGAATGTGGGAGTTGGCTATACAGGGTTGGAGTTGATTCCAAAATATATATATGGTTTGAGTTGTGATCAATACTGAGACCGGTACACGGGTCACGATACGTATTAATTAATTCGAGTATTATATATTAAATTATATATGAATTTATTGGATAATTGGACTATTGGACTGCTAACTTTGGACAATTAAAATGAATTAAAATATTGATTATAACATATGAAACTAAACAATTCTTCAAGTTTGCCACTTGATTCCATCTTCAACCTCATTTGAATCTTGACGATTCCAAATCATGTTCAAATTCTTCATGATTCTTGAAAACACCTCGACCGACAAATTGAACCAATCGCACTTCATCTATGGAAGAAAAGATTCATGCACCTGAAAAACTCTCGAACCCAAATTCCTAGTTTAACACGTACCTGTGTTGAATCCTTTACCATTTATTGGCAAAAACAACCTTACGATTCCTTTTCAAAGTAACCAATTTTGTCACAGCTTCAGCAAGTTAACTCTGACTTCTCAGTAAAACTAGTCTTATTATAACCTCGATATATATACGTTGTCTTTTCGCCTTCGTTACCGGAAAACCTTTTATATTCCACCCTACTACCATCAGCGTTTAAACATCTAAAAACACAATTCTCCTGAAACCACCTCGATTTGTAACCGATGACCCAGATCCTTTAACTTTGAAAATGCTGACGAAGCAGCATATTGTAGATGATTTTAATGGCCAAAAGTTGATGATAAAGAAGGAAGTGTTAGGAACGCTCGATAGAAAATTTGGTACTGAAAAACAGATTGAACTAACCACGAAGGAGACCAAGGAAAAATACAAGGATCAAACTCTATATTCAAAGAATCCAGGTAAATCTGGATCCGATGAAATCTTTAGAGAATATCTTGCTTCAAAGTCATGTTAAAATCTTGCGGAAATTTTTTTCTTCATCAACCTTCGATCTTAGAAATTCCAAAATATCGTCATAAATATCTTCGATATTTCTGAAGATATATTCATAACTATTCTTGTCCGAGATTATCTATCCCTTCGTGCTATCTGTGTTACATCCTAAAAGAAACTGTTTTAGTTTTTATAATCTTTAAGATTCAAGTTAAATTATGAATGATTTCCTAGAGAAGTGTTGGGAATTGAAGCATGAGTTAGTATAATATAATGACGCCGGGCCAACGTGGTTATATTACAGTAAGTCATGCTAAATTTCTAATGTAACGTGATGAAGATTCACAGACCTTATCCTCATCATGTGCCATGTTACACGACTCTTTCATTCAACTTAATTTCTAAGCATATCACGAAAATATTTCCTTGTGATAGTGTTCCAAATGAACATATATTTAGTAGCAATATCGTTCCAATATGTAAAGTTTTTAAATGTAATTTCCTTATTTTTAGTTGTAATAGTTAAATAAATAAGTGCGAAGACGAAAGACGCAAATCGCTCGAAAATGAAGATTTAAAGACAAAAACGAAGATTTGAAAGACCAAAACGTCCAAAAAGCTCAAATGTACAAGATACAATTCAAAAGGTTCAATTTATTGATGAAGAACGTCTAAAAATGACAAGAGTACAAGTTACAAAATGCAAAGTACAAGATATAAAATTGTACGAAAGGACGTTCGAAAATCCGGAACCCAGGCATGAACCAACTTTCAGCGCTCGACGCAACGGTGTAAAAATTACGAGTCAACTATGCACAAGAATAAAATATAATATTTAAATAATTCATAATAAGAATAATATTAAATAATAAAAAGTTGTTAATTGAGCATAGTTCAGGGGTCGTAAATGAAAATTTCAAATTCTAATTTCGCTATAAAACGATGATTTACGATGAATTGAGGAAGAACTTTTTTTCCGATCTTTTTTTTTTCTTCTATTTTTTTCTTATTTTTCTATCTATCAAATATCAATATCTATATTTATAATTCTCTATCATAATGTTAATGTAATCAGATATAACAATAATCTTAATTTTAATTTTAAATTATGATAATAATAAGATTTATGATAGAGATCGTTTGAGTGTGTAAGTCGAAATTCTGTCCGTGTAACGCTACGCTATTTTTAATCATTGTAAGTTATGTTCAACCTTTTTACATTAATGTCTCGTAGCTAAGTCGTTATTATGCTTATTTAAAATGAAGTACTCATGATGTTGGGCTAATTACTAAAATTGGGTTATTGAACTTTGGACCATAATTAAGGTTTGGGCAAAAGACCGACACTTGTGGAAATTGGATTATTGACTATTAATAGATGGGGGGTATTGTCTAATTGAGTGACAACTCATTGGAGTCTGTCGAACCTATCTTCAAATTAATTAACCTAATAATTAATAATGATTATGGTTGTCCTATTTAGTGACGTTCATATGGAATCTGTTATAATCATTTAATTAATCAATTGGGTTGGGTAATTGATTATTCATTCTGATCAAGTGGATGAATTAATATTCATAAACTAATTAAAACAGGGGTGGATTACATACAGTGATAACTGGTGTAATTGTTGACAGAAGTGATAACTGCGTCACAGTTTAAATCCTTAATCAGTTGGAATATTTGACTTCGGGTATAAGGGTAATTTGACGAGGATACTCGCACTTTATATTTATGACCGATGAACTATTATGGACAAAAACCAGATAGACGTATCAAATAAACCAGGACAAAGGACAATTAACCCATGGTAATAAATTAAAATCAACACGTCAAACATCATGATTACGGAAGTTTAAATAAGCATAATTCTTTTATTATATTTCTCATCGTATCTTTATTTACTGTCATTTTATTACTCGCAATTTTATTTACTGTCATTTTATTTATTGTCATTATTTTACGCACTTTAATTATCGTCATTTATCTTTACGCTTAAAATATAGAATCGACAAACCGGTCATTAAACGGTAAAACCCCCCTTTTATAATAATATTACTACTTATATAATTATATATATTTTGTATAAATATAGTTAAAAATATAGTAAGTTTCACCAGCTCCCTGTGGAACGAACCGGACTTACTAAAAACTACACTACTTTACGATTAGGTACACTGCCTATAGTGTTGTAGCAAGGTTTAGGTATATCCCATCCGTAAATTAATAAAACTTGTGTCATATTTTGTAGTATTTCCTAGTAAAAATAATACTATTTCGTACCCTCACGCTACCACATCAAGTTTTTAGCGCCGCTGCCGGGGAGCGCTAAAACGCTATATTTTTAATTATAATAATATTGAAATAAAATATAATAATATAATAATATTGAAATAGAATATAATAATATAATAATATTGAAATAGAATATAATAATATAAAAATATTTAAGAATCAAAATTTACGTAAATTTTAAAAAAAAAAGTCGTATTTATTAAATACTTCAGGGGTATATTATGTAACTTATAATTAATAATTGCTATCATGTCGCTTTCATGTGAATAGTAAATTAATTAATTTATTTTCATTTACTATTCATGAATAGTAAATGAATTAAAAAAAAAAAAAAGTTTTAAAAAAAAAATTATAATTATAAAAAAATTATTAATTTGTAAAAAAAAAAAATCGTTTAAAAAAAAAAAAAAAAAAAAAAAAAAATTTGTAAAAAAAAAAAATCGTTTTTTTTTAAAAAAATTTTAAAAAAAAAAAAACGGAAAAAAAAAAAAAAAAAAAAAAAAAAAAACGTAAAAAAAAAAAAAAAAAAAGTACAAAAACGTAAAAAAAAAAAAAAAAAAAAAAAACGTATAAAAAAAAAAAAAAAAAAAAAAAAATTATTAAAAAAAATATATATATATTTTTAAAATTTTGTCTATAAAAAAAAAAATGTTTTTTAGTTTTAGTACCTTTAGATTTGTAGACTATAGTCGCAACTTTTAGTATTAAGTTTAGTTTTGCCATAGTTATTTTTACTTCTAGAATTTTTAGGCTTTGCCGTAAAATCCCTTAAGTGCTTATTCCTTAGACTAAGTTTTAGGTGCTTTAGAATTTTACGACGCCGTATTTCGCACTACTTTCTTATTTTTATTTTTCGACGCCTATTTTTCGATCTTTTTCGACGAACTCTTTTTCTTTCTTATTTCTCGCTATTCTAGTTTTAGGACATAGATTTTTATTCTACTTCTTATCTAAATTTCTTAAAATTACGAAAATTTATTTTAAGTGGTTAAATTAATAGACATCAAAATTTTCTGGTTCGTAGTAATAGTTGGATTTGTACGTGGACCGGGTTATTGGAGCCAAACAGTACTCAATTATATTGAGACCAAACGAATCCTGCCCCTTTGCTGCATCTTTTGGCTATTCGAAACGTGGGCAAAATCAGAAAAGTCTATTAATTGGATAACTTATATAATTTTTCTTTCCTTTTAAAAACTAATAGGATATTCAGTGAATGCACCGAGTAAAACGTTCACCACCTTTCATACGTTCACCACCTGTAACTCGATCAAGACATTTAGCAAATATTGTCGCCGTTGATTTTTCTTTAGAATCGTCATCTAGTCGAACAAGAACTCCAACTCAAATTTCCGATAATCCATCTTTTGAACCCGACTTCACAATTAAGAACCCGGAGCATATTCAAGGACAATTCCAAGATCCTGAACCACAAACCGTTAAATCAGAGTCCTCTAGTGATTCGTATTCAACGAATTCAATTATGGAAGTAACGGAACCTCTAAGTATGGAAGATCGAATGAGAGCCACACGCACGGGCCAAGGTCACGCCATTATTAAGCCAGAAGTTAATGCTCCAGATTATGAAATTAAAGGACAAATCCTACACATGGTAACTAACCAATGCCAATTCAGTGGTGCACCGAATGAAGATCCTAACGAACACCTTCGTACGTTTAAAAGAATTTGTACACTATTCAAAATCCGAGAAGTGGAAGATGAGCAGATCTATCTCATGTTGTTTCCCTGGACTTTAAAGGGAGAAGCCAAAGATTGGTTAGAATCGTTACCTGAAGGGGCGATTGACACATGGGATGTTTTAGTTGAAAAATTTCTTAAACAATTCTTTCCGGCATCTAAAGCCGTGAGACTTCAAGGAGAAATTGTTACGTTCGCGCAAAAGCCAAATGAAACATTATATGAGGCGTGGACAAGATTCGGAAGGATGTTGAGAGGATGTCCTCAACACGGTTTAGACACTTACCAAATAGTACAAATATTCTACCAAGGTGTCAACGTTGCTACACGAAAAGACATCGACATAACAGCTGGTGGTTCCATTATGAAGAAAACCGCAACTGAAGCTTACAAAATTATTGATAACACAGCCTCCCACTCGCATGAGTGGCACCAAGAAAAAGATATTTTTCGTTCATCTAAAGTGGCTAGAGCCGATTCTAGCCATGACTTTGATTCCGTTTCCGCAAAAATAGATGCTTTCGAAAGACGAATGGAAAAGATGAATAAAGATATTCACGCAATACGAATCAGTTGTGAGCTATGCGGTGGACCACACTTATTGAAAGATTGTCACATTGAACCAACATTGGAACAACGAGAGAATGTTTCCTATATGAACCAAAGGCCTGGAAATAATTATCAAAATAATTATCAACCGCCAAAGCTAAACTTCAATCGAAATCAAAACATTCTTTACAATCCAAAAGGACCCGAAAATAACTGGTACAACCAACAAGGTCCGAATAACCAACCGACTCAAAACAACACTTTCAATCAACAAAGACCTAGCTTATATAAACCACCACAACAACCCGAAGAGAAAAAGCCAAATCTAGAAGAAATGATGGCAAAGCTAGTTGAATCTCAAACACAATTTATTGAAACTCAAACCCAAACGAACGAGAGGTTTGATCAGTCATTAAGAACTCAACAAGCTTCCATTTTGAATCTAGAAAAACACGTAGGTACTCTTGCTAGCATGATGAGTGAGAGGGAACAAGGAAAGCTACCGAGTAATACTGAAGTAAATCCTCGGAATGAGAATGTTAATATGGTTTCAACGAATTCTGAAAAACCAGCACCAGAAGATGGGAAGGTTTTAGATGAGAGTAACAATGAAGAAGTTACACCACCACCACCCGAGTATGTAAAGCCAGTGGTGGCACCATACAAACCACCCATCCCGTTTCTAAGAAAAGGAGTTGAGTATGAGCAAGTGATAGGTAATAAAGATTGTGATACCTCTGGAAAGAAGAAGAAGAAAAAGAATAAGAAAGTGCAAGAAACAAAAGCCGTAAATATAAACCCGGTGAAGACAGTTCCACCAAAACCTCCACCTAGGGTAGGTGATCCGGGTGAATTTATTGTTCCTTGTCTACTTAGTGATTGTGTCATGTATGATGCACTAGCAGATTTAGGTGCAAGTGTAAGTGTTATGCCTCTTTCCTTATATAAGAGATTAGGTGTAGGTAAGTTAAGTCCAACGGATATGAGTGTTCGACTCTTTGATCAAACCATTAAGCACCCAGTTGGAATTGCTGACAACCTACCCGTTCAAGTAGGCAATTTAACCTTTCTAGTCGAATTCATTGTCATTGACATAGAAGAGGACCCAAACATTCCTCTAATTTTAGGTCGACCATTCTTTGCGTCCACCGGGGCGTTATTTGATGTAGGAAATGGAAGAATGACACTTAGTAGTGGTGACAAATCGATCACCTCTATGATTCGAAAGACTAAATCTCCACCAACCAAAACCGTTGAACCAGCAAAAACGATTGGTAAGAACCATGTTGTTTTACCAACTCCAACGGTAATACTTAGCAATAATGAAACGCCTAAGTGTGGGGAAAATGAAGTAACACCTAATGATGACATGATAACAAAGAACCCCGTTGTTGATACGAAATTAAATGATCCCGTAATTAATAGTTCAATGAAGAAACTTATTAAACGGATTCGCGATGCTAAAACCAAGGGGAACTTTAAGTTATGTAACCGGTTAGTATCCAATCTATCACCTAAAGAAAAGGAGAAACTAGTTGAAATTGTGGATATTACACAGGAATCCGACCAATGGCTTAAAGAAAAAGTCACGGATATGCAAGTTGATTATGGACCAAGAGAAATTGACGATGAAGTTAATCACAATTTCAACACCACAGCTACCTAAGTGTGGGGAGATTCAAATGTTCTAAAAAGAAGACGATGTTATCTAGAATTAGTTATTCTGTTCTCGTGTAGTTCCGAGAATGGAATCCGATTGGTCTTTTCCGCTAGCAGACACTAAAGAACTAGTTTTCTCCCTCCATTCTGAATTTTTGTTTTGTAGGTTTTATATAAAATTAATATTTTTTTTAATTTAAGTTTTGTGTGAATTTTAAAAACAAAATTTACTTTAATTCATTAAGTTGAAAAAAATGATTTCTAAAATTCGTCGTGAGTTGAAGACTAGGTCATTAAGCCGAAATTACTTTACCCGAGGGCGGGGCGACAAATTTTGTTATCATTATTTTTAATTTTATTGATTTAAAGTATGCCAAAAATATTATACTTTATAAATTTTTGAAAAGTGGGGTTATAAACCAAACTTCAAAAATATGTATATATGTTTGTATTTTATCTTATGTACAAAACAGGGTAAAACAGCGCACTTTCAAAGACTGTCATGAAGTTCAGCAAAAGCTACTGATTTTGACAAGACGCAAAAAATCAAATGTGAAATAACAATATGTTTGCAAACTCGGTATTTTTAATCACTTTTCTACGCTAATCACCCTCATGAATTTATAATTATAGTCTGATTTCATGCAAATGAGGGCATTGCATGATCTCAAGTGTGGGGAAGGGTTATAAATTCTCTCAGGTTTATACTTGGTTTATTTGCCAAATTTTGTGAAAATTTGAAAAATTTTCAACTAAATGAACTCAAAATCATGTTTATACATATTTATGAACGATGAAAACTAGGTGTTAATACCGAAATTATCGTTACCTCGAAAAGGACATAAATTGAGAAACGACTTAAAACGCTTGAATTCATTTAAAATGAAATAAAAGAAAATAAAAAGGCAAAGAAAGAAACTAAGTGTGGGAAGAATGTACCAAGTTATTCAATTTAAAACATATATCACATATTTTTGTACAAACAATTGAAAATACTTTTGTTTTGAACGATAATCAACTGTTTTATCCGATGAAAGAAAAGAAGAGATGGATCTACACGATGAATCAATTCCATCATTTGAAGGAAGTAAAGTCTTCCGAAAAAGACACGCGCTTCTTGATTTAGGTCATGAAGTTGTCGTCCAGACCAGCTGTAGGTTGACGAAAAACCTAGAAAAGTCATCACTAAAATCAGCAGGAAATCCACGGACCTCAGCATCAAACAGGGTCGCCAAGTGGTCAGACTTATCCTAACCATGAGAGGGTCTGTCTTGTAAAATGGGGAGGGCACCGTGCAAATTAGCTTGATAAGACTAATGAATCAGATCCCCAGAAAGGATAATCTCCTTAAAGATTAAAAATCAGCTTTTAAGACTGATATTACTCAATCCTAGAGATTGACCTTAAAGATTGAGAATTCAAACTCATGGAATTCAATGATATCTAAACTCGAGCTTGAACGAGAAAATATTTTGATCAAAAATACAAACCGATTTGTTTTCTGAAAACCCATTTTCAATGCGTTCATTACCATTGAACGTAAAATCCTGAGAATTCATCAGAATTCATTAGGTCACCTGAACCAAATCGGGTGTCAACCGTAAGAACGGTGGTTGCATAGCATGGTCAGAGACAGGACCTTGTGCCAGACCGAAAAATCATAGGATGATCTTTACTATCGCTCCTACCAAGGATAGTTCTAGCATCCGACACGTTAAAAGACCATAATCATCTGCATGTCACGGGACATTGCCTTAACAGTTTCTTGTTCATCGCTTTCCTTTACAACCGGACGGTAGTTTACCGAAAGGTAATATACGGAACAAGTAAACTGGATGTGTGCTTTCCGATACCGGGATAGCAGTGGATTACACGAACCTAAATGTTTTTAGCCAAAATATTGATCCACAAATATATTTTGCAACACCAATGGTGGATCAAATCAGAAAACTTATCTAGGGTAAAAGCTAGATTGAATTTTCAAAAGATCAAATGTTTTCATAAAGATCCTATTTTCTAAAGGATCTAAATTTTTATAGTCATGTGGTACTGTAAACCGCCTTTCAAATGTGCACTTTACTTTGGAAACCGAAAGTAAATCGGCTATTTGATTGCAAGTGTCGTTGACCTAAACCCAAGGCAACTGTGGATGACACACCCACCTTTAACCATCATTACTGTCATTGTTTATACCGCTATATCAAAATCACTGATGTACAAAATGTGATGAATAAAAAAGTGATTCATGTATGTTTTTATTTCAAGTTCTGTATTGCTTGAGGACAAGCAACGCTCAAGTGTGGGGATATTTGATAGTGTTCCAAATGAACATATATTTAGTAGCAATATCGTTCCAATATGTAAAGTTTTTAAATGTAATTTCCTTATTTTTAGTTGTAATAGTTAAATAAATAAGTGCGAAGACGAAAGACGCAAATCGCTCGAAAATGAAGATTTAAAGACAAAAACGAAGATTTGAAAGACCAAAACGTCCAAAAAGCTCAAATGTACAAGATACAATTCAAAAGGTTCAATTTATTGATGAAGAACGTCTAAAAATGACAAGAGTACAAGTTACAAAATGCAAAGTACAAGATATAAAATTGTACGAAAGGACGTTCGAAAATCCGGAACCGAGGCATGAACCAACTTTCAGCGCTCGACGCAACGGTGTAAAAATTACGAGTCAACTATGCACAAGAATAAAATATAATATTTAAATAATTCATAATAAGAATAATATTAAATAATAAAAAGTTGTTAATTGAGCATAGTTCAGGGGTCGTAAATGAAAATTTCAAATTCTAATTTCGCTATAAAACGATGATTTACGATGAATTGAGGAAGAACTTTTTTTCCGATCTTTTTTTTTTCTTCTATTTTTTTCTTATTTTTCTATCTATCAAATATCAATATCTATATTTATAATTCTCTATCATAATGTTAATGTAATCAGATATAACAATAATCTTAATTTTAATTTTAAATTATGATAATAATAAGATTTATGATAGAGATCGTTTGAGTGTGTAAGTCGAAATTCTGTCCGTGTAACGCTACGCTATTTTTAATCATTGTAAGTTATGTTCAACCTTTTTACATTAATGTCTCGTAGCTAAGTCGTTATTATGCTTATTTAAAATGAAGTACTCATGATGTTGGGCTAATTACTAAAATTGGGTTATTGAACTTTGGACCATAATTAAGGTTTGGGCAAAAGACCGACACTTGTGGAAATTGGATTATTGACTATTAATAGATGGGGGGTATTGTCTAATTGAGTGACAACTCATTGGAGTCTGTCGAACCTATCTTCAAATTAATTAACCTAATAATTAATAATGATTATGGTTGTCCTATTTAGTGACGTTCATATGGAATCTGTTATAATCATTTAATTAATCAATTGGGTTGGGTAATTGATTATTCATTCTGATCAAGTGGATGAATTAATATTCATAAACTAATTAAAACAGGGGTGGATTACATACAGTGATAACTGGTGTAATTGTTGACAGAAGTGATAACTGCGTCACAGTTTAAATCCTTAATCAGTTGGAATATTTGACTTCGGGTATAAGGGTAATTTGACGAGGATACTCGCACTTTATATTTATGACCGATGAACTATTATGGACAAAAACCAGATAGACGTATCAAATAAACCAGGACAAAGGACAATTAACCCATGGTAATAAATTAAAATCAACACGTCAAACATCATGATTACGGAAGTTTAAATAAGCATAATTCTTTTATTATATTTCTCATCGTATCTTTATTTACTGTCATTTTATTACTCGCAATTTTATTTACTGTCATTTTATTTATTGTCATTATTTTACGCACTTTAATTATCGTCATTTATCTTTACGCTTAAAATATAGAATCGACAAACCGGTCATTAAACGGTAAAACCCCCCTTTTATAATAATATTACTACTTATATAATTATATATATTTTGTATAAATATAGTTAAAAATATAGTAAGTTTCACCAGCTCCCTGTGGAACGAACCGGACTTACTAAAAACTACACTACTTTACGATTAGGTACACTGCCTATAGTGTTGTAGCAAGGTTTAGGTATATCCCATCCGTAAATTAATAAAACTTGTGTCATATTTTGTAGTATTTCCTAGTAAAAATAATACTATTTCGTACCCTCACGCTACCACATCACCTTGATATTTCTGTTCTTCCGTAACTCCGACAATCTGCTAATAAATCGTGCGATTACATTTTCTTTCTGATTAGAAGATTTACTTTAAATTTCTTGAATTTCAGAAATCAATCGTGACTACGTCAAAAGTCAAGACGAATCTTCATTTCTCATTTCACTCTTTTGTGATAGCTTCATTCGTACTCTTTGCATGATCGAAGTATCTTATCTATAATACGCAACGGTGATAAAATTCTATTTTATCAACTCATATTCGTCATGAAAATATTTTTATTGTTAGCCATGACGACCTCACTCAAATTTCGGGACGAAATTTCTTTAACGGGTGGGTACTCTCACGACCGTGAAAATCCCGACTAATTTTAAACCAAACTCTCGATACGATTTAATATTTTTGACACGATAAGAAAAGTCTGTAATGTTGAGTCTCAAAAATTTAGAACTGATTCATATGTTCAACTGACCTTCGACCATTCCCGACGATTAACGAACAACTATTTATAAATAAAAATGTATATATTTAAATAAATAAATATATATATAATTTAAAAATATGAGATTTTTCCGAAGACCTTTTATTCCGCCACTGATTAGCAATGGACACGCTTTAATCTCCGTGAAACACTGTCCTCATAAATATCTAACAAGTTAATAACTAGTACGTTTTTAATCCTTTTTAAGTTATGTGATATATTATTATAGTATTAAGTATTATTATTCTTATATTATAATTATATGTGGTTATGGTTATATGGAACAATCAATCACCCTTGTAGACCCAAACTTTAAATATTTTTATGTTGGCCTTTGTTTCTTGTATTCCCACATGTCAATTCATCAAACATCAAACATTTACATAATGGCTAAAATTTAATACGTTATGCACCCTTAATTACAAAATGGACTATATTGTGACTAAATTTAGGGAAGATACAATAATCATATACATTACTGTGATATTTTGCAAGCAACTTACGTTTGTTTTTTTTTATTTATTTGTTTGTGGTGTATAATTATGTGTCGACTGCTCAAAATGAAGAAAACCTATTCATGTGATAGTAAGTTTGTCATTATTGGTTATGTCCATTAACAAAAAGCTCGGTTAAAGAAAAACAAATATTTATTTATGTGAAATTAGTTCCCAATCACCATCAACTTTCTTTTCTTTTTCCTTTCTTGTGATTTAATGTCGTGGATGATAGTATAAGTCAATTCCTTAGGATACTTGATCAATCTATCTATTTTTTTTTCTTTTCTTCTTTCACTTCTACTTTTAATTGAATCTTAACTCACTTCATCTTTGACAACCCTCACCAACCGTGCACCATGCAAACCATCACCTTCCTCCTCCCCTCCAACCAATACTGGCTACCATCACCCTCATAGTCACCATTCACCATCATCTAGATAATCTGCTCGTTCTTGTTTTAATCAAAACACCCACTTCTTGTTCTTCTTTAAACCAACAACTACAACTCATCACCCATCTATCTTTCGTCTATTTCTTTTAGATGAACAACAAACCAAACCACAATTCATAACCCATAAACCGACAACCACCTCGGTCACCTTTGAACCATCCTCACCGTGACGACCACCACCATCTCCAACCTAGTATCACCAAACACCATAACCACCTTTACAACGTCACCATCCTCACACCACAAACCCACTTCCATCTTTCCTTTATCTCTTTTGTACAATGACTATAAAACACCACCACCGTTGGCTCATCATCACCGTCTTCTCCGGTAACCATCAACACCCTCGTCACCACCTTACAACACCACCTCAAACCACCATCGTCTTTCTCTCAAACCACCAGATTTCCACGACTTGTTTTCTATTTCGGTTGTAAACAACCGTCGACCACCTTTATTACCACTCCCATCCGCCACCTTCGCAACCACCGTAAACCACCGAGGATCACACTCTTCTTTCTAAATTTTTCTATCAACCACCATAGCAACCACACCCTCTATCTATCACTGTTATTGTTGTTGTTACCTTTAGCTTATGATTCTGTGTTCCCTTTTAGATCGAACAACACAAATCCTCGAATCCATATTGAACCACTGTCGCTATTACATCTTCCTGTTCGACCCATATTTGCAACTGCTACTCACTACCTTTCTGTCATTTTTGTTACAGCCCAAATCACCACCACAACCTATACCATCGAACCATCAAAGGATTTATTTTTCTTGTGGTGTTGTTTCTTGTCGAGTTGATCAGACCCATCATTTCCATTATTCAACTCCTGGTTTAAACCATAAATCCCCACCTTCGATCACTATATTGTTTACTGTTATACTCTTTTCTATTTTTTTTATTCAATCAAAACAAGAGACTAAATTGAATGGATTGGTGATACTATAACGTGTAGTTAGATATTATATTGATAATGGT
Organism: Rutidosis leptorrhynchoides; assembly: GCF_046630445.1. Taxonomy (NCBI): domain Eukaryota; kingdom Viridiplantae; phylum Streptophyta; class Magnoliopsida; order Asterales; family Asteraceae; genus Rutidosis; species Rutidosis leptorrhynchoides. The sequence continues at coordinate 465,347,852 of NC_092333.1, forward strand.
ATCACTTATTTAAAATACTACACATAAGTTTCCAAAATTCACGTGGCATTTGATAAAGCAAATTGGGTTTAGTTAATTAGTAATGGGGACCGTGTGTCTCTCAATTTGCATAAATAAGTTTGATACATGACAATTAGATGGGGACAGTTTAATGAAGGTGGAAGTCATAAGGATACAACAAATGTTTGATAAAGACACATTGGGTTGTTAATTTACGGAGTATTGAATGGATTAGTTATCGATTGGGCTAGATCTATAATCTCTTGGGCTTGTAAGCGTGGGCCTTGATAATTGAGCCTGGGATGAACTAAATGTTGGTCGAACATATTTAAAATAAATTGGCCATAATGATAATTATTATGAGAAATTGTGACGATACATGATAATCATGGGGTTAGGGTTATGATTTTATGTGGAAGTTATGATGATTATGTGATAATTTTATGATGATGAAGATGTCATGAAGGAAGTTATAAGATAATGATTATGATTTTATGTTTTGGAGATTTTGATGATGATAGTTTTGATTATGATTCGTTAATGATATGGAAATAACGATAATAATAAGTATGGTTAAGGATGTTATCGGGTTAGCGGGACGTCACGGGTTCGAACTCGGACTTGGGCATATCTTTAGGATTACTTCGTTGAGGTAGTTTACTGATTTCTCATTTCTATTATTATTATTATTATTATTATTATTATTATTTTTAATGTAAGTAGTATTATATTTATTATAAAAAGTATCATTATTTTTTTTTTTAAAAAATTATTATTTTTGTTAAAACTGATCTTTTATTGAAATGTACATTTTTATTAAAAACTATCATTTTTATTATTAAAATTATCATTATTGTTATTATTAGATTTATCATGATTTTTATCGTAACTAGTATTATTTTTAATATTAATACATCTAATAAAGATTTCCTATAAAAAAATATATATTTATGATATAAAACAAAAGTACATTAGTATCAATATTACGTATCATATTAAATAATATTTTAATGAATAATTACTAAATTAAAATTTAATATGATAAGTATTAGTTATATAAATTGTATAGATTATATATAAATTTATCTATATAACGTATAAAATAACAAATATATAATTAATAATAATATATAAACTTATTTGATTACTATTTGGTGTTAATACATATACAAATGATATAGGTTCGTGAATCCGAGGTCAACCCTATACTTGTTCAATGCCGTTATATGTATTTTTACTACAAAATACAGTATGGTGAGTTTCATTTGCTCCCTTTTTAATTGCTTTTGCAATATATATTTTTGGGACTGAGAATACATGCACTGCTTTTATAAATGTTTTACGAAATAGACACAAGTGATCAAAAATATATTCTACGTTGAGTTGTACCATGGCATATTTCTTTATACTTGGTAGCTAATATTTACGTGAGGAGCGTAAACGTGAATCCTGTTGATAGATCTATCGGGCCTGACAACCCCAACCGGGCTGGACGACCAGTTTTAAACGGTTGCACAGTACTTCGTTTCGTTACTACACTTGGTACGGTGTAGAGTTTATTTAAGAATATGCTGCTGTGATTTAAAAGTTAAGTATGGTTACCAAGTGCTCAACGTCTTTTTCATACACTTGCGAGTGTATTATGTTTATGATAACGGAAATCTTGTGGTCTATTAATATATTAAAAAGATTGTTATGATAAACCTATGAACTCACCAACCTTTTGATTGACACTTTTAAGCATGTTTATTCTCAGGTACGAATTAAGTCTTCCGCTGTGCATTTGCTCATTATAAGGACATTACTTGGAGTCGATCAACGCAATAGGACCAGATGTTGATGATTTCGTCCAGGGGGATAAGGACGGGTTGTTACACATATCGACCCATCTATATATATATTTCGGAACAACCATAGGCACTCTATATGTGAAGGTGGGAGTTGGCTATACAGGGTTGAGGTTGATTCCAAAATATATATATACTTTGAGTTGTGATCGAGCCTAAGACATGTATACAATGGGTCGCGGATTGCTTCAGACAATATACATATTATGTGTCTTACTATATTAAGACAATATATTATAGTGTTAGTAAATTCTAACACAATATACGCATTTATATTTATATATATATTTATACTGTTGGACTATCGGACTATTGGACTACTAACAAAGGACAATTAAAATTATCACAAGTATCATAAGTATGGAATATTAATTATATATATATATATCTTGACACAAGAATATTATTATTAGGTTCGTGAATTTGTCAAAGGCCAAGTCTTATTACCATCTATTCGGAAATCATCACAAGTGAGTTATAGTCCCATTTTTACTATCTAAATTATTTTGGGATGAGAATACATGCAAATTTATAAATGTTTTACAAAATAAGCACAAGTTCATGAAACTACATTCTACGATTGTTTTGTTATACCGGATATCTGTACTTATTATTATTATGCTTGGTAATCTAATAATTAGTGAAAAACACTAATTGACGCGAATCCTAAAGGTAGATCTACGGGCACCAACCACCCCCATTTTCGAATAGTGGAAATGCTTTAGTACTTCGAAGGGTCCTTGTCATACATTTGAATAGTGGAATGTATGATGCCAGATATCTTAAGCACTCTATGTTAAGGTCGGTTACCAAGCGACTCATCGTATGAATGATTTTTGCAGTTGTAATGATCCTGCACATTTAATTAAATGAAATCTTGTGGCTTATTAAATGTTATGATTGTTATATAGAAACTAAACCTATAACTCACCAACAATTTTGTTGACTTTTTAAGCATGTTTATTCTCAGGTGATTATTAGAAAGCTTCCGATGTTGCATGTTTACTCAACGTCAAGATTTGGAGTCATCATGCTTTTCTAAATAAATAAACTTGCATTCGGAAACTGTATTTGTAATATATTGTTGGCAAGTATGTAATGGTGTGTGTAAAATACATGTATTTTGAAGAGATTGTCTTTGATCGACAATCAAAACTTATGTTTATAAACCTTTATTCAATAATAAAGGTTATGGTTATTTTAAAATGGATGCAAGCTTTGAAAACGTCTCATATAGAGGTCAAAACCTCGCAAGGAAATCAATTAATATGAAACGTTTATAATTAATATGAACGGGGCATTTCATATTGGAATATACTAGTAGGAAAATATCATTTTCAACCTTTTATCATGGAAAATGACATCTTTGTTATTATATATGATTCATGAAACATCTTTATATATTTGATACCCGTATTATACTCGTACTATACACAGCTTCTAGAAGTATTTACTATTGATATATACCAATAGAAATCTTCAATTATTTGTGTAATATGTCATTCATGACATAATATATTTTAACTTATCTTAGATATTTTCACTAAAAACCAAATTTACAAAATACTTTTTCTTATTTTAACTTTTAAGATTTTACTTTTAATAAAAATACAAAATACTTTTTCTTATTTTAACTTTTAAGATTTTACTTTTAATAAAAATACAAACTACTTTTTCTTATTTTAACTTTTAAGATTTTACTTTTAATAAAAATACAAACTACTTTTTCTTATTTTGACTTTTAAGATTTTACTTTTAATAAAAATACAAACTACTTTTTCTTATTTTGACTTTTAAGATTTACTTTTAATAAAAATACAAAATACTTTTTCTTATTTTAACTTTTAAGATTTTACTTTTAATAAAAATACAAACTACTTTTTCTTATTTTAACTTTAAGATTTTACTTTTAATAAAAATACAAACTACTTTTTCTTATTTTAACTTTTAAGATTTTACTTTTAATAAAAATACAAACTACTTTTTCTTATTTTAACTTTTAAGATTTACTTATTTTATTTTATTTTATTTTATTTTTACCTAACATTTTCAACTATAAATACCACATACATTTCTCATTTCAAACTTACACCTTAATCTCTCATTTCTCTCTCAAAATACTCTTAACTTCATACTTGATCACCTCCAAGCATTTTCTCCATCATTTAGCTTCAAAAACAACCCTTAATCATCATAAGAAAAACCACACAAGAAAAACTTCAATAATCCATCCAAAAATACAAGTTTGCTTCCAATCTTCAATCCAACTCCACCACTCTTTTGGTTCTAGGATTTTTCTCATCTCTTACAGTAACTTTGTCCAAGTAACTTGAGGTAGTAACCTTATTCATAACCTTATTCAATTCATATTTATATAGCTATCTTATTTTGTGTTGTAAAATTTTAACAACAAGAACATAGTTTGAATGATTTCAAGCTTGTTCGCAAACAAACATAATCCTTCTAACTTGACTTTTAAAATACTTCAACACATGTATTATGACAGTATGTCAAGCTAACATAAGGATATAAAACTTGTAAACACGAAGAACACCTTAAAACTGAACATACGCCGTCATAGATCAACGGGGGCTGTTTTGGGTTTGATTTTAAAAACCTATCCTAAACTTTGAATTAAAAGATTTTCTTTGGTGAAAAATCTTATTTTATATGGATATGAAATATATCCAAAACCCATGGTTAAACTCTAATTGGAAGTATGTTTTTCAAAAGAGTCATCAAGATGTCGTTCTTACGACGAATATGACTATCTTTTTGTATTTGACACATAAGCTGTATTTTCGACTATAAACATATTATTTTTCTGTTTAGATTAATAAATAACGGTTCGATACAAAACTATGTCAAGTTGAATCACTCAAAACGGAATTGTAACGAAGAAATTATGGGTAAAACAAAATTGGATATTTTTGTTTATTTTTAGCTACGATTTTGATTAATAAAAATGGACGCTAACCTTATCCTAGCTAACTTACCTTGTATCCTACATGTATCTATACATGTCTTGATCCCGAACTTATGGAAATACAATTTATGATAGTCGTGATTAAGTTCTACGACAATATATTATAGTCTTAATAAAGATCGTAAGGCACCATATATATATGACTTGATTTTAATTGTTAAATAGATATTGACCAATATATAAATATATAATTAATTAGGTTCGTGAATCCGATGCCAACCTTATGCGTGTTCAGTGATGTTATATGTATTTTTACTACAAAATACAGTATGGTGAGTTATAGTCCCATTTTTACTATCTAAATTATTTTGGGATGAGAATACATGCAAATTTATAAATGTTTTACAAAATAAGCACAAGTTCATGAAACTACATTCTACGATTGTTTTGTTATACCGGATATCTGTACTTATTATTATTATGCTTGGTAATCTAATAATTAGTGAAAAACACTAATTGACGCGAATCCTAAAGGTAGATCTACGGGCACCAACCACCCCCATTTTCGAATAGTGGAAATGCTTTAGTACTTCGAAGGGTCCTTGTCATACATTTGAATAGTGGAATGTATGATGCCAGATATCTTAAGCGCTCTATGTTAAGGTCGGTTACCATACGATTCATCGTATGAATGATTTTTGCAGTTGTAATGATCCTGCGCATTTAAATGAAATCTTGTGGCTTATTAAATGTTATGATTATTATATAGAAACTAAACCTATGACTCACCAACAATTTTGTTGACTTTTTAAAGCATGTTATTCTCAGGTACGAATTAAGTCTTCCGCTGTGCATTAGCGCATATTAAGGATATTATTTGGGGCCATTCATGACATATATCAAAAGACGTTGCATTCGAGTCATTGAAGTTCATTAGAGATTATTATTAAGTAAATGGCAGATTAGGTCATTTGGATATTATGAAATGTTAGGCAAACATGTCAACTCTTGATGTAATGATAGATTGCTTTTTAAGAATAAATGCAACGTTTGTAAATTGTATCATATAGAGGTCAAGTACCTCGCAATGTAATCAACTATTGTGATTCATTTATAATCGATATGGACTTCGTCCGGATGGATTAGGAGCAGTCCTTTCAGTTGGTATCAGAGCGGTGGTCTTAGCGAACCAGGTCTTGCATTAGTGTGTCTAACTAGTAGTTGTTAGGATGCATTAATTAGTCTGGACTTCGACCGTGTTTGCATGTCAAAAGTTTTGCTTATCATTTTTAGTCGGAAATCATTTGCTTATCTTCTTAGGAAATTGCCTGCTTATCATTCATAAGTCTAGACACGCCTTACTGCATTTACTGCATTGATAGTGTATAGACAAAATTCATATCTTAGCGTATCTGTTACTATAGACTTTGCCTGACAGCTTCCGTAGATTCTTCGTAATTTATGGGATTTTGGTATTATATATACATATGTTAATTATGTATTGAAGAGTACCAAACCCAACTCCTACAATCTATTCCATGCCAAAAATTCATTTCCCCGACTATACGAGATGGATTCCGCATCTAGTTCAAATTCCTCAAACTCCGACAACTACGCCGATATGGATTTTCATTCGAGCTCCGAAGGCAGCGTCACTGGAATGGATCAACCAATTTCCCATCATCTATTTTGGATGAATTGGGGATGGGTTCGTAGTATACTAAATCACTGGAGACAAGAAGAAAGTGATCCGTTCCATCCACCAAATTGTCCTCTTGACGATGAACCTGAAGCACTTACCGGCGAACCTGTTCGAGAAACCATTTTCTCTCTCATCTCTAGAGTATCTCGTCACGATTACATAATATCCCATATTTCGGATCTTATTCATCCGCTCGTCCCAACCGCCAATCATCCCGGCATAATAGAAGAAGTTAACGAACTACGCGCTCGTATGACGGCTTTGGAGAACATGGTGCGAAGGTTACAAACACCAGCAGCAGCACCAGCAGCATAATCCGTTCCACCATCATCAACGCCGACAGTACCTTATCACTCCAAACTACAACCGCGTCGTAAACCTTAACATCATAATCTGAACCTCGGATATCAACATCACACGCCTCAATATCACCATCTGTACCTCGAGTATGATCTCCGTTCTACATATTGTTCTACATCGATTATCTTTGCTTTACATATCATTCTATCTCATTTATCCTCGTTCGACATGACGATTATGTAATCTCTAATATTTTAGACATCATGTAATCTGGTAATAACGAAAAATCAAATGAGTTTAATATCTTATTGACTCATTAAATCTATGATTACATCTGAAGAAAATATATATGCAAGTATATTTTCATAAAGATTGTAATTAAAAATTCTTTTGTACAAACTGTTAATGTTGAAAAATATTTTAACGGGTAGGTAGTACCCGAAGAATATTTAGATTTCACATTAATAAGTTACACTGTACATTCTTCGAATCTGATTAACGGTCATTTGCTATCCTACTTACAATCACCGATATACGTATCCGTTCACCCCAGATTAACCATTTCCATTTAAATTTCATATTTAGATTTTGATCTATCAGAATCCAACAAGTGGCATAAAGAAGAAAACATTGGACAAAATAAAACTTGTTAGAAACAGACGAATTAACTAATTGAAATATTGTTAGGAATCCACGCTAACTATTCCGGCTAACTGTTCCCAGCTAACTGATTAACATTTATTTTATCGCAATTTACATTCTCGCAATTTTAATTTCTGCACTGTACATACTGTCGGGACACATGTACAACAATACGTCAGATTAATTCTGAGACAACACGTTGTATAATGGGTCATGATATATTTATTTATTTTACGCATTTTAAATAACGGGACACGTATACAAGGTTTCAACTTATCATATTGACCCATCTATATATATATATTTCGGAACAACCGTAGACACTCTATATGTAAATGTGGGATTGGCTATACAGGGTCGGAGTTGATTCCAAAATATATATATACTTTGAGTTGTGATCGACACCAAGACCAGTACACGGGTCACGATATGTATTAGGTAATTTGAATATTATATATCTAATTTATATATGAATTTATTGAACCATTGAACAATTGAACTATTGGACTGTTAACTTTGGACAAGTAAAATGAATTAAAATGTTGAATATAACATATGAAATTAAACTAATCTTCAAGTTTGCCACTTGATTTCATTTTAAACCTCATTTGTCAATTACAATCCGCATTCAAAATTTTCATGATTTTTGAAAACACTTCGATCGAGGAATTGAACCAACCGCCCTTCATCTACGGAAGAAAAGATGTATGCATACAGTTATGCACCTGAAGAACTCTCGAACCCCAAATTCATAGTTTAACACATACTGTGTTGAATCCTTTGCCATTTATTAGCAAATACAACCCTACAATTTCCTTTTCAAGAAGCTAATTTTGTCACAACTCCACTTCGACTTCTCAGTGAGACTACTCCTATTATAACCTCGATATTCATACCTTGTCCATTCACCGTCGTTACCGAAAAACCTTTTATATTTCACAACATCATCAGCATATGTACCAGCAACTCGTTATCTTTTTGGCGAAATCCGCAATCAGTATTTTGAAAATCTCGTAGAAATTCTCCCATTTATACCGAAAACGTCTATCCCTAAGAGTTACATATTTCGAATGTGAAGTTTCTGAAAAACACCCTGGACTATGAAGTAGTTCTTGAAATGCTACTGAAGCAGCAAAAACTGTAAACAACTTTATCATTCAAAAGTTTGATGATAAAGTACAGTGTATTGGTAAAACTTCGAAAAAGGGGAGGTTGAAAACTGGAAAAAGGTTTGAGCAAAGTATGAAGGAAGTCGTAAACAAATCATGCAAACTAAACCTGACTTCAAAGAATCCAAATGATTCAGTGTATGCTGAAACCGTTAGTAAGAACTTTACTCCTTATTCTAAACCTTTCCAGATGATATTCTCATCATCATCTTATCTTAGATATTATAAGATATCTTCATATCTTCCGTTATACATATTCTCCATATTTCTGGTGATATTTTCACAACTATTCTTATATGAGATAATGTATCTTTCTGTAATATCTGCGTTACAACATAAAAGAAACTGTGTTAGTTTCTAAATTCTGAAACCTTCAAGTTTAAAATAGGAATGTTTTGAAGCAGTGTTGGGAACTGATGCATGAATTAGTATAATATAATGACACTTGATCAACGTCATTATATTACAGTAAGTCATGTTGAGTTTCTAATGGAATGTGATGATTCACAGTACCATCATCATGTGCCATGTTACACGACTCTTACATTCTATCCAATTTCCAAATATATTAAGAACATATCATCTTGATAGTTCTATCTTTCCAGGATATTCTGGTAATCTGACAAACCAAAAATCGTGCCATTACCATTTCTTTCTGAAAGCATTAGCTATGTTCATTCCAAATTTCATACCTACGAATTCCGGACTATTGCTTGCTTGAATCGAGGACGGGAAGAAGAAACGAAGGGACAAAGCCCCGAAATAGAAATTGGAGTGTAAATCGCAGCAAATAGGAAAGAGCATTAACTATGAATGACAATGATTATAGAAAACTGAAGCAAGGACATCGAAGTATAAGGGAAGATATAAAACCCAACAACCACCCAGAAACTATAAACCGTGTATATCAATACGTATTGTAACGTAAAGACACGGGAGAATTAGAAACATTATAATTCCAAGGAAATCATAAAAGTGAATAGATTCTTCTGGCGGCAGATGAAAGAGAAGAATGAAAGATATGAAAGTTAGAAGTATAATAAGAATCAGGATTGGATGGAGCATATTAAGGAAGGAGTAGGGAAAGAAAGAATAGAAGGTGTAAAGAATAAGGAATGAAGGGATGAATTTATAGAGAAATAACCGACAGAGAAATCGAAACAGATTGCAGCATTAAATCAAAGAAGATCCTGATCGTCAAAAAACCAAATCTTATTACATAGGATTTTCTTTAAATCCCTTAAATCCCGAATATCAATCCTAACCACGTCATTAGTTCAAACAATTCCATATTACTCATTTCACTCTTTTGTGATAGCTTAGCTCGTATGCTTCACATGATCGAAACGTTTTAACTATATCTATTAATAATGATAAAACTCCATTATCACCTCATATTCATCATGAAAACATTCTTATTGTTATCCATGACAACCTCTATCAAATTTCGGGGACGAAATTTCTTTAACGGGTAGGTACTGTAATGACCCGAAAATTTCCGACCAAATTTAAACCTTAATCTTTATATGTTTCCGACACGATAAGCAAAATCTGTAATGTTGAGTCTTGAAAAGTTTGAAACTATATTCATGTAATCAGTTAACCATTGACCATCCATTTGTCCGACGATTCACGAACATCATAACTTGTATTAATTATATACTTATGTATATATACGGATATATATGGATTATATCTATCTTGAATATATGATAATTAAGTATCTCATTAAATATATTAACAATAGATTATATACATAAAATGAGACTACTAACTTAAGGACTTCGAAACGATATATATATATATATATATATATATATATATATATATATATATATATATATATATATATATATATATATATATATATATATATATATATATATATATATATATATAAAGCTTAACGACGTTATAACTTCTAAGTTAAAATAAATATATATGTATTGTATTAAGATGTATTTACTATTGGAATATACTAGTAGGAAAACATCATTTTCAACCTTTTATCATGGAAAATGACATCTTTGTTATTATATATGATTCATGAAACATCTTTATATATTTGATACCCGTATTATACTCGTACTATACACAGCTTCTAGAAGTATTTACTATTGATATATACCAATAGAAATCTTCAATTATTTGTGTAATATGTCATTCATGACATAATATATTTTAACTTATCTTAGATATTTTCACTAAAAACCAAATTTACAAAATACTTTTTCTTATTTTAACTTTTAAGATTTTACTTTTAATAAAAATACAAACTACTTTTTCTTATTTTAACTTTTAAGATTTTACTTTTAATAAAAATACAAACTACTTTTTCTTATTTTAACTTTTAAGATTTTACTTTTAATAAAAATACAAACTACTTTTTCTTATTTTAACTTTTAAGATTTTACTTTTAATAAAAATACAAACTACTTTTTCTTATTTTGACTTTTAAGATTTACTTTTAATAAAAATACAAAATACTTTTTCTTATTTTAACTTTTAAGATTTTACTTTTAATAAAAATACAAACTACTTTTTCTTATTTTAACTTTTAAGATTTTACTTTTAATAAAAATACAAACTACTTTTTCTTATTTTAACTTTTAAGATTTTACTTTTAATTAAAATACAAACTACTTTTTCTTATTTTAACTTTTAAGATTTACTTATTTTATTTTATTTTATTTTTACCTAACATTTTCAACTATAAATACCACATACATTTCTCATTTCAAACTTACACCTTAATCTCTCATTTCTCTCTCAAAATACTCTTAACTTCATACTTGATCACCTCCAAGCATTTTCTCCATCATTTAGCTTCAAAAACAACCCTTAATCATCATAAGAAAAACCACACAAGAAAAACTTCAATAATCCATCCAAAAATACAAGTTTGCTTCCAATCTTCAATCCAACTCCACCACTCTTTTGGTTCTAGGATTTTTCTCATCTCTTACAGTAACTTTGTCCAAGTAACTTGAGGTAGTAACCTTATTCATAACCTTATTCAATTCATATTTATATAGCTATCTTATTTTGTGTTGTAAAATTTTAACAACAAGAACATAGTTTGAATGATTTCAAGCTTGTTCGCAAACAAACATAATCCTTCTAACTTGACTTTTAAAATACTTCAACACATGTATTATGACAGTATGTCAAGCTAACATAAGGATATAAAACTTGTAAACACGAAGAACACCTTAAAACTGAACATACGGCGTCATAGATCAACGGGGGCTGTTTTGGGTTTGATTTTAAAAACCTATCCTAAACTTTGAATTAAAAGATTTCCTTTGGTGAAAAATCTTATTTTATATGGATATGAAATATATCCAAAACCCATGGTTAAACTCTAATTGGAAGTATGTTTTTCAAAAGAGTCATCAAGATGTCGTTCTTACGACGAATATGACTATCTTTTTGTATTTGACACATAAGCTGTATTTTCGACTATAAACATATTATTTTTCTGTTTAGATTAATAAATAACGGTTCGATACAAAACTATGTCAAGTTGAATCACTCAAAACGGAATTGTAACGAAGAAATTATGGGTAAAACAAAATTGGATATTTTTGTTTATTTTTAGCTACGATTTTGATTAATAAAAATGGACGCTAACCTTATCCTAGCTAAATTACCTTGTATCCTACATGTATCTATACATGTCTTGATCCCGAACTTATGGAAATACAATTTATGATAGTCGTGATTAAGTTCTACGACAATATATTATAGTCTTAATAAAGATCGTAAGGCACCATATATATATGACTTGATTTTAATTGTTAAATAGATATTGACCAATATATAAATATATAATTAATTAGGTTCGTGAATCCGATGCCAACCTTATGCGTGTTCAGTGATGTTATATGTATTTTTACTACAAAATACAGTATGGTGAGTTATAGTCCCATTTTTACTATCTAAATTATTTTGGGATGAGAATACATGCAAATTTATAAATGTTTTACAAAATAAGCACAAGTTCATGAAACTACATTCTACGATTGTTTTGTTATACCGGATATCTGTACTTATTATTATTATGCTTGGTAATCTAATAATTAGTGAAAAACACTAATTGACGCGAATCCTAAAGGTAGATCTACGGGCACCAACCACCCCCATTTTCGAATAGTGGAAATGCTTTAGTACTTCGAAGGGTCCTTGTCATACATTTGAATAGTGGAATGTATGATGCCAGATATCTTAAGCGCTCTATGTTAAGGTCGGTTACCAGGCGATTCATCGTATGAATGATTTTTGCAGTTGTAATGATCCTGCGCATTTAAATGAAATCTTGTGGCTTATTAAATGTTATGATTATTATATAGAAACTAAACCTATGACTCACCAACAATTTTGTTGACTTTTTAAAGCATGTTATTCTCAGGTACGAATTAAGTCTTCCGCTGTGCATTAGCGCATATTAAGGATATTATTTGGGGCCATTCATGACATATATCAAAAGACGTTGCATTCGAGTCATTGAAGTTCATTAGAGATTATTATTAAGTAAATGGCAGATTAGGTCATTTGGATATTATGAAATGTTAGGCAAACATGTCAACTCTTGATGTAATGATAGATTGCTTTTTAAGAATAAATGCAACGTTTGTAAATTGTATCATATAGAGGTCAAGTACTTCGCAATGTAATCAACTATTGTGATTCGTTTATAATCGATATGGACTTCGTGCGGATGGATTAGGAGCGGTCCTTTCACTATTGAAGGTATCAATAGTGTTGTTTTGGTTTTTTGGGTCCATTTTTATTATATATACTTAATGTTATGCTACATGTTTGTTCTGCTTTTATGTGTTTGTCGATATACAGACAATTGCAATTGTCCGGTTAATTTGTGGTATCAAGAGCGGTTAAAGACGAGTTCTAAGGCTTTGAATTGTCATCGTTGTTGTTGTGAAGATGGGCGTGTAGATTTGTCCCATGAATAGATGCCACCACAATTGATTGTGGAGTTGTTATGAATAATGCACGCATATAATCAAGTGTATTTTGTTATTCTTATGTAAACGTCGTCACCATGCCGACTTACTATTGATACCACGTATTTTAGCTTCTCCCTGCTTCTAATTTGCTTGATGAAAGTTTAAATTAAGATTGGATTTTTAGTTATGCAAATTTACCTTCTTTCATTTGTTTTGAGTAATCTGTATTTAGGTACTTATAATGGTGTTCAATCTTTTCAATCACCATTTATATTTGCTCCTATTTGTAGGTGTCTTGGAAGATAATAAAAACGTAATCATATAACAAACTTTTGCCGCAGCAACGCGCGGCCGGACTGTAACGACCCGGAAATTTCCGTCCAAATTTAAACCTTAAACTCTATATGTTTCCGACACGATAAGCAAAAACCTTAATGTTGAGTCTAGAAAGTCTGAAATCTCTATTTGAATAAGTAGTCACCCTTTGACCATGCCTGATGATTCACGAACTACTATTTGTAAATAGTTACATATATAAATATTATTATATTGTAATGTATGAATATTATATATTCGATATATGTTATTATATAAGTATGAAATATTAAGTACTTAATAACATATAATATTAATATATTAAAAGTAAACTATAAATGTTATACACATATTGTTATTATTACTTTCATTATTATTATTATAAGTGTATTATTATTAACATTATTATTTTCAATAAAATATATATATATATATATATATATATATATATATATATATATATATATATATATATATATATATATATATATATATATATATATATATATATATATATATATATATATATATATATATATATATATATATATATAAATCAATATGAGATTAAATAATCATAATTTGTTATATAAATATTACTAGTATTATCTTTATCAATAATAATATTATTATTATTATTAATTCTATTATTATTTCCTGTATTACTAAAGAAAGTATTATTATTATTATTATTTACAAATTATTAATTAAAAAAAATATATATAATAATAATTATATAAAAAAAAAGAATCGTTTCCTATCATTATCCAGCTATTTGTAATTTTGTTTGTGTCCATAAAATTCGTACCACCACAATCAAAATCAGATTTGTTTCCAAAAGAGTTGTTAACTATCACTTTCTTTATTTTTTTTATTTTTTTTTTATTTATCTGTTTCTTTATTTATATATCGACACTTTGAGGCAATACATCACACAAGTATTATCTGTTATCTTCACAGCCATCTTATTATTCAATTCCATTATCAATTACCAAATACAATCTATTTCAAGCTGTGAATTCAAATAGAAAAGTTAAGAACACGTAACCGTCTCCCCTGTCCGAGCCATGACTAAATCAAAAGCTCAAAACCTATTCTTTCTTCGAAATCTAAAAATGGTGTTTGATTAGGAATCTTTTGTTTGATCTCTCTGCAAAGTTTCATCCCCTAATTCTTTATATCAAGCTACAATTTTGGATTCAAAGTTTAATTGTAAAAAAAACAAATATATGAACAAAGATTAAATTCGAGTTCATGTTTGTGTGTTAAGTTAAATTAATGATTCCCACAGTTTATACAAACTATTTGGAAGATACTTCGTGAAGGAATCATGATCCAAAAATTTCTAAAAATCGAAAACCATATTTTTTTTCTCTATATGGCTGCGACAGCAGCAACTCTCATGTCACATAATTTTTTTTTATTTCATTTTTCCATATACGATTACCAATAATCTGACTTCTTTTATTTCGTTACAAAATTTAAAACATTTTTTCTGTGGTTTTGCTGTTGTGATTTTGATTCATGGTTAATTGATGTGAGGAAGAAGAAGAAGAACAGTATTTACGGGTTATATATATTTGAGTTGAGATATTAGTCAGAAAATAAATGCAGCGGAATGGTTATGTTTGATGTTGGGTTAGCTAGGGGTCACGAGTTCGAACCCCATGTGGGCAACTTTTTTTTTAGAAAGGCTTACATAAAGGGTATACAATTTTATATCCCTATATTTATTATTGTTATTATTATTATTATTATTATTATTATTATTATTATTATTATTACTAATCATTATTATTATTATTATTATTATTTTTATTGTTGATATAAAAATAACACAAACTATTATTATTATTATTATTATTATTATTATTATTATCATTAATCATTAAAATTATTAATAGTATCATTTTATAATTTTTAGTATTATAATTATTATTATTTGTAACATAAATACTATTATTAATATTATCATTATCATTGTATTATTAGTATAACCATTATTTTGATCAAAAGAATCCGTACTATCAAAAATATCAT
Source organism: Rutidosis leptorrhynchoides (assembly GCF_046630445.1). Lineage (NCBI taxonomy): Eukaryota > Viridiplantae > Streptophyta > Magnoliopsida > Asterales > Asteraceae > Rutidosis > Rutidosis leptorrhynchoides. The sequence continues at coordinate 465,363,760 of NC_092333.1, forward strand.
TTTTAACAGATAACTATTTTGTATATAAAAATACACTTATGACATATACTATAATTATACTAATATTTTCATGTAACAATATATCAACCCTATTAATTTTTTTGTATAAACACTTACAAATAACAAACTAATGATTTTTAAATATAAAACTAATCACATATATATATATATATATATATATATATATATATATATATATATATATATATATATATATATATATATATAAATGAAATTATGTGATTTCAATTATATGTTTTAATAGATATACAAATTGATATGGATTCGTGAATCCAAGGCCAACCTTATAATTGATCAATGATGTTATATGTATTTTTACTACAAAATACATTAGGTGAGTATATAGATCCCTTTTAAACTCTAAATATTTTTGGGCTGAGAATACATGCGCTGTTTTTATAAATGATTTACATTATGGACACAAGTGATCAAAAATAAATTCTACGTTGAGTTGTACCATGGCATATCTCTTTATACTTGGTAACTGCTAATTACGTGAGGAGCATAAACGCGAATCCTGTTGATAGATCTATCGGGCTGACATCCCCAACCGGGCTGGACGACCAGCATTTAACGGTTGCACAGTACTTCGTTCTCGTTACTACACTTGGTACGGTGTAGGGTTTATTTAAGAGTATGCTACTGTGATTTTTAGTTAAGTATGGTTACCAAGTGCTCAACGTCTTTTCTATACACGAGGAGTGTATTATGTATAAATATGAAATCTTGTGGTCCATAGTTATAACGCTGCTAGCATCAACCTATATATCTCACCAACTTTATGTTGACGTTTTAAAGCATGTTATTCTCAGGTACGAATTAGGTCTTCCGCTGTGCATTTGCTCATGTTAAGGACATTACTTGGAGTCGATCATCGCAATGGAACCGAACGTTGATGACCTCGTCTAGGAGGATTAGGACGGGTTGTTAAAGTTGGTATCAGAGCGTTGGTCTTAGCGAACCAGGCCTTGCAATAGTGTGTCTAACTGGTAGTTGTTAGGATACATTAGTGAGTCTGGACTTTGACCGTGTCTGCCTGTCAAAAGTTTTGCTTATCATTTCTAGTCGGAAATCACCTGCTTATCATCCTTAGGAAATTGCTTGCCTATAATTCTCAAGTCTAGACACGTTCTACTGCATTCAGTGCATCGATAGTGTATAGACGAAAATCATATTTTAGCGTATCTGATAATTCATATCTTAGCGCATCTGTAGACCTGCCTGACAAATGTCGTAGGTTCTTCTGTAGTCTACAAATCCTTAAGTGTTATATATATATATATAGATATTCTATGTAGTTAGAATATCATCCTATATTCGAAAATTATTTCACATCGAAGAACTATTCCATTCATCGACTTTCTCTTGGCATTGAACCTGAAAGCACTTACCGGCGAACCTGTTCGAGAAACCATTTAACCTCTCATTTCTAGAAATATCCCGTTACGATTATATATTATCCTATATTTTGAATCTTACTCACCCGCTCGTTTCAATCGTCAATCATCCCGACATAATATAAGAAGTTAACGAACTACGTGATCGAGTAATGGCTTTGGAGAATCTGGTGTGGAGACACCAGCAGCAGCACCAGCAGTATAATCCGTACCACCATCATCAACGCCGACAATACTCTTATCACCCCAACCACAATCACGTCATAAATCTCTACGTCACGATCTGTACCTCGGATATCAATATCACACGCTTCAATATCATTATCTGTACTTCAAGTATACTCCTTGTTTTACATATCATTCTACATCGATTAATTTCGTTCTACGTATTGTTCTACCTCATTTACCTTCGTCCGGTATGGCAATTATGTAATCTCTAAAGTTTTAGAGATCATGTAATCAAGTGCTAAAAATAAATCAAATGAGTATAAAATCTTATTGACTCATTAAATCCATAATTACATATGAAGAAAATATATATGCAAGTATATTTTCATAAAGATTGTAATTAAAAATTCTTTCGTACAAATTGTTAATGATGAAAATATTTTAACGGGTGGGTAGTACCCAAGGAATATTTAAAATTCACATTAACAAGTTACATTGTACATTCTTCGAATCTGATTCAACGGTCATTTACTATCCTACTTACAATCACCGATATACGTATCCGTTCATCACAGAATAACCATTTCCATTCAAATTTCATATTTGGATTTTTACCTATCCGAATCCAACAAGTGGCATAAAGAAGAAACATTGGACAAATTAAAAATTGTTAGAAACACACGAATTAACTAATTGAAAATCTGTTAAGGATTCCACGCTAACTGTTCCGACTAACTGTTCCCGGTTAATTGATTAACATTTAATTTATCGCAATTTACATTCTCGCAATTTTAATTTCTGCACTGTACATACTGTCGGGACGCATGTACAACAATACGTCGGATTAATTCTGAGACAACACGTTGTATAATGGGTCATGATATACATTTATTTATTTTACGCACTTTAAATAACGGGACACGTATGCAAGGTTTCGACTTATCATATCGACCCATCTATATATATATTTCGGAACAACCGTAGACACTCTATATGTGAAGGTGGGAGTTGGCTATACAGGGTCGGAGTTGATTCCAAAATATATATATACTTTGAGTTGTGATCGACACCGAGACCGGTACACGGGTCACGATACGTATTAAGTAATTCGAATATTATATGTTTAATTTATATATATGAATTTATTGGACCATTGGACAATCGGACTATTGGACTGCTAACTCTGGACGATTAAAATAAATTAAAATGTTGTATATAACATATGAAACTAAATAATTCTTCAAGTTTGCCACTTGATTCTATCTTAAACCTCATTCGTATCTTGACGATTACAATTCGCATTCAAATATTTTCATGATTTTTGAAAACATCTTGATTGAGAAGTTAAACCAACCGCACCTCATCTCTGGAAGAAAAGATCGTTGCATAAAATTTATGCACCTGAAAGCTCTCGAAAAGTGAGAAAACGTTTAACCCATATCTGTGTTAGCTCCTTTGGCACTGTTATCATAAAAAATAACCTTACAGTTCCTCTTCAAAGTAGTCAATTTTGTCACAGCTCCACTTCGACTTCTCAGTAAGATTACTCTTAGTATAACCTCGATATATATATATATTGTTCTTTCGCCATCGTTACCGGAGAACCTTTTATATCCCATCATATTGCCATCAGCGTTTAATCATCTAAAAACACAATTCTCCTGAAACCACCGCAGTTTGATAACCGATGACCCCGATCCGTTAACTTTGAGAATGCTGACGAAGCAGCATGTTGTAGATGGTCTCAATGGCCAAAAGTTAATGATAAAGAATGGAGTATTGGAAACGCTCAATAGAAAATTTAGTACCGAAAAGCGGATTATGCGAAATTATGAAGGAAGTCGTAAACAAATCACAAAGAATAAGTCTGACTTCAAAGGATCCAAATGATTCGGTGCCTGCTGAAATCTTTAGCGAACACCTTGCTTCTAAATCTAAACCCTTACGGGTCAATCTCCATCATCATCCTTCGACAATAGAAATTCCAAGATATTATCATATCTTTCATTATAAATATCCTCAATATTTCTGAAGATATTTTCACAACTATCCTTACCTAAAGTCATTTATCTCTCCGTAATATCTGCATTACAATATAAAGGAAACTGTGTTAGTTTCTAAATCCTTCGAGTTTAAAAAAAAAATGTTCTAAAGCAGTGTTGGGAACTGATGCATGAATTAGTATAATATAATGAAACTTGATCAACTTCATTATATTACAGTAAGTCATGTTAAGTTCCTAATGGAATGTGATGATTCGCAGTACCGTCATCATGTGCCATGTTACACGGCTCTTACATTCTATCTAATCCCCAAACATATTAGGAACATATCGTCTTGATAGTTCTATCTTTTCCAGAGTATTTTGGTAATTTAACAAATCAAAATCGTGCCAATACCCTTTCTTTCTTAGAGCATTAGAAATGTTCATTTCAAATCTCCTACCTACGAATTCCGAACCATTACAAGAAACGCTTAAACGCAAGAAGAGGAAACGAAAGAATGAAGCTTCGAAGTAGAAATTGGGGTATAGATCGCAGCAAATGTGAGAAAGCATTAACTGTGGATGACAATGATTATAGAAGACAGAAGTAGGAACATCGAGATATAAGGGAAAATATAAAACCCAACAACCACCCAGAAATTTCAAACCGTGTATATCAATACGTATTGCAACATAAAGACACAGGAGAATTAGAAACATTATAATTCCAAGGAAATCATAAAAGTGAATAGATTCTTCTGGCGGCAGATGAAAAAGAAGAATGAAAGATATGAAAGTTAGAAGTATAACAAAAATCAAAACGGGATGAAGCATTTTAAAGAATACCTTAAGGTATGAATTAGAGGAGGAAAAGTAGGAGATGTGGGACATGGAAATAAGGAAACGAAGGGGGTAGTTTTATAGTAAAATATCCGACAAAGAAATCAAAATCGATTTGCTGCATTAACTCAAAGAAGATCTTGATCACCAAAGAACCAAATCTTAATACGTAAGATTTTCTTTAGATTCCTTAAATTCCGGAAATTAATCCTAACCACGTCATCGGTTAAAACAATTCCATATTCACTCATTTCATTCTTTTGTGATAGCTTCACTCGTGTGCTTCACATGATCGAATCGTTTTATCTGTATCTTCCAATAATGATAAACCTCTATTATTACCTCATATTCGTCATGAAAACATTCCTATTGTTATTTATGACAACCTCTACCAAATTTCGGGGACGAAATTTCTTTAACGGGTGGGTACTGTAACGACCCGGAAATTTTCGACCAAATTTAAACCTTAAACTCTATATGTTTCCGACACGATAAGCAAAAACCTTAATGTTGAGTCTAGAAAGTCTGAAATCTCTATTTGAATAAGTAGTCACCCTTTGACCATGCCTGATGATTCACGAACTACTATTTGTAAATAGTTACATATATAAATATTATTATATTGTAATGTATGAATATTATATATTCGATATATGTTATTATATAAGTATGAAATATTAAGTACTTAATAACATATAATATTAATATATTAAAAGTAAACTATAAATGTTATACACATATTGTTATTATTACTTTCATTATTATTATTATAAGTGTATTATTATTAACATTATTATTTTCAATAAAATATATATATATATATATATATATATATATATATATATATATATATATATATGAATATGAGATTAAATAATCATAATTTGTTATATAAATATTACTAGTATTATCTTTATCAATAATATTATTATTATTATTATTAATTCTATTATTATTTCCTGTATTACTAAAGAAAGTATTATTATTATTATTTACAAATTATTAATTAAAAAATATATATATATAATAATAATTATATAAAAAAAAAGAATCGTTTCCTATCATTATCCAGCTATTTGTAATTTTGTTTGTGTCCATAAAATTCGTACCACCACAATCAAAATCAGATTTGTTTCCAAAAGAGTTGTTAACTATCACTTTCTTTATTTTTTTTATTTTTTTTTATTTATCTGTTTCTTTGTTTATATATCAACACTTTGAGGCAATACATCACACAAGTATTATCTGTTATCTTCACAGCCATCTTATTATTCAATTCCATTATCAATTACCAAATACAATCTATTTCAAGCTGTGAATTCAAATAGAAAAGTTAAGAACACGTAACCGTCTCCCCTGTCCGAGCCACGACTAAATCAAAAGCTCAAAACCTATTCTTTCTTCGAAATCTAAAAATGGTGTTTGATTAGGAATCTTTTGTTTGATCTCTCTGCAAAGTTTCATCCCCTAATTCTTTATATCAAGCTACAATTTTGGATTCAAAGTTTAATTGTAAAAAAAAACAAATATATGAACAAAGATTAAATTCGAGTTCATGTTTGTGTGTTAAGTTAAATTAATGATTCCCACAGTTTATACAAACGATTTGGAAGATACTTCGTGAAGGAATCATGATCCAAAAATTTCTAAAAATCGAAAACCATATTTTTTTTTCTCTATATGGCTGCGACAGCAGCAACTCTCATGTCACATAATTTTTTTTTATTTCGTTTTTCCATATACGATTACCAATAATCTGACTTCTTTTATTTCGTTACAAAATTTAAAACATTTTTTTTTTGTGGTTTTGCTGTTGTGATTTTGATTCATGGTTAATTGATGTGAGGAAGAAGAAGAACAGTATTTACGGGTTATATATATTTGAGTTGAGATATTAGTCAGAAAATAAATGCAGCGGAATGGTTATGTTTGATGTTGGGTTAGCTAGGGGTCACGAGTTCGAGCCCCCATGTGGGCAACTTTTTTTTTAGAAAGGCTTACATAAAGGGTATACAATTTTATATCCCTATATTTATTATTGTTATTATTATTATTATTATTATTATTATTATTATTATTATTATTATTATTATTATTATTATTATTATTATTATTATTACTAATCATTATTATTATTATTATTATTATTTTTATTGTTGATATAAAAATAACACAAACTATTATTATTATTATTATTATCATCATTAATCATTAAAATTATTAATAGTATCATTTTATAATTTTTAGTATTATAATTATTATTATTTGTAACATAAATACTATTATTAATATTATCATTATCATTGTATTATTAGTATAACCATTATTTTGATCAAAAGAATCCGTACTATCAAAAATATCATTTTTAACAGATAACTATTTTGTATATAAAAATACACTTATGACATATACTATAATTATACTAATATTTTCATGTAACAATATATCAACCCTATTAATTTTTTTTTATAAACACTTACAAATAACAAACTAATGATTTTTAAATATAAAACTAATCACATATATATATATATATATATATATATATATATATATATATATATATATATATATATATATATATATATATATATATATGTATATATAAATGAAATTATGTGATTTCAATTATATGTTTTAATAGATATACAAATTGATATAGGTTCGTGAATCCAAGGCCAACCTTATAATTGATCAATGATGTTATATGTATTTTTACTACAAAATACATTAGGTGAGTATATAGATCCCTTTTAAACTCTAAATATTTTTGGGCTGAGAATACATGCGCTGTGTTTATAAATGATTTACATTATGGACACAAGTGATCAAAAATAAATTCTACGTTGAGTTGTACCATGGCATATCTCTTTATACTTGGTAACTGCTAATTACGTGAGGAGCATAAACGCGAATCCTGTTGATAGATGTAACGACCCGGAAATTTCCGACCAAATTTAAACCTTAATCTTTATATGTTTTCGACGCGATAAGCAAAATCTGTAATGTTGAGTCTAGAAAGTTTGAAATCTATATTTGGATAATTAGTTACCCTTGACCAAGCCTGACGATTCACGAACGTTTATGTGTATATACGATATATATTTATTAATTGATAACGTTAACAAGATATTAGATATGTAATATTTGGTTTCAAAGATTTTAGATTTGTTAAAAGTATTTTCTTTTGTTTTTACCTTTTTAAGTTTAAATATTAGTACTCCGTACATATAAATCGGAACAGAAAATAAATAATTTTCGAACCTTTTTGATCGGGTTTCAATTAGGTAATGAGTGATATAATTAAATATGTTTAATCTAAAAATTTGGGATTTTTAGGAACACTTTCATACGTTGACTGTTTAGCAATGGACACGATACAGCACTTCGGGATAAAAGTGTCGGTAGATATTATAGGCTGTTAACTGTTTTTTCTTTTCAATCTAGGACACGTTTTATTAAATTATATTATAATATATTTATTATATTAATTAATGTTATTAATCATGAGATAAAGTTTACACTAATTCATATGCATTTCTTATGCAATATGTGTTTAGGAAATGAATCAACGTCATTTGTTACTATACCTAACTTAAATGAAATGTGGTTGATTGAATTACCTGTCATCCACAATCTATCAATATCTATCTCTTATCTCTTTATATATTATATATATAACATATAACATATAAGCATAAAAGGAGATCAAAACTAAACCCACCAAAATTGTTCAAAGACTCAACTACTGCTCGAAACTATCTTCCGGATTACAACTAGCATCGAACCTTTTCCTCTAATACCGAAGTATTGTGCTATTCCTGCTCGCATCTGGTTATACTTCGAAGAAAACCACAAATAGAACCACTCCATCGCCATCTTAACTCACGACACAATCTATCACCCTCTACTTTCTCAAGACTATCACCTTTCACTCCTATCACCACCATCGTGGCCATCTTTAACTTTACAACCACCAACTTCTGTCGCCACCATAATAACCCAACATACATCGCCACCCTTCAACAAACTATATAAATTACAAGTGCAGTTCCTATCTTCTGTTTCGAATCATAGATGACCCAAAACCCGCTGTTGTAACTACTTTTGTTTTCTATTTAGTTTGATGAAACCTAAACAACATCCATCTCACTCTCTCTTTACCTCATCACCTCTCCTTTCCTTCGTGAATCACCAACAAACAACCATAGTCACCACCGGTGTCACCACCATCCACCATCTTTTTCCCCCAACCCTAACCACAAAACAACCACCACTTATATCGCCACCCAACACCACCACACGCTACCATTCTCCAACCCTAATATCGAGTTACAATCACCACCGAGACACCCTAGAGCTCACCATCGCACCACCTTAACACACCCACTTCGATCATTTTTCTTATCGTTGTTAACATTCAAAGTTCATCAACACAAACCAGATCAACACCTCCTAATCATCTTCGCTATCTCTCTTTTATTCTTTTCTATACCGCTACTCATGCTGCACGATACATGTTTTTGTTTTGCTTCTAGGCGAACCACCAACCCATTATCATCTCCAAACCAAAACCAATACCGTAAGTTTTCTGTTGCACAATAATTACGAATCACGAAACAATGATAACATAATGAAGAAAGTGATCGCTGTACAGCTACTAGTGACCTGTTATCGAGTTATTTAAGAACATATTGGTGGCCTGTTTAATTAACAAAGGTAATAGACAAATGGGTGATGAAGACCCCACTTACTTTTGGCGACATACTTATATATTCAGTAAAATTCGCATGCAAGGTGGGTAATCAACTAGTTCTTGTGGCCGACAATTATAGGCCATGAACTTCATACTATTTTTTTTTTGTTTTGTACTGCTACCGAGTTCTTTAAAAACATGCATGTCGATTTGGGAAATTAGTGTTGGGCTTGTGTAATCATTAATGGGCCGATGGATTACACTAGTTAAATGAGTTACTAAATCGGGCCATTAATTACTAATTGGACTTGTGTACGTATGGGTTATTTGAATGCTGTTGGGCCGAGGGAAATTGGGCCAGAGTATAGGAATGAGGACGGGATATATATAGTGATACTTAGATATCGAATGGTAAGACGATTGATGATGATAATTATGATGTGAGGATGACAATAATTGATGAGGATAGAAGAGATTTGGAAAATGGTCGGTTAATGGTTAATTAAGTTTATTCCGGAAATTAAAACAGAAAAACAAGTTAGATTGAATGGTTCTGAGTGTTTATGAAGATCTAGACGTCCTGAGATCGAACCTTGTCTGAGGCATTTATTTTTGGAAAAGCTCTTAAGGTAGTAAGATATCTATCATTATTATTATAATCATTATTATTAAGAAAAGTATCATTTTAGTAAAAGTATTATTTTTAAAAATTATTACTATCAATATTATTAAAAATAACATTTTTTTTATAAAATTATCATTATTAATATTATTAGCATTATCATCATTATTATTAGTATTAATTTTAGAGGCATTATTATTATTAATTATTATTTTTTTTATCACCACAATTATTATTATTACTACAATTAATATTTTATCATTATTATTATTTTTATTATCAACATTAAGTTTATTATTACTATTATTAATTACTAAATAAATATTACATAGCTATATTGATATTTATATAATAAATACTAATTATCTATCTAAAGTATATATAAAAAAAAAATATAATTAAGTTATTAATGAGACACATGATAAAAATAACAATTAATTCACTAATAATAATAATAATTTAAATTTGTTCGATTTCCATTACATATATTAACATACATAATTGGATATAGGTTCGTGAATCCAAGGCCAACCTTATACGTGTTCAATGATGTTATATGTATTTTTACTACAAAATACAGTATGGTGAGTATATAGTCCCACTTTTAAACTCTAAATATTTCGGGATGAGAATACATGTATTTTATGTTTTACGTTATGGACACAAGTAACTGAAAAATATATTCTACGTTGAGTTGTACCACTGGCATACTTCCCTGTAGCTTGGTAACTAATATTTACAGCGGTATTGTAAACGCGAATCCTGTTGATAGATCTATCGGGCCTGACAACCCCAACTGGACTGGACGACCAGTATTCAACGGTTGCACAGTACTTCGTTTCGTGACTACACTTGGTACGGTGTAGTAAGATTTCATAATAAAGGGAATATGCGACGTGATTAAATGTTAAGTATGGTTACCAGGTGCTCAACCACTTAGAATATTTTTATTTAAATGTTTACATATGAAATCTTGTGGTCCATTGTTATAACGCTGCTAGCATCAAACCTATATATCTCACCAACTTTATGTTGACTTTTTAAAGCATGTTATTCTCAGGTACGAATTAAGTCTTCCGCTGTGCATTTGCTCATGTTAAGGACATATCTTGGAATCGATCATTGCAATGGAACTAAATGTTGATGACTTCGTCCAGGAGGATTAGGACGGGTTGTTACAGTTGGTATCAGAGCTTTGGTCTTAGCGAACCAGGTCTTGCATTAGTGTGTCTGACTAGTAGTTGTTAGGATACATTAATGAGTCTGGACTTTGACCGTGTCTACATGTCAAAAGTTTTGCTTATCATTTCTAGTCGGAAATCATCTACTTATCATCCTTAGGGAATTGCCTGCTTACCATTCTTAAGTCTAGACATGCCTTACTGCCTTTATTGCATAGATAGTGTATAGACAAATTTATATCTTAGCGTATCTATTACGATAGACTTTGCTTAATATCTTCCGTAAATTTCTCCGTAATTTAAGGGATCCTGGTACTATATATATCTATGCATATTATGCATTGAGAATACCATCCAACTATTATTTGCTGTCACTAAGCTTTTCATACCAAAAATCTTTTCTGTGATCGCGTACGATGGCCTCTACGAATCGACCAAGTTCTTCTGACTCCGAAGATAGCGTGACGGGAGCGCACCAACCGATCAACTATCGTGATTTCTTTAGAAAGTGGGGATGGGTTCGCGAAATACTTACCCTATGGAGAAATGAAGAAGGTACTCCATATCACGAGCCGAACTTACCACCTAACGTCGGAGTGCTCGACCCGCTCACCGGCGAACCTGTTCGCAACACCGTTTATACCCTTTTTGCAAGAATTTTTCGTCTTGAGGCTACCATTAACGGAACTAGAGAAGATATCCGACCTTTACCTCACACTGATAACCAACCAGGGTTAGTAGAAGATGTTAAAGAACTCCGAGCTCGAGTGTTAACTTTAGAGAGCACGGTACACAATTTGCAAGCACCAGCAGTATCACCAACACCAGTAACATCATCAGCTTCAGTACCAACGGTACCAGTACCACCAATAACCCAAGTTTCAACAATCCATGCCTCACCATCTCATTCTGCACCTCGAGTATAATCATCGTTCTACGAATCGTTCTACATCGATTATCTTCGCTCGACATGGCGATTATGTAATTTCTAAAGTTTTAGAGATTATGTAATCTAGTATTAATGGTAAATCAAATGAGTTTAATATCTTATTGACTCATTAAATCCATGATTACATCTGAAGAAAATATATATGCAAATATATATTTTCATAAAGATTGTAATTAAAATTCTTTTGTACAAACTGTTAATGGTGAAAATATTTTAACGGGTAGGTAATACCCGAGGAATATTTAGATTTCACATTAATCAGCTACACGGTACATTCTTCGACTCTGATTCAACAGTCAGTCACTATCCTACTTGTATCCATAGATATACGTATCCGTTCACCACAGAATCCATTTTCGTTCAATTTCATATTTGGATTTTGACCTATCAGAATCCAACAAGTGGCATAATGAAGAAAACATTGGACAAAATAAAACTTGTTAGAAACAAACGAATTAACTAATTGAAATTTTGTTAAGAATCCACGCTAACTGTTCCAGCTAACTGTTCCTAGCTAACTGATTACATTTTATTTATCGCAATTTAATTATCGCAATTTTATTTATCGTCATTTAATTTCTGTTATTTACTTTACGCATTTAATTTATCGTCATTTAATTCCTGTTATTTATTTTTACGCACTTTAAATATCGGGACACGTATACAAGGTTTTGACATATCATATCGACGCATCTATATATATTATTTGGAATAACCATAGACACTCTATATGCAGTAATGCGGGAGTTAGCTATACAGGGTTGAGGTTGATTCTCAAATAATATATATACTTTGAGTTGTGATCGAGTCTGAGACATGTACACGGGTCACGATACGTATTAATTAATTCGAATATTATAAATTAAATTATATATGAATTATTGTACTATTAACTGTGGACTATCGATTGGGACTATCAACATTGGACAATTAAAAAAAAAATGAATTAAAATGTTGATTATAACATATGAAACTAAACAATTCTTCAAGTTTGCCACTTGATTTTATCCTAAACCTCATTTGTACCTCGACAATTACTATTCGCGTTCAAATCTTTCATGATTCTTGAAAACACCTCGATCGAGAAGTTGAACCATCCGCACCTCGTCTACGGAAGAAAGATTTATGCATACAGTTATGCGCTTGAAAAACTTTCGAAACCGAAGTTATAGTTAAAACGTACTCGCATCGAATTCCTTAGCATTTATTAGCAAAAACAACCTTACAGTTCCTTGTCAAGAAGCTAATTTTGTCACAGCTTCACTTCGACTTCTCAGTAAGACTACTCCTATTATAACTTCGATATTTATATCTTGTTCTTTCGCCAACGTCACCGGAGAACCTTTTATATTCCACGACATCAAGTAGTTCGTCATATCTTTGGCAGAATCCGCAATCTGTATTTTGAAAATCTCGTAGAAATTCTTCCAGTTATACCGAAAACGTCTATCCCTAAGAGTTTCATACTTCGAATGTGAAGTTTCTGAAAAATACCCTGAACTATGAAGTAGTTCTTAAAATGCTGATGAAGCAGCAAAAACTGTAAACGACTTTAACAAGTTAAAGGTTGACGATAAAGAACAGTAGGAAAAAGAGAAGGGTTGGAACTGGAAAACGGATTGAGCAAAGTATGAAGGAGACCGTGAACAAATCGTGAAAACAGAACCTGTCTTCAAAGGATCCAAATGATCCAGTGCCTGCTGAAACCGTTAGTAAGAACTCTACTCCTTATTCTAAACTTTTCAAGATGATATTCTTCATCATCGTCTTATCTTAGATATTATGAGATATTTTCATATCCTTCGTTATACATATTCTCCATATTTCTGGAGATATTCTCACAACTATTCCTATCTGCGATCATTCAACTCTTTGTAACATCTGCGTTACAATATAAAAGAAACTGCATTAGTATCTAAATTCTGAAACCTTTGAAATTAAAATATGAATGTTTGAAGTAGTGTTGGGAACTGATGCATGAATTAGTATAATATAATGAAACTTGATCAACTTCATTATATTACAGTAAGTCATGTTAAGTTTCTAATGGAAGGAGGTAAATTTATAGTGAAATATTCGACAAAGAAATCAAAACAGATTGATGCGTTAAATCAAAGAAGATCCTGATCGCCGCAAAACTAAATCTTATTACATAAGATTTTCCTCAAAACCCTTAAATTCCGGAAATCGATCATAATCACGTCATCGGTTACAACAATTCTATATTTACTCATTTCACTCTCTTTTGTGATAGCTTCGCTAGTACGCTTCACATAATCGAAATGTTTTATCTATATCTATCAATAATGATAAAACTCCGTTATCACCTCATATTCGTCATGAAAGCATTCCTATTGTTATCCATGATGACCTCTAACAAATTTCGGGGACGAAATTTCTTTAACGGGTGGGTACTGTAACGACCCGGAAATTTCCGACCAAATTTAAACCTTAATCTTTATATGTTTTCGACGCGATAAGCAAAATCTGTAATGTTGAGTCTAGAAAGTTTGAAATCTATATTTGGATAATTAGTTACCCTTGACCAAGCCTGACGATTCACGAACGTTTATGTGTATATACGATATATATTTATTAATTGATAACATTAACAAGATATTAGATATGTAATATTTGGTTTCAAAGATTTTAGATTTGTTAAAAGTATTTTCTTTTGTTTTTACCTTTTTAAGTTTAAATATTAGTACTCCGTACATATAAATCGGAACAGAAAATAAATAATTTTCGAACCTTTTTGATCGGGTTTCAATTAGGTAATGAGTGATATAATTAAATATGTTTAATCTAAAAATTTGGGATTTTTAGGAACACTTTCATACGTTGACTGTTTAGCAATGGACACGATACAGCACTTCGGGATAAAAGTGTCGGTAGATATTATAGGCTGTTAACTGTTTTTTCTTTTCAATCTAGGACACGTTTTATTAAATTATATTATAATATATTTATTATATTAATTAATGTTATTAATCATGAGATAAAGTTTACACTAATTCATATGCATTTCTTATGCAATATGTGTTTAGGAAATGAATCAACGTCATTTGTTACTATACCTAACTTAAATGAACTGTGGTTGATTGAATTACCTGTCATCCACAATCTATCAATATCTATCTCTTATCTCTTTATATATTATATATATAACATATAACATATAAGCATAAAAGGAGATCAAAACCAAACCCACCAAAATTGTTCAAAGACTCAACTACTGCTCGAAACTATCTTCCGGATTACAACTAGCATCGAACCTTTTCCTCTAATACCGAAGTATTGTGCTATTCCTGCTCGCATCTGGTTATACTTCGAAGAAAACCACAAATAGAACCACTCCATCGCCATCTTAACTCACGACACAATCTATCACCCTCTACTTTCTCAAGACTATCACCTTTCACTCCTATCACCACCATCGTGGCCATCTTTAACTTTACAACCACCAACTTCTGTCACCACCATAATAACCCAACATACATCGCCACCCTTCAACAAACTATATAAATTACAAGTGCAGTTCCTATCTTCTGTTTCGAATCATAGATGACCCAAAACCCGCTGTTGTAACTACTTTTGTTTTCTATTTAGTTTGATGAAACCTAAACAACATCCATCTCACTCTCTCTCTACCTCATCACCTCTCCTTTCCTTCGTGAATCACCAACAAACAACCATAGTCACCACCGGTGTCACCACCATCCACCATCTTTTTCCCCCAACCCTAACCACAAAACAACCACCACTTATATCGCCACCCAACACCACCACACGCTACCATTCTCCAACCCTAATATCGAGTTACAATCACCATCGAGACACCCTAGAGCTCACTATCGCACCACCTTAACACACCCACTTCGATCATTTTTCTTATCGTTGTTAACATTCAAAGTTCATCAACACAAACCAGACCAACACCTCCTAATCATCTTCGCTATCTCTCTTTTATTCTTTTCTATACCGCTACTCATGCTGCACGATACATGTTTTTGTTTTGCTTCTAGGCGAACCACCAACCCATTATCATCTCCAAACCAAAACCAATACCGTAAGTTTTCTGTTGCATAATAATTACGAATCACGAAACAATGATAACATAATGAAGAAAGTGATCGCTGTACAGCTACTAGTGACCTGTTATCGAGTTATTTAAGAACATATTGGTGGCCTGTTTAATTAACAAAGGTAATAGACAAATGGGTGATGAAGACCCCACTTACTTTTGGCGACATACTTATATATTCAGTAAAATTCGCATGCAAGGTGGGTAATCAACTAGTTCTTGTGGCCGACAATTATAGGCCATGAACTTCATACTATTTTTTTTTTGTTTTGTACTGCTACCGAGTTCTTTAAAAACATGCATGTCGATTTGGGAAATTAGTGTTGGGCTTGTGTAATCATTAATGGGTCGATGGATTACACTAGTTAAATGAGTTACTAAATCGGGCCATTAATTACTAATTGGACTTGTGTACGTATGGGTTATTTGAATGCTGTTGGGCCGAGGGAAATTGGGCCAGAGTATAGGAATGAGGACGGGATATATATAGTGATACTTAGATATCGAATGGTAAGACGATTGATGATGATAATTATGATGTGAGGATGACAATAATTGATGAGGATAGAAGAGATTTGGAAAATGGTCGGTTAATGGTTAATTAAGTTTATTCCGGAAATTAAAACAGAAAAACAAGTTAGATTGAATGGTTCTGAGTGTTTATGAAGATCTAGACGTCCTGAGATCGAACCTTGTCTGAGGCATTTATTTTTGGAAAAGCTCTTAAGGTAGTAAGATATCTATCATTATTATTATAATCATTATTATTAAGAAAAGTATCATTTTAGTAAAAGTATTATTTTTAAAAATTATTACTATCAATATTATTAAAAATAACATTTTTTTTATAAAATTATCATTATTAATATTATTAGCATTATCATCATTATTATTAGTATTAATTTTAGAGGCATTATTATTATTAATTATTATTTTTTTTATCACCACAATTATTATTATTACTACAATTAATATTTTATCATTATTATTATTTTTATTATCAACATTAAGTTTATTATTACTATTATTAATTACTAAATAAATATTACATAGCTATATTGATATTTATATAATAAATACTAATTATCTATCTAAAGTATATATAAAAAAAAAAAATATAATTAAGTTATTAATGAGACACATGATAAAAATAACAATTAATTCACTAATAATAATAATAATTTAAATTTGTTCGATTTCCATTACATATATTAACATACATAATTGGATATAGGTTCGTGAATCCAAGGCCAACCTTATACGTGTTCAATGATGTTATATGTATTTTTACTACAAAATACAGTATGGTGAGTATATAGTCCCACTTTTAAACTCTAAATATTTCGGGATGAGAATACATGTATTTTATGTTTTACGTTATGGACACAAGTAACTGAAAAATATATTCTACGTTGAGTTGTACCACTGGCATACTTCCCTGTAGCTTGGTAACTAATATTTACAGCGGTATTGTAAACGCGAATCCTGTTGATAGATCTATCGGGCCTGACAACCCCAACCGGACTGGACGACCAGTATTCAACGGTTGCACAGTACTTCGTTTCGTGACTACACTTGGTACGGTGTAGTAAGATTTCATAATAAAGGGAATATGCGACGTGATTAAATGTTAAGTATGGTTACCAGGTGCTCAACCACTTAGAATATTTTTATTTAAATGTTTACATATGAAATCTTGTGGTCCATTGTTATAACGCTGCTAGCATCAAACCTATATATCTCACCAACTTTATGTTGACTTTTTAAAGCATGTTATTCTCAGGTACGAATTAAGTCTTCCGCTGTGCATTTGCTCATGTTAAGGACATATCTTGGAATCGATCATTGCAATGGAACTAAATATTGATGACTTCGTCCAGGAGGATTAGGACGGGTTGTTACAATAGATCTATCGGGCTGACATCCCCAACCGGGCTGGACGACCAGCATTTAACGGTTGCACAGTACTTCGTTCTCGTTACTACACTTGGTACGGTGTAGGGTTTATTTAAGAGTATGATGCTGTGATTTTTAGTTAAGTATGGTTACCAAGTGCTCAACGTCTTTTCTATACACGAGGAGTGTATTATGTATAAATATGAAATCTTGTGGTCCATAGTTATAACGCTGCTAGCATCAACCTATATATCTCACCAACTTTATGTTGACGTTTTAAAGCATGTTATTCTCAGGTACGAATTAGGTCTTCCGCTGTGCATTTGCTCATGTTAAGGACATTACTTGGAGTCGATCATCGCAATGGAACCGAACGTTGATGACCTCGTCCAGGAGGATTAGGATGGGTTATTAAACGGACTTCGTCTAGTTAATTACAAATTAATTAATAGCATGTGTCATTTTTTAATTAAATTTGATTTATTATATAATTATAATTATATACGTATAGTTGGTATATGTATATATTTGAATAGCAAGCGAACATTATAAAAATGGAAAGTAGATACGCTTGAAAACTGAGAAGTTAGCTCATATTATATATTATTTTTTATATTAATTATTAATATAAGTATAGATTAATAGTTAGACATACAAATTTTTGAATAAAGGTTTCAGTACCCGTTAATATTTTATTTGATTATGATATACTCTACTTATTATACCTACAATATTTTATGTATATCAACACTTTTACTCCCTCAACTATGAATATCATAAACCCAAGAGAACTTTTAAAAAAAATTTCAATACCATGGTCACGGGCTCATAAACTCAAGAATAATTGTTTGAAAAAACCAATTAATTTTCACGATTATTTTATCCACCTGTGCAAATCATGGACTCCAACTTTTTATTTGTTTTTGCTATTTACATATTTGAATGATATAATCCGCTACGATTTTTGCACGACTTTTAACTTAAATAAACAATCAAACATTTATACTAAATACAAAATAAGATATTTAAATAAATTTAAAGTATATCAACTTTTTGACATTTGCGATACGTATTTTAACGGACGGGCTCATAAACGTGTCACTCTATGTTCAAGAAACTATGCGACATTGAATGAGAACAACTTATTGTTGTATACTAATTGTATTTAATACTAACGTTTACGATACTAATGTTTTTAATACCTCGTACTCATGTTATCATACATTATATAAAGTGTGCATAATACTAACGTTATCGTATACAATGTTTTTGATAGTAATACTTTCGATACAAATTTTATCAGTGATAAATGATTTTTTTATTATAATCTATACATTATATAAAGCGTGTGATGATAATCCTACTTGTCAACTCCTGGTTAATTCATGTCACGTGTCAACTCCTCCTTTATTCATTCACACATCCCTTTATCAATTATTATAAAATTGTTTTAAATAATAGTAAATAATATTGTTTAAAATGATACATTAATTTAATATAAATATTTATAATATTTATTTATATAGAAGGTAATATATTCAAAAATTATTTATAATGTTTTAATTGTAGTAAAAATTATAACATACACATTTCTTTATTATATTTATAATATTATTTATGAATGCTATTTTATATAATATCAAATTAATTTGCAGTTTGTGCATAAATTTAAAAAATTACGTTACTATAATATTTGTAGAATATTATATAAATGTACGAGCTCATGTTGTCAATTGAAGTTAAAATGATTATTTGATAATCCTTATATATATTTAGATGAATGTATGCTCTGTTTCGTTTGAAATTGTGATATTATGGAATTAGTTTGTACTAAAAAACATATACAATTGGAAATGTACATAAATATTATTCTTAATGATCCGTGTTAAAACAACTTTTTATAGGCTCATGTTAGGTGTGTATAGATTATTTGTCAATTGATCTTAAAATGATTCGAACGAATGAGCTCATAATCTATGTGTTATATGTAATCACTTGAATCCAATAATTTGCTTGAAAACCAACAGACCAATCAGAACACAACATGTGGCGCGACAATCATATGTGATTGAAAAAAAAATAAAAAAAATTCATAATTTTTTTTTAAATAATTAAAAAAAATTAAATTTTTTTTAAAAAAAATATTTTTTTTTAAAATTTAGCATTTCAATTCCAATCACACGTGATTTTAAAGCCCAATCACATGTGACTATAAAACACAATCACATGTGATTCTGCATGTCAAATCCAATCACATAATTCAAATTTTTCTTTCAAAAAAATAATTTCAACCGAAAAAGATTTTAATTGAGTGATTTGATCAAGTTTGTTAGCGTTTCGTGATCATATATTCAAAATTCCAGACTTTAATTCGGTGATTTGATCAAGTTTTGATCAAAAACTTGGTATTTAAAGGTTTTAACACAAATTTACTGAAATTTGTGATTTTACTAAAAAAAAATTCAATCACATGTGATTGGATTTCACATGCAGAATCACATGTGATTTACTGCATGTCAAATCCAATCACATGTGATCGAAAAAAAAAATTCGAAAAAAAAATTTTCAAAAATAAATTTTGAAAAAAAAATTAAAAAAAAAATTTTTTGAAATTTTTTTTTTTTTGAAATTTTATTTTTTAATCACATGTGATTATCGCGCCACGTGTCGCACTCTGATTGGGTTCTTGGATCTCAACTTAAAAGTTTGTCTCATTTGAATATTTCTCTTCAATACTAATGTTTTCGATACAAATGTTATCAATAATAAAAGTTTTTTTTATTGTAATTGTATTATACATTTAATAAATATCAATATTAAAGTTATTGACCACTAACCGACTTTTTTGCTCCGTTGGTCCTTCAATTATACATGAAATTGCAATCCGAGTCCCTCAAGTTTTTTTTTGGATTTTCGAGTCCTTAAATTTGCAAAATTTTGCAATCCGAGTCCCTCCGTCTAAATTGGCCGTTAACCTTTGACATGTGCCATGTATGTGAGGGTAAAATTGTCTTTTTACTATTTTCTTTGACTTTTTTGCTTCGTTGGTCCTTCGTTTATACACAAAATTGCAATCCGAATCCCCTCATCTTTTTAATTCGAATTTTTATCTTTTTTTTTTATCTTTAATTCATACTTTTTATATTAATGGTTTACAATTAGTATTTTGTATCAAAATCTGATAAAAAATTATTTTTTTAATTTCTAAAGTCGAATTTGTATTTATTAACAATTAAAAATTAAAATTTAACAATATTATATCTATACGTTTACTTATTAGTTAATAATTACAAATATTGAGAATTAATTTATCAAAGTTTTATATCAGTTTAATAACATGTTTATAAGTATTTTTCTGATCAAAACTTAATCTATATAATTATATTACAATTTATTAATTATTATTATTATTATTATTTATTAACCGAAACTAGGATAAATAAAGAATAAATAGTTAAAAATCGATTTTTACTATCATTAACTGATGAAAATTTGTAATATAATAGATTTGGTGAAACCATAATTTTTATAAATTTTATTTGATCAATTAAATAATTATTATGTATTTATTATTGAATCGGCTAGTACATATATAATGAAAAATCTATATTTATTGTTGTAAACCTTTAAAATAGTAAAAATAATTTTTACAGAATGTAATTAACTTATAATAATTATTAGAATCGGAAATACAATTTATACATTATTTGAAATATTTATTCTTTATTTAGTTATATACCGAAATTGTTTAATTATTAGATAAATCGAATAAAAATAAAATTTACGGATAAACCACCTAGGAAAGAAAATTTTCTTCCTGATTTCGAATCCGAATGAACTTTAGATCTGTCGATGATGATTTGACGAAAAAAAGATGAAGATGATGACGATGGTGAACAAACAAGATGACGAAAAACATGAACTAACAAGCGTTTTAAATCGGACAAACCCTACCCATTCCTTGACGGCAATGCGAAGCGCCGGAGAAAGTTAGAAGAAAAAGATGAGAGATGATGATGATAAAAAGTCGAATCAAAGATAAAAAGTATGAATTAAAGATTAAAAAAGATAAAAATTTGAATTAAAAAGTTGAGGGACTCGGATTGCAATTTTGTGTATAAACGAAGGACCAACGAAGCAAAAAAGTCAAAGAAAAAAGTAAAAAGACGATTTTACCCTCACATGCATGGCACATGTCAAAGTTTAACGGCCAATTTAGATGGAAGTTAGATGAAGGGACTGGGATTGCAAAATTTTGCAATATTAAGGACTCGAAAATCCAAAAAAAAACTTGAGGGACTCGGATTGCAATTTCGTGTATAATTGAAGGACCAACGGAGCAAAAACGTCCCCCTAATCTATACAAATGTCATGCAACGCTCGGGCTCATAAATGCACGGGCTCATAAAAACTAGTATACAACAAAGGACCAACGAAGCAAAAAAGTCAAAAAAAAGTAAAAAGACGATTTTACCCTCACATGCATGGCACATGTCAAAGTTTAACGGCCAATTTAGACGGAAGTTAGACGAAGGGAGCCGGATTGCAAAATTTTGCAATATTAAGGACTCGAAAATCCATAAAAAAAACTTGAGGGACTCGGATTGCAATTTCGTGGATATTTGAAGGACCAACGGAGCAAAAAAGTCCCACTAATCTATACAAATGTCATGCAAACCACGGGCTCATAAATACATGATATTGCACATTTCTCATATATTTATCATGGCAATATCCGTCATTTTTAGTCCATTCGGATACGGGTTTTGGTTATTATTCGCGAGTATTTGGAAGATTATGATTTGAGAGCCGAGAAGTGTTAATTTATTGATATTATGGTGTTTATGGCGCGTTTATAGCAGTTTCCAGGTTATCGGGTGATTTTGGTTATGTTTGAGTCAAGTTATACGTAAAAACGATCAAGAAAAGCTGTATATAAGGGTGCGCGCCGCGCGGGGACTTGCGCACCGCGCAACCATGCTTTATAACAGATCAGGGTCTTTTGATTACGGGCACCATAATTTAATCGGGTTTTGCGCGCCGCGCACATTTTGCGCACCGCGCACTTTCTGCGCACCGCGCACATTCTGCGCACCGCGCAACTGGGTCGGCCAGAAATTTTAGGGTATAAAAAGAATGCAGTTTTTTATTTAAGGGGTTATCTTTTTGGCAGCCGAATTGGAGAGCATCAAGGGCGATTTTCAGCAATTTTTGGGGAATTCCAAGGTTTCTTTAACGCTCCAATCATTACGATTTCAAGGATCAATCCCAACACTCATCAAGATTCATTGTGTTAGGTTGATTCTAAATTATCCAACAATGTTTTCTTTATTATTTGTCACTTTGATTTTTATTGTTGCCATGGTTGTTGGCTAAATTATTTAATGTTTGTCTAGATTCATAAACCTTTGTATTGGATGCTACTTATCAGTTTATCGTTTAATTTATGATGATTTGATGTTCGAATTAAAGAACGGTTCTTATTAAAGCTAGACTTTTCGATTCAATTGGTTGTGTACTTGTTTGATAGGACGAGAGTTCATTAATTTAGTGCATAAATTTACAATTGGTTTGTCTTAATTGGTTGTTTGCTTACTCGGAGACGAGAGTAAATTGAATTCAAAAGGCTAGGCGAAATAGGGGTGAATTATACGCAACGAGAGTTGGTGTGATTATGATTTGAGTCTTCATCTCGGTTGAAATATTTAGTCACAATTAGGAGGTCTTAGGCTACGGGGAATTTCGTGTCATGTAATCTTAATTGAAATGTTTGCGCTGGGGAATTCCAGGTGAACCGACTAGATAATTCACATAAGTTAGATAATAACTGGGGCTTAATCTAAATGCATCCAATACTAGGTGTAAAAGGTCTAGACAAGCATTCGTCTTCTTATTTGTTTACAACTATCTTATTTTTATTTGTTTGTTTGCTTTAAAGCTTAAATCTTAAAACACCAAAAATATTGTTCTTTCTCGTTATTAATTAAAGCTATCTTTGATTTTGGCTAATCGTTAAATAGCCAACAAAACTATTATCTCGTAATTTCCATTTTCTAGATTAACTTAGTTTAATTATATTAGTTACAATCTTAATTTTCACGTCTAAACTGTCCTTGGAACGAACTTGGATTTACCAACTTTATACTATTACACGATCGGGTACACTGCCCGTTAGTGTGTAGTAATCCTTTTAACCAGTATTTCCCATAATTAATTTATAGACGCGATTTCACACATCAAGTTTTTGGCGCCGCTGCCGGGGACAGTTGTGTTGAAAATTAAGTTTGATTTCTAATTGTTCTTAGTTAAGTCTAACTGTTTTAGTTTAATTTTAATTTTTATTGAGGTAATCGGTTTGTTAGCTGTGTTCTTGCAGTTACAGGTAGTGCATGCCACATACGCGTTCTTCAGCTTCTCTGATTCTTAAACCATTTGACGAGCCTGAAAGAGAGTTGTTCAAAGCATTAAGTCAAGAGCAAAAATCTACAGTGGATTCATCTCCTTCTTCGAGTGATATTTTAATTAATTTGGGTAGTAGTTCTGAGACTGTGGTGCCCGAGACACCACCTGAAATCAACGAAGAAGAGGAATCTTACATTTCATTAGATTTTCTTGAAACTGAAGAGATGGCTGAACAACCACCTCGTCCTCAGACTATGGCAGAAAAGTTGAAGGCCACCCGAGGAGGCCAAGGCAATTCAATTACTCAGCCGGATATTAATCGGCCTTTTCAAATCACAGGGCCGATCCTGAATTTGATTTCTTCTAATTTTCGATTTTATGGCAAGGATACTGAGGATGCTAACGAGCATCTCCGTAATTTTATGATGTTTGCAATTTGTTTAAGCTACATGAGGTTGCCGATACTTCAATCAAGACAAGGCTTTTCCCTTGGACTCTTAAGGGCGAAGCCAAGAGATGGTTAGATAAGCAACATGAGGGCACGATTACCTCTTGGGAGATTTTGGAGGATAAGTTTTTATCGAAGTTTTTCCCTGCGTCTCGAGATGCGAGACTTCAAGCTGAAATATCACAATTTAGACAAAAGAGCAGTGAGACATTATTTGACGCTTGGGACCGTTTTGCTACTATGTTACGCTCGTGTCCGCAACACGGGTTGAATGATTTACAAAAGGTTCAGATTTTCTACAAAGGTTGTGACATCTCAACGCGTCAGAGTATTGATCAAGCAGCAGGTGGTACTTTAATGGATAAGACCGAAGAAGAGGCGCTAGAGATCATTGAAAAGCAAGCTGCCTACTCTCACGAGTGGCATCAAGATCATGAGTCATCTTATTCAGCTTCAGTTAAGAGAACCGAAACCACTGGTGCGTATGATGATTTGGGTCTATAAGTGCTAATTTGGATTCTTTTGGTAGGAATTTGGAGAAGATAAATAAGGATATTCATGGTATGAAGGTTGGTTGTGAGTATTGTGGGGGTTTACATTTGGCTAAAGATTGTGATGCGGGATTAACGATAGGTCAAAAGGAAGAGATAGCGTACATCAGTCAGCAAAATAATAATCAGTTTCAAGGGCGCGCTCAGTTTAACCGCAACTTTAATAATCCCTACAATCCTCAAGGTCGACAGGGAGGTAGTAGTAGTAATTATCAGAATCAGCTGAGTGGAGGATTTCAGCAACAAGCTCCCGGGTATTTTCAAAAGCCCCAAGCCGAAGAGAAAAAGTCGAATCTTGAAGCTATGATCGAAAAGCTTGTGATATCTCAAACTCAGCTTGTTAATACTGTTACTCAGAATAATGAGAAGAATGATCAAATTTTTTGGAATCAACAAGCTGCTATTCATAATTTGGAACAACAGATTGGTCAACTTGCTAATCAGAGAAATGAGAGAAAACCGGGGGAATTACCAAGTAACACGGATGCTAACCCGAAGAATGGGCACGTTAATGCTATCACCACCTAAAGTGGTTTAGCATATGATCCACCAAAGAAACCCGATGAGTATGATTTGCGAGTTCCATTGGTTAAAGATAGTGAGCCGGTAGTTGTTAGTGAATCGGAGGGGGATAAGGAGCCGGAACAGGTGATTGAGGAAGTTGAAAAGATACCGGTAAAGGTTGCTACTAAATCGGTAGTTAAGGAGTATCAACCACCGCTCCCATACCCGAGGAAACAGAGACTAGAGAAGTTAGAGGCGGAAAAGTCAAAGTTCATGGAGTTGATTAAGAAAGTGAATGTCAACTTGCCTTTTATTGATGTTATTGCGGGGATGCCCAAGTATGCTCGGTTCATGAAAGATTTGCTCACCAACCGGAAAAAGTTGGAAAGTGTTTCATCCGTGACGTTGAATGCAGCATGTACAACGGTGGTGACAAACCAACTTCCCGAGAAGTTGGAAGATCCGGGTTGTTTTACTATTCCTTGTTTATTGGGGGATCTGGCTTGTATGCGGGCATTGGCGGATTTGGGTGCTAGTATGTCAAACCCCGTCCAAGTCCCCCTGGACGAAATCATCAATATCTGGTCCCATCGCGATGATCGACTCCAAGTAATATCTTGAATATGAGTTAATGCACAGCGGAAGACTCGATTCGTACCTGAGAATAACATGCTTCAAAATGTCAACATAAAGTTGGTGAGATATATAGGTTTGATGCTAGCAGCGTTATAACTATGGACCACAAGATTTCATATACATACATAATACACTTCTCGTGTATGGAAAAGTCGTTGAGCACTTGGTAACCATACTTAACTTTTAAATCACAGCAGCATATTCTTAAGTAAACCCTACACCGTACCAAGTGTAGTAACGAAACGAAGTACTGTGCAACCGTTTAAAACTGGTCGTCCAGCCCGGTTGGGGTTGTCAGGCCCGATAGATCTATCAACAGGATTCGCATTTATGCTCCTCATGTAAATATTAGCTACCAAGTATAAAGAAATATGTCTTGGTACAACTCAACGTAGAATTTATTTTTGATCACTTGTGTCCATAACGTAAATCATTTATAAAAACAGCGCATGTATTCTCAGCCCAAAAATATTTAGAGTTTAAAAGGGACTATATACTCACCATACTGTATTTTGTAGTAAAAATACATATAACATCATTGAACAAAAGTAGGGTTGGCCTCGGATTCACGAACCTATATCATTTATATATATATTAACACATATAATGATAATCGAACAAGATATATGTTTATTATTATTAGTGATATAATTCTTATATTAATAACTTATAGTTTTCATTATTTAATTAAATATATCTATTTTATATATTCTAAGTAAATAAAGATAATAATATAGTTAAGTTTTGTGTATTAAATATATTTTTATATAAAGATCCTTTATTTTTTATATAATATTAATAATAAAAATGATAATTTTAATAAGAATGATAGTTTTGAAAATATTAGAATTCTAATAAAAATTGATACTATAAATAAATATGATAATAATAATATTACTAATAAGAATAATAATGATAATAATAATAATAATAATAATAATAATAATAATAATGATAATAATAAAAATGATTATACCCTTTAATAAGCTTCCTAAAAAGAATTGCCCGCGACGGGTCTCGAACCCGCAACCTCTCGTTAAACCAAACAACTCCCTAACCATCACCCTAGTCGTGCATTTCTGATTAAATCCTAGACTCTAATTTGTTTAACCAGTCGCATACCATTATGGATTCATCATCATCAGTTTCATTAAACGCCATTATCATTTCATCATCATCAAGTCATGTATCATTAACAGATCACTAGTCACCCTTATCATGAATCTCATCACAACCCTTCGGCCCAAAACAAAAATGAAACCCGGTCCATCATATTATCATTATAGGGTCACGGCCCAAATTGTTTGAAGTTGGAACTCAAATTGTAATAAGGTAATCAGCCAACTAGCCACTTGCATGCTATCACATTCATTCTATTTTTTAAAAAACAGAAAGCTAGTGGGTTAGTGTGTGTGTGGGGTTTTGTTTGGGATTGTCTGCCATATAAATTCGTTATTTTAAATGACCCATCAGATGTACGACCTAAGAACCGAACAGAAGCAAAAACCCATGTTACACATAGGATTCGTTTTTTTTTTTTTAAACTTTACACCAAACACTTTCACATATAGACCCTACAATGATCTCAAATATCCCACTATCTTGTTCTTTCTCTTTTTTTTTAAAACGCACGATTTGCATGGTGGTGGGGTTATATATTTGCCGTGTATTGAAAAGAGATCAACACAAAAATAAATTATATCAAGTGGGATTCAAGTTTAAAACGCGATCTAAAAAGTATGAAGTTGCAGGTATGTGTTGTCGGTTAAAACATAGCAAGGACTTGGTTGTTTGATCGTATTAGGAAATGGAAATACAAAAGATCATAGATGATGTTGGGTCTCGGTTTAGACAGAAAAACAAAAAAAGAAATCGCAAGTTGGTTGGTTGGGTCACGAAAGAAAATGATGAAGGAGAAGAGAATTAGAGAAAGAAGAGAGAGGGAGGCGATGGGAAGAGTGGTGATATAGTAGTGGCGGTTTTTTTTTGGTGATGTTTTATAGCAATCACCGAAGCAAAACAGTGAACCGTGGTGGTGGTTATGGCCGGGTAGCAACAACAAATCACAACAGCAATTCGTGAGTTGTAGAAAGAAAGGAGAAAAGAAGAGAGATATGGTTTGTGATTGGAACAAAATAGAAAGGAGGCAGAAACGAACAATAACAGTAAATGGTTTGCAAGTTTTGGTGATTGTTTTGGAGATTGCAGCGTAGTTTAGTAGATAATGATAATGATGTGGTTGGTTACAAAATAGGAAATAAAACAGAAAGTTGCAAGTGTGTCGATGGTGGGTATTTTAAATGGTTACATGGGTGTCTTTAGGTTGGTTTGAGGTTGTTCGATGGCTGCAAAACAGGAACAGAAAACAGATGGCTACGGTGGCAGTAGAATACAATGGATTTTGAGTTCGATGGTGATTGTTTCCAAGTGATCAAATGGTGACCCATGGTGGTGATAACTTCTCAAGATGAATGATGGGAATGGGTGACTTAGTGGTTCATGACTACAAGATATCAAGTAGTTATATATAGGATCAATGTTAATGTTACTGATCATTAGTCGACAAGGAATAAATCAAAGAAGGAAAATTTATAAACAGACGAGCGAATAAAATAAAAAAAATCAGATGCTTTAAAAAAATAGAACACGTATAGATATAGGATAGAGATTGAGATCTTATCTTGATTCTACTTTTAAATATAATATTTATATTTAATATTAATTAATTATTAATAATATAAATATCTTATTAATAATAATACTATTAATTATTATAAAATACTGATATATTAATAGTAATACTAAGAAATGATAATTTTTATTAGAGATAAAGATAATTAGTTGTATTGTAATAGCAATAACGATTTTTATAATTATTTTAATAATAAACTTAGTAATAATGATATTACTAATAATATTAATAATAAAATTGATAATAATATTATGAATGTTAATAATTAATAATAATAATAATGATATTTATGATATTAATGACGATAACCATAATTTTTTTTTTTAGTAACAATTTAACTGTATGACTTTTCATATCTATATACATTATATATAATTATACTTGATAATACCGTTATCAAGATTATTACTAATTATACCAAAGTAATATTAGGATAATAACTATGTTTTGATTTATTTACTTAACCATCGAGTAATGCAAATCGTTTACTAAATGATTTCGAAACCAAATATGCATACATTCAATATACATTATATATATATGTATTTTAAATATTAATCATATTTTTAAACCAATAAAATTATTAGTATAATATATTTATAAATAATATTTATATACACATAAATGTTCGTGAATCGTCAGACATGGTCAAAAGGGTAACTGATTATCTAAACATAGATTTCAGACTTTCTAGACTCAACATTACAGATTTTGCTTATCTTATCGGAAACATATAAAGTTTAAGGTTTAAATTTGGTCGGAAATTTCCGGGTCATTACAGTACCTACCCGTTAAAGAAATTTCGTCCCCGAAATTTGATAGAGGTTGTCATGGATAACAATAGGAATGTTTTCATGACAGATATGAGGTAATTATGTAGTTTTATCATCATTGAGTAATGTAGATAAGACGATTCGATCATATGAAGCGCACGAGTGAAGTTATCACAAAAGAGTGAAATGAGTAAATAAATATATTCATTTCAACCGATGACGTAGTTACTATTGATTTCCGGGATTTAAGGGATTTAAAGAAAATTTTACGTAATAAGATTTGGTTCTTCGGCGATCAGGATCTTCTTTGATTTAATGCGACAATCTATTTCGATTTCTCTGTCGGATACTTCACTATAAATCCACCCCTTCGTTTCCTTATTTTCCACAACTCACATCTTCTACTCTTTCTCCTTAATTCCTTCTTTAAGACATTCGTCAATATGCTTCATCCCATTCTGATCCTTGATATATTATTAATTTTCACATATGTCATTCTTCTTTTTCATCTACCACCAGAAGAATCTATTTACTTCTAATATACTCTTGTGTTCATAGTGTTTCTAGTTCTCCCGTGTCTCTATATTGCTATCTGCATCGATATACACGGTTTGAAATTTTGGGGTTATTATCGAGCTTTATATTCTTCAATATTTTTCAGAGCTTCATGCTTTCGTTTTCTCTTCCCGACTTCGAGTCAAGCGAGTAATGGTCCGGAATTCGTAGGTATGAAATTCGGAATGAACATAACTAATGCTCTTTAAGAAAGAAATGGTAATGGAACGATTTTGATTTGTCAAATTACCAGAATATCCTGAAAAAGATAGAACTATCAAGATGACATGTTCCTAATATGTTTGGGGATTGGATAGAATGTAAGAGCCGTGTAACATGGCACATGATGACGGTACTGAGAATCATCATGCTTCATTAGAAACTCAACATGACTTACTGTAATATAATGAAGTTGATCAAGTTTCATTATATTATACTAATTCATGCATCAGTTCCCAACACTGCTTCAGAACATTCCTATTTTAAACTCGAAGGTTTTAGAACTTAGAAACTAACATAGTTTCTTTTATGTTGTAACGCAGATGTTACGGAGAGATAAATGATCCCAGATAAGAATAGTTGTGAAAATATCTCCAGAAATATGGAGAATATGTATAACGAAAAATATGAAGATATCTTATAATATCTAAGATAAGATGATGATGAAGAATATCATCTGGAAAGGTTTAGAATAAGGAGTAGGGTTCTTACTAACGGTTTCAGCAGGTACTGAATCATTTGGATTCTTTGAAGGCAGGTTCAATCCTTTTTATCCTCAGCCTCTTTCATACTTTGCTCAGACCGTTTTCTAGTTCCAAACCTTCTCTTTTTCTGAGCTTTACCAACACACTGTACTTCATCATTAAACTCTTGACTGTTTAAGTCGTTTACAGTTTTCGCTGCTTTATTAGCATTTCAAGAACTACTTCATAGTTCAGGGTGTTTTTCAGAAACTTCACATTCGGAGTATATAATTCTTAGGGGTAGACGTTATAGGTATAACTGGGGAAGTTCTGCGAGATTTTCAAAATACTGATTTCGGATTCTGCCAGAGAGACGACGAGCTGCTGGTACATCTGCTAATGATGTCGTGGAATATAAAAGGTTCTCCGGTAATGATGAGGAGAGCTAATCGTATATATCAAAGTTATAATAAGGTTGATTCGAACGAAAAGTCGAGGTTGGCTTGCTGGAGCTGTGACAAAACTGGCCACTTTGAAAGAGAATCGTGTGGTTGTTTTTGCTAACAAATGATAAAGAATTCGATGCGGGTACGTGTTAAGCCATGACCTTGGGTTCGAGAGTTTTTCGGGTGCATAACTATATGCAAGAATCTTTTCTTCCATAGATGATGTGCGAATGGTTCATTCTCCCGATCGAGGTGTTTTCAAAAATCATGAAAGATTTGAACACGGATTGTAACTGTCGAGGTACAAATGAAGCTTAAGATGAAATCAAATGGCAAACTTGAAGAATTGTTTAGTTTCATATGTTATAATCACATTTTAATTCATTTTAATTGTCCAAAGTTAGCAGTCCAATAGTCCGATTGTCCAATGGTCCAATAATCTCATATATAAATTAAATATATAATATTCAAATTAATTAATATGTATCGTGACCCGTGTACCGGTCTCAGTATTGATCACAACTCAAACCATATATATATTTTGGAATCCACCTCAACCCTGTATAGTCAACTATAGAGTGTCTATGGTCGTTCCGAAATATATATATAGATGGGTCGATATGATAGGTCGAAACCTTGTATACGTGTCCCGTTATTTAAAGTGCGTAAAATAAATAAATATATATCATGACCCGTATATAACGTATTGTCTCAGAATTAATCCGACGTATTGTTGTACATGTGTCCCGACGGTAATTAAAGTGCATAAAAGTAAATAACAGAAATTAAATGACGATAAATAAAATTGCGAGAATGTAAATTGCGATAAAATGTAATCAGTTAGCTGGGAACAGTTAGCTAGGAACAGTTAGCGTGGAATCTTAACAATATTTCAATTAGTTAATCCGTTTGTTTCTAACAAATTTTATTTTGTCCAATGTTTTCTTCATTATGCCACTTGTTGGATTCTGATAGGTCAAAATCCAATTATGAAATTTGAATGGAAATGGTTATTCTGTGGTGAACGAATACGTATATTATAACGACCCTCATTTTTCCATTCTATATTTTTTCAATATTAAATGCCCAAACAATATAATTAAAACTTAATGATCAAACTTTAATCAACAATTGTTAAGTGTTAAGAGTTAGAAAACATATTAATTAACTTTGTGCAATAATTGACAAGTTAATAAAAGATGAAAATAATAAACTGTTAGTCGACACTCACTGCTAATTAAAATTTATGCATTTATGTAATATTATAACTAATAACCTATAAGTAATAAATAAAAATTGACATTTATATAAATAATAAAACAATTGGGAACTAAATATATACAAGTCATGAATTAGTAAAAAGAAATAATACTTATCATGTAGTAAATGTAAAAATAATAATAGTAATAATAGTAATAATAATGAGACTAAAGAATCTTAAACAATTACATCCTTATGTTGACTAAAAATTAAAATAAAATATATATATAAACTAGTACCACCTATTGTTGACTAAAAATTATAAAACAAAATAAAATCATTAATTAGAACATCCTTATGTTGACTAACACTCTAATACTTGCACTATATAAACTCCTAGTTTCTCATTCACAAATCACACCAAAATCCTCTCAAAAACAATCTCTCCCTCTCCCTCTCTTGTGGTATTCGGATCTTCAAGCTTGTTCTTCGTGTTCTTCAAGAATCTTCAAGGAGTTCTTCAAGATTTTTAAGGCTTTGATCTTCCATCTTCATCGTGTTCATCTTTTCTTTGTTAATTATCTTGAATCTTCAAAGGTATAACATAAACCCTAAACTATTTACATAAACTTTAATCTTTGTTAATTCATATTCATATTATAAACTTGTTATTCATAAGTATATACATAAACACTCCTAGATTTATATATACATATATACATGTAAAAAAAAATATTTTTATGTATATATATGAATTATATATACATATACATATTAAAACCTTAAACCCTAATACTATTTATACTAGTACTTAACATGTATACACTATTACTATTACTAGCACCTATAACCTACTACTTATATTGTAGCACAAAAATATTTTGGGATATGTATTAGAGATGTATAGATCTTCGAACTTTCTTGACGAATGGTTTCTACGAGATTCTAGGCAGAGGGTTTGGATTTCCGATTTAAAGGGTCCTATGGCTCAAGCCCCTAGATCTAAATTAGCCATTCGAAGGGAAAGGGGTGATTGGAAGCTTATCTAATACGGCAAGTATCCTAAAATGAAAAACACTCATAAAAGTAGAAACTCTATAGTCATAGAAACTTAGTAAAATAAGAAACTTTCTAAAAATGGAAACATTATAAAAATAGTAACTTACTAGGAATAGAAACTTAGTAAAACAAACTATACTTAAACACATACTTAAACTTAAACATGGGCAAAACACTTAACTACTCTTAAATGTCAATAGGTTGACTTTCCTGCTCACTCGTTCAACTCTTTATTCCGAGGAATAACTCTCTCTCTACTTACTAAGGTGATTTTTATAGCCCCACTTTACTTGAGCTCAATTTACTTTTTATACTTATTGGGGTGAGACACATGCTGCTTTTACTATTTACAATTTAGACACAAGTACCAACTAAAACTATGCTATACCCGGCTATGTCCGACTAAGTCCCTACAGTGATATTTTTAGGTGCTGCGGCATGCTTAGTTATTGGGGGTAGGCCTATCGGGAGTAACGTCCCCGATACATTTGATGTTATCTTTGTATTGCTTGATAATGAAATTAAACCGACAAGTAGAACTAACTTGTCATGGGGCAAACTTGAACGTTTAGTCTAAATATCACGCACTGGCATAACGTTTTGATCCTGCGGGAGATCAACCTTACAAATTAAATCTTGTGGTCTAAAACAAACGGTCAAACTTATTTGTTAAACCTATGAACTTCA
Source organism: Rutidosis leptorrhynchoides (assembly GCF_046630445.1). Classification (NCBI taxonomy): domain Eukaryota; kingdom Viridiplantae; phylum Streptophyta; class Magnoliopsida; order Asterales; family Asteraceae; genus Rutidosis; species Rutidosis leptorrhynchoides. Next base: position 465,398,234 of record NC_092333.1, read on the forward strand.
CTCAACCTTTTGGTTGACACTTTAGCATGTTTTGTCTCAGGTGCTGTTTGATTCAAGCTCTTATACTTACTGCTTATGTGATGCTACTTGGACATAGGATCAAGAGATATCGCATTTATTACTTCTGCATGTGAACATTTCCATTATTGTTATTCCTATCATTGTAACTACGTTTCATTTTCCGCTGCGTGCTCAATAAAGTTTGTTTTATCATTTAGTATTGTTCTCGTATATTATAATATGTTGGTTGATTTGATATTAAGTCACATTTCACCCAGGCCCTAACTGGGGGTGTGACAGATTGGTATCAGAGCAAGCCAGGCTGTTATAGAGAACCAGGATTGCATTTTTATGTGTGCCTTACTTGTTAGCTAGGGTGCCTTAGCAATCTAGGAAACTATAACCTTTCCTGCCTTAGACTTAAAGCACTTAGGATTGTCGTATAATCTTAACAATTATGCTTTAATAAACTTGACTCAAAGATTCTAATCAAGGTCTCTTTCCTAATAATAGGATGTCAAGCTCAAGCGTTTACAAGCCCAACAAAGCAACTCACAACCCTACCACCGAAGTAGGTGTTGGACACTCTTCAACTTCGAGACCAGTTCGAAGTCCTCTTTATAGTCCTGCTTCACCACCGCTGAATTATAGCCCGAATACTATTTTAGATTCACATGGGTCTCCTCAATACTACCCAACTCCGAGAACCCAAGATAAGGGAAAACGGCATGAAGAAGTTGGTCCATCAAGGAAGAGAGCCCGATCTCCTTTTTATGATGGTCCTAAGTATGAAATCATGAGATTACGAAACGATACCGAGAGAAACATTGGAGGTCTACTTCGCCACATGGAAAGAGTGGATCGTCGAATGAAGAAACTTATGAAAGAAAACGTCGAGCTAAGAAAGGAGTTGCTGATGCTAAAGTGCGAGGAAGAACGCAACACTCGCTGGGGAAAGCAATCACTTGCTTACCTCAAGGAGGATGTTGATGTCCGAATGAAAATGGAGAAAGGTCGAGTCGACGAACAACTTGCCATAAGAGAGTACAACACTAATGCCGTAAACAGTCGTGTTACCAACCTTTATGACAACTTCGAGTATCTCTATGAGAAACAAAAGACAAAAAATGAGAAAGTTGAGGAGTTTATGAAGAAGGTTGGAGACGAAATATGAAGACTACTTCAATCTTAATATTTCCTAGTTATTTTTCCTATTTTCCATCTATGTAAAGGCTGTGCCTTAAACAATTTCTATTTCCGAATCGTGTAATAAAGGCTTATTTAATGCCTCGTTCTAATAATATAAAGTGTTTTATTAATATCATGCGATATCAATACTTTAGTTTATTCATACTTGTGATTACTCAAACTTATAACTTGTTAAACTTATCAAACATATGTTCACTTTTATGTAGTGACATCATGGTTCGTTCAGCTGCACCTACCGTTAACAACGTTGTGTTAACTACTGAGCAATTCCAACAGTTACTCGCTGCTGCCCAAGGCAACGCCCAAGCTAATCATGCTAATACTCAACCAAAACCTTGTTCCTACAAGGACTTTACAAACTGTCACCCTCCCGCTTTTAAGGGAAACGAAGAAGCTGTCGAACTAGTTCGTTGGTTCGAAAAGATGGAATCTATTTTCCGTATTTGCAACTGTGGTGATGATGATCGAGTAAAGTATGCCACTAGCTCGTTGGGTGGTAATGCTTTAACTTGGTGGACTGCTTATGCCAAGTCCGTAGGAATTGATAATGCTAATGCAATTCCATGGGACAAACTCAAAAGTATGATGGTCAACAAATTCTGCCCAAGGAGTCAAGTTCAGAAGCTTGAAGCTGAGTTCTGGGAACTCAGGGTCAAGGGTACTGACATTGAGAATTATACCAATCGTTATCTGGAGCTTTCTACTCTATGTCCTGAAATGTTTCCTACTGAAGCTAGAAGAATTGAGCGGTATATTGAAGGTCTTCCCGAGGATGTTCAAGGGAATGTTATTGCTGCTGAGAAGGTTACTTTGGATGCTGTGATTCTCATGGCACAAAATCTCATGTTGGCCAAGAGAAGAAGGGCGTCGGCCAATAAGCAAGTTGAAACCAAGGGTAATGATGGTAAGAGGAAGTTTGAGCCGTCTCAAGGTTCAAATCAGAATGTTAGTAAAAAGCTTATGGATAGTACAAGTACGAATTATAAGGGCACTTATCCTTTTTGTGTTCGTTGTGAAAGGCATCACCCGGGGCAGTGCACTGCCACTTGTTCGTTGTGTAAGAAAGTGGGACACGTAGCTAAGACGTGTAGGACTCCTCCAAAGAATAAATCTATTGTTCCTGCCAAAGCTCCTCCTACTTGTTATACTTGTGGGGAAAAGGGACACATTAGTCCAAATTGCCCTAAGAAGAGAGATAATCCTGCTACTGGAGCCAATACTACTGCTGCAAAGGGTCGTGCATTTGTTATTACTGCTGCTGAAGCCCGAGATGAAGATGAGGTCATCACGGGTACGTATCTCGTCAATAATTGCTACGCAACTATTTTATTCGATACTGGTGCCGACCGAAGTTACGTATCTAATGAATTTTGTACCCTATTTACTGAAAAGCCTCAACCCTTAGAAACTAAACGATTAGTAGAAGTAGCCAATGGAAAGATCATGAAAGTTGATAAAATTTATAAAAACTGCAACCTAATCTTAGCCAGCAAAGAATTTAAGATAGACCTTTTGCCGGTCGAGCTAGGAAGTTTCGATGTCATAGTTGGAATGGATTGGTTACGTCCATTAAGAGCTGCGATCATGTGTTACGATAAAACCGTTCATGTTCCATTAGGAAATGGAGAGACTCTTATTATCCAAGGTGAAAAGAGTGGTTCCAATCTCAATATTATCTCCTGTATTAAAACCCGCAAATACCTTATGAAAGGTTATCCAGCTATTCTAGCCCACGTTAATCTGATTGAATCGAAAGAGAAGCGAATTGAAGATGTACCAGTAGTTAAAGACTTTCCCGATGTGTTTCCCGAAGATCTTCCGGGTATTCCACCTCCTCGACAAGTTGAATTCCAAATTGATTTAACTCCTGGTGCTGCTCCTGTTGCTAAAGCACCATACCGTTTAGCACCTTCCGAAATGAAGGAATTATCCAACCAACTCCAAGAACTATTGGATAAAGGTTTCATTCGTCCAAGCTCGTCCCCTTGGGGAGCTCCTATTCTGTTTGTTAAAAAGAAGGATGGTACATTAAGGATGTGCATTGATTACCGCGAACTTAACAAGCTTACTATCAAGAACCGTTATCCGTTGCCACGTATTGATGATCTATTTGACCAACTTCAAGGGTCAAGTGTTTATTCAAAGATTGATTTAAGATCCGGTTATCACCAACTCAAGGTCAAGGAATCCGATATTCCTAAGACTGCTTTTCGCACTCGTTATGGGCACTATGAATTCTGTGTCATGCCTTTTGGTTTAACTAATGCTCCTGCCGTGTTCATGGACCTCATGAATCGTGTTTGTAAACCGTATCTTGACAAATTTGTCATCGTATTCATTGACGACATCTTAATCTATTCGAAGAATGAGAAAGAGCATGAGCAACATTTGCGCATGATTCTTGAACTCTTACGAAAGGAACAACTTTATGCTAAATTTTCTAAGTGCGAGTTTTGGCTCAAAACCGTACAATTTCTCGGACATGTTGTTGATAGAAACGGAATACATGTCGATCCAGCTAAGATTACTGCTATTCAGAACTGGGAGATACCAAAGACTGCAAAGCATATTCGTCAATTTTTGGGACTTGCCGGTTACTATCGAAGGTTTATAAAAGATTTTTCTCTCATTGCCAAACCTCTTACAAAGCTGACTCAAAAAGGGAAGAAATTTGAGTGGTCCGAAGAACAGGAATCTGCTTTCAAGATTCTGAAGGAGAAGTTGACCACAGCCCCGATTCTTTCTTTACCTGAAGGTACCGACGACTTTGTTGTTTACTGCGATGCCTCAAAGCATGGCTTTGGTTGTGTTTTAATGCAACGAGAGAAGGTTATCGCCTATGCATCTAGACAGTTGAAGAAACATGAAGTAAACTATACCACACATGACCTAGAGTTAGGTGCCGTGGTATTTGCATTAAAGATATGGAGACATTATCTCTATGGTAATCACTTTACGGTGTACACTGACCATAAAAGTCTTCGACACATCTTTGATCAAAAACAGCTGAATATGAGGCAAAGTCGATGGCTCGAGACATTGAACGATTATTATTGTGAGCTGAAATATCATCCTGGCAAGGCGAATGTAGTTGCCGATGCCCTTAGTCGAAAAGATGATATTAAACGTGTTCGTGCTTTAAACCTAAAAATCAAATCGAATCTTATTTCACGAATCTGTGAAGCTCAATTGGAAGCTATTAGACCGACACTTATCGAAGGTGAAGGACCTATTGGTTTTGAGAACCAACTTCAAGTGAAAGCTAATGGTACACGATACTTTGGCAATAGAATCTGGGTTCCTCGTTTTGGTAATCTTCGCGAACTAGTCTTGGATGAAGCACATAAGACTAGATATTCTATCCATCCCGGTTCCAGTAAGATGTATCACGATGTGAAGGAATTCTACTGGTGGCCTAACATGAAAGCCGATATTGCTACTTATGTTAGTAAGTGTCTCACTTGTTTGAAAGTCAAGGCCGAACATCAAAAGCCTTCTGGTCTGTTGACACAACCCGACATTCCGCAGTGGAAGTGGGAAGGTATCACTATGGACTTCGTTACTAAGTTACCTAAGACTTCGAACGGTAACGATACTATTTGGGTCGTAGTTGATCGTCTTACTAAATCTGCACATTTCATACCGATCAAGGAAACTGACAAGATGGAGAGATTAGCACAGCTTTATATTAAAGAAATCGTCTCACGTCATGGTGTTCCTATCTCGATCATTTCTGATCGCGATAGTCGATTTGTTTCTAGATTTTGGAAAACTTTACAATCTGCTCTTGGAACTCAACTCTACATGAGTACAGCTTATCATCCGCAAACCGATGGTCAAAGTGAACGAACCATTCAAACTATGGAGGATATGCTACGTGCTTGTGCAATCGATTTCGGCAAAGGATGGGATAGACATCTACCTTTGGTTGAATTTTCTTATAATAACAGTTATCACTCCAGCATTAAGGCTGCACCTTTTGAAGCTTTATATGGACGGAAGTGTAGATCCCCTTTGTGTTGGGATGAACTTGAGGACAGACATTTAACTGGTCCTGAAATTATTCACGAAACTACCGAAAAGATCGTTCAAATCAAGCAACGTTTAGAAACTGCCCGTAGCCGACAGAAAAGCTATGCCAATAAGAAACGAAAAGACATCGAATACCAAGTTGGAGATAAAGTCATGTTGAAAGTATCCCCTTGGAAAGGTGTTGTCCGCTTCGGTAAGCGAAGTAAACTCAGTCCACGATATGTTGGACCATTCACAATCACTGAAAGAGTCGGTCCCGTGGCATACCGATTAGAACTGCCAACCGAACTTAGTCAAGTACATGATGTGTTTCATGTCTCAAATCTTAAACGGTGTCTTGCCGATGACACACTCGTTATTCCTCTGGATGATGTCCGCATTGATGAGCAAATGCACTTCGTTGAAGAACCTATAGAAATCATGGAAGGAGAGGTCAAACAAACGCGTAAAAGCAATATACCTATCGTTAAAGTCCGGTGGAATTCGCGTAGAGGCCCCGAATATACCTGGGAACGCAAAGACCATATGAAACGGAAATATCCCCATCTCTTCTCAACTGCTGATGCAAACGAGAAAACTACCTAAAAACTTCGGGACGAAGTTTTCAATAACGGGGAGGTACTATAACGACCCTCATTTTTCCATTCTATATTTTTTCAATATTAAATGCCCAAACAATATAATTAAAACTTAATGATCAAACTTTAATCAACAATTGTTAAGTGTTAAGAGTTAGAAAACATATTAATTAACTTTGTGCAATAATTGACAAGTTAATAAAAGATGAAAATAATAAACTGTTAGTCGACACTCACTGCTAATTAAAATTTATGCATTTATGTAATATTATAACTAATAACCTATAAGTAATAAATAAAAATTGACATTTATATAAATAATAAAACAATTGGGAACTAAATATATACAAGTCATGAATTAGTAAAAAGAAATAATACTTATCATGTAGTAAATGTAAAAATAATAATAGTAATAATAGTAATAATAATGAGACTAAAGAATCTTAAACAATTACATCCTTATGTTGACTAAAAATTAAAATAAAATATATATATAAACTAGTACCACCTATTGTTGACTAAAAATTATAAAACAAAATAAAATCATTAATTAGAACATCCTTATGTTGACTAACACTCTAATACTTGCACTATATAAACTCCTAGTTTCTCATTCACAAATCACACCAAAATCCTCTCAAAAACAATCTCTCCCTCTCCCTCTCTTGTGGTATTCGGATCTTCAAGCTTGTTCTTCGTGTTCTTCAAGAATCTTCAAGGAGTTCTTCAAGATTTTTAAGGCTTTGATCTTCCATCTTCATCGTGTTCATCTTTTCTTTGTTAATTATCTTGAATCTTCAAAGGTATAACATAAACCCTAAACTATTTACATAAACTTTAATCTTTGTTAATTCATATTCATATTATAAACTTGTTATTCATAAGTATATACATAAACACTCCTAGATTTATATATACATATATACATGTAAAAAAAAATATTTTTATGTATATATATGAATTATATATACATATACATATTAAAACCTTAAACCCTAATACTATTTATACTAGTACTTAACATGTATACACTATTACTATTACTAGCACCTATAACCTACTACTTATATTGTAGCACAAAAATATTTTGGGATATGTATTAGAGATGTATAGATCTTCGAACTTTCTTGACGAATGGTTTCTACGAGATTCTAGGCAGAGGGTTTGGATTTCCGATTTAAAGGGTCCTATGGCTCAAGCCCCTAGATCTAAATTAGCCATTCGAAGGGAAAGGGGTGATTGGAAGCTTATCTAATACGGCAAGTATCCTAAAATGAAAAACACTCATAAAAGTAGAAACTCTATAGTCATAGAAACTTAGTAAAATAAGAAACTTTCTAAAAATGGAAACATTATAAAAATAGTAACTTACTAGGAATAGAAACTTAGTAAAACAAACTATACTTAAACACATACTTAAACTTAAACATGGGCAAAACACTTAACTACTCTTAAATGTCAATAGGTTAACTTTCCTGCTCACTCGTTCAACTCTTTATTCCGAGGAATAACTCTCTCTCTACTTACTAAGGTGATTTTTATAGCCCCACTTTACTTGAGCTCAATTTACTTTTTATACTTATTGGGGTGAGACACATGCTGCTTTTACTATTTACAATTTAGACACAAGTACCAACTAAAACTATGCTATACCCGGCTATGTCCGACTAAGTCCCTACAGTGATATTTTTAGGTGCTGCGGCATGCTTAGTTATTGGGGGTAGGCCTATCGGGAGTAACGTCCCCGATACATTTGATGTTATCTTTGTATTGCTTGATAATGAAATTAAACCGACAAGTAGAACTAACTTGTCATGGGGCAAACTTGAACGTTTAGTCTAAATATCACGCACTGGCATAACGTTTTGATCCTGCGGGAGATCAACCTTACAAATTAAATCTTGTGGTCTAAAACAAACGGTCAAACTTATTTGTTAAACCTATGAACTTCACTCAACCTTTTGGTTGACACTTTAGCATGTTTTGTCTCAGGTGCTGTTTGATTCAAGCTCTTATACTTACTGCTTATGTGATGCTACTTGGACATAGGATCAAGAGATATCGCATTTATTACTTCTGCATGTGAACATTTCCATTATTGTTATTCCTATCATTGTAACTACGTTTCATTTTCCGCTGCGTGCTCAATAAAGTTTGTTTTATCATTTAGTATTGTTCTCGTATATTATAATATGTTGGTTGATTTGATATTAAGTCACATTTCACCCAGGCCCTAACTGGGGGTGTGACATATATCGGTAGTTGTAAGTAGGATAGTAAACGACCGTTGAATCAAATTCGAAAAATGTACGGTGTAACTTATTAATGTGAAATCTAAATATTTCTCGAGTATTACCTACCCGTTAAAATATTTTCATCATTAATAGTTTATACGAAAGAATTTTTAATTACAATCCTTATGAAAATATACTTGCATATATATTTTCTTCGGATGCAATCATGGATCTAGTGAGTCAATAAGATATTAAACTCATTTGATTTATCGTTAATACTAGATTACATAATCTCTAAAACTTTAGAAATTACATAATCGTCGTAAAGTGAAGATAATCGATGTAGAACGATATGTAGAACGAAAATCATACTTGAAGTACAGATGGTGATATTGAGGCGTGTGATGTTGATATCCGAGGTACAGATTGTGATGTTGAGGTTTATGACGTGGTTGTGGTTGGGGAAGATAAAGATACCGTTGACGTTGATGATGGTGGTACGGATTATGCTGCTGGTGCTGCTGCTGGTGTTTGTAACCTTTGCACCAGGTTCTCTAAAGCCGTTACGCGAGTGCGAAGTTCGTTAACTTCTGCTAGTACACCGGGATGATTGGCGGTCGGAGCGAGCGGATGAACAAGATTCGTGATATGGGATAGTATATAATCATGACGAGATACTCTAAAAATGAGAGAGAAAATGGTGTTTCGAATAGGTTCGCCAGTAAGTGCTCCAGGTTCATTGCCAAAAGGACAATTTGGTGGATGGAATGGATCTTCGATGTGAAATGATTTTCGGATGTCGGATTATATTCTAGCTATATAGAATATCTATATATATATATAATACTAAAGATTTCGTAGACTACAGAGGAACCTACGGCATATGGCAGGCAAGTCAACAGATGTACGAAGATATGAATTATCAGATACTCAAAGATATGAATTTTGTCTATACACTATCGATGCACTAAATGCAGTAAGACGTGTCTAGACTTATGAATGACAAGCAGGCAATTTCCTAAGGATGATAAGTAGATGATTTCCGACTAGGAATGATAAGCAAAACTTTTTGACATGTAGACACGGTCAAAGTCCGGACTCATTAATGTATCCTAACAACTACTAGTCAGACACACTAATGCAAGACCTGGTTCGCAAGACCACCGCTCTGATACCATTCTGTCAAACCCCGTCCAAGTCCCCCTGGACGAAATCATCAATATCTGGTCCCATCGCGATGATCGACTCCAAGTAATATCTTGAATATGAGTTAATGCACAGCGGAAGACTCGATTCGTACCTGAGAATAACATACTTCAAAATGTCAACATAAAGTTGGTGAGATATATAGGTTTGATGCTAGCAGCGTTATAACTATGGACCACAAGATTTCATATACATACATAATACACTCCTCGTGTATGGAAAAGTCGTTGAGCACTTGGTAACCATACTTAACTTTTAAATCACAGCAGCATATTCTTAAGTAAACCCTACACCGTACCAAGTGTAGTAACGAAACGAAGTACTGTACAACCGTTTAAAACTGGTCGTCCAGCCCGGTTGGGGTTGTCGGGCCCGATAGATCTATCAACAGGAATCGCGTTTACGCTCCTCACGTAAATATTAGCTACCAAGTATAAAGAAATATGCCATGGTACAACTCAACGTAGAATTTATTTTTGATCACTTGTGTCCATAACGTAAATCATTTATAAAAACAGCGCATGTATTCTCAGCCCAAAAATATTTAGAGTTTAAAAGGGACTATATACTCACCATACTGTATTTTGTAGTAAAAATATATATAACATCATTGAACAAAAGTAGGGTTGGCCTCGGATTCACGAACCTATATCATTTATATATATATTAACACATATAATGATAATCGAACAAGATATATGTTTATTATTATTAGTGATATAATTCTTATATTAATAACTTATAGGTTTCATTATTTAATTAAATATATCTATTTTATATATTCTAAGTAAATAAAGATAATAATATAGTTAAGTTTTGTGTATTAAATATATTTTTATATAAAGATCCTTTATTTGTTATATAATATTAATAATAAAAATGATAATTTTAATAAGAATGATAGTTTTGAAAATATTAGAATTCTAATAAAAATCGATACTATAAATAAATATGATAATAATAATATTACTAATAAGAATAATAATGATAATAATAATAATAATAATAATAATAATAATAATAATAATAATAATAATAATAATAATAATAATAATAATAATAATAATAATAATAATAATAATAATGATAATAATAAAAATGATTATACCCTTTAATAAGCTTCCTAAAAAGAATTGCCCGCGACGGGTCTCGAACCCGCAACCTCTCGTTAAACCAAACAACTCCCTAACCATCACCCTAGTCGTGCATTTCTGATTAAATCCTAGACTCTAATTTGTTTAACCGGTCGCATACCATTATGGATTCATCATCATCAGTTTCATTAAACGCCATTATCATTTCATCATCATCAAGTCATGTATCATTAACAGATCACTAGTCACCCTTATCATGAATCTCATCACAACCCTTCGGCCCAAAACAAAAATGAAACCCGGTCCATCATATTATCATTATAGGGTCACGGCCCAAATTGTTTGAAGTTGGAACTCAAATTGTAATAAGGTAATCAGCCAACTAGCCACTTGCATGCTATGACATTCATTCTTTTTTTTTTTTAAACAGAAAGATGGTGGGTTAGTGTGTGTGGGGGGTTTTGTTTGGGATTGTCTACCATATAAATTCGTTATTTTAAATGACCCATCAGATGTACGACCTAAGAACCAAACAGAAGCAAAAACCCATGTTACACATAGGATTCGTTTTTTTTTTTAAAAAACTTTACACCAAACACTTTCACATATAGACCCTATAATGATCTCAAATATCCCACTATCTTGTTCTTTCTCTCTTTTTTTTTTAAAACGCATGATTTGTGAAATGTCCCGTTCTTATTGATTAAAAACGTTCCATATTAATTGATTTCGTTGCGAGGTTTTGACCTCTATATGAGACGTTTTTCAAAGACTGCATTCATTTTTAAAACAAACCATAACCTTTATTTCATAAATAAAGGTTTAAAAAAGCTTTACGTAGATTATCAAATAATGATAATCTAAAATATCCTGTTTACACACGACCATTACATAATGGTTTACAATACAAATATGTTACAACAAAATAAGTTTCTTGAATGCAGTTTTTACACAATATCATACAAGCATGGACTCCAAATCTCGTCCTTATTTAAGTATGCGACAGCGGAAGCTCTTAATAATCACCTGAGAATAAACATGCTTAAAACGTCAACAAAAATGTTGGTGAGTTATAGGTTTAACCTATATATATCAAATCATAATAATAGACCACAAGATTTCATATTTCAATACACATCTCATACATAGAGATAAAAATCATTCATATGGTGAACACCTGGTAATCGACAATAACAAGATGCATATATAAGAATATCCCCATCATTCCGGGACACCCTTCGGATATGATATAAATTTCGAAGTACTAAAGCATCCGGTACTTTGGATGGGGTTTGTTAGGCCCAATAGATCTATCTTTAGGATTCGCGTCAATTAGGGTGTCTGTTCCCTAATTCTTAGATTACCAGACTTAATAAAAAGGGGCATATTCGATTTCGATAATTCAACCATAGAATGTAGTTTCACGTACTTGTGTCTATTTTGTAAATCATTTATAAAACCTGCATGTATTCTCATCCCAAAAATATTAGATTTTAAAAGTGGGACTATAACTCACCTTCACAGATTTTTACTTCGTCGGGAAGTAAGACTTGGCCACTGGTTGATTCACGAACCTATAACAATATATACATATATATCAAAGTATGTTCAAAATATATTTACAACATTTTTAATATATTTTGATGTTTTAAGTTTATTAAGTCAGCTGTCCTCGTTAGTAACCTACAACTAGTTGTCCACAGTTAGATGTACAGAAATAAATCGATAAATATTATCTTGAATCAATCCACGACCCAGTGTATACGTATCTCAGTATTGATCACAACTCAAACTATATATATTTTGGAATCAACCTCAACCCTGTATAGCTAACTCCAACATTCACATATAGAGTGTCTATGGTTGTTCCGAAATATATATAGATGTGTCGACATGATAGGTCGAAACATTGTATACGTGTCTATGGTATCTCAAGATTACATAATATACAATACAAGTTGATTAAGTTATGGTTGGAATAGATTTGTTACCAATTTTCACGTAGCTAAAATGAGAAAAATTATCCAATCTTGTTTTACCCATAACTTCTTCATTTTAAATCCGTTTTGAGTGAATCAAATTGCTATGGTTTCATATTGAACTCTATTTTATGAATATAAACAGAAAAAATATAGGTTTATAGTCGGAAAAATAAGTTACAAGTCGTTTTTGTAAAGGTAGTCATTTCAGTCGAAAGAACGACGTCTAGATGACCATTTTAGAAAACATACTTCCACTTTGAGTTTAACCATAATTTTTGGATATAGTTTCATGTTCATAATAAAAATCATTTTCTCAGAATAACAACTTTTAAATCAAATTTTATCATAGTTTTTAATTAACTAACCCAAAACAGCCCGTGGTGTTTCTACGACGGCGTAAATCCGGTTTTACGGTGTTTTTCGTGTTTCCAGGTTTTAAATCATTTAGTTAGCATATCATATAGATATAGAACATGTGTTTAGTTGATTTTAAAAGTCAAGTTAGAACGATTAACTTTTGTTTGCAAACAAGTTTAGAATTAACTAAACTATGTTCTAGTGATTACAAGTTTAAACCTTCGAATAAGATAGCTTTATATGTATGAATCGAATGATGTTATGAACATCATTACTACCTTAAGTTCCTTGGATAAACCTACTGGAAAAGAGAAAAAAATGGATCTAGCTTCAACGGATCCTTGGATGGCTCGAAGTTCTTGAAGCAGAATCATGACACGAAAACAAGTTCAAGTAAGATCATCACTTGAAATAAGATTGTTATAGTTATAGAAATTGAACCAAAGTTTGAATATGATTATTACCTTGTATTAGAATGATAACCTACTGTAAGAAACAAAGATTTCTTGAGGTTGGATGGTCACCTTACAAGATTGGAAGTGAGCTAGCAAACTTGAAAGTATTCTTGATTTTATGTAACTAGAACTTGTAGAATATATGAAGAACACTTAGAACTTGAAGATAGAACTTGAGAGAGATTAATTAGATGAAGAAAATTGAAGAATGAAAGTGTTTGTAGGTGTTTTTGGTCGTTGGTGTATGGATTATATATAAAGGATATGTAATTTTGTTTTCATGTAAATAAGTCATGAATGATTACTCATATTTTTGTAATTTTATGAGATATTTCATGCTAGTTGCCAAATGATGGTTCCCACATGTGTTAGGTGACTCACATGGGCTGCTAAGAGCTGATCATTGGAGTGTATATACCAATAGTACATACATCTAAAAGCTGTGTATTGTACGAGTACGAATACGGGTGCATACGAGTAGAATTGTTGATGAAACTGAACGAGGATGTAATTGTAAGCATTTTTGTTAAGTAGAAGTATTTTGATAAGTGTATTGAAGTCTTTCAAAAGTGTATAAATACATATTAAAACACTACATGTATATACATTTTAACTGAGTCGTTAAGTCATCGTTAGTCGTTACATGTAAGTGTTGTTTTTAAACCTTTAGGTTAACGATCTTGTTAAATGTTGTTAACCCAATGTTTATAATATCAAACGAGATTTTAAATTATTATATTATCATGATATTATCATGTATGAATATCTCTTAATATGATATATATATATACATTAAATGTCTTTACAACGATAATCGTTACATATATGTCTCGTTTAAAAATCATTAAGTTAGTAGTCTTGTTTTTACATATGTAGTTCATTGTTAATATACTTAATGACATGTTTACTTATCATAGTATCATGTTAACTATATATATATCCATATATATGTCATCATATAGTTTTTACAAGTTTTAACGTTCGTGAATCACCGGTCAACTTGGGTGGTCAATTGTCTATATGAAACATATTTCAATTAATCAAGTCTTAACAAGTTTGATTGCTTAACATGTTGGAAACATTTAATCATGTAAATATCAATCTCAATTAATATATATAAACATGGAAAAGTTCGGGTCACTACAGTACCTACCTGTTAAATAAATTTCGTCCCGAAATTTTAAGCTGTTGAAGGTGTTGACGAATCTTCTGGAAATAGATGCGGGTATTTCTTCTTCATCTGATCTTCACGCTCCCAGGTGAACTCGGGTCCTCTACGAGCATTCCATCGAACCTTAACAATTGGTATCTTGTTTTGCTTAAGTCTTTTAACCTCACGATCCATTATTTCGACGGGTTCTTCGATGAATTGAAGTTTTTCGTTGATTTGGATTTCATCTAACGGAATAGTGAGATCTTCTTTAGCAAAACATTTCTTTAAATTCGAGACGTGGAAAGTGTTATGTACAGCCGCGAGTTGTTGAGGTAACTCTAGTCGGTAAGCTACTGGTCCGACACGATCAATAATCTTGAATGGTCCAATATACCTTGGATTTAATTTCCCTCGTTTACCAAATCGAACAACGCCTTTCCAAGGTGCAACTTTAAGCATGACCATCTCTCCAATTTCAAATTCTATATCTTTTCTTTTAATGTCAGCGTAGCTCTTTTGTCGACTTTGGGCGGTTTTCAACCGTTGTTGAATTTGGATGATCTTCTCGGTAGTTTCTTGTATAATCTCTGGACCCGTAATCTGTCTATCCCCCACTTCACTCCAACAAATCAGAGACCTGCACTTTCTACCATAAAGTGCTTCAAACGGCGCCATCTCAATGCTTGAATGGTAGCTGTTGTTGTAGGAAAATTCTGCTAACGGTAGATGTCGATCCCAACTGTTTCCGAAATCAATAACACATGCTCGTAGCATGTCTTCAAGCGTTTGTATCGTCCTTTCGCTCTGCCCATCAGTTTGTGGATGATAGGCAGTACTCATGTCTAGACGAGTTCCTAATGCTTGCTGTAATGTCTGCCAGAATCTTGAAATAAATCTGCCATCCCTATCAGAGATAATAGAGATTGGTATTCCATGTCTGGAGACGACTTCCTTCAAATACAGTCGTGCTAACTTCTCCATCTTGTCATCTTCTCTTATTGGTAGGAAGTGTGCTGATTTGGTGAGACGATCAACTATTACCCAAATAGTATCAAAACCACTTGCAGTCCTTGGCAATTTAGTGATGAAATCCATGGTAATGTTTTCCCATTTCCATTCCAGGATTTCGGGTTGTTGAAGTAGACCTGATGGTTTCTGATGCTCAGCTTTGACCTTAGAACACGTCAAACATTCTCCTACGTATTTAGCAACATCGGTTTTCATACCCGGCCACCAAAAATGTTTCTTGAGATCCTTGTACATCTTCCCCGTTCCAGGATGTATTGAGTATCTGGTTTTATGAGCTTCTCTAAGTACCATTTCTCTCATATCTCTAAATTTTGGTACCCAAATCCTTTCAGCCCTATACCGGGTTCCGTCTTCCCGAATATTAAGATGCTTCTCTGATCCTTTGGGTATTTCATCCTTTAAATTTCCCTCTTTTAAAACTCCTTGTTGCGCCTCCTTTATTTGAGTAGTAATGTTATTATGAATCATTATATTCATAGATTTTACTCGAATGGGTTCTCTGTCCTTCCTGCTCAAGGCATCGGCTACCACATTTGCCTTCCCCGGGTGGTAACGAATCTCAAAGTCGTAATCATTCAATAATTCAATCCACCTACGCTGCCTCATATTCAGTTGTTTCTGATTAAATATGTGTTGAAGACTTTTGTGGTCGGTATATATAATACTTTTAACCCCATATAAGTAGTGCCTCCAAGTCTTTAATGCAAAAACAACCGCGCCTAATTCCAAATCATGCGTCGTATAATTTTGTTCGTGAATCTTCAATTGTCTAGACGCATAAGCAATCACCTTCGTTCGTTGCATTAATACACAACCGAGACCTTGCTTTGATGCATCACAATAAATCACAAAATCATCATTCCCTTCAGGCAATGACAATATAGGTGCCGTAGTTAGCTTTTTCTTCAATAACTGAAACGCTTTCTCTTGTTCATCATTCCATTCAAATTTCTTCCCTTTATGCGTTAATGCAGTCAAGGGTTTTGATATTCTGGAAAAGTCTTGGATGAACCTTCTGTAGTAACCAGCTAGTCCTAAAAACTGGCGTATGTGTTTCGGAGTTTTCGGGGTTTCCCACTTTTCAACAGTTTCTATCTTTGCCGGATCCACCTTAATACCTTCTTTGTTCACTATGTGACCGAGGAATTGAACTTCTTCCAACCAAAATGCACACTTTGAAAACTTAGCGTACAATTCTTCCTTCCTCAATACTTCTAACACCTTTCTCAAATGTTCACCGTGTTCTTGGTCATTCTTTGAGTAAATAAGTATGTCATCAATGAAAACAATGACAAACTTGTCAAGGTATGGTCCACACACTCGGTTCATAAGGTCCATGAACACAGCTGGTGCATTAGTTAAACCAAACGGCATGACCATAAACTCGTAATGACCATAACGTGTTCTGAAAGCAGTCTTTGGAATATCATCTTCTTTCACCCGCATTTGATGATACCCGGAACGTAAGTCAATCTTTGAATAAACAGACGAGCCTTGTAGTTGATCAAATAAGTCGTCGATTCTCGGTAGTGGGTAGCGGTTCTTGATGGTAAGTTTGTTCAACTCTCGGTAGTCGATACACAACCTGAATGTACCATCTTTCTTCTTGACAAACAAAACAGGAGCTCCCCACGGTGATGTGCTTGGTCGAATGAAACCACGCTCTAAAAGTTCTTGTAATTGGCTTTGCAGTTCTTTCATCTCACTGGGTGCGAGTCTGTAAGGAGCACGAGCTATTGGTGCAGCTCCTGGTACAAGATCTATTTGAAATTCAACGGATCGATGTGGGGGTAATCCCGGTAATTCTTTCGGAAATACATCGGGAAATTCTTTTGCAATGGGAACATCATTGATGCTCTTTTCTTCAGTTTGTACTTTCTCGACGTGTGCTAGAACAGCATAGCAACCTTTTCTTATTAGTTTTTGTGCCTTCAAATTACTAATAAGATGTAGCTTCGTGTTGCCCTTTTCTCCGTACACCATTAAGGGTTTTCCTTTTTCTCGTATAATGCGAATTGCATTTTTGTAACAAACGATCTCCGCTTTCACTTCTTTCAACCAGTCCATACCGATTATCACATCAAAACTCCCTAACTCTACTGGTATCAAATCAATCTTAAATGTTTCGCTAACCAGTTTAATTTCTCGATTCCGACATATATTATCTGCTGAAATTAATTTACCATTTGCTAATTCGAGTAAAAATTTACTATCCAAAGGCGTCAATGGACAACTTAATTTAGCACAAAAATCTCTACTCATATAGCTTCTATCCGCACCCGAATCAAATAAAACGTAAGCAGATTTATTGTCAATAAGAAACGTACCCGTAACAAGCTCCGGGTCTTCCTGTGCCTCTACCGCATTAATATTGAAAACTCTTCCACGGCCTTGTCCATTCGTGTTCTCCTGGTTCGGGCAATTTCTAATAATGTGGCCTGGTTTTCCACATTTATAACAAACTACATTGGCATAACTTGCTCCGACACTACTTGCTCCGCCATTACTCGTTCCGACACCATTTGTTCCTTTCGTTCTATTAACCCCTGGTCCGTAGACCTCACACTTCGCCGCGCTATGACCATTTCTTTTACACTTGTTGCAAAATTTGGTGCAGAACCCCGAGTGATTCTTTTCACACCTTTGGCATAGCTGCTTCTGATTGTTGTTGTTGTTGTTGCAGTTATTATTGTTGTTGGGATGATTGTTGTAGTTGGTGTTGTTGTTGTTGTTGTTGTTGGGCCGTTTGTTGTAGTTGCGATTGATGTTGCGATTGTTGGGATAATTGTTGCGATTATTGTTGTAATTACTGTTGTTGTTGTATTGGTGATTCTTATCACCGTTTTCCTCCCACTTTCTTTTGACTTGCTTCACATTGACCTCTTCAGCAGTCTGTTCTTTAATTCTTTCTTCAATCTGGTTCACTAGTTTGTGAGCCATTCTACATGCCTGTTGTATGGAGGCGGGCTCGTGTGAACTTATATCTTCTTGGATTCTTTCCGGTAATCCTTTCACAAACGCGTCGATCTTCTCTTCCTCATCTTCGAATGCTCCCGGACACAATAGGCACAATTCTGTGAATCGTCTTTCGTACGTGGTAATATCAAATCCTTGGGTTCGTAACCCTCTAAGTTCTGTCTTGAGCTTATTGACCTCGGTTCTGGGACGGTACTTCTCGTTCATCAAGTGCTTGAATGCTGACCACAGTAGTGCGTACGCATCATCTTGTCCCACTTGCTCTAGATAGGTATTCCACCATGTTAACGCAGAACCTGTGAAGGTATGCGTAGCGTACTTCACTTTGTCCTCTTCAGTACACTTACTTATGGCAAACACCGATTCAACCTTCTCGGTCCACCGTTTCAATCCGATCGGTCCTTCGGTTCCATCAAATTCCAAAGGTTTGCAGGCAGTGAATTCTTTGTAGGTGCATCCTACACGATTTCCTGTACTGCTAGATCCAAGGTTATTGTTGGTATGTAGCGCAGCCTGTACTGCGGCTATGTTTGAAGCTAGAAAAGTACGGAATTCCTCTTCATTCATATTCACGGTGTGTCGAGTAGTCGGTGCCATTTCCTTCAAAATAGTTAAATGGAACAAGTTAATCATACAGAATATTAAGAGTAGTTAATAGTATTTCGTAGCATAATATGAACTCATTTATAAAAGCTTTTTCTTCATATTAGCGTTTTATAAGTTTAAATTCGGGTAGTACCTACCCGTTAAGTTCATACTTAGTAGCTAATATACAATTCAACTATTACAATTCTATATGAAAAACTGATTATAATAATATTTCGCGTTCAAACTTTTATACAATATTTTACAAACTTACAATACCTCTTATTTTACATAAAGCATGAAATATAGCACACAATAACTTTGATACAAGATAGTTGTGAAGACAATTCTAGCTAGTACACAAGTCGTTCAGCAAAGGCAATAAAGACACGTAATTCATACGTCCAGAAACAAGTCATGCATTCTGGTTTTACTAGGACTACTTCCCATCCTTGGTCTTGTGCAACATAACCGTTATGGCCGTTGATAAGACAGCGTGTTGTAACGTCATCAAAGGGACGAGGGTTACGTAATGTCCAACAGTCCCGTAATAATCTAAAAACCTCATTTCTTACCCCAATTACCGACTCCGTCACTTGTGGAAACGTTTTGTTTAATAGTTGTAGCCCGATGTTCTTGTTCTCACTTTGGTGAGAAGCGAACATTACTAATCCGTAAGCATAACATGCTTCTTTATGTTGCATGTTAGCCGCTTTTTCTAAATCACGAAGTCCAATATTCGGATATATTGAGTCAAAATAATTTCTTAACCCGTTGCGTAAAATAGCATTTGGGTTCCCCGCAATATATGCGTCAAAGTAAACACATCGTAACTTATGGGTTTCCCAATGTGATATCCCCCATCTTTCAAACGAAAGTCTCTTATAAACCAAGACATTCTTGGAACGTTCTTCGAATGTCTTACAAACTGATCTCGCCTTAAATAGTTGTGCCGAAGAATTCTGGCCGACTCTAGACAAGATTTCATCAATCATGTCTCCGGGTAGGTCTCTTAAAATATTGGGTTGTCTATCCATTTTGTGTTTTTAAACTGTAAAATAGACAAGAGTTAGATTCATAAAAAAAATACTTATTAATACAAGCAATTTTTACATATATCATAAAGCATAAGAACACTATATTACATATATTACACCACACGAATACAACTATCTTATTCCGACTCGCTCGTTTCTTCTTCTTCGGTTTTGGTTCGTTTTGCCAAGTTTCTAGGGATATATGATGTTCCCCTAATACGAGCCGTCGTTGTCCACATTGGTTTAGAAAAACCTGGTGGTTTAGAGGTTCCCGGGTCATTGTTACAACTTAAGGACTTCGGGGGTTGACGATACATATAAAGTTCATCGGGGTTGGAATTAGATTTCTCTATTTTTATGCCCTTTCCTTTATTATTTTCTTTTGCCTTTTTAAATTCAGTTGGGGTAATTTCTATAACATCATCGGAATTCTCGTCGGAATCCGATTCATCGGAGAATTGGTAATCCTCCCAATATTTTGCTTCCTTGGCGGAAACACCATTGACCATAATTAACTTTGGTCGGTTGGTTGAGGATTTTCTTTTACTTAACCGTTTTATTATTTCCCCCACCGGTTCTATTTCTTCATCCGGTTCCGATTCTTCTTCCGGTTCCGATTCTTCTTCCGGTTCCGACTCTTCTTCCGGTTCCTCTTCGGGAACTTGTGAATCAGTCCACAAATTATTCCAATTTACATTTGACTCTTCATTATTATTAGGTGAGTCAATGGGACTTGTTCTAGAGGTAGACATCTATCACATAATATCAAACACGTTAAGAGATTAATATATCACATAATATTCATATGTTAAAAATATATAGTTTCCAACAAAAATGTTAAGCAATCATTTTTAAAGAAAACACGGTCGAAGTCCAGACTCACTAATGCATCCTAACAAACTCGATAAGACACACTAATGCAAATTTTCTGGTTCTCTAAGACCAACGCTCGGATACCAACTGAAATGTCCCGTTCTTATTGATTAAAAACGTTCCATATTAATTGATTTCGTTGCGAGGTTTTGACCTCTATATGAGACGTTTTTCAAAGACTGCATTCATTTTTAAAACAAACCATAACCTTTATTTCATAAATAAAGGTTTAAAAAAGCTTTACGTAGATTATCAAATAATGATAATCTAAAATATCCTGTTTACACACGACCATTACATAATGGTTTACAATACAAATATGTTACAACAAAATAAGTTTCTTGAATGCAGTTTTTACACAATATCATACAAGCATGGACTCCAAATCTCGTCCTTATTTAAGTATGCGACAGCGGAAGCTCTTAATAATCACCTGAGAATAAACATGCTTAAAACGTCAACAAAAATGTTGGTGAGTTATAGGTTTAACCTATATATATCAAATCATAATAATAGACCACAAGATTTCATATTTCAATACACATCTCATACATAGAGATAAAAATCATTCATATGGTGAACACCTGGTAACCGACAATAACAAGATGCATATATAAGAATATCCCCATCATTCCGGGACACCCTTCGGATATGATATAAATTTCGAAGTACTAAAGCATCCGGTACTTTGGATGGGGTTTGTTAGGCCCAATAGATCTATCTTTAGGATTCGCGTCAATTAGGGTGTCTGTTCCCTAATTCTTAGATTACCAGACTTAATAAAAAGGGGCATATTCGATTTCGATAATTCAACCATAGAATGTAGTTTCACGTACTTGTGTCTATTTTGTAAATCATTTATAAAACCTGCATGTATTCTCATCCCAAAAATATTAGATTTTAAAAGTGGGACTATAACTCACCTTCACAGATTTTTACTTCGTCGGGAAGTAAGACTTGGCCACTGGTTGATTCACGAACCTATAACAATATATACATATATATCAAAGTATGTTCAAAATATATTTACAACACTTTTAATATATTTTGATGTTTTAAGTTTATTAAGTCAGCTGTCCTCGTTAGTAACCTACAACTAGTTGTCCACAGTTAGATGTACAGAAATAAATCGATAAATATTATCTTGAATCAATCCACGACCCAGTGTATACGTATCTCAGTATTGATCACAACTCAAACTATATATATTTTGGAATCAACCTCAACCCTGTATAGCTAACTCCAACATTCACATATAGAGTGTCTATGGTTGTTCCGAAATATATATAGATGTGTCGACATGATAGGTCGAAACATTGTATACGTGTCTATGGTATCTCAAGATTACATAATATACAATACAAGTTGATTAAGTTATGGTTGGAATAGATTTGTTACCAATTTTCACGTAGCTAAAATGAGAAAAATTATCCAATCTTGTTTTACCCATAACTTCTTCATTTTAAATCCGTTTTGAGTGAATCAAATTGCTATGGTTTCATATTGAACTCTATTTTATGAATCTAAACATAAAAAATATAGGTTTATAGTCGGAAAAATAAGTTACAAGTCGTTTTTGTAAAGGTAGTCATTTCAGTCGAAAGAACGACGTCTAGATGACCATTTTAGAAAACATACTTCCACTTTGAGTTTAACCATAATTTTTGGATATAGTTTCATGTTCATAATAAAAATCATTTTCTCAGAATAACAACTTTTAAATCAAATTTTATCATAGTTTTTAATTAACTAACCCAAAACAGCCCGTGGTGTTACTACGACGGCGTAAATTCGGTTTTACGGTGTTTTTCGTGTTTCCAGGTTTTAAATCATTTAGTTAGCATATCATATAGATATAGAACATGTGTTTAGTTGATTTTAAAAGTCAAGTTAGAAGGATTAACTTTTGTTTGCAAACAAGTTTAGAATTAACTAAACTATGTTCTAGTGATTACAAGTTTAAACCTTCGAATAAGATAGCTTTATATGTATGAATCGAATGATGTTATGAACATCATTACTACCTTAAGTTCCTTGGATAAACCTACTGGAAAAGAGAAAAAAATGGATCTAGCTTCAACGGATCCTTGGATGGCTCGAAGTTCTTGAAGCAGAATCATGACACGAAAACAAGTTCAAGTAAGATCATCACTTGAAATAAGATTGTTATAGTTATAGAAATTGAACCAAAGTTTGAATATGATTATTACCTTGTATTAGAATGATAACCTACTGTAAGAAACAAAGATTTCTTGAGGTTGGATGGTCACCTTACAAGATTGGAAGTGAGCTAGCAAACTTGAAAGTATTCTTGATTTTATGTAACTAGAACTTGTAGAATATATGAAGAACACTTAGAACTTGAAGATAGAACTTGAGAGAGATTAATTAGATGAAGAAAATTGAAGAATGAAAGTGTTTGTAGGTGTTTTTGGTCGTTGGTGTATGGATTAGATATAAAGGATATGTAATTTTGTTTTCATGTAAATAAGTCATGAATGATTACTCATATTTTTGTAATTTTATGAGATATTTCATGCTAGTTGCCAAATGATGGTTCCCACATGTGTTAGGTGACTCACATGGGCTGCTAAGAGCTGATCATTGGAGTGTATATACCAATAGTACATACATCTAAAAGCTGTGTATTGTACGAGTACGAATACGGGTGCATACGAGTAGAATTGTTGATGAAACTGAACGAGGATGTAATTGTAAGCATTTTTTTTAAGTAGAAGTATTTTGATAAGTGTATTGAAGTCTTTCAAAAGTGTATAAATACATATTAAAACACTACATGTATATACATTTTAACTGAGTCGTTAAGTCATCGTTAGTCGTTACATGTAAGTGTTGTTTTTAAACCTTTAGGTTAACGATCTTGTTAAATGTTGTTAACCCAATGTTTATAATATCAAACGAGATTTTAAATTATTATATTATCATGATATTATCATGTATGAATATCTCTTAATATGATATATATATACATTAAATGTCTTTACAACGATAATCGTTACATATATGTCTCGTTTAAAAATCATTAAGTTAGTAATCTTGTTTTTACATATGTAGTTCATTGTTAATATACTTAATGACATGTTTACTTATCATAGTATCATGTTAACTATATATATATCCATATATATGTCATCATATAGTTTTTACAAGTTTTAACGTTCGTGAATCACCGGTCAACTTGGGTGGTCAATTGTCTATATGAAACATATTTCAATTAATCAAGTCTTAACAAGTTTGATTGCTTAACATGTTGGAAACATTTAATCATGTAAATATCAATCTCAATTAATATATATAAACATGGAAAAGTTCGGGTCACTACAATTTGCATGGTGGTGGGGTTATATATTTGCTGTGTATTGAAAAGAGATCAACACAAAAATAAATTATATCAAGTGGGATTCAAGTTTAAAACGCGAACTAAAAAGTATGAAGTTGCAGGTATGTGTTGTCGGTTAAAACATAGCAAGGACTTGGTTGTTTGATCGTATTAGGAAACGGAAAGACAAAAGATCATAGATGATGTTGGGTCTCGGTTTAGACAGAAAAACAAAAAAAGAAATCGCAAGTTGGTTGGTTGGGTCACGAAAGAAAATGATGAAGGAGAAGAGAATTAGAGAAAGAAGAGAGAGGGAGGCGATGGGAAGAGTGGTGATATAGTAGTGGCGGTTTTTTTTTGGTGATGTTTTATAGCAATCACCGAAGCAAAACAGTGAACCGTGGTGGTGGTTATGGCCGGGTAGCAACAACAAATCACAACAGCAATTCGTGAGTTGTAGAAAGAAAGGAGAAAAGAAGAGAGATATGGTTTGTGATTGGAACAAAATAGAAAGGAGGCAGAAACGAACAATAACAGTAAATGGTTTGCAAGTTTTGGTGATTGTTTTGGAGATTGCAGCGTAGTTTAGTAGATAATGATAATGATGTGGTTGGTTACAAAACAGGAAATAAAACAGAAAGTTGCAAGTGTGTCGATGGTGGGTATTTTAAATGGTTACATGGGTTTCTTTAGGTTGGTTTGAGGTTGTTCGATGGCTGCAAAACAGGAACAGAAAACAGATGGCTACGGTGGCAGTAGAATACAATGGATTTTGAGTTCGATGGTGATTGTTTCCAAGTGATCAAATGGTGACCCATGGTGGTGATAACTTCTCAAGATGAATGATGGGAATGGGTGACTTAGTGGTTCATGACTACAAGATATCAAGTAGTTATATATAGGATCAATGTTAATGTTACTGATCATTAGTTGACAAGGAATAAATCAAAGAAGGAAAAATTATAAACAGACAAGCGAATAAAAAAAAAAATCAGATGCTTTAAAAAAAATAGAACACGTATAGATATAGGATAGAGATTGAGATCTTATCTTGATTCTACTTTTAAATATAATATTTATATTTAATATTAATTAATTATTAATAATATAAATATCTTATTAATAATAATACTATTAATTATTATAAAAAATACTGATATATTAATAGTAATACTAAGAAATGATAATTTTTATTAGAGATAAAGATAATTAGTTGTATTGTAATAGCAATAACGATTTTTATAATTATTTTAATAATAAACTTAGTAATAATGATATTACTAATAATATTAATAATAAAATTGATAATAATATTATGAATGTTAATAATTAATAATGATATTTATGATATTAATGACGATAACCATAAATTTTTTTTTTTAGTAACAATTTAACTGTATGACTTTTCATATCTATATACATTATATATAATTATACTTGATAATACCGTTATCAAGATTATTACTAATTATACCAAAGTAATATTAGGATAATAACTATGTTTTGATTTATTTACTTAACCATCGAGTAATGCAAATCGTTTACTAAATGATTTCGAAACCAAATATGCATACATTCAATATACATTATATATATATATATTTTAAATATTAATCATATTTTTAAACCAATAAAATTATTAGTATAATATATTTATAAATAATATTTATATACACATAAATGTTCGTGAATCGTCAGACATGGTCAAAAGGGTAACTGATTATCTAAACATAGATTTCAGACTTTCTAGACTCAACATTACAGATTTTGCTTATCGTGTCGGAAACATATAAAGTTTAAGGTTTAAATTTGGTCGGAAATTTCCGGGTCATTACATAGTATTAATTTAATGCCCTACTCTATTTACCTTAAACTAGTACCTGGGGAACTTAGACCCACTCGTATGGCCATACAACTAGCGGACCACTCTATTAAATACCCTTGTGGGATTATAGAGAATATGCTAGTTAAGACCGGGACATTAGTTTTCCCCACCGATTTTGTAGTTCTAGACATGGAAGTGGATGAAAGGATTCCACTTATTTTGGGTAGGCCATTTTTGAATACCGCTAGATGTCTAATTGATGTTTATGGCCAACAGTTGACCCTTAGAATAGGTGACCAAAAGGTGTCCTTTGCTATTGATAAGGCATTAAAATACCCCGGTTACCTAGATGACACTTGTTATTATTTGCAAACTGTGTATACGCATGTTGAGTTTTTGCAGGAGTTTCCAGAATTGCAGGGAACAGGTGAATGTGAAATAACAAGTGGTGAAGGGGATGTGTTAGATGAGGTGGATTTGATGACCACCCTAATGGCTGAAGGTTATGAGCCAACCGAAGAAGAGCATGAGAAGTTAGAAAAAGCAAATGCATACAGGAGCAAAACTTCAATTGAAGAGCCTCATGAATTAGAGTTGAAACCACTCCTAGATAATTTGGAGTATGCTTTTCTTGAGGAGGAGTCTAAACTCCCGGTGATTATTGCTTCCGATCTTTCTGTAAGTCAAAAATCTAAACTTGTCTCCATGCTAAAAGCCCATAAACCGGCTATTGCATGGAAAATTCAGGATATTAAGGGTATAAGTCCCTCTTATTGTACACACAAGATCCTAATGGAAGATAACTTCAAACCGTGTGTGCAACGACAGAGGCGACTAAACCCGCATATGCAGGAAGTGGTTAAAAAGGAGATTGTTAAACTCCTCGACGCGGGTCTTATCTACCCTATCTCTGACAGTCCTTGGGTGAGTCCGGTTCAATGTGTGCCCAAAAAGGATGGCATGACCGTAATCACAAACGAAAAGAATGAATTAATTTCTACCAGGACTGTCACAGGGTGGCGGGTGTGCATTGACTATCGAAAATTGAATGATGCCACCCGAAAGGACCATTTTCCCCTACCCTTCATCGATCAAATGTTGGAGAGGTTGGCGGGAAAAAGTTTCTATTGTTTTCTTGATGGTTTTTCGGGATATTTCCAAATCCCTATTGCACCCGAAGACCAAGAGAAAACCACGTTCACGTGCCCGTATGGCACATTTTCTTATCGACGTATGTCGTTCGGTTGATGTAACGCCCCTGCTACCTTTCAAAGGTGTATGGTGGTGATATTCCATGATATGATCGAAGACTGCATGGAGGTGTTTATGGATGACTTCTCGGTCTACGGAGACACCTTCAAGTCATGTCTTCTTAATCTTGAGCGTATGTTGATTCGGTGCGAAAAAGCCAATCTTGTGCTCAACTAGGAGAAATGCCACTTTATGGTTCGTGAAGGCATCGTTCTCGGGCACAAGATTTCTAAAGTTGGATTTGAGGTAGATAAGGCGAAAATTAATGTTATCGCCGGGCTTAAAGCCCCTACCGATGTCAAAGGTGTTCGAAGTTTTCTAGGGCACGCCGGGTTTTACCGGCGGTTTATCAAGGATTTTTCCAAAATTGCCACGCCCTTGAATAAACTTCTCGAAAAGGACGCTCCTTTCGTTTTCTCGGAGGAGTGTCACAAAGCTTTTAATCTTCTTAAGGCAAAGCTCACTAATTCACCTATCCTTATTAGTCCGGATTGGTCTATGCCATTCGAACTTATGTGTGATGCTAGTGACTTTGCAATCGGATCCGTCTTGGGGCAACATGTTGGTAAACATTTTCAGCCCATTTACTATGCTAGTAAGACATTGCAAGGAGCGCAACTAAACTATACCACTACCGAAAAGGAACTCCTAGCAATTGTCTTCTCTTTTGACAAATTTCGTGCATATCTCATACTAGCAAAGACGGTTGTGTATACGGACCACTCGGCACTTAAGCATTTGCTCTCTAAACCCGATGCTAAACCGAGGTGATACGTTGGGTATTGCTTATGCAAGAATTCGATGTAGAAATCCGGGATAAAAAGGGTGCCGAGAATTTAGCGGCCGATCACCTTTCACGTCTTGAGAACCCCTCCTGTGAGGTTCTCGATGAGACTTCTATTCATGATGATTTTCCCGATGAATATCTCATGAAGGTGGAGGAGTGTGAAGACCCTTGGTTCGTTGATTTTGCGAATTACTTGGTTGGTGGGTTCTTAGAAAAAGTTTGGTCACATCATAAACGTAAGAAATTCTTTGGTGACCTTAAGTATTATTTTTGGGAGGACCCTTATCTCTTTAGGCGGTGTTCCGATGGAATGATCCGCCGATGTGTTTCCGGAGAAGAATGTGAACGCATTCTTGTCTAATGTCATCATGGCCGACGGGTGGGCATTATGGTCCACAAGTTACGGGGCGAAAATTCTTTGAGGCCGGGTTTTATTGGCCTACTATCTTCAAGGATGCCCACCGAATTTGTCAATCGTTCGATGCTTGTCAACGGGCGGGCCAAATCACCCAACGAGATGAGATGCCTCAAAATGTCATCCAAGTTTGTGAGGTTTTTGATATTTGGGGGATTGATTTCATGGGCCCGTTCTCGAAGTCGAATAATAAGCTCTACATTCATGTTGCTATTGATTATGTTTTAAAATGGGTTGAAGCACAAGCTTTGCCCACTAATGATGCACGGGTTGTAGTTTCGTTCCTAAAGCAACTCTTTTCTCGGTTTGGTGCCCCAAAAGCTTTAATTAGCGATCGGGGAACTCACTTTTGTAATGCCCAACTAGAAAAGGTGTTGAAACGATATGGGGTAACTCATAAAGTTTCTACATCCTACCATCCTCAAACGAATGGGCAAGTCGAAAACACCAACCGAGCTTTAAAGAGGATTCTTGAAGAAAACTATTGGTTCTAATCCAAAGGAGTGGTCGTTTAAGCTTGATGATGCCTTGTGGGCGTTTAGAACGGCGTATAAAACGCCAACCGGAACCACTCCTTATCGGTTACTTTATGGTAAAGCGTGCCATTTCCCAGTGGAGATTGAACATAAAGCTTTTTGGGCTCTAAAAACGAGCAATCTTGATCTTAAGGAGGCGGGTCGCCTTCGTTTGAGCCAGTTAAATGAGTTAGAAGAGCTAAGGCTCGATGCGTATGAAAACTCATTGATTAATAAGGAAAGGTCAAAGAAGTGGCACGATAGTCGTTTAAAAGATCCTAAAGAATTTAAGGAGGGGGATCGTGTGCTTCTTTTCAATCCCCGGTTTCGTTGTTTCCCGGGAAGTTAAAATCTAAATGGTAGGGACCTTTTGTTGTGCGTAAGGCGTATTCCCATGGGGCAATTGATTTGGTTAACTCGAAGGGAGAAGAGTTTAAGGTGAACGGTCATCGGTTAAAACATTATGTCGATGGACCACAAGAGGTGGATGATGAGATTAAACTCATCTTTACCTCGAACGACGCGTCATAATCTTGGGTAAAATTGTTGTTGTAAATTTTGTAAATTTTTTTTTGTAGTTTGTGTTTTCATGCTTGAAACAGGTACAATATGATCTACGGTAATGTATTGGCTCATGGGAATGGATTGTAATGAGTAAAAAATGAAGTAAGAGTGAAAAAATGCTGAAAAATTTGTGTCTCAGGTTACGCGTGCTGCGCAGAATAAGCGCACCGCGAACATTGAAAAAAAATAGCTGGGCGTTTTTCTGAAAATTTCTGATTTGGTTTTATACATGGATGCGCACCGCGCATACGTTCCCACGCCGCGCAGAAATTTCCAGTGCACTTGCGCACCGCGCAGCTTTTGCGCACCGCGCATATCTGTTTCCAGCCGTCGCTGTTTTAAATGACCCGACTCCAAAGTATATAACCCGAATTTTATATGGGTCCAGTCGATTTTTAAAGGGTTTTAAGGCTATTTTGTCCCAATTTACACCTACTTTATCACACACAAACACATACAAACGGATCTACAAGCTAGGGTTCTTCAATTTTCATAATTCTTCTTGTGATTTTCTCTCAAATTACTTGTGAATCATGCCTCCTAGGGTCCGTTTCTCTTACTCTTACACTTAATTTCATCTTTAATTGTGTTAGTTATGCTTTAATTGATTGATTGATTGAAGTTCAAGTGTAGGGTTAACCCTAATTCGTTTAATGCTTAATTATTCACATGATTAGTGTTGATAATGCTTGGTATGCTTTATTTGTAAGTTGTTTACATGTGATTAGTGCATATTATTGGTACTAGGGTTTGCCATGAGATTAAATCCGAATTTGCATTTTTAATTTGGGGTATTTGTGTGTGAGATGGTTAATTGTTTTAATGGAAGTAGTTCATGATAGTGTGGGGTAATTTGGGCGGGTCAAGTATAAAGCTACAAGATTTTTGATGTTTGAGTTGAAATTGCTAATAAAGTTGATAGTTTTGAGTTTGTTGGAGTATGTTAGGAGCTTTTCATGCGTTAAAGTTGTTTTCAAAGATGATTTTTAGTTGGTTAAATTTTATGTTCGTGAATGTTGCGCCTAGTTTGTTTGAAAAATTGATTTTCATTGTTAATCTTGTGCTAGCTTTTCATGTCACATGAAATATTATTGGTTTTGTGGATTTAGTTGGTTGCGTTTGTCATGAAAGAAAGTGTTAATTTGAAAACATGCTCTTATGTGTTGTTTAATTGGAAAAGGTGAATTAATAAATAAGAGGATGTTTGCGAGTTTAAATTTGGCTAACACTAACTTTTGAGTTTTTGTGGTTGTTTTGTCGTTTAAATTATGAATGCAGGGACAAGCAAAACGTACTAGAACGGGTCCAAGTACTTCAGAACAACCACAACAAGAGGATCCGAGGGATTGGATCGAGTTTGTAAGAAATGAATTTCCAACCGAGTTTTTAAGGGTTAATAGTAGAGTCATCGGTTTGACGTGGTATTTTGATTGGAGCTTCCTCGAGGAAGCGGAATGTCGTAGAGAGTTTGAGGAGTTATTGATGGTTTCTTATAACAACACGATTCTCCGCCCATGGGAGAGAGTTTTTTCGCTTGTTGACGATATCTATCCGTTGTTAGTTAAAGATTTCTTCTCTTCGTTAGTAGTTTCGGGTACTCGGAACCCAACTGAACGTACTTATATGCGGTTTCGTCTTGGTGGTAAGAATCAATCGTTGAGTCGGGTTCAAGTGGCAAAAGCTTTGGATCTATATTCGGAGTTAGATGATTTAAGACTTAAAAATTATTTGTCCAGGACCGAATTCTATAAGCAGGAACCCTTTGATGATGATGTATTTTGGGGAAGTATAACTGGAGGTGAGCGATTTAATGTCGGGCGAATCGGGTATGAGAGAATTAAACTTCCATTTGATAGGTTGTTACAAAGGGTGATTGCAACCACTTTTAATGCGCGGGTTAATGGGAACGAGAAGCCGAAAAAAGGGTCTTTGGTTCATGGATCACATTAAGCGGGGGAAACATACCGATATCGTTGGTTCTATTAGTTCTTATTTGAGTAAATGTGCGAATGAAACGACTAGTGGGAAGAAACTTCTTGGTTGTCATTACATCACGAAATTCACGAGAGCTTTGGATGTTGACTTGAGTAGGTTGGCTACTACGAATCAGAGAATGCCCGCTTTTGGTTCATTGTTCTAAACCAATGGGAAGATTTTGATACCATGTTATAATAATCATTTGGTTATGTATCGGGAGCCCGTAGGTTCTAGTGCAGCTGGGGCTGCGATGGGTTCAGCGCCGGGACCGAGCGCGGGTCCGTCGGCTAGTGCACATGTTGCTGGTTCCTGGCACCCGAGTCAACAAAGCTGGGATAATTTGATTA
The DNA here is from genome assembly GCF_046630445.1 of Rutidosis leptorrhynchoides. NCBI lineage: Eukaryota > Viridiplantae > Streptophyta > Magnoliopsida > Asterales > Asteraceae > Rutidosis > Rutidosis leptorrhynchoides. Next base: position 465,430,055 of record NC_092333.1, read on the forward strand.
ACGGTGTGAACCGAATGGGGTTAGATTATGGTGATATATCGGGTCAGTTGGAGAACCACGTGGTTCAAAATGGTATTGATCGTTCGGATAATATAGAGTTTCAGGATGAGATGCGTAGGCATCATTCGGAGATTGAGAGACATAATACCGAGGTTCGTACACATAATGAGCGAATGTGGCAGAGTCAGCAAAGGAAAGAGGAGAGGATGATCGAGTCCGTCCATGACCAACAATGGATGGCATATGGGAACGATTGGCAACGCCACAATGATCGTCTTTACTACTATGACCCGGAGAATTATTATGGTACTACTCCTCAGACACCGGTTTATTATCGTAGTCCAGTTCGTCCACGAGTTCAGGCCCCGATTTATAATGAGCAGGAAAGGTTGGATGATGCGCGACAGAGGTTCCATCAGCAGTATCCATACGACAACTGGCCGTATGACGGCTTTCATTGAGGAGGGCCTGCGAGCCCGTGGATCATGTTGTATTTGTTTGAAACTATTTCCTTTTCATTTGGTCTGTACTTGAATAATTTTATGTTCTGATTATGTACTTTGAACCTTATTTTGGGACAAGGCGTTTCGGCATCGGGTGGTGCCACCTTGTCCCATTTATGTAGTTCTTGTGTTTTTCTTTTCTTAGGTATGTTGGTGAAATGATTTTTCAAGTCTGGCATTAAGTTCAGCAAAACTACTTGAGTGATGATATTGGTGTGAGGATCGGGAATGGACGATGTTCTTATGCTGACAGTCAGTTCGGCGCCATCTGTCACTGTCATTCCACGATCAGTGGTTAACTCGATAAGTTTTTATTTTTCTTACCCTCTCGATTTTAATCTATTTTTTATCTCAAGTAATGGGGACATTACTTGATCTCAAGTGTGGGGTGGGGATGTAAAATCTCTCGGGTTGGTTGTTAATGAAATCATCATCATACTAGTTTTGTTATTAAAAGACTTGACGTTTCACGGGTTTTGGTCGTAAAAAAAAATTAAAAAATTTAGGGGAAAATAAAAAAAAATGAGAAAAGTTAGAGAAAAAGAAAAAAAAATAGAAAAATAATTAAAAGTTCGACCAAAACCCTTGTTTAAGATATGGCTTGGTATTTTATGGTATGTTTCATTATTTTGAAGAAGCCAAAATTGTTCCACATGTTCATTTTCTTGGACATGAAATCCTACTAGTTCAAAGAACTCAATAGTAGGTCACCTGTACCAAAACGGGTGTAAACCGTGAGAGAGCGGTGATTGCATAGCGTGATTGCGACCTAATCACGTGCCAGATCAAAAACTTTTGGTTACTTGGTATAGCAAACTTCCGAAACTATATCATTTTATTATTACATCATCTAATGGTGTGATACTGTGGGAAGAGGAGCCTAGAGCTTCACCAGTGCTGTCCTTTTTAGGAGCAATAGCTACGTGCTTGTGTTTACTTAGACAACACAACTCATAGCCAAAAGCTATGGAACCCGAAGGTTTTCGGGTTTTATCGGAAGTAAAGTCTTCCGAAAGTGCTTCAAAACCGGTGTCAATTGAAATAGATTGGCACTTCCGAGTGACTAAGATCCACTCAATAAGAAAGTAAAGTCTTCTGATCGTTCTACTTGGTACGTATACCTCTTAAGCGTGCCATTTCATTACCCATCATTTCACGATGAGGTACTGTTAGAGGAGAAAGTCTTGAACTTTCAAAACATGTTCATTATTTTGAATGTGAAATCCTACATGAACATAACAGTTCATACGTAGGTCACTTGTATAAAAACGGGTGTCAACCGTATGAACGATGATTGGATCGTGTGGTCGAAGCCGGGCCATGCGCTAGATCAAAAACTTAAACAGGGCGATCCTCATTGTTTCTCCTAACAAGGACAATGTTGCACCCGACCACCTAATTACCACATAGGATGTATCCATTCCATCATAAAGGGAGTCAAGTCTCCCGAACGACACACTTGCTGATTTATTTCAGAAGTTGTAGTCCAGACCAGTTGTAGGGTGACGAAAAATCTTGAAAAGTCATTGCTAAAATCGACTGGAAATCTACCAGGCCTCAACGTCAAACAGGGCAACTGGTAGTCAAAGCTTGTCTCAATGAGGGAGATTTGCTAGCCAAATGGGAAGCGCACCATGATACATAAAATGTCAGTGATTGATCAGATTCCCAGTGGATAACCTCCGGAAAGGTAATATATCAGCTTTTAAGCCTGAAGAACTTCAATCTTCATGATTGACTTAACGGATTAGATGATTACCTCATAATTATCAATGATATCCGGACGTAATGTGTATCCTCCTAAGCACATTATTTTCTTACCAACATCTCACGATGTTAGGTACTGTGGGAGGCATTGGCTTGACCAATCGCGGGGTAGCCCGTACGGTTCTTGGGTTCGTTGGTTTCACCTTCTCGGTTCACAGCTTCCACTTGTACCCCTTATTTCATATATTTGAAGACATTATCAAGTTCGAGATCTTCTACGTTTATTTGGATTCTATATTTGGTACACTTTGTTCGAGTTATTATTATTGTGCCGATACTTTATCTGGGGATGTTGGAGATTTTGGGGTTACAAGTGGAAGTCACGTTGTTGATATGTTCTCTTTAAAAACCGTACCCACGCTAGTTGATTCATTTGGTTATCGTTCGTTGGTTCTACTTACACTTATGAAGACGTTATTATTTAGTAGACGATTATTTTCGAGTCGGATTTGCTTGAGGACAAGCAAGACTCTAGTGTGGGGTGATTTGATATTGCACATTTCTCATATATTTATCATGGCAATATCCGTCATTTTTAGTCCATTCGGATACGGTTTTTGGTTATTATTCGCGAGTATTCGGAAGATTATGATTTGAGAGCCGAGAAGTGTTAATTTATTGATATTATGGTGTTTATGGAGCGTTTATAGCAGTTTCCAGGTTATCGGGTGCTTTTGGTTATGTTTGAGTCAAGTTATATGTAAAAACGATCAAGAATAACTGTATATAAGAGTGCGCGCCGTGCGGGGACTTGCGCACCGCGCAACCATGCTTTATAACAGATCAGGGTCTTTTGATTACAGGCACCATAATTTAATCAGGTTTTGCGCGCCGCTCACATTATGCGCACCGCGCACATTCTGCGCACCGCGCAACTGGGTCGGCCATAAATTTTAGGACAACTCTAAACCCTATACGCTAAACTCTAAACCCTAAACCCTATATCTAAACCCTAAACCATAAACCACCAACCCGTTACTCTACACACTAAACCTTATACCATATACTCTAAACCCTATACCCTAAACCTTAAATTCTAAAATCTAAACCCCAAACCCTAAATCTTAAACCATATACTCTAAACCCTAAATTCTATACACTAAACCATAAACCCTATATCTATACTCTAAACCATAAATTGTAAAAACTAAACCCTAAACCCTAAATCATAAATTCTAAAATCTAAACCTTAAACCTTAAAGTCTAAACCATAAACCTTAAACACTAAACCCTATACATTAAACTGCAAACCCAAAACCTTATATCTAAACCCTAAACCACCAACCCTTAACCCTTAACCCGACACACTAAACCCTAAACCCTATACCCTAAACCTTAAACCATAAATTCTGAATCTAAACCCTAAACCCTAAACTCTAAAACCTAAACCCTATACACTAAACCCTAAACCCTAAACCCTAAACTCTATACCATAAATTCTAAAAACTAAACCCTAAACCCTATATCTAAACTCTAAACAGTAAACCCAAAACCATAAAACCCTAAACCCTAAACTCTATACCATGAATTCTAAAAACTAATCTCTAAACTCTAAAGCCTAAACCCTTAACTCTAAATCATAAACCCTAAACCCTATACGCTAAACCCTATACGCTAAATCATGTACTCATTTTTCTTCAAGAATTTTAAACACCAGATAGTCCAACAATATGTTCAAAAACTATATTCGATAACATATCGTTTTGTTGTGGTATAATCTATAACTGTTACACACACGATCAATTTAATCTACGTAACAAACTTAGTTTGGGCAAGAAATTGGAAATCACCAAATCAAACACCATCATACATACATATGAATCAAATCCCAAATAATAAATTTTGATAAAAAAAATTCGCAGCATCAAAATCGATAAGAATTATATACACATATTCACAAATCATATTATGATCATGAACATCAAAGGTAAAAAAGAATTACATGTATTATTTATAACTTTTTATTTTATATATACATACAATAAAGATTATCACTGGCAGACAATAAGGAAACATACAGTTTATATTCTAATCAAATTCTTTACAATTTTATGCGTCCGATCCGGCCCGCGCGATGCGACGGGGTTTGATAGTGATGTTATTTTAATTATTGTAGCAGATACGATATTTGACGTAACATATAATATTTACAAAGACAAAATAGATACACTCTATAGACAGTTACATGCACTAAGTCGTGATTACATATATAAATGAAATATACTTAGTTACATAGACTAAGTAGTGTTTTGTTGTGGCATGTTTTATATTCCCTTTTTTTGTTTCTTAAACTTAAAAGCTATTACCGTGGCATTTCTTAGAACCGAGAATAGTAAAACAACTACAAACCAACTGTGATGACCCGGAAATTTCCGAACAAATTTAAACTTTGATCTTTATATATTTCCGACACGATAAGCAAAATTTGTAATATTGAGTCTCGAAAGTTTTGAAATCTATATTCATGTAATCAATTACCCTTTGACCATGCCTGACGATTCACGAACAATTATGTGTAAATAGATATGTATGAACATATACATATGTGTGATTATTAAATTAAGAAATATTAATGAAACATTAAACGTTTCATTAATATGAGAATAAGTTACGAAGTCTATTATATGGCTTGAGAACATTAACAAAGTATTAGATATATAATACTTTACATAAACTAGTTTGTTTCGATATTTGTTCAATATAATTATTGATGGAATTAAAAGATAATATCATATGATTGAATTATCAGATACATTGAATTATGATTACGAGTCTCTGCCATGAGGTCCACTTTGAATTAGGAAACTCTTACTTTTAACAGTATTTGGAATACTTGGTAAAGTGATTTACAAGTAAGAACAAAAGTGTCATTAACGAGAATTAGTCAAAAGTTAGTGGAGATTCACGTTTAACTTTCAATACATGCTTTACAATGATTGTCTCGTATCTTTTGGTAAGATAATGATTAGTTTTCATAATATCGAAAGCGTTTTACGATATAGATAAAACCTTTTTAAAGGATGATTTGGAATATAACTATTTTTGGAAAACCAAATTTATAAGTACTCGATTTAGTTTCAAGCGTACAAAACGTTTTCAGTTTAAAAAGAACTTTATTATTAAAACGTATATAACTTTTATAAATATCTAGAACCACTTTTGACAACTCATTACTTAACCAGTATGATTAAGATAACGATATTTATATTTTATTTTATTAAATATATATAACGATTTAAATTAATATTATATATATATTTATACGCGTATTATACGTACTTAGTTTTATACTTTTACTATACTTAAACTTTACATTTACTTTATTTTTACTTTACTTTAACTTTAATAATTTACTTTAATAATTCACTTTAATAATTCATACTTTAATAATTCACTTTAATAATTCATACTTTAATAATTCACTTTAATAATTTATACTTTAATAATTCACTTTAATAATTCAAAAATCTATTATAAATAGAATTCAATAGGTTTCATTATTTCATAGAAACTTGAAAATATTTTTCTCTAAACTCTCTCAATCGATTTACATATATATATATATATATATATATATATATATATATATATATATATATATATATATATATATATTTACTCCTTATTATTTCAAGATATTATTAGTATACATAAAATATTACGACGGAGTGCTGTCTGAGTGATTTCGAAATTATTTTTCGAGCGGGATAGAGATAAGGAAATTATGGGTTATAGCTATGGAGGTTATGGGTATGGTTCGGGAGTATTGCCCGTGAGTCAAACTAGTGTTTATCATCTCCGTTGCGTCTACGTACCTTTCCTGCAATATTGAATCTCAATATTGATACGTGAGTACTCCTAATTTAATTTTTACATACTAATAGTGTATCCCTGACTAGTGCTCGAGAAAATAGGATTATACATGCTTGTACCTTTGATATTGCCCTTAGATAGGTTATGTTAAATCTTGAATTAGTTACGCCTACAGTTGAGATAAGGTATAAGGTATGCATGTCGTTGGAAAGCTAGCGAAAAATTAAGAACTTTTCCTTTAGATACCGAATGGTTTTAACGGATGGATTAGAAGTTATAGTCAATTGAATTTTCGTATTATTATTAAAAATGATTATTATTATCGTCGTCATTATCGTCGTTCTAGTTTTATCTAATTATTATTATTATTACTTATAATTATTATTATTATTATTATTATTATTTTTATCATTACTATTATTATCATTAGTATGAAAGCTGTCATTTTAACAAATTGTCATTTTAATAGAAATGTCATTGTTATTATAAAATATCATTATTATTAACATTTTAATTGAAATTACTATTGTAAAGTTAACAAGTATCGTAAATATTAAAGTTATCATTATCATTTTATCATATTACCATTTTTAGTAAATTTAAATATTGATATTTTATTAATAGAATAATAATAATTATTATTACCAAATAATACAACTTTTTATTTAATATTAATATAGATATTATTTTATTAAATAAATGTGTAATACAAACATATTTTACTACGTGTAATAAAATTACATTAATAATACCCATCATGTTATCTTTATGATATTAAATAAATTTTATAAATTTTATCACTTAATATATATAAAAGTATAATTTATTATATAAATGTTAATATAAAATTTTACGTATTATTAAATGAATTATATTATTTACTCTAATATTTTTTAAAAAAAATATAAAACGACATTATTTGAATTGTATAATAATCATGTATAAATTTTGGAAATCATTTTGAGTCAAATTGACTTTTGTTAACCTTTGCATATTAGTCTCGAGCATTAGGATTGTGATACACTATGACTTGACTTAATTGTTAGACAAATATTGACCAACATATAAATATATATAATTAATTTAGGTTCGTGAATCCAAGGCCAACCTTACACTTGTTCAATGATGCTATATGTATTTTTACTACAAAATACAGTATGGTGAGTTTCATTTGCTCCCTTTTTAAATGCTTTTGCATTATATATTTTTGGGACTGAGAATGCATGCGTAACTTTTACAAATGTTTTACAAAATAAGCACAAGTTCATGAAACTACATTCTACGACTGATGTATTTAGGACTGATGTATTATTGTGTTTACCGGATATCCGAAGAGATCTTAATTATGTGACCTGTATATCATTATTATTGAATTCCAGTCGCTCCAGCGTATGAATGATTCTTATTTTGCAGTTGTAATGATCCTGCACATTTAATTAAATGAAATCTTGTGGCTTATTAAACATTATGATTATCATATAGAAATTAAACTTATGAACTCACCAACCTTTTGGTTGACACTTGAAAGCATGTTTATTCTCAGGTATGAAAGAAATCTTCCGCTGTGCATTAGCTCATATTTGAGACATTACTTGGAGTCATTCATGACATATTTCAAAAGACGTTGCATTCGAGTCGTCGAGTTCATCAAGATTATTACTAAGTCAATTGTAGTTGGATATATTATGAAATGGTATGCAGGCCGTCAACTTTCGATGAAATGAAAGTTTGTCTTTTAAAAACGAATGCAATATTTGTAAAATGTATCATATAGAGGTCAAGTACCTCGCGATGTAATCAACTATTGTGAATCGTTTATAATGTATATGAACGGGTCCTTTCAGTTGGTATCAGAGCGGTGGTCTTAGCGAACCAGGTCTACATTAGTGTGTTTAACTGATAAGTCGTTAGGATGCATTAGTGAGTCTGGACTTCGACCGTGTCTGCATGTCAAAAGTTTTGCTTATCATTTTTAGTCGGAAATCATCTACTTACCATCCTTAAGAAATTACCTGATTATTATTCTTTAGTCTAGACGCGTTTTCTTACATTTATTGCATAATAGTGTATAGACGAAATCTTATCCTGGCACATCTGTTATTGTGAACTTTGAATGACAATTTTCATAGATTCCTCCGTGATTTATGGGATTTTGGTAATATATATACATATGTAAATTATGTATTGGAGAATACCAAATCTAACTCCTATAATCTATTCAAAAATTCATTCCTTGATCATACGAAATGGATCCCTCAACCAGTTCGAATTCCTCAGATTACGACAGCTATTCCGATATGGAGTTTCATTCGAGCTCTGACAACAGTGTGACCGGAATGGATCAACCAATCAGCCATCATCTATTCTGGATGAAATGGTGATGGGTTCACAGCCTCCTCAATCATTGGCGACAAGAAGAAGGTGATCCCTTCCATCCACCAAATTGCCCTCTTGACGATGAACCTGAAGCACTTACCGGCGAACCTGTTCGAGAAACCATTTTCTCTCTCATTTCCAGAGTATCTCGTCACGATTATAAACTACACCAAATTTTAGATTATATTTATCCGCTCGTCCGAACCGATAATCACCCCGGTGTGATAGAAGAAGTCAACGAGCTTCGCGCTCGGGTAGTGGCTTTGGAGAATATGGTGCGAAGGTTGCAAACACCATCAGCAGCACCTGCAGCGTAACCAGTACCGTCAGTAACATCCACATCGCAAGCCTCAATACTAAAAGCACCAGCAGCATCACCGACATCAACATCAACCACCTTTATTAACATCAACAGGATCATTACCACCACCAACAATCACATCCGCACCACACACCTCAATATCCCTACCTGTATATCGGATAACAACGTCACACGCACCAAAGATACCGAGGAGTACCAACAACAACAAACGATGAAGTATTGATTCATAACTTCATCGGAGAAACATTCTGTGGTGATTATGTAATCTCTAAAGTTTTAGAGATTATCTATCTCAGCCTTAACCATAAATCAGATGAGTGAACCAGAATTGTAAAAGAAAAAGTAGAAATCCTAACAAGAATTGTGCGTAAGGTACAAGTTAAACTTGTTTTACCAACAACATCAGCAGTACCCATAGCCTCACCAACATAGTCAGTGCTGTCAACATCGTTAAAATCGTCAGCACCTCTAACACCACAAGCTCCGCCAGATCAAGAAATCACTGTGGAAATTATTACGAATCATACAACGCGTCTATTATATCAACGAGTTATGAAGTATTAATTCATTATTATTTTTCTTTCTGAAGAATTATATATATATATATATATATATATATATATATATATATATATATATATATATATATATATATATATATATATATGAATCTTGAAGTTATAATGCATCTTTCCGTACTAAGCTATTATGTATGAATTAAAAGAGGGTAGATACTACTCGGTTAATTCATATTACTAATATGCTATGATGTACATCCTTCGTTAACAACCTAACCAGCGTTAATTACAAACTCTACTTCAAATCAATGAATTTCATTTCATAACGAACCAAGTGTATTATTTAAACATATGTTTAATTTTACACTGTCATCATCAATGTACTCGAAACTTTCAAAGAACACCATTCGTACCTTGCGAAGTTCGCAAGAATTCCATGAGCATCAACATCCTTCACCAAGGAATATCAATATGAATAAACAAGGAAGTATGATTCCATTAATACTCCGCGAAGATTGTGAAATTTCTAATGATTTAGAGATTATCCATTTCTAATCCAAGTCGAAAAATCAAATGAGCTTAATATGATATTAACTCATTAAATATGTATTACATCTGAAGAAAATATACTCACATATATTTTCATAAAGACTGTAATGAAAAATTCTTTGTCAAAATATTATCTGTGAAATTTTTTTTTAACGGGTAGGTAATACCCGAGAGATATTTAAATTCACAATTAATATGTTACATTCTTTGAATCTGATTCAGCAATCACCAACTGTATTCACTACTTTCACAAAAATATACATTCTTTCATAAAAATCAAAACAACTATTCTCATCCAAATTTGATTACATATTCTGATTTTGACAAATCAAAATCCAAGTCAAGATTTAACCGAATACATCACCCTTAGAATTCCTACATCTAGCAAAGTCATACTTTGAATTCAAAACTGTGATAGAACATCACTTTATTCGTAACACTCAGAAGGATATGGGAATCATTCGGAATTCGGGACGATTTCATTACTTGGATATTGACTATGACAATCTGCATTTAAAACCCTTCGAAATTTCGGAAGACACTTCAAATAATGAACAATTGAGATGATGATCCAACCACACATTACCCAAAGTCTTGTACCTGAAAAACTCTCGAAACCAAAGTCATAGCTTAACACGTACCCGCGTCGAATTCTTTACCATTTATTAGCAAAAACAACCTTACGATTCATTCTCAAAGTAGCCAGTTTTGTCACAACTCCAGCAGGTCAACTTCGACCTCTGAGTAAGAATAGTCTTATTTTAACCTCGATAAATACGTTGCCATTCATCATTGTTACTGGGGAACCTTTCATATTCCACCATATTACAACCAGCGTTTAATCATCTAAAACTCGATTCTTTTGAACCCACCTCGGATTGATAACCAGTGATTCAGATATTATAGCATTAAATGCAGAGGAAACATAAAAATGGTAGATGGTTTAAACGGCCAAAAGTTTGATGATAAAAGATAGTGAGTTGGTAAAGCTCAGAAAAAGGAAGGATTTGGTACTGAAAAACGGATTGAGCAAAGTATGAAGGAAGCCGTGGACAAATCATAGAGACTGAATCTGCCTTCAAAGGATCCAAATGATTTAGTGCCTGCTGAACTCGTTAGCAAACACCTTACTTCTTATTCTAAACCTTCACAGACAGATATTCTTCATCATCATCATATCTTAAATATTATAAGATATCTTCGTATCTCCCATTATACATATTCTCCATATTTCTAGAGATATTATCACAACTATTCTTATCTGAGATCATTTATCTCTTCGTAATATCTGCAACATAAAAGAAACTGTGTTAGTTTCTAAATTCTAAAAAAAAATTCAAATAGGAATGTTTTGAAGTAGTGTTGGGGACTGATGCGTGAGTTAGTATAATATAATGACACTTGATCAACGTCATTATATTACAGTAATTCATGCTGAGTTTCTAATGGACGTGATGATTCACAGAACATACCGTCATCATGTACCATTTACACGACTCTTACATTCTATCTAATCTCTAAACATATCAAGAAAATATTTCTTGATGATTCGGTTCTTTCCAGGGTATTCTGGTAATTTAACAAATCAATATTTTACCATAACCATTTCCTTCTTAGAACAATTACTATATTCCTTCTGAAATCCATACCTACGAATTCCGGACCATTACAAGAGCTACTTAATCGCAAGAAGAAGAAACGAAAGGACAAAGCTCCGAAACAGAAATTGGGGTATAAACCGCAGCAAATAGGAGAGAACATTAACTGTGGATGACAATGATTATAGAAGACAGAAGCAGGGACATCGAAGTATGAGGGAAGATATAAAACCCAACAACCACCCGGAAACTATAAACCATATATGTCAATGCATATAGCAACGTAAAGACACGGGAGAACTAAAAACACTATAAACCCTAGGGTATAGTAGAAGTAAATAGATTCTTCCGGTGGCAGATTAAAAAGAAGAATGACAGATATGAACGTTAAGAGGATATCAAGGATCAGGATGGGATGGAGCATATTAATGAATACTTTAAAGTATGAATTGGGGAAGGAAGAATAGGAGAGGTGAGTCGTAAGGAAATGGAGAGGGTGGATTTATAGGAAAATATTCGACAAAGCAAATCGAAGCAGATTATCGCGTTTAACCAAAGAAGATCTGAATCTCCTTAATTATCGAAGAACCAAATCTTATTGCGAAGATTTTCTTTAAATCCCTTAAATTTCGGAAGTCAATCATGACTACGTCATCAGTTAAAACGCTTCTATATTTACTCTTTTGCGATAGCTTCACTTATACTCTTCGTATAATCAAAAATTGTTTTATCTATATTACTCAATGATGATAAAACTCTATTATCGACTCATATTCGTCATGAAAACATTCTTATAGTTAGCCATGACGACTTTGATCAAATTTCGGGACGAAATTTCTTTTAACGGGTAGGTACTGTGATGACCCGGAAATTCCCGAACAAATTTAAACTTTGATCTTTATATATTCCCGACACGATAAGCAAACTTTATAATATTGAGTCTCGAAAGTTTTGAAATCTATATTCATGTAATCAATTACCCTTTGACCATGCCTGACGATTCACGAACAATTATGTGTAAATAGATATGTATGAACATATACATATGTGTGATTATTAAATTAAGAAATATTAATGAAACATTAAACGTTTCATTAATATGAGAATAAGTTACGAAGTCTATTATATGGCTTGAGAACATTAACAAAGTATTAGATATATAATACTTTACATAAACTAGTTTGTTTCGATATTTGTTCAATATAATTATTGATGGAATTAAAAGATAATATCATATGATTGAATTATCAGATACATTGAATTATGATTACGAGTCTCTGCCATGAGGTCCACTTTGAATTAGGAAACCCTTACTTTTAACAGTATTTGGAATAATTGGTAAAGTGATTTACAAGTAAGAACAAAAGTGTCATTAACGAGAATTAGTCAAAAGTTAGTGGAGATTCCTGTTTAACTTTCAATACATGCTTTACAATGATTGTCTCGTGTCTTTTGGTAAGATAATGATTATTTTTCATAATATCGAAAGCGTTTTACGATATAGATAAAACCTTTTTAAAGGATGATTTGGAATATAACTATTTTTGGAAAACCAAATTTATAAGTACTCGATTTAGTTTCAAGCGTACAAAACGTTTTCAGTTTAAAAAGAACTTTATTATTAAAACGTATATAACTTTTATAAATATCTAGAACCACTTTTGACAACTCATTACTTAACCAGTATGATTAAGATAACGATATTTATATTTTATTTTATTAAATATATATAACGATTTAAATTAATATTATATATATATTTATATGCGTATTATACGTACTTAGTTTTATACTTTTACTATACTTAAACTTTACATTTACTTTATTTTTACTTTACTTTAACTTTAATAATTCACTTTAATAATTCACTTTAATAATTCATACTTTAATAATTCACTTTAATAATTTATACTTTAATAATTCACTTTAATAATTCATACTTTAATAATTCACTTTAATAATTCATACTTTAATAATTCACTTTAATAATTCAAAAATCTATTATAAATAGAATTCAATAGGTTTAATTATTTCATAGAAACTTGAAAATATTTTTCTCTAAACTCTCTCAATCGATTTACATATATATATATATATATATATATATATATATATATATATATATATATATATATATATATATATATATATATACTCCCTATTATTTCAAGATATTATTAGTATACATAAAATATTACGACGGAGTGCTGTCTGAGTGATTTCGAAATTATTTTTCGAGCGGGATAGAGATAAGGAAATTATGGGTTATAGCTATGGAGGTTATGGGTATGGTTCGGGAGTATTGCCCGTGAGTCAAACTAGTGTTTATCATCTCCGTTGTGTCTACGTACATTTCCTGCAATATTGAATCTCAATATTGATACGTGAGTACTCCTAATTTAATTTTTACATACTAATAGTGTATCCCTGACTAGTGCTCGAGAAAATAGGATTATACATGCTTGTACCTTTGATATTGCCCTTAGATAGGTTATGTTAAATCTTGAATTAGTTACGCCTACAGTTGAGATAAGGTATAAGGTATGCATGTCGTTGGAAAGCTGGCGAAAAATTAAGAACTTTTCCTTTAGATACCGAATGGTTTTGACGGATGGATTAGAAGTTATAGTCAATTGAATTTTCGTATTATTATTAAAAATGATTATTATTATCGTCGTCATTATCGTCGTTCTAGTTTTATCTAATTATTATTATTATTACTTATAATTATTATTATTATTATTATTATTATTATTATTATTTTTATCATTACTATTATTATCATTAGTATGAAAGCTGTCATTTTAACAAATTGTCATTTTAATAGAAATGTCATTGTTATTATAAAATATCATTATTATTAACATTTTAATTGAAATTACTATTGTAAAGTTAACAAGTATCGTAAATATTAAAGTTATCATTATCATTTTATCATATTACCATTTTTAGTAAATTTAAATATTGATATTTTATTAATAGAATAATAATAATTATTATTACCAAATAATACAACTTTTTATTTAATATTAATATAGATATTATTTTATCAAATAAATGTGTAATACAAACATATTTTACTACGTGTAATAAAATTACATTAATAATACCCATCATGTTATCTTTATGATATTAAATAAATTTTATAAATTTTATCACTTAATATATATAAAAGTATAATTTATTATATAAATGTTAATATAAAATTTTACGTATTAATAAATGAATTATATTATTTACTCTAATATTTTTTAAAAAAAATATAAAACGACGATATTTGAATTGTATAATAATCATGTATAAATTTTGGAAATCATTTTGAGTCAAATTGACTTTTGTTAACCTTTGCATATTAGTCTCGAGCATTAGGATTGTGATACACTATGACTTGACTTAATTGTTAGACAAATATTGACCAACATATAAATATATATAATTAATTTAGGTTCGTGAATCCAAGGCCAACCTTACACTTGTTCAATGATGCTATATGTATTTTTACTACAAAATACAGTATGGTGAGTTTCATTTGCTCCCTTTTTAAATGCTTTTGCATTATATATTTTTGGGACTGAGAATGCATGCGTAACTTTTACAAATGTTTTACAAAATAAGCACAAGTTCATGAAACTACATTCTACGACTGATGTATTTAGGACTGATGTATTATTGTGTTTACCGGATATCCGAAGAGATCTTAATTATGTGACCTGTATATCATTATTATTGAATTCCAGTCGCTCCAGCGTATGAATGATTCTTATTTTGCAGTTGTAATGATCCTGCACATTTAATTAAATGAAATCTTGTGGCTTATTAAACATTATGATTATCATATAAAAATTAAACTTATGAACTCACCAACCTTTTGGTTGACACTTGAAAGCATGTTTATTCTCAGGTATGAAAGAAATCTTCCGCTATGCATTAGCTCATATTTGAGACATTACTTGGAGTCATTCATGACATATTTCAAAAGACGTTGCATTCGAGTCGTCGAGTTCATCAAGATTATTACTAAATCAATTGTAGTTGGATATATTATGAAATGGTATGCATTCCGTCAACTTTCGATGAAATGAAAGTTTGTCTTTTAAAAACGAATGCAATATTTGTAAAATGTATCATATAGAGGTCAAGTACCTCGCGATGTAATCAACTATTGTGAATCGTTTATAATGTATATGAACGGGTCCTTTCACCAACATTGGTAACAAAACTCGTAGATGTTTACTCTCATGCATAAGAAGAATCATTTTTGGAGTATTCATATGAATCTGAAAAACACATGCTATAATTCTGAACCGACATAGAAAATGAACTTGCTGGAGTATCAATTACATGGTTAGCTATACTTTATCATATCCCTACTATATATGTAAAACCATGTTAAAGTTAACAATTGTTTAGGATAAAGAGAATTACAAGTTGCAAGTGTTTTATACTTGGAATCAAATAGTCACATGACTTCAAACATTAAAAAGTTCTGGCAACTAAAGGTAAGCAGCTGTAAAACGAAAAATATTAGAGTCGATTAACATAAGTTTAGTTAGCCGAATAAGCTACTGATAAGATGGAGACTGAAAGTGTAAACACTTTTTGGCTAAAGTTTCTAAGATTATCGTACTTAATTTGATGGACAATGTAATCGACGGCATTATAAGGAAGGCTTTTTAACCCAAACGAACTTCTACTTTCATTTTTATTACCAACAATTGAATAACAGAAATAAAATATATCACCTAAGACGACTAACTTAACACTCGCAAACCGAAACAGTAAAAGTGTATAGATCTAAAATTGCAAACAATGAAGATGGAAGCATTGTTTGGGACGTTAATTACTCTGACGAGGATAAGGTTGTTGCAACTCAATTAATGGATTTCAAACTTGGATGGTAATAATAATGCTAAAGCTTGACTAAGAATAAAAGGCCACTGCACATCAAGTAAGAGAAGAACTAAAAGATCACAAAAAGAGATATCACAACTTACTATGTTCAACCTTCGATTTTGTATGTGAATGAACAACATCGTGAGCAGACACCTAAGCCATCTCACAAAGGCGAGCAGATTGGATACTTGAAAGACTATTTTGTTGACTTTTGCGAAACAATCATACTCATACTCACACCACTTATAGAAGAACACAACATACCAGTAGATGAGGTACCACAACCTGTAACATCACCACCTAAAAACATACAATTGTTACAACTGAGAAATCTAACTAAATAACTTATAAAACTCACAACTTGCCAATTTTTACCGTCGATTTTTCATTTGACAAATGAACATTCTTAGAAGATGATTCATCAGATTATAAGTAATGGGAACAATCACATAACCACTACCCCTCATTATATTCCTCCTATTTAATACGTTTGGGTAAAAGAAGGTAGAATGAACATTTATCAAGTAAACCTTTTTTAATTTTTTCCCTATTCTTAGTCGTCATAATCTCAAAAAACAATACTGGGTAAACAACTGAAATCAATTACCAGAAAGTATATTCAGAGTATCCAACGTCTATCATAAAATCCACATAAAATCAGCATGTTACCTTCAGTGACAATAGGAGGATTCATCGATGTTGGAAACCGAATATCGAAAAACCAACATCTGCAAGCATATTCAGTATACAATAAGAACAAACAACCAATATTGATCATCAAAGAGAACAATTATAAAACTAACAAATACATACCTACATAATTAGAAGCATCACCCAACCGCACATTGTCGTCGTTACGGGCGCAAGCCTCTCGGAAGTGGAGGTAAACTAAAACCCAAATATAAACAAACATCAGACCTAAAATTTCATACATTCAACTAAAATACAAATGTAACTAAGAAAATTTAATCAGATTATCAGCAAGTGGGAATGCATTAGATATAGAAAATAAATTATGAAAATATCAAACAATCAAGAAAGTAGTAATACGTGCTGACGATACTGATTAACAATAAGAACATGTAAAAGACACAAAACAAACTACAATTGCGATGGTAAGAATCGTTCATCTACAATAAATAATCGGAAGCAATGGTAAGAATCGTCCTAATTGCTTCAACAAAACTCCACTTTTGAGTATAATTCGTAGCACAAGATATAATGTTTTAATGAATGTAGCTGAAAATCAAGTACTAAATAAAATATCACAATATAAATTCAGATTAAACATTACTTTAAGTAGGCCAGAAATTGTTTAAGGTCCATGAGTATTTCTTATTTGAAGCTATTGAATATCTGGTAGTTGTATCCACATTAGCTGTATCAACATGGGTATTTCCAATTCGATTTTCATAATAATATTATGAAGTTACAGTCCCTAAAATCAAATAACCTAATGATTAATTTAGGATGTTATATCAGAACCTGGAGATCAAAATTCGAATCCGAATCTTGAACTGAACCTGAAACCCTAACTTCATCTACCACCACGTTGCAATCGTTCGTGCAATCTCTTGGGATTTTGTGGAAACCCTGGTAATTGCTTTGTGTTTGATTTAATGAAACCCCTACTTTTGTTACAAAGTACCGTGTTTTTATTATTAGAAGGGTATTTTAGTGGATGTAAAATTGATTTATTAGCTAATTTTTTTAGTGGATGATTAAGGACTGTTGGATCAAGGGGTATTATAATGTAATTTTCTAATCTAATGGTGATTAAAGGGTTTTGAAAATATTTATTAACTAATCGTGACTCTCTTTTAATGTATAATATAGTGATATTTACTTCAAATTTATAATTTATCCCCTCACATTTGGTATCTAATTGTAATTTTATCAGAAGTATAAAAGATAATTTCAGGAGTATAAACGATAATTTCACTATTTAATATAAACTCACTAAACAAAACTCACCAAATTTTTTGATGGGATTTATCTTTTTGTTCGCCAAGAGTTAGGTACCACCGCCATCACCGTTCAACTTGAAATAATTTTACGAACTAAACTCAATAAATTGTATTCGACACGGAGCTTCGATGCACTACCAACGAATCATTTTTTTAGCAATAAATATGGAAGTGATTTGAATTTACAGTTTAAGTCCTTAGATTATTTATAAACAAACAAATATAACTATTATGATATTAATTATACATGACGACTCCCCTAAGTACTATTATTTTGCTGAAAGGACTAATAATTTTTCTAAAATTTTACTCGTGGTTTACACTTCCATGATAAATATTCAATCTACTCATATTTCTCCAAATATTACGCACTATATAATTTATATATAATTAAAAATATATTAATAGTGAGAAAAAATTGTAGACATTAAGTTATTAACATCACCCAAAACCACTTTTAAAGTTTGTCAACACCAAAAACTCTTAAACTCAAACAAACTTTTAAAATTTGTCAACATCACGGGCTCTTAAACTCAATAGAGCTTTTAAAATTTGTCAGCACCACAAGCTCTTAAACTCAAAAGAACTTTTAAAATTTGTCAATACAACGGGCTCTTAAATTTAAAAGAACTTCTAAAATTTGTCAACACCACGGGCTTTTAAACTCAAAAGAATTTTTAAAATTTGTCAACACCACGAGCTCTTAAATAATTCTTCTATTTTTTCTATTTTTAGTATCGCTATTTAAATACCAATATAAAATGTGAATTACATTTTTTGCACGATTTTTTATACACTCGTGCAACACACACACACACACACACACATATATATATATATATATATATATATATATATATATATATATATATATATATATATATATAAATTCCAGACTTTAATTGAGTAATTTGATCAAGTTTGTTAGCGTTTCGTGATCATATATTCAAAATTCCAGACTTTAATTCGGTGATTTGATCAAGTTTTGATCAAAAACTTGGTGTTTAAAGGTTTTAACACAAATTTACTGAAATTTGTCATTTTACTAAAAAAAAAAATTCAATCACATGTGATTGGATTTCACATGCAGAATCACATGTGATTGAGTTTTACAATCACATGTGATTGACATTCAGAATCACATGTGATTTACTGAATGTCAAATCCAATCACATTTGATTGAAAAAAAAAAATTTCGAAAAAAATATTTTCAAAAAAAAATTTCGAAAAAAAATAAAATTTTTTTTTTTTGAAATTCTTTTTTTCGAAATTTTATTTTTCAATCACATGTTATTATCGCGCCACGTATCGCACTCTGATTGGTTTCTTGGATCTCAACTTAAAAGTTTGTCTCATTTGAATATTTCTCTTCGATACTAATATTTTCGATACAAATGTTATCAATAATAAAAATTTTTTTATTGTAATTGTATTATACATTTAATAAATATCAATATTAAAATTATTGACCACTAATCTATACAAATGTCATCACGGACCCATAAATGCACGTGCTTATAAAAACTAGTATAGATACATACAACAAAAAATTGACCGGGCGACCTAAACAAACATTTAGGTTAGGATTTTCCCCTTTTCCTCTTTCTAACATTTAGGTTAGATTTCCACCACATAAAAAAAACCCTAGAATCAATCGACAACAGCGGCGAATCTCTTCTTCAATCAAATAAACTTTTATTCAGCATGAAAACTCGCGGGTATACTAATCAATAAAACTATTTTGTTACTCTCATATTAATTTGTATATATCCAAATCTGAATCTTTCAATTGTTTACGGTTGATTGTAATTTTGTTGTTTTGAAATATAGTGGCTTATCCAGGAAGCGTAGTTCTTATAGCAATGAGTTTATCCTCAAATTGGTAAGCCTTCTTCGTGTTGTATTAATTTCATGGATAATAATTTTGTTTATGTTATTATTATTATTATGCTTATCATCATCATCATCATCATCGTAATCATCATATACGTTATAAAGTTTGTGTTTACCATTTATCTGCTTGATTTGGTCTAGGGTTATTGATGGTTTCCAACCAGCATCTGTTTTAAAGTCTTAATTTCTCATTTACAATACGCGGATGACAAAATTTTTAATAAGCATAATTTTAGTGATCTGATGAAGCTCCTCAAATGCTTCGAGAATGTGTCGGGTCTCAAAATTAATTACCATAAAAGTTCATTATTCGGATTAGGGGTGGTAAAAGAAGAAGTTAAAAATTTGGCCAATAAAGTGGGTTGTAAAGTTGGTGGAATTCCCCTTTTCTCACGTAGGTCTTCCTATTGGCCGGAATATGAATAGGGTGGAAACCCGTGATTGATAAGTTTAACTCAAAACTCACAGGATTGGAAGGCTCGAACGGTTTCAATTAAATAATTGTTCTATTAAGCTTTTCTATTAATATTTAATATATAGTAGAGATAGAGATTATTATTATAATTATAATTATAATTATAATTATAATTATAATTATAATTATGCTTATCATCATCATCATCATCATCATCATCATCATTGTAATCATCATATATGTTTTAAAGTTTGTGTTCACCATTTATCTGTCTGATTTGGTCTAGGGTTATTTGATTGTTTCCAACTAGCATCTGTTTTAGTTTTATTCAGCCTCATGAATCCTAAAAGTTTCAGCCTAAAAAGAAACAAGCTCCGTTGAAGTGTCAATATTCCATAGTTGGTGTATACAACAATAAAGGTCTTTCTAAGTTTGTTAACTGTTTTGTTGTTGTTTTTCGGCGATGTCTTGTAAAGGTTATCCCTTCTTTGTGTGCACTCATAGAAAGTTGACTGTTTGCTATGTTTTATTCCCTTGAGCAATTTAAAGATTTAAATTCCAGCATATGCGTTCCTGATTTTGTTTTATTCCCTTTAACAAAGGAGTTAAATTCCAGTATATGATGGCTTATCTTTCATGATTCTCTGATGGCATTGATAAATTAGGTGAACAAGGTAACTGCAGAAAAGGCTGAAAAAAAAAGAGACAAAAAAAGAGACAGGATGATTTTTGGTATGATTTTCCTTTCTAATCGATCAACCTAGTCTTATTGATTGATTGCCATATCACAGTTTGTAATTATAATTAATATTAGTATTAATTATTATTATTATATAATTATATATATATTGTTTTTTTTTTTTTTTTTTTTTTTTGGGTAGGGGAGGGACCTATGAAAATTCCAAGGGATTTGTATGACCTCATTAAGGAAGCGGTTCAACATAGGAGACGTTTTAAGTCACATCCAGATAACCAGAGTTATAAAGACGCTGTGCTTGGTGCTGAATATGATATTGAGGTTGTTAGTGACATGTATAAGGGAGATGATCTGCCACGTAAATGGAAATAGTATGTTTGAATTCAATCAAGGGCTCTTATATATATATATATATATATATATATATATATATATATATATATATATATATATATATATATATATAGCTTTCGAGTCTAATTGATTGATTATATATCAAATCAAGTATTTATCTTTGTAACTATTCATACATACATACAACATTATATATTACCCATTTCTTGCAGTGACCCGGACATTGCGCAGAACCTTGTAGAAAATAACCGTCTTGTTCCAGTGGAATATAAGGATACAGTTACTTATGCAAAGATAAATGGTGTGCATCTTTAATTTATTTTAATTTATTTATCTATTTTTTTTTTTTTTTTTTTTTTGCCATGTTCTTATATTTATGTACAATATTGCGCTATGGAAAAAAATTAATACCTCGTGAATGATGATAACTTAACTTGGTAACAGAACCGCCGAGGGAGATTGAGATTCCAGAAACACGTTTCGTTCACTTAAATGAGAGAGAGAAGACGATATGGCTGGATTTCAAAAAGTTCGCTAATAGGCCGGTATATATGCCTAAGATTTTCTCATCCCTTTTATTTATTTATCTATTTATTTATATCATCTACACATCTATCCCCGGGGGCTCCACACATGTTCACAGCAAGTACTTTTAATTTATTTTATATTTGCCTTTGACACCCTACACACGTGGCTCAGTTATCTTTTGGCTCCTTGTCATTTGATCTTGGGGGGAATTTACCAATGAAATTTCGTCTTCTATTGTAGCGGTACGAACTCAGAAGCAATCCTAAAAGAAAAATAAGCGATCATCATCTCCGGGGTCATGCAAATGAATTAAGGTTGCTTCAAATTGATCATCCGATGGCTATTCTTGTTGGCAACTTTGCCGTTGATACCTTCAACAAGGCCTATCAGTTGGTACGTATGTGTGGTTTCTTTAATTATCCTAGGTGGTTAGTTTTACTAATTATTATTATTATTATTATTATTATTATTATTATTATTATTATTATTATTATTATTATTATTATTATTATTATTATTATTATTATTAGCAAATTTATTTATTATATATGGTTGTTAGCTTGTCAACGAGAATCAACACAAGCGCATCGATCCTACCGAGTTTATCAAGTGCGAATATAAAATTAGTTTTGGGTACTTCCGCGAGTATTTCTTCTACATGACAATAAAGGCTGTTGAAAAGGGGAAGGAAGGCTTGTATGAAACTAAAGTTATATGTGATATGTTTGACGGTAACAGATCACTGAGCAGGTTTATTCTCTCTAAACCAACACCAGGTATGTGATTATTTGGTTGCTTCAAGTCTCAATAAGATAAGAAAAACATATATAGTTTTTGTAATCGTGTTTATTTACTTACTACTAACATATATAAGTAGCTAGTTTTTAACAAAATTTGCCTTTTTCTTCTTCTTCTTCTTCTTATATATAAAATTTCACAAAAATTGCTTGAAACTAATAAGAAATTTAAAAGGCTTTTAATTCCACCTTATTTTTTTTTTATTTTTTTTTTGAAAGGCTAATTCCACCTTATTTAATTAATTGATATATATATATATATATATATATATATATATATATATATATATATATATATATATATATATATATATATATATATATATATATATTATTTTATTTATTAATTAATATTAATATATGCATCTCCTTTCTTCCATCCTATGGTCTCTTTCCGTTTGATCTTGCATCTTATAAAGAAAACACCGATGAGAGTTCATCTAAATCTGAGGATGAGGGTGATTATGAGGATTATGGTGAGGGACATAGTAGTTCATCTGAATCTGAGGATGAGCGTGATTATGTACCTGAACCTGAATTTATGTGTACCGGGATGAGGCGTAGGCTTAAGGACGCCACTTGTAAGGGTTACGACTTCATCTGCCCGTATCGGTATGGTATGTACTTGAAGGCCTTTCTTTCTTTTTTTTCTTTCTTTCTTTGTGTGTGTGTGTGTGTGTGTGTGTGTATATATATATATATATATATATATATATATATATATATATATATATATATGCCTTTTATCAAGTATGTATGTATGTATGTATGTATGTAAGTTAGTTTAATCTAGTTTATTCTTTACTTTTCAGCATTCGAAGCTCCTTAGTTCTGCCAAGCTTGTGGTGATGTGATATGGATGGGTTTCGAAGATGGTTTTATATTTATATATCTACTTATATTATATTTTTATATATATATATATAGGGAATACTAAAGAAACCCACTTTAACCAGTATATTTTGTGTTATTCCTCACTCACGTTTTGAGGCTGTTTGAACCAGTATATTCGTGAAATTTGTGTGGTTAAGCAAGTTAACGAATGATCAACCGGTGCTTGTAGTTAAGCAAGTCAACGAATCCCGTCCATTGTATTTAATCAACTAGTGCACTTCTTAATAACTGAGCGTCAACATTCGACGGGCTTAAATCCAATTGTAAGTTGAGTACTTTTTGTTTTGATTATATATCTACTTTATTTAAGATAATGGGTCTAAACTCTAAACTAATGATTTACAAAAACCAGTTCAGTTCAAGTTCGAATCTGGTTACAACCTAATTAAATTTGGTTTAGATCCGGAAAAAAATGCCGTTATTTAAGGATCCTCTTGAACCGGTTTTTTGTCGCATTTGGTTTTGAATTTTCTTTTGGTTTCTTTTCGGATCTTATTTTTTTTTTGTTTTAATCACTAAACATGTGCGATAACATCTCGTGCAAAACAATTAGAGTCTGACTAAAGATGACATGATATATAGTATATCTTTTCACTATTCACACACATTTGTAGCCGTACAAATACTACAGGTTGAATCGACATACATAAGAGGTACTTTTGTTATTATACTACATAAAGCATGATATTCAACAACTATGAAGCTCTTTGCTTTCACAAATATGTTAGTGTTGATTGTCTGGTTGTCCGTATTTGATGCATTGTATCTAAAGTGTTTGTATGTATCGAGGATAAAAAATTGCACTTCGCTGCGGAGTAGTTTTGGTCAGTTAATGGTTGTTTAACTGTACGTTTTAAAAAATGGTTAATGGTCGTTTTTGGGTGGTTTTGTTTGATTAATTTAATATATTTAAAGGATTTTTCTAAACATAGCCCTTAGGGCTATCTTTGAGAAAATACTCAGATGCATGAGTACATCTTTTCTAGGAAGGTAGTTTTATGCAAGGTAATGAGGTGGTTATTAGCATGTTACAAGTCAATAATGCATGTCCTAGAAGTTTAAACATAATCCTTAGGACTATCTTTAGAAAAATCCATTTTTAAAAAATGGCTAACGGTTGGTTAAATAAAGGTTAAAAAAAGAAATTGAAGTAAAAAAAGTTGTAAAAAAGTAACGGAAAAAAGTTTAAAAAATAATAATATTGGCTTACTAAATTACCCACAAAGTTGGGCGTATTTACATTTACGTTATTATAAATAGTGTATGTCTTATCACAGAGAGTTTTTGTTATAAATTAATTTGTCAAAAAGTATGTATATAATATTAGTGATATTTTTATCCCAAAAAATCGGTTCGAATCCGGTTTTCTTCGGAACCAGATTAAATTTGGTTTAGATCCGGTAAAAATCCGGTTGTTTACAAGCCGTTAGATGCGAATCTTTAGAACCGTTCTTCGTTGGATCCGGTTTTGGATTTTCTTTCGGTTTCTTTTCGGATCTTTTTTTTTATATATGTCACCACCAGACTATACATGTGGGATAACATCTTGTTTAAAACAATTTGAGTTTGTCTAAAAGATGAGATAGATGATATATAGTATCTTTTCGCTCATCAAACACACTTGTACAATCGTACCCATAGAGATACTACAGTTTCAATTGATAACCATAAGGAGATACTTCTTTCTTATATATTATATAAGAAAATTTTAATACATCAGTCTTTTTAAAAATTTCTAGCTGTCAAAACATACACCCTTAGTCCTTAGATGCAAAATTTGTCTTTAATCTTAGCCTTTCAATAAATTTGATACGTATCTTCAAAACAAAAAACGTCACCCGTGTTTCAATTTGCAGTACAATCCTTTCTTCTAAATCATTCCTTATTTAATAACTGATCAAAAACGAATAGCAAATCAAACACGAGTCACGATGAAACCCTTACCCTTCTATAGATCGTTTTCATTTTATTTTATTTTTGCATCTATGAATATCAAGATATCACGATACATAAATGATTTTATAAATAAGAAAATAAAAAAAACTAATTCGATTTCTTGCCCTTATTCCTATAATTAATCATTCGATGTATATTACGTTTTAAAAGTATCAATGTTCTTATATTACTTGAAACACATAATGAAAATGGATCAAACCAAGCTACTAAAATTGATCAATCACAAAAAATTTCGTTGTGGAGGAGCGAATGGCGTGGGTTGAAATGTATTGTATGGCGTTATGTGCTTGGAAGGATACGGCATATAGAAAAGTAGCCGCAACGGTGGGGAGGTTTATGTTTTGTGACCACACAGCAGGCACATATATTGGGATGGCTAGGATGTGTATCTCTACGAAATTCAGAAACCTCATTGACGAAGAGGTGTCAGTGATTATTAATGGTGTGTCTTTTACGGTGAATGTGAAAGGAGTGGGGTCTTGGAGAGTAAAATAGGAAGAAGGTGATGAGGATGACACGGATTCAGAGGTTTCTTAAATCCCTTCATATTTCGATGATGGGGATAAAAAGGATAAGGTGGTTATTGATGAAGAGGATGTACACCAAGTTGCATCGCCTAGTAAGAAAAACGAAGATAAAAGGAATACAAATGAGCAGGGTAATGGGGTTAAACCTCAACAAGCAGTAGATAGTGAGCATCCTACACCCAATAATAAAGTGAACAAGGAAGATAAGGCTAAAGTTGGTGATGGTTATTCATGTGTATTTTCTAAAGAATTGGACCAAATGGCTAAGGTAGGGGCAAAAGCGGGGTTCGATGAAAATAAGATTAGAGAGTTGTTGGCTGAGTTTATCGATCAATTAGGGGTGGTGTCTAATAGTCAATGAAGCTTCTATCAGTCAATATTAGGGGGAGTAAAAAGAGGTACAAAAGGGTTTGGGTAAAGGAAATGTGTTTTGCTAATAATATTCAATTTTTGGGGATTCAAGAATCTAAACTGGTGTCATTGGAACTCTTTCGTATCAAATCAATGTGGGGTAATTATACTTTTGATTATGCATGCTCGCTTTCTAGAGTTTTTTTCAGGAGTATTGAATTCTGTTTGGGATCCTAATTTCTTTATTAAAGAACGGGTGTGGTGCGATACTAACTTTATTATTGTGAAAGAAAGTGGACTTGTTCGAATGCGGTATTCTATATGGTGAATGTTTATGGTCCAAACGACCCCGTGAAAAAACGGTTACTATGGGACAGATTGTATAATTTTATTAACTCAAATGAAGGAGAATATGTTTTTTTTGGGGACTTCAACGAAGTTAGAGAGGAAGTGGAAAGATTTGGTTCGAACTATCATGTGGACGAGGCTTTGACTTTTAATATGTTTATTGGGAATACGGGTCTGGTAGATATCCCGTTGAGTGGAAGGAGATTCACATGGGTGAATAAAGCGGCTTCCAAAATGAGTCGTATTGACCGTGTTCTCATTTCTCCCAATGTGTTTGATATTTTTACAGATTAAAAGTTATCTACCTTAACACGAGGTTACCCTGATCATTTACCATTGTTATTACAAGACTTGAAGCTTGATTTTGGTCCTTCGCCTTTCAAGTGTTTCGATTCATGGTTTCTTTATGATGATTTTGATTCGGTAGTAAGCATCGCTGCTTCAGAAGTTATGGATAATTCCAATATATCTCTTCACGAGAAGATGAAGCATGTAAAGTCAAAAATCAAAGTTTGGATTAAAGTTAAAAAAACGAACGAGAAAACTAGGAAATCGCATACTATGGATCAGATTAATAAGATCGGAACAAATGGGCAAGCAGTAGATGAGGAGATAAATGAAAGATTGAATCTGGTGCATGAATTCGATAATATTCAAAAAGTTGAAGAGTTAGATGTTATACAACAAAGCCGTATTAAATGGGATGCGGAAGGGGACGAAAACTCACGATATTTTCACTGTTTACTTAAACAACACCGTAATGATCACATGATTAAAGGGATTTCAATCAATGGGGTTTGGGTTGTTAATCCAACTCTTATTAAACAAGCATTTTTTAATTTTTTTCTCCCAGAAATTTGAGGTGCAGAATGCATGTAGGCAAGCTCCACAATTTACTCTAGATTATGTGTTGTCTTTAGAGGAAGCTAATGATATGGAAAAGGAAATAACTGAAATGGAAGTAAAAAAGGCGATATGGGATTGTGGCAGTTACAAAGAGCCGAGTTCTGACGGATTCAATTTTGCGTTTATTAAAAGATATTGGGAGATTCTTAAAGACGAGTTGGTAAAAACAGTGATAGATGCTTTTGCATTGAAGAAGATGCCCAAAAGAAGCAGGGTCCGCGTTCTTCATCACTTTAATTCCTAAGGTAAAAATTCATTCATTTATTAAAGATTATAGACCTATATCTTTAGTTGGTATTATTTACAAGGTGATTACTAAGATTATGGCGTCTAGAATTGTGAAGGTGATAGATAAAATCATTTGTAAAGAACAATCCGCTTTTATTGCGGGTCGTCAAATATTAGATGGCCCATTTATTTTGAATGAAATTCTAGAGTGGTGCAAGAAGCGAAAAGAAAAATTGATGCTCTTCAAGATTGATTTTGATAAAGCATATGGCACGGTCCATTGGGAGTTCCTTGATTTTATGCTCAATACTCTCGGGTTCGGTTCTAATTGGCGAGCATGGGTGAGAATGATTCAACAATCTTCTCGGACATCTATTCTTGTCAATGGAAGTCCCACTAACGAATTCCCGGTTCGTAGAGGTTTGAGGCAAGGTGACCCGTTAAGCCCTTTCTTGTTTTTGATTATCATGGAAGGTCTTCATTTATGCATCAAAGAGAAAATTGTTGAAGGGGCGTTTCAAGGTGTTTCAATAGGTAACAATTTAACTCCGGTTTCTCATTTATTTTATGCGGATGATGTGGTTGTTATATCTAGTTGGAATAGAGAGAACTTGGAATATTTGTTACAAATTTTGGATAACTTTCATGCATATTCTGGTTTACAAATTGATATTGCTCCATTTATACATATTTATTACGCAATATCGACCTCATTTTACTCGGTTTTGATGATCGTTGGGGCTTTAGAATTGCTTTCCTGTGCCAAAGTGTCCACTCAAGGCAAAATGTCTAACTTGGTGTAAAATTGACCAAGAAATGCTCAAAAAGTGCAAAGAATTTGACAAGTGCAGGAAACAATACCAAGAGCGCCGCACGTTGAACAGGTGCGCCGCACCTAGCCGCCAAAAGCGCCACACCTCAAGTAAGAGCGGCGCAGTCACCAACGTTTTGTCTCAATTTCTTCACAGTGAGCAGAAGCGTCACACCTAAGGCCAAGAGCGCCGCTCCTACAGTTACAAGAGCGCCGCACCTAAGTCAACAACGCCGCACCAAAGCAAGCCAAGAGCGCCGCACCTGTGCTAAGAGCGCCGCACCTACCTGTGCTAAGAGCGCCGCACCTACTTCAAGAGCGGCGCTCCTGTCGCTGTTTCAACCCATTTTGCTCACCACTATAAATAGAATAAGATGGGTCATTTCAAGAGAGAGCTGCAGTTTTCACTCCGAAAAACACACACTAAACCCTAATTTTATCATCCATTAGAGTTTAAAGGTTAATTGGAGGAATCAAGCTCAAGTTTCATCTTCATTAGTGCTAGATCTATCTTTATTCATCAAATTGGGTTGTAATCTTAACTTTAATCTTTCTAGTTTTGAATCAATTAGTTGTAATCTTTACTTAATCTTCATTTAAGTTTAATCTTTGCTTGTAATCTTTGTTTTTCATCATCTATCTTTGAATCTTAGCCTGTAATCATTAACAATGGTGTTTATTGAAGTTTTCATGATTATTGTTAGTGTAATCTTTTCTATGAGTAGCTAAATCACTTGTGTTTGCTTATCTATGAATCTTTAATGCATGATGTGCCCTTAATCTATTGAATGGAAGTTGTTTTTGAATGAAAATACATGAGCTAGTGTTATTGAGTTAGCCATGAGGTCCATTGCTATGTTTGATATTGGTTTTACTTTGATTGCATGGATTGAGTAGCTCCTTAAGTGATTTTGGTAGTGAATCAATTTATGCTTCAACACCTTTGGTGATCTAGACAACTAGAATAGGAATTTCAAGTGATTGTGTTTCTAGGCTAGGTTGGTTTTCAATTGACCTTTGTTCATCATAGTGGTGTTTGACTATCTTAGGTGACTTTGATAGTTGGTTTTAAGTGATTTTAACCCTGGCATAATCTCAATAATCAACTCATACATTACTTGATCTAGTGTTGCTAAGCTTATGTGAATTCGCAAGGTAAAATTGGATTAAGAATATTTACTAGTTCAAACAACTTAAGTGATAACAATTTGGGGAAAACAAGGGCCATCTAAGCATCAAGAGGATTAGATAAGTGAACACTCTTCATCATATTGATTACTTCTCGTTACTTGTTACTTGTTTAGTTTAGTTTGTTAATTGCAAATTTAGGTAATTAGTCAAATCTCTCGCAAACCCCCCAATCAAAACAAAACCCCTAGGATAACTATTAGTTCCAAATACATAATCTAAGCCGCTCTCTCAGGACGAACTTGATAAGAATACTTGCATTAAGTACTATAGCAACCGGGTTTTTAAGTGCTCGATAGATTGTGCGTGCTTTTTGTGTTATTTGAATCTTGTATAAATTTGGGAAGTTATGTATGGTATATTCACGTCACGTCACACTTTCTTGGCGCCGCTGCCGGGGAGCGGTTAGCTAAGTTAGTTTGTGTATTTGGTGTAAGCTTTTAGTTATTCGATCCTTTTGTAAGGATTCGTCCTTACAAAAGTTACTTTTATTGTCTTTTATTTATTATTTTGTATTGGATAATCACTTGTGTTTTTGTTGTCTTGAAGGATTAGGTCTATTGGTGTATGATAAGAAGGTCCCGCAAGGATCAAGATTTCACACAACCATTTTCCGATCCGGAGAAACACATACACGGGGTTTATATGCGTAGAGAAAAATGGGAATTAAGGAAGAATTTTGAGGTTTTGCCATTCGGTTTGATAGAAATGGACGGAGAAGAAGAGGGTAATCTAAATGGTGTTCCTCCACCGGGTGTTAATGAAGTAGTTGCAAATGATCCAAATGACACTCCGATGTGGAATGTTAGAATGGTGGCACAAACGGTTGTGCCTTCGGCCATCACAAAACCACCAATCACGGCGGAAAATTGGAAGATCGAGTGTAACTTTTTCACAATGTTCAAGGATAGACTTTTTCGCGAGCTTATAGATGAAAACCCTTTTGATCACATGCAATATTTTAACGATATTTGTGATATCTACAAAAACAAGGATGTCACCGAGGATGCTTTTAAGCTAAGAGCATTCCCATTCATGCTTGATGGGGAAGCTAAGGCTTGGTTAAGGAACTTGCCATCGGATTCTATTAGATCTTTTCAAGATTTGAATGAAGCATTTATTAATCACTTTTTCCCACCTTCAAAGGTGGAGCGTTTAAGAATGGAAATTAATGGGTTCACGCAAAGGGGAGATGAGTCTTTGTATGATGCGTGGGTGCGTTTCAAGAAGTTATTAAGAGCTTGCCCACCGCATGGTTTAACCAAGAAGGAG
Organism: Rutidosis leptorrhynchoides; assembly: GCF_046630445.1. Lineage (NCBI taxonomy): Eukaryota > Viridiplantae > Streptophyta > Magnoliopsida > Asterales > Asteraceae > Rutidosis > Rutidosis leptorrhynchoides. The sequence continues at coordinate 465,461,526 of NC_092333.1, forward strand.
TACATCAATACGTTCTACCGGGGTACCAATTTTCAAACGAAGCAATACCTTGATTCATCTTCGGGTGGAGTGTTTATGTACAATTCTCCCAATGCGGCCGAAAAGTTACTAGAGGACATCGCGGTTAATACATATGAATGGGCACCTTCACCAAGAGATTTGGCGAGAAAGAATGTGGCTCAAGTGGAGAGTGAAGATGGGCAAGTTACCTTGGCAAGCTTGAATAACCAATTTCAATTATATGGGAAAGAATTGAAAAAGATACAACAAACACTAGTGGCTATGCAAGTAGGTTGTCAAAGGTGTGAAGGACCACACCTCACCAAAAATTGTCCCCGAGTTAATCAATGTACCCACATTGACTTGGATGACATTCCTATGAATTCGGAAGCTCATGTAAACTTTGTGAGCAACCAAAATTTTCAAAGAGGGGGAACTTCGAACCAAGGCAACAACTCTTATCAATCGAACAATAGCTACTACAATCCTAACCAAAAACAAGTATCATTCAACACTCAATCCAATACACCTCCCGGATTCTCCAACCAAAACCGAAACCAAGGATACAATTCCAACTATAACCAAAACCGCCAAAATAACTTCCAATCCCACAACCAACAAAGTTACAACAACCAATCTTACAACCCAAATTACCAAGGAAACCAAAGTTATCAAAACCAAGGTTATAGTCAACCTCAAAATAACCAAGGTTACAATCAACAACCGCAACAAACTCAACCAAATAACCAAGCTTCACAACCTTCTAAAAGTCTAGAGGAACTTATGCAAACTTATATCAAGAAGGTGGAATCGACCGAAGCGCTATTATTAAAGGAAAATGAGTTCTTAAAGCAATAAATTCGGCACAACCAAGCCTCATTCCAAAATCTTGAGAGCACCGTGGGGAGACTTTCAAGTCAAGTTGCCGAAAGACCTCAAGGAACCTTACCATCCAACACTCAAGTTAACCCAAGCACCAATTATAACAACCACCGGAATAATCAAAATAACAACAACACCACTAGAGTTATTCCAATAGAAAGCAACACTACCAATCAAAATGCCAACCAAGCAAGCTCTTCAAATCCTAACAACAATTATGCTCAAGTGAATTCTATTTCTTCAACGGAAGAGGAGGGGGAATCGAATCTCCTCAAGTCTTTGCAATTGACCTTGATGAAGGAGAGTTTGATTTGGACGGAGCTTTAGACATGGATACCATGGATCTTGGTGTGTTCAAGTTTTCGGATGATTCGACCGAGGCGGAATTCATTCCCTTTCAAGTAAAAAGTGTTATGACAATGGAAACTACCGGGTTGATATGCAAGAGTCTAGAGGGTGAATTGAAGTAGGTTGAATTGGGTGACTTGGAGAAAAGTGATACGGTAGAAAGCATCTTGGATATTAAAGCACAAAGCTAGAGCGTTGAGGTACTCAAGCCATCAATTGAAGGAAACAAGAAAACACCCGTATCCAAACCTCAAACATTACCTCCTACACATATAAAGGATGTGGATTGTAAGTTGACCCAAGATGAAAACCGTAATATTTATGTCAAACTTCCCTTGGCGGAAGTGCTTGAAAACATGCCCAATTATGGGAAATTCTTGAAAGCACTTATGGCCAAGAAGGGAGAAGTTGAACAAGCATCCACCACTTTCTTGCTTAAGGAGTGTGATGGAATTTTGAAAAAGCAAAACCTACCAACTAAAATGGGCGATCCCGGACCATTTTTAATACCATGCAAAGTAAACGGGTCGGAACCATTTACTTCATTAGCCGACTCGGGGGCTAGCATAAATTTCATGCCCCTATCCATTTATAAAAAGCTTGGCCTAGGAGACCTTTCACCCACCAAAATGGGAGTGAAATTAATTGACCAATCAATTAACCCAAGTGTGGGGATCGCCGAAGACCTAATTGTTAAAGTTGGGAGCATGGAATTTCCAACCGACTTTGTAATTGTTGATATAAAGGAAGACCCGGTTGTACCCCTTGTATTAGGGAGGCCATTCTTGGCAACCACGGGTTCTTTCACGGGTTCTTTCACGGGTTCTTTCTTTGACTTTAGAACCAGAAAGTTGACCCTTAGAGACAAAGGGAAATGCGTAAGCATTAAGAGCAAAAGTGTTAAGTTACCAACAAAACCTTTGACCACACCACAAGTTGTTGCTAGTGTGCAATGTGCTACTAGCCCAAAACTAGTTGGTTCACCAACTAGAAGTGGTGGTTTGACTAGAAAAGTCTCAAGTAAGCTTAATCATAGAAATAACGCTATTGACAAATCGATATGGAAATTATATGGTCAAATTCATCATGTCTCATCTCAAAAGGATGAGAAGTTGAGAAAATGTTTAGTTTCAAACTTGTCAAAGCAGGAAAAATGCAAGCTTGAGGAATTGATCAAGGAAACCAAGGCGATTAATGATTGGATAATGTTGGTAATCAATGAAAGTGAAAAAGGTAACGGTTCACTTAGCTCAAGGGGTGGAGAGGTATACCACCCCGGAGTTAGCTAAGATCCACGTGGAAGTTGAGTCGGGTGATAGACTCGTTAAACAATTTCCACAATCTTGTTTATAGCTTTCTTTAATTGCATTGCATATAGGATTGTATTATATTTCTTTTTAGTAGTCATCATGCATTTAGATAAATTTCGTGCACTTTGTTAAAATGGAAAAATCCAAAAATAGTTTGTTAACATGGTCAAAATTTACTTAAAAAGAAGGAAATGCTGCTTCAGGCCCAAGTGCGGCGCACCTGGGGAAGGTGCGGCGCTCTTACCACTCAAGAGCGACGCTTCTGACTCAGGAGCGACGCTTTTTCATATGGTTTTGGAACAATTTTTGATCAGTAGCCAAGAGCGCCGCTCTCACCTCCAGGAGCGACGCTCTTGCTTGTCCAGGAGCGACGCTCTTAGTCTAACTGCGGCGCTTTTGGTGCAGGCAGGTGCGGCGCACCTGACCCAGGTGCGGCGCTCTTGCATCTGGTACTTAAACAATTTTAAACGGCCAAAACCCCATTTTTTCACACCCAACTCACTTTTTCTCTCAAATAGCGGCGCAATTACAACCCTAATCACCAAAATTCGACCCAATACTTCAAATTACATACATTTTCTTGCAAATCTTCATCATTTAACATGGGAAAAGTAAGAATCTTTCATTCTAATTCGTTCTTTAACATGATTTGAGTGATTTTTACAATTTTTTTCTATATGCTTAATTAGTAGATTATGCTTGAATAATGATGTTAATGTTCAATTTGTTGATGATTCTAGACTACATTGTTGTTGATTAACGTGTTTTGCATGATTTGTTACAACGATTTCAACTTTGAATTTCTAGGGTTCATCCAATTTGGGGTTTTAAAATTCGAACCAAATTAATGTGTTAGGTGTTGATATTGTTGCTTAATTGATAGTCTACCATGATAATCTTGCTTTGAATCCAACTTTTATGCTTGTATGATTTGATATTGCAAATTAGGGTTCATGAGCTAGGGTTTTGACTTGGTTTGACTAATTCGGGTTGTGGTTTTTGTTAATGTGCCTGCTTGCGGTATATTGTTATCATAACATGTAAAGTTGAAAAGATTTAATGATTACTCTTGTCTTAGTCAAATTTTTCACTAATTAGGCTTTGACTAGGGTTGACTTTTTGAAACTTTTTCATGTTGACTATGTTTGACCAAGAGGAACTTAATAGATAAATACAATGCATGCTTAGCTTATGATACCACATGTTGTTAACGAATCTTTTGCATGAGCTAAATGTGCAACTTTTTATAAGAATGTGGAAGTTTACTAAGTTGTTGCCCATGTTTGATCTCACTTGTTGTCATGACTTAATGCACTTGTTTTATTCATATTTGCTATTCACGCACATACCTTATATGATGGAACTAATTGTGAATTTTGGAAATCAACTTGGGAATTGTGGCATAAGATTGAAATTGAATTGTTATGAGCTAACTTGTATTTCTCCACAATGTTTTTCTTTGTTGCTTTGACATGCAGACTAATGTTCCAACACAATCACATGGCGGCTCAGGTAGCGGGAAGCGTCAAAAGATTATTGGGGTTAAGGGAAGGGGCAAAAGGCCCGCACAAGAAGTTGCAGACGCTGAGGATGAGGAAATGCCTCAGGTCTCCGAGGATGTTCAGAGGCTCTCTACGGACCCTTGGTTGCAAGCAATCTTAATTAACCCACGCTTCAGGGATGGTTTGACTATTAGGCTCAAAGATAAATTCTATGTTGGGAAAACGATTGATTGGACACTTTTAGACGAGGGTGGTTTCACGAATGAGATAGAAAAACTTTTTGAGGTTGAGTATGAACATATGAAGATCAATCCATGGGTCCCAATTTTAAGGTACAATGAGCCCATTTACCCTGTCCCTACCCTAGAGTTCGCCTCAACTTTAATTGTGAACTTCCATGTGTCAAGCATCACCGATCCAAGCTACATGAACTTCCAACTGGGGGGAAAACAAAGATCCATGAGCATGCTTCAATTTATTCGAGCCTTAGAAATTTATTCAGAGTTTAGGAATTCCGATGACCTTTGGGAATACCTTTCAATATGCCACATTCCAGTCCTCAACCCCGAAAACTTTAACTATCCTGCGTCCTGGAATGAAATCAGTAGTGGAGTTTTTGGCCCGGGCAAAACCGTGGCCAACACCCTTAGGAACCACGACTTTAGGACTATAGCTAGTTTTATCGCAAACACCGTCAACTACCGCTACAATAGCAACGAGAAGATGTCTTACCTTGATATTTGGCTTACTCACCAAATCTTCAAAAAGACACACATCCATGTCCCTCACGTAATTAACGACTATCTCTTTGACAAAACGGGGACAAAAGAGAAAAAGGGTACGGTTGGAGGTGTGTTTGTGACCAAGATTGCTAAGAGTTTAAGGATTGATCTTTCAAGGTTCACACCCATGAAAATGAATCAATTTAGCTATTCGGATTTCAAAGGGGGGAAAATTCTTAAGCGGGATATGAACAAAAATATGAGGAAATGGTTTAATTATGGTAGAGGCGAGGAAGAAGCGGAGGAAAGGGCTAGACGTGAAAGCATGCGGTCTCAAGGTCAAGGTAGTAGTGTTCCGAGTGAGTATGATCCCGAATGGATTGCAAACCAATTTGAGCAAATCAACATCAACCAACAAAATCAGGCATACGAGGCGACCTATAATTTTTCGGGGCTCCGTGCGGTTTCACAATGGCAAGTCCATTGTAGTCAACTTAGCCATGCGGACCCAAATGCCCCACAACCATTTGTCCCCACGTATGACCCGTATGATCAACAACACCCGCAATCTCAACCGTTTATTGACTATGACCCAAACGAGGCGTATAGGAGGGCCGAGGAGTTTGCTTACTTTGAAAGCTTGAGGAACCAACAACCACAAGATCCAAATCAACAAACCATGCCGCCAAACTACTATGACTACCCGAATCCGGACCAAGCCGGAAGTTCTTACTCCGGAGGGTATAGTTGGTGGTAAATTCTATGGTTGTGTTCTCGCTCTCTTAACTCTTGTTTCAGTAAAAACTTATGGTGTTTGTTTGTTGGTGCAACTTTTTATTTAACTCGTTGGTTTGTAATAATCATGGGCGGACGGTTTGGGAGGAGACTTGAACAAATGTTTGAATGTCTTGGCGTGTTTGAAAACTATTTTGATTGTGGTTGAATGATCGAATTTGAATCCGGAGGGTATGTGATTCCCGGATAAAACAATTTTAATTTGGTGATGGTTTGTAATAATTAAGCACTATTCTAGGAACATGACGTTTATCTATGAATGTTTGTGTTTGATATCACTTGTTTATTCGAATTGTGCATGCATGTGGTGGTTATCATTGTTGTTATTTTGTGTTTGTGGTGATTATCGTTTGCTTGTGATATTGGTGACATAAATTGTTTGGTTGTGTGAATCGTCATGGAGATAGTTTTTGGTATACTTGCTTGATATTTTTGGATTATTGTGGGTTTATTGTGGGCGCTCATACTCACCCGAGTATAGCCCCACACATTTTTGTACCTTGTGAGCATACTTCAAATTGTAGGGAATGCCATATTCACTTGGCTCCTTCTTTTGGCTCAACTAAGGGTGCAACAACATGCAAGCAAATTTGGTGATTAAGTTTCTCGAATGGTGACGACAAAGATCGATTGATCTACTCCGGTTTTTATTTTCTCTTCTCTTCTCTATTCTATTTCGAAATGCCCCTCAATTTTCTAAAAATTCTTTCGTTTAATACAACGAGGGCATTGCATCAAACTAAATGTAGGGGGAAGAGTAAATCTCGGGTCATTTTGAACTTTTTCGAGTTGAACTTATCACATACGCTCTATAAATGCTAAAACTTGCATTGTTGATCAATTTTTGGAACAAGTTTTTAACCATTACATTAACCAACATCATAAACATCTAAAACGGTTAAAACTTGTGAATGTTTTTAAACTTTTTGGAAAAAGTAAAGTCTTTTTCCATTGTGCTTCAAATCTTTGGGGAAGTAAAGTCTTCCTTTATATTGGCAATTGTAACACCACGTGGAAGTAAAGTCTTTCACTTTCATGAGATTTTGTGCTTCAAATGTTAAACATCAAAAGAAAAAAATCAAATTTGTGCTTGAAAGTTAAAGTCTTTCATGCACATTGCTTCAAAAACCAAGTGTTTAAAGCTTCGTGCCTTAGCACTCCCGGATGACTCAAGTCCATCCATCTTGGTAGGGAGTAAAGTCTCCCGAATTTCGTACTACTTGGTGTGGGACACTTTCTAATCCACACCATTTCATATTGACATTGGTTGTTTCATCATTTCAAGATGGCTCAACCGATGTATCATACCGAGGGAAGAGGAGCCACCGTGCTTCAACGTGTGCTATCTTCTTGATGAAGAGCAATGGCTTCGTGCTAGTGTTGCTAGACAACACAACCCATAGCCAAAAGCTATGGCACCTTGTTGAGATTTCAACTAACGGAAAGGTAGTAGCTACTTCCTACCTTTTCTTAAAATAAGCATAAAAGCTTGTTATGTGGGAAATAGAAAAATCAAACACTTGGAAGTAAAGTCTTCCAAGTAATCTCGGGTACCAACCTTGAAAGTAAAGTCTTTCAAGTTAAGTTTTTGTTCCAAACTTGGGAGTTAAAGTCTCCCAAGTAAAGTTGTCTCATTTAGGGAGTAAAGTCTCTCTAACCGAGTGTTAAAGGTTTCATCTTTATCACTCGAGTGTGGTTCATACCCGCTCGTCAAGGAATTCAATTCCGCCCAAAAAAATTTTGGAATTGATGGATCTCTTATTTTGGCCACGTGGGGCCCCAATTCCACGAACCTCCTTCAATGCTTTCGCCCTACTATGAGAGAAACCATAGAGTTGTGATAGAAAGCTTGATGAGTGCCGTTCATCCTATGCCCGGATCGACCATAAAGATAGGGGTAACCAGTCCTCTACGCTTTGGCGCACCCACCTTAACCCTAAACTTGGAATTGACGGTATCATATTTTGGAATTGACGAAAAGTTAGATGTTTTGGGGGCATGGAGGTGGAAGAGGGATAGCCATCGCGGGGTTGATTGAAGGATCATATTTTTCGGGGCGTGTGCTTATTACTTGAAAGAATTCTTGGCGAACGGTAATTTTGATGATCTCTCATGACCCATTCCTAATTTGGGTACATTTTGTGATCTTTATGGTGATCTAAGCTTGTTGTCTATATTTCATATCACCTTGTTTGTATAGTGGTGAATGTGCTTATTTTGTGAATAGCGTTGATTTTTGGCTTGATTGATGGCTATCCCGCGAATCCTACATTATTGGTCAAGGTCAAGGAGGTCAAGGTGTTTATTGTAATAATCCTAAGGCTTGATGATTTAGTGTTTGATGGCCTCTTAGGTGATGTAGATTGATCTTGACCGGGGAATGATTGTTTCGGGTAGACCTAGGTATGAATTGTTGATTGATTTGGTGGTAATTGAAGACTATGGAGACGTTAATTCATGCTCAAGCCACTAGTAGAAGGAGATGAATAGGAGAATGCTTAGTCCTCGGCAATATTAAGAAGGTCTTGGAGTTCATGTTAGCCAACTAGTGCTCATTCTAAGAAGGTATCACTTATTGCCTACATTGCACTTTGGCTCTAATCATTAATCGTTTATTTGCTCCAAGCCTTGTTCTATTGATTTGCTTGCTTGAGGACAAGCAAGGTTCAAATGTAGGGGGTTTGATATTGCTCCATTTATACATATTTATTACGCAATATCGACCTCATTTTACTCGGTTTTGATGATCGTTGGGGCTTTAGAATTGCTTTCCTGTGCCAAAGTGTCCACTCAAGGCAAAATGCCTAACTTGGTGTAAAATTGACCAAGAAATGCTCAAAAAGTGCAAAGAATTTGACAAGTGCAGGAAACAGTACCAAGAGCGCCGCACCTTGAACAGGTGCGCAGCACCTAGTCGCCAAAAGCGCCGCACCTCAAGTAAGAGCGGCGCAGTCACCAACGTTTTGTCTCAATTTCTTCACAGTGAGCAGAAGCGTTGCACCTAAGGCCAAGAGCGCCGCTCCTACAGTTACAAGAGCGCCGCACCTAAGTCAACAACGCAGCACCAAAGCAAGCCAAGAGCGCCGCACCTGTGCTAAGAGCGCCACACCTACCTGTACTAAGAGCGCCGCACCTACTTCAAGAGCGGCGCTCCTGTCGCTGTTTCAACCCATTTTGCTCACCACTATAAATAGAATAAGATGGGTCATTTCAAGAGAGAGCTGCAGTTTCGACTCCGAAAAACACACACTAAACCCTAATTTCATCATCCATTAGAGTTTAAAGGTTAATTGGAGGAATCAAGCTCAAGTTTCATCTTCATTAGTGCTAGATCTATCTTTATTCATCAAATTGGGTTGTAATCTTAACTTTAATCTTTCTAATTTTGAATCAATTAGTTGTAATCTGTACTTAATCTTCATTTAAGTTTAATCTTTGCTTGTAATCTTTGTTTTTCATCATCTATCTTTGAATCTTAGCTTGTAATCATTAACAATGGTGTTTATTGAAGTTTTCATGATTATTGTTAGTGTAATCTTTGCTATGAGTAGCTAAATCACTTGTGTTTGCTTATCTATGAATCTTTAATGCATGATGTGCCCTTAATCTATTGAATGGAAGTTGTTTTTGAATGAAAATACATGAGCTAGTGTTATTGAGTTAGCCATGAGGTCCATTGCTATGTTTGATATTGGTTTTACTTTGATTACATGGATTGAGTAGCTCCTTAAGTGATTTTGGTAGTGAATCAATTTATGCTTCAACACCTTTGGTGATCTAGACAACTAGAATAGGAATTTCAAGTGATTGTGTTTCTAGGCTAGGTTGGTTTTCAATTGACCTTTGTTCATCATAGTGGTGTTTGACTATCTTAGGTGACTTTGATAGTTGAAGGGTTTTAAGTGATTTTAACCCGGGCATAATCTCAATAATCAACTCATACATTACTTGATCTAGTGTTGCTAAGCTTATGTGAATTCGCAAGGTAAAATTGGATTAAGAATATTTACTAGTTCAAACAACTTAAGTGATAACAATTTGGGGCAAACAAGGGCCATCTAAGCATAAAGAGGATTAGATAAGTGAACACTCTTCATCATATTGATTACTTCTCGTTACTTGTTACTTGTTACTTGTTTAGTTTAGTTTGTTAATTACAAATTTAGGTAATTAGTCAAATCTCTCGCAAACCCCCCAATCAAAACAAAACCCCTAGGATAACTATTAGTTCCAAATACATAATCTAAGCCGCTCTCTCAGGACGAACTTGATAAGAATACTTGCATTAAGTACTATAGCAACCGGGTTTTTAAGTGCTCGATAGATTGTGCGTGCTTTTTGTGATATTTGAATCTTGTATAAATTTGGGAAGTTATGTATGGTATATTCACGCCACGTCACAAATTAATATGAATAAGTCCACCTTACATGGTATGGGAGTTAATGATATGGAAATTGATATGCTCGTGGCTAGAGCAGGCTGTTCTAAAGGCGTAATGCCTTTCATGTATTTGGGGATCCCGTTGGGCACATCGATGAAACGTATTTCTAGTTGTCGGGTTTTATCGAAAAATTTAAAAAGAGGTTAGCGGGATGGCAAGCTAATTTGTTATCAATTGGTGGTCGATCAACATTAGTGAAAACGGTTCTAGGGTCGCTGGCCATATATTACTTTTCCATATAGTCGGTGAAAAACAATATCGAAAGCATGAGTTCTTCTTTTTTGGGGGTAGTTCAGAATTTAATAAAAAGATGCACTGGACACGGTGGGATCAAGTCTTGGCCTCTCGTGAAAATGGAGGTCTTGGTATTGGCGGTAGTCGTTCGTTTAACTATGCTCTATTACTAAAATAGCTATGGTATTTTTTTGCGGTACCGGAGTAGAAATGGGCATGTGTAATACGGGCTATATATGGTATAGATGGTGGGATGAGAGGAGATTTAAAAGGGACTGGCTCATGGCCTACTATTGTCAAGTTATTTCAGAAGCTTAAAATAGAAGGTAAGTTACCATCTAATGTTTTAAGAGTAAGCGTGGGGGATGGTAAAGACACTCGATTTTGTTATGATAATTGGTTAGGAGATAGGTCATTGGCTTCTAAATATAGTATATTGTTTCACCTAGAGGCTAATAAAATGTGCACTTTAGCCGATAGATTCGTTGAAGATGAGTGGAAATGGGATTGGAAAAGAGATGATATAGGCGCTAGAAATCGTGACATACTTCAACAACTTACTTCACATGTTGGGAATGTTGACTTGAGAGAGAACAAAGATGCTTGGGTTTGGTCGATGTCCGAAGATGGTAAGTTTCAAGTTGCTGGTACTCGGGTGCAACTGGACGAGTGCACACTACCAATGGCCGAAAATCATACTCGTTGGTCGAAAGAACTTCCTAGAAAAATAAATATATTCTTATGGAGAGTTGCTTGGAACCGGTTGCCGACAAGATTGAATTTTTTCATTAGAGGGATGGAGATTGAAGATATTGGATGTGCTATCTGTAATTGTAGCATAGAATCTCTTGATCATTTATTATTTGAATGTCCTCTTGCGTCCGATTTATGGAGGAGAGTAAAGATTTGGATCGGTATCGACATTCCCTTATGTAACTCGTGGCAAGAATGGTTAGAATGGTTCGACTCACTTCATATTTTGGCCGATTCAAAAATGCGGATGCACACTATTATTGCCTCACTTGTATGGCACATTTGGAGATTTCGAAACAACATGCTTTTTGGTACGCGGAGAATGAGGAAAGAAGTCCTTTTTGATTCTATTAATTTTTTTTTCTTTTGGTTGGTTAAAAAGTAGTAGTAAATGTAATTTGCGTTGGGATTCTTGGCAATTGATGCCTTTGTAATTGTTGTTGGATCCTCTCTAGTGCCTTACTAGGGGGGAGTCCCATTTTAATAAAATTTTGCTGTTCAAAAAAAAAAAAAAATTGATCAAAAACTTGTTTACTTTTTTTTTTTTTCATTTTGTGGGTAACATTGGCATTAAATGTGTATAGGGTCGGCATGTGTGCTCTTGAATGCATATTACCTTCAAAATTGATTTATTATGAATTTGGATTAGATTAGGTATTGTAATAATATAGTTTTTGTTATCATAGATATCACAGTAATTATTTATTCAAATGTAAAAATATATGGGAAGATACCATAAAACCCGGCCTCCACTAATTTACCATTTTGACCCACCCCACCCCACCCCACATAATTTCCCATTTAACTTGAAGAAACATACATGTTGCCAAAAACACCGAAGATGATAACTGAAAGTAAATTGATTAGACAAATGGGTCTAGTTTAGCAGTTTTGAAGAATTTGAGGAGTTTACAGAAGGTGTGGAAAGGCCATATCTTTGCATAAGCATATTGTTCCTCTGGCCACTCATGTAATTGACGGTCATCTGAAATGATAATAATAAAGATGATCATCCCAAAACAAGGTATTAATACATGAGTTGTTTTTTTATGACTCCAAAACCACACTTGAGACATGCATAGTTCTTGAACGATATTATAAATGAACCTTTGACGGGCCTAAATCAAATTGTATAAAATTAGTACTTCTTGTTTTGATGATATATCTACTTTATTTAAGATAATGGGACTATACAAGTGAAGTACAAAAACCGGATCCAAAAAAATCGTTTTGAATTCGGTTTTCTTCGGAACATACTTAAATTTGGTTTGGATCTGGAAAATCCTGTTAGATCCAGTTCATATAATTAGATCTGGATCCTCTTTCGTCGCATCTAGTTTTAGATTTTCTTTTGGTTTCTTTTCAGATCTGGTTTTTTTCACCATTAGACTATACATGTGGGATAACATCTTGTCCAAAACAATTTGAGTTTAACTAAAGATGACATGATATATAGTTTATCTTTTCGCCCATCGAACCCATTTGTTGTCAGTGGCAGGTGACATCCCAGCGTAAGGATTCGGCTTTCGAAGGTTACATGATATAATGTGGTGAGTGATTCCGTAAGAATCTCACTCTTCGTTAACCACGATTGCAGTTCGGTACGGTGCGTGTAGCGAGTGTTCATAGACTTGATGTGAGAAGATGACCGTGTTAATGGTTATGACAAAGTTGGAAGAGTATAAGCCTTGGTGTACCAAGCATCTCCTTAGGGATGAGTTAAAAGGTTAATAGGCTAGTTGTGCGACCTAGATGAATTGTGACTAGCGGGTGTCGCTAGAAAGTTGTGGGCGTTGATCTGTAAGGTTCTTGGAAATTCCGTGAATTCGAGTAGCCAGAAGACGCGGGACACCGAGAGTAGACCCCGTAAAGGTCGAGCTCTTGAGACTCGGTGGTAGTGAACGAAGTTGCATAACACTGCGCCAGGTGCCTTCTTATACCTGCTAGTGAAATGCTCCACTCCAATGGTGTGATTACTCTGTATTTGGGTACCGGTGAGAAACCCGAAGATACAACTGTGGTCTACTGCTGTATTTAGCGGGCGTTAGCGTTTGACCGATTTGAAGGATCGAGGTTCGAATACCTTGTTATAGGTCCGCAAAGAATCGTTGAGTATGACCAGCATCGAGACCGGTCATGTGGGTTATATAATGTCAAGATTTCATGAAATGTTATCACCTTGGTGGCAGGTGTACGGGATTAGAATCCTAAGTGGAGGATTAAGTACCGGAAATTTCGCAATAATCCCTATCTAGTAGACGTGATGGGCGAACGGGTGTCGCTTATTTAGGAAAGGAAGACTTCAATCGTCTTCGGAGAAGTCCCAAGTTGGACTTTTGAATAAACTGTGAAGGTATTTTTGCGATATGAGTTGGAATGGCGAAGTTCCCGAATGGCGGATACGAGAGATTTTGGAAAGCGTCAGGATGATTTCCGAATATTCCACGATTGAAAGGCGCGACGACGATGATTGTCGTGAATTGTTCTACTTTTAGGACGATTGTGAAGTGTATGGTACGAATTTGGATACTCAGTGTAGGAGCAAACGGTTGCTGTTTGAGTTATAAGGTGTGTAACGTAAATTTTCAACCCCAAATAAAGTTTGAGTTGATGTTTCAAAGCCTTACCATTTGAAAAATATCTTATTACGTTTCCAACGATATTTGATTCATCGAAAACGGAGTTACGGTCGAAAAGTTATGGCCAAAACAAGTTGCCGAAACCTGTTTTTGCTCGGCCACCAGTTCTGGTAGGTTGTAGCGGCGCTCCACCCTTTGGAGCGGCGCTCCGATTGCCTCTGATGCGTTTTTCAACATTTTTAAAGGGTTTAAATGAGGGGTATTATAGTCCTTTCATATATGGACGGATTTGGAGCCATGAAACTGATCCAAAACCTTATCCAACCTCATTTTCTTCCTCCTCACTCACATCCACTCACACACAAAACCCTAGAGAGAGAGGGTAGAGCTCTAGAGAGAGAAAGCTCGAATCGGGGAAGAAGAAGTGTGTTTCGGGTCAGGTCACAAGAGTTAACGTTGTTCTCCTTGTTCACGGCTACGTTGTGGGAGTGTTGGTAAGTTCTAACTCCAAGTTTTCATTATTTGATTTGATAATCAATTTGGGGTTTTAACTTGTATTTTATTGAGATAACCCAATTAGTTCATTAATGGAAGATTGGAACTAGTAATCGGGTTTATTGTTGATGTTGGCGAGTTTTGGGTTAGTGAGCGATTTAGCTTTGTTTAAAGCTTGTAAATGGTGTATAATCACCAGTATTAGTGATTATAGAAGTGTTGGAAACCATTTGAGTATATTTGGTTGACTAATTTTGTAATGAGCCAAAATTAGGGTTAGTTGGTGATTTTGGATCGATTTTCGATTATGTAAAGTTTATTAACTTATAAGTGTTAAGTTAAGAAGACAAACTTGAATTAAAAGTGTTTTGGTGTCGAAACTAGCAAACGTTGGAATTTGACTTTGTAAGGGTCAAAATGGGTTTTTTACGAAACTCGGGCTAGCGAGTGTTTAATGGCTAAGTGTGGTGTCTTTGGCTATTTCGGGAACGCGGGAACTAGTCTCGATAATTTTGGACCTTCGGGTAACATTAAAAGTGCAAAAAGGTGTATATTGCACTTTATGTCAATTTGGGCGGGTCAAGAGTCCAAGTGAGAGAATGGTTGATCAAACCTTTTGTAAAATGTGTTATTGGAACATAATCACAAGTTGATTGTGATTATGAGAAGTTCGGGTGAGTTTTGACTTAGTCAAAGTTAGTGCATGTGTAAATGGTCGAAGTTGAACTTATGGTGGTTTGAGTGTAGCTTAGGTGTAAAGCTTATTTGTTGTGAATCTCTTAGGTGATTTACTTTTGGACGATTATGAGCTCAAGCGTGATTGGCTCTTCAAGTAATCGAGGTGAGTCGAATAATTATACTTGTATGTATATAATGTATTTATTTGTGTAGGATACATATGTGTTGTTTATACCACCCATGAGTTAGTGATATATGTCGTTGTACACTAACGGTTGTTATGAACGGATATGTGTTGTTGTTACCGCCCAAGGGTTAGTGATATATGTCGTTGTACACTAACGGTTGTTATGAACGGATATGTGTTGTCGTTACCGCCCAAGGGTTAGTGATATATGTCGTTTTACACTAACGGTTGTTATGAACACCGATGGGAAATTCGAGTACCATCCCCGTGTGCGAATGGTTAACCATGGTTATGTGTTGCAGTGTAGCATATTATATTGTTCGAGTTATATATGCTATTGTTTGTGCTAGCTTGTGGTCTTGAAGTTTTAGCGTTATACTTTGCGATGGTATGCTATATAAATTGCTAGGTGGTACGAGGTAATTGTGTAAGTGATTGCAAGTAAGTAGGTTATATATGTATATGTATAATTATTGCATTCACTAAGCGTTTAGCTTACCCTCTCGTTGTTTACATTTTTATAAATTAGCGTGGAGGTGATGACTCGGGTAAGTGTGGGGACTAGTGGACTTGCGTAGTTTGCTTTAGAAGACGTACTGTTTGATTTGATTAGGATTGGGTAGCGTATCCCCAATCGCCATGCTCGGTCTATGCTTTGTATTAAACTAAAATGGGTCGAAATGGTCACTTTGTCGTAATTTGGGTCGATGTGGGCTCGGTGTTGTAAAACTCGATTTTATTGTGGAAAATTCTTAGTTTTACTTATATTGACGTGTTATGACAATTTGTTTCATTTAAAAGTGTTGAGAAACGTGTTTTACGAACGAGCATAAATAGAAAGTGGACAAGCCACTTTGGAGCGGCGCGCCCCTATATGGAGCGGCGCTCCATATGCCTGAAACTGGACTGTTTATAAAAAAAATTTGAAGTGTTTTCGGTTGGATAACGGGTTGGGTCGTTACAAGTGGTATCAGAGCCTGATCTAAGGGATTTAGGCGACTTGAGATAGATGCCTAGACTTAGACTTTATTGTGTGTGCGTGTTATGTGGGACTTGTAGGAGACGGGTCGGACCGGGATTGGTTAGTGCCTAGGTTTAGGTGAACTAACTTGGGATTAATTGTTCCTTATTGTGTTTGCAATCATCAAGCGAGATATACGTTGTACTAGCGAGTTAATGCGACGTGCTCGCGTAACAATGACTAGCTACTATTGTTACGGGTTCAGATCGTGTCAAACAAGCGATGTACGACGAATGTCAAGCAAGATGGGGCGATGTGGTATATGTATGTCGTTTCCTCTTCGTTTCATTGGTTAATCTATATGCATTATTTAGAATGAAGACGGAAGATGGAACCGGAGCGGACACGCCTACTCATGAAAGGAAGGATGAGCTAACGACGAGGGTTGAGGCCGTGTTTGAACAATATGTCTCCGTTTTCATCGAAAAAGTTAGAGAAGTAACCAAAGAGTTGGTTGAAGGACGAGTAACTGAAATGGTCCGAGACCAAGTGGTTAAAGTCGTAAGGGAAGATTTTGATAAGAGGTTTCCCAAGCCTCAAGTTGGTGGCGGTGAAGGAGTATTAGTGAGTTTTGAATCACATTCTCCGAAAACATTCGATCACTTTTCGGGTAAAGGGAAGTTTGAGTCACAAGGTGCTCCTAGTAAGAGGGCGAGAAGTACGCCCGAGGGTGTTGAAAATGTGAAGAAGAGTAGTAAGTGAGGTTATGGACCTACGTGCTATAATTGCGCACAAAAGGGTCATTTGTCACGTAGTTGCACAAATGCACCTCCTAAAAGTGAAATATGTTTTGAGTGTCGAAAAGATGGACACCGAAGGTCTGAGTGTCCTGAGTTGTTTTATGATCAAGGTAAAGGTGTAATTGAGATCATGGGTAGCATGGAGAAGGGAGTGTCAGAATCCAGTACGTCTAGATGTTACAATTATGGGCAAAGGGGACATAAGTCTCGTGAATGTCCGTCGGGTGAGCTTGTATGTTTTAAGTGTCGAAAGGAAGGGCACCAAAATTCCAAGTGTCCCGAGTTGGTTGGTAATCAGACTAAAAAGTTAGGAGGATTTGTGCCTACATGTTTTAAGTGTGGAGGTCGAGGTCATTTGGCACGGGATTGTACGGGTGTACCTCTAAGAGCGATCAAGTGCTTCATTTGCCGGAAGGAGGGACACCGAATGTCAGAGTGTTCCGAATCATTTGACGATCAGGTTAGGAGGTTAGAGCGCGACTATTTGATGGATATTGAAGCGCAGAAGTCCAACAATGTAGTTTCAGGTACTTTCGTTTTTCGATACAAATATGCCTTATTATTATTTGTTGTGTGCCGATGGATTCGGTTATGAATTTAGAGACTTAAATCTCGTTTCGATCTAGTTAGTCTCGAGTAAGCGTATATTTCATTAGTACCCTTATAGGCCACTAGGGTAGCGCTAGAGTCGTTGACTCGTGAGAGTTGACCTGGGTCGAAGGCATTGTGTAAATACGTAGTATAGTTATGGGTAGCATTCCTAATGGAATTACCCCACATTGACTATTGGATGGACAAACGAAGGGCGTAAGACTTAATCCTTCTAAGCATTCCTTGGCATTGAGTAAAGGGTTGGTTTTACCGACCTACATAAATGGGATTTAGTGTTTAGTTGATAACGAGTGCACGTTGTGGTGTCGGAAGTTGAAGAACCGTAAGGTTCATAGGTTGGTTATGATTGAAGTCATTTATCGTGAGACTGGTAGCATCGGACGAATGGAATAGTGTGACGTGGCATACGAATCGTGAGATACTAGACTGGTAAATTTCATCACCCTAACGAGATGGATGTGCAAGATTGTCGGGGATGCGGACACGGACTTGATGGTTGAACAACTCAAGGACAGTGTTTGATGGCGAAGATGTGAGTAACGCAATTGTTATAATAACATCGTTCACTCTTTTTCTAGAAGATAAGCATAGGTGTATTGTCTGTCGGACAATTTCGGGCACAACGGGTCGAATGAACCTACTGGTTGGAAAAGTCTACCCTGCGGGTAGCGGTGTTCTTGATATACAAAGTACGAGTTATGTTGACGTTAGGTCGTTACTTAATTGATGCCAACGGAGGAAAATGGGCGTCAGTTTTATGGTGAAACGAATTCGCGAGAGTTCGTGGGCTATGATTGATGAGGAGATTGGTCGTATAGGTCGGTGTGTTGTGCGAATCACGGGTTATAAAGAATGGCCGACTCCAGTTGAGATTAATCTCCAAAAATAATTTCGTGCACCTCAAAGTATTGAATCCTAGGATTGATGTTTACGAGGGTGTTGCGGTTGACAGCGAATACTGAGAGTAGAAACTCTTGAAGCAGTCTAGTGTAATATATATCCATGATACCCACTATAACAACAGTTGGGGTAGAAACCCACCTAGCGCCTTTTCTACAATAGGGTGACCACCGAGTCTACCCCAGAAAATTGATTTATCGGTCCGCGTTTTAGCCATGTTCAACCATAAGAGGGAAAATTTTATGAGCGCAAAGACTTTCCAACAAATTTTATAAAACCGGCATCCAAAGTGGTGTAAGAGTTTCTATCAATGAACTTAATGGTAAGTTTCATTCTTAAACGGAGGATGAGAAGAACTGTGATCCAAACACTTTGTAGACTAATGCGAAAATTTGATAAAATCAATCAAAGGAGAATTGAAAAAGCTTTAAACGTTTGATGTGACAACATAAACGGAATGAAGTTCTTAGTAAATTTAGAAGTATGTACAACGTGTACCATTTTATATAAAACAAATTGACTTAGTCAAACAGCTCAATAAATGAGTGGCTTTAAAATAATTTTGAAGGTATGATTTAGTATATACTAGCCAAAATAGGTAAGGGTAAATTTATTCATTTGAATCCATACGTACATATATGATTTTATAAATTGTATACATGACAAAATATTTTATTACTTCTATTCGCCTATAAATCTCGTGAGAACTGACCAATTAAACAAATGTGTAAAACCCCTGATGATAAACAGAGTATCTATATTTCAGAGGTTACAAGTTGAAGTAAGATTGTGGAAGATCGAGTAAAGGACTTGAATTGTCGTGCGACATTTGACCAACAAATGTTACGAGGTCATGGAAACTAATGAGTTAAATGTTATTTTGACTATTATCAGGACATAAGTCCTTGGGCCAATACTGTTCCCGAGCGAAGCTGTTGCTAACAAACGAGTTATGAAGGATAGAGCATGAGATAGATAATCTGGTTAAAACGAGCTCCTCGCATATCAACAAATAAGATAATGAATTTTTTTCCTACCCATGTAATACATCAGAATTTCTGAATGGGTGGTGTAAAAAGTTTTCTTTGACTCGCTTTCTATTCCTCATGTCACAATATTGGGACTTCTTTATGAATTAACGTAATGTAATTACGTTGGCCTGACGCCATTATATTTCACTAATTCATAGTTCCATTCCAATAACACTACGTGAGGTCAGGACACGCGATCAACCTCAGATATCCACACAATTTCTCTAAACTAATTTCTTAAACAATGTGCTAAGGATAGCACAAGAGACAAAAACATCATAAGTAACGAATAGGAGTAACGATGACATAAAAATGTCTTCGAAGTACCAAGAATCTCTAAAAGTCAAGAATGACATTTTTCGGTTCAAAAACCAAAGCACATAGGCACAACGACACAAAGGCACGTAATATAACAAGAATGTTATATACCTAAACATAATAGCTGACATTGAAATGCCGAGAATTTAGAAGTCAAGAATGACATCTCGCATAGTATAACTCAAACGTTATATACATAACCATAATAGATGACATAAAATGTCGAGAATTTCAGAAGTCAAGAATGACATCCCTCGGTTTCACTACCCGAGGTGTTCTTATAAGGATAAGTTCGCATGAGTCGGAGAATACGTTTAAATCGGAATGGGAGTTCCTCCCGGATTCAGAACATATTAGAGATGTATGTATGATAATAATATACATACCAATACGATACAAATAATCACATATAATAATATATTATAGGCCGGGTTGTAGACTAGACTCACTAATGCACCCTATTGACTCGGGTAACGACATCAATGCAGCCTAATTCCCTACAACCAATGCTCTGATACCAACTGAAACGACCCGTCAAAGTACACTTGACGACCATCGTTATCCTGGACCTACAGCTTGATCATAACTCTATATGAATCTGATAAATAACCTTGCATTCTTTATTTAAAAATAATTTTCTATAAAGAAAACCTACCAAAATATGTAAGTTTAGAAAAACCATACATTATTACTTAACCAAAAGTTGACCTAAACAAAGTCAACAACTTTCACTATTAAATGTATCAAAATAGAATGCAAGTTAATGTTTAACAAAGGCTGCCATCATAAATATGCAGACTCTCTAAGCACAGCGGAAGCAATCAATTATGAACCTGAGAATAAAACACGCGAGTAACTGTCAACAAAAATGTTGAGTGAATTATAGGTTTAATATTGCAAACAATATTTAAATTTAAACCATAAAAATTTATGTTTGAAAACATAAAAACTCCTTTTTGGACCACCAAATTATATGCTAGAAAACATATAAAAACATTATTCCATTTTCCATGAGCCACCTGGTAACCACTTAACCATTTATTTACCCTTGCCAAATACAATAAATAATATACACCGAACAAGTGTATCTTCAACTAAATACGAAGTACTAAACATTCCGATTATAAATTGCTAGCGCGACTAGCTCGAAATAGGGTTGTCAAACCCGATAGATCTATCCATAGGATTCGCGTTCACCAGTAGAAACCAGTGATTACAATTACCAGATTAGGGAATATTTTTGTTCGACTCACAATGAATAATTTATACCAACTTCCACTTGTGTCCAAAATATAAAATAAATTGCATGTATTCTCATCCCAAAAGATTTAAAATAGAAAAATGGGACTATAAGTCACCTTAATAGCAAACGGAGTAACCACACAAATATGCGAACGGCAAAAGAAGTAAAGTAATTAGGAATGATCACAACGCCGACCTATAAATAAAGCAGGTCGATATAAATAACTAACTTAGGTCAAGTCTTAGTATGATAGCTATTGTACAGGTTGCAAGTAGTCATAGAACAATACTCAACATTCATCGGTTTGATCGAAACAGCGTACGGACACACACTTTCTATTTTTAGAAAGTTTCTATTTTTAGCAGGTTTCAATTTTAGGAAAGTATCTATTTTAGGAAAGTTTCTATTTTTGGAAAGTTTCCAAATTTAGAAAGTTTTCATATTTAGAAAGTTTCTATTTTTAGGAAGTTTTTAAGTTAGGAAAGTTCCTTAATTAGAAAGTCAACAAAAGTCAACTGAAAGTCAAAGTCAACCGAAAGTCAACTCAAAAATCAACCTTGGTCAAACATAGTCAACAATAATTTTAAAAGTATAAGTTATAATGTTATTTAAAGTCATATATGTATAATTATGTCATAACATAAGTTTAATTAAATTAAAATGAATTATTAAGTTAACATAAGTTTATATGATATAATCAATATAACATAAGTATTTAATTAATTAATTTAATATTAGCCATAATATAAGTATTATTAATTACTAATAAATTTTAATCATATCATAGGTATTATTAATTAATAATGAATTATTAATCATATCATAAGTTTCTAATTATAATTATTAAATCATAAGTATTTAATAATTAAATAATAATTAAAAAATAACTAAGCCTTATAATAATTAAATAATTAATTAATCCTTATTATAAGTCTTATTATAATAATCTCATAACATAAGTTTAATACTTATCATAAGTATTTTTCATTAATAATAAAAGTATTATTAATAATAAGTTTAATTAAAAGTTTAATTAAATCATAAGTAATTATTAAATGATATAATAAATATATATCATAAGTCTTAAATTAATTAATTACTTTTCATATCATAAGTAATTTAATAATAATGAAAATCGTTATTTTATATCATAAATTTTGATAATTAACCATAAGTTTTAATTAAAAGTTTATCGGGTCATAACTTGAGGCCCGAGTGTCGGTTTTCGGCGAGTCTTATATATATCTCCGCCTAACCAACCCACCCGACACACTAGTGCACTCAAGAACACCCCAAGAACAGCAAACAAGTCATGATGATCAGTCGTTAAACAACTTGGAGCTTTAATCCGTTCAAAAACATGTTTTAGTCATAACGGGTGATCCGTGGCTCGAATTTCGATGACCCGAACATGAAAGTTCATCCCATCATCAATCCTAACACACTAGTACACCCTAAAGACTCCAAAAGTGGTCACAAAGTCGGACCAATCCTGGAATAATTCGTTTTCACAATTTAATTCCAACAAAATACCTTTTTAATCATAACTAGAGTTTCGGGAATCGAAATGACATGAATCCGGAGTCTAAAATTAATGTCTTGATGAGAGGAACTCATCTAGACATTTTAATTCCACTTTTATAACAGTGAAGTTTACATAAATGATCAAACAAGCTGCTGTCCCAAATTTATCAAACCGAAAACATGAATTAACAAGCATTTCTACGCTTACAATCAAAAATACAATAACATATAAGCATAATACTATCAAAATAACATACAAAAATAGTAAAATTAAAGAAAAATCAAAAAGTTAGGGTTAGAGTTTATACCCTAATCAAGAATTGAAGAGTATGAACGTGTAAAGATCGAAGAGATGAATCCGTTGATGTGAAAAGTCCTATGATCCAAGAAAAAAATTGATTGAAGATGATGAAGATAATGGTGGTGATGGGTGACGGCTTCAAAAGAGAAAAAAGGAGAGGCGAAGTGAAAAAAAAATGTGATTAGGTTTCAAATGAGGGTAACTAGTGAGTTTTGATCTAAAATCTTCAAGTTTGAAAAAGTGGCACAAACACCCCTCCCCATGGGGTGATGGCCGGTTCTAGCAATAGGGTGGGACCCTTTTATGGTCCAATTTGATAAATGGAAGAAGTCTTGTGGCCTGAATGCCCGAACGAAACCCGAAACGCGAAAACACGACTACGCGATTGAAAATTCGGAGAGATAACAAATACGCGACAAAAAATATATATAAATACTATATATAAACATATGACATTAAAATATCATA
Organism: Rutidosis leptorrhynchoides; assembly: GCF_046630445.1. Classification (NCBI taxonomy): domain Eukaryota; kingdom Viridiplantae; phylum Streptophyta; class Magnoliopsida; order Asterales; family Asteraceae; genus Rutidosis; species Rutidosis leptorrhynchoides. The sequence goes on from NC_092333.1 coordinate 465,484,611, forward strand.
TTTAAAATAATTAGGACTTAAAAATCCCAAAAGCTTGATCGTTGGTTTGAAAACCGAAAAGATTCGCCGGATAGAAATCCACGACACGTAGAAACGTATAACTTATAATATGAATACAAATATTCATATAACACATAATAATTAATATATTATTACAAAAATATTAATATAGGTCATAGAAATGACATGGCACGAATAACAGTTAACGTTCGTTAAATAATTAACGGTAAAAGATAACGAAAAAAGTAGGGTCGTTACAGTACTTTCCCGTTACGGAAATTTCGTCCCGAAATTTAAGCAGGTGCAGGGGTTGACTCGGCATCTGGGAACAAATGCAGGTACTTCTGTCTCATCTGACCTCCACGCTCCCAAGTGAACTTGGGACAACGTCTGGCGTTCCATCTAACTCGAACAATAGGAATTTTGCTCTGCTTGAGAGTCTTAACCTCTCGGTCCATAATTTAAACAGGTTCCTCAATAAAATGTAGCTGCTTATCAACATGAAGTTTCTCTGGAGGAATAGTTGTAACGACCCGGAAATTTCCGACCAAATTTAAACTCTAATCTCTATACGTTTCCGACACGATAAGCAAAAACCCTAATATTGAGTCTAGAAAGTTTGAAATCTATATTCGGTTAACTAGTTACCCTTTGACCAAGCCTGACGATTCACGAACAGTTATGTGAATGTTGACATATATATATATATATATATATATATATATATATATATATATATATATATATATATATATATATATACATATACATATTAATTGAAAACGTAAACAAGGTATTAGATATATAATATTTGGTTATTGATGGAACTAGAAGATGATATCTGTATCATTAATATTGTTATGAAAACATGTAACTATTATATCTTCATTATCATTAGACATTATTATTATTAAAATATAATAAAAATTTAATACTCATCATTATATCATATTTATTATATGTAATACCAATATATTTGTTGTAATAATATTGTATTTACATCTGATATTAATATTAATACAATTGTAATTAATAAATCTGAAATTTGATATATAAAAATATTATTAGCATCAATATTAATCTAATTAACCCTATTATCATAATTATCATTTATAAATAGTATTATTATTATTATTATTATTATTATTATTATTGTTATTATTATTATTATTATTATTATTATTATTATAAATAATGAATAATATAATTACATATATATATATATATATAATAACACATATATATAAATATATAGATATATATAAAAAAAATCGAATATATATAAAAATATATATATGATACGGATTAGGTATCTTAACAGCAAATTATAAAACAAATTATATACAGATAATTACACATATCACTATCTATTTATGTCTGTTTCTTAAGTTCCTGGTTACCCGTGTGTTTCTGTCGAGATTCAAGAAGCAAACAAGAATTAATCAAATCTAGTTACAGTTCAAAATAAGTGATATATATCCATCCTTGACTTTCGGATAACAGAATGGAAAAACAGAAATTTCCTATGGAACCCGACGGTTCCTCTGTATTTCTATAATTTTCTTTTGACAAAATTAAAAATCGAATACAATACCAAAAGGTGTTATTACAGTCTTATTAGGATTATTTTACTTAACCTTTCAGCAATATATCATATCCTAATCCTAGCTATCGATTTCCAATTCTGAGTTAAAGCTTTGGTTTCAAAAAGTTAATCGATTGCTTCCCTTCAAAATTCGGATTTATTTGAACGTTTCAAATGGAATTTACGACCCAGAAAGTTTTCATGTTAGATTTAGAACTGATTTCATGTTGAACATATGATCTAAAACGTATTAGAAATTAAAATTTGATTTTGAGTTCATGATGGAGTATCGGATCTGTGAGGAATTTTTTTTTAATTTTATTTTCGTTTTATCAAATCAATTAACCTAAAATCGTACGTTTCTGTTTCATTTGATGATAAAACTCAATCATTAAAATCGTTGTGGGAGTTGTTCCCTGGTCGGCATGATCTGTGAGGAAGAAAGGGATTTTTGGAACAAATAATACGGGTTTAATAAATTTTAAACTCAATTAAAATCAGAAAAACGGGTAATGGCTCAACGGTTTAGGGTGTTGGTGTGTTAGCTGAGGTCACGGGTTCGAGTCCCCTTTGGTGCATAATATTTTTTTTAGGGTATATTCTTTCTTCTCCAGTCCATTTTAATTATTATTATTATTATTATTATTATTATTATTATTATTATTATTATTATTATTATCATTATTATTATTATTATTATCATTATATTTATAAATATGATTATTATAATTATTTTTGTTAAAACTATCACCTTATCAAAAATTATTAATTTTATATAAGGTTATGATATTATTAAAGATTTCATTTAGGTTAGTATTATTATTATTATAAATGGTAAATGATGTTACATATAACCGACTATATTTTTATAACACTTAAGCATATAATCATATATATATATATATATATATATATATATATATATATATATATATATATATATATATATATATATATATATATATATATATATATATATATATATATATATATATATATATATATATATATATATATATATATATATGTATAGAAATATTAATATAACTTACTGAATAAATATTAATCATTTTCAATGTGTATATATATATATAGAAAATAGATATGTAACATAAAATTTAAGTTATAAAATATATAAACAAAGTATATGTATAAAATAAAAAGTTGTATGAAAGTTATACATAAATATTAAATGAAATTATAAGATTTTTATTACATATAATAATATACATATTGAATATAGGTTCGTGAATCCGAGGCCAACCTTTTACGTGTTCAATGATGTTATATGTATTTTTACTACAAAATACAGTCCGGTGAGTATATAGTCCCTTTTAAACTTTAAATATTTTTGGGCTGAGAATACATGCGCTGTTTTTGTAAATGATTTATGTTATGGACACAAGTGATTAAAAATGATATTCTGCGGATTGATGTGCTAGGTAATTTAGTTATATGTTATAATAGCATGTAAGCACGAATCCTAAAGATAGATCTATCGGGCTTAACACCCCCATCCAGTAGGCTGCACTAGACATAAGAACTAGTGGGCGGATGTTTAGTACTTCGAGGATTATTTATACACTTGCGAGTGTACGTATCCATCTTTGCGAAGATGACTTATTATATTATTGTTAAGGTTGGTTACTGAGGCCTCAACATAAGCAGAATGATTTTATACACTTGCGAGTGTATTATATTTTTATATATGAAATCTTGTGGTCCATAGTTATAACACTGCTAGTATCAAACCTATATATCTCACCAACTTTATGTTGACATTTTAAAGCATGTTATTCTCAGGTACGAATTAAGTCTTCCGCTGTGCATTTGCTCATTTTAAGGACATTACTTGGAGTCGATCAACGCAATGGAACCAGATGTTGATGATTTCGTCCAGGGGGTAAGGACGGGTTATTACATGTGGTATCAGAGCGTTGGTCTTAGCGAACCAGGTCTCCCATTAATGTGTCTAACTGATAGTTGTTAGGATACGTTAGTGAGTCTGGACTTTGACCGTGTCTGCCTGTCAAAAGTTTTGCTTATCATTTCTAGTCGTAAATCATCTGCTTATCATCCTTAGGAAAGTGCCTGCCTATCATTCTCAAGTCTAGACACGTCCTACTGCATTTAGTGCATCGATAGTGTATGGACGAAATTCATATCTTAGCGTATCTGATAATTCATATCTTAGCGCATCCGTAGACTTGCTTGTCATATGCCGTAAGATCCTCTGTAGGCTACAAAATCTCTATTATTATAGATATTCTATGAAGTTAGAATATCATTCAATATTCAAAAATCATTTCACGTTAAAGGTTCTTCTCAAATTGTCCTTCTGGTGATGAACCTGAAAGTACTTACCGGCAAACCTGTTCGAGAAACCATTTACCCTCTCATTTCTAGAGTATTCCGTCACGATTATATATTATCCTATATTTCGAATCTTACTCAACCGCTCGTCTCAACCGTCAATCATTCCGTAGTATTAGAAGAAATTAAATAACTACGCACTCGTGTGACGACTTTGGAGAACCTGGTGCGAAGGTTACGAATACCAGCAGCAGCACCAGCAGCATAATCAATGCCACCATTATCGACGTCGACAGTACCCTTATTATCCCTAAACCATAACTGCGCCGTAACTCTCAACATCACAGCTTGTACCTCGAATATCAATATTACACGCCTCAATATCACCATCTGTACTTTGAGTATGAACTTCGTTCTACACATCGATCTACATCGACTATCTTCGCTTTACGTATCATTTTACCCCATATTTCCTCGTTCGACATGGTGATTATGTAATTTCTAAAGTTTTAGAAATTATGTAATCTAGTATTAACGATAGAACAGATGAGTTTTTGACTCATTAAATCCATGGTTACATCCGATGAAAATATATATGCAAGTATATTTTCATAAAGATTGTAATTAAAAATTCTTTTGTACAAACTGTTAATGATGAAAATATTTTAACGGGTGGGTAGTACCCGAGGAATATTTAGAATTCACATTAATAAGTTACACTGTACATTCTTCGAATCTGATTCAACGATCATTTACTATCCTACTTACAACTACCGATATACGTATTCGTTCACCACAGAATAACCATTTCAATTCAAATTTCATATTTGAATTTTGACTTATCATAATCCAACAAGTGGCATAACGAAGAAAACATTGGACAAAAATAAAAAGTGTTAGAAACAAACGAATTAATTAATTGGAATTGTGATATGATTTCAGGCTAACTGATCCGGCTAACTGTTTAACATTTAATTTATCGCAATTTACATTCTCGCAATTTTATTTATCGTCATTTAATTTCTGTTATTTACTTTTACGCACTTTAAATAACGGGACACGTATGCAAGGTTTCGATTTATCATATCGACCCATCTATATATATATTTCGGAACAACCGTAGACACTCTATATGTGAAGGTGGGAGTTGGCTATACAGGGTCGGAGTTGATTCCAAAATATATATATACTTTGAGTTGTGATCGACACCGAGACCGGTACACGGGTCACGATACGTATTATTTAATTCGAATATTATATATTAAATTATATATGAATTATTGAACCATCGGACTATCGGACTGCTAACTTTGGGACAATTAAAATGAATTAAAAAGTTGATTATAACATATGAAACTAAATAATTCTTCAAGTTTGCCACTTGATTTCATCCTAAACCTCATTTGTACCTCGACAGTTACAATCCGCGTTCAAATCTTTTCAAGATTCTTGAAAACACCTCGATCGAGAAGTTGAACCCGCCGCACCTCGTCTACGGAAGAAAGATTTATGCATACAGTTATGCACCTGAAAAACTCTCGAACCCAAATTTATAGTACCCGTGTTGAATCTTTTGCCATTCATTAACAAAAACAACCTTAAGACTCCTTTTCAAAGTCGCCAATTTTGTCACAGCTCCAGCAAGTTAACCTCGATTTCTCAGCAAAAATAGTCTTATTATAACCTCGATATATATACGTTGTCCTTTCTCTGTCGTTACCAGAAAACTTTTTATATTCCACGACATCATTAGCTGATGAACCAGCAGCTCGTTATCTCTTCGGCGGAATCCGCAATCAGTATTTTGAAAATTTCGTAGAACTTCTCCAGTTATCCCTATAACGTCTATCCCTAAGAATTTCATATTTCGAATGTGAAGTTTTTGAAAAACATCCTGAACTGCGAAGTAGTTCTTGAAATGCTGATGAAGCAGCAAAAACTTTAAACGACTTTAACAGTCAAAAGTTTACAATGAAGTACAGTATGTTGGAAAAGCCCAGGAAAAAGAGAAGTGTTGAAACTGGAAAATGGATTGAATATGTAGTGACCCGAACTTTTCCATGTTTATATATATTAATTGAGATTGATATTTACATGATTAAATGCTTCCAACATGTTAAGCAATCAAACTTATTAAGACTTGATTAATTGAAATATGTTTCATATAGACAATTGACCACCCAAGTTGACCGGTGATTCACGAACGTTAAAACTTGTAAAAACTATACGATGACAGATATATGGTTATATATATAGTTAACATGATTTAATTATAAGTATGTATCTCATTAGGTATTTTAACAATGAGTTATATACATAAAAATGAGACTATTAATTTAAGAAACTCGAAAACGATATATATAACGATTATCGTTATAACAACGTCTTACTAGGTACATATGAATCATATTAAGATATTGATACACTTGGTTAATTATGTTAAATGATAAGTAAATATATTATTAAGTGTATTAACAATGAAATACATATGTAAAAATAAGACTACTAACTTAATGATTTCGAAACGAGACATATATGTAACGATTATCGTTGTAACGACATTTAACTTTATATATATCATACTAAGATATATTATATATCATAATATCATGATAATATAATAATTTAAAATCTCATTTGATATTATAAACATTGGGTTAACAACATTTAACAAGATCGTTAACCTAAAGGTTTCAAAACAACACTTACATGTAACGACTAACGATGACTTAACGACTCAGTTAAAATGTATATACATGTAGTGTTTTAATATGTATTTATACACTTTTGAAAGACTTCAATACACTTATCAAAATACTTCTACTTAACAAAAATGCTTACAATTACATCCTCGTTCAGTTTCATCAACAATTCTACTCGTATGCACCCGTATTCGTACTCGTACAATACACAGCTTTTAGATGTATGTACTATTGGTATATACACTCCAATGATCAGCTCTTAGCAGCCCATGTGAGTCACCTAACACATGTGGGAACCATCATTTGGCAACTAGCATGAAATATCTCATAAAATTACAAAAATATGAGTAATCATTCATGACTTATTTACATGAAAATAAAATTACATATCCTTTATATCTAATCCATACACCAACGACCAAAAACACCTACAAACACTTTCATTCTTCAATTTTCTTCATCTAATTGATCTCTCTCAAGTTCTATCTTCAAGTTCTAAGTGTTCTTCATAAATTCCAAAAGTTCTAGTTTCATAAAATCAAGAATACTTTCAAGTTTGCTAGCTCACTTCCAATCTTGTAAGGTGATCATCCAACCTCAAGAAATCTTTGTTTCTTACAGTAGGTTATCATTCTAATACAAGGTAATAATCATATTCAAACTTTGGTTCAATTTCTATAACTATAACAATCTTATTTCAAGTGATGATCTTACTTGAACTTGTTTTCGTGTCATGATTCTGCTTCAAGAACTTCGAGCCATCCAAGGATCCATTGAAGCTAGATCCATTTTTCACTTTTCCAGTAGGTTTATCCAAGGAACTTAAGGTAGTAATGATGTTCATAACATCATTCGATTCATACATATAAAGCTATCTTATTCGAAGGTTTAAACTTGTAATCACTAGAACATAGTTTAGTTAATTCTAAACTTGTTCGCAAACAAAAGTTAATCCTTCTAACTTGACTTTTAAAATCAACTAAACACATGTTCTATATCTATATGATATGCTAACTTAATGATTTAAAACCTGAAAACACGAAAAACACCGTAAAACCGGATTTACGCCGTCGTAGTAACACCGCGGGCTGTTTTGGGTTAGTTAATTAAAAACTATGATAAACTTTGATTTAAAAGTTGTTATTCTGAGAAAATGATTTTTATTATGAACATGAAACTATATCCAAAAATTATGGTTAAACTCAAAGTGGAAGTATGTTTTCTAAAATGGTCATCTAGACGTCGTTCTTTCGACTGAAATGACTACCTTTACAAAAACGACTTGTAACTTATTTTTCCGACTATAAACCTATACTTTTTATGTTTAGATTCATAAAATAGAGTTCAATATGAAACCATAGCAATTTGATTCACTCAAAACGGATTTAAAATGAAGAAGTTATGGGTAAAACAAGATTGGATAATTTTTCTCATTTTAGCTACGTGAAAATTGGTAACAAATCTATTCCAACCATAACTTAATCAACTTGTATTATATATTATGTAATCTTGAGATACCATAGACACGTATACAATGTTTCGACCTATCATTTCGACACATCTATATATATTTCGAAACAACCATAGACACTCTATATGTGAATGTTGGAGTTAGCTATACAGGGTTGAGGTTGATTCCAAAATATATATAGTTTGAGTTGTGATCAATACTGAGATACGTATACACTGGGTCGTGGATTGATTCAAGATAATATTTATCGATTTATTTCTGTACATCTAACTGTGGACAACTAGTTGTAGGTTACTAACGAGGACAGCTGACTTAATAAACTTAAAACATCAAAATATATTAAAAGTGTTGTAAATATATTTTGAACATACTTTGATATATATGTATATATTGTTATAGGTTCGTGAATCAACCAGTGGCCAAGTCTTACTTCCCGACGAAGTAAAAATCTGTGAAAGTGAGTTATAGTCCCACTTTTAAAATCTAATATTTTTGGGATGAGAATACATGCAGGTTTTATAAATGATTTACAAAATAGACACAAGTACGTGAAACTACATTCTATGGTTGAATTATCGAAATCGAATATGCCCCTTTTTATTAAGTCTGGTAATCTAAGAATTAGGGAACAGACACCCTAATTGACGCGAATCCTAGAGATAGATCTATTGGGCCTAACAAACCCCATCCAAAGTACCGGATGCTTTAGTACTTCGAAATTTATATCATATCCGAAGGGTGTCCCGGAATGATGGGGATATTCTTATATATGCATCTTGTTATTGTCGGTTACCAGGTGTTCACCATATGAATGATTTTTATCTCTATGTATGGGATGTGTATTGAAATATGAAATCTTGTGGTCTATTGTTACGATTTGATATATATAGGTTAAACCTATAACTCACCAACATTTTTGTTGACGTTTAAAGCATGTTTATTCTCAGGTGAATATTAAGAGCTTCCGCTGTTGCATACTAAAATAAGGACAAGATTTGGAGTCCATGTTTGTATGATATTGTGTAAAAACTGCATTCAAGAAACTGATTTCGATGTAACATATTTGTATTGTAAACCATTATGTAATGGTCGTGTGTAAACAGGATATTTTAGATTATCATTATTTGATAATCTACGTAAAGCTTTTTAAACCTTTATTTATGAAATAAAGGTTATGGTTTGTTTTAAAAATGAATGCAGTCTTTGAAAAACGTCTCATATAGAGGTCAAAACCTCGCAACGAAATCAATTAATATGGAACGTTTTTAATCAATAAGAACGGGACATTTCAGTTGGTATCCGAGCGTTGGTCTTAGAGAACCAGAAAATTTGCATTAGTGTGTCTTATCGAGTTTGTTAGGATGCATTAGTGAGTCTGGACTTCGACCGTGTTTTCTTTAAAAATGATTGCTTAACATTTTTGTTGGAAACTATATATTTTTAACATATGAATATTATGTGATATATTAATCTCTTAACGTGTTTGATATTATGTGATAGATGTCTACCTCTAGAACAAGTCCCATTGACTCACCTAATAATAATGAAGAGTCAAATGTAAATTGGAATGATTTGTGGACTGATTCACAAGTTCCCGAAGAGGAACCGGAAGAAGAGTCGGAACCGGAAGAAGAATCGGAACCGGATGAAGAAATAGAACCGGTGGGGGAAATAATAAAACGGTTAAGTAAAAGAAAATCCTCAACCAACCGACCAAAGTTAATTATGGTCAATGGTGTTTCCGCCAAGGAAGCAAAATATTGGGAGGATTACCAATTCTCCGATGAATCGGATTCCGACGAGAATTCCGATGATGTTATAGAAATTACCCCAACTGAATTTAAAAAGGCAAAAGAAAATAATAAGGGAAAGGGCATAAAAATAGAGAAATCTAATTCCAACCCCGATGAACTTTATATGTATCGTCAACCCCCGAAGTCCTTAAGTTGTAACAATGACCCGGGAACCTCTAAACCACCAGGTTTTTCTAAACCAATGTGGACAACGACGGCTCGTATTAGGGGAACATCATATATCCCTAGAAACTTGGTAAAACGAACCAAAACCGAAGAAGAAGAAACGAGCGAGTCGGAATAAGATAGTTGTATTCGTGTGGTGTAATATATGTAATATAGTGTTCTTATGCTTTATGATATATGTAAAAATTGCTTGTATTAATAAGTGTTTTTTTATGAATCTAACTCTTGTCTATTTTACAGTTTAAAAACACAAAATGGATAGACAACCCAATATTTTAAGAGACCTACCCGGAGACATGATTGATGAAATCTTGTCTAGAGTCGGCCAGAATTCTTCGGCACAACTATTTAAGGCGAGATCAGTTTGTAAGACATTCGAAGAACGTTCCAAGAATGTCTTGGTTTATAAGAGACTTTCGTTTGAAAGATGGGGGATATCACATTGGGAAACCCATAAGTTACGATGTGTTTACTTTGACGCATATATTGCGGGGAACCCAAATGCTATTTTACGCAACGGGTTAAGAAATTATTTTGACTCAATATATCCGAATATTGGACTTCGTGATTTAGAAAAAGCGGCTAACATGCAACATAAAGAAGCATGTTATGCTTACGGATTAGTAATGTTCGCTTCTCACCAAAGTGAGAACAAGAACATCGGGCTACAACTATTAAACAAAACGTTTCCACAAGTGACGGAGTCGGTAATTGGGGTAAGAAATGAGGTTTTTAGATTATTACGGGACTGTTGGACATTACGTAACCCTCGTCCCTTTGATGACGCTACAACACGCTGTCTTATCAACGGCCATAACGGTTATGTTGCACAAGACCAAGGATGGGAAGTAGTCCTAGTAAAACCAGAATGCATGACTTGTTTCTGGACGTATGAATTACGTGTCTTTATTGCCTTTGCCGAACGACTTGTGTACTAGCTAGAATTGTCTTCACAACTATCTTGTATCAAAGTTATTGTGTGCTATATTTCATGCTTTATGTAAAATAAGCGGTATTGTAAGTTTGTAAAATATTGTATAAAAGTTTGAACGCGAAATATTATTACAATCAGTTTTTCATATAGAATTGTAGTAGTTGAATTATATATTAGCTACTAAGTATGAACTTAACGGGTAGGTACTACCCGAATTTAAACTTATAAAACGCTAATATGAAGAAAAAGCTTTTATAAATGAGTTCATATTATGCTACGAAATACTATTAACTACTCTTAATATTCTGTATGATTAACTTGTTCCATTTAACTATTTTGAAGGAAATGGCACCGACTACTCGACACACCGTGAATATGAATGAAGAGGAATTCCGTACTTTTCTAGCTTCAAACATAGCCGCAGTACAGGCTGCGCTACATACCAACAATAACCTTGGATCTAGCAGTACAGGAAATCGTGTAGGATGCACCTACAAAGAATTCACTGCCTGCAAACCTTTGGAATTTGATGGAACCGAAGGACCGATCGGATTGAAACGGTGGACCGAGAAGGTCGAATCGGTGTTTGCCATAAGTAAGTGTACTGAAGAGGACAAAGTGAAGTACGCTACGCATACCTTCACAGGTTCTGCGTTAACATGGTGGAATACCTATCTAGAGCAAGTGGGACAAGACGATGCGTACGCACTACCGTGGTCAGCATTCAAGCACTTGATGAACGAGAAGTACCGTCCCAGAACCGAGGTCAATAAGCTCAAGACAGAACTTAGAGGGTTACGAACCCAAGGATTTGATATTACCACGTACGAAAGACGATTCACAGAATTGTGCCTATTGTGTCCGGGAGCATTCGAAGATGAGGAAGAGAAGATCGACGCGTTTGTGAAAGGATTACCGGAAAGAATCCAAGAAGATATAAGTTCACACGAGCCCGCCTCCATACAACAGGCATGTAGAATGGCTCACAAACTAGTGAACCAGATTGAAGAAAGAATTAAAGAACAGACTGCTGAAGAGGCCAATGTGAAGCAAGTCAAAAGAAAGTGGGAGGAAAACGGTGATAAGAATCACCAATACAACAACAACAGCAATTACAACAATAATCGCAACAATTATCCCAACAATCGCAACATCAATCGCAACTACAACAAACGGCCCAACAACAACAACAACAGCAACTACAACAATCATACCAACAACAATAATAACCGCAACAACAACAACAATCAGAAGCAGCTATGCCAAAGGTGTGAAAAGAATCACTCGGGGTTCTGCACCAAATTTTGCAACAAGTGTAAAACAAATGGTCATAGCGCGGCGAAGTGTGAGGTCTACGGACCAGGGGTTAATAGAACGAAAGGAACAAATGGTGTCGGAACGAGTAATGGCGGAGCAAGTAGTGTCGGAGCAAGTTATGCCAATGTAGTTTGTTATAAATGTGGAAAACCAGGCCACATTATTAGAAATTGCCCGAACCAGGAGAACACGAATGGACAAGGCCGTGGAAGAGTTTTCAATATTAATGCGGTAGAGGCACAGGAAGACCCGGAGCTTGTTACGGGTACGTTTCTTATTGACAATAAATCTGCTTACGTTTTATTTGATTCGGGTGCGGATAGAAGCTATATGAGTAGAGATTTTTGTGCTAAATTAAGTTGTCCATTGACGCCTTTGGATAGTAAATTTTTACTCGAATTAGCAAATGGTAAATTAATTTCAGCAGATAATATATGTCGGAATCGAGAAATTAAACTGGTTAGCGAAACATTTAAGATTGATTTGATACCAGTAGAGTTAGGGAGTTTTGATGTGATAATCGGTATGGACTGGTTGAAAGAAGTGAAAGCGGAGATCGTTTGTTACAAAAATGCAATTCGCATTATACGAGAAAAAGGAAAACCCTTAATGGTGTACGGAGAAAAGGGCAACACGAAGCTACATCTTATTAGTAATTTGAAGGCACAAAAACTAATAAGAAAAGGTTGCTATGCTGTTCTAGCACACGTCGAGAAAGTACAAACTGAAGAAAAGAGCATCAATGATGTTCCCATTGCAAAAGAATTTCCCGATGTATTTCCGAAAGAATTACCGGGATTACCCCCACATCGATCCGTTGAATTTCAAATAGATCTTGTACCAGGAGCTGCACCAATAGCTCGTGCTCCTTACAGACTCGCACCCAGCGAGATGAAAGAACTACAAAGCCAATTACAAGAACTTTTAGAGCGTGGTTTCATTCGACCAAGCACATCACCGTGGGGAGCTCCTGTTTTGTTTGTCAAGAAGAAAGATGGTACATTCAGGTTGTGTATCGACTACCGAGAGTTGAACAAACTTACCATCAAGAACCGCTACCCACTACCAAGAATCGACGACTTATTTGATCAACTACAAGGCTCGTCTGTTTATTCAAAGATTGACTTACGTTCCGGGTATCATCAAATGCGGGTGAAAGAAGATGATATTCCAAAGACTGCTTTCAGAACACGTTACGGTCATTACGAGTTTATGGTCATGCCGTTTGGTTTAACTAATGCACCAGCTGTGTTCATGGACCTTATGAACCGAGTGTGTGGACCATACCTTGACAAGTTTGTCATTGTTTTCATTGATGACATACTTATTTACTCAAAGAATGACCAAGAACACGGTGAACATTTGAGAAAGGTGTTAGAAGTATTGAGGAAGGAAGAATTGTACGCTAAGTTTTCAAAGTGTGCATTTTGGTTGGAAGAAGTTCAATTCCTCGGTCACATAGTGAACAAAGAAGGTATTAAGGTGGATCCGGCAAAGATAGAAACTGTTGAAAAGTGGGAAACCCCGAAAACTCCGAAACACATACGCCAGTTTTTAGGACTAGCTGGTTACTACAGAAGGTTCATCCAAGACTTTTCCAGAATAGCAAAACCCTTGACTGCATTAACGCATAAAGGGAAGAAATTTGAATGGAATGATGAACAAGAGAAAGCGTTTCAGTTATTGAAGAAAAAGCTAACTACGGCACCTATATTGTCATTGCCTGAAGGGAATGATGATTTTGTGATTTATTGTGACGCATCAAAGCAAGGTCTCGGTTGTGTATTAATGCAACGAACGAAGGTGATTGCTTATGCGTCTAGACAATTGAAGATTCACGAACAAAATTATACGACGCATGATTTGGAATTAGGCGCAGTTGTTTTTGCATTAAAGACTTGGAGGCACTACTTATATGGGGTCAAAAGTATTATATATACCGACCACAAAAGTCTTCAACACATATTTAATCAGAAACAACTGAATATGAGGCAGCGTAGGTGGATTGAATTATTGAATGATTACGACTTTGAGATTCGTTACCACCCGGGGAAGGCAAATGTGGTAGCCGATGCCTTGAGCAGGAAGGACAGAGAACCCATTCGAGTAAAATCTATGAATATAATGATTCATAATAGCATTACTACTCAAATAAAGGAGGCGCAACAAGGAGTTTTAAAAGAGGGAAATTTAAAGGATGAAATACCCAAAGGATCGGAGAAGCATCTTAATATTCGGGAAGACGGAACCCGGTATAGGGCTGAAAGGATTTGGGTACCAAAATTTGGAGATATGAGAGAAATGGTACTTAGAGAAGCTCATAAAACCAGATACTCAATACATCCTGGAACGGGGAAGATGTACAAGGATCTCAAGAAACATTTTTGGTGGCCGGGTATGAAAGCCGATGTTGCTAAATACGTAGGAGAATGTTTGACGTGTTCTAAGGTCAAAGCTGAGCATCAGAAACCATCAGGTCTACTTCAACAACCCGAAATCCCGGAATGGAAATGGGAAAACATTACCATGGATTTCATCACTAAATTGCCAAGGACTGCAAGTGGTTTTGATACTATTTGGGTAATAGTTGATCGTCTCACCAAATCAGCACACTTCCTACCAATAAGAGAAGATGACAAGATGGAGAAGTTAGCACGACTGTATTTGAAGGAAGTCGTCTCCAGACATGGAATACCAATCTCTATTATCTCTGATAGGGATGGCAGATTTATTTCAAGATTCTGGCAGACATTACAGCAAGCATTAGGAACTCGTCTAGACATGAGTACTGCCTATCATCCACAAACTGATGGGCAGAGCGAAAGGACGATACAAACTCTTGAAGACATGCTACGAGCATGTGTTATTGATTTCGGAAACAGTTGGGATCGACATCTACCGTTAGCAGAATTTTCCTACAACAACAGCTACCATTCAAGCATTGAGATGGCGCCGTTTGAAGCACTTTATGGTAGAAAGTGCAGGTCTCCGATTTGTTGGAGTGAAGTGGGGGATAGACAGATTACGGGTCCGGAGATTATACAAGAAACTACCGAGAAGATCATCCAAATTCAACAACGGTTGAAAACCGCCCAAAGTCGACAAAAGAGCTACGCTGACATTAAAAGAAAAGATATAGAATTTGAAATTGGAGAGATGGTCATGCTTAAAGTTGCACCTTGGAAAGGCGTTGTTCGATTTGGTAAACGAGGGAAATTAAATCCAAGGTATATTGGACCATTCAAGATTATTGATCGTGTCGGACCAGTAGCTTACCGACTAGAGTTACCTCAACAACTCGCGGCTGTACATAACACTTTCCACGTCTCGAATTTAAAGAAATGTTTTGCTAAAGAAGATCTCACTATTCCGTTAGATGAAATCCAAATCAACGAAAAACTTCAATTCATCGAAGAACCCGTCGAAATAATGGATCGTGAGGTTAAAAGACTTAAGCAAAACAAGATACCAATTGTTAAGGTTCGATGGAATGCTCGTAGAGGACCCGAGTTCACCTGGGAGCATGAAGATCAGATGAAGAAGAAATACCCGCATCTATTTCCAGAAGATTCGTCAACACCTTCAACAGCTTAAAATTTCGGGACGAAATTTATTTAACGGGTAGGTACTGTAGTGACCCGAACTTTTCCATGTTTATATATATTAATTGAGATTGATATTTACATGATTAAATGCTTCCAACATGTTAAGCAATCAAACTTATTAAGACTTGATTAATTGAAATATGTTTCATATAGACAATTGACCACCCAAGTTGACCGGTGATTCACGAACGTTAAAACTTGTAAAAACTATACGATGACAGATATATGGTTATATATATAGTTAACATGATTTAATTATAAGTATGTATCTCATTAGGTATTTTAACAATGAGTTATATACATAAAAATGAGACTATTAATTTAAGAAACTCGAAAACGATATATATAACGATTATCGTTATAACAACGTCTTACTAGGTACATATGAATCATATTAAGATATTGATACACTTGGTTAATTATGTTAAATGATAAGTAAATATATTATTAAGTGTATTAACAATGAAATACATATGTAAAAATAAGACTACTAACTTAATGATTTCGAAACGAGACATATATGTAACGATTATCGTTGTAACGACATTTAACTTTATATATATCATACTAAGATATATTATATATCATAATATCATGATAATATAATAATTTAAAATCTCATTTGATATTATAAACATTGGGTTAACAACATTTAACAAGATCGTTAACCTAAAGGTTTCAAAACAACACTTACATGTAACGACTAACGATGACTTAACGACTCAGTTAAAATGTATATACATGTAGTGTTTTAATATGTATTTATACACTTTTGAAAGACTTCAATACACTTATCAAAATACTTCTACTTAACAAAAATGCTTACAATTACATCCTCGTTCAGTTTCATCAACAATTCTACTCGTATGCACCCGTATTCGTACTCGTACAATACACAGCTTTTAGATGTATGTACTATTGGTATATACACTCCAATGATCAGCTCTTAGCAGCCCATGTGAGTCACCTAACACATGTGGGAACCATCATTTGGCAACTAGCATGAAATATCTCATAAAATTACAAAAATATGAGTAATCATTCATGACTTATTTACATGAAAATAAAATTACATATCCTTTATATCTAATCCATACACCAACGACCAAAAACACCTACAAACACTTTCATTCTTCAATTTTCTTCATCTAATTGATCTCTCTCAAGTTCTATCTTCAAGTTCTAAGTGTTCTTCATAAATTCCAAAAGTTCTAGTTTCATAAAATCAAGAATACTTTCAAGTTTGCTAGCTCACTTCCAATCTTGTAAGGTGATCATCCAACCTCAAGAAATCTTTGTTTCTTACAGTAGGTTATCATTCTAATACAAGGTAATAATCATATTCAAACTTTGGTTCAATTTCTATAACTATAACAATCTTATTTCAAGTGATGATCTTACTTGAACTTGTTTTCGTGTCATGATTCTGCTTCAAGAACTTCGAGCCATCCAAGGATCCATTGAAGCTAGATCCATTTTTCACTTTTCCAGTAGGTTTATCCAAGGAACTTAAGGTAGTAATGATGTTCATAACATCATTCGATTCATACATATAAAGCTATCTTATTCGAAGGTTTAAACTTGTAATCACTAGAACATAGTTTAGTTAATTCTAAACTTGTTCGCAAACAAAAGTTAATCCTTCTAACTTGACTTTTAAAATCAACTAAACACATGTTCTATATCTATATGATATGCTAACTTAATGATTTAAAACCTGAAAACACGAAAAACACCGTAAAACCGGATTTACGCCGTCGTAGTAACACCGCGGGCTGTTTTGGGTTAGTTAATTAAAAACTATGATAAACTTTGATTTAAAAGTTGTTATTCTGAGAAAATGATTTTTATTATGAACATGAAACTATATCCAAAAATTATGGTTAAACTCAAAGTGGAAGTATGTTTTCTAAAATGGTCATCTAGACGTCGTTCTTTCGACTGAAATGACTACCTTTACAAAAACGACTTGTAACTTATTTTTCCGACTATAAACCTATACTTTTTATGTTTAGATTCATAAAATAGAGTTCAATATGAAACCATAGCAATTTGATTCACTCAAAACGGATTTAAAATGAAGAAGTTATGGGTAAAACAAGATTGGATAATTTTTCTCATTTTAGCTACGTGAAAATTGGTAACAAATCTATTCCAACCATAACTTAATCAACTTGTATTATATATTATGTAATCTTGAGATACCATAGACACGTATACAATGTTTCGACCTATCATTTCGACACATCTATATATATTTCGAAACAACCATAGACACTCTATTTGTGAATGTTGGAGTTAGCTATACAGGGTTGAGGTTGATTCCAAAATATATATAGTTTGAGTTGTGATCAATACTGAGATACGTATACACTGGGTCGTGGATTGATTCAAGATAATATTTATCGATTTATTTCTGTACATCTAACTGTGGACAACTAGTTGTAGGTTACTAACGAGGACAGCTGACTTAATAAACTTAAAACATCAAAATATATTAAAAGTGTTGTAAATATATTTTGAACATACTTTGATATATATGTATATATTGTTATAGGTTCGTGAATCAACCAGTGGCCAAGTCTTACTTCCCGACGAAGTAAAAATCTGTGAAAGTGAGTTATAGTCCCACTTTTAAAATCTAATATTTTTGGGATGAGAATACATGCAGGTTTTATAAATGATTTA
Source organism: Rutidosis leptorrhynchoides (assembly GCF_046630445.1). Lineage (NCBI taxonomy): Eukaryota > Viridiplantae > Streptophyta > Magnoliopsida > Asterales > Asteraceae > Rutidosis > Rutidosis leptorrhynchoides. The sequence continues at coordinate 465,503,205 of NC_092333.1, forward strand.
CAAAATAGACACAAGTACGTGAAACTACATTCTATGGTTGAATTATCGAAATCGAATATGCCCCTTTTTATTAAGTCTGGTAATCTAAGAATTAGGGAACAGACACCCTAATTGACGCGAATCCTAGAGATAGATCTATTGGGCCTAACAAACCCCATCCAAAGTACCGGATGCTTTAGTACTTCGAAATTTATATCATATCCGAAGGGTGTCCCGGAATGATGGGGATATTCTTATATATGCATCTTGTTATTGTCGGTTACCAGGTGTTCACCATATGAATGATTTTTATCTCTATGTATGGGATGTGTATTGAAATATGAAATCTTGTGGTCTATTGTTACGATTTGATATATATAGGTTAAACCTATAACTCACCAACATTTTTGTTGACGTTTAAAGCATGTTTATTCTCAGGTGAATATTAAGAGCTTCCGCTGTTGCATACTAAAATAAGGACAAGATTTGGAGTCCATGTTTGTATGATATTGTGTAAAAACTGCATTCAAGAAACTGATTTCGATGTAACATATTTGTATTGTAAACCATTATGTAATGGTCGTGTGTAAACAGGATATTTTAGATTATCATTATTTGATAATCTACGTAAAGCTTTTTAAACCTTTATTTATGAAATAAAGGTTATGGTTTGTTTTAAAAATGAATGCAGTCTTTGAAAAACGTCTCATATAGAGGTCAAAACCTCGCAACGAAATCAATTAATATGGAACGTTTTTAATCAATAAGAACGGGACATTTCAGAATAAACCATGAAGGAAACCGTGAATAAATCACAAAGACTAAGTTTGACTTCAAAGAATTCAAATGATTCAGTGCCTGCTGAAACCGTTAGTAAAAACCCTACTCCTTATCTTAAACTCTTCCAGATGATATTTTTCATCATCATCTTAACTTAGACATTATAAGATATCTTCATATCTTCCGTTATACATATTCTCCATATTCCTGGGGATATTTTCACAACTACTCTTATCCGAGACCATGTTTCTCTCCGTAACATCTGCGTTACAACATAAAAGAAACTGTGTAAGTTTCTAAATTATGAAGCCTTTGAAATTAAAATATGAATGTTTTGAAGTAGTGTTGGGAACTGATACATGAATTAGTATAATATAATGAAACTTGATCAACTTCATTATATTAAAGTAAGTCATGTTAAGTTTCTAATGAAATGTGATGATTCACAGTACCATCATCATATGCCATGTTACACGGCTCTTACATTCTATCCAATCTTTAAATCTAACAAGAAAATATTCTCTTGGTGATTCGGTCTTTTCCAAGATATTCTGGTAATTTGACAAATCAAAATCGTGTCATTACCCTTTCTTTCTAAGAGCATTAATTATGTTCAATCCAAATTTCATACCTACGAATTCCGGATCATTGCTCGTTTGACGGACGGGAAGGAGGTGGATTTATAGTAATATACCCGACAGAGAAATCGAAACAGATTAATGCATTTAATCAAAGAAGATCCTGATTTTCTAAATCGCCGAAGAACCAAATCTTATTACGTAAGATTTTCTTTAAATCCCATAAATTCCGGAAATCAATCCTAATCATGTCATCGGTTAAAAAAAAAATTCTATATTTACTTATTTCACTATTTTGTGATAGCTTCACTCGTGCGCTTCACATGATCGAATCATTTTATCTATATCACTCAATAATGATAAAACTCCATTAGTGCCTCATATTAGTCATGAAAACATTCTTATTGTTATTCATGACGACCTCTATCAAATTTCGGGGACGAAATTTCTTTAACGGGTGGGTACTGTAACGACCCGGAAATTTCCGACCAAATTTAAACTCTAATCTCTATACGTTTCCGACACGATAAGCAAAAACCCTAATATTGAGTCTAGAAAGTTTGAAATCTATATTCGGTTAACTAGTTACCCTTTGACCAAGCCTGACGATTCACGAACAGTTATGTGAATGTTGACATATATATATATATATATATATATATATATATATATATATATATATATATACATATTAATTGAAAACGTAAACAAGGTATTAGATATATAATATTTGGTTATTGATGGAACTAGAAGATGATATCTGTATCATTAATATTGTTATGAAAACATGTAACTATTATATCTTCATTATCATTAGACATTATTATTATTAAAATATAATAAAAATTTAATACTCATCATTATATCATATTTATTATATGTAATACCGATATATTTGTTGTAATAATATTGTATTTACATCTGATATTAATATCAATACAATTGTAATTAATAAATCTGAAATTTGATATATAAAAATATTATTAGCATCAATATTAATCTAATTAACCCTATTATCATAATTATCATTTATAAATAGTATTATTATTATTATTATTATTATTATTATTATTGTTATTATTATTATTATTATTATTATAAATAATGAATAATATAATTACATATATATATATATATATATATATATATATATATATATATATATATATATATATATATATATATATATATAATAACACATATATATAAATATATAGATATATATAAAAAAAATCGAATATATATAAATATATATATATATATATATATGATACGGATTAGGTATCTTAACAGCAAATTATAAAACAAATTATATACAGATAATTACACATATCACTATCTGTTTATGTCTGTTTCTTAAGTTCCTGGTTACCCGTGTGTTTCTGTCGAGATTCAAGAAGCAAACAAGAATTAATCAAATCTAGTTACAGTTCAAAATAAGTGATATATATCCATCCTTGACTTTCGGATAACAGAATGGAAAAACAGAAATTTCCTATGGAACCCGACGGTTCCTCTGTATTTCTATAATTTTCTTTTGACAAAATTAAAAATCGAATACAATACCAAAAGGTGTTATTACAGTCTTATTAGGATTATTTTACTTAACCTTTCAGCAATATATCATATCCTAATCCTAGCTATCGATTTCCAATTCTGAGTTAAAGCTTTGGTTTCAAAAAGTTAATCGATTGCTTCCCTTCAAAATTCGGATTTATTTGAACGTTTCAAATGGAATTTACGACCCAGAAAGTTTTCATGTTAGATTTAGAACTGATTTCATGTTGAACATATGATCTAAAACGTATTAGAAATTAAAATTTGATTTTGAGTTCATGATGGAGTATCGGATCTGTGAGGAATTTTTTTTTAATTTTATTTTCGTTTTATCAAATCAATTAACCTAAAATCGTACGTTTCTGTTTCATTTGATGATAAAACTCAATCATTAAAATCGTTGTGGGAGTTGTTCCCTGGTCGGCATGATCTGTGAGGAAGAAAGGGATTTTTGGAACAAATAATACGGGTTTAATAAATTTTAAACTCAATTAAAATCAGAAAAACGGGCAATGGCTCAACGGTTTAGGGTGTTGGTGTGTTAGCTGAGGTCACGGGTTCGAGTCCCCTTTGGTGCATAATATTTTTTTTAGGGTATATTCTTTCTTCTCCACTCCATTTTAATTATTATTATTATTATTATTATTATTATTATTATTATTATTATTATTATTATTATTATTATTATTATTATTATTATTATTATTATTATTATTATTATTATTATTATCATTATATTTATAAATATGATTATTATAATTATTTTTGTTAAAACTGTCACCTTATCAAAAATTATTAATTTTATATAAGGTTATGATATTATTAAAGATTTCATTTAGGTTAGTATTATTATTATTATAAATGGTAAATGATGTTACATATAACCGACTATATTTTTATAACACTTAAGCATATAATCATATATATATATATATATATATATATATATATATATATATATATATATATATATATATATATATATATATATATATATATATATATATGTATAGAAATATTAATATAACTTACTGAATAAATATTAATCATTTTCAATGTGTATATATATATATAGAAAATAGATATGTAACATAAAATTTAAGTTATAAAATATATAAATAAAGTATATGTATAAAATAAAAAGTTGTATGAAAGTTATACATAAATATTAAATGAAATTATAAGATTTTTATTACATATATTAATATACATATTGAATATAGGTTCGTGAATCTGAGGCCAACCTTTTACGTGTTCAATGATGTTATATGTATTTTTACTACAAAATACAGTCCGGTGAGTATATAGTCCCTTTTAAACTTTAAATATTTTTGGGCTGAGAATACATGCGCTGTTTTTGTAAATGATTTACGTTATGGACACAAGTGATTAAAAATGATATTCTGCGGATTGATGTGCTAGGTAATTTAGTTATATGTTATAATAGCATGTAAGCGCGAATCCTAAAGATAGATCTATCGGGCTTAACACCCCCATCCAGTAGGCTGCACTCGACATAAGAACTAGTGGGTGGATGTTTAGTACTTCGAGGATTATTTATACACTTGCGAGTGTACGTATCCATCTTTGCGAAGATGACTTATTATATTATTGTTAAGGTTGGTTACTGAGGCCTCAACATAAGCAGAATGATTTTATACACTTGCGAGTGTATTATATTTTTATATATGAAATCTTGTGGTCCATAGTTATAACACTGCTAGCATCAAACCTATATATCTCACCAACTTTATGTTGACATTTTAAAGCATGTTATTCTCAGGTACGAATTAAGTCTTCCGCTGTGCATTTGCTCATTTTAAGGACATTACTTGGAGTCGATCAACGCAATGGAACCAGATGTTGATGATTTCGTCCAGGGGGGTAAGGACGGGTTATTACAATAGTTTCATCGGCCTCGGCCAAACACTTCTTCAAATTCGATACATGAAAAACATCGTGAACAACACTGATGTAGTGACCCGAACTTTTCCATGTTTATATATATTAATTGAGATTGATATTTACATGATTAAATGCTTCCAACATGTTAAACAATCAAACTTATTAAGACTTGATTAATTGAAATATGTTTCATATAGACAATTGACCACCCAAGTTGACCGGTGATTCACGAACGTTAAAACTTGTAAAAACTATACGATGACAGATATATGGTTATATATATAGTTAACATGATTTAATTATAAGTATGTATCTCATTAGGTATTTTAACAATGAGTTATATACATAAAAATGAGACTATTAATTTAAGAAACTCGAAAACGATATATATAACGATTATCGTTATAACAACGTCTTACTAGGTACATATGAATCATATTAAGATATTGATACACTTGGTTAATTATGTTAAATGATAAGTAAATATATTATTAAGTGTATTAACAATGAAATACATATGTAAAAATAAGACTACTAACTTAATGATTTCGAAACGAGACATATATGTAACGATTATCGTTGTAACGACATTTAACTTTATATATATCATACTAAGATATATTATATATCATAATATCATGATAATATAATAATTTAAAATCTCATTTGATATTATAAACATTGGGTTAACAACATTTAACAAGATCGTTAACCTAAAGGTTTCAAAACAACACTTACATGTAACGACTAACGATGACTTAACGACTCAGTTAAAATGTATATACATGTAGTGTTTTAATATGTATTTATACACTTTTGAAAGACTTCAATACACTTATCAAAATACTTCTACTTAACAAAAATGCTTACAATTACATCCTCGTTCAGTTTCATCAACAATTCTACTCGTATGCACCCGTATTCGGACTCGTACAATACACAGCTTTTAGATGTATGTACTATTGGTATATACACTCCAATGATCAGCTCTTAGCAGCCCATGTGAGTCATATAACACATGTGGGAACCATCATTTGGCAACTAGCATGAAATATCTCATAAAATTACAAAAATATGAGTAATCATTCATGACTTATTTACATGAAAACAAAATTACATATCCTTTATATCTAATCCATACACCAACGACCAAAAACACCTACAAACACTTTCATTCTTCAGTTTTCTTCATCTAATTAATCTCTCTCAAGTTCTATCTTCAAGTTCTAAGTGTTCTTCATAAATTCCAAAAGATCTAGTTTCATAAAATCAAGAATACTTTCAAGTTTGCTAGCTCACTTCCAATCTTGTAAGGTGATCATCCAGCCTCAAGAAATCTTTGTTTCTTATAGTAGGTTATCATTCTAATACAAGGTAATAATCATATTCAAACTTTGGTTCAATTTCTATAACTATAACAATCTTATTTCAAGTGATGATCTTACTTGAACTTGTTTTCGTGTCATGATTCTGCTTCAAAAACTTCGAGCCATCCAAGGATCCATTGAAGCTAGATCCATTTTTCTCTTTTCCAGTAGGTTTATCCAAGAAACTTAAGGTAGTAATGATGTTCATAACATCATTCGATTCATACATATAAAGCTATCTTATTCGAAGGTTTAAACTTGTAATCACTAGAACATAGTTTAGTTAATTCTAAACTTGTTCGCAAACAAAAGTTAATCCTTCTAACTTGACTTTTAAAATCAACTAAACACATGTTCTATATCTATATGATATGCTAACTTAATGATTTAAAACCTGGAAACACGAAAAACACCGTAAAACCGGATTTACGCCGTCGTAGTAACACCGCGGGCTGTTTTGGGTTAGTTAATTAAAAACTATGATAAACTTTGATTTAAAAGTTGTTATTCAGAGAAAACGATTTTTATTATGAACATGAAACTATATCCAAAAATTATGGTTAAACTCAAAGTGGAAGTATGTTTTCTAAAATGGTCATCTAGACGTCGTTCTTTCGACTGAAATGACTACCTTTACAAAAACGACTTGTAACTTATTTTTCCGACTATAAACCTATACTTTTTCTGTTTAGATTCATAAAATAGAGTTCAATATGAAACCATAGCAATTTGATTCACTCAAAATGGATTTAAAATGAAGAAGTTATGGGTAAAACAAGATTGGATAATTTTTCTCATTTTAGCTACGTGAAAATCGATAACAAATCTATTCCAACCATAACTTAATCAACTTGTATTGTATATTATGTAATCTTGAGATACCATAGACACGTATACAATGTTTCGACCTATCATGTCGACACATCTATATATATTTCGGAACAACCATAGACACTCTATATGTGAATGTTGGAGTTAGCTATACAGGGTTGAGGTTGATTCCAAAATATATATAGTTTGAGTTGTGATCAATACTGAGATACGTATACACTGGGTCGTGGATTGATTCAAGATAATATTTATCGATTTATTTCTGTACATCTAACTGTGGACAACTAGTTGTAGGTTACTAACGAGGACAGCTGACTTAATAAACTTAAAACATCAAAATATATTAAAAGTGTTGTAAATATATTTTGAACATACTTTGATATATATGTATATATTGTTATAGGTTCGTGAATCAACCAGTGGCCAAGTCTTACTTCCCGACGAAGTAAAAATCTGTGAAAGTGAGTTATAGTCCCACTTTTAAAATCTAATATTTTTGGGATGAGAATACATGCAGGTTTTATAAATGATTTACAAAATAGACACAAGTACGTGAAACTACATTCTATGGTTGAATTATCGAAATCGAATATGCCCCTTTCTATTAAGTCTGGTAATCTAAGAATTAGGGAACAGACACCCTAATTGACGCGAATCCTAAAGATAGATCTATCGGGCCCAACAAGCCCCATCCAAAGTACCGGATGCTTTAGTACTTCGAAATTTATATCATATCCGAAGGGTGTCCCGGAAATGATGGGGATATTCTTATATATGCATCTTGTTAATGTCGGTTACCAGGTGTTCACCATATGAATGATTTTTATCTCTATGTATGGGATGTGTATTGAAATATGAAATCTTGTGGTCTATTATTATGATTTGATATATATAGGTTAAACCTATAACTCACCAACATTTTTGTTGACGTTTTAAGCATGTTTATTCTCAGGTGATTATTAAGAGCTTCCGCTGTCGCATACTTAAATAAGGACGAGATTTGGAGTCCATGCTTGTATGATATTGTGTAAAAACTGCATTCAAGAAACTTATTTTGTTGTAACATATTTGTATTGTAAATCATTATGTAATGGTCGTGTGTAAATAGGATATTTTAGATTATCATTATTTGATAATCTACGTAAAACTTTTTAAACCTTTATTGATGAAATAAAGGTTATGGTTTGTTTTAAATTGAATGCAGTCTTTGAAAAACGTCTCATATAGAGGTCAAAACCTCGCAACGAAATCAATTAATATGGAACGTTTTTAATCAATAAGAACGGGACATTTCAGTTGGTATCAGAGCGTTGGTCTTAGAGAACCAGAATTTTGCATTAGTGTGTCTTATCGAGTTTGTTAGGATGCATTAGTGAGTCTGGACTTCGACCGTGTTTACTTGAAAAATGATTGCTTAACAAATTTTGTTGGAAACTATATATTTTTAACATGTGAATATTATGTGATATATTAATCTCTTAACGCGTTTGATATTATGTGATAGATGTCTACCTTTAGAACAAGTCCCACTGACTCACCTAATAATAATGAAGAGTCAAATGTAAATTGGAATGATTCGTGGACTGATTTGTAGTGACCCGAACTTTTCCATGTTTATATATATTAATTGAGATTGATATTTACATGACTAAATGTTTCCAACATGTTAAGCAATCAAACTTGTTAAGACTTGATTAATTGAAATAGGTTTCATACAGACAATTGACCACCCAAGTTGACCGGTGATTCACGAACGTTAAAACTTGTAAAAACTATATGATGACATATATATGGTTATATATATAGTTAACATTATATTATGATAATTAAACATATCATTAAGTATATTAACAATGAACTACATATGTAAAAACAAGACTACTAACTTAATGATTTTGAAACGAGACATATGTGTAACGATTATCGTTGTAACGACATTTAATGTATATATATCATATTAAGAGATATTCGTATATCATAATATCATGATAATATAATAATTTAAAATCTCTTTTGATATTATAAACATTGGGTTAACAACATTTAACAAGATCGTTAACCTAAAGGTTTCAAAACAACATTTACATGTAACGACTAACGATGACTTAACGACTCAGTTAAAATGTATATACATGTAGTGTTTTAATATGTATTTATACAGTTTTGAAAGACTTCAATACACTTATCAAAATACTTCTACTTAACAAAAATGCTTACAATTACATCCTCGTTCAGTTTCATCAACAATTCTACTCGTATGCACCCGTATTCGTACTCGTACAATACACAGCTTTTAGATGTATGTACTATTGGTATATACACTCCAATGATCAGCTCTTAGCAGCCCATGTGAGTCACCTAACACATGTGGGAACCATCATTTGGCAACTAGCATGAAATATCTCATAAAATTACAAAAATATGAGTAATCATTCATGACTTATTTACATGAAAACAAAATTACATATCCTTTATATCTAATCCATACACCAACGACCAAAAACACCTACAAACACTTTCATTCTTCAATTTTCTTCATCTAATTGATCTCTCTCAAGTTCTATCTTCAAGTTCTAAGTGTTCTTCATAAATTCCAAAAGTTCTAGTTTCATAAAATCAAGAATACTTTCAAGTTTGCTAGCTCACTTCCAATCTTGTAAGGTGATCATCCAACCTCAAGAAATCTTTGTTTCTTACAGTAGGTTATCATTCTAATACAAGGTAATAATCATATTCAAACTTTGGTTCAATTTCTATAACTATAACAATCTTATTTCAAGTGATGATCTTACTTGAACTTGTTTTCGTGTCATGATTCTGCTTCAAGAACTTCGAGCCATCCAAGGATCCATTGAAGCTAGATCCATTTTTCTCTTTTCCAGTAGGTTTATCCAAGGAAATTAAGGTAGTAATGATGTTCATAACATCATTCGATTCATACATATAAAGCTATCTTATTCGAAGGTTTAAACTTGTAATCACTAGAACATAGTTTAGTTAATTCTAAACTTGTTCGCAAACAAAAGTTAATCCTTCTAACTTGACTTTTAAAATCAACTAAACACATGTTCTATATCTATATGATATGCTAACTTAATGATTTAAAACCTGGAAACACGAAAAACACCGTAAAATCGGATTTACGCCGTCGTAGTAACACCGCGGGCTGTTTTGGGTTAGTTAATTAAAAACTATGATAAACTTTGATTTAAAAGTTGTTATTCTGAGAAAATGATTTTTATTATGAACATGAAACTATATCCAAAAATTATGGTTAAACTCAAAGTGGAAGTATGTTTTCTAAAATGGTCATCTAGACGTCGTTCTTTCGACTGAAATGACTACCTTTACAAAAACGACTTGTAACTTATTTTTCCGACTAGAAACCTATACTTTTTTTGTTTAGATTCATAAAATAGAGTTCAATATGAAACCATAGCAATTTGATTCACTCAAAACGGATTTAAAATGAAGAAGTTATGGGTAAAACAAGATTGGATAATTTTTCTCATTTTAGCTACGTGAAAATTGGTAACAAATCTATTCCAACCATAACTTAATCAACTTATATTATATATTATGTAATCTTGAGATACCATAGACACGTATACAATGTTTCGACCTATCATGTCGACACATCTATATATATTTCGGAACAACCATAGACACTCTATATGTGAATGTTGGAGTTAGCTATACAGGGTTGAGGTTGATTCCAAAATATATATAGTTTGAGTTGTGATCAATACTGAGATACGTATACACTGGGTCGTGGATTGATTCAAGATAATATTTATCGATTTATTTCTGTACATCTAACTGTGGACAACTAGTTGTAGGTTACTAACGAGGACAGCTGACTTAATAAACTTAAAACATCAAAATATATTAAAAGTGTTGTAAATATATTTTGAACATACTTTGATATATATGTATATATTGTTATAGGTTCGTGAATCAACCAGTGGCCAAGTCTTACTTCCCGACGAAGTAAAAATCTGTGAAAGTGAGTTATAGTCCCACTTTTAAAATCTAATATTTTTGGGATGAGAATACATGCAGGTTTTATAAATGATTTACAAAATAGACACAAGTACGTGAAACTACATTCTATGGTTGAATTATCGAAATCGAATATGCCCCTTTTTATTAAGTCTGGTAATCTAAGAATTAGGGAACAGACACCCTAATTGACGCGAATCCTAAAGATAGATCTATTGGGCCTAACAAACCCTATCCAAAGTACCGGATGCTTTAGTACTTCGAAATTTATATCATATCCGAAGGGTGTCCCGGAATGATGGGGATATTCTTATATATGCATCTTGTTATTGTCGGTTACCAGGTGTTCACCATATGAATGATTTTTATCTCTATGTATGGGATGTGTATTGAAATATGAAATCTTGTGGTCTATTGTTACGATTTGATATATATATAGGTTAAACCTATAACTCACCAACATTTTTGTTGACGTTTTAAGCATGTTTATTCTCAGGTGATTATTAAGAGCTTCCGCTGTCGCATACTTAAATAAGGACAAGATTTGGAGTCCATGCTTGTATGATATTGTGTAAAAACTGCATTCAAGAAACTTATTTTGTTGTAACATATTTGTATTGTAAACCATTATGTAATGGTCGTGTGTAAACAGGATATTTTAGATTATCATTATTTGATAATCTACGTAAAGCTTTTTAAACCTTTATTGATGAAATAAAGGTTATGGTTTGTTTAAAAATGAATGCAGTCTTTGAAAAACGTCTCATATAGAGGTCAAAACCTCGCAACGAAATCAATTAATATGGAACGTTTTTAATCAATAAGAACGGGACATTTCAGTTGGTATCCGAGCGTTGGTCTTAGAGAACCAGAAAATTTGCATTAGTGTGTCTTATCGAGTTTGTTAGGATGCATTAGTGAGTCTGGACTTCGACCGTGTTTTCTTTAAAAATGATTGCTTAACATTTTTGTTGGAAACTATATATTTTTAACATATGAATATTATGTGATATATTAATCTCTTAACGTGTTTGATATTATGTGATAGATGTCTACCTCTAGAACAAGTCCCATTGACTCACCTAATAATAATGAAGAGTCAAATGTAAATTGGAATGATTTATGGACTGATTCACAAGTTCCCGAAGAGGAACCGGAAGAAGAGTCAGAACCGGAAGAAGAATCGGAACCGGAAGAAGAATCGGAACCGGATGAAGAAATAGAACCGGTGGGGGAAATAATAAAACGGTTAAGTAAAAGAAAATCCTCAACCAACCGACCAAAGTTAATTATGGTCAATGGTGTTTCCGCCAAGGAAGCAAAATATTGGGAGGATTACCAATTCTCCGATGAATCGGATTCCGACGAGAATTCCGATGATGTTATAGAAATTACCCCAACTGAATTTAAAAAGGCAAAAGAAAATAATAAGGGAAAGGGCATAAAAATAGAGAAATCTAATTCCAACCCCGATGAACTTTATATGTATCGTCAACCCCCGAAGTCCTTAAGTTGTAACAATGACCCGGGAACCTCTAAACCACCAGGTTTTTCTAAACCAATGTGGACAACGACGGCTCGTATTAGGGGAACATCATATATCCCTAGAAACTTGGCAAAACGAACCAAAACCGAAGAAGAAGAAACGAGCGAGTCGGAATAAGATAGTTGTATTCGTGTGGTGTAATATATGGAATATAGTGTTCTTATGCTTTATGATATATGTAAAAATTGCTTGTATTAATAAGTATTTTTTTTATGAATCTAACTCTTGTCTATTTTACAGTTTAAAAACACAAAATGGATAGACAACCCAATATTTTAAGAGACCTACCCGGAGACATGATTGATGAAATCTTGTCTAGAGTCGGCCAGAATTCTTCGGCACAACTATTTAAGGCGAGATCAGTTTGTAAGACATTCGAAGAACGTTCCAAGAATGTCTTGGTTTATAAGAGACTTTCGTTTGAAAGATGGGGGATATCACATTGGGAAACCCATAAGTTACGATGTGTTTACTTTGACGCATATATTGCGGGGAACCCAAATGCTATTTTACGCAACGGGTTAAGAAATTATTTTGACTCAATATATCCGAATATTGGACTTCGTGATTTAGAAAAAGCGGCTAACATGCAACATAAAGAAGCATGTTATGCTTACGGATTAGTAATGTTCGCTTCTCACCAAAGTGAGAACAAGAACATCGGGCTACAACTATTAAACAAAACGTTTCCACAAGTGACGGAGTCGGTAATTGGGGTAAGAAATGAGGTTTTTAGATTATTACGGGACTGTTGGACATTACGTAACCCTCGTCCCTTTGATGACGTTACAACACGCTGTCTTATCAACGGCCATAACGGTTATGTTGCACAAGACCAAGGATGGGAAGTAGTCCTAGTAAAACCAGAATGCATGACTTGTTTCTGGACGTATGAATTACGTGTCTTTATTGCCTTTGCTGAACGACTTGTGTACTAGCTAGAATTGTCTTCACAACTATCTTGTATCAAAGTTATTGTGTGCTATATTTCATGCTTTATGTAAAATAAGCGGTATTGTAAGTTTGTAAAATATTGTATAAAAGTTTGAACGCGAAATATTATTATAATCAGTTTTTCATATAGAATTGTAGTAGTTGAATTGTATATTAGCTACTAAGTATGAACTTAACGGGTAGGTACTACCCGAATTTAAACTTATAAAATGCTAATATGAAGAAAAAGCTTTTATAAATGAGTTCATATTATGCTACGAAATACTATTAACTACTCTTAATATTCTGTATGATTAACTTGTTCCATTTAACTATTTTGAAGGAAATGGCACCGACTACTCGACACACCGTGAATATGAATGAAGAGGAATTCCGTACTTTTCTAGCTTCAAACATAGCCGCAGTACAGGCTGCGCTACATACCAACAATAACCTTGGATCTAGCAGTACAGGAAATCGTGTAGGATGCACCTACAAAGAATTCACTGCCTGCAAACCTTTGGAATTTGATGGAACCGAAGGACCGATCGGATTGAAACGGTGGACCGAGAAGGTCGAATCGGTGTTTGCCATAAGTAAGTGTACTGAAGAGGACAAAGTGAAGTACGCTACGCATACCTTCACAGGTTCTGCGTTAACATGGTGGAATACCTATCTAGAGCAAGTGGGACAAGACGATGCGTACGCACTACCGTGGTCAGCATTCAAGCACTTGATGAACGAGAAGTACCGTCCCAGAACCGAGGTCAATAAGCTCAAGACAGAACTTAGAGGGTTACGAACCCAAGGATTTGATATTACCACGTACGAAAGACGATTCACAGAATTATGCCTATTGTGTCCGGGAGCATTCGAAGATGAGGAAGAGAAGATCGACGCATTTGTGAAAGGATTACCGGAAAGAATCCAAGAAGATATAAGTTCACACGAGCCCGCCTCTATACAACAGGCATGTAGAATGGCTCACAAACTAGTGAACCAGATTGAAGAAAGAATTAAAGAACAGACTGCTGAAGAGGCCAATGTGAAGCAAGTCAAAAGAAAGTGGGAGGAAAACGGTGATAAGAATCACCAATACAACAACAGCAGCAATTACAACAATAATCGCAACAATTATCCCAACAATCGCAACATCAATCGCAACTACAACAAACGGCCCAACAATAACAACAACAACAACAACAGCAACAGCAACTACAACAATCATCCCAACAACAATAATAACCGCAACAACAACAACAATCAGAAGCAGCTATGCCAAAGGTGTGAAAAGTATCACTCGGGGTTCTGCACCAAATTTTGCAACAAGTGTAAAAGAAATGGTCATAGCGCGGCGAAGTGTGAGGTCTACGGACCAGGGGTTAATAGAACGAAAGGAACAAATGGTGTCGGAACGAGTAATGGAGGAGCAAGTAGTGTCGGAGCAAGTTATGCCAATGTAGTTTGTTATAAATGTGGAAAACCAGGCCACATTATTAGAAATTGCCCGAACCAGGAGAACACGAATGGACAAGGCCGTGGAAGAGTTTTCAATATAAATGCGGTAGAGGCACAGGAAGACCCGGAGCTTGTTACGGGTACGTTTCTTATTGACAATAAATCTGCTTACGTTTTATTTGATTCGGGTGCGGATAGAAGCTATATGAGTAGAGATTTTTGTGCTAAATTAAGTTGTCCATTGACGCCTTTGGATAGTAAATTTTTACTCGAATTAGCAAATGGTAAATTAATTTCAGCAGATAATATATGTCGGAATCGAGAAATTAAACTGGTTAACGAAACATTTAAGATTGATTTGATACCAGTAGAGTTAGGGAGTTTTGATGTGATAATCGGTATGGACTGGTTGAAAGAAGTGAAAGCGGAGATCGTTTGTTACAAAAATGCAATTCGCATTATACGAGAAAAAGGAAAACCCTTAATGGTGTACGGAGAAAAGGGCAACACGAAGCTACATCTTATTTGTAATTTGAAGGCACAAAAACTAATAAGAAAAGGTTGCTATGCTGTTCTAGCACACGTCGAGAAAGTACAAACTGAAGAAAAGAGCATCAATGATGTTCCCATTGCAAAAGAATTTCCCGATGTATTTCCGAAAGAATTACCGGGATTACCCCCACATCGATCCGTTGAATTTCAAATAGATCTTGTACCAGGAGCTGCACCAATAGCTCGTGCTCCTTACAGACTCGCACCCAGCGAGATGAAAGAACTGCAAAGCCAATTACAAGAACTTTTAGAGCGTGGTTTCATTCGACCAAGCACATCACCGTGGGGAGCTCCTGTTTTGTTTGTCAAGAAGAAAGATGGTACATTCAGGCTGTGTATCGACTACCGAGAATTGAACAAACTTACCATCAAGAACCGCTACCCACTACCGAGAATCGACGACTTATTTGATCAACTACAAGGCTCATCTGTTTATTCAAAGATTGACTTACGTTCCGGGTATCATCAAATGAGGGTGAAAGAAGATGATATTCCAAAGACTGCTTTCAGAACACGTTACGGTCATTATGAGTTTATGGTCATGCCGTTTGGTTTAACTAATGCACCAGCTGTGTTCATGGACCTTATGAACCGAGTGTGTGGACCATACCTTGACAAGTTTGTCATTGTTTTCATTGATGACATACTTATTTACTCAAAGAATGACCAAGAACACGGTGAACATTTGAGAAAGGTGTTAGAAGTATTGAGGAAGGAAAAATTGTACGCTAAGTTTTCAAAGTGTGCATTTTGGTTGGAAGAAGTTCAATTCCTCGGTCACATAGTGAACAAAGAAGGTATTAAGGTGGATCCGGCAAAGATAGAAACTGTTGAAAAGTGGGAAACCCCGAAAACTCCGAAACACATACGCCAGTTTTTAGGACTAGCTGGTTACTACAGAAGGTTCATCCAAGACTTTTCCAGAATAGCAAAACCCTTGACTGCATTAACGCATAAAGGGAAGAAATTTGAATGGAATGATGAACAAGAGAAAGCGTTTCAGTTATTGAAGAAAAAGCTAACTACGACACCTATATTGTCATTGCCTGAAGGGAATGATGATTTTGTGATTTATTGTGACGCATCAAAGCAAGGTCTCGGTTGTGTATTAATGCAACGAACGAAGGTGATTGCTTATGCGTCTAGACAATTGAAGATTCACGAACAAAATTATACGACGCATGATTTGGAATTAGGCGCGGTTGTTTTTGCATTAAAGACTTGGAGGCACTACTTATATGGGGTCAAAAGTATTATATATACCGACCACAAAAGTCTTCAACACATATTTAATCAGAAACAACTGAATATGAGGCAGCGTAGGTGGATTGAATTGTTGAATGATTACGACTTTGAGATTCGTTACCACCCGGGGAAGGCAAATGTGGTAGCCGATGCCTTGAGCAGGAAGGACAGGGAACCCATTCGAGTAAAATCTATGAATATAATGATTCATAATAACCTTACTACTCAAATAAAGGAGGCACAACAAGGAGTTTTAAAAGAGGGAAATTTAAAGGATGAAATACCCAAAGGATCGGAGAAGCATCTTAATATTCGGGAAGACGGAACCCGGTATAGGGCTGAAAGGATTTGGGTACCAAAATTTGGAGATATGAGAGAAATGGTACTTAGAGAAGCTCATAAAACCAGATACTCAATACATCCTGGAACGGGGAAGATGTACAAGGATCTCAAGAAACATTTTTGGTGGCCGGGTATGAAATCCGATGTTGCTAAATACGTAGGAGAATGTTTGACGTGTTCTAAGGTCAAAGCTGAGCATCAGAAACCATCAGGTCTACTTCAACAACCCGAAATCCCGGAATGTAAATGGGAAAACATTACCATGGATTTCATCACTAAATTACCAAGGACTGCAAGTGGTTTTGATACTATTTGGGTAATAGTTGATCGTCTCACCAAATCAGCACACTTCCTGCCAATAAGAGAAGATGACAAGATGGAGAAGTTAGCACGACTGTATTTGAAGGAAGTCGTCTCCAGACATGGAATACCAATCTCTATTATCTCTGATAGGGATGGCAGATTTATTTCAAGATTCTGGCAGACATTACAGCAAGCATTAGGAACTCGTCTAGACATGAGTACTGCCTATCACCCACAAACTGATGGGCAGAGCGAAAGGACGATACAAACGCTTGAAGACATGCTACGAGCATGTGTTATTGATTTCGGAAACAGTTGGGATCGACATCTACCATTAGCAGAATTTTCCTACAACAACAGCTACCATTCAAGCATTGAGATGACGCCATTTGAAGCACTTTATGGTAGAAAGTGCAGGTCTCCGATTTGTTGGAGTGAAGTGGGGGATAGACAGATTACGGGTCCGGAGATTATACAAGAAACTACCGAGAAGATCATCCAAATTCAACAACGGTTGAAAACCGCCCAAAGTCGACAAAAGAGCTACGCTGACATTAAAAGAAAAGATATAGAATTTGAAATTGGAGAGATGGTCATGCTTAAAGTTGCACCTTAGAAAGGCGTTGTTCGATTTGGTAAACGAGGGAAATTAAATCCAAGGTATATTGGACCATTCAAGATTATTGATCGTGTCGGACCAGTAGCTTACCGACTTGAGTTACCTCAACAACTCGCGGCTGTACATAACACTTTCCACGTCTCGAATTTGAAGAAATGTTTTGCTAAAGAAGATCTCACTATTCCGTTAGATGAAATCCAAATCAACGAAAAACTCCAATTCATCGAAGAACCCGTCGAAATAATGGATCGTGAGGTTAAAAGACTTAAGCAAAACAAGATACCAATTGTTAAGGTTCGATGGAATGCTCGTAGAGGACCCGAGTTCACCTGGGAGCGTGAAGATCAGATGAAGAAGAAATACCCGCATCTATTTCCAGAAGATTCGTCAACACCTTCAACAGCTTAAAATTTCGGGACGAAATTTATTTAACGGGTAGGTACTGTAGTGACCCGAACTTTTCCATGTTTATATATATTAATTGAGATTGATATTTACATGACTAAATGTTTCCAACATGTTAAGCAATCAAACTTGTTAAGACTTGATTAATTGAAATAGGTTTCATACAGACAATTGACCACCCAAGTTGACCGGTGATTCACGAACGTTAAAACTTGTAAAAACTATATGATGACATATATATGGTTATATATATAGTTAACATTATATTATGATAATTAAACATATCATTAAGTATATTAACAATGAACTACATATGTAAAAACAAGACTACTAACTTAATGATTTTGAAACGAGACATATGTGTAACGATTATCGTTGTAACGACATTTAATGTATATATATCATATTAAGAGATATTCGTACATCATAATATCATGATAATATAATAATTTAAAATCTCTTTTGATATTATAAACATTGGGTTAACAACATTTAACAAGATCGTTAACCTAAAGGTTTCAAAACAACATTTACATGTAACGACTAACGATGACTTAACGACTCAGTTAAAATGTATATACATGTAGTGTTTTAATATGTATTTATACAGTTTTGAAAGACTTCAATACACTTATCAAAATACTTCTACTTAACAAAAATGCTTACAATTACATCCTCGTTCAGTTTCATCAACAATTCTACTCGTATGCACCCGTATTCGTACTCGTACAATACACAGCTTTTAGATGTATGTACTATTGGTATATACACTCCAATGATCAGCTCTTAGCAGCCCATGTGAGTCACCTAACACATGTGGGAACCATCATTTGGCAACTAGCATGAAATATCTCATAAAATTACAAAAATATGAGTAATCATTCATGACTTACTTACATGAAAACAAAATTACATATCCTTTATATCTAATCCATACACCAACGACCAAAAACACCTACAAACACTTTCATTCTTCAATTTTCTTCATCTAATTGATCTCTCTCAAGTTCTATCTTCAAGTTCTAAGTGTTCTTCATAAATTCCAAAAGTTCTAGTTTCATAAAATCAAGAATACTTTCAAGTTTGCTAGCTCACTTCCAATCTTGTAAGGTGATCATCCAACCTCAAGAAATCTTTGTTTCTTACAGTAGGTTATCATTCTAATACAAGGTAATAATCATATTCAAACTTTGGTTCAATTTCTATAACTATAACAATCTTATTTCAAGTGATGATCTTACTTGAACTTGTTTTCGTGTCATGATTCTGCTTCAAGAACTTCGAGCCATCCAAGGATCCATTGAAGCTAGATCCATTTTTCTCTTTTCCAGTAGGTTTATCCAAGGAAATTAAGGTAGTAATGATGTTCATAACATCATTCGATTCATACATATAAAGCTATCTTATTCGAAGGTTTAAACTTGTAATCACTAGAACATAGTTTAGTTAATTCTAAACTTGTTCGCAAACAAAAGTTAATCCTTCTAACTTGACTTTTAAAATCAACTAAACACATGTTCTATATCTATATGATATGCTAACTTAATGATTTAAAACCTGGAAACACGAAAAACACCGTAAAATCGGATTTACGCCGTCGTAGTAACACCGCGGGCTGTTTTGGGTTAGTTAATTAAAAACTATGATAAACTTTGATTTAAAAGTTGTTATTCTGAGAAAATGATTTTTATTATGAACATGAAACTATATCCAAAAATTATGGTTAAACTCAAAGTGGAAGTATGTTTTCTAAAATGGTCATCTAGACGTCGTTCTTTCGACTGAAATGACTACCTTTACAAAAACGACTTGTAACTTATTTTTCCGACTAGAAACCTATACTTTTTTTGTTTAGATTCATAAAATAGAGTTCAATATGAAACCATAGCAATTTGATTCACTCAAAACGGATTTAAAATGAAGAAGTTATGGGTAAAACAAGATTGGATAATTTTTCTCATTTTAGCTACGTGAAAATTGGTAACAAATCTATTCCAACCATAACTTAATCAACTTATATTATATATTATGTAATCTTGAGATACCATAGACACGTATACAATGTTTCGACCTATCATGTCGACACATCTATATATATTTCGGAACAACCATAGACACTCTATATGTGAATGTTGGAGTTAGCTATACAGGGTTGAGGTTGATTCCAAAATATATATAGTTTGAGTTGTGATCAATACTGAGATACGTATACACTGGGTCGTGGATTGATTCAAGATAATATTTATCGATTTATTTCTGTACATCTAACTGTGGACAACTAGTTGTAGGTTACTAACGAGGACAGCTGACTTAATAAACTTAAAACATCAAAATATATTAAAAGTGTTGTAAATATATTTTGAACATACTTTGATATATATGTATATATTGTTATAGGTTCGTGAATCAACCAGTGGCCAAGTCTTACTTCCCGACGAAGTAAAAATCTGTGAAAGTGAGTTATAGTCCCACTTTTAAAATCTAATATTTTTGGGATGAGAATACATGCAGGTTTTATAAATGATTTACAAAATAGACACAAGTACGTGAAACTACATTCTATGGTTGAATTATCGAAATCGAATATGCCCCTTTTTATTAAGTCTGGTAATCTAAGAATTAGGGAACAGACACCCTAATTGACGCGAATCCTAAAGATAGATCTATTGGGCCTAACAAACCCCATCCAAAGTACCGGATGCTTTAGTACTTCGAAATTTATATCATATCCGAAGGGTGTCCCGGAATGATGGGGATATTCTTATATATGCATCTTGTTATTGTCGGTTACCAGGTGTTCACCATATGAATGATTTTTATCTCTATGTATGGGATGTGTATTGAAATATGAAATCTTGTGGTCTATTGTTACGATTTGATATATATAGGTTAAACCTATAACTCACCAACATTTTTGTTGACGTTTTAAGCATGTTTATTCTCAGGTGATTATTAAGAGCTTCCGCTGTCGCATACTTAAATAAGGACAAGATTTGGAGTCCATGCTTGTATGATATTGTGTAAAAACTGCATTCAAGAAACTTATTTTGTTGTAACATATTTGTATTGTAAACCATTATGTAATGGTCGTGTGTAAACAGGATATTTTAGATTATCATTATTTGATAATCTACGTAAAGCTTTTTAAACCTTTATTGATGAAATAAAGGTTATGGTTTGTTTAAAAATGAATGCAGTCTTTGAAAAACGTCTCATATAGAGGTCAAAACCTCGCAACGAAATCAATTAATATGGAACGTTTTTAATCAATAAGAACGGGACATTTCATGATTCACAAGTTCCCGAAGAGGAACCGGAAGAAGAGTCGGAACCGGAAGAAGAATCGGAACCGGAAGAAGAATCGGAACCGGATGAAGAAATAGAACCGGTGGGGGAAATAATAAAACGGTTAAGTAAAAGAAAATCCTCAACCAACCGACCAAGGTTAATTATGGTCAATGGTGTTTCCGCCAAGGAAGCAAAATATTGGGAGGATTACCAATTCTCCGATGAATCGGATTCCGACGAGAATTCCGATGATGTTATAGAAATTACCCCAACTGAATTTAAAAAGGCAAAAGAAAATAATAAGGGAAAGGGCATAAAAATAGAGAAATCTAATTCCAACCCCGATGAACTTTATATGTATCGTCAACCCCCGAAGTCCTTAAGTTGTAACAATGACCCGGGAACCTCTAAACCACCAGGTTTTTCTAAACCAATGTGGACAACGACGGCTCGTATTAGGGGAACATCATATATCCCTAGAAACTTGGCAAAACGAACCAAAACCAAACAAGAAGAAACGAGCGAGTCGGAATAAGATAGTTGTATTTGTGTGGTGTAATATATGTAATATAGTGTGCTTATGCTTTATGATATATGTAGAAATTGCTTGTATTAATAAGTATTTTTTTATGAATCTAACTCTTGTCTATTTTACAGTATAAAAACACAAAATGGATAGACAACCCAATATTTTAAGAGACCTACCCGGAGACATGATTGATGAAATCTTGTCTAGAGTCGGTCAGAATTCCTCGGCACAACTATTTAAGGCGATATCAGTTTGTAAGACATTCGAAGAACGTTCCAAGAATGCCTTGGTTTATAAAAGGCTTTCGTTCGAAAGATGGGGGATATCACATTGGGAAATCCATAAGTTACGATGTGTTTACTTTGACGCATATATTGCGGGGAACCCAAATGCTATTTTACGCAACGGGTTAAGAAATTATTTTGACTCAGTATATCCGAATATAGGACTTCGTGATTTAGAAAAAGCGGCTAACATGCAACATAAAGAAGCATGTTATGCTTACGGATTAGTAATGTTCGCTTCTCACCAAAGTGAGAACAAGAACATCGGGCTACAACTATTAAACAAAACGTTCCCACAAGTGACGGAGTCGGTAATTGGGGTAAGAAATGAGGTTTTTAGATTGTTACGGGACTGTTGGACATTACGTAACCCTCGTCCCTTTGACGACGTTACAACACGCTGTCTTATCAACGTCCATAACGGTTATGTTCCACAAGACCAAGGATGGGAAGTAATCCTAGTAAAACCAGAATGCATGACTTGTTTCTGGACGTATGAATTACGTGTCTTTATTGCCTTTGCTGAACGACTTGTGTACTAGCTAGAATTATCTTTACAACCATCTTGTATCAAATTTATTGTGTGCTATATTTCATGCTATATGTAAAATAAGCGGTATTGTAAGTTTGTAAAATATTGTGTAAAAGTTTGAACGCGAAATATTATTATAATCAGTTTTTCATATAGAATTGTAGTAGTTGAATTGTATATTAGCTACTAAGTATGAACTTAACAGGTAGGTACTACCCGAATTTAAACTTATAAAATGCTAATATGAAGAAAAAGCTTTTATAAATGAGTTCATATTATGCTACGAAATACTATTAACTACTCTTAATATTCTGTATGATTAACTTGTTCCATTTGACTATTTTGAAGGAAATGGCACCGACTACTCGACACACCGTGAATATGAATGAAGAGGAATTCCGTACTTTTCTAGCTTCAAATATAGCCGCAGTACAGGCTGCGCTACATACCAACAATAACCTTGGATCTAGCAGTACAGGAAATCGTGTAGGATGCACCTACAAAGAATTCACTGCCTGCAAACCTTTGGAATTTGATGGAACCGAAGGACCGATCGGATTGAAACGGTGGACCGAGAAGGTCGAATCGGTGTTTGCCATAAGTAAGTGTACTGAAGAGGACAAAGTAAAGTACGCTACGCATACCTTCACAGGTTCTGCGTTAACATGGTGGAATACCTATCTAGAGCAAGTGGGACAAGACGATGCGTACGCACTACCGTGGTCAGCATTCAAGCACTTGATGAACGAGAAGTACCGTCCCAGAACCGAGGTCAATAAGCTCAAGACAGAACTTAGAGGGTTACGAACCCAAGGATTTGATATTACCACGTACGAAAGACGATTCACAGAATTGTGCCTATTGTGTCCGGGAGCATTCGAAGATGAGGAAGAGAAGATCGACGCGTTTGTGAAAGGATTATCGGAAAGAATCCAAGAAGATATAAGTTCACACGAGCCCGCCTCCATACAACAGGCATGTAGAATGGCTCACAAACTAGTGAACCAGATTGAAGAAAGAATTAAAGAACAGACTGCTGAAGAGACCAATGTGAAGCAAGTTAAAAGAAAGTGGGAGGAAAACGGTGATAAGAATCACCAATACAACAACAACAGCAATTACAACAATAATCGCAACAATTATCCCAGCAATCGCAACATCAATCGCAACTACAACAAACGGCCCAACAACAACAACAACAACAACAGCAGCAACTACAACAATCATCCCAACAACAATAATAACCGCAACAACAACAACAACAATCAGAAGCAGCTATGCCAAAGGTGTGAAAAGTATCACTCGGGGTTCTGCACCAAATTTTGCAACAAGTGTAAAAGAAATGGTCATAGCGCGGCGAAGTGTGAGGTCTACGGACCAGGGGTTAATAGAACGAAAGGAACAAATGGTGTCGGAACGAGTAATGGAGGAGCAAGTAGTGTCGGAGCAAGTAGTGTCGGAGCAAGTTACGCCAATGTAGTTTGTTATAAATGTGGAAAACCGGGCCACATTATTAGAAATTGCCCGAACCAGGAGAACACGAATGGACAAGGCCGCGGAAGAGTTTTCAATATTAATGCGGCAGAGGCACAGGAAGACCCGGAGCTTGTTACGGGTACGTTTCTTATTGACAATAAATCTGCTTACGTTTTATTTGATTCGGGTGCGGATAGAAGCTATATGAGTAGAGATTTTTGTGCTAAATTAAGTTGTCCGTTGACGCCTTTGGATAGTAAATTTTTACTCGAATTAGCAAATGGTAAATTAATTTCAGCAGATAATATATGTCGAAATTGAGAAATTAAACTGGTTAGCGAAACATTTAAGATTGATTTGATACCAGTAGAGTTAGGGAGTTTTGATGTGATAATCGGTATGGACTGGTTGAAAGAAGTGAAAGCAGAGATCGTTTGTTACAAAAATGCAATTCGCATTATACGAGAAAAAGGAAAACCCTTAATGGTGTACGGAGAAAAGGGCAACACGAAGCTACATCTTATTAGTAATTTGAAGGCACAAAAACTAATAAGAAAAGGTTGCTATGCTGTTCTAGCACACGTCGAGAAAGTACAAACTGAAGAAAAGAGCATCAATGATGTTCCCATTGCAAAAGAATTTCCCGATGTATTTCCGAAAGAATTACCGGGATTACCCCCACATCGATCCGTTGAATTTCAAATAGATCTTGTACCAGGAGCTGCACCAATAGCTCGTGCTCCTTACAGACTCGCACCCAGCGAGATGAAAGAACTGCAAAGCCAATTACAAGAACTTTTAGAGCGTGGTTTCATTCGACCAAGCACATCACCGTGGGGAGCTCCTGTTTTGTTTGTCAAGAAGAAAGATGGTACATTCAGGTTGTGTATCGACTACCGAGAGTTGAACAAACTTACCATCAAGAACCGCTACCCACTACCGAGAATCGATGACTTATTTGATCAACTACAAGGCTCGTCTGTTTATTCAAAGATTGACTTACGTTCCGGGTATCATCAAATGCGGGTGAAAGAAGATGATATTCCAAAGACTGCTTTCAGAACACGTTACGGTCATTACGAGTTTATGGTCATGCCGTTTGGTTTAACTAATGCACCAGCTGTGTTCATGGACCTTATGAACCGAGTGTGTGGACCATACCTTGACAAGTTTGTCATTGTTTTCATTGATGACATACTTATTTACTCAAAGAATGACCAAGAACACGGTGAACATTTGAGAAAGGTGTTAGAAGTATTGAGGAAGGAAGAATTGTATGCTAAGTTTTCAAAGTGTGCATTTTGGTTGGAAGAAGTTCAATTCCTCGGTCACATAGTGAACAAAGAAGGTATTAAGGTGGATCCGGCAAAGATAGAAACTGTTGAAAAGTGGGAAACCCCGAAAACTCCGAAACACATACGCCAGTTTTTGGGACTAGCTGGTTACTACAGAAGGTTCATCCAAGACTTTTCCAGAATAGCAAAACCCTTGACTGCATTAACGCATAAAGGGAAGAAATTTGAATGGAATGATGAACAAGAGAAAGCGTTTCAGTTATTGAAGAAAAAGCTAACTACGACACCTATATTGTCATTGCCTGAAGGGAATGATAATTTTGTGATTTATTGTGACGCATCAAAGCAAGGTCTCGGTTGTGTATTAATGCAACGAACGAAGGTGATTGCTTATGCGTCTAGACAATTGAAGATTCACGAACAAAATTATACGACGCATGATTTGGAATTAGGCGCGGTTGTTTTTGCATTAAAGACTTGGAGGCACTACTTATATGGGGTCAAAAGTATTATATATACCGACCACAAAAGTCTTCAACACATATTTAACCAGAAACAACTGAATATGAGGCAGCGTAGGTGGATTGAATTATTGAATGATTACGACTTTGAGATTCGTTACCACCCGGGGAAGGCAAATGTGGTAGCCGATGCCTTGAGCAGGAAGGACAGGGAACCCATTCGAGTAAAATCTATGAATATAATGATTCATAATAACCTTACTACTCAAATAAAGGAGGCGCAACAAGGAGTTTTAAAAGAGGGAAATTTAAAGGATGAAATACCCAAAGGATCGGAGAAGCATCTTAATATTCGGGAAGACGGAACCCGGTATAGGGCTGAAAGGATTTGGGTACCAAAATTTGGAGATATGAGAGAAATGGTACTTAGAGAAGCTCATAAAACCAGATACTCAATACATCCTGGAACGGGGAAGATGTACAAGGATCTCAAGAAACATTTTTGGTGGCCGGGTATGAAATCCGATGTTGCTAAATACGTAGGAGAATGTTTGACGTGTTCTAAGGTCAAAGCTGAGCATCAGAAACCATCAGGTCTACTTCAACAACCCGAAATCCTGGAATGGAAATGGGAAAACATTACCATGGATTTCATCACTAAATTGCCAAGGACTGCAAGTGGTTTTGATACTATTTGGGTAATAGTTGATCGTCTCACCAAATCAGCACACTTCCTGCAATAAGAGAAGATGACAAGATGGAGAAGTTAGCACGACTGTATTTGAAGGAAGTCGTCTCCAGACATGGAATACCAATCTCTATTATCTCTGATAGGGATGGCAGATTTATTTCAAGATTCTGGCAGACATTACAGCAAGCATTAGGAACTCGTCTAGACATGAGTACTGCCTATCATCCACAAACTGATGGGCAGAGCGAAAGGACGATACAAACGCTTGAAGACATGCTACGAGCATGTGTTATTGATTTCGGAAACAGTTGGGATCGACATCTACCGTTAGCAGAATTTTCCTACAACAACAGCTACCATTCAAGCATTGAGATGGCGCCGTTTGAAGCACTTTATGGTAGAAAGTGCAGGTCTCCGATTTGTTGGAGTGAAGTGGGGGATAGACAGATTACGGGTCCGGAGATTATACAAGAAACTACCGAGAAGATCATCCAAATTCAACAACGGTTGAAAACCGCCCAAAGTCGACAAAAGAGCTACGCTGACATTAAAAGAAAAGATATAGAATTTGAAATTGGAGAGATGGTCATGCTTAAAGTTGCACCATGGAAAGGCGTTGTTCGATTTGGTAAACGAGGGAAATTAAATCCAAGGTATATTGGACCATTCAAGATTATTGATCGTGTCGGACCAGTAGCTTACCGACTAGAGCTACCTCAACAACTCGCGGCTGTACATAACACTTTCCACGTCTCGAATTTGAAGAAATGTTTTGCTAAAGAAGATCTCACTATTCCGTTAGATGAAATCCAAATCAACGAAAAACTTCAATTCATCGAAGAACCCGTCGAAATAATGGATCGTGAGGTTAAAAGACTTAAGCAAAACAAGATACCAATTGTTAAGGTTCGATGGAATGCTCGTAGAGGACCCGAGTTCACCTGGGAGCGTGAAGATCAGATGAAGAAGAAATACCCGCATCTATTTCCAGAAGATTCGTCAACACCTTCAACAGCTTAAAATTTCGGGACGAAATTTATTTAACGGGTAGGTACTATAGTGACCCGAACTTTTCCATGTTTATATATATTAATTGAGATTGATATTTACATGATTAAATGCTTCCAACATGTTAAGCAATCAAACTTATTAAGACTTGATTAATTGAAATATGTTTCATATAGACAATTGACCACCCAAGTTGACCGGTGATTCACGAACGTTAAAACTTGTAAAAACTATACGATGACAGATATATGGTTATATATATAGTTAACATGATTTAATTATAAGTATGTATCTCATTAGGTATTTTAACAATGAGTTATATACATAAAAATGAGACTATTAATTTAAGAAACTCGAAAACGATATATTTAACGATTATCGTTATAA
Organism: Rutidosis leptorrhynchoides; assembly: GCF_046630445.1. NCBI lineage: Eukaryota > Viridiplantae > Streptophyta > Magnoliopsida > Asterales > Asteraceae > Rutidosis > Rutidosis leptorrhynchoides. Next base: position 465,531,558 of record NC_092333.1, read on the forward strand.
CAACGTCTTACTAGGTACATATGAATCATATTAAGATATTGATACACTTGGTTAATTATGTTAAATGATAAGTAAATATATTATTAAGTGTATTAACAATGAAATACATATGTAAAAATAAGACTACTAACTTAATGATTTCGAAACGAGACATATATGTAACGATTATCGTTGTAACGACATTTAACTGTATATATATCATACTAAGATATATTATATATCATAATATCATGATAATATAATAATTTAAAATCTCATTTGATATTATAAACATTGGGTTAACAACATTTAACAAGATCGTTAACCTAAAGGTTTCAAAACAACACTTACATGTAACGACTAACGATGACTTAACGACTCAGTTAAAATGTATATACATGTAGTGTTTTAATATGTATTTATACACTTTTGAAAGACTTCAATACACTTATCAAAATACTTCTACTTAACAAAAATGCTTACAATTACATCCTCGTTCAGTTTCATCAACAATTCTACTCGTATGCACCCGTATTCGGACTCGTACAATACACAGCTTTTAGATGTATGTACTATTGGTATATACACTCCAATGATCAGCTCTTAGCAGCCCATGTGAGTCACCTAACACATGTGGGAACCATCATTTGGCAACTAGCATGAAATATCTCATAAAATTACAAAAATATGAGTAATCATTCATGACTTATTTACATGAAAACAAAATTACATATCCTTTATATCTAATCCATACACCAACGACCAAAAACACCTACAAACACTTTCATTCTTCAGTTTTCTTCATCTAATTAATCTCTCCCAAGTTCTATCTTCAAGTTCTAAGTGTTCTTCATAAATTCCAAAAGTTCTAGTTTCATAAAATCAAGAATACTTTCAAGTTTGCTAGCTCACTTCCAATCTTGTAAGGTGATCATCCAACCTCAAGAAATCTTTGTTTCTTACAGTAGGTTATCATTCTAATACAAGGTAATAATCATATTCAAACTTTGGTTCAATTTCTATAACTATAACAATCTTATTTCAAGTGATGATCTTACTTGAACTTGTTTTCGTGTCATGATTCTGCTTCAAGAACTTCGAGCCATCCAAGGATCCATTGAAGCTAGATCCATTTTTCTCTTTTCCAGTAGGTTTATCCAAGGAACTTAAGGTAGTAATGATGTTCATAACATCATTCGATTCATACATATAAAGCTATCTTATTCGAAGGTTTAAACTTGTAATCACTAGAACATAGTTTAGTTAATTCTAAACTTGTTCGCAAACAAAAGTTAATCCTTCTAACTTGACTTTTAAAATCAACTAAACACATGTTCTATATCTATATGATATGCTAACTTAATGATTTAAAACCTGGAAACACGAAAAACACCGTAAAACCGGATTTACGCCGTCGTAGTAACACCGCGGGCTGTTTTGGGTTAGTTAATTAAAAACTATGATAAACTTTGATTTAAAAGTTGTTATTCAGAGAAAACGATTTTTATTATGAACATGAAACTATATCCAAAAATTATGGTTAAACTCAAAGTGGAAGTATGTTTTCTAAAATGGTCATCTAGACGTCGTTCTTTCGACTAAAATGACTACCTTTACAAAAACGACTTGTAACTTATTTTTCCGACTATAAACCTATACTTTTTCGGTTTAGATTCATAAAATAGAGTTCAATATGAAACCATAGCAATTTGATTCACTCAAAACGGATTTAAAATGAAGAAGTTATGGGTAAAACAAGATTGGATAATTTTTCTCATTTTAGCTACGTGAAAATTGATAACAAATCTATTCCAACCATAACTTAATCAACTTGTATTGTATATTATGTAATCTTGAGATACCATAGACACGTATACAATGTTTCGACCTATCATGTCGACACATCTATATATATTTCGGAACAACCATAGACACTCTATATGTGAATGTTGGAGTTAGCTATACAGGGTTGAGGTTGATTCCAAAATATATATAGTTTGAGTTGTGATCAATACTGAGATACGTATACACTGGGTCGTGGATTGATTCAAGATAATATTTATCAATTTATTTCTGTACATCTAACTGTGGACAACTAGTTGTAGGTTACTAACGAGGACAGCTGACTTAATAAACTTAAAACATCAAAATATATTAAAAGTGTTGTAAATATATTTTGAACATACTTTGATATATATGTATATATTGTTATAGGTTCGTGAATCAACCAGTGGCCAAGTCTTACTTCCCGACGAAGTAAAAATCTGTGAAAGTGAGTTATAGTCCCACTTTTAAAATCTAATATTTTTGGGATGAGAATACATGCAGGTTTTATAAATGATTTACAAAATAGACACAAGTACGTGAAACTACATTCTATGGTTGAATTATCGAAATCGAATATGCCCCTTTCTATTAAGTCTGGTAATCTAAGAATTAGGGAACAGACACCCTAATTGACGCGAATCCTAAAGATAGATCTATCGGGCCCAACAAGCCCCATCCAAAGTACCGGATGCTTTAGTACTTCGAAATTTATATCATATCCGAAGGGTGTCCCGGAAATGATGGGGATATTCTTATATATGCATCTTGTTAATGTCGGTTACCAGGTGTTCACCATATGAATGATTTTTATCTCTATGTATGGGATGTGTATTGAAATATGAAATCTTGTGGTCTATTATTATGATTTGATATATATAGGTTAAACCTATAACTCACCAACATTTTTGTTGACGTTTTAAGCATGTTTATTCTCAGGTGATTATTAAGAGCTTCCGCTGTCGCATACTTAAATAAGGACGAGATTTGGAGTCCATGCTTGTATGATATTGTGTAAAAACTGCATTCAAGAAACTTATTTTGTTGTAACATATTTGTATTGTAAATCATTATGTAATGGTCGTGTGTAAATAGGATATTTTAGATTATCATTATTTGATAATCTACGTAAAACTTTTTAAACCTTTATTGATGAAATAAAGGTTATGGTTTGTTTTAAATTGAATGCAGTCTTTGAAAAACGTCTCATATAGAGGTCAAAACCTCGCAACGAAATCAATTAATATGGAACGTTTTTAATCAATAAGAACGGGACATTTCAACTGAGTTCTTGGGGCAATCTCAAACAATAAGCCACAGGTCCAACTCTCTCACTAATCTCGAACGGTCCAACAAAATGAGGATTCAACTTTCCCCTTTTACCAAAAGGTACCGCACCTTTCCAAGGTGATACCTTTAACATAACACAGACACTGACCTCCTGAAATTCAATATCTTTCCTTCTCTTATTGGCATAGCTCTTCTGCCGACTTCTGGTGATTCTCAATCTTTCCTTAATCTGTACGATCTTCTCGGTAGTCTCATGAATAATTTTTGGACCTGTGAGTTGAGCATCCCCAACCTCATTCCAGCAGACAGGAGACCTACACTTTCTACCATACAGAGCTTCAAACGGTGCAGCTTTAATACTTGCATGATGGCTGTTGTTATAAGAAAATTCAGCTAGTGGCAAATATCTATCCCACCCAATACCGAAATCAATAACACACGTTCGTAACATATCTTCTAACGCTTGGATGGTCCTTTCACTCTGACCATCAGACTGTGGATGATAAGCAGTGCTCATATCCAATTTTGTTCCTAAAGTTTCCTGTAATGACTGCCAAAACCTCCATGTAAATCGACTGTCTAGGTCCGAAATAATAGATACAGGAATACCCTGCCTCGAAACAATTTCCTTCAAATATAAACGGGTAAACTTCTCCATCGAATCAGTTTCTTTAATCGACAAGAAATGAGCTGAATTTGTGAGTCGATCTACAATCACCCAAATGGTATCATATCCACCCACAACTCTTGGTAACTTCGTAATAAAATCCATTGTAATACCTTCCCACTTCCACTTGGGAATCTCATGTTGCACCAAAAGTCTAGATGGTTTCTGATATTCGGCTTTAACCTTAGCACAGGTCAAACACTTAGCCGCATAAGTATCCATGTCAGCTTTCAAATTAGGCCACCAATACAGCTCCTTAAGATCATGATACATCTTTCCTGAACCAGGATGAATAGAGTACCTAGACTTATGAGCCTCATGCTCTCATCTAGCACAAGTTGTCGCAAATCACCAAATTTTGGAACCCAAAGACGTCCCGCAAAATACTGTGTGCCATCTGCTCGTACCTCAAATTTCTTACTCATGCCTCTGACCTTCCCGTTACAAAATTCTCCTCCTTTAAGGCTTCTTGTTGTGCCTCAAGAATCTGCCTAGCGAGGTTAGTTCATATTGTCATATTCAAGGCTCTAAACCTACGAGGTTCAACTCTCTCTTTTCGACTCAGAGCATCAGCCACGACATTGGCTTTTTCCCGGAATGGCTAAAGGAGTTCACAATCATAATCGTTCAACAATTCAACCCATCTTCGCTACCTCGTATTCCACTGTCTATGATCAAAGATATGTTGAAGACTTTTGTGATCAGTGTACACTGTACATTTGACCCCATATAAGTAATGTCTCTAATTCTTGAGTGCGAAGACAACAGCTCCCAATTCTAAATCATGGGTTATATAATTCTTGTTGTTGAAACTTCAACTAACGTGACGCGTAAGCAATGACTTTCTTTCGCTGCATCAAAACACAACCAAAGTCTTGGCACGAAGCATCACAAGGTAGTGATAATATCGGTGCAGAAGTTACCTTCTTCTTCAGAGTTTGGAAAGCAGACTCTTGTTCACTCTTCCATTCGTACTTCTTCCTTATGCGTTAAAGCAGTCATAGGTTTCGCTACTCGTGAAAAAAAAATGTTGAATGAACCTTCTATAATAGCCTGCCAAACCTAGGAACTGACGAATCTGAGTAGGAGTTTTCGGAAATTTCCCACTTCCCAATTGCCTCAATTTTAGCAGGATCAACTTGAATTCCCCGTTTACTAACAACGTGCCCAAGGAGTTGAACTTCTTTCAACCAGAACGCACATTTAGGAAAATTCAGCACTTATCTTTGTGCTCTTGATCACTTCTTGGGATAGATAAGGATATCATCGATGAAAACGATAACGAATTTATCCAGATAGGGGCTACAACACGGTTCATGAGGTCCATGAGGTCCATGAACATAACAGGTGCATAAGTCAATCCATACGGCATAACAAGAAATTCGCAGTGACCATAATGGGTACGGAAAGCGGTTTTCGGAATATCAGTTTCTTTAGCCCGCAATTGGTGATAGCCGAAACGAAGATCAATCTTAGAATAAATGGACGAACCTTGAAGTTGATCGAACAGATCATCAATTCTCGGAAGAGAGTAACGGCTCTTAACCGTAAGCTTGTTCAACTCGCGATAATCAATATACCATCGGAACGAACCACCTTTCTTCTTAACAAACAAAACAGGAGCTCCCCAAGGTAACGAACTAGGACGAATGAAATATAGTTGCAACAATTAAGGAAGAAATATATGGAGTAGTCACATTGGTGGCATAAATATTTAAAGCAATTCTCTCAAAGGAGATAACGAGGATCATGGACTTCAAAGTAAATTTTCATTACACTTCCGAAAGGAAGACGTACGGAAGGTGTGATATTTCAACTAGAGTGAACTTCCTTGTACATCGAGCGAGGAAATCTTGGATTCATCCATGTTCTTAAATTTATGTGCGGATGAAAAGAACGCGAATCACGGGTTATAAAGAATGGCCGACTCCAGGTGAGATGAATCTCCAAAAATAATTTCGTGCACCTCAAAGTATTGAATCCTAGGATTGATGTTTACGAGGGTGTTGCGGTTGATAGCAAATATTGAGAGTAGAAACTCCTCAAACAGTCTAGTGTAATATATATCCATGATACCCACTATAACAACAGTTGGGGTAGAAACCCACCTAGCGCCTTTTCTACAATAGGGTGACCACCGAGTCTACCCTAGAAAATTGATTTATCAGTTCGCGTTTTGGCCATGTCCAACCATAAGAGGGAAAATTTTATGAGCGCAAAGACTTTCCAATAAATTTTATAAAACCGGCATCCAAAGTGGTGTAAGAGTTTCTATCAATGAACTTAGTGGTAAGTTTCATACTTAAATGGAGGATGAGAAGAACTGTGATCCAAACACTCTGTAGAGTAATGCGAAAATTTGATAAAATCAATCAAAAGAGTTTTGAAAAAGCTTTAAACATTTGATGTGACAACATAAACAGAACGAAGTTCTTAGTAAATTTAGAAGTACGTACAACGTGTACCATTTTATATAAAACAAATTGACTTAGTCAAACATCTCAATAAATGAGTGGCTTTAAAATAATTTTGAAGGTATGATTTAGTATATACTAGCCAAAATAGGTAAGGGTAAATTTATTCATTTGAATCCATACGTACATATATGATTTTATAAATTGTATACATGACAAAATATTTCATTACTTCTATTCGCCTATAAATCTCGTGAGAACCGACCAATTAAACAAATGTGTAAAACTACCGATGATAAACAGAGTATCTATATTTCAGAGGTTACAAGTTGAAGTAAGATTGTGGAAGATCGAGTAAAGGACTTGAATTGTCGTGCGGCATTTGACCAACAAATGTTACGAGGTCATGAAAACTAATGAGTTAAATGTTGTTTTGACTATTATCAGGACATAAGTCCTTGGGCCAAAACTGTTCCCGAGCGAAGTTGTTGCTAACAAGCGAGTTATGAAGGATAGAGCTTGAGATAGATAATCTGGTTAAAACGAGCTCCTCGCATATCAACAAATAAGATAATGAATATTTTCCCTATCCATGTAATACATCGGAATTTCTGAATGGGTGGTGTAAAAATTTTTCTTTGACTCGCTTTCTATTCCTCATGTCACAATATTGGGACTTCTTTATGAATTAACGTAATGTAATCACGTTGGCCTGACGCCATTATATTTCACTAATTCATAGTTACATTCCAATAACAATACATGAGGTCAGGATACACGATCAACCTCGGATTTCCACACAATTTCTCTAAAACAATTTCGTAAACAATGTGCTAAGGATAGCACAAGAGACAAAAACATCATAAGTAACGAATAGGAGTAACGATGACATAAAAATGTCTTCGAAGTACTAAGAATCTCTAAAAGTCAAGAATGACGTTTTTCGGTTCAAAAACCAAAGCACATAGGCACAACGACACAAAGGCACGTAATATAACAAGAATGTTATATACCTAAACATAATAGCTGACATTGAAATGCCGAGCATTTAGAAGTCAAGAATGACATCTCTCGTAATATAACTCAAACGTTATATACATAACCATAATAGATGACATAAAATGTCGAGAATTTCAGAAGTCAAGAATGACATCCCTCGGTTTCATTACCCGAGGTGTTCTTATAAGGATAAGTTTGCATGAGTCGGAGAATACGTTTAAATCGGAATGGGAGTTCCTCCCGAATTCAGAACATATTAGAGATGTATGTATGATAACAATATACATACCAATACGATACAAATAATCACATATAATAATATATTATAGGCCGGGTTGTAGACTAGACTCACTAATGCACCCTATTGACTCGGGTAACGACATCAATGCAGCCTAATTCCCTACAACCAATGCTCTGATACCAACTGAAAAGACCCGTCAAAGTACACTTGACGACCATCGTTATCATGGTCCCACAGCTTGATCATAACTCTATATGAATTTGATAAATAACCTTGCATTCTTTATTTAAAAATGATTTCCAATAAAGGAAACCTACCAAAATATGTAAGTTTAGAAAAACCATACATTATTACTTAACCAAAAGTTGACCAAAACAAAGTCAACAACTTCCACTATTAAATGTATCAAAATAGAATGCAAGTTAATGTTTAACAAAGGCTGCCATCATAAATATGCAGACTCTCTAAGCACAGCGGAAGCAATAAATCATGAACCTGAGAATAAAACATGCGAGTAACTGTCAACAAAAATGTTGAGTGAATTATAGGTTTAATATTGCAAACAATATTTAAATTTAAACCATAAAAATTTATGTTTGAAAACATAAAAACTCCTTTTTGGACCACCAAATTATATGCTAGAAAACATATAAAAACATTATTCCATTTTCCGTGAGCCACCTGGTAACCACTTAACCATTTATTTACCCTTGCCAAACACAATCAATAATATACACCGAACAAGTGTATCTTCAACTAAATACGAAGTACTAAACATTCCGATTATAAATTGCTAGCGCGACTAGCTCGAAATGGGGTTGTCAAACCCGATAGATCTATCCATAGGATTTGCGTTCACCAGTAGAAACCAGTGATTATAATTACCAGATTAGGGAATATTTTTGTTCGACTCACAATGAATAATTTAAACCAACTTCTACTTATGTCCAAAATATAAAATAAATTGCATGTATTCTCATCCCAAAAGATTTAAAATAGAAAAATGGGACTATAACTCACCTTAATAGCAAACGGAGTAACCACACAAATATGCGAATAGCAAAAGAAGTAAAGTAATCAGAAATGATCACAACGCCGACCTATAAATAAAGCAGGTCGATATAAATAACTAACTTAGGTCAAGTCTTAGTATGATAGCTATTGTACAGGTTGCAAGTAGTCATAGAACAATACTCAACATGCATCCGTTTGATCGGAACAGCGTACGGACACACACTTTCTATTTTTAGAAAGTTTCTATTTTTAGCAGGTTTCCATTTTAGGAAAGTTTCTATTTTAGGAAAGTTTCTATTTTAGGAAAGTTTCTATTTTAGGAAAGTTTCTATTTTGGAAAGTTTCCAAATTTAGAAAGTTTCCATATTTAGAAAGTTTCTATTTTTAGGAAGTGTTTAAGTTAGGAAAGTTTACTTAATCAGAAAGTCAACAAAAGTCAACTAAAAGTCAAAGTCAACAGAAAGTCAACTTAAAAGTCAACCTTGGTCAAACATAGTAAACAATAATTTTAAAAGTATAAGTTATAATAATAATATAAGTTATAATGTTATTTAAAGTCACATATGTATAATTATGTCATAACATAAGTTTAATTAAATTAAAATAAATTATTAAGTTAACATAAGTTTAAATGATATAATCAATATAACATAAGTATTTAATTAATTAATTAAATATTATCCATAATATAAGTATTATTAATTACTAATAAATTTTAATCATATCATAGGTATTATTAATTAATAATGAATTATTAATCATATCATAAGTTTCTAATTATAATTATTAAATCATAAGTATTTAATAATTGAATAATAACTAAGCCTTATAATAATTAAATAATTAAAAAATCCTTATTATAAGTCTTATTATAATAATCTCATAACATAAGTTTAATACTTATCATAAGTATTTTTCATTAATAATAAAAGTATTATTAATCATAAGTTTAATTAAAAGTTTAATTAAATCATAAGTAATTATTAAATGATATAATAAATATATATCATAAGTCTTAAATTAAATTAATTACTTTTTATATCATAAGTAATTTAATAATAATGAAAATCGTTATTTATATCATAAGTTTTAATAATTAACTATAAGTTTTAATTAAAAGTTCATCGGGTCATAACTTGAGCCTCGGGTGTCGGTTTTCGGCGAGTCTAATATATATCTCCGCCTAACCAACCCACCCGACATACTAGTGCAATCAATAACACCCCAAGAACAACAACCAAGTCGTGATGATCAGCCATTAAACAACTTGGAGCTTTAATCCGTTCAAAAACATGTTTTAGTCATAACGGGTGATTTGGTGGCTCCGATTTCGATGACCCGAACATGAAAGTTCATCCCATCATCAATCCTAACACACTAGTACAACCTAAAGACTCTAAAAGTGGTCACAAAGTCGGACCAAACCGGGAACAATTCGTTTTCACAATTTAATTCCAACAAAACACCATTTTAATCATAACTAGAGCTCCGGGAATTGAAATGACATGAATCCGGAGTCTAAAATTAATGTCTTGATGAGAGGAACTCATATAGACACTTTAATTCCACTTTTATAACAGTTAAGTTTACAGAAATGATCAAACAAGCTGCTGTCCCAAATTAATCAAACCGAAAACATGAATTAACGAGCATTTCTACGCATACAATCAACAATACAATAACATATAAGCATCATACTATCAAAATAACATACAAAAACATTAAATTAAAGAAAAATTAAAAAGTTAAGGTTAGGGTTTATACCCTAATCAAGAATTGAAGAGTATGAACGTGTAGAGATCGAAGAGATGAATCCGTTCATGTGAAAAGCCCTATGATCCAAGAAAAAAATTGATTGAAGATGATGAAGATAATGGTGGTGATGGGTGACGGCTTCAAAATAGAGAAAAGGAGAGGAGAAGTGAAAAAAAAATGTGATTAGGTTTCAAATGAGGGTAACTAGTGAGTTTTGATCTAAAATCTTCAAGTTTGAAAAAGTGGCACAAACACCCCCTCCCCATGGGGTGATGGCCGGTTCTAGCAAGAGGCTGGGCCCCTTTTATGGGCCAATTTGATAAATGGAAAAAGTCTTGTGGCCTGAATGCCCGAACGAAATCCGAAACGCGAAAACACGACAACGCGATTGAAAATTCGGAGAGATAACAAATACGCGTCAAAAAATATATATAAATACTATATATAAACATATGACATTAAAATATCACACTTAAAATAATTAGGACTTAAAAATCCCAAAAGCTTGACCGTTGGTTTGAAAACCGAAAAGATTCGCCGGATAGAAATCCACGACACGTAGAAACGTACAACTTAAAATATGAATACAAATATTCATATAACACATATTAATTAATATATTATTAAAAAAATAATAATATAGGTCACAGAAATGACGTGGCACGAATAATGGTTAACGATCGTTAAATAATTAACGGTAAAAGATAACGGAAAAAGTGGGGTCGTTACATGATATAATGTGGTGAGTGATTCCGTAAGAATCTCACTCTTCGTTAACCACGATTGCAGTACGGTACGGTGCGTGTGGCGAGTGTTCATAGACTTGATGTGAGAAGATGACCGTGTTAATGGTTATAACAAAGTTGGAAGAGTATAAGCCTTGGTGTACCAAGCATCTCCTTAAGGATGAGTTGGAAGGTTAATAGGCTAGTTGTGCGACCTAGATGAATTGTGACTAGCGGGTGTCGCTAGAAAGTTGTGGGCATTGATCCGTAAGGTTCTTGGAAATTCCGTGACTTCGAGTAGTCAGAAGACACGGGACACCGAGAGTAGACCCCGTAAAGGTTGAGCTCTTGAGACTTGGTGGTAGTGAACGAAGTTGCATAACACTGCGCCAGGTGCCTTCTTATACCTGCTAGTGAAATGCTCCACTCCAATGGTGTGATTACTCTGTATTTGAGTAATGGTGAGAAACCCGAAGATACAACTGTGGTTTACTGCTGTATTTAGCGGGCGTTAGCGTTTGACCAATTTGAAGGATCGAGGTTCGAATACCTTGTTATAGGTCCGCGAAGAATCGTTGAGTATGACCAGTGACGAGACCGGTCATGTGGGTTGTGTAATGTCAAGATTTCACGAAATGTTATCACCTTGGCGGCAGGTGTTAGGGATTAGAATCCTAAGAGGGGGAGTAAGTATCGGAGATTTCGGAATAATCCCTATCTAGTAGACGTGATGGGTGAACGGGTGTCGCTTATTTAGGAAAGGAAGACTTCGATGGTCTTTGGAGAAGTCCCAAGTTGGACTTTTGAATAAATTGTGAAGGTATTTTTGAGACATGAGTTGGAATGGCGAAGTTCCCGAATGGCGGATACGAGAGATTTTCAGAAAGCGTCAGGATGATTTCCGAATATTCCACGATTGAAAGGCGCAACGACGATGATTGTCGTGATTTGTTCTACTTTTAGGATGATTGTGAAGTGTATGGTACGAGTTTGGATACTCAGTGGAGGAGCAAACGGTTGCGATTGTTTTGTCTCGTAGGATGATTACCCTTTTTCGTTGTAATATGATGCATTAGTGCATGAAGCAAGAACTCGGATGTGTGATTGCTACATGCGTAACTCCGTATTGGAAGCGGAAATGTTCGAAGGAGAAGTGCTTAACTTCTAGTGTTGTCGCGGATCACGGGGACGTGATCCAATTTAAGTGGGGGAGAGTTGTAACACCCCGTTTTTCTGTTACACGTTATTGTGGATGTTGTTTGAGTTACAAGGTGTGTAACGTAAATTTTCAACCCCAAATAAAGTTTGAGGTGATGTTTCAAAGCCTTACCATTTGAAAGAATATATTATTACGTTTCCAACGATATTTGATTCATCGAAAACGGAGTTACGGTCGAAAAGTTATGGCCAAAACAAGTTGCCGAAACCTATTTTTGCTCGGCCACCAGTTCTGGTAGGTTGGAGCAGAGCTCCACCCTTTGGAGCGGCGCTCCGATTGCCTCTGATGCGTTTTTCAGCATTTTTAAAGGGTTTAAATGAGGGCTATTATAGTCCTTTCGTATATGGACGGATTTGGAGCCATGAAACTGATCCAAAACCTTATCCAACCTAATTTTCTTCCTCCTCACTCACATCCACTCACACGCCAAACCCTAGAGAGAGGGTAGAGCTCTAGAGAGAGAAAGCTCGAATCGGGGGAAGAAGAAGTGTGTTTCGGGTCAGGTCACAAGAGTTAACGTTGTTCTCCTCATTCACGGCTACGTTGTGGTAGTGTTGGTAAGTTCTAACTCCAAGTTTTCATTATTTTATTTGATAATCAATTTGGGGTTTTAACTTGTATGTTCTTGAGATAACCTAATTAGTTCATTAATGGAAGATTGGAACTAGTAATAAGGTTTATTGTTGATGTTGGCAAGTTTTGGGTTAGTGAACGATTTAGCTTTATTTAAAGCTTGTAAATGGTGTATAATCACCAGTATTAGTGATTATAGAAGTGTTGGAAACCATTTGAGTATATTTGGTTGACTAATTTTGTAATGAGCCAAAATTAGGGTTAGTTGGTGATTTTGGATCGGTTTTCGATTATGTAAAGTTTATTAACTTATAAGTGTTAAGTTAAGAAGACAAACTTGAATTAAAAGTGTTTTGGTGTCGAAACTAGCAAACGTTGGAATTTGACTTTGTAAGGGTCAAAATGGGTTTTTGTACGAAACTCGGGCTAGCGAGTGTTTAATGGCTAAGTGTGGTGTCTTTGACTATTTCGGGAATGCGGGAACTAGTCTCGATAATTTTGGACCTTCGGGTAACGTTAAAAGTGCAAAAAGGTGTATATTGCACTTTATGTCAATTTGGGCGGGTCAAGAGTCCAAGTGAGGGAATGGTTGATCAAACCTTTTGTAAAATGTGTTATTGGAACATAATCACAAGTTGATTGTGATTATGAGAAGTTCGGGTGAGTTTTGACTTAGTCAAAGTTAGTGCATGTGTAAATAGTCGAAGTTGAACTTATGGTGGTTTGAGTATAGCTTAGGTGTAAAGCTTATTTGTTGCGAATCTCTTAGGTGATTTACTTTTGGACGATTAGGAGCTCAAGCGGGATTGGCTCTTCAAGTAATCGAGGTGAGTGGAATAATTATACGTGTATGTATATAATGTATTTATTTGTGTAGGATAGATATGTGTTGTCTATACCACCCATGAGTTAGTGATATATGTCGTTGTACACTAACGGTTGTTATGAACGGATATGTGTTGTCGTTACCGCCCAAGGATTAGTGATATATGTCGTTGTACACTAACGGTTGTTATGAACGGATATGTGTTGTCGTCACTGTAGTGACCCGAACTTTTCCGAACTCTTCTATGATTATATATTTACATGAAAACTATATTTTGCATGATTAAATGTTTCCAACATGTTAAGCAATCAAACTTGTTAAGACTTGGTTATTTGAAACGGAAATTATGTAAATGTCTGATCACCCAGTTTGACCGATGATTCACGAACGCTATAATTTGTATATGACATGATGAAACATATACGAATAAATATATGTGTATAACATGATAAAATGATAATTAAATATATCATTAAGTGTTATAACAATGAACTACATAAGTAAAAACAAGACTACTAACTTAAGAATTTCGAAACGAGGCATATATGTAACGATTATCGTTGTAACGATATTTTAATGTATATATATCATATTAAGATATATTTATATATCATGTTAACATGATAGTATAATAATTAACATCTCATTTGATATAATAAACTATGGATTAACAAGATTAAATGAGATCGTTAACTTTAGGACTTCAAAACAAATCAAAACATGTAACGACTAACGATGACTTAACGACTCCGTTAAAAAGGTATATACCCATAATAATTCAGCTCTTAGCAGCCCTAGATAGTCAACAAACGTGTGGAACCAACAATTAGACAACTATCATGACTTATGAGCAAGGAAACAAAAACAAGAACTCCTTTTAACCCCACTCACCTTCAGCACTCACCACCTACTCCATTTCACTTCCAATTTTCTTCCCAATTCTCTCTCAAAACACACACACTCTTCTATGAACGTCTAAGTTACTATTTTTCCAGTAAAAATCATCAAATACAAGTTTTGGTTATTACCTATAATCATCACAAAAATAATTACTCAAGAACACATCAAGAACACTTCCAAATTTACTAGTTTACTTCCAATCTTGCTAATCCATTTCAAGTGATCATCCAACCTCAAGAAATCTTTGTTATTTACAGTAGGTTATAATTCTAATTCAAGGTAATATTCATATTCAAGTTTTGATTCGATTTCCATAACTTTAAATATCTTAATTCGAGTAGAAATCTTACTTGAACTTGTTTTCGTGTCATGATTCTACTTCAAGAACTTTCAAGCCATCCAAGGATCCTTTGAATCTAGATCATTTCTTGTCACTTACAGTAGGTTTACCTACTAAAATTAAGGTAGTAATGATGTTCATAACATCATTCGTTTCATATATATAAAGCTACCTTATTCGAAGATTATAACTTGTAATTACTAGAACATAGTTTAGTTAATCCTAAACTTGTTCGCAAATAAATTTAATCCTTCTAACTAGACTTTTAAAATCAACTAAACACATGTTCTATATCTATATGATATGCTAACTTAATTATTTGAAACCGGGAAACACGAAGAACACCGTAAAACTGGATATATGCCATCGTAGTACAACCGGGGGCTGTTTTGGTTTGGATAATTAAAAGTTATGAAGAACTTTGATTTAAAAGCTATATTTCTGGAAAAAATGATTTTTCTTATGAACATGGAAATATATCCAAAAATCATGGTTAAACTCAAAGTGATAGTATGTTTTTCAAAATGGTCATCAAGATGTCGTTCTTTCGACGGAAATGACTACCTTTTACTAAACGACTTGAAAATGTATTTCCGACTATAAACTCATACTTTTTCTGTTTAGTTTCAAAAAGATAAGTTCAATACGAAACCGTGGCCGCTTGAATCACTCAAAACGGATTAGAAACGAAGAAATGACGAGTAATACAAGATTGGTAAAAATTACACAATTTAGCTACGTGAAACTTTGTAACAAATCTATTCCAACCATAACTTAATCAACTTATATTGTATATTATGTAATCTTGAGATACCATAGACACGTATACGATGTTTCGACCTATCATATCGACCCATCTATATATATATTTCGGAACAACCATAGACACTCTATATGTGAAGGTGGGAGTTGGCTATACAGGGTTGAGGTTGATTCCAAAATATATATATACTTTGAGTTGTGATCAATACTGAGATACGTATACACTGGGTCGTGGATTGATTCAAGATATATATATTAAGTTATTTATGTACGATAAATTATGGAACTTCTAACTTCGGACCGCTAACTGGACAACTAAAAATCATCAACACGTAATAAAAAAATATTGTGAATATGTTTCGATCATATTTTGATATATGTATATATTATAGGTTCGTGAATCAACCAGTGGCCAAGTCTATTCCCGACGAATTGTTAATCGGTGAAAGTGAGTTATAGTCCCACTTTTAAAAATCTAAATATTTTTGGGATGAGAATACATGCAGTTTTATAAATGCTTTACAAAATAGACACAAGTATGTGAAACTACTTTCTATGGTTGAATGATCGAATTTGGATATCACCCCTTTTAGCTTGGTAGCCTAAGAATTAGGGAACGTACACCCTAATTGACGCGAATCCTAAAGATAGATCTATCGGGCCCAACGAGCCCCATTCAAAGTACCGGATGTTTTAGTAATTCGATTTTAATCAGGTCCGAGGTAGTTCCGGAATGATTGGGGATATTCTATATGCATCTTGTTAATGTCGGTTACCAGGTGTTCACCATATGAATGATTTTATCTCTGCCGTTTGCGAATGCCGGATTTTGAGATGGTTGTTATGAAAAATTAAATCTTGTGGTCTATTATTATTATGTTTTGATATATGTAGGAATTAAACCTATAACTCACCAACATTTTTGTTGACATTTAAAGCATGTTTATTCTCAGGTGATTATTAAGAGCTTCCGCTGTCGCATGCTAAAATAAGGACAAGTTTTGGAGTCCATGTTGTATGATATTGTGTAAAAACTGCATTCAAGAAACGTATTTCGATGTAATATATTTGTATTGTAAACCATTATGAAATGGTCGTGTGTAAACGGGATATTCTAGATTATCATTATTTGATAATCTACGTAAAGCTTTTTAAGCCTTTATTGATGAAGTAAAGGTTATGGTTTGTTTTAAAAATGAATGCAGTCTTTGAAAAATGTCTCATATAGAGGTCAAAACCTCGCAACGAAATCAATTAGTATGGAACGTTTTTAATCAATAAGAACGGGACATTTCAGTTGGTATCCGAGCGTTGGTCTTAGAGAACCAGAAATTTGCATTAGTGTGTGTCTAACCGAGTTTGTTAGGATGCATTAGTGAGTCTGGACTTCGACCGTGTTTATTTGAAACATGATTGCTTAACACATTTTGTTGGAAACTATATATTTAACATGTGAATATTATGTGATATATAAATCTCTTAACATGTTTAATATTATGTGATAGATGTCTACCTCTAATGAAAGTCCCATTGACTCGCCTGTTAATAATGAAGAGTCAAATGTAAATTGGCATGATTCGTGGACTGATTCACAAGATTTCGAAGAGGAACCGGAAGAAGAATCGGAACCGGAGGAGGAGGAACCGGAGGAAGAAGTAGAACCGGTGGTAGAAATAATAAAACGGATAAGTAATAGAAAATCCTCAACCAACCGACCAAAGTTAATTATGGTCAATGGTGTTTCCGCCAAGGAAGCAAAGTATTGGGAGGATTATCAATTCTCCGATGAATCGGATCCCGACGAGGATTTCGATAAGGTTATAGAAATTACCTCAACACAATTTAAAGAGGCAATAGAGAACAATAAGGGAAAGGGAATAAAAATAGAGAAATCTGATTCCAAACCCGATGAACTTTATATGTATCGTCAACACCCGTGTTTCTTAAGTTGTGACAATAACCCGGGAACCTCTAAACCACCAGGTTTTTCTAGACCAATGTGGTATATCCCTAGAAACTTAGCAAAACGTACCAAAACCGAAGAAGAAGAAGAAGAAGAAGAAGAAGAAGAAGAAGAAGAAACGAGCGAGTCGGAATAAGATAGTTGTATTCGTGCGGTGTAATATATGTAATATAGTGTGCTTATGTTTTACAATATATGTAAAAATTGCTTGTATTAATATGTATCTTTTATGAATCTAACTCTTGTCTATTTTACAGTATAAAAACACAAAATGGTTAGACAACCCAATATTTTAGAAGACTTACCCGGAGACATGATTGATGAAATCCTGTCTAGAGTCGGTCAGGATTCCTCGGCACAACTATTTTTGGCAAAATCAGTTTGTAAGACATTCGAAGAACGTTCCAAGAATGCCTTGGTTTATAAAAGGCTTTCGTTCGGAAGGTGGGGGACCTCAGATTGGGGAGTCCCTAAGTTAAACCGTGTTTACCTTGACGCATATAATGTGGGAAACCCAAATGTTATTTTACGCAAAGGGTTAAGAAATTATTTTGACTCAATGTATCCGAATATAGGACTTCGTGATTTAGAAAAAGCGGCTAACATGCAACATAAAGAAGCATGTTATGCCTACGGGTTAGTAATGTTCGCTTCTCACCAAAGTGAGAACAAGGACATCGGGCTACAGTTGTTAAACAAAACATTCTCACAAGTAACGGAGTCGGTAATTGGGGTAAGAAATGAAGTTTTTAGGTTATTACGAGACTGTTGGTCATTACGTAACCTTCGTCCTTTTGACGACGTTACAACACGTTGTCTTACTATCGGTCACAACGGATATGTTCCACAAAACCAAGGATGGGAAGTGGTATTGGTAAAACCAGAATGCATGACGTGTTTCTGGACGTATGAATTACGTGTCCTTATTGCCTTTGCGGAACGCCTTGCGCGTAACTAGAATTATCTTCGCAACTACTTTGTATCAAGTTTTTATGTGCTATATTTTATGCTATATGTAAAATAGTGGTATTGTAAGTTTGCCAGTTATTGTATAAAAGTTTGAATATGATATATGTATTTTTTTTCTACGAATAGTTTTTCATATAGAATTGTAGTAGTTGAAATGGTATGTTAGCTACCAAGTATGAACTTAACGGGTAGGTACTACCCGAATTAAATATTTTAAAACGCTAATATGAAGAAAGAGCTTTTATAAATAAGTTCATATTATGCTACGAAATACTATTGGCTACTCTTGATATTCTATATGATTAACTCGTTTCTTTTGGCTATTTTTGAAGGAAATGGCACCAACCACTCGACATACCATGAATATGACCGAAGAAGATTTCCGTACCTTTCTTGCTGCGAACATAGCCGCAGTACAGGCCGCGATGCATAACAACAATAACTCTGAAACTAGCAACGGAACAAATGCCGCGAGAACTCGTGTCGGATGTTCCTACAAAGAGTTCACTGCCTGCAAACCACTGGAATTCGATGGAACCGAGGGTCCAATCGGATTAAAACGATGGACTGAAAAGGCCGAATCGGTATTTGCTATCAGCAAGTGTGCTGAAGATGACAAAGTGAAATACGCTACGCATACCTTCACAGGTGCTGCGTTAACATGGTGGAATACCTATCTCGAGCAAGTAGGACAAGATGCTGCTTACGCACTACCGTGGTCAGCATTCAAGCACTTGGTAAATGAAAAGTACCGTCCCAGAAACGAGGTCAATAAGCTCAAGGCGGAGCTTAGAGGGTTACAAACGCAAGGTTTCGACATTACCACGTATGAACGGAGATTCACAGAATTGTGCCTATTGTGTCCAAGAGCGTTTGAAGATGAAGAAGAGAAGATCGACGCGTTTGTGAAAGGGTTACCGGAAAGGATCCAGGAAGATGTGGGTTCAAACGACCCTGCCTCCATACAAAAGGCAAGTCGAATGGCTCACAAGCTCATGAACCAGATCCAAGGGAGAATGAATAATCAAGCGACCGAAGAGGTCAACACGAAACCACTCAAGAGAAAGTGGGAAGAAACCAGTGACAGGGGTTACGAATATAACAACAACAATAACTATCGTGTCAACAACCAACCCCAAACTCACAAAAACAAACGCAACTTTTTTCGCGGTAATAACCACAACAAAAACCATCTCAACAACAACAACTACAACAATCGTCCCAACAACAATATCAATCGCAACAACAACAATTCCTATAACAACAAGAATCAGAATCAGACATGCCAAAGGTGTGGAGAAAATCACCCGGGGTATTGCTCAACATTTTGCACCAAGTGTAAAAGAACTGGTCATGGCGCAGTAAAGTGTGAGGTCTACGGACCGAAGTTTAACAAGACTAATGGGACAAATAGTGTTGGATCAAATAATGCCAACGTTGTTTGTTTTAAATGTGGAAAACCGGGCCACATGATCAGAAGTTGCCCAAACCAAGGGAATACTAATGGGCAAAACCGTGGAAGAGTCTTCAACATCAACGGAGCAGAAGCACAGGAAGACCCGGAGCTTGTTACGGGTACGTTTCTTATTGACGATAAACCTGCTTATGTTTTATTTGATTCGGGTGCGGATAAGAGCTATATGAGTAGAGATTTTTGTGCTAAATTAAACGGTCCATTGACGTCTATGAATAATAAATTTTTACTCGAACTAGCAAACGGTAACTTAATGTCAGCAGATAAGATATGTCGAGATCGTGAAATTAAACTGGTTGGAGAAGTATTTAAGATAAATTTGATACCAGTAGTGTTAGGGAGTTTTGATGTGATAATTGGCATGGATTGGATGAAAAAGGAGAGAGCAGAGGTCGTGTGTTACGAAAATGCGATTCGCATTGTACGAGAAAAAGGAAAACCTTTAATGGTGTACGGAGAAAAGAGCAACGCGAAGTTAAATCTTATTAGTAACCCGAAGGCGCAAAAACTAATAAGAAAAGGTTGCTATGCCATTTTAGCACATGTCGAGAAGGTGCAAACCGAAGAAAAGAACATCAATGATGTTCCCATCGCAAAAGAATTTCCCGACGTATTTCCGAAAGAATTACCGGGACTACTGATGTGTGTCGCGAGGGGTACGAAATAGTGTTAATTTTTAGTACGAAAAGCGATGAAATATGCTACAAGTTTTATTTATTTTACGGATGGGATATACTTTAAACCTTGCTACAACACTTATAGGCAGTGTACCTAGTCGCGGAGTAGTATAGCTTTTAGTAAGTCCGGTTCGTTCCACAGGGAAGCACGTGAAGTAAAACGCACACAAAAATATAAAAATATAAAAATATATATATATATATATATATAGTAGTAGTATTATAAAAGGGGGTTTTTACCGTTTAATGACCAGTTTGTCGATTTTAACTAAAGCGTAAATATAAATGACAATAAAATAAATTACAGAATTTAAATTGCGGTAAAGTAAATGACAGAAAATAAAAATACAGAAATTAAAATTACAGTAAATAAAGGTTCGGTAAGAAATACAATAAAACAATTATGCTTATTTAAACTTCCGTAATCATGATGTTTGACTGTTTGGTTTTAGTTTAGTTCAATGGGTTAATTGTCCTTTGTCCTGGTTTATTTGATACCCAAATGGTTCTTGTCCATAAAAGTTCATCGGTCATAATTATAAATCACTCGGCAATTTATCCTTATTTCCCGAAGTCAAATATTCCAACTAATTAGGAATCCGAACTGTAACAAGGTCTTAATACTTTGTTTTTAATGAATACACCGGGTTAACGACTGCGTGTAATCCAAGGTTTTAATACTTTGTTAACAATTACCCCAATTTCCCTCGAAAGTAATCCACCCCTATTTTATTGGTCCATGAATATTAATTTATCCACTTGGCCTTCGTGAATAATAAATTACCCAACCCGAATAATTAATTAAATGATTGTAAAGGATATCGAATAAACGTCACTAAATAGGACACCCATAACCATTTAATAATTTATTTAGATTAATTAATTTGAAGATAGGTTCGACAGGCTCTCATTAGTTGTCATCTAATTTAGACAATACCCCCCATCTATTAATTGTCCATGGTCCAAAGTCCACAGGTGTCGGTCTTTTGTCCATATCTTAATTATGGTCCAAAGTCCAATAGTCCCGTCTTAATTTAGTCCAACATCACGATTACTTCGGTATTAAATAAGCATAATAACGATTTAGCTACTAGACATTAAATTAAAAAGGAAATACATAACTTACAGTGGGTAATAATATCGTAGTATTACACGGGCAGAGTTCTGACTTAAAACCCGTAATTTATTTATTACATAACTAAAATTACATTATTATTAAAATTAAAATTAAAATTTATATTATAAATATATAATACATCGAGAGAGAGTGAGATTGAAATGGATATGGGATGATGAAAAACAGCAGAAAACGCGTTCATTTATAGGCAAAATGTGGGACCCGTGGTGGCGCGAGTCGCGCCACTTTATGCTTGAAATCAACGCGAGTCGCGCCCCAGCTGGAGACAGCTCATTTTTTTGTTTTTTTCTTCTGCCGACATAATATAATAATAATTAAATATAAAATATAAATAATTTAAATAATTATTTATATATTATATTTTATTCCCTTGCATAGTAGACTAGATATTTTTAGTCCGTTACGTCGAGCGTTTCTTCTTGGTTCATGTCCCGATTCCGGATTTTCGAACGTCCTTTCGCACTATTTTATATCGTGTACTTTGCGTATTGAAACTTGTACTCTTGTCATTTTTAGACGTTCTTCATCAATAAATCGAACCTTTTTAATTGTATCTTGTACATTTGAGCATTTTGGACCTTTTTGTCTTCAAATCTTCATTTTCGCCTTTTGTCTTCGCACTTATTAAATATAAACGAATATCGCTTGAATATGGATCAATTACAACTAAAATCTTGTCTTTCTTGAGGGATAATGCGCCTAAATATATGTTCCTTTTTAGCCTTATCAATATCCCCACACTTGAACGTTGCTTGTCCTCAAGCAATACAGTCTTGAAATATAATACATCACACGAATCACTTCTTTATTCTTCACACTTTGTACATCAGTGATTTTGATATGGCGGTATAAACAATGATAGTAATGATAGAACCATGGTTAAAGGTGGTTGTGTCTTTTATAGTTACCTCGGGTTTAGGTCAACGACACTGGCAATCAAATAGCCGATTTACTTTCGGTTTCCAAAGCAAAGTGCACATTTGAAAGGTGGTTTACAGTCCCACATGACTATAAAAATTTAGATCCTTAAGGAAATTGGATCTTTATGAAAACATTTGATCTTTTGAAAATTCATGCTAGATTTTACCCTAGACAAGTTTTCTGATTTGATCCATCATCGGTGTTGCAAAATATATTTGTGGATCAATATTTTGGCTAAAAACTTTTAGGTTCGTGTAATCCACTGCTATCCCGGTATCGAATAGCACACATCCAGTTTACATGTTCCGTATATTACCTTTCGGTAAACTACCGTCCGGTTGTAAAGGAAAGCGATGAACAAGAAACTGTTAAGGTAATGTCCCGTGACATGCAGATGATTATGGTCTTATTAACGTGTCGGATGCTAGAACTATCCTTGGTAGGAGCGATAGTAAAGATCATCCTTTAATTTTTCGGTCTGGCACAAGGTCCTGTCTCCGACCATGCTATGCAACCACCGTTCTTACGGTTGACACCCGATTTGGTTCAGGTGACCTAATGAATTCCAGGTGAATTCCTAGGATTTTACGTTCAATGGTAATGAACGCATTGAAAATGGGTTTTCAGAAAACAAATCGGTTTGTATTTTTGATCAAAATATTTTCTCGTTCAAGCTCGAGTTTAGATATCATTGAATTCCATGAGTTTGTAATTCTCAATCTTTAAGGTCAATCTCAAGGATTGAGTAATATCAGGCTTAAAAGCTGATTTTTAATCTTTAAGGAGATTATCCTTTTCTGGGGATCTGATTCATTAGTCTTATCCAGCTAATTTGCACGGTGCCCCCCATTGTACGAGATAAATCCTTCTCATGGTTAGGATAAATCTGACCACTTGGCGACCTTGTTTGATGCTGAGGTCCGTGGATTTCCTGCTGATTTTAGAGATGACTTTTCTAGATTTTTCGTCAACCTACAGCTGGTCTGGACGACAACTTCATGACCTAAATCAAGAAGCGCGTGTCTTTTTCGGAAGACTTTACTTCCTTTTAATGATGGAATTGATTCATCGTGTAGATCCATCTCTTCTTCAATAGTTTTAGTGGATAAAACAGTTGATTATCGTCCAAAACAAAAGTAGTTTCAAAAATTTGTACAAAAATATGTGATATATGTTTGAATAGTTTGGTAAAAATTTCCCACACTTGGCTTTTATTATCCTTTCTTTGCCTTTTTCTCCTCTATTCCATTCTTAAATGAATTCTAACGTTTTGGTTGTTTCTCAATTTATGTCCTTTCCGAGGTAACGATAATTTCGGCTCAATGACCTAGTTTTAATCGTTCATAAATATGTATAAACATGATTTTGAATTCATTTTGTTGAAAATTTTGAAAAATTTACTAGAAGTGGGTAGTCAGTATATAAGACTAGGGCTGTTCTTTGTTATCAGAGAGCACTAGATTCTAATACAACTACTGCGTTACTAGTATTTTAGTTGAAATTTTTTCAAATTTTCACGAAATTTGGCAAATAAATCGAGTATAAACCCGAGAGAATTTATAACCCTTCCTCACACTTAAGATCATGCAATGCCCTCATTTGCATGAAATCAGACTCTAATTATAAATTCATGAGGGTGATTAGTGTAGAAAAGTGATTAAAAATACCGAGTTTGCAAACATATTGTTGTTATATCACATTTGATATTTTGCGTCTTCTCGTCAAAATTAGTACCTTTTGCTGAACTTTAATGACAGTCTTTGAAAATGCGTTGTTTTACCCTGTTGTGTACATGATAAAATACAAACATATAAACATATTTTTGAAGTTTGGTGTATAACCCCACGTTCAAAAATTTATAAAATATAATATTTTTTGGCATACTTTAAATCAATAAAATTAAAAATAATGATAACAAAATTTGTCGTCCCGCCCTCGGGTAAAGCAATTTCGGCTCAACGACCTAGTCTTCAACTCACGACGAATTTTAGAAATCAATTTTTAACTTAATGAAATAAAGTAAATTTTGTTTTTTAAAAATCACACAAAACGAAATTTTAAAAAGCATATAAATTTTAAATAAAACCTAAAAAAAACAAAAAAATTCAGAATGGGGGGAGAAAACTAGTTCTTTAGTGTCTGCTAGCGGAAAAAACCAATCGGATTCCATTCTCGGAACTACACGAGAACAGAACAAATAACTCTAGATAGCATTTTCTTTTTAGAACATTTGAATCTCCCCACACTTAGGTAGCTGTGGTGTCGAAATTGTGATTAACTTCATCGTCAATTTCTCTTGGTCCATAATCAACTTGCGTATCTGTGAATTTTTCTTTAAGCCATTGGTCGGATTCCTGTGTAATATCCACAATTTCAACTAGCTTCGCCTTTTCTTTAGGCGATAGATTGGATACTAACCGGTTACATAACTTAAAGTTCCCCTTGGTTCTAGCATCGCGAATCCGTTTAATAAGTTTCTTCATTGAACTATTAATAACGGGGTCATCTAATTTCGTATCAACAACGGGGTTCTTTGTTATCATGTCATCATTAGGTGTTACTTCATTTTCCCCACACTTAGGCGTTTCATTATTATTAAGCACTACCGTTGGAGTTGGTAAAACCACATGGTTCTTACCAATCGTTTTTACTGGTTCAACGGTTTTGGTTGGTGGAGATTTAGACTTTCGAATCATAAAGGTGATTGATTTGTTACCACTTTTAAGTGTCATTTTACCGTTTCCTACATCAAATAACGCCCCGGTGGACGCTAAAAATGGTCGACCTAAAATTAGAGGAATGTTTGGGTCCTCTTCTATGTCAATGACAATGAATTCGACTAGAAAGGTTAAATTACCTACTTGAATGGGTAGGTTGTCAGCAATTCCAACTGGGTGCTTAATGGTTTGATCAAAGAGTCGAACACTCATATCCGTTGGACTTAACTCACCTACACCTAATCTCTTATATAAGGAAAGAGGCATAACACTTACACTCGCACCTAAATCTGCTAGTGCATCATACATGACACAATCACTAAGTAGACAAGGAACAATAAATTCACCCGGATCACCTACTCTAGGTGGAGGTTTAGGTGGAACTGTCTTCACCGGGTTTACTTCTACGGTTTTTGTTTCTTGTACTTTCTTCTTCTTTTTCTTCTTCTTCTTTCCAGAGATATCACAATCTTTATTACCTATCACTTGCTCATACTCAACTCCTTTTCTTGGAAATGGGATGGGTGGTTTGTATGGTGCCACCACTGGCTTTACATACTCGGGTGGTGGTGGTGGTGTAACTTCTTCATTGTTACTCACATCTAAAACCTTCCCATCTTCTGGAGCTGGTTTTTCAGGATTTGTTGACACCATATTAACATTCTCATTCCGAGGATTCACTTCAGTATTACTCGGTAGCTTTCCTTGTTCCCTCTCACTCATCATGCTAGCAAGAGTACCTACGTGTTTTTCTAGATTCAAAATGGAAGCTTGTTGAGTTCTTAATGACTGATCAAACCTCTCGTTCGTTTGGGTTTGAGTTGTAATAAATTGTGTTTGAGATTCAACTAGCTTTGCCATCATTTCTTCTAGATTTGGCTTTTTCTCTTCGGTTTGTTGTGGTGGTTTATACAAGCTAGGTCTTGGTTGATTGAAAGTGTTGTTTTGAGTTGGTTGGTTATTCGGACCTTGTTGGTTATACGAATTATTTTCGGGTCCTTTTGGATTGTAAAGAATGTATTGATTTCGATTGAAGTTCGGCTTTGGCGGTTGATAATTATTTTGGTAATCATTTCCCAGCCTTTGGTTCATATAAGAAACATTCTCTCGTTGTTCCATCGTTGGTTCAATGTAACAATCTTTCAATAAGTGTGGTCCACCGCATTGCTCACAACTAATTCGTATAGCGTGAATATCTTTATTCATCTTTTCCATTCTTCTTTCGAAAGCATCTATTTTTGCGGAAATGGAACCAAGGTCATGGCTAGAATCGGCTCTAGCCGCTTTAGATGATCGAAGGATATCTTTTTCTTGGTGCCACTCATGTGAGTGGGAGGCTGTGTTATCAATAATTTTGTAAGCTTCAGTTGCGGTTTTCTTCATAATGGAACCACCAGCTGTTATGTCGATGTCTTTTCGTGTAGCAACGTTGACATCTTGGTAGAATATTTGTACTATTTGAAAAGTATCTAATCCGTGTTGAGGACATCCTCTCAACATCTTTCCGAATCTTGTCCACGCCTCATATAGAGTTTCATTTGGCTTTTGCGCGAACGTAACAATTTCTCCTTGAAGTCTTACGGCTTTGGATGCCGGAAAGAATTGTTTAAGAAAATTTTCAACTAAGACATCCCATGTATCAATCGCCCCTTCAGGTAACGATTCTAACCAATCTTTGGCTTCTCCCTTTAAAGTCCATGGAAATAACATAAGATAGATTTGTTCGTCTTCTACTTCTCGGATTTTGAATAGTGTACAAATTCTATTAAATGTACGAAGGTGTTCGTTTAGGTCTTCATTCGGCGCACCACTAAATTGGCATTGGTTAGTCACCATATGTAGAATTTGTCCTTTGATTTCATAATCTGGCGCATTAACTTCTGGCTTAATAATGGCGTGACCTTGGCCCGTGCGTGTAGCTCTCATTCGATCTTCCATACTTAGAGGTTCTAGATTTTCCATGATTGGATTTGTTGTATCTGAATCACTAGAGGATTCTGATTTAATGGTTTGGGGTTAATGGTTCAGGAATATCCTATTAGTTATAAAAATAAGAAAAACTTATATAAGTTGTCCAATTAATAGACTTTTCTGATTTTGCCCACGTTTCGAATAGCCAAAAGATGTAGCAGGTAGCCAGGACCCTTTAAATCGGAAGCCCACAACTAGCCACTAACAAATCCAACTATTACTACGAACCAGAATAATGTCAACGTCTATTAATTTAACCGCTTAAATAATTTTTCTTTCCGTTTTGAAGAATTAGATAAGAAATAGAGAAAATTCTAAGTCCTAAAACTAGAGCGTCGAGAAATAAGAAAGAAATAGATTGCGCGTCGAAAAACGTCGAAAAATAAAAAGATAGAAAGTAGGCGTCGAAAAATAAAAATAAGAAAGTAGCACGAAAAACGGCGTCGCAAAATTCTAAAGCACCTAAATCTTAGTCTAAGGAATAAGCACTTAAGGGATTTTACGGCAAACCTAAAAATCTAGAAATGAAAAATAAGCTACGGCAAAAACTACGACTTAAAACTAGTTACGAACGACAAATATAAAATACTACGCTAAACGATAAAAAGATACAAAATAGAAATAAGACTTAAAGTTGTAAAAATATGATTTTTATAAAAATATTATTTTTATATTATTATTTTATAAAAGTATTAAGTTTTATAAATAAAATAAAACTAGTTAAAACTTAATTAAAACTAAATAAACAAAACTAAAAATAAATAATATAATAAACATAACCTAATTAGGGTTTTGTAATTAATAATAATAATAATACCCGTAATTAATGCATGTCGGCAGCTGGCCTGTGACCTGTCAGAGGGGCGGCGCGAGTCGCGCTGGTCCTGGTTCAAATTGATCGCGACTCGCGGTGGTTCAAAAGTCACGGGACAGGTCAAGTTTCTTTTGACAGGTTCAGGTACGTTTATTATTATTTTATATTTATTTTCTTTTTTACTTTTTCTGTTTTTACTTTTTTCTGTTTTAACAATAATATAAAATATATATAATAAAAACTTATATTTTTAGAAAACTAAAATAAAAATAGAAATATTATATAATTTTACAAAATTCTTAAAAAGAAACTTAAATATATTTTTTTTTTTTCGGTTTTTAGATTTTTTTTTTTTTTTTAAACAAAAATATATATTTTACAAAAACTTAATAAAAATCTTTTTTTTTTATGGCGTTTCGCTTCGGCTTTCCCCGGCAGCGGCACCAAAAACTTGATGTGTGTCGCGAGGGGTACGAAATAGTGTTAATTTTTAGTACGAAAAGCGATGAAATATGCTACAAGTTTTATTTATTTTACGGATGGGATATACTTTAAACCTTGCTACAACACTTATAGGCAGTGTACCTAGTCGCGGAGTAGTATAGCTTTTAGTAAGTCCGGTTCGTTCCACAGGGAAGCACGTGAAGTAAAACGCACACAAAAATATAAAAATATAAATATATATATATATATATATATATATATATATATATATATATATATATATATATATATATATATATATATATATATATATATATATATATATATATATATATATATATATATATATATATATATATATATATATATAGTAGTATTATAAAAGGGGGTTTTTACCGTTTAATGACCGGTTTGTCGATTTTAACTAAAGCGTAAATATAAATGACAATAAAATAAATTACAGAATTTAAATTGCGGTAAAGTAAATGACAGAAAATAAAAATACAGAAATTAAAATTACAGTAAATAAAGGTTCGGTAAGAAATACAATAAAACAATTATGCTTATTTAAACTTCCGTAATCATGATGTTTGACTGTTTGGTTTTAGTTTAGTTCAATGGGTTAATTGTCCTTTGTCCTGGTTTATTTGATACCCAAATGGTTCTTGTCCATAAAAGTTCATCGGTCATAATTATAAATCACTCGGCAATTTATCCTTATTTCCCGAAGTCAAATATTCCAACTAATTAGGAATCCGAACTGTAACAAGGTCTTAATACTTTGTTTTTAATGAATACACCGGGTTAACGACTGCGTGTAATCCAAGGTTTTAATACTTTGTTAACAATTACCCCAATTTCCCTCGAAAGTAATCCACCCCTATTTTATTGGTCCATGAATATTAATTTATCCACTTGGCCTTCGTGAATAATAAATTACCCAACCCGAATAATTAATTAAACGATTGTAAAGGATATCGAATAAACGTCACTAAATAGGACACCCATAACCATTTAATAATTTATTTAGATTAATTAATTTGAAGATAGGTTCGACAGGCTCTCATTAGTTGTCATCTAATTTAGACAATACCCCCCATCTATTAATTGTCCATGGTCCAAAGTCCACAGGTGTCGGTCTTTTGTCCATATCCTAATTATGGTCCAAAGTCCAATAGTCCCGTCTTAATTTAGTCCAACATCACGATTACTTCGGTATTAAATAAGCATAATAACGATTTAGCTACTAGACATTAAATTAAAAAGGAAATACATAACTTACAGTGGGTAATAATATCGTAGTATTACACGGGCAGAGTTCTGACTTAAAACCCGTAATTTATTTATTACATAACTAAAATTACATTATTATTAAAATTAAAATTAAAATTTATATTATAAATATATAATACATCGAGAGAGAGTGAGATTGAAATGGATATGGGATGATGAAAAACAGCAGAAAACGCGTTCATTTATAGGCAAAATGTGGGACCCGTGGTGGCGCGAGTCGCGCCACTTTATGCTTGAAATCAACGCGAGTCGCGCCCCAGCTGGAGACAGCTCATTTTTTTGTTTTTTTCTTCTGCCGACATAATATAATAATAATTAAATATAAAATATAAATAATTTAAATAATTATTTATATATTATATTTTATTCCCTTGCATAGTAGACTAGATATTTTTAGTCCGTTACGTCGAGCGTTTCTTCTTGGTTCATGTCCCGATTCCGGATTTTCGAACGTCCTTTCGCACTATTTTATATCGTGTACTTTGCGTATTGAAACTTGTACTCTTGTCATTTTTAGACGTTCTTCATCAATAAATCGAACCTTTTTAATTGTATCTTGTACATTTGAGCATTTTGGACCTTTTTGTCTTCAAATCTTCATTTTCGCCTTTTGTCTTCGCACTTATTAAATATAAACGAATATCGCTTGAATATGGAACAATTACAACTAAAATCTTGTCTTTCTTGAGGGATAATGCGCCTAAATATATGTTCCTTTTTAGCCTTATCAACTACCTCCACATCGATCCGTTGAATTTCAAATAGATCTTGTACCAGGAGCTGCACCAATAGCTCGTGCTCCATACAGACTCGCACCCAGCGAAATGAAGGAACTCCAAAGCCAACTACAAGAACTTTTGGAGCGTGGTTTCATTCGACCAAGCACATCACCATGGGGAGCACCGGTGTTATTTGTCAAGAAGAAGGATGGTTCGTTCAGATTGTGTATTGACTACAGAGAGTTGAACAAACTCACCATCAAGAACCGTTATCCACTACCGAGAATCGACGACTTATTTGATCAACTACAAGGCTCGTCGGTTTATTCGAAGATTGATTTACGTTCCGGGTATCATCAAATGCGGGTGAAGGAAGACGATATTCCGAAGACTGCTTTCAGAACACGTTACGGTCATTACGAGTTTATGGTCATGCCGTTTGGCTTAACTAATGCACCAGCTGTGTTCATGGATCTCATGAACTGAGTGTGTGGACCATACCTTGACAAGTTTGTCATTGTTTTCATCGATGACATACTTATTTACTCAAAGAATGATCGAGAGCACGAAGAACATTTGAGAAAAGTGTTAGAAGTATTGAGGAAGGAAGAATTGTACGCTAAGTTTTCAAAGTGTGCATTTTGGTTAGAAGAAGTTCAATTCCTCGGTCACATAGTGAACAAAGAAGGTATTAAGGTGGATCCAGCAAAGATTGAAACTGTTGAAAAGTGGGAAACCCCGAAAACTCCGAAGCATATACGCCAATTTTTAGGATTGGCTGGTTACTACAGAAGATTCATCCAAGATTTTTCCAAGATAGCAAAACCCTTGACTGCATTAACGCATAAAGGGAAGAAATTTGAATGGAAGGATGAACAAGAGAAAGCGTTTCAATTGTTGAAGAAAAAGCTAACTACGGCACCTATATTGTCATTGCCAGAATGGAATGATGATTTTGTAGTTTATTGTGACGCTTCGAAGCAAGGTCTTGGTTGTGTATTGATGCAACGAACGAAGGTAATTGCTTATGCGTCTAGACAATTGAAGATTCACGAGCAAAATTATACGACTCACGATTTGGAATTAGGCGCAGTTGTTTTTGCATTAAAGACTTGGAGGCATTACTTATATGGGGTCCAGAGTACTATATATACCGACCACAAAAGTCTCCAACACATATTTAATCAGAAGCAACTAAATATGAGACAGCGCAGGTGGATTGAATTGTTGAATGATTACGATTTCGAGATTCGTTACCACCCGGGGAAGGCGAATGTGGTAGCCGACGCTCTGAGTAGAAAGGACAGAGAACCGATACGGGTAAAAGCTATGAATATAATTATTCGTACTAACCTTACTACTCAAATAAAAGAAGCGCAACAGGGAGTTGTAAAGGAAGGGAATTTGAAAAGTGAGATACCCAAAGCATCGGAGAAACATCTTAATATTCAAGAAGACGGAACTCGATATAGGGCTGAAAGAATTTGGGTACCAAAGTTTGGAGATGTGAGAGAAATGGTACTTAAGGAGGCACATAAAACCAGATATTCAATACATCCCGGAACGGGAAAGATGTACAAGGATCTTAAGAAACATTTCTGGTGGCCGGGTATGAAAGCTGATATTGCAAGATATGTAGGAGAATGTTTGACATGTTCTAAAGTCAAAGCTGAACATCAGAAACCATCAGGTCTACTTCAACAACCTGAAATCCCGGAATGGAAATGGGAAAACATTACCATGGATTTCATTACTAAATTGCCAAGGACTGCAAGTGGTTATGATACTATTTGGGTAATAGTCGATCGTCTCACCAAATCAGCACATTTTCTGCCAATGAGAGAAGATGATAAAATGGAGAAGCTGGCGCGATTATACTTAAAAGAAGTTGTTTCCAGACATGGAATACCTGTCTCTATTATCTCTGATAGAGATGGCAGATTTATTTCAAGGTTCTGGCAAACATTGCAACAAGTGTTAGGGACTCGTCTAGACATGAGTACTGCCTATCATCCACAAACTGATGGGCAAAGCGAAAGGACGATACAAACCTTGGAAGACATGCTACGAGCATGTGTTATTGATTTTGGAAACGGTTGGGATCGACATCTACCGTTAGCAGAATTTTCCTACAACAACAGTTACCATTCGAGTATAGAGATGGCGCCATTTGAGGCACTTTATGGTAGAAAGTGCAGGTCTCCGATTTGTTGGAATGAAGTGGGGGATAGACAAATTACGGGTCCAGAGATTATTCAAGAAACTACCGAGAAAATCATTCAAATTCAGCAACGATTGAAAACCGCCCAAAGTCGACAAAAGAGTTACGCGGACCTTAAAAGAAAAGATATAGAATTTGAAATTGGAGAGATGGTCATGCTTAAAGTTGCACCTTGGAAAGGCGTTGTTCGATTTGGTAAACGGGGGAAACTAAATCCAAGGTACATTGGACCATTCAAAATTATTGATCGTGTCGGACCAGTAGCTTATCGACTCGAGTTACCTCAACAACTAGCTGCTGTACATAACACTTTCCACGTCTCGAATTTGAAGAAATGTTTTGCTAAAGAAGATCTCACTATTCCGTTAGACGAAATCAAAATCAACGAAAAACTTCAATTCATTGAAGAACCCGTCGAAATAATGGATAGTGAGGTTAAAAGACTCAAGCAAAATACATTTAAAATCGTTAAGGTTCGATGGAATGCTCGTAGAGGACCCGAGTTCACCTGGGAACGTGAAAGTCAGATGAAGAAGAAATACCCGCACTTATTTCCAGAAGATGAGCCAACACCTTCAATCGCTTAAAATTTCGGGACGAAATTTATTTAACGGGTAGGTAATGTAGTGACCCGAACTTTTTCGAACTCTTCTATGATTATATATTTACATGAAAACTATATTTTGCATGATTAAATGTTTCCAACATGTTAAGCAATCAAACTTGTTAAGACTTGGTTATTTGAAACGGAAATTATGTAAATGTCTGATCACCCAGTTTGACCGATGATTCACGAACGCTATAATTTGTATATGACATGATGAAACATATACGAATAAATATATGTGTATAACATGATAAAATGATAATTAAATATATCATTAAGTGTTATAACAATGAACTACATAAGTAAAAACAAGACTACTAACTTAAGAATTTCGAAACGAGGCATATATGTAACGATTATCGTTGTAACGATATTTTAATGTATATATATCATATTAAGATATATTTATATATCATGTTAACATGATAGTATAATAATTAACATCTCATTTGATATAATAAACTATGGATTAACAAGATTAAATGAGATCGTTAACTTTAGGACTTCAAAACAAATCAAAACATGTAACGACTAACGATGACTTAACGACTCCGTTAAAAAGGTATATACCCATAATAATTCAGCTCTTAGCAGCCCTAGATAGTCAACAAACATGTGGAACCAACAATTAGACAACTAGCATGACTTATGAGCAAGGAAACAAAAACAAGAACTCCTTTTAACCCCACTCACCTTCACCACTCACCACCTACTCCATTTCACTTCCAATTTTCTTCCCAATTCTCTCTCAAAACACACACACTCTTCTATGAACGTCTAAGTTACTATTTTTCCAGTAAAAATCATCAAATACAAGTTTTGGTTATTACCTATAATCATCACAAAAATAATTACTCAAGAACACATCAAGAACACTTCCAAATTTACTAGTTTACTTCCAATCTTGCTAATCCATTTCAAGTGATCATCCAACCTCAAGAAATCTTTGTTATTTACAGTAGGTTATAATTCTAATTCAAGGTAATATTCATATTCAAGCTTTGATTCGATTTCCATAACTTTAAATATCTTAATTCGAGTAGAAATCTTACTTGAACTTGTTTTCGTGTCATGATTCTACTTCAAGAACTTTCAAGCCATTCAAGGATCCTTTGAAGCTAGATCATTTCTTGTCACTTACAGTAGGTTTACCTACTAAAATTAAGGTAGTAATGATGTTCATAACATCATTCGTTTCATATATATAAAGCTACCTTATTCGAAGATTATAACTTGTAATTACTAGAACATAGTTTAGTTAATCCTAAACTTGTTCGCAAATAAATTTAATCCTTCTAACTAGACTTTTAAAATCAACTAAACACATGTTCTATATCTATATGATATGCTAACTTAATTATTTGAAACCGGGAAACACGAAGAACACCGTAAAACTGGATATATGCCGTCGTAGTACAACCGAGGGCTGTTTTGGTTTGGATAATTAAAAGTTATGAAGAACTTTGATTTAAAAGCTATATTTCTGGAAAAATGATTTTTCTTATGAACATGGAACTATATCCAAAAATCATGGTTAAACTCAAAGTGATAGTATGTTTTTCAAAATGGTCATCAAGATGTCGTTCTTTCGACGGAAATAACTACCTTTTACTAAACGACTTGAAAATTGTATTTCCGACTATAAACTCATACTTTTTCTGTTTAGTTTCAAAAAGATAAGTTCAATACGAAACCGTGGCCGCTTGAATCACTCAAAACGGATTAGAAACGAAGAAATGACGAGTAATACAAGATTGGTAAAAATTACACAATTTAGCTACGTGAAACTTTGTAACAAATCTATTCCAACCATAACTTAATCAACTTATATTGTATATTATGTAATCTTGAGATACCATAGACACGTATACGATGTTTCGACCTATCATATCGACCCATCTATATATATATTTCGGAACAACCATAGACACTCTATATGTGAAGGTGGGAGTTGGCTATACAGGTTTGAGGTTGATTCCAAAATATATATATACTTTGAGTTGTGATCAATACTGAGATACGTATACACTGGGTCGTGGATTGATTCAAGATATATATATTAAGTTATTTATGTACGATAAATTATGGAACTTCTAACTTCGGACCGCTAACTGGACAACTAAAAATCATCAACACGTAATAAAGAAAATATTGTGAATATGTTTCGATCATATTTTGATATATGTATATATTATAGGTTCGTGAATCAACCAGTGGCCAAGTCTATTCCCGACGAATTGTTAATCGGTGAAAGTGAGTTATAGTCCCACTTTTAAAAATCTAAATATTTTTGGGATGAGAATACATGCAATTTTATAAATGCTTTACAAAATAGACACAAGTATGTGAAACTACTTTCTATGGTTGAATGATCGAATTTGGATATCACCCCTTTTAGCTTGGTAGCCTAAGAATTAGGGAACGTACACCCTAATTGACGCGAATCCTAAAGATAGATCTATCGGGCCCAACGAGCCCCATCCAAAGTACCGGATGTTTTAGTACTTCGATTTTAATCAGGTCCGAGGTAGTTCCGGAATGATTGGGGATATTCTATATGCATCTTGTTAATGTCGGTTACCAGGTGTTCACCATATGAATGATTTTATCTCTGCCGTTTGCGAATGCTGGATTTTGAGATGGTTGTTATGAAAAATTAAATATTGTGGTCTATTATTATTATGTTTTGATATATGTAGGAATTAAACCTATAACTCACCAACATTTTTGTTGACATTTAAAGCATGTTTATTCTCAGGTGATTATTAAGAGCTTCCGCTGTCGCATGCTAAAATAAGGACAAGTTTTGGAGTCCATGTTGTATGATATTGTGTAAAAACTGCATTCAAGAAACGTATTTCGATGTAATATATTTGTATTGTAAACCATTATGAAATGGTCGTGTGTAAACGGGATATTCTAGATTATCATTATTTGATAATCTACGTAAAGCTTTTTAAGCCTTTATTGATGAAGTAAAGGTTATGGTTTGTTTTAAAAATGAATGCAGTCTTTGAAAAACGTCTCATATAGAGGTCAAAACCTCGCAACGAAATCAATTAATATGGAACGTTTTTAATCAATAAGAACGGGACATTTCAGTCACCGCCCAAGGGTTAATGATATATGTCGTTTTACACTAACTGTTGTTATGAACACCGATGGGAAATTCGAGTACCATCCCCGTGTGCGAATGGTTAACCATGGTTATGTGTTGCAGTGTAGCATATTATATTGTTCGAGTTACATATGCTATTGTTTGTGCTAGCTTGTGGTCTTGAAGTTTTAGCGTTATACTTTGCGATGGTATGCTATATAAATTGCTAGGTGGTACGAGGTAATTGTGTAAGTGATTGCAAGTAAGTAGGTTATATATGTATATGTATAATTATTGAATTCACTAAGCGTTTAGCTTACCCTCTCGTTGTTTACATATTTATAGATTTGCGTGGAGGTGATGGCTCAGGTAAGTGTGGGGACTAGTGGACTTGCGTAGTTTGCTTTAGAAGACGTGCTGTTGGATTTGATTAGGATTGGGTAGCGTATCCCCAATCGCCATGCTCGGTCTATGTTTTGTATTAAACTAAAATGGGTCAAAATGGTCACTTTGTCGTAATTTGGGTCGATGTGGCCCCGGTGTTGTAAAACTCGATTTTATTGTGGAAAATTCTTATTTTTACTTATATTGACGTGTTATGACAATTTGTTTCATTTAAAAGTGTTGAGAAACGTGTTTTACGAACGAGCATAAAAAGAAAGTGGACATGCCACTTTGGAGCGGCGCTCCATATGCCTGAAACTGTACTGTTTATATATAAAAATAAAAAAAAATTAAGTGTTTTCGGTTGGATAACGGGTTGGGTCGTTACATGATAAGTGTCAATATTAACGTTATCGACTACTAATTTATACAAATGTCGTGCAACGCACATGCTCATAAAACTAGTATTTAAATAATTTCTGTGTATCTTAATGTTTATTTAGCAATTTCCGAAGTCTATTACGGAGTACAATTTTAGAATTAAAAAAATGACCATTTATAATAACAACGGTTATGAAAATATTACAATACAAAAATGAAAATAAATGAAAATAAAAGTTTCCTTAATTTTGTTATGTTAGTGAAAATGAAAAGAGGATAATCCTTTGAAATACTCTAAACATATTTAATGCAGATATTAATAATTATATTATAATTATATTTATTATTAAGTACTCATTATTATGAAATCTTAGAGGCTAGTAATACACTTGGTTTTGAAGGTTTGGTTAATTATAAGGGAATTATTCCCCTCTCAAATTTGGTTTTGAATGTTAACGAGCTGCCAAATATTTTATCGTATTCTTTTGTGAATTGGTCGAAAAAGGCGTTCGTTTCGACAATGTGGACAAAAAAGTGAGAAAATCGGGTCATAGGGAGCGTAAGTTATCTTAGCTTGTTTCACTTTTTCCCCTATATTATGTATATTCTAATATGTTTAGGTTCGTTGTGTGTTTGAGTCGTTTGGTATTTGTCGTGTTAGTTTATTTAGTAGGTTTTTATATTATTGTGTTTCCTTTTTTTGATTTGTTGGTTCTTGTTAAGTTGATATAGGTTTTGGTTAGGCTTGGTCGTAGTTAGCATATTTCGTTTGGTAGTATGTTTTTCTTATTTCAAGTCTTTCCGTTTCACGGCTGTAATTCTGTTGGCCTCTTTCATCATTCGATGAAATAGCGATAGTGATATAGTTTTTTTTTTAATAAAAAAATGCTAGTAATACACACACTCGGCCAGGTTGACAGTGCTCTAAACCCGGTGTATTATCCATTATTACAGATCTATTGTACACTTGTTATTTGTTATTACTCAACATTGATCTCGATCTCTCTACTAAATAGTAATTTGGGTCGATGTGGCCCCGATGTTGTAAAACTCGATTTTATTGTGGAAAATTCTTAGTTTTACTTATATTGACGTGTTATGACAATTTGTTTCATTTGAAAGTGTTGAAAAACGTGTTTTACGAACGAGCATAAAAAGAAAGTGGACAGGCCACTTTGGAGCGGCGTGCCCCTATATGGAGCGGCGCTCCATATGCCTGAAACTGGACTGTTTATAAAAAAAAAATTTAAGTGTTTTCGGTTGGATAACGGGTTGGGTCGTTACATGATAAGTGTCAATATTAACGTTATCGACTACTAATTTATACAAATGTCGTGCAACGCACATGCTCATAAAACTAGTATTTAAATAATTTCTGTGTATCTTAATGTTTATTTAGCAATTTCCGAAGTCTATTACGGAGTACAGTTTTAGAATTAAAAAAATGACCATTTATAATAACAACGATTATGAAAATATTACAGTACAAAAATGAAAATAAATGAAAATAAAAGTTTCCTTAATTTTGTTATGTTAGTGAAAATGAAAAGAGGATAATCCTTTGAAATACTCTAAACATATTTAATGCAGATATTAATAATTATATTATAATTATATTTATTATTAAGTACTCATTATTATGAAATCTTAGAGGCTAGTAATACACTTGGTTTTGAAGGTTTGGTTAATTATAAGGGAATTATTCCCCTCCCAAATTTGGTTTTGAATGTTAACGAGCCGCCAAATATTTTATCGTATTCTTTTGTGAATTGGTCGAAAAAGGCGTTCATTTCGACAATGTGGACAAAAAAGTGAGAAAATCGGGTTATAGGGAGCGTAAGTTATCTTAGCTTGTTTCACTTTTCCCCCTATATTATGTATATTCTAATATGTTTAGGTTCGTTGTGTGTTTGAGTCGTTTGGTATTTGTCGTGTTAGTTTATTTAGTAGGTTTCTATATTATTGCGTTTCCTTTTTTTGGTTTGTTGGTTCTTGTTAAGTTGATATAGGTTTTGGTTAGGCTTGGTCGTAGTTAGCATATTTCGTTTGGTAGTATGTTTTTCTTATTTCAAGTCTTTCCGTTTCACGGTTGTAATTCTGTTGGCCTCTTTCATCATTCGATGAAATAGCGATAGTGATATAGTTTTTGTTTTTTTTTTATAAAAAAATGCTAGTAATACACACACTCGGCCAGGTTGACAGTGTTCTAAACCCGGTGTATTATCCATTATTACAGATCTATTATACACTTGTTATTTGTTATTACTCAACATTGATCTCGATCTCTCTACTAAACAGTTGGATCAACATCTACGATAATTAGGTATAGTTTTACGTTTTTACTGTGTTTTTACTTTTTGTCCGTACTTAATGCGATTAGAACTTAGTGTGCTAATGATTTTATGTGGAATGAATATGATATGATTATGTTTTGTTAGTGTTATTGTGTTAGCTCGTTTAGTTAGGGTTTTATGATTAGATGTAAGTGTTAAATATATAGAATGTGTGCGAATTAGTGTTGGTATGTATTTGGATCTTGTACTTAATAAATTCAATTAGATTTATGGAGTCTTCTTCACTTTTGTATATTGTTGATTTATGTGATTTCTGGCATTATTTATTTGAGATGTGATTTGTAACACCCCGTCTTTTTTCTGTTTACTTTCCGTTTAACTATTTTAAAAGTCCGTTATATGATTATAACATCTCCCGTTGATACGCGTTTTAAATTATCTCGTTTAGGTAATTCACGCACCCGAATGAAACTTGAGGGACTAAACTTGCCAAAGTTCCAAAGATTTGACTAGGTCAAAGGAGTCAACTCCTTCTCCTTCATTCATTATCCATTCATTTTTCCTTTTTCTTAAATACTTTCACACTTTTCTCTCAAACACCCTTTCAAAGATTCATCATCTATTCAAAATCTAGCAAGCTTCAATTCAAACAAATTACATATTTGGAATCCTTGCAACTTCCTCTTCGATTCCATACCGATTACATCTCATTTGGGTAACTTTCTAAAATCACTAGATTTTGTGTTCTTGATGTTTTTAACTTATAAAGTTGTTAATTAGTGTCTATGGCTCAAGTCTAACATGAATATGTGATTTATATGTTCGATCTTGTTATTTTAAGCAACTAGCATGAACATGAACTTTGGTGTGTTTGATTTAGAGATTTTGTTGCTTGAATGTTGTTAAATGTTATAAGTACATGTATTAAATGTGTTCCTAACATCACTAGCTTCAATTTGATGTGTAGATTGCTTTAGAAAACTTCATAAACTTGATTATTGATTTTGGTGAATTTGGGTTAGGGTTTGATGAACTTGAAATGAATTTTTGATGTATTGAATGCCATGAATTGTTGTTGGTAAGTGGTTAGTTAGATTGTATGCTTGATTACCTACGAAACGGCGTGTCATATGTATGCATTTAATTCCCGAATCATAATTATGCATTTATGAACTTGAACATTAATGAGGAGCATTAATTGAGCATTCAATTTGGAAAATCGGTTGTTGCAAATGATGTTTTTGGTTGGTGAAATGTGTTTAGTTGTGTTCCTTGTCAAATTACCTTTCTAAAGATATAAGATACGTGTCATAAGTGTTTACGGTTTGTGAATTGTGTTTGATTGAATTTTGGTTAAGTCTTGGACAATTGAAACAGACCAGGCACCAGGCCACGCCTGTTGGCGCGGCGCGACACCTGGGGCCACGGCGCGGCGTTTGCCGTGGTCCAGGTTCTGTTTCACTTGTCACTTTCACGTAAAATGTTTGCTATGCTATGGACCTCCGATTCACATACAACTTATTCTAACATGCTTATATATGATTAATAACCTCAGAAAAATAGTTCGGGACCCGACCCGAACGTGTTGACTTTTTCGTTGACTTTGACCCGACCAAAGTTTGACTTTTTGTCAAACTTAACCACACGTTTATGCGATCGTTCTAACATGCTTCTATACTTGTATCTTGCATGAAACTTGACAATTTGATCCACATGCTATATAATCGAGTCGTGACGAGCCATAGGACTAATTGAACATCTTTGACCAATCGTGACTATCGTTATTAATACAACCTATTTGTTTAGGTCAAGACTAGCACTGTTCTTTGCGCACGTTTACTTGTTGAAGTACTTTAATACTCTCGCACTCAAGGTGAGATCATAGTCCCACTTTTACTCTTTTGAAGTTATACTTGGGATGGGAAAACATAAACGTTTCATTTTTACTAAGTGAACACAAGTACACGAAAACAAACATTCTACATACAAGTTTGAACAAAAATTCTCAATTCGATTATCATTAGTTACACTTGCCGGGTGTAAGCGAGAACTTATGTTATATGGCCATATGGGTTTGACAACCCCTCATTCGGACGGTTCGCTACCGTTATTCGGATGGAATATATTTTCGAGAAACATTGTATGTTCTAACACTATTGTGATGGGTTCTATGGAAGGAACGTTAAGCCTTGATAATTGGGTGCTCGTGAATATAAATTCTTAGAATGTGTTACTATTATTTCATTGTTGCAAATCTTATGGTTCCACTTACTTACTTATTCAATTACTTACTTAAACCTATGATTTCACCAACGTTTTCGTTGACAGATTTCTATGTTTTTCTCAGGTCCTTGAACGATATGTGATACATGCTTGCGCTCACTATTTTTGATACTTGCATTGGATGTCGAGTATGAACGTAAAGAATTTAAGGCGAGTCAAGGAAAATTTTCTCTCTATCCTTATTCCATATCATGGTTAGTATTATTGAGAATACTAATCAACGATATTCTTTTGTTTTGAAGGAACAATGCCTCCTCACCGTGTGCCATGCAACGAAACTCCCGAACAAGCTCTTCAACAGATGATAGCCACCGCTGTGGATGCGGCCATGGCCGGTCACTCCTCCAACAACAATAACAACAATCACAACAACAACAATCAAGGGGCCGATAACTCAAGCAAAGGGTGCTCCTACAAATCCTTCATGGGGTGTAAACCTCATACTTTTGATGGAACCGGGGGACCGGTTGTGCTCACCCGATGGTTTGAGCAAACGGAAGCCGTCTTTAGCATAAGCGGTTGTCGGGACCAAGACAAGGTCAAATACTCCACCCACACCTTCGCCGGTGTCGCTCTCACATGGTGGAACACTTGTGTACAATCGTTGGGTACCGATGAAGCTCACGCCCTCTCTTGGGCCGATTTAAGGGAAAAGATGATCACCGAATATTTCTCTCGTGAAGAAACCCGAAGGCTCGAACAAGAGCTAAGATCTTTGAAAGCGGTCGGAAACGATCTCAAGGCCTATAATCAACGATTCTCCGAACTAGCCTTGATGTGCCCCAACCTTGTGAACCCCGAATCTTTAAGGGTTGAACTTTACATGGATGGTCTTCCAAAGAGCATCAAACACGGGGTAATGTCATCCAAGCCCGCTAACCACCAAGAAGCTTTAAAGATGGCCCGTCAATTGATTGAGACGGTAGATGAAATCGTAGTACCGGCACCTAAGGCCAAGGATAAGTCGAGTGGCAATAAAAGAAAGTGGGAAGCCCCCCAATCAAGCAACAACAACAACTTCACCAAAAAGCCTTTCACCAACGACAACAAGAAGGGTTATGCCGGAAACCTACCTCTTTGCAACAAATGCAACAAGCATCACTATGGCGAATGTAGCAAGCTAATTTTCCACCGGTGCCAAGGAATTGGTCATAAGGCCAATGATTGTAAAAGTGCTGCCCCCGTCGCTCGAAAGGGGCCCAACACACCAAAGACGGTCACTTGTTACGAATGTGGCCAAACGGGCCATTATAGGAACGACTGCCCGAAGAAGAAAGCCAACCCCAACACACGCGGTCGAGCCTTCAACATTAACACCGAGGAAGCCTGAGATGATAATGAACTAGTCACGGGTACGTTTCTTCTCAACAACTCTTATGTTACTTGCTTATTCGATTCGGGTGCCGATAAATGTTTTGTATCCAAGACTTTGGCTCCTACTCTTTGCATTCCACCACGCCCCTTAGATACTACTTATTCCATCGAAGTGGCCGACGGAAAACTATTAAGTGCCGACACATATTACTGGGGGTGTACGTTAAACATTTTGGGTAATGA
Organism: Rutidosis leptorrhynchoides; assembly: GCF_046630445.1. Classification (NCBI taxonomy): domain Eukaryota; kingdom Viridiplantae; phylum Streptophyta; class Magnoliopsida; order Asterales; family Asteraceae; genus Rutidosis; species Rutidosis leptorrhynchoides. The sequence continues at coordinate 465,575,010 of NC_092333.1, forward strand.
ATTTGAAATTTACTTGATACCCATGGAACTAGGGAGTTTTGAAATTGACTTGATACTTCGTAAAGGTTGCTTCGCAATTCTAGCTCACGTTAAGAAAGTCGAGACCGATGAGAAGCGTATCGACGATGTGCCAATAGTTAGTGAATTTTCCGATGTATTTCCCGACGAATTGTCGGGTCTTCCACCTCAATGACCGGTTGAATTTCAAATCGATCTTATTCTGGGAGCCACACCCGTAGCACGTGCACCATATAGACTCACTCCATCCGAAATGCAAGAATTGCAAAGTCAAATCCAAGAACTACTTGACCGTGGTTTCATCCAACCTAGCCATTCACCATGGGGTGCTCCAATTTTATTCGTTAAAAAGAAAGATGGATCCCTACAAATGTGCGTTGATTATAGTGAACTAAACAAATTGATGGTTAAGAACCGATATCCTCTTCCTCGCAACGAGGATCTCTTTGATCAACTACAAGGGTCTTGTGTATACTCAAAAATCGATCTCCGTTCGGGCTATCATCAACTAAGGGTTAAGGGGGAAGATGTCTCCAAAACCGCTTTCCAGACTCGTTATGGTAGTTGATCAAACTAAAATCGTTAAGTGTGATTAGATTTCGGGTTTGAGTGCTTAATTTGGGAAAAAGAGTAGGTTGATTGTTTTAGCTCCAATAATTGTGCAAACCCCGATTTGGAATCTGGATTCCAAGGGTGTAAAACAACCAAGTGAATTAACCTTATTCGATCGGAATCAAATAAGTTAATATCTTAGCTTGGATTAGCTCGGACGGTGATCGGAGCATCGGTAGGAATTAAGTTAACGATTGGAGTAACGTTATCGTAGTTGATTTTGGCAGAGTAACGTTCATGCATCCAGCGTCGTTATGATGAATGATTTCACTTGCGTATTTATAGATATTATGGAGGGAATGATGACGTGGCACATGTCCCTTTCATAGTTGTAACAAACTTTGCCAATCTCGAGGGGTGACGTGGCACCTGTCCCTTTCATGGAGAATAACAGATCCTAACGAACTTCCCTAGATTTGCGGGCTGACGTGGCATACAACTTGCTTGCATGCTCGCTCCGTCACCGAGTAATCATTCCAGGACGAGGTGCCTGTCCGAGGTGACGCACTCTTGTCCCGGGACAACATGCTTGTCCCGGGAGTTCCCTTATGTCAGCTAGGTGGATCAAAATGATGATGTCGGTAAGTTGATCCCGGTTGTGGCATTACGATGCTCTCAGTCCAGCCGGGTAAGTTTCGCCTAGGCACGTTCCAAGTGTTTCTTGTCGGTCACGATTATGATGGTTGGTTTTGCGGTGCCTAGTTATGATTATCTTGACCGGCTATAAGGTGCCGGTTACGTGTATGTCATTTAGGTTCTTGGTCTTGCATTTGTCCGTTATGGTAGTGATGTGTTGAAAGTGTGTGCAGTAGTGCTTATCTTAATCTACAACTTTTAAATTTATAGAACCTTTTATTAATACACTTTAACACCCTAACGAGCAAAAAAACCCGGTTTAGATGTAGTATTATAGGTTATCGTCCCAAGAGAGAAGCTTGAAAACGAATAAAGTTGTTATTATTATTTAATTCTTATTAAAGAATTAAAGATATATTTTTGTGATTTTATAGGATAGATTTCTCTTAGGAAAGAGTTTTGGTTTTTCAAGATATAAATAAAATAAAACAAGGAATTAAAGATTCAAAAATAAAGCAATAAATATAAATACAAATTATTATACAAGTAATTACATGGATAATCAATTCATACGGAATTCATATTAGAAGAGCTCATAACTTATATTAACACAAAGTAGAATAACAATCATAGACCAATCATTATCCCTTGATAGGTTAAACTAAGTGTCGCATATCAATTAATAAGTAGGATTTAAAGCATATGCTAGATATGTGATGTGCATAACTAACATCTCAATTCTTCATGTTTAATTCAATTACATGATACATATCAATCTTGTGATGAGGACCAATATGCAAATAGACTGACAAATTATATAAGCTATTAAACACCAAGTAGATCAACTCAAGTTACTAGCTGAAATTCAATTACTACTAAGTTCTCATGCAATCATTAATTAAACAAATCAAAACGAAGGGTCTTCGATTAAACCTAACAAAATCAATCTTTATTATATAAGCGTAATTCCAATTAAACACGTTTATCTCTATTAAGTTCTTTAACTTAGTTGCATGCAATTCAATTTAACAAGTTTGATGGACTAGATCTAAACAAGTAGCATGAATCAAATAAATAGATTTATAAGATTAAGGACTAATCAATCCTAAAATCATGTTATTTAAACATTAAGCATGGCAAACAAGCATAATCAAACAAAACAGATTTAAAACAGTTCAAATATCATCACAGGAACTCAACCATACAGATCTGGAAAAAAACCAGAAACTGCACAGGATAGAGCACAAAGCCGGCGACTTTGCTCACTCCAAGCCAGCGGCTTGGGAGTGAAGCCGGCGGCTTCATCTGAATTCCAGACGAAGTGACTTTTAATCCACGTAAATACTGTAAACGTTTAATTCATGATAAAAGATGAACAGAAACAGAAACAGAAAATAAAAGAGACAAAATAATAAAATAAGGATAGAATCATACCTTATAAATGAAGGTAGATGTAAAATAACTTGATTTAAACTTGAATCTTGATTACAAAATAACAAATCTACTCTAAAAGGGTTTAGAGAGAACCCCTAAACGAACTAACTACCCTACAAAAGCTTAAAACTTTTGAACATATGAAAAACTGAACAAAAATCTGATATTTATACTGTTTTGAGTCGGCAGCCCAAGCCGGCGGCTTCAGTGGGAAGCCGGCGGCTTGCCCTTGAGTCGGTGACTCCTTGTGCAAGTTATACGTAACCAACAAGTTATCTTCGTAACCGCTTTAACAAAGCCGGCGGCTTCAAAGCCAGGCCGGCGGCTTCAAAGATTTGCCGGATCTTTCTAATTTTACCTTGATTTTGTTTCCATTTTTACTTGACTTGATCAATAAGTAGAAAAACCGTGTTATCCAAGCCAGCGGCTTCAGTAGAAGGCCGACGGCTTCCTTGCCTTTTTGCTTGATCAACAATTTCTTTCAATTTTTTTTATCGAATTTGAGACTTTCTGGAACTTTCATCACAAAGCCGGCGGCTTCCTTAATGCCAGGCCGGCGACTTCATGCAGCCAACTTGCTTTTTCCTGTATTTTTGATCCTGTTTGATACATAACTTGAACATAATCATTAGAATTACCATTTTCCCCTTTTTACCCATTTTAGTGTGTTTTGGAATAAAAATGACTTAAAAATACTAAGATAACTCTTCAAAATGTTATTAAAAAACTGTATAATTTAGGAGTTATCAAATTCCCCACACTTAAACTTTACTTGTCCTCAAGTAAACCTTAGAACTTTTATCATGGGTATTTCAAAGTAAAATTGCAAAATCAAAAATATGTCTTACTAAAAAGTTAGTATTTATTATTCATAAGAACTAGTCTGAACCAGACCAATGATTACAAGTAGTCCTAACGGTTATTAAGTCAAATTTATACAGTTTGGTCATCATTGGACTCTTTTGTTTTCTAATTTTTATAAGTGTATGGTTCTCATTGGAACTCTTTTCTTTTATTGGCCTTCATTGGGCTCTTTTTCCTTTTTCATTTCTTTTGCTTTCATGCTTAGCTTTTAGCTTTACACTTGGCAATTTTCTAAGTTGGCCCTCATTGGGACTCTTTTGCTTTTGCCTCAGTGGTCCATGCTTATTATGCCATATGGTAGTGGCTATAAGTTCGCACTCGTTTCACAATTTTTGGCTTTCAATTTACTTATCTTAAACAAGTAATCCGATCTCGAAATTGAGAGTAGTTCTTTTATTAACTTTAAGATTAAGTTAGTAGAAAGACATAAGTTTGACTAAGAATTTATACTTTCGAAAAATCGAAAAATTTAAAATTATACCCATTTTTTCAACCTTTTCGGGAAAATTTTATAATATTTTATGTTCATTATACTTAAGTGATTAATCACTTCCCTCCCCACACTTAGATTATGCAATGTCCTCATTGCATTTATGAAAGAATAAAAATAAATAATTAAAGGACATAATTAAAAATAAGGGAAAGAGTGATGTTACTTGATTTGCAGGATCATCATAGAATTTGGTGTTCATGGACTTCTTTTGAATTTAAATAATTTAACAAAAATATTAAATAACAAAAAAATAACACAAACATAATATTTTATTCATCATTCAATCATTACTTAATCATTAAAACACTTAGACACTTATGAGCTATATTGCTCTTACAATCATAATAAAATAATTAAAACACTTAAAACACTTGGACAATAATATAGTCCTAATAAACAAACACATAGGGATAGGTAGTTTTGATTATAGAGTCGTTTTCGCGTCTCTTTTCTTCTCAACGAATTATTCCTTAAACTTATTTTCTTCACTCTTACTCTTTTCATACTCATTCAAAGCTTTAATTTGTTGTAAGAAGTTCAATGTAGTGTCAAGACCCCTACGAAAAGACATTTCGAACGAAACACTTAATTCATGAATATGCTTTCTTACTTCAGTACTAAGCTTATATTGTTCTTTTAAGAATTCAGTAACAATTTTATCCACCGTGAAGTCATCATCATCCTCCTTATCAACTTTAACTATCTTAACATTAGAGCGGGGAACCTTAGATCTCGGAACTAACGGAATAGTCTCGAATATTGCACCATAACGGATAGTTAATGAATTATCAGCATAGTTAATGGTAGCATGAGCAGTGGCTAAAAACGGAGATCCTAAGATTAACGGAGTTATTGGATCTTCTTTCATGTCCATCACAATAAAATCAATCTTATAAAAAGCATAACCAACAATCACTTCAATATTTTTAACAATCCCCAACGGCTCATGTGGATGACTATCAGCAAAACAAACATTCCCTCTGATTGGTTCTAATGACGGTAATCCCAAACGATTATAGACAGAAAATGACATAACATTAATACTAGAACCAGTGTCAGCTAATCCCATAACTGGTATTGGACCACGAATCAAGCAAGGAATTTGAAATTCCCCAGGATCAGTGCACATAGCAACAGGAACTTCAGGTGATGAATACGGATCCACCGGATTAATGGTGAATGAATAAAGAGGACGAAAACCTTCCTTTATCCTTCTTTCTAACTCTCTCATAGTATCAGCTAACCAATATTCCTTATTTTCACCTTCCGATTTTTCAATTTTCTCATTCTCAACTACATCATTTTCATCATCCTTTTTACTAACTTCTTCCTCTTCATCAAACAACTCATGCATAAAAATTACCTCATCACGATCAAGACCTCGAACCTTAGCATCTTTTGACTTATCTTCCTCAACAGCAGTTAACTTCTTTATTTCTTGTTCATACTCTTCCTCAACCATATCAAACTCCCATAAGTATTTCACACCAGGCTCATAAACATCAACCCTATTTACTTCTCTAATAACATTAACCTTTTCAAAACAAACATCCTTAGAAACTTCAGATTCAACCGGAACTTTTCCCTCGACAAGTTTGAATAACTTAGTAACATTGCGCTCTAAGTTTTGAATTGACGCTTGATGATTATTTTGCACTTGGGAAAGTTAAGCTTTTATGTTATCATTAGCTTCATTTTGATTTTTAATAAATGTGAGGATGCTTTCTTCAAGATTAGACTTTTGAGCATTAGAATTCGGAATGAAAGGTGCTCTCACAGGAAAGAAACCAGGCGGGTTTTTATTATTGTTATTATTATTAGGATAAGGCGCATTATAATTATTTCTGTAGTTCGGGTTTCCTTGAAATTGATTAACATACGAAACATTCTCGACTTGCTCCATGGTAAGACTAGCAACACAATCCTTAGTAGCATGAGGACCTTGGCATTTTTCACAACCTACTTTAATCATATGCATTTCCTTAGTAAGCTTTTCAATCTGCCTGCCTAAATTACCCAGTTGCACATTCATAGCTTTAACCATATCTTCAGAATCATAACTAACAGATTTTACCGAACGAGAAATATCTAAGTCTTGGTGCCATTCATGGGAATGAGCAGCCAACTTGTTAATAAGAGTTTCGGCTTCTTCGGCAGTTTTGCTCATAATGTTTCCTCCAGCAGATGTATCAATTTCCCTTCTAGTAGCAATATCACAACCCTTATAAAAAGTAGTTACTATTTTAAACTTATCCAAACCATGTTGCGGACAACCTCTAAGCATTTGACCAAAACGAACCCACGCAGAATAAAGAGATTCATTAGTTTTCTGACGAAAATTAGTAATTTCAATTTGCAGAGTGACAGTTTTAGATGCAGGAAAGAATCTAGTAAGAAATTTCTCAACCATCGTATCCCAACTAGTAATATCTCCTGCAGGTAACGAATTCAACCATTCCCTAGCTTCATCCTTTAGTGACCATGGGAAGAGACGAAGATAAATAACATTACTCTCCACATTATTAATATTGAACAGATTACAGATATCTTTAAAATTTCGAATGTGAGCATTAGCATCTTCCTTCTCCGTACCCCTAAATTGATTATCTTTTAACAAATGAAAAATAAGCCCCTTAATATCAAAATTCTCTTTAATTACGGGCTGAGTAATAGCATGACCTAACTCTTCTTGACCAGCTTTCATTAACGCTTAAGTAATATATCAGGATTTGACAATGTTCTTTGTAAGACCGGTTTCTTGGATCGAGTATTCATTTAATCTAGAATCATAAAAAAAAAATGTTTTAGAAGAAAAATTTTAAGCCTTAAAGGATTTATGTTTCTCTCTTTAATTTTCTATTTAAGAAGTATTTTAAATTAAAAATTAAATTATATTAAATATATAATAATTACTAATATAAATTTTAACTAACAACTTTTATCGCATAACAACGAATAATCAAACATACTCGGCCTATTGAATCTTTCAATACTTAAGTGACCCGTCCTCGTCTAGGTTTGGGCAGGAGCCTTTAAATCGGAACCCCAGCAACCCTCTCCTAAAGGAAGGCAGTCATCACTCGTTTTCAAGAAATATCAATAACCAAAGTATATTCAAATTCCGTATTTACCGCGCTTCTCCCCGGCAGCGGCGCCAAAAAGTTGATGTGTTGAAAGTGTGTGCAGTAGTGCGTATCTTAATATTCAACTTTTAAATTTATAGAACCTTTTATTAATACACTTTAACACCCTAACGAGCAACAAAACCCGGTTTAGATGTAGTATTATAGGTTATCGTCCCAATAGAGAAGCTTGAAAACGAATAAAGTTGTTATTATTATTTAATTCTTATTAAAGAATTAAAGATATATTTTTGTGATTTTATAGGATAGATTTCTCTTAGGAAAGAGTTTTGGTTTTTCAAGATATAAATAAAATAAAACAAGGAATTAAAGATTCAAAAATAAATCAATAAATATAAATACAAATTATTATACAAGTAATTACATGGATAATCAATTCATACGGAATTCATATTAGAAGAGCTCATAACTTATATTAACACAAAGTAGAATAACAATCATAGACCAATCATTATCCCTTGATAGGTTAAACTAAGTGTCGCATATCAATTAATAAGTAGGATTTAAAGCATATGCTAGATATGTTATGTGCATAACTAACATCTCAATTCTTCATGTTTAATTCAATTACATGATACATATCAATCTTGTGATGAGGACCAATATGCAAATAGACTGACAAATTATATAAGCTATTAAACACCAAGTAGATCAACTCAAGTTACTAGCTGAAAGTCAATTACTACTAAGTTCTCATGCAATCATTAATTAAACAAATCCAAACGAAGGGTCTTCGATTAAACCTAACAAAATCAATCTTTATTATATAAGCGTAATTCCAATTAAACACGTTTATCTCTATTAAGTTCTTTAACTTAGTTGCATGCAATTCAATTTAACAAGTTTTATGGACTAGATCTAAACAAGTAGCATGAATCAAATAAATAGATTTATAAGATTAAGGACTAATCAATCCTAAAATCATGTTATTTAAACATTAAGCATGGCAAACAAGCATAATCAAACAAAACAGATTTAAAACAGTTCAAATATCATCACAGGAACTCAACCATACAGATCTGGAAAAGAACCAGAAACTGCACAGGATAGAGCACAAAGCCGGCGGCTTTGCTCACTCCAAGCCGGCGGCTTGGGAGTGAAGCCGGCGGCTTCATCTGAATTCCAGACGAAGTGACTTTTAATCCACGTAAATACTGTAAACGTTTAATTCATGATAAAAGACGAACAGAAACAGAAACAGAAAATAAAAGAGACAAAATAATAAAATAAGGATAGAATCATACCTTATAAATGAAGGTAGATGTAAAATAACTTGATTTAAACTTGAATCTTGATTACAAAATAACAAATCTACTCTAAAAGGGTTTAGAGAGAACCCCTAAACGAACTAACTACCCTACAAAAGCTTAAAACTTTTGAACATATGAAAAACTGAACAAAAATCTGATATTTATACTGTTTTGAGTCGGCAGCCCAAGCCGGCGGCTTCAGTGGGAAGCCGGCGGCTTGCCCTTGAGTCGGTGACTCCTTGTGCAAGTTATACGTAACCAACAAGTTATCTTCGTAACCGCTTTAACAAAGCCGGCGGCTTCAAAGATTTGCCGGATCTTTCTGATTTTATCTTGATTTTGTTTCCATTTTTACTTGACTTGATCAATAAGTAGAAAAACCGTGTTATCCAAGCCGGCGGCTTCAGTAGAAGGCCGGCGGCTTCCTTGCCTTTTTGCTTGATCAACAAGTTCTTTCAATTTTTTATCGAATTTGAGACTTTCTGGAACTTTCATCACAAAGCCGGCGGCTTCTTTAATGCCAGGCCGGCGGCTTCATGCAGCCAACTTGCTTTTTCCTGTATTTTTGATCCTGTTTGATACATAACTTGAACATAATCATTAGAATTACCATTTTCCCCTTTTTACCCATTTTAGTGTGTTTTGGAATAAAAATGACTTAAAAATACTAAGATAACTCCTCAAAATGTTATTAAAAAACTGTATAATTTAGGAGTTATCAGGTAGAATGTCCGGGAATCGGCTAGACGGATTGCAAGAAAAGGAGTTGGCAAACCGGGACGCGTGGTGCCGGGTATGGTTTTTGCCAAGACGCTTGCTTAATTTGAGACGGATCGTTATGCGTATCATCAAGTCCCCCAGTTTGATGAGGGTAGCCAGAATGGTTACCGTTGTCAAACCTCTAAGACAAGGCCACGCTTCCTGATTGGATATGCATTTAATGCTTGTCAGCGTAAAAAGACAGTTTCTGCAAACGCGCCTCCTTTTTATGCTTTTTTCCTCTTATCGATGTCTTGGAACATTTTCCAAGGAGCAATTTTTCCCCTTTTGTCATTATTTCTTATTGTCTTGTTGGCTATAAATAGCCTTGCTTTCCTCCTGAATTTCCCACTTTTGCTTCCCATTGGTAAATTGTTGTTCTTCAATAGTGCTATCTTTATAAATCTTCAGTCTTCGAAAGTCATCTGTCAATGTTATGAATAACGTATTTGCTTGGATATTCATTGATGTTGTTGTTGATTCCCAAAGGACGGCGTTGCCGTCACTTTCTGAGCCATTTTACCCACGACATTGGTGAGTATTTGCGCTCTTTCCTTTCTCTTTGCGTTTTTTCTTCTCATTGCTGTTTTGTTTTATTTCAGGCTTTGATTTGGATCCGAAGACTTGTTTCGAATCCTTGGATTTTTCCAAATGTGTTCCGGTGGTCGTTCGATGCATCTTACGTCATCCGGCTGGTATCTGGGTCGTTCGAACTTCTGGATTTGAGAAACATGACTCGTTCATGGTTCATGGTTGATGTTGATGTCCTATGCTCATCCCTTGCGAACGAGAGTTGTTTCTTGTGCGTCCGGCTGATTTTAAGACTAAAACGTCGACCTATGTGACTGTCGGACATTCGTCTGCGCTGCGATCTTCCCAATACCGGCCGGGCCATGGTGGTGGTGTTCGTTAGGGAACTTTTGATTTCTTTCAACATCCGTGCCCGCCTTTCTTCTTTTTCAGGGAGATCTTGGAAAGACTGCATGCAAAAGCTGTCTCTTGTTTGTATTAGACCGGATGTCTGTGTTGAAAACCATAGGTTGTTAGGTTTTACTTCTTTTGTATGTTTAATTTTCATTCTTAGTAATGAATTAAGCTGTAATTGTCTTCCGTCTTGATGTAAATGTTTATACAGTATATTGACGACATATACGTTTATATTTTTTTCTTCATGCTTGCGTGTTCCGTTTTGAAGGAGTCTTCTTGCAACCGTAACTGTGGAACTGTCTGTGAATTCTTTTTAACTCTTCGTTTTTTGTTTGTTCTTGTGAAAGAGACAAAGAATCCGTTAGAATACTCTCGCGGTTCTTATGATACCGGGTGACCCTGGTGGGTTTTAGTCGAAGATCTAGCCGAGGGTAAACCTGACTGTTCTAGGAGGAATTAGTTTGTTCAATCGTTCTTCGAGTTTGATGTTTAACTATGCTGTTCACATAGATATCGATCCTGTGGGGCCCTCCTCGGATATGTTGAAATTGGTTTTCGTTTCATTTGTTGATGTGGCGGGAGCCGGTTGGGTCTGAACCCTCACGGCCTATAGCGCTTTGTGGTTAGTTTTAACCAGGAAGTCTTGTGTTTCCGGGACCTTGATTTCCGCCATTATTGATGCGGCATATCGTCCCGTCGACCGTGATTGAACCATCGGTTTCTCTTGCTACTGCCGATGTCCAACACGTTTGTGCACTCGTAGAGGCACTGTTTCGAACCTGACCTTGCTCCCGGGCTAGGGATGACTGTCAGGGTTTAATCCAGCACCTTCCAGGTGACACCTATGGTGTGGATAGTAGTGAGTAGCTAGTTTAATAAACGTGGTCCGTACGCCGGGCGAGGGTACGTCTTGACCAGTTGTTAGGACATAGGTTCGTCGTTTTACCGGGCAATTGCCGTGCATCCGAGGTGTGTACTACGGATGCCTATTATTGTAATAGTTATCCCGTGGTTATTATGTACCTTCCATTGGGATTTGTAACGAGTTGCGCATGGCTAATGAAATTTTAATTGTATATGTTTTGTATCGATCTTTCTTGAGTTGAACTAGTTTATATCTTCATATGTATGCCTAGAAATACGTTTGTGTTAGTTTTGGCGTGTACACCGTGCAGTCACGCGTGTTTATGACATCTACTCATTGGCCGTTTATCAGTATAAACTCATATCGGCAAGGGCTAGGCGGTCACCTCTTAAGGGGGTACAAAACATGCATGGGACTTACTTGGATGTCGGAATCCATTTTGCCACTGGCCGTTTATGATTGTTTGAACATTGTTGTGAATAACATAATGACAAAGTTATTGCAAATGATAAAAAGCTTTTTATTAATTCCTTGAAAGGGAAATTACATTCGTCAGATCTTTTATTACAAGAAACAAAAGATAAAAATCAAGATAACCGTGAATTGAGGTGATCAAGTTCAATCACGGTACCTATCGAAACTTCGGTTGCTATTTCAGCCACTTTCATTTTCCTCAACCGCCATCTTGTCTCGGTTGGAACTTTCACGACTTTCGGTCCTTGACCATTTGAGTGTCGGGCGAAGTGGTTTAACCTTTCCACGCGTGCCTTTAAGAGGTTTTTCCCACTCTGATCGGCGATGTCTGCCGGCAATTGCCTTCTCTGCTTTATGAAGCATGTTTGCACTTTGGTTGCCGGGGTGTGTCGTTGGGGAGAAAAAGTTTTGTCTTCTAAGAACCGAGACACGTTCCTCTTCCATGACATGGGGTGTCCTTTGTGACTCGTCATTTTGCCTGTCTTGAATAGCTTCATTGCCGGGAAAAGGATGTCGGGTAGATTGAATCGTTACCACACCTTGCCGGGTGGGGAGCTTGAGTACACCGTGAGCAGTGGATGCTATGGCGCCGAACGTTTTGAAAAATTGTCTCCTCAGTATTACATTCGTTGCAGTCACAGATTTGATGACATAGAAGTCAATCTCTTCGCTGTGAAGGTAGGGTCGAGTGCCCACCGTGACCGTGGCCTTGAGCCTTCCAATTGTTTCTTCAGCGTGACCAGAGAATCCAGAGATGATGGTATTAGATTGCCTCATCTTCCTCCCGACACGCTTGGGTAACCGGGAGAGTCAATGAGCGTAAATCACTTCGAATTCACTTCCCGTATCGGTGTACATCTCGTTCACCGAGAATCCATCTATCAGTCCGGTGATGACTACCGGCTCATCCCACGAGTACCATGTTGGTATTCCCGGGAAAGTGATGGCAGCATCTTTCCAGGAGTTATGTGGGGCAAAATCGTCCTTCTGAACGTTAATCATGTTGATAACAACTTTATCCTTTGCTTTTTCTCGCTTTTTCTGTCTTCTTTCTGCCAACTAAACGTTTTGTTGGGGTCGGCCTTTTTGAACTTCCTTCCAGTCAACAAGTGATTGAGTTCACCTGCTTTAATCTTGGCGACGATTTCACGTATTAGTGCCTTGCATTCATCGGTATCATGGCCATTGTCTTCATGGAACTCGCAATATTTGTCTGATTTTTGACCGTCACGCTTCTCCAGCGGTGCCGGCGGAGTAAACTTTGCCTTCACGGGTTCTGTCAGCAGTATCTCCCTGGGAGTTTTGGAAAGGTTGTCAATTAGGGACCCTTTGTCATACGGCTTCCAGGCACCTTTGTCATGCCTATGACTATCATGACTCTTGCCGTGACTGTTGTGGTGTTTACTGTGGCTTTCATTGCGCCTGTTGCTGTCATGGTGGTGTCTGCTGTCGCTTCTTCTCTCTTCTTCTCGCTTCCTTTCTTCTCGATGATACCCGACTTGTCTCTCCCTTCCCGAGTGTTGGTACTGCCTGGCTACCGTTATGGCATCTGCAAATGTACCCGGGATGTTCCAACGGAGTTCCGAGACAAGTGACGGGTGTGTGTCTTTGTTCAGGCAAGTGATAAATCCGGAAATCTGTTGTGTTTCCGGGAGTCCTGGGATTTTTTGACACTCCAGCATATACCTTGTAATGAAGCTCTCGATCTTCTCTCCTTGGTACATTGGGATTTCATGAGCGTACAGATGTGTGTACGTGTGTCGGCGGAGATTCTGGTATTGCATGAAAAACTTTTCTCGCAGGTCCGCGAAGCAAGTGATACCGTTAGGTGGTAACTTTGCAAACCATTCCCTGGCGGCCGACTGTAGTACCGTCGGAAAGAGATGACATGCCACCTCATCACTCCAGTGCTGGGTTTTCACGGCACCTTCAAAAATTTGCAGAAAATCGTCCGGGTCTGTGGTGCCGTTATACACCCCCAAAGTGACCAGTATGACGATGTTAGCGGGGAGCGTGCAGCTAGCAATTCATTCGCACAACTTCTGGATAGTAGCTGACGTCTCAACCGGTCGCTTTGCCTTGTTACCGGTGATTAGTGCAAAGAGATTTTCAAGTGCTGTCCCCTGGACGGAGGGTTGTGACAGGGAGTGTTTGTATGCCGGCGGCGCAGCTTGCACGAGGAGCTCAGTCAACCATGCTTTTGCGGCATCCTTGCTGACACCCCACTTCCTGTACCGACGTTTAGCATCGGGCCATTTTTTAGAATGTCTAGAGTTTGAGATTGTTGCCTTTCTGCTAGACCGTTATCGTTTAGCATGGACTTCAGTTTTTTGATTACTTGCTTCTCAACATCGACTGATATCATTTTGGTGATCATGTCGGTGGTTTTTTGAGACGATCTGATGCCACTTGATCCACCAGCTTTGGGGCCAAGGGTGCCGAGTTTCAACCTGTCTCCACCAAGCGGTGATCCCTCATGTGTATCCTCATCGTCGTCAGAGACATTCATTTCGTCTCCCGACGTATCACTAGTGTGAATGTGGGCGATTGACTGCTTTGGAGGCTGAGGTGGTTCCACCGGTGGTGAGCTTCTCTTGTCCAAAGGTGGCTGACCATCGTCGGTCGTACCTTTCTTGTTTGCCGTTTTTGCTACTTGGTTTCAATGCGTTGTTCGTACCTTTTGGTGGCGCCATTTGATCAAACCAAAATCGTTAAGTGTGATTAGATTTCGGGTTTGAGTGCTTAATTTGGGAAAAAGAGTAGGTTGATTGTTTTAACTCCAATAATTGTGCAAACCCCAATTTGGAATCTGGATTCCAAGGGCGTAAAACAACCAAGTGAATTAACCTTATTCGATCGGAATCGAATAAGTTAATATCTTAGCTTGTATTAGCTCAGACGGTGATCGGAGCACCGGTCGGAATTAAGTTAACGACTGGAGTAACGTTATTGCAATTTATTTTGGCAGAGTAACGTTCATGCATCCAGCGTCGTTATGATGAATGATTTCACTTGCGTATTTATAGATGTTATGGTGGGAATGATGACGTGGCACATGTCCATTTCATAGTTGTAACAAACTTTGCCAATCTCGAGGGGTGACGTGGCACCTGTCCCTTTCATGGAGAATAACAGATCCTAACGAACTTCCCTAGATTTGCGAGCTGACGTGGCATACAACTTGCTTGCATGCTCGCTCCGTCACCGAGTAATCATTCCGGGACGAGGTGCCTGCTCCGAGGTGATGCACTCTTGTCCCGGGACGACGTGCTTGTCCCGAGAGTGCCCTTATGTTGGCTAGGTGGATCAAAATGATGATTTCGGTAAGTTGATCCCGGTTGTGGCATTACGATACTCTCAGTCCAGCCGGGTAAGTTTAGCCTAGGCACGTTCCTAGTGTTTCTTGTCGGTCACGATTATGATGGTTGGTTTTGCGGTGCCTAGTTATGATTATATTGACCGGCTATAAGGTGCCGGTTACGTGTATGTCATCTAGGTTCTTGGTCTTGCATTTGTCCATTATGGTAGAATGTCCGGGAATCGGCTAGACGGATTGCAAGAAAAGGAGTTGGCAAACCGGGACGCGTGGTGCCGGGTATGGTTTTTGCCAAGACGCTTACTTAATTTGAGATGGATCGTTATGCGTATCATCAGTAGTTATGAATTTCTTGTAATGCCATTTGGTCTCACTAACGTACCGGCGGTGTTCATGGATCTTATGAACCGCGTGTGCAAACCGTAGCTCGACAAATTCGTTATCGTGTTCATCGATGATATTTTGGTCTATTCTAAAAGCGAGAAAGAACACGAACAACATCTCCAACTCGTGCTTGAACTCTTGAGAAAAGAACGACTCTATGTCAAATTCTCCAAGTGTGAATTTTGGTTGAAGGAAGTTCAATTTCTTGGTCATGTTGTAAGTGATCAAGGTATTAAAGTCGATCCCGCGAAAATCGAAGCCATTAGTAAATGGGAGACCCCTACTACTCCTACTCACATTCGTCAATTCTTGGGTCTTGCCAGATACTATCGTAGGTTCATCAAAGATTTCTCCTTGGTTGCTAGTCCTCTAACCGCGTTAACTCAAAATGGAAGAAAATTCATTTGGGCATCCGAACAAGAAACCACATTCCAAATCTTGAAGACAAAGTTAACCACCGCTCCTATTTTGTCCCTACCCGAAGGCAATGATGACTTCGTTGTATATTGCGATGCCTCGAAAAGTGGTTTTGGGTGTGTGTTGATGCAACGAATGAATGTTATTGCTTACGCCTCTCGACAATTAAAAATTCATGAACGGAACTACACGACCCATGATCTTGAACTCGGAGCCGTTGTCTTTGCACTTAAAATGTGGAGACACTATCTTTATGGAACCAAGAGTACTATCTTTAACGATCACAAAAGTCTCCTACACATCTTCGACCAAAAGCAACTAAACATGAGACAACAAAGGTGGATTGAAACCTTGAACAATTACAATTGTGAGCTTCGTTACCATCCCGGAAAGGCAAACGTAGTAGCCGATGCCTTAAGTCGAAAGGAAAGAGCGGTGCCTCTTCGTGTCCGAGCTTTAAACATCACCATCCACACAAACCTTAATAGCCAAATTCATGTAGCCCAAGAGGAGGCTCTCAAGGACGAAAACATTTCGCGCGAACCTTTAAACATTCTCGTCTCTCGATTCGAAGTTAAGGAGACCGGACTTCGATATTTCACCGGAAGAATTTGGGTACCTAGATATAGGGATTTACGAAACCTCATCCTAAATGAAGCCCACAAGTCACGATACTCGATTCACCCCGGTGCCAATAAGATGTACCATGACCTTAAAGAACAATATTGGTGGCCAAACATTAAAAGGGACGTCACTACTTACGTTGGAAAATGCCTAACTTGCTCCAAAGTCAAAGCCGAACACCAAAGACCGTCCGGGTTACTTCAACAACCCGAAATCTCACAATGGAAGTGGGAAAGAATAACAATGGATTTTATCACCAAGCTACCAAAGACGGTGGGCGGATATGATACTATTTGGGTTATTGTTGACTGTCTCACCAAATTCGCACACTTTCTCGCTATGAAAGAAACTGACAAAATGGAGAAACTTGCACAACTTTACATTAAGGAGATCGTAGCCCGACACGGTGTACCTTTATCGATTATCTCTGACCGAGATGGCCGTTTTGTTTCTAGATTTTGGCGTACCTTACAAGAAGCGTTGGGAACGCGATTGGACATGAGCACCGCATATCATCCACAAACCGACGGACAAAGCGAACGCACAATCCAAACTTTGGAAGATATGTTACGAGCTTCCGTTATCGATTTTGGAAAAGCTTGGGACAAGCACTTACCTCTCGCTGAATTCTCTTACAACAATAGTTACCACGCCAGTATTAAGGCCGCACCTTTTGAAGCGTTATACGGCCGAAAATGTCGCTCTCCTCTTTGTTGGGCCGAAGTAGGCGACGTACAAATCACCGGACCCGAACTTATTCACGAAATGACCGAGAAGATCGTTCAAATCCGAGATAGACTCAGGAAGGCCCGTAGTCGTCAAAAGTGCTATACCGACAAAAGACGCAACGACCTCGAATTTCAAGTCGGTGATCGCGTAATGTTAAAAGTCGCACCTTGGAAAGGTGTTAGTCGTTTTGGGAAACGTGGGAAGCTAAATCTGCGGTATGTTGGTCCTTTCAAAATCTTGGAGCGTGTTGGAACCGTTGCATATCGCTTAGATCTTCCGCCTCAATTGAGCTCCGTTCATCCTACCTTCCATGTATCAAATTAGAAGAAATGTCTTGCCGAGCCCAATGTCGTCATCCCTCTCGAGGAACTAACTATTGATGAGAAACTTCATTTTGTGGAGAAACCGCTTGAAATTGTGGACACCTCCGATTAGAAGCTAAAACAAAGCCGAATACCGATTTTCAAGGTCCGCTGGAACACCAAAAGAGGACCCGAGTTTACATGGGAAAGACGAGATCAAATGCAAAGGAAATACCCTCATCTATTCCCGGAACCGGAAACGCAAGATTCCGAGGAAGAAACAACGACTACTATGCCAACTTAAATTTCGGGATGAAATTTCTTTTAAGGAGTAGGTAATGTAACATCCCGCCTTTTTTCCGTTTACTTTCCGTTTAACTATTTTAAAAGTCCGTTATATGATTATAACATCTCCCGTTGATACGCGTTTTAAATTATCTCGTTTAGGTAATTCACGCACCCGAATGAAACTTGAGGGACTAAACTTGCCAAAGTGCCAAAGATTTGACTAGGTCAAAGGAGCCAACTCTTTCTCCTCCATTCATTATCCATTCATGTTTCCTTTTTCTTAAATACTTTCACACTTTTCTCTCAAACACCCTTTCAAATATTCATCATCTATTCAAAATCTAGCAAGCTTCAATTCAAACAAATTACATATTTGGAATCCTTGCAACTTCTTCTTTGATTCCATACCGATTACATCTCATTTGGGTAACTTTCTAAAATCACTAGATTTTGTGTTCTTGATGTTTTTAACTTACAAAGTTGTTAATTAGTGTCTATGGCTCAAGTCAAACATGAATATGTGATTTATATGTTCGATCTTGTTATTTTAAGCAACTTGCATGAACATGAACTTTGGTGTGTTTGATTTGGTGATTTTGTTGCTTGAATGTTGTTAAATGTTATAAGTACATGTATTAAATGTGTTCCTAAGATCACTAGCTTCAATCTGATGTGTAGGTTGCTTTAGAAAACTTCATAAACTTGATTATTGATTTTGGTGAATTTGGTTTAGGGTTTGATGAACTTGAAATGAACTTTTGATGTATTGAATGCCATGAATTGTTGTTGGTAAGTGGTTAGTTAGATTGTATGCTTGATTACCTACGAAACGGCGTGTCATATGTATGCATTTAATTCCCGAATCATAATTATGCATTTATGAACTTGAACATTAATGAGGAGCATTAATTGAGCATTCAATTTGGAAAGTCGGTTGTTGCAAATGATGTTTTTGGTTGGTGAAATGTGTTTAGTTGTGTTCCTTGTCAAATTACCTTTCTAACGATATAAGATACCTGTCATAAGTGTTTACGGTTTGTGAATTGTGTTTGATTGAATTTTGATTAAGTCTTGGACAATTGAAACAGACCAGGCACCAGGCCACGCCTGTTGGCGCGGCGCGACACCTGGGGCCGCGGCGCGACGTTTGTCGTGGTCCATGTTCTGTTTCACTTGTCACTTTCACGTACAATGTTTGCTATGCTATGGGCCTCCGTTTCACATACAACTTGTTCTAACATGCTTATATATGATTAATAACCTCAGAAAAATAGTTCGGGAC
The DNA here is from genome assembly GCF_046630445.1 of Rutidosis leptorrhynchoides. NCBI lineage: Eukaryota > Viridiplantae > Streptophyta > Magnoliopsida > Asterales > Asteraceae > Rutidosis > Rutidosis leptorrhynchoides. The sequence continues at coordinate 465,593,767 of NC_092333.1, forward strand.
CCGACCCGAATTTGTTGACTTTTTCGTTGACTTTGACCCGACCAAAGTTTGACTTTTTGTCAAACTTAACCAAACGTTTATGCGATTGTTCTAACATGGTTCTATACTTGTATCTTGCATGAAACTTGACAATTTGATCCACATGCTATATAATCGAGTCGTGACGAGCCATAGGACTAATTGAACATCTTTGACCAATCGTGACTATCGTTATTGATACAACCTATTTGTTTAGGTCAAGACTAGCATTGTTCTTTGCACATGTTTACTTGTTGAAGTACTTTAATACTCTCGCGCTCAAGGTGAGATCATAGTCCCACTTTTACTCTTTTGAACTTATACTTGGGATGGGAAAACATAAACGTTTCATTTTTACTAAGTGAACACAAGTACACGAAAACAAACATTCAACATACGAGTTTGAACAAAAATCCTCAATTCGATTATCATTAGTTACACTTTCCGGGTGTAAGCGATGAGAACTTATGTTATATGGCCATAAGGGTTTGACAAACCCTCATTCGGACGGTTCGCTACCGTTATTCGGATGAAATATATTTTCGAGAAACAGTGTATGTTCTAACACTATTGTGATGGGGTTCTATGGAAGGAAAGTTAAGCCTTGATAATTGGGTGCTCGTGAATATAAATTCTTAGAATGTGTTACTATTATTTCATTGTTGCAAATCTTGTGGTTCCACTTACTTACTTATTCAATTACTTACTTAAACCTATGATTTCACCAACGTTTTCGTTGACAGATTTCTATGTTTTTCTCAGGTCCTTGAACGATATGTGATACATGCTTCCGCTCACTTTTTGATACCTGCATTGGATGTCGAGTATATATGCATACATGGAGCGTCTTTTGGCTACTTTTAAATTGTGTCGCATCGGTTTCAATTGTACTTTTAACGATGTAACGTAACAATGGTTGATCTATTTTTGTAAACATTGAAACAATATTTACATTTGAAATGAATGCGACATGTTTTGGGTCAAACGTCTGTTTTAATGACTTACGACCACGTAACGTGACCTAAGTAGACGACGCCGTCAAATGACGATTTGTCAGGGTCGCTACATGATTTGATCTCTGTAGGTGACTGATCATTAAGGATTTATTAATTGATAACTTATAGAAGTGATATTATGGAAGAACATGTAGACATTTTTGAAGGTAATTCAAATGGTGAAGTTGGGAGGAGCAATGGTGTTGATTTAAGAGTAGAAATATCCGATGCATGAGATATCGACATGGTTGATGTTAACATCACTTACGATGAAGGAAGAGTTAATTCTGAAAGTAGATTAGCAGCCGATGCTACATTTGAGCAGGTTTCATTAGATCAAGAGAGTATTGTTGAGCTTATGCAGTTACGGGTTACAGAAGAAGATTTTAGCATCTTTAGCAGATATGGTGTTTATAGAGTCATCTGAATGCGTGATGCAAAAGCTATTCAGACTCTTCTTGATGGTTGCAGGAGATGTTATTGGATCATTCGTGAGAAAGATTCAATGAATACTTTTTCGCTTAATGAAGATACATGTCCAAATGCAGAAGTGAATGCTTTAGTTGATGAGCTCCTTGTGCTTATTGAACTTTTTTTGGTGGCTGCTCCTCCCTCATTGGTTGTGGATTATATTCGTTGTTTACTTGGCTTTTTGGTTGATTCTCCACAACCAAATCAGGTAAAAAAAGATTTGAACCCACAACCAAACACTGTCTTAATATATTTCTATATGTTTCTTCAATTTGTGTGTTCTTCATTTTAGTTTTGTTCTCGTTGCAGGTCGCAAGGGAGTTACACCTGCTATACAGGTTGGTGGTCCAACCGAATACATCTAGAGCTCAAATGTTTTTAGAAGCTTTTATAGAAGAAGCTTTTAGCTTCTTTAGCGAATATTGTTTTTACAGAGTCATATGTAATGCGTGATGCAAAAGCTATTCATGCTCTTCTTGATAGTTGCAGGATATGTTATTGGATCATTCGTGAGAAAGATTTAATGAATACTTTTTTGCTTAATGAAGCTACACGTCCAATTGGAGAAGTGAATGCTTTAGTTGATGAGCTCCTTGTGCTTATTGAACTTTTTGTGGTGGTAGCTCCTCCCTCAATGGCAGTCGATGATATTCGTTGCTTACTTGGCTTTTTGGTTGATTCTCCACAACCAAATCAGGTAAATAAGATTTGAACAGCACAACCAAACACTGTCTTAATATACCAACCTATAAAAGATGATCTTGTAAGGCTTCTGTCCAGTTGCTCTCCTGAATGCAATAAGGTGATCCCCTTAACGCAGGTATTCAATTTAGTATCCAAAAACAATAAGTTCAAGTTTTCTTTTGAAAGATAAAATTAAATCAGTTCAAACATGTTTGATTGTGTATATAATTACCTGATCATGCCCTTGTGAACCAAACCTTTCTTTTCATCCACAACAGTCATGGTGTAGATCCTCAATGATTTCGTGCATGTGGGGCTGCGAAGATACCAATGCTCAATATTTGGTAACGTGTGGCCAGTCAACTGATGCCACTAACTATAAATGTATCGAATTAAACTCAGTGAGTGCATTATTAATTTTAATCTTATTGAATATTTAAGATATGGTGATCATAAATACAAATATAAACTTACAGCAGTAATCGAAGGGCCTGAACCCTCCCCAGGTTGAGGATGGGTTACATCTGCACCAAATATAATTGTTGGACGTTCGGATATCACCTACAGCTTCCTCGACAAAACTATATTTGTACCCCCAACTAGTTATAATCAGATAAAATGTCATTATACAACAATGAGATTATACATTAACCTTCACTTTGATATTAGTGAAGGTCAATGATCATTCGTGTTGGACTGTTGGTATTACTCAGGCCTTGATATTGGTCTGCATATATTTACATGACATGATCAAGATAAAAAACTTATAAATAAACATGATCTAGCAAAGTTGATAGATATAGCACAATTATAAATAAACAATTTTGGATAGACATCGCATAATTAATAACTACACCAACTAAAATAGGGGAGAATGTCAAATGTAAAAGCAAAGTTGTTGACTGATAAAAAATACTTACAAAATGAATAATAGAAGATGTAGACAAGATGAAAGGTTAAAACCCATAAAATAAATTAAGTGCCATTATAATCAAGCATAATATCTATGGAACCTTAAAGAATCAATATTAATGCCTATCAAAGCGCACCTGACATCAACATACCTCTTTATATACCTATGTTGAAATGTAATGCCTATCAAAGAAGCAAGTTAACCAACAAAGCAACAAGTTCTGCTAATTATAAAGAATGCCTAAAGATAATCTGGAATTGTGAAAGACAGGTTGAGAAAGGACGGAGAATTTGGAGCGCTAGATTTAGGGTTTCAATTAAATGATTTTCTATCCCGATTCAAAGAACATCGATGTTTCTTTTAGATGATGAATCGATGATTTTGATAAGTGTCTATGATTTGGGAGATGATGAATCAAAGAACAGCGATGCTGCAGGTTCAGGTAATTCTTCTGTCTTGATGTTGGATCCTTTTTTTAAGGCATAATCTTATTGCATATATTGAGATGAAATGTGTCCTTGAGCATGGTAATTGTCGGAAACTAACATAAGCTGTATAAATCATCTTTAGCTTATGGATTATCACCCCGAGGTTTCCAAATCAGAAGCAGAGAATGTTGCACTACTCTCTGTGGCTTTAGTCGAAAATGCAATCGTGGTGTTAATGCTTGTTGAAGATCATTTGAGATTGCAAAGCAAACTTTTCATTTTTCCCTTCAAGCTGGTTCTGATCCTTCTATTTCATCTGAGGTTCGCGTAGGAAACAACACCAAACCTCCAAATACAGAACCCTATGACTCCGTTTCTTGTGCATTTGTATCATATGGTAGTCGTGCTTTAGATTTAGTTGGAGGTTGGAAATACAGAACTAGATTATGGTACGGTGTCGGTCTTTCGAAAACATCCGACTTCAACGGCAGCGGCTGGGATGCTTGGAGTTCGTCTTTGGAGAAAGATTCAAATGGAAACTGGATTGAACATAAATTGGTGAATAAGTGTATTTCCATGTTACAAGCTTTATTATTGGATGAGTCAGGACTCTGTGGTGGTCTTGGTATCGGGGGGTGGTTCGGGTACATGGATGGGTGGTATGGCTCCTCTTTATCAGGTGTTAGATAGTGATCAAGCGTTTTTTATGTATGCTTCGGATGATACTTGTATCTATGATCGAAGAAGATAATGGTGAAAATAATATGCTTACTAGGAGTGTTAGCGTTGATGAAGGCCCGTTCAAAGGATCACGTGAACAAGATGGAAGTGTTCCATCATCTTTGGACAACAGTCCTCGGTCATCATTGAGGCAGCCTCGTTATGCATTATTACGGAGGTATAATATATATCTATCAAGATGTATCCATTGTGGCCCACCATCTTTGATGAGGTGGGGCCTTAAGTTTATGTGGAGTGAGGTACATAAGGCAGGACTGCAGGAGATCTATTGAAAGGCCTGAGTTGAATTTGTAGGTCACTATTAATTAGTCTTACATTTTTATATCACACCCTTCTAGTGCAAATGAATGCTAAAGCCATTAGATCCTTTTAAAATGATGTGCGACATTAAAATAGGATAAGGGAGACTGTATCTAAGATTTGGGTTCTCGTAAATAATTAATTTGGTATCTAATATCGATATTAATCTTTTAAATGATGATTGTTTGATTGTATTCTTTGGTTTCTTAGTATTAACCTTCTTATGTACTCGTATATGTCTTGATGTTTATTTTATAATTCATCTTGACTATAGTGAAGCTTAGTAAGTTCAATATGCCTTCTAGTGATTTGTGTGTGCACATATACATTTTAGAATTATTTCTGTAAGTTATATTACTTGGATGGGTTAACTAATTCTTACATTGATGATGAACATCGTCCTTTCGACCCTGTTGAACATGCTAATTTCAGAGTCCAGGCGACAGTGATTATTGGTTGCCTCTTCCGTTTTATATTCCGAGGTTCTTTTTATAAATAATTTATGACTCACTTACACTATTAACTTTTTCTCTTCAATTGCTTATCTGTATGCCTCTTTTCCCATGATATTTTAACCATGGATATGAAATATAGCTTAATAAAACATATGAAAAAAAAATTGGGTATCTCAAATAGTTTCAAGTAAGGGGAAAATAAAATAGTGTTGTGGACCCAAATAGATAGCGCAGGTGTTGCTTTAACGATAATAGTCAATAGATAACTTATCTTAACATTGAAACTTTTTAAAATGTGTAATTCTACTATTTTAACATATGGCAGGGAACATACTGTATCGTTGTGCTGTTACTTAATGAAAATACAATACAATTGTAGGTGTGGCATGCGGTTAGCCGTGACAGAGTCCCTCTACAAAAACTGGAAGCTATTTTGCCACCTTATTTAAGGAGATGGCGACCGTATTTAGCTTGAATTCATGAACTTGCTGGTACCGATGATTTAAATCCTCTTGCTGTTGATGACCCTGCTCTGGCTGCTGATGCATTGCCTATGAGGTTGAACTACTGAATTGGCAGATTATAAACTTCTTTTTAGGTTTTTTAATTCCTCTGTAGATTTGTTAAAAAAATTATACTCTGAAAATGTAGCTTGTCTATTAGCTTGCTAACAGTTTCTGAAAGTTGCATGTGGTTTATAACAATGTTCAAAAGTGTGATGGTTCTATCTAAATCAAGCCTAATTAAAAAAAATTTGAGCTCGAATGTTTATCATCTTCAAATATGATATATTCAAAAGTAACCCACATTATCATTCAATAATATTGCTTTTGTACTTTTTCGAAAACAATATTGTTTTACAAATCATTATTAAGTATTAACAAATAAATTATTTCTTAACTTCAAAAAAAGGGACAAAAATATTTGTGGGTTTACTTTGCCCTGCTTGGACTGTTTGCAGTTTTAATTTAACCTGCTGCTCTTGCCATCTCAAAATGTTAGTCGAGTGACCAATTTAGAAAATGGACCTTCTTGATATGTACTAAAAATTTGTAATGGTTGCAATTTTTTCCAATGATAAATGTTCATTAGGTTTATACTTGTTGGTGCAGTTAGGGTGCTCTTGCTATGATCTCGCCTGGTTGGGCTGCAGCTTTTGCATCTCCTCCTGTTGCATTGGCATTGGTAATGATTACTGCGGGTGCTGGAGGAGGGGAAGCTTCTGCCCCGGCAGCAACTACGCATCTAAAGCGGGAATCTTCTACACTCGACAGGAAGCCAAAGCTTCAGTCTTTTTCTAGCTTTCAAGAGCCTATGGGTCAAGTTAGCAAGTCATCAACTGTAAGGGATAAGGCTTCTGCTAAAGCTGCATCGCTATCTGCTGCTCGTGCTACACAGATGTTAAAAGTGGCAACATCATCATGACAAAGTCAGTAGACCAACCCATGATCACCATCTTTATCTTTTATATTTCCTTAAATGAATAAGTGGGTTGGTGGTTGTTTATTTATTTCTCATATTGTGGCTTTATTTCTGTCACACAGAAGTAGTGGAGCATATTGTGGCTTTATGAAGTGTGCTTTATATTATTTTATTTTCCATGTAACTCTATTTATAGAGTCATTTTCCAGCATGTTAATATATCCCAGAAAAGCATATTGTTTTGAGTGCATATGCTAGTGTTACTTCCATTTACTTTAAGCATCTAACTTCATTTGTATCTGTTTGTGTTAAGTCCTAATTCTACATCTGGTATCAAGAGCAGGCCATTTCTATAATGGGCGATCTACAAGTTGTTGGAGGAATTAAGAGGCTAAACAATCAGAACTACAATTCTTGGTCCACATGTATAATGTCTTACATGCAAGGACAAGATTTGTGGGAGGTTGTGAATGGTAATGACACTCAACAACCGGCAACAGAAGACAACAATGAAGTTTTAAGAAAATGGAAAGTGAAAGCTGGAAAGGCCATGTTTGTGTTAAAAACAACGGTCGATGAAGATGTGCTAGAGCACATTCGGGAAGCAGCAACACCAAAGGCAGCATGGGATACGTTCACGAAGCTATTTTCCAAGAAAAATGACACAAGGCTCCAACTTTTGGAGAGTGAATTGTTATCTGTGGCACAAAGGGACATGTTGATTTCACAATATTTCTACAAGGTGAAATCTATATGTCGCGAAATCTCAGAGTTGGATCCAGAGGCTCGAATAGGTGAAGCTAGGATGAAACGAATAATCATCCATGGCTTGAAGGCAGAATTCCGAAGCTTTGTTGCAGCTGTACAAGGATGGCAAACACAGCCATCAATTGTGGAGTTCGAAAATCTACTTGGTGGACAAGAAGCATTGACAAAACAAATGGGAGGAGTTTCATCAAAGAATGAAGAAGAAGCCCTCTATGTTAACAAGAGCAAGTGGAAATCGAAGCAACCATATAACATTGGATCAAAGAAGACCGATGACAAAGGAAAACAACCTGATGATGGAAAAAGTTCTCAAGACGGACAAAGAAATCGTGCTAATGGTAAAAAGTATAGACCAACGTGCTATAATTGTGGTAAAAAGGGGCACTTGGCAAGGTATTGTCGTTCAAAGAAGGTAGAAGAAAGCAACACTGCTCAATCTAAAAGTGAAGATGAGTGGGACGCCGAGGCACTGGTGGCAACAGAAGAAGAAGATTTCTCACTGACTGCTGCAAAATCCACACAGTTTGATAATGATCGTGATTGGATTGTTGATTCTGGTTGTACAAACCATATGACCGGAGGTAGAGAAAAGCTCCAAGATATGGTAAAGTACAAAGGTAATAGAGTTGTGTTGACAGCAAATAACTCTAAGCTCCCTATAGCTCATATTGGTAATACTGTTGTCACATCTTCACAAGGTGAAACTGAAGTTCCTTTGAAAAATGTTTATCATGTTCCTGGGTTGAAGAAAAACCTTTTCTCTGTTTCACAAGTTACTTCATCGGGTCAGTTTGTTCTATTTGGTCCCGAAGATGTAAAAGTTTATGAGAAAATACAGGTTATAGGAGAGCCTGTCATGATGGGAAAAAGGAAAGAATCGGTCTATGTTATGTCGGCTGAGGTAGCATACATGGACAAGACAAGGAAGAGTGAAACTGTTGATCTATGGCATATGCGTCTAAGTCATGTTAGCTATGATAAGTTGGACATGATGATGAAGAAATCGATGCTCAAGGGTCTTCCCAAACTTGAAGTTCGAAAGGATGTAGTATGTGCAGGTTGTCAATTCGGTAAAGCACACCAATTGCCATTTGATGATTCCAAGTTTAAGGCAAAGAAGGCACTTGAGCTAGTTCACTCAGATGTTTTTGGTCCTGTCAAACAAGCATCAATAGGTGGAATGAAGTATATGGTGACATTTATAGACGATTTTTCAAGGTATGTATGGGTGTATTTTATGAAGAATAAATCTGACACTCTAACAAAATTCAAGATGTTTAAGGAAGAAGCAGAATCGGAGCTGCATGAATCTGTGCAATGCATTCGTACAGATAATGGTGGCGAATATGTTTCGAGTGAGTTCTCAAGCTACCTTCGAGAATGCAAAATTCGTCATCATCTTACTTGTCCAAATACACCTCAACAAAATGGTGTATCGGAACGGAAGAACAGACATCTTGCCGAGGTGTGTAGAAGTATAATGCATGCAAAGAATATCCCCGGACGATTCTGGGCAGAAGCCATGCAAACCGGTGCTTATGTTGTGAATCGACTTCCTCAACAACGGTTAGCGTATCAATCACCCTTCGAAAAATTATGGAAAACTAAGCCTTCGGTTAGTTATTTTCGTGTTTTCGGATGTGTATGTTATGTGTTCATTCCTGATCACTTACGCAGCAAAATGGAGAAGAAAGCCATTCGGTGCATTTTTGTAGGTTACGATAATCATCGAAAAGGGTGGAGGTGCTGTGATCCGACATCAGGAAAGTGTTATACATCACGAAATGTGGTGTTTGATGAAGCTTCATCTTGGTGGTCCTCTACTAATGAAAAATTACCACATGACGATGTGGATAATGAAGAGCAAAATGGGTCAACAATTCAACTCATATCTGAAGAAGCAAAGGCTGTCAATGATGACAAAGTAGTTGAAGAAAATGATCCTTGGACCACTGGTTTGCATCAACAATTTGAAGAACAAGAAACATCACATACACCAAGAAGATCAACAAGAAACAGGAAGCCAAATCCCAAGTATGCCAATGCAGCTATAGTAACTGAAGAGAAAGAAATTGAACCTGAATCTTTTGAAGACGCGGTATCTAATACCGAATGGCTCAAAGCTATGAAGGAAGAAATAGTGGCATTAAAGCAAAATCAGACCTGGGATCTTGTACCAAAGCCTGCTGATGTGAAGCCGATCTCTTGCAAGTGGGTGTACAAAATAAAACGCAGTACGGATGGATCGATTGAAAGATACAAGGCACGTTTAGTAGCTCGGGGTTTTTCACAACAATATGGACTAGATTATGAAGAGACGTTCAGTCCAGTTGCTAAGCTTACAACTGTTCGAGTATTATTAGCTCTTGCAGCTAACAAAGATTGGAGTTTATGGCAAATGGACGTAAAAAATGCGTTTTTGCACGGGGAATTGGACCGAGAAATTTACATGAATCAACCAATGGGGTTTCAAAGTAATCACCATCCGGAGTATGTGTGCAAACTAAGGAAGGCACTCTATGGGCTAAAGCAAGCACCAAGAGCGTGGTATGGTAAAATTTCTGAATTCCTTACTCATAACGGTTATGTGGTAACTGCAGCTGACTCAAGTTTATTTGTTAAAGTAATTGAAAAGAAGCTAGCAGTAGTGCTAGTATATGTGGACGATCTTATCATTACAGGCGATTGGGAAGAAGAGATTGCTCAAATTAAAAACAATCTATCTGTTCGTTTCCAAATGAAGGATCTAGGGCAACTCAAGCACTTTCTTGGTTTGGAACTTGATCGCAGTGATGAAGGTATTTTACTTCATCAAACTAAATATTCAGTGGATCTTTTGAACAAGTTTGGGATGCTTCAGTGCAAACCTATTTCAACACCTCTGGAGTCAAATTTCAAAGTGTGTGCTCATAAGGGTAATGACCTTGAAGATGGAACAATGTATAGACAACTAGTGGGCAGTTTGATTTATCTATCGTTAACTAGGCCCGACATCTCGTTTGCAATCAGTGTGATGAGTCGTTACATGCAAGAACCAAAGAAACCTCATTTAGAGGTTGTTCGTCGCATCTTAAGGTATGTTAAGGGTTCACTTGGACGTGGAGTTATGTTCAAGAAAGGAGGAGATTGCAAGCTAGTTGGATTTTGTGATGCTGATTATGCAGGAGATCTTGATACACGAAGGTCAACTACTGGATTCGTGTTCTTGCTTGGTAATGGAGCAGTTTCGTGGTGCAGCAAAAGACAACCTACAGTGTCACTTTCGACCACTGAAGCTGAGTATCGTGCAGCTGCAATGGCAGCTCAGGAAAGTACGTGGCTTGTGCAACTTCTAGCTGAATTACATCAACAAGTTGATTATAAAGTTCAGCTTTACTGTGACAATCTGTCAACTATTCGATTGGCTGAGAATCCCGTTTTCCATGCTAGAACTAAGCATGTAGAGGTCCATTATCATTTTATAAGAGAAAAAGTGTTGAAGGGGGAAATTCAGTTAAATCATGTCAAGACAAATGATCAAGTAGCAGACGTATTCACGAAGATTTTAGTTGGCAACAAGTTTGAACAATTTTGTTGTCAGCTAGGGATGAAGATTCTTGATGTTGAAGGGGAGTGTTAAAAGTGGCAACATCATCATGACAAAGTCAGTAGACCAACCCATGATCACCATCTTTATCTTTTATATTTCCTTAAATGAATAAGTGGGTTGGTGGTTGTTTATTTATTTCTCATATTGTGGCTTTATTTCTGTCACACAGAAGTAGTGGAGCATATTGTGGCTTTATGAAGTGTGCTTTATATTATTTTATTTTCCATGTAACTCTATTTATAGAGTCATTTTCCAGCATGTTAATATATCCCAGAAAAGCATATTGTTTTGACTGCATATGCTAGTGTTACTTCCATTTACTTTAAGCATCTAACTTCATTTGTATCTGTTTGTGTTAAGTCCTAATTCTACAACAGAGACGACACGGAAGTAATGCAGGCCGTGTTAAGAGATGGGACGTTTCTGAAGCAATGGAAAATGCCAGGACAGAATGTTTCCCGTCTGCTGATAGTAATAAACCAGTGTATACGAAACATGCAACGATCTGAGGTATCATTGCACCAACTGTTCCTTATTGCGGTCTATTTGAAACTTATGGAATTTAATGTTTAGCTTTGCAATTTGAATTTACTTTTCTGATTATGGAGACTTCATGCAGTATTATTCACTTTTAGTGTTGCAAGTGCTTCTGATTATCTGATTATTTATTTAGGGGGTCAAATAATCAGTTTTGGATAATCACCACTTGTAACAAAACTAATTTTATAAATTCACAATTTACCCCTGAATTTTAACATACTCTCAGGAGAGATTTTTTCATTTAATGACCCGTCTTTCACAATTATGTTCTTCATTATGATTTTATCCGTCAGTTTTTCAAGTTCTGATTTGGCCGAGCACTCAAACGTCTGATTTTCTGATTAGCCCACCATTGAAAGTAATTGAAGCACATCAGTACATCACTTGGTTACAACTGAAATGTCCCGTTCTTATTGATTAAAAACGTTCCATATTAATTGATTTCGTTGCGAGGTTTTGACCTCTATATGAGACGTTTTTCAAAGACTGCATTCATTTTAAAACAAACCATAACCTTTATTTCATCAATAAAGGTTTAAAAAGCTTTACGTAGATTATCAAATAATGATAATCTAAAATATCCTGTTTACACACGACCATTACATAATGGTTTACAATACAAATATGTTACAACAAAATAAGTTTCTTGAATGCAGTTTTTACACAATATCATACAAGCATGGACTCCAAATCTCGTCCTTATTTAAGTATGCGACAGCGGAAGCTCTTAATAATCACCTGAGAATAAACATGCTTAAAACGTCAACAAAAATGTTGGTGAGTTATAGGTTTAACCTATATATATCAAATCATAATAATAGACCACAAGATTTCATATTTCAATACACATCCCATACATAGAGATAAAAATCATTCATATGGTGAACACCTGGTAACCGACATTAACAAGATGCATATATAAGAATATCCCCATCATTCCGGGACACCCTTCGGATATGATATAAATTTCGAAGTACTAAAGCATCCGGTACTTTGGATGGGGTTTGTTAAGCCCAATAGATCTATCTTTAGGATTCGCGTCAATTAGGGTGTCTGTTCCCTAATTCTTAGATTACCAGACTTAATAAAAAGGGGCATATTCGATTTCGATAATTCAACCATAGAATGTAGTTTCACTTACTTGTGTCTATTTTGTAAATCATTTATAAAACCTGCATGTATTCTCATCCCAAAAATATTAGATTTTAAAAGTGGGACTATAACTCACTTTCACAGATTTTTACTTCGTCGAGAAGTAAGACTTGGCCACTGGTTGATTCACGAACCTATAACAATATATACATATATATCAAAGTATGTTCAAAATATATTTACAACACTTTTAATATATTTTGATGTTTTAAGTTTATTAAGTCAGCTGTCCTCGTTAGTAACCTACAACTAGTTGTCCACAGTTAGATGTACAGAAATAAATCGATAAATATTATCTTGAATCAATCCACGACCCAGTGTATACGTATCTCAGTATTGATCACAACTCAAACTATATATATTTTGGAATCAACCTCAACCCTGTATAGCTAACTCCAACATTCACATATAGAGTGTCTATGGTTGTTCCGAAATATATATAGATGTGTCGACATGATAGGTCGAAACATTGTATACGTGTCTATGGTATCTCAAGATTACATAATATACAATACAAGTTGATTAAGTTATGGTTGGAATAGATTTGTTACCAATTTTCACGTAGCTAAAATGAGAAAAATTATCCAATCTTGTTTTACCCATAACTTCTTCATTTTAAATCCGTTTTGAGTGAATTAAATTGCTATGGTTTCATATTGAACTCTATTTTATGAATCTAAATAGAAAAAGTATAGGTTTATAGTCGGAAAAATAAGTTACAAGTCATTTTTGTAAAGGTAGTCATTTCAGTCGAAAGAACGACGTCTAGATGACCATTTTAGAAAACATACTTCCACTTTGAGTTTAACCATAATTTTTGGATATAGTTTCATGTTCATAATAAAAATCATTTTCTCAGAATAACAACTTTTAAATCAAAGTTTATCATAGTTTTTAATTAACTAACCCAAAACAGCCCGCGGTGTTACTACGACGGCGTAAATCCGGTTTTACGGTGTTTTTCGTGTTTCCAGGTTTTAAATCATTAAGTTAGCATATCATATAGATATAGAATATGTGTTTAGTTGATTTTAAAAGTCAAGTTAGAAGGATTAACTTTTATTTGCGAACAAGTTTAGAATTAACTAAACTATGTTCTAGTGATTACAAGTTTAAACCTTCGAATAAGATAGCTTTATATGTATGAATCGAATGATGTTATGAACATCATTACTACCTTAAGTTCCTTGGATAAACCTACTGGAAAAGAGAAAAATGGATCTAGCTTCAACGGATCCTTAGATGGCTCGAAGTTCTTGAAGCAGAATCATGACACGAAAACAAGTTCAAGTAAGATCATCACTTGAAATAAGATTGTTATAGTTATAGAAATTGAACCAAAGTTTGAATATGATTATTACCTTGTATTAGAATGATAACCTACTGTAAGAAACAAAGATTTCTTGAGGTTGGATGATCACCTTACAAGATTGGAAGTGAGCTAGCAAACTTGAAAGTATTCTTGATTTTATGAAACTAGAACTTTTGGAATTTATGAAGAACACTTAGAACTTGAAGATAGAACTTGAGAGAGATCAATTAGATGAAGAAAATTGAAGAATGAAAGTGTTTGTAGGTGTTTTTGGTCGTTGGTGTATGGATTAGATATAAAGGATATGTTATTTTGTTTTCATGTAAATAAGTCATGAATGATTACTCATTTTTTTGTAATTTTATGAGATATTTCATGCTAGTTGCCAAATGATGGTTCCCACATGTGTTAGGTGACTCACATGGGCTGCTAAGAGCTGATCATTGGAGTGTATATACCAATAGTACATACATCTAAAAGCTGTGTATTGTACGAGTACGAATACGGGTGCATACGAGTAGAATTGTTGATGAAACTGAACGAGGATGTAATTGTAAGCATTTTTGTTAAGTAGAAGTATTTTGATAAGTGTATTGAAGTCTTTCAAAAGTGTATAAATACATATTAAAACACTACATGTATATATATTTTAACTGAGTCGTTAACTCATTGTTAGTCGTTACATGTAAATGTTGTTTTGAAACCTTTAGGTTAACGATCTTGTTGAATGTTGTTAACCCATTGTTTATTATAACAAATGAGATGTTAAATTGTTATATTATCATGATATTATGATATATAATATATCTTAGTATGATGTATATACTGTTAAATGTCGTTACAACGATAATCGTTACCTATATGTCTCGTTTCGAAATCATTAAGTTAGTAGTCTTATTTTTACATATGTAATTCATTGTTAATACACTTAATAATATATTTACTTATCATTTAACATAATTAACCAAGTGTATCAATATCTTAATATGATTCATATGTACCTAGTAAGACGTTGTTATAACGATAATCGTTATATATATCGTTTTCGAGTTTCTTAAATTAATAGTCTCATTTTTATGTATATAACTCATTGTTAAAATACCTAATGAGATACATACTTATAATAAAATCATGTTAACTATATATATAACCATATATATGTCATCGTATAGTTTTTACATGTTTTAACGTTCGTGAATCACCGGTCAACTTGGGTGGTCAATTGTCTATATGAAACATATTTCAATTAATCAAGTCTTACCAAGTTTAATTGCTTAACATGTTGGAAACATTTAATCATGTAAATATCAATCTCAATTAATATATATAAACATGGAAAAGTTCGGGTCACTACAGTACCTACCCGTTAAATAAATTTCGTCCCGAAATTTTAAGCTGTTGAAGGTGTTGACGAATCTTCTGGAAATAGATGCGGGTATTTCTTCTTCATCTGATCTTCATGCTCCCAGGTGAACTCGGGTCCTCTACGAGCATTCCATTGAACCTTAACAATTGGTATCTTATTTTGCTTAAGTCTTTTAACCTCACGATCCATTATTTCGACGGGTTCTTCGATGAATTGAAGTTTTTCGTTGATTTGGATTTCATCTAACGGAATAGTGAGATCTTCTTTAGCAAAACATTTCTTCAAATTCAAGACATGGAAAGTGTTATGTACAGCCGCGAGTTGTTGAGGTAACTCTAGTCGGTAAGCTACTGGTCCGACACGATCAATAATCTTGAATGGTCCAATATACCTTGGATTTAATTTCCCTCGTTTACCAAATCGAACAACGCCTTTCCAAGGTGCAACTTTAAGCATGACCATCTCTCCAATTTCAAATTCTATATCTTTTCTTTTAATGTCAGCGTAGCTCTTTTGTCGACTTTGGGCGGTTTTCAACCGTTGTTGAATTTGGATGATCTTCTCGGTAGTTTCTTGTATAATCTCCGGACCCGTAATCTGTCTATCCCCCACTTCACTCCAACAAATCGGAGACCTGCACTTTCTACCATAAAGTGCTTCAAATGGCGCCATCTCAATGCTTGAATGGTAGCTGTTGTTGTAGGAAAATTCTGCTAACGGTAGATGTCGATCCCAACTGTTTCTGAAATCAATAACACATGCTCGTAGCATGTCTTCAAGCGTTTGTATCGTCCTTTCGCTCTGCCCATCAGTTTGTGGATGATAGGCAGTACTCATGTCTAGACGAGTTCCTAATGCTTGCTGTAATGTCTGCCAGAATCTTGAAATAAATCTGCCATCCCTATCAGAGATAATAGAGATTGGTATTCCATGTCTGGAGACGACTTCCTTCAAATACAGTCGTGCTAACTTCTCCATCTTGTCATCTTCTCTTATTGGCAGGAAGTGTGCTGATTTGGTGAGACGATCAACTATTACCCAAATAGTATCAAAACCACTTGCAGTCCTTGGCAATTTAGTGATGAAATCCATGGTAATGTTTTCCCATTTCCATTCTGGGATTTCGGGTTGTTGAAGTAGACCTGATGGTTTCTGATGCTCAGCTTTGACCTTAGAACATGTCAAACATTCTCCTACGTATTTAGCAACATCGGCTTTCATACCCGGCCACCAAAAATGTTTCTTGAGATCCTTGTACATCTTTCCCGTTCCAGGATGTATTGAGTATCTGGTTTTATGAGCTTCTCTAAGTACCATTTCTCTCATATCTCCAAATTTTGGTACCCAAATCCTTTCAGCCCTATACCGGGTTCCGTCTTCCCGAATATTAAGATGCTTCTCCGATCCTTTGGGTATTTCATCCTTTAAATTTCCCTCTTTTAAAACTCCTTGTTGCGCCTCCTTTATTTGAGTAGTAAGGTTATTATGAATCATTATATTCATAGATTTTACTCGAATGGGTTCTCTGTCCTTCCTGCTCAAGGCATCGGCTACCACATTTGCCTTCCCCGGGTGGTAACGAATCTCAAAGTCGTAATCATTCAACAATTCAATCCACCTACGCTGCCTCATATTCAGTTGTTTCTGATTAAATATGTGTTGAAGACTTTTGTGGTCGGTATATATAATACTTTTGACCCCATATAAGTAGTGCCTCCAAGTCTTTAATGCAAAAACAACCGCGCCTAATTCCAAATCATGCGTCGTATAATTTTGCTCGTGAATCTTCAATTGTCTAGACGCAT
The DNA here is from genome assembly GCF_046630445.1 of Rutidosis leptorrhynchoides. Classification (NCBI taxonomy): domain Eukaryota; kingdom Viridiplantae; phylum Streptophyta; class Magnoliopsida; order Asterales; family Asteraceae; genus Rutidosis; species Rutidosis leptorrhynchoides. The sequence goes on from NC_092333.1 coordinate 465,610,726, forward strand.
AAGCAATCACCTTCGTTCGTTGCATTAATACACAACCGAGACCTTGCTTTGATGCGTCACAATAAATCACAAAATCATCATTCCCTTCAGGCAATGACAATATAGGTGCCGTAGTTAGCTTTTTCTTCAATAACTGAAACGCTTTCTCTTGTTCATCCTTCCATTCAAATTTCTTCCCTTTATGCATTAATGCAGTCAAGGGTTTTGCTATTCTGGAAAAGTCTTGGATGAACCTTCTGTAGTAACCAGCTAGTCCTAAAAACTGGCGTATGTGTTTCGGAGTTTTCGGGGTTTCCCACTTTTCAACAGTTTCTATCTTTGCCGGATCCACCTTAATACCTTCTTTGTTCACTATGTGACCGAGGAATTGAACTTCTTCCAACCAAAATGCACACTTTGAAAACTTAGCGTACAATTCTTCCTTCCTCAATACTTCTAACACCTTTCTCAAATGTTCACCGTGTTCTTGGTCATTCTTTGAGTAAATAAGTATGTCATCAATGAAAACAATGACAAACTTGTCAAGGTATGGTCCACACACTCGGTTCATAAGGTCCATGAACACAGCTGGTGCATTAGTTAAACCAAATGGCATGACCATAAACTCGTAATGACCGTAACGTGTTCTGAAAGCAGTCTTTGGAATATCATCTTCTTTCACCCGCATTTGATGATACCCGGAACGTAAGTCAATCTTTGAATAAACAGACGAGCCTTGTAGTTGATCAAATAAGTCGTCGATTCTCGGTAGTGGGTAGCGGTTCTTGATGGTAAGTTTGTTCAACTCTCGGTAGTCGATACACAACCTGAATGTACCATCTTTCTTCTTGACAAACAAAACAGGAGCTCCCCACGGTGATCTGCTTGGTCGAATGAAACCACGCTCTAAAAGTTCTTGTAATTGGCTTTGCAGTTCTTTCATCTCGCTGGGTGCAAGTCTGTAAGGAGCACGAGCTATTGGTGCAGCTCCTGGTACAAGATCTATTTGAAATTCAACGGATCGATGTGGGGGTAATCCCGGTAATTCTTTCGAAAATACATCGGGAAATTCTTTTGCGACGGGAACATCATTGATGCTCTTTTCTTCAGTTTGTACTTTCTCGACGTGTGCTAGAACAGCATAGCAACCTTTTCTTATTAGTTTTTGTGCCTTCAAATTACTAATAAGATGTAGCTTCGTGTTGCCCTTTTCTCCGTACACCATTAAGGGTTTTCCTTTTTCTCGTATAATGCGAATTGCATTTTTGTAACAAACGATCTCTGCTTTCACTTCTTTCAACCAGTCCATACCGATTATCACATCAAAACTCCCTAACTCTACTGGTATCAAATCAATCTTAAATGTTTCGCTAACCAGTTTAATTTCTCGATTCCGACATATATTATCTGCTGAAATTAATTTACCATTTGCTAATTCGAGTAAAAATTTACTATCCAAAGGCGTCAATGGACAACTTAATTTAGCACAAAAATCTCTACTCATATAGCTTCTATCCGCACCCGAATCAAATAAAACGTAAGCAGATTTATTGTCAATAAGAAACGTACCCGTAACAAGCTCCGGGTCTTCTTGTGCCTCTGTCGCATTAATATTGAAAACTCTTCCGCGGCCTTGTCCATTCGTTTTCTCCTGGTTCGGGCAATTTCTAATAATGTGGCCCGGTTTTCCACATTTATAACAAACTACATTGGCATAACTTGCTCCGACACTACTTGCTCCGCCATTACTCGTTCCGACACCATTTGTTCCTTTCGTTCTATTAACCCCTGGTCCGTAGACCTCACACTTCGCCGCGCTATGACCATTTCTTTTACACTTGTTGCAAAATTTGGTGCAGAACCCCGAGTGATACTTTTCACACCTTTGGCATAGCTGCTTCTGATTGTTGTTGTTGTTGCGGTTATTATTGTTGTTTGGATGATTGTTGTAGTTGCTATTGTTGTTGTTGTTGTTGTTGTTGGGCCGTTTGTTGTAGTTGCGATTGATGTTGCGATTGTTGGGATAATTGTTGCGATTATTGTTGTTGTTGTATTGGTGATTCTTATCACCGTTTTCCTCCCACTTTCTTTTGACTTGCTTCACATTGGCCTCTTCAGCAGTCTGTTCTTTAATTCTTTCTTCAATCTGGTTCACTAGTTTGTGAGCCATTCTACATGCCTGTTGTATGGAGGCGGGCTCGTGTGAACTTATATCTTCTTGGATTCTTTCCGGTAATCCTTTCACAAACGCGTCGATCTTCTCTTCCTCATCTTCGAATGCTCCCGGACACAATAGGCACAATTCTGTGAATCGTCTTTCGTACGTGGTAATATCAAATCCTTGGGTTCGTAACCCTCTAAGTTCTGTCTTGAGCTTATTGACCTCGGTTCTGGGACGGTACTTCTCGTTCATCAAGTGTTTGAATGCTGACCACGGTAGTGCGTACGCATCGTCTTGTCCCACTTGCTCTAGATAGGTATTCCACCATGTTAATGCAGAACCTGTGAAGGTATGCGTAGCGTACTTCACTTTGTCCTCTTCAGTACACTTACTTATGGCAAACACCGATTCGACCTTCTCGGTCCACCGTTTCAATCCGATCGGTCCTTCGGTTCCATCAAATTCCAAAGGTTTGCAGGCAGTGAATTCTTTGTAGGTGCATCCTACACGATTTCCTGTACTGCTAGATCCAATGTTATTGTTGGTATGTAGCGCAGCCTGTACTGCGGCTATGTTTGAAGCTAGAAAAGTACGGAATTCCTCTTCATTCATATTCACGGTGTGTCGAGTATTCGGTGCCATTTCCTTCAAAATAGTCAAATGGAACAAGTTAATCATACAGAATATTAAGAGTAGTTAATAGTATTTCGTAGCATAATATGAACTCATTTATAAATGCTTTTTCTTCATATTAGCGTTTTATAAGTTTAAATTCGGGTAGTACCTACCCGTTAAGTTCATACTTAGTAGCTAATATACAATTCAACTACTACAATTCTATATGAAAAACTGATTATAATAATATTTTGCGTTCAAACTTTTATACAATATTTTACAAACTTACAATACCGCTTATTTTACATAAAGCATGAAATATAGCACAAAATAACTTTGATACAAGATAGTTGTGAAGATAATTCTAGCTAGTACACAAGTCGTTCAGCAAAGACAATAAAGACACGTAATTCATACGTCCAGAAACAAGTCATGCATTCTGGTTTTACTAGGATTACTTCCCATCCTTGGTCTTGTGGAACATAACCGTTATGGCCGTTGATAAGACAGCGTGTTGTAACATCGTCAAAAGGACGAGGGTTACGTAATGTCCAACATTCCCGTAACAATCTAAAAACCTCATTTCTTACCCTAATTACCGACTCCGTCACTTGTGGAAACGTTTTGTTTAATAGTTGTAGCCCGATGTTCTTGTTCTCACTTTGGTGAGAAGCGAACATTACTAATCCGTAAGCATAACATGCTTCTTTATGTTGCATGTTAGCCGCTTTTTCTAAATCACGAAGTCCAATATTCGGATATATTGAGTCAAAATAATTTCTTAACCCATTGCGTAAAATAGCATTTGGGTTCCCCGCAATATATGCGTCAAAGTAAACACATCGTAACTTATGGGTTTCCCAATGTGCTATCCCCCATCTTTCAAACGAAAGTCTCTTATAAACCAAGACATTCTTGGAACGTTCTTCGAATGTCTTACAAACTGATCTCGCCTTAAATAGTTGTGCCGAGGAATTCTGGCCGACTCTAGACAAGATTTCATCAATCATGTCTCCGGGTAGGTCTCTTAAAATATTGGGTTGTCTATCCATTTTGTGTTTTTAAACTGTAAAATAGACAAGAGTTAGATTCATAAAAAAATACTTATTAATACAAGCAATTTTTACATATATCATAAAGCATAAGAACACTATATTACATATATTACACCACACGAATACAACTATCTTATTCCGACTCGCTCGTTTCTTCTTCTTCGGTTTTGGTTCGTTTTGCCAAGTTTCTAGGGATATATGATGTTCCCCTAATACGAGCCGTCGTTGTCCACATTGGTTTAGAAAAACCTGGTGGTTTAGAGGTTCCCGGGTCATTGTTACAACTTAAGGACTTCGGGGGTTGACGATACATATAAAGTTCATCGGGGTTGGAATTAGATTTCTCTATTTTTATACCCTTTCCCTTATTATTTTCTTTTGCCTTTTTAAATTCAGTTGGGGTAATTTCTATAACATCATCGGAATTCTCGTCGGAATCCGATTCATCGGAGAATTGGTAATCCTCCCAATATTTTGCTTCCTTGGCGGAAACACCATTGACCATAATTAACCTTGGTCGGTTGGTTGAGGATTTTCTTTTACTTAACCGTTTTATTATTTCCCCCACCGGTTCAATTTCTTCATCCGGTTCCGATTCTTCTTCCGGTTCCGATTCCTCTTCCGGTTCCGATTCCTCTTCCGGTTCCGACTCTTCTTCCGGTTCCTCTTCGGGAACTTGTGAATCAGTCCACGAATCATTCCAATTTACATTTGACTCTTCATTATTATTAGGTGAGTCAATGGGACTTGTTCTAGAGGTAGACATCTATCACATAATATCAAACGCGTTAAGAGATTAATATATCACATAATATTCACATGTTAAAAATATATAGTTTCCAACAAAATTTGTTAAGCAATCATTTTTCAAGTAAACACGGTCGAAGTCCAGACTCACTAATGCATCCTAACAAACTCGATAAGACACACTAATGCAAAATTCTGGTTATCTAAGACCAACGCTCGGATACCAACTGAAATGTCCCGTTCTTATTGATTAAAAACGTTCCATATTAATTGATTTCGTTGCGAGGTTTTGACCTCTATATGAGATGTTTTTCAAAGACTGCATTCATTTTAAAACAAACCATAACCTTTATTTCATCAATAAAGGTTTAAAAAGCTTTACGTAGATTATCAAATAATGATAATCTAAAATATCCTGTTTACACACGACCATTACATAATGGTTTACAATACAAATATGTTACAACAAAATAAGTTTCTTGAATGCAGTTTTTACAGAATATCATACAAGCATGGACTCCAAATCTCGTCCTTATTTAAGTATGCGACAGCGGAAGCTCTTAATAATCACCTGAGAATAAACATGCTTAAAACGTCAACAAAAATGTTGGTGAGTTATAGGTTTAACCTATATATATCAAATCATAATAATAGACCACAAGATTTCATATTTCAATACACATCCCATACATAGAGATAAAAATCATTCATATGGTGAACACCTGGTAACCGACATTAACAAGATGCATATATAAGAATATCCCCATCATTCCGGGACACCCTTCGGATATGATATAAATTTCGAAGTACTAAAGCATCCGGTACTTTGGATGGGGTTTGTTAAGCCCAATAGATCTATCTTTAGGATTCGCGTCAATTAGGGTGTCTGTTCCCTAATTCTTAGATTACCAGACTTAATAAAAAGGGGCATATTCGATTTCGATAATTCAACCATAGAATGTAGTTTCACTTACTTGTGTCTATTTTGTAAATCATTTATAAAACCTGCATGTATTCTCATCCCAAAAATATTAGATTTTAAAAGTGGGACTATAACTCACTTTCACAGATTTTTACTTCGTCGGGAAGTAAGACTTGGCCACTGGTTGATTCACGAACCTATAACAATATATACATATATATCAAAGTATGTTCAAAATATATTTACAACACTTTTAATATATTTTGATGTTTTAAGTTTATTAAGTCAGCTGTCCTCGTTAGTAACCTACAACTAGTTGTCCACAGTTAGATGTACAGAAATAAATCGATAAATATTATCTTGAATCAATCCACGACCCAGTGTATACGTATCTCAGTATTGATCACAACTCAAACTATATATATTTTGGAATCAACCTCAACCCTGTATAGCTAACTCCAACATTCACATATAGAGTGTCTATGGTTGTTCCGAAATATATATAGATGTGTCGACATGATAGGTCGAAACATTGTATACGTGTCTATGGTATCTCAAGATTACATAATATACAATACAAGTTGATTAAGTTATGGTTGGAATAGATTTGTTACCAATTTTCACGTAGCTAAAATGAGAAAAATTATCCAATCTTGTTTTACCCATAACTTCTTCATTTTAAATCCGTTTTGAGTGAATCAAATTGCTATGGTTTCATATTGAACTCTATTTTATGAATCTAAACAGAAAAAGTATAGGTTTATAGTCGGAAAAATAAGTTACAAGTCGTTTTTGTAAAGGTAGTCATTTCAGTCGAAAGAACGACGTCTAGATGACCATTTTAGAAAACATACTTCCACTTTGAGTTTAACCATAATTTTTGGATATAGTTTCATGTTCATAATAAAAATCATTTTCTCAGAATAACAACTTTTAAATCAAAGTTTATCATAGTTTTTAATTAACTAACCCAAAACAGCCCGCGGTGTTACTACGACGGCGTAAATCCGGTTTTACGGTGTTTTTCGTGTTTCCAGGTTTTAAATCATTAAGTTAGCATATCATATAGATATAGAATATGTGTTTAGTTGATTTTAAAAGTCAAGTTAGAAGGATTAACTTTTATTTGCGAACAAGTTTAGAATTAACTAAACTATGTTCTAGTGATTACAAGTTTAAACCTTCGAATAAGATAGCTTTATATGTATGAATCGAATGATGTTATGAACATCATTACTACCTTAAGTTCCTTGGATAAACCTACTGGAAAAGAGAAAAATGGATCTAGCTTCAACGGATCCTTAGATGGCTCGAAGTTCTTGAAGCAGAATCATGACACGAAAACAAGTTCAAGTAAGATCATCACTTGAAATAAGATTGTTATAGTTATAGAAATTGAACCAAAGTTTGAATATGATTATTACCTTGTATTAGAATGATAACCTACTGTAAGAAACAAAGATTTCTTGAGGTTGGATGATCACCTTACAAGATTGGAAGTGAGCTAGCAAACTTGAAAGTATTCTTGATTTTATGAAACTAGAACTTTTGGAATTTATGAAGAACACTTAGAACTTGAAGATAGAACTTGAGAGAGATCAATTAGATGAAGAAAATTGAAGAATGAAAGTGTTTGTAGGTGTTTTTGGTCGTTGGTGTATGGATTAGATATAAAGGATATGTTATTTTGTTTTCATGTAAATAAGTCATGAATGATTACTCATTTTTTTGTAATTTTCTGAGATATTTCATGCTAGTTGCCAAATGATGGTTCCCACATGTGTTAGGTGACTCACATGGGCTGCTAAGAGCTGATCATTGGATTGTATATACCAATAGTACATACATCTAAAAGCTGTGTATTGTACGAGTACGAATACGGGTGCATACGAGTAGAATTGTTGATGAAACTGAACGAGGATGTAATTGTAAGCATTTTTGTTAAGTAGAAGTATTTTGATAAGTGTATTGAAGTCTTTCAAAAGTGTATAAATACATATTAAAACACTACATGTATATATATTTTAACTGAGTCGTTAACTCATCGTTAGTCGTTACATGTAAATGTTGTTTTGAAACCTTTAGGTTAACGATCTTGTTGAATGTTGTTAACCCATTGTTTATTATAACAAATGAGATGTTAAATTGTTATATTATCATGATATTATGATATATAATATATCTTAGTATGATGTATATACTGTTAAATGTCGTTACAACGATAATCGTTACCTATATGTCTCGTTTCGAAATCATTAAGTTAGTAGTCTTATTTTTACATATGTAATTCATTGTTAATACACTTAATAATATATTTACTTATCATTTAACATAATTAACCAAGTGTATCAATATCTTAATATGATTCATATGTACCTAGTAAGACGTTGTTATAACGATAATCGTTATATATATCGTTTTCGAGTTTCTTAAATTAATAGTCTCATTTTTATGTATATAACTCATTGTTAAAATACCTAATGAGATACATACTTATAATAAAATCATGTTAACTATATATATAACCATATATATGTCATCGTATAGTTTTTACATGTTTTAACGTTCGTGAATCACCGGTCAACTTGGGTGGTCAATTGTCTATATGAAACATATTTCAATTAATCAAGTCTTAACAAGTTTAATTGCTTAACATGTTGGAAACATTTAATCATGTAAATATCAATCTCAATTAATATATATAAACATGGAAAAGTTCGGGTCACTACAACAACCCTTTCTTTCACAGCTGATTATGTGATTATGATTATTCAATATCACTTGCTATTATAACGAACTTTCGAACACCCCCTTTCAAAGGAATTTTCCAATCCTATTCTCAGGCCGATAGATATACTCAAGTTGATTCCATTGCTCGGCATCATGCATGCACTTGCATACATGCGTGGCAGAAACTCATCCATTATTTGATAGAGACAAAATGTCTTTTCAGACCAATAAGTGAAAATCTTTATTAATTATTATATTTGAGTGTATTTTGGGAGTATTTTAATATTTGTAATGAAACAAAAGCAAGAAGAAACTTGAATGTTCCAACAATTGGTATCTAGAGCAGGAAGTAGGTCCTGATTCCTAAAAGAAAGCAGTCATAGTAGAAAGGATGATCACCATCGATCATCAAAAGAACACAGGCAATGATCTAGTCATTGTAGTAAGATCAGAAAAGCGGTAGCAGAAAAGCATCAACAGAAGAAAGATGCAACAGGGTTGATCATATTTTGATATAAAAAAAAAAGCAATAGCAGGGTTGAATTCATGAGCAGAAAATTCAACAAATTAGCAGCAGCTTCTAATCACCGGTGATTAGAAGCAATAAGAAGAGTGTTGTACCAGAAAGAAGAAGCAATTTTGCCGCAGAAAAATAGCAGAAATCGTAGCAGAAAAGCGCAGTTGGAAGCAGCTACGATGTGCAATAGTTTAACTTAGCAGCAGTTTAGCAGCAATGATCACGATTGATCATCAAAACGCATCAGCAGTTTACAGCAGGAAAATAGCAGGTTGAAGAAGTTGTTAATAGCAGCAACAAAAGCAGTTGAAAATAGTAACAGCAGGAAGGAAGATGCAGTGGCAGCAAAAAAACAAAAAGAAAAAGGCAGAAGCGTAAAATAAAAGCAACTAGGTTTTCAAGATTAAGGGGGTGATTGTTAGTGTAATCTTGAATGCCCAAAGATTTGGGAATTCAAAGGCCCAAAAGGATCGGAAGTGTTCCAACCTGTTTGTCCAATTTATTGGGCTAACAAGTCCAAGTAGTAAAGTTCAAGTAGAAAGAAGAAGTCAGACTTTAGTTGCATTAGAAAGAATGGTCATGTAAGAAGTAGTGGGTCATCCATGATCCTAAATGTTAGGATAAAATTAATATTTAATTGTATGTTAGTTTGTTTTCGATAGTCATGTTGATTGACTTTTAGATGCATGTTGACTTTTACCATTTTAATAGGTAGAAGAATGTGGGTAGTGGAGGATAGTGGTATTTTAATTCTTGTACGTGTACATGAATGTGTTGTGTCACACCCCCCAAATAGGACCGGGGGTAAATGTGGCCTTTCAATACCAAAACACAAGTATATAACGAGAACGACTCTAAATGAGACGTTTTATAAAAACATAAATTGTATTGCAGCGGAATAAAAATGAAGTTTTACATCATAATCTAAAAGTAAATGTCAAATGTTTAATAAGTAATAAAATATATTAGACTCCAATGCAAGGCAGCACACATATAGCAATCATCATCAGCATTTAAGCTAATCGTTACCTGAGACAAAACATGCTTAAATAGTCAACACAAAGGTTGAATGAACAACATAGGTTTAATAATTGAAATAAAGATTTTAGACCACAAGATTTAGTTATAAAGTTTGATGTAGAGACATCGTTCAAAAGTAAGTGCTGAAGTTATGATATCGAGACTAAACATAAGTTACCCTAAACACTTTATTCGTTCATGTCGTTGAATCATTAACATGTATCCATTGACCAACGGTCAACTAGATAGAGATGTCACTCTCAATAGGCCTTGATATGGCCGAAACGGACGGTTTTAATTGCGTGGTGTCGTTAAGCCGCGGCTCGCCAGAATCAGCCACTCGTGGGAAAAGGTACTAGTTTTAAATTTATATTTAGCGGGGCCTAAATCTTACTACTCCTTATAAGTAAGGGAAGTATGACCTAGGGTCGTATTTTTAAGATATCGGTAACATCGAACCTATATTCTAACCTAAAATAGTTAGGGAGTAGTGAATATTTATTTTGGGATTTTCTAATTTATAAAGCAGATAAAGTAAATGCGATAAAATTGTAATTCAGATAAGGTTAAAGTAAGTGCATACTATGACTTCGTCAGTTATTCTACCGAGATTATGGAATGCTGGCTCATGAATAGGCAGAGGCCTTGTAATCATTACACTAGTCCTAAACGCCCCTGTCATAATACATGTCACTGGGTAATGCGTTAGGCTTGAAGATTCTGAATAGACAGCAACATCCCTTACCCCCGACGCCCGTGCAGTCTGACTACAGGCATACACGTTTAGACGGCTCATCCAATTGAGCGACTCGGTTGGGTGACGTATTAACATTCCAAAATGGTCTAAACTTTCTTAAGCGTAATAGAATACATGGTTTACCATATCTGAGAGACGTGATGTGTTTCAATGCTTTCGTTAATGATTGGTAAAAGATAATTAGGCCCTAAAAATAGTTCAACCATAAGGAACACCATGGCCAAGTCAAGATGACTTCCATGAACACGTTCGGTTATCCTAACGGTCCAATCCTTTATGCGTCTAAACAAACAGTTCCTTAATTAACTAAGAATCCCTCAAGCGGGGTGCAATGCTTGAGACCGCGTTATGGTGCAGTGTACTGGTCAACACTAACCGTGTTCCATGGCCTTACTTAGCAGAGGTACAGCTTACAACAACCGCTGTGCTTCAGCGTGCACGTACGAAGTTTATATGCTTGGTGACTACACTAGCATGGTCTGGGACCGACAATGTATTAAGGGTCTAGTCAGATGTTTCACTATGAAAGAGTCCTCAATCAGAGTCCAAGGCTTGATAGACTTACTACAACCGGTGTGCCTCAGTCGATCTTACGTTGTATCCGAGAGACTTCTCTTACCAAGGGGTGACACAGATAGTGTACTCTGAATCAGGGTTCGCGACTTCCCAATAACAGAGCCTATAACTACGTTCTATTAGTTGGAAAAGCGATTGAGTTTAAAGCATAATCGGAAAGCATTTCGACAACATACACAAGCCATAATATTATTTCGGCATTATAACTGCTTACATCATAGCATACACTAAAGATAACTACTCGCTAATCATGGCAACAATATCATAAAACATTATATAAGATAAAGGATAGAAGTACCAGTAGATTAAACGAGTTCTGAATACAAAAGTGACAACTTCAAGACTCCAGACCGCTCCTAATACAATCTTCAGCGTTCTTCTCCGGGTACTAGGTTTCCCGCACGGAATCGAAGGCCTTGAGAGTATGACTAATATTGTCCAAGAGAGAGAAAGAAGTGAATTGAAGTGTGTGTTGGAATGAATGACAAAGACCCTTTAAATAGACTTGGAAAATAGCCAAATACGGCCGGCAGGCCGTTTGGCAGGCCGTATTTGGCAGGCCGTTTTTGTGGCAGGCCGTTTGTCAACACGAGTGGTGGCACGTATATGGCAGGCCGTTTCCATACGGCAGGCCGTTTGGCAGGCCGTATGGCAGGCCGTTTTTGGCACCTGGTCAGCCTGAATTCCCTGGATCGTAACTTGATTTCTTGTCTTTCACCATTTTCGCTCTAGAATCTTCGTTTTAGCTGCGATTCTCTTGATTCTTTTTGCACCGTCTTCGTAATCTCTTGTTCTTCAATTCTAACCGACGAAGTGGGTATTTTGCCGACAAAGTTCAAATCTTTCTTGTTTTTGGGCCTCAATACCGGGGTGAAAACGTGACTTTTTAGCCGATATCAAATATCTCACACTTAGACTTTGCTTGTCCTCAAGCAAACTCTTATTTTAAAGACCTTTTCGGTGTTTCTTTTCTAATAGCCTAAGCGGTTTGCTTATATTATAAGAGCAAAAAGATAAGGTGATTCATCTATGTTAGGATTGAAATTATCTCTACAAGCATGCGAGGAGGTTACATGACATAGGCTATCTTTCGCGGGTCACTCAAATCACTCAAGTGTTTGGGGTTCCCTATAGATCTAAGAAATGAATACACTCATAGCCAGTCATGTTGCACCCATCGTCATAGGCTTGATAAAGACTCAAATCCTTGCTGCTAACGTGAGAACGGTAGTAATATCAGCTTTATGGGTTATTTGTCAATGATGGAGAAGGAATTTTGGAGTGGTAGTGAAGTTGTGGGTGAGATAAAGAGGGTAATGTAGTCTTTATACAGACTTTTATTCGGATAGATAGGAGTGCTGAAATATTTGAGAAGCACTTTCGAACTTTTCTTCATTTGATAATCATTTTCGGTCAAGTTCTTTTCGGCATTTCTCTTACTTAGTTCTGCTCCTTTTCTCAGAACTTCATAAATTTTTTTTTTTTGAGATTTCTTCTCGAGAAATTTTTTTTTGCCGGTAAACTTTTTCAAGACCTTTGCTATGATACTTGAGAGGTTTATAACATCGGGTTTTCGGAAGGGATCTCATTTTCTGGGTTTACTAATAAGTAATAAATGTGATGTGGATGTGGTGGAGTAGAAGTAATGGAGGTGCGGAAGGTTTATGTTTGACAAATGGGGAGCTATTTTGATTACCACCGAATCACGCTTTACTGCTTGGAGATGTAGATCTAAAGCAAGTTCTGATTCTGAACACAGACATCGGCACTCTCAACGGAAAATAGTGAAGCATTAAAGATGAATGTTGGTCTCATTTGGGGTGCCTCACCATAATCAATTTAGGTCGATAATGCCTTAGTCATGCAATGCTCTATTAGAGATTTCAATCTAACAAGATTTCCACCTTACTTAAGCCTTATTTTTACTGACAAACGCTTTAGGTTTTCAAAAATACTTTTTCGAAAAGGGTTACTTTTGCAAAAATTTTGAAAATTTGGCTTAAGGACTTGGAATCTTCGTAATGGTTTATTATGATATAGCATAAAAAGATACCAACATCCCGCACTTAGACGAACATTGTCCTCAATGTTCCTAGTGTATCCCACACTTAGGAGTTTTATTTGAAGATTTGGGAGTGTTTTTCTAGTGTTTTTATTGGGTGTTATCCCACACTTAGTGATATGCTAGGATGCGGTATAGTTTGAATCTTGAGCTAGTAGCGAAAGAAAGAAATACCCCTAGCAGATGCGGCTGGTTTCCTTGCTTCTTTATCGGCTCATTTGTCATCCTTTATTCTTCTACTCTACTTTATTGCACGGGTTGCCTCCCGAGAAGCGCTTTTGTTTAAGGTCGTTGGCTCGACCGTAGTGAGGCTTCAAAAAGCAAACATTCCTTGCTGATGGTAGTGATCTTGGTCTTTTTGAGGGAATGTGAGTCTTGGTGGATAAATCCTGAGAAAGTGTCGGACCAATACTGGTAACAGATCTGGTACTTCTCTTGAAGATCATCTGAAAGATAAGTAGTGCGCAGTTTCGGCTCTTGATAAGTCCCGATGTCCGATGAGAATATGATCCACAGCCCTGCTGGTTGACCCATGGATGTCAATCATGGTAGCAGTGCTGGTGTTGATGATTTCTCTGACGGGATGCTCATTTCCGAGGTCTTGATAAGAAACTGTATCTTTAGAATTTCGAAGTCTTCAGAACGATGATCTCCACAGTAAGAGTCGGTAGCTTTGCACAGATCGGTTAAGAGATGAAGCTAGAAAGAAGTGAACAGCAATCCTGATCCGAGTATCAATATCACCGTCTTTGAGTATATCTCCCGACATCCAGCTTTGAATGTGAAACTAGGATCTGTGGACTCGTGGAAGATACGTGATAGCTGCTTCGTAACATAGGTGGCAATGTTGACTCGATCTGGTTCAAGATGAGAGAACGGATTGTTTCGTCTTGCTTCCTCCATAACAGCGTCTTGTAACTCTTTGATAATCAGATCAACATGGTGATCAATCGTTACGTAAATCACTAGTCTGTCTGGTGTGCTTTCAAAGTTATCTCTATCCAAAAGAGCGAAAAAACTGTGAATATCCTCGATCATTTGCAAATCAGAGTGGTGAGTCGGGTGGCCGGTGGAAAGATCCATATGCTTCCGGATGAGAGTCAGTAGTGCTCGTTCGTTTCGTGAGAATGGAAGTGCAGATCCGGATAAGGCGTTATAAACCTTAGAGTAAATGATCTTCTGATCTCGACAGAATATTGTTTCGAGAATAGTGCGAACCACTGAATTATGCTCTCGCTGCCTTTCTTCGTGATAGATATGATCGTGAAGAGAATTGATAAAGTCTTGAATGCGTTCTTCTAGGATTTAGACATCATTGTCCTCTCTTCGGAGATAGAGGTGGTGCTCTTCTCTGATAGCCATGATTCGTTCTGTTAAGCGTAGCGAAAAATCAATGGTTGATTTTCGGATGGCTTCGAGAATGTCTTCAAGTTCATCGGTATCATTGATGAAGGTGATCATGTCTGCATGTGTGCATATAACCAGAATTCGATTTGAAGAGTCCGGCTCCCCTTGATCTGGTTCGGTTGGAGAGTGCGAATTAGTCAGAATGTCTTCATGATGCTCTTCCTCGTCATCATCGGTATCTTGCTCCTCTGAGGATGCGTCTGATGAACGGGTTTCTTCAGTATTCTAATTTTCCACTTTGATACTTACAGGATCAATTTCTATATCCTTAACCTCAGCCTTCACGGTCTTCTTGTTGAAGCGAATGATTAAACTGTGATCTGTCGTCTCAAGCCTCATTATTTCTTTGTGACGCTCAGTGCTTGGAACGGGTGCTGTTGCAGTTTCTTTTACGTCTTCCATTTCCTCTTCCTCTTCAGATTCCTCTTCTTCCTCTATTTCTTCGCAAGGATCCTCTTCTTCCGTTTCTGGGTCGTCAACAGGCTGTGATTCGACACCCATCTCGATATCTTCCGCTGGTGGCAATGACTCATCATCGGAAGTGATCCGTCTAGTGGAAATAGCAAACATCTCTGCATATCCAGAAAGATCGGTTGTTCGGTCAATTTTGAAGGTAACGCTCTCCCCATGTGACCGCAAGATCATGGTTTGATTGTACACATCAATGACAGTCCTAGCCGTATTCATAAAAGGTCTTCCTAACACTACTGGGGTGTGTAGGTCTTCCTTAATATCCATTACTACGAAATCCGTAGGATACAAGAATTTGTCGACTTTCACCAAGACGTTCTCAACTATGCCCTTAGGATATCGAATTGTATGATCGGTAAGTTGGATTGTCATTTTGGTAGGTGACAAGTCTCCTAACTCTAATCTCTTATAGAGAGAGTAGGGGATTATGTTGATACTTGCTCCTAAATCTGCTAGCGCATGAATGGTTCCAAATTGGTAGATTGAACAGAAATACGAATCGGCCCGTATCTCCTAGCTTAGGTGGTAGAGAGTTTCTGAGTAATGCAGAGCATTCTTCACTCAATGGAATTTTGTTAGAGTCTGGTATCCTCTCCTTTGTAGAAAGAAGCCTTCGGATGTATCTCTTCTGGTTGGGAACTTTGGACATGGTGTCCAGGAATCTTCCATCAAGTTTGAAGGAATCAAGCTTGGATGGTTCTCCTTGTAGCCTCCCAGGATAAGGTACACAAACTTGAGTTTCAGGAGTCAGCTTCTGAGTATATGTTGATTTGTTCTTGAGCCTAGCTGACCTCCTCCTTGGTTCTTCCTCTGGGATTACAGAATCCATTTGCTTTGCTTCTTCTATGTGGGGATTTTGGATAGTATTACTTGGCAATCTTCCCTGCGGTCGGGTTTCAAGGCGTTGTGATAACTGTCCGAGCTGCGTCTCCAAACTTTTGAGCAGAGCCAATTGATTTCTCATTAGTATCTCCGTCTGATCTTGTCTGGCTGCAGTTCTTTGATTTAGCTGTTGTTGACCTTGAATGAACTGAGTTAGCTGTTCATCAGTTCCGAGAGTGGGGTTAGCTGCTTTTGTAATCTGGGTGGTAGGGGAATTTTCCTCAACTGGGGGACCAGTGAGTGGAACTGGTTGATCGTAGGTCAATTGAGATTGTTGGGCTGGGTAAGGTGGATAGCGATAGCGAAAAGGTTGATTGCTTCGCTGAAATTGATTAACCCTTGGTGGTCCTTGATTGAATCCGGGATTTGGTGGACGAGCTGGGTATTGAACGTAACAGACTGAACCGTCAGGATTTTCGTACTCAACTTGATATTCTTCAGTGGGTTGCGGGTTGGTACAATTTACACAAGCCTGATCTTGGTTAACCTGTTGCGGTTGCGTTTTCAATTCTCCTAGATGCTTAGCAAGAGATTCCATCTTATCCGTGAGGGATTTGATGGCCTCCGTTTGATTGTTAAGTGCGGAGAGCGGGGCAGATGATGAAGTTGTTTCACCACTGTTCCAGTCATGATGATGCATCGTCATGTTCTTGAGAAATTCCCATGCTTCATCTGCGGTTTGGTTCATCAGATTCCCTTGAGCTGCTGCATCGATCGTCGTCCTATGATTTACCGTAAGACCATTGTAGAAGGTACAGATTTGGGCTGACCGTTCTAACTGGTGATTAGGGCACTTCTTCAGCAGGGTTTTAAAACGCTCCCATGCGGTATAAAGAGATTCATCATAACTTTGTTTGAAGTTAATGATGTCATTCTTTAGTTTGGTTTGTTTAGAAGGAGGGAAATATTTGGTCAGGAATTTAGTAGCCATCTCCGTCCATGACGTGATGGAATCTTTTTCCAGTCCTTCAAACCAAGTTTGAGCATGATGAGTGAGAGAATAGGGGAACAAGTATAGCCGGACTATATCTTGTCCTATCCCTGGCTGTTTGTAGGAGTTCGAAAGAGATATGAATTTATCAAGGTGAGAATTAGGATCGTCATTCGGTAATCCATGAAACTGACAGCTATTTTGAATGAGCTGAATGATGTGATGTTTTAATTCGAACGAGTGTCCTTGAATCTCTGGAAATCTGATCGGTCCTCCTCGACCTTCAATCGAGGGTTTGGTATTTTCTGCTAAAGTAATGCGTAACGCCATTTGGTTTCTTATTCTTGCTTCCTTGCGTGCTTTAAAGATTATTGTGTCTAGATCGGGTACGAATAACAACTGCCCTCGTCTAGATCGGGTTTGGGTCATACACTGGGTATGCCTTTTTGTTTTTTATTTTTCGCAAATAAACTAAATTATAAGAAACTAAACTAATCTAATCTAAGGTAAGCTAAATTAATCTAATCGTAATCTAATCTAAGGTAATCTAATATAAGGTAATCTAAAGTATTCTAATTAACTAACTACTGATATCGGCTAAAAAGTCACGTTTTCACCCCGGTATTAAGGCCCAAAAACAAGAAAGATTTGAGCTTTGTCGGCAAAATACCCACTTCGTCGGTTAGAATTGAAGAACAAGTAATTACCAAGATGGTGCAAAAAGAATCAAGAGAATCGGAGCTAAAACGAAGATTCTAGAGCGAAAACGGTGAAAGACAAGAAATCAAGTTACGATCCAGGGAATTCAGGCTGACCAAGTGCCAAAAACGGCCTGCCATACGGCCTGCCGTATAATTTAGTTTCTTATAATTTAGTTTATTTGCGAAAAATTAAAAACAAAAAGGCATACCCAGTGTATGACCCAAACCCGATCTAGACCATGGCAGTTGTTATTCGTACCTGATCCAAACGCAATAATCTATAAAGCACGCAAGGAAGCACGAATCAGAAACGAAATGGCGTTACGCGTTACTTTAGCAGAAAATACCAAACCCTCGATTGAAGGTCGAGGAGGACCGATCAGATTTCCATAGATTCAAGGACACTCGTTCGAGTTAAAACATCACATCATTCAGCTCATTCAAAATAGCTGTCAGTTTCATGGATTACCGAATGACGATCCTAATTCTCACCTTGATAAATTCATATCTCTTTCGAACTCCTACAAACAACCAGGGATAGGACAGGATATAGTCCGGCTATACTTGTTCCCCTATTCTCTCACTCATCATGCTCAAACTTGGTTTGAAGGACTGGAAAAAGATTCCATCACGTCATGGACGGAGATGGCTACTAAATTCCTAACCAAATATTTCCCTCCTTCTAAACAAACCATACTAAAGAATGACATCATTAACTTCAAACAAAGTTATGATGAATCTCTTTATACCACATGGGAGCGTTTCGAAACCCTGTTGAAGAAGTGCCCTAATCACCAGTTAGAACGGCCAGCCCAAATCTGTACCTTCTACAATGGTCTTACGGTAAATCATAGGACGACGATCGATGCAGCAGCTCAAGGGAATCTGATGAACCAAACCACAGATGAAGCATGGGAATTGCTCGAGAACATGACGATGCATCATCATGACTGGAACAGTGGTGAAACAACTTCATCATCTGCCCCGCTCTACGCACTTAACAATCAAACGGAGGCTATCAAATCCCTCACGGATAAGATGGAATCTCTTGCTAAGCAGCTAGGAGAATTGAAGACGCAGCCGCAACAGGTTAACCAAGCTCAGGCTTGTGCTAATTGTACCAACCCGCAACCCACTAAAGAATATCAAGTTGAGTACGAAAATCCTGACGGTTCAGTCTGTTACGTTCAATACCCAGCTCGTCCACCAAATCCCGGATTCAATCAACCACCAAGGGTTAATCAATTTCAACGAAGCAATCAACCTTTCTGCTATCGCTATCCACCTTATCCAGCCCAACAATCTCAATTGACCTACGATCAACCACTTCCACTCACTGGTCCCCAGTTGAGGAAAATTCCCCTACCACCCAGATTACAAAAGCAGCTAACCCCACTCTCGGAGCTGATGACCAGTTGACTCAGTTCATTCAAGGACAACAACAGCTAAATCAGAGAACTGCAGCCAGACAAGATCAGACGGAGATACTAATGAGAAATCAATTGGCTCTGCTCAAAAGTTTGGAAACGCAGCTCGGACAGTTATCACAACGCCTTGAAACCTGACTGCAGGGAAGATTGCCAAGTAATACTATCCAAAATCCCCACATAGAAGAAGCAAAGCAAATGGATTCCGTAATCTCAGAGGAAGAACCAAGGAGAAGATCAGCTAGGCTCAAGAACAAATCAACATATACTCAGAAGCTGACTCCCGAAACTCCAGTTCGCGTACTTTTCCTGGGAGGCTACAAGGAGAACCATCCAAGCTTGATTCCTTCAAACTTGATGGAAGATTCCTGAACACTATGTCCAAAGTTCCCAACCAGAAGAGATACATCCGAAGGCTTCTTTCTACAAAGGAGAGGATACCAGACTCTAACAAAATTCCACTGAGTGAAGAATGCTCTGCATTGCTCAGAAACTCTCTACCACCTAAGCTAGGAGATACGGGCCGATTCGTATTTCCGTGTTCAATCTACCAATCTGGAACCATTCATGCGCTAGCATATTTAGGAGCAAGTATCAACCTAATCCCCTACTCTCTCTACAAGAGATTAGAGTTAGGAGACTTGTCACCTACCAAAATGACAATCCAACTTGCCGATCACACAATTCGATATCCTAAAGGCATAGTTGAGAACGTCTTGGTGAAAGTCGACAAATTCTTGTATCCTACGGATTTCGTAGTAATGGATATTAAGGAAGACCTACACACCCCAGTAGTGTTAGGAAGACCTTTTATGAATACGACTAGGATTGTCATTGATGTGTACAATCAAACCATGATCTTGCGATCACATGGGGAGAGCGTTACCTTCAAAATTGACCGACCAACCGATCTTTCTGGACAGGCAGAGATGTTTGCTATTTCCACTAGACGGATCATGTAACGACCCGGAAATTTCCGACCAAATTTAAACTCTAATCTCTATATGGTTCCGACACGATAAGCAAAAACCCTAAAGTTGACCCGCACTTTTTCGATCATTCTATACTTATAAGATTAATATTTACATAAATTAAACCTTACCAACATGATAAGCAATCCAAATTGTTGAGACTTATGTTTTCGAAAAGAGTTTTACACAACGTTTGACCGTCTAGTTTGACCGATGATATCACGAACTATATAACATATGATAATTATACGTTTGTGTATATATATGTATATATACATATTTAACATGGTTTATGGATGTTTTAATATCTCATTTTGTATTAATAACAATAAGTTATAAGTATATTTTGAAACTACTAACTTAAGTTTTCAAAACAATAACCATACATAACGTTATTTGATATAAATACTTATGACTTATAATGTTTATACATATAACGTATAAGTAATGTATTTAATCACTTTTAAGGACTTAAATACAT
The DNA here is from genome assembly GCF_046630445.1 of Rutidosis leptorrhynchoides. NCBI lineage: Eukaryota > Viridiplantae > Streptophyta > Magnoliopsida > Asterales > Asteraceae > Rutidosis > Rutidosis leptorrhynchoides. The sequence goes on from NC_092333.1 coordinate 465,631,138, forward strand.
AAAACAATATAAGTATATTCACAAAAGATAGCTATATTTGAATCCTCGTTCCATTTTCTCAAAGATTTCTACACGTATATTTAGGGTATATGTACCCGTATCATACGCAGCTTCTAGATGTATTTACTATTGGTATATACCAATAAAAATCTGCTCCTTAGCAGCCTTAAATGATTAAGAAACATGTGAAACCAACCATTTGTCAAGTAGCATGAATTATTTAGCAAGAAAACAAAGTTAGGTATCATTTTTTTTCTTTATATACTAAAAACGTTTTTATGCATGCACACCATTTCTTCACCCCATTTTCTCATACTTACACTCCCATTTCTCTCTCAAAATAATCTTAACTTCATACTTGATCATCTACAAGCATTTTCCCCATCATTTAGCTTCAAAAACCTTACTTAATCACCATAAGAAAACCATACAAAAACACTTCAAGAAATCCTTCCAAGAACACAAACTTACTTCCAATCTTTCATCCACTTCCATCACCCTTTTGGTTCTAGGTTCTTACTCCTCTTTTACAGCAACCTTGTCCAAGGAACTTGAGGTAGTAACTATGTTCATAACCTTATTCGATTCATATATATATAGCTATCTTATTTTGTGGTATAAAATTTTAACAACAAGAACATAGTTTGAAAGTTTTCAAACTTGTTTGCAAACTAAATAGATCCTTCTAACTTAACTTTTAAAATACTTCAAGACCTGTAATATAACTTAAATATATGCTAATTTAACAAGGTAAAACTTGGTTTTTCAAAGAATACCTTAAAAACTATTTTTACGACGTCGGAGTGCAACCGGGGACTGTTTTGGGTTGGATAATTAAAAACCATCTTAAACTTTGAATTGGAGGTTTATTTTCTGGAAAAATGATTTTTACTATAAATATGTTAACACATAAAAATTTCATGATTTAATTCAAAGTATAGGTATTTTTAGAAAAATGGTCATTAAATGATATTTTTGTAACAAAAATGTTTAACTTCATAAGTTTCACTAAAGTTTCACCTATGCCGTGTGATTTTGAATACAAACTAAGGTATTTACAGTTCATAGTCTTAAAGAGGGACTCGATCCAAGGAGATGGCAAGTTGAATCAACAAAAACGGAGTTGTAACGAAGAAACTATGACCGAAACAAAATCGGATATCCAAGACTAGTTTAGCCACGAAAATAATTGGGAGAAATTAAATAAATCACATCTTTCTAAGATAACATGATATTTTATATATATGTACTCATAATTCAATTTTATATGGTTCAGGATCACCCGTAAACAATACGAGAAGATTAATCATAAGATCCCATGATTGTACGCAACACGTCATTTGACAACACCGGTACTTTATGTACGCAACACGTCATTTGACAACACCGGTACCGTGGGTCAAGATTAATCTCGACCAATACATATACGATGGGGGTTTTATTCATTTCATTGGGGGTTTATTAAACACCTAAAAATGAACCATTAAAATTGAATTACTAACATCGGACTGCTAACTACGGACTAAGGAATTATTAAAAGTATTAAAAGTATAACAAGTATATATATGTGACGATTGTTTAAAAATGAAAATATATTGATATATTATATATGGATAGGTTCGTGATATCAACCGGAAGACCAAGTCAAAATATTTATATCTTCAAGACAACAGTGAGTATATAGTCCCACTTTTAAACTCTAAATATTTCGGGATGAGAATACATGTATTTTATGTTTTACGATATGGACACAAGTAACTGAAAAATATATTCTACGTTGAGTTGTACCACTGGCATACTTCCCTGTAGCTTGGTAACTAATATTTACAGCGGTATTGTAAACGCGAACCCTGTTGATAGATCTATCGGGCCTGACAACCGCAACCGGACTGGACGACCAGTATTCAACGGTTGCACAGTACTTCGTTTTGTGACTAAACTTGGTACGGTGTAGTAAGATTTCATATTAAAGGGAATATGCGACGTGATTGAATGTTAAGTATGGTTACCAAGTGCTCAACCACTTAGAATATTTTTATGAAAATGTTTATATATGAAATCTTGTGGTCTATATATATATATATATCGCTGCCGGCATTAAACCTATATCTCACCAACTTTATGTTGACATTTTAAAGCATGTTATTCTCAGGTATGAATTAAGTCTTCCGCTGTGCATTAGCTCGTACTAAGGATACTACTTGAGGCTATTAAGGACTTATATCATAAGGCGTTGCATTCGAGTCATTGAAGTTCATAGAGACTATTATTAAGTAAATGGCGGTTTAGGTCATTTGAATATTATGAAATGTCAGGCGATTATGTCAATTCTGGATGTAACTATAGATTGCCTTTTAAGAATAAAAGCAACGTTTGTAAGATGTATCATATAGAGGGCAAGTACCTCGCAATGTTATCAACTATTGTAATTCGTTTGTAATCAATATGGACAACGTCCGGATGATTAGTTTCGGATCCTTTCAGTTGGTATCAGAGCGTTGGTCTTAGCGAACCAGGCCTTGCATTAGTGTGTCTAACTAGTAGTTGTTAGGATACATTAAGTGAGTCTGGACTTTGACCGTGTCTGCCTGTCAAAAGTTTTGCTTATCAATCCTAGTCGGAAATCATCTGCTTATCATCCTTAGGGAACTGCCTGCTTATCATTCTTAAGTCTAGACACGTCTTACTGCATTTAGTGCATCGATAGTGTATAGACAAAATTCATATCCTAGCGTATCTGTTACTATAGACATTGCCTGACGTATTTCAAAGATTCTCCGTAATTCATGGGATTTTGATATTATATATACATATGTAAATTATGTATTGAAGAGTACCAAACCCAACTCCTATAATCTATTCCAAACCAAAAATTCATTTCTCCGACCATACAAGATGGATTCTTCATCCAGCTCAAATTCCTCCGACTTCGATAGCTTCGCCGATATGGATTTCCATTCGAGCTCCGAGAACAGCGTTACCGGAATGGATCAACCAATTTCCCATCATCTATTCTGGATGAATTGGGGATGGGTTCGTAATATACTAAATTTCTGGAGGCAAGAAGAAGGTGATCCATTCCATCCACCAAATTGTCCTCTTAACGATGAACCTGAAGCACTTACCGGCGAACCTATTCGAAACACCATTTTCTCGCTCATTTCTAGAGTATCTCGTCATGACTACATACTATCCCATATTTCGAATCTTGTTCATTCGCTCGTTCCAACTGTCAATCATCCCGGTATAATAGAAGAAGTCAACGAGCTTCGCGCTCGGGTAGTGGCTTTAGAAAATACGGTGCGAAGGTTACAAACACCAGCAGCAGCACCAGCAGCATAATCTGTATCACTATCAACAACGCCGACAGTACTCTTGTCACCCCCAAAATCTCAACATCACAAACTGTATCTCGGATATCAACATCACATACCTCAAAAACCTCATCGGAACTTCGAGTATGATCTTCGTTCTATATATCGTTCTACATCGATTATCTTCGCTTTACGTATCGTTTTACCTCATTTATCTTCGTTCGACCTGGCGATTATGTAATCTCTAATGCTTTAGAAGTTATGTAATCTAGTATTAACGATAAATCAAATGAGTTTAATACTTCATTGACTCATTAAATCTATGATTACATCTGAAGAAAATATATATGCAAGTATATTTTTATAAAGATTGTAATTAAAAATTCTTTCGTACAAACTGTTAATGATGAAAATATTTTAACGGGTGGGTAGTACCCGAGGAATATTTAGAATTCACATTAATAAGTTACGTTGTACATTCTCTAAATCTGATTCAACGGTCATTTACTATCCTACTTACAACTACCGATATACGTATCCGTTCACCACAGAATAACCATTTCTATTCAAATTTCATATTTGGATTTTGATCTATCAGAATCCAACAAGTGGCATAATGAAGAAAACATTGGACAAAAATAAAAAGTGTTAGAAACAAACGAATTAATTAATTGAAATTGTGATAGGATTTCACGCTAACTGTTCCGGCTAACTGTTCCCAGTTAACTGATTAACATTTAATTTATCGCAATTTACATTCTCACAATTTTATTTATCATCATTTAATTTCTGTTATTTACTTTTACGCACTTTAAATAACGGGACACGTATGCAAGGTTTCGACTTATCATATCGACCCATCTATATATATATATATTTCGGAACAACCGTAGACACTCTATATGTGAAGGCGGGAGTTGGCTATACAGGGTCGGAGTTGATTTCAAAATATATATATACTTTGAGTTGTGATCGACACCGAGACCGGTATACGGGTCACGATACATATTATTTAATTCGAATATTATATATTAAATTATATATGAATCATTGAACCATCGGACTATTGGACTGCTAACTTTGGACAATTAAAATGAATTAAATTAAAATATTGATTATAACATATAAAACTAAATAATTCTTCAAGTTTGCCATTTGATTTCATCCTAAACCTCATTTGTACTTCGAAAATTATAATCCTCGTTCAAATCTTTCATGATTCTTGAAAACACTTCAATCGAGAAGTTGAACCAGCCGCACCTCGTTTACGGAAGAAAGATTTATGCATACAGTTATACACCTGAAACTTTCAAAACCGAAGTTATCGTTAAAACTTATCCGCGTCAAATTCCTTATCATTCATTGGCAAAAACAACCTTACATTTCTCTTTTCAATATAAGTCAATTTTGTCACAGCTCCACTTTGATTTCTCAGTAGGATCACTCTTATTATAACCTCGATATATATACCTTGTCCTTTCACCATTGTTACCGGAGAACCTTTCATATTCCACGACATCATGTACCAGCAGCTTGTCATCTTTTTGGCAGAATCCGCAATTAGTATTTTAAAAATCTCGCAAAACTTCTCAGTCATACCTATAACGTCTATTCCTAAGGATTTCATACTCCGAAGGTGAAGTTTCTGAAAAACACCCTGAATTATGAAGTAGTTCTTTAAATGCTGATGAAGCAGCGAAAATTGTAAACGATTTTAAACAGTCAAAAGTTTGATGATGAAGCACAGTGTGTCGATAAAACTCAGAGAAAGAGAAGAGTTGGAACCGGAAAACGGTTTGAGCAAAGTATGAAAGAGGTTGTGGATAAATAACAAGAACTGAATCTGCTTTCAAAGGATTCAAACGATTCAGTGTCTGCTGAAACCATTAGTAAAAACCCTACCCCTTATTCTAAACCTCTCCCGATGATATTCTTCATCATCATCTTATCTTAGATATTATAAGATATCTTCATATCTTCCGTTATACATATTCTCCATATTTCTGGAGATATTTTCACAACTATTCTTATCTGAGAATATTTATCTCTCCGTAATATCTGCATTACAACATAAAAGAAACTGTGTCAATTTCTAAATTTTGAAACCTCCAAGTTTAAAATATGAATGTTTTAAAGTAGTGTTGGGAACTGATGCATGAATTAGTATAATATAATGAAACTTGATCAACTTCATTATATTACAGTAAGTCATGTTAAGTTTCTAATGGAATGTGATGATTCACAGTACCGTCATCATGTGCCATGTTACACGGCTCTTACCTTCTATCAAGTCTCCAAACATATTAGAACGTATCACCTTGATAGTTCTATTTTTTCGGAATATTCGAGTAATTTAACGAATCAAGATCGTGCCATTACAATTTCATTCTAAAACCAATAGCTAGGTTCATTCCAAATTTCCTACCTACGAATTTCGGACCATTGTTCGCTTGGCTCGAGGACGGGAAGAAGAAATGAAGGGACAAAACCTCAGAATAGAAATAGGAACATAAACTACAGCAAATAAGAGAGAGCATTAACTGTGGATGACAATGATTTTAAGGGACGGGAGTAGGAACATCGAAATATAAGGGAAGGTATAAAACCTAACAACAACCCCGAAACTACAAACCGTGCATATCAATACGTATTGCAACGTAAAGGCACGGGAGAATTAAAAACATTATAATTCCAAGGAAAGGATAAAAGAGAATAGATTCTTCTGGTGATAGATGAAAAAGAAGAATGAAAGATATGAAAGTTAGAAATATAACAAGGGTTAGAATGGGATGGAGCATATTAGCGAATGTCTTAAAGTAGGAACTAAAGAGAAAGAATAGAAGATGTGGGAAGAAAGAAAGGAAAGGAGGTAAATTTATAGTGAAATATTCGACAAAGAAATCAAAACAGATTGCCGCGTTAAATCAAAGAAGATCCTGATCGCCGCAAAACTAAATCTTATTACATAAGATTTTCTTTAAAACCCTTAAATCCCGGAAATCGATCATAATCACGTCATCGGTTACAACAATTCTATATTTACTCAATTCATTCTTTTGTGATAGCTTCGCTCGTGCGTCTCACATAACCAAATCGTTTTATCTAAATCTTTCAATAATGATAAAATTTCATTATTACCTCATATTCGTCATGAAAACATTCCTATTGTTATTTATGACAACCTCTACCAAATTTCGAGGACAAAATTTCTTTAACGGATGGGTACTGTAACGACCCGGAAATTTCCGACCAAATTTAAACTCTAATCTCTATATGGTTCCGACACGATAAGCAAAAACCCTAAAGTTGACCCGCACTTTTTCGATCGTTCTATACTTATAAGATTAATATTTACATAAATTAAACCTTACCAACATGATAAGCAATCCAAATTGTTGAGACTTATGTTTTCGAAAAGAGTTTTACACAACGTTTGACCGTCTAGTTTGACCGATGATATCACGAACTATATAACATATGATAATTATACGTTTGTGTATATATATGTATATATACATATTTAACATGGTTTATGGATGTTTTAATATCTCATTTTGTATTAATAACAATAAGTTATAAGTATATTTTGAAACTACTAACTTAAGTTTTCAAAACAATAACCATACATAACGTTATTTGATATAAATACTTATGACTTATAATGTTTATACATATAACGTATAAGTAATGTATTTAATCACTTTTAAGGACTTAAATACATAAAACAATATAAGTATATTCACAAAAGATAGCTATATTTGAATCCTCGTTCCGTTTTCTCAAAGATTTCTACACGTATATTTAGGGTATATGTACCCGTATCATACGCAGCTTCTAGATGTATTTACTATTGGTATATACCAATAAAAATCTGCTCCTTAGCAGCCTTAAATGATTAAGAAACATGTGGAACCAACCATTTGTCAAGTAGCATGAATTATTTAGCAAGAAAACAAAGTTAGGTATCATTTTTTTTCTTTATATACTAAAAACGTTTTTATGCATGCACACCATTTCTTCACCCCATTTTCTCATACTTACACTCCCATTTCTCTCTCAAAATAATCTTAACTTCATACTTGATCATCTACAAGCATTTTCCCCATCATTTAGCTTCAAAAACCTTACTTAATCACCATAAGAAAACCATACAAAAACACTTCAAGAAATCCTTCCAAGAACACAAACTTACTTCCAATCTTTCATCCACTTCCATCACCCTTTTGGTTCTAGGTTCTTACTCCTCTTTTACAGCAACCTTGTCCAAGGAACTTGAGGTAGTAACTATGTTCATAACCTTATTCGATTCATATATATATAGCTATCTTATTTTGTGGTATAAAATTTTAACAACAAGAACATAGTTTGAAAGTTTTCAAACTTGTTTGCAAACTAAATAGATCCTTCTAACTTAACTTTTAAAATACTTCAAGACCTGTAATATAACTTAAATATATGCTAATTTAACAAGGTAAAACTTGGTTTTTCAAAGAATACCTTAAAAACTATTTTTACGACGTCGGAGTGCAACCGGGGACTGTTTTGGGTTGGATAATTAAAAACCATCTTAAACTTTGAATTGGAGGTTTATTTTCTGGAAAAATGATTTTTACTATAAATATGTTAACACATAAAAATTTCATGATTTAATTCAAAGTATAGGTATTTTTAGAAAAATGGTCATTAAATGATATTTTTGTAACAAAAATGTTTAACTTCATAAGTTTCACTAAAGTTTCACCTATGCCGTGTGATTTTGAATACAAACTAAGGTATTTACAGTTCATAGTCTTAAAGAGGGACTCGATCCAAGGAGATGGCAAGTTGAATCAACAAAAACGGAGTTGTAACGAAGAAACTATGACCGAAACAAAATCGGATATCCAAGACTAGTTTAGCCACGAAAATAATTGGGAGAAATTAAATAAATCACATCTTTCTAAGATAACATGATATTTTATATATATGTACTCATAATTCAATTTTATATGGTTCAGGATCACCCGTAAACAATACGAGAAGATTAATCATAAGATCCCATGATTGTACGCAACACGTCATTTGACAACACCGGTACTTTATGTACGCAACACGTCATTTGACAACACCGGTACCGTGGGTCAAGATTAATCTCGACCAATACATATACGATGGGGGTTTTATTCATTTCATTGGGGGTTTATTAAACACCTAAAAATGAACCATTAAAATTGAATTACTAACATCGGACTGCTAACTACGGACTAAGGAATTATTAAAAGTATTAAAAGTATAACAAGTATATATATGTGACGATTGTTTAAAAATGAAAATATATTGATATATTATATATGGATAGGTTCGTGATATCAACCGGAAGACCAAGTCAAAATATTTATATCTTCAAGACAACAGTGAGTATATAGTCCCACTTTTAAACTCTAAATATTTCGGGATGAGAATACATGTATTTTATGTTTTACGATATGGACACAAGTAACTGAAAAATATATTCTACGTTGAGTTGTACCACTGGCATACTTCTCTGTAGCTTGGTAACTAATATTTACAGCGGTATTGTAAACGCGAATCCTGTTGATAGATCTATCGGGCCTGACAACCCCAACCGGACAGGACGACCAGTATTCAACGGTTGCACAGTACTTCGTTTTGTGACTACACTTGGTACGGTGTAGTAAGATTTCATATTAAAGGGAATATGCGACGTGATTGAATGTTAAGTATGGTTACCAAGTGCTCAACCACTTAGAATATTTTTATGAAAATGTTTATATATGAAATCTTGTGGTCTATATATATATATATATATCGCTGCCGGCATTAAACCTATATCTCACCAACTTTATGTTGACATTTTAAAGCATGTTATTCTCAGGTATGAATTAAGTCTTCCGCTGTGCATTAGCTCGTACTAAGGATACTACTTGAGGCTATTAAGGACTTATATCATAAGGCGTTGCATTCGAGTCATTGAAGTTCATAGAGACTATTATTAAGTAAATGGCGGTTTAGGTCATTTGAATATTATGAAATGTCAGGCGATTATGTCAATTCTGGATGTAACTATAGATTGCCTTTTAAGAATAAATGCAACGTTTGTAAGATGTATCATATAGAGGGCAAGTACCTCGCAATGTTATCAACTATTGTAATTCGTTTGTAATCAATATGGACAACGTCCGGATGATTAGTTTCGGATCCTTTCAGATCACTTCCGATGATGCGTCATTACCACCAGCCGATGATATCGAAATGGGTGTCGAATCACAGCCTGTAGACGACCCAGAAATGGAAGAAGAGGATCCCAGCGAAGAAATAGAGGAAGAGGAGGAATCTGAAGAGGAAGAGGAAATGGAAGACGGAAAAGAAACTACGACAGCACCCGTTCCAAGCACTGAGCGTCATGAAGAAATAATGAGGCTTGAGACGGCGGATCACAGTTTAATCATTCGCTTCAAGAAGAAGACCGTGAAGGCTGAGTTTAAGGATATAGAAATTGATCCTGTAAGTATCAAAGTGGAGAATCAGAATACTGAAGAAACCTGCTCATCAGACGCATCCTCAGAGGAGCAGGATACCGGTGATGACAAGGAAGAGCATCATGAAGACATTCTGAGTAACTCGCACTCTCCAACCGAACCAGATCAAGGGGAGCCGGACTCTTCTTCAGATCGAATTCCGGTCATATCCACACATGCAAACATGATCACCTTCATCAATGATACCGATGAATTTGAAGACATTCTCGAAGCCATACGAAAGTCAACCATTGATTTTTCGCTACGCTTAACAGAACGAATCATGGCTATCAGAGAAGAGCACCACCTCTATCTCCGAAGAGAAGACAATGATGTTGAAATCCTAGAAGAACGCATTCAAGACTTTATCAATTCTCTTCACGATCATATCTATCACGAAGAAAGGCAACGAGAGCATAATTCAGTGGTTTGCACTATTCTCAAAACAAGATTCTGTCGAGATCAGAAGATCATTTACTCTAGGGTTTATAACGCCTTGGCTGGATCTGCACTTCCGTTCTCACGAAACGAACGAGCACTACTGACTCTCATCCGGAAGCATATGGATCTTTCCACCGGCCGCCCGACTTACCACTCTGATTTGCAAATGATCGAGGATATTCACAGCTTTTTCGCTCTTCTGGAGAGAGATAACTTTGAAAGCACACCAGACAGACTAGTGATTTACGTGACGATTGATCACCACGCTGATCTAATTATCAAAGAGTTACAAGACGCTGTCATGGAGGAAGCAAGACGAAACAATCCGTTCTCTCATCTTGAACCAGATCGAGTCAACATTGCCACCTATGTTACGAAGCAGCTATCACATATCTTCCACGAATCCACAGATCCTAGTTTCACATTCAAAGCTGGATGTCGGGAGATATACTCAAAGACGGTGAAATTGATACTCGGATCAGGATTGTTGTTCACTTCTTTCCAGCTTCGTCTCTTAACTGATCTATGCAAAGCTACAGACTCTTACTGTGGAGATCACCGTTCCGAAGACTTCGAAATTCTAAAGATACAGTTTCTTACATTGTTTGAAGACCTCATAAATGAGCATCCCGTCAGAGAAATCATCAACACCAGCACTGCTACCATTATCGACATCCATGGGTCAACCAGCAGAGTTGTGGATCACATTCTCATTGGACTTCAGGATTTATCAAGAGCAGAAACTGCGCACTACTTATCTTTCATAAGACCTTCAAAAGAAGTGCCGGATCTGTTACCGCTGTTGGTCCGACACTTTCTCAGGATTTATCCACCAAGACTCACATTCCCTCGAGAAGACCAAGATCACCACCATCAGCAAGGAATGTTTGCTTTTTGAAGCGTCACTACGGTCGAGCTAACGACCTTAAACAAAAGCGCTTCTTGGGAGGCAACCCGTGCAATAAAGTAGAGTAGAAGAATAAAGGATGACAAATGAGCCGATAAAGAAGCAAGGAAACCAGCCGCATCTGCTAGGGGTATTTCTTTCTATCGCTACTAGCTCAAGATTCAAATTATACCGCATTCTAGCTTATCACTAAGTGTGGGATAACACCCAATAAAAACACTAGACAAATACTCCCAAATCTTCAACTAAAACTCCTAAGTGTGGGATACACTAGAACATTGAGGACAATGTTCGTCTAAGTGTGGGATGTTGGTATCTTTTTATGCTATATCATAATAAACCATTACGAAGATTCCAAGTCCTTAAGCCAAATTTCAAAATTTTTCAAAGAAACCCCTTTTCGAAAAAGTATTTTTGAAAACCTAAAACGTTTGTCAATAAAAATAAGGCTTAAGTAAGGTGGAAATCTTGTTAGATTGAGATCTCTAATAGAGCATTGCATGACTAAGGCATTATCGACCTAAATTGATTATGGTGAGGCACCCCAAATAAGACCAGCATTCATCTTCAATGCTTCACTATTTTCCGTTGAGAGTGCCGATGTCTGTGCTCAGAATCAGAACTTTCTTTAGATCTACATCTCCAAGCAGCAAAGCATGATTCGGCTGTAATCAAAATAGCTACCCATTTGTCAAACAAAAACCTTCCGTACATCCATTACTTCTACTCCACCACCACATCCACATCACCTTTATTACTTATTAGAAAATCCAGAAAATGAGATCCCTTCCGAAAACCCGATGTTATGAACCTCTCAAGTATCATGGCAAAGGTCTTGAAAAAGTTTACCGGCAAAAAGTTTCTCGAGAAACGCCGAAGAGAACTCGACCGAAAATGATTATCAAACGAAGAAAAGTTCGAAAGTGCTTCTCAAATACTTCAGCACTCCTATCCGAATAAAAGTCTGTAGAAAGACTACATTACCCTTTTTATCTCACCCCTCAAAAACAACTTCACTACCACTCCAAAATTCCTTTTCCATCATTGACAAATGACCCATAAAGCTGAGATTACTACCGTTCTCGCGTTAGCAGCAAGGATTTGAGTCTTTATCAAGCCTATGACGATGAATGCAACATGACTGGCTATGAGTGTATTCATTTCTTAGATCTATAGGGAACCCTAAACACTTGAGTGATTTGAGTGACCCGTGAAAGCTAGCCTATGTCATGTAACCTCCTCGCATGCTTGCAGAGATAATTTCAATCCTAACATAGATGACTCACCTTATCTTTTTGCTCTTATAATAAAAGCAAAACGCTTAGGCTATTAGAAAACAAACGCTGAAAAGGTCTTTAAAATGAGAGTTTGCTTGAGGACAAGCAAAGTCTAAGTGTGGGATATTTGATATCGGCTAAAAAGTCACGTTTTCACCCCGGTATTAAGGCCCAAAAATAAGAAAGATTTGAGATTTGTCGGCAAAATACCCACTTCGTTGGTTAGAATTGAAGAACAAGTAATTACGAAGACGGTGCAAAAAGAATCAAGAGAATCGGAGCTAAAACGAAGATTCTAGAGCCAAAACGGTGAAAGACAAGAAATCAAGTTACGATCCGGGGAATTCAGGCTGACCAGGTGCCAAAAACGGCCTGCCAAACGGCCTGCCAAACGGCCTGCCGTATGGAAACGGCCTGCCATATACGTGCCACCACACTTGTTGCCAAACGGCCTGCCACAAAAACAGCCTGCCAAATACGGCCTGCCAAACGGCCTGCCGGCCGTATTTGTCTATTTTCCAAGTCTATTTAAAGGGTCTTTGTCATTCATTCCAACACACACTTCAATTCACTTCTTTCTCTCTCTTGTACAATATTAGTCATACTCTCAAGGCCTTCGACTCCTTGCGGGAAACCTAGTACCCGGAGAAGAACGCTGAAGATTGTATTAGGAGCGGTCTGGAGTCTTGAAGTTGTCACTTTTGTATTCAGAACTCGTTTAATCTACTGGTACTTCTATCCTTTATCTTAAATAATGTTTTATGATATTGTTGCCATGATTAGCGAGTAGTTATCTTTAGTGTATGCTATGATGTAAGCAGTTATAATGCCGAAATAATATTATGGCTTGTGTATGTTGTCGAAATGCTTTCCGATTATGCTTTAAACTCAATCGCTTTTCCAACTAATAGAACGTAGTTATAGGCTCTGTTATTGGGAAGTCGGAACCCCGATTCAGAGTACACTATCTGTGTCACCCCTTGGTAAGAGAAGTCTCTTGGATACAACGTAAGATCGACTGAGGCACACCGGTTGTAGTAAGTCTATCAAGCTTTGGATTCTGACTGAGGACTCTTTCGTTGTAAAACATCTGACTAGACCCTTAGTACATTGTCGGTCCCAGACCATGCTAGTGTAGTCACCAAGCATATAAACTTCGTACGTGCACGCTGAAGCACAACGGTTGTTGTAAGTTGTACCTCTGCTAAGTAAGGCCATGGAACACGGTTAGTGTTGACCAGTACACTGCACCATAACGCGGTCTCAAGCATTGCACCCCGCTTAAGGGATTCTTAGTTAATTAAGGAACTGTTTGTTTAGACGCATAAAGGATTGGACCGTTAGGATAACCGAACGTGTTCATGGAAGTCATCTTGACTTGGCCATGGTGTTCTTTATGGTTGAACTCTTTTTAGGGCCTAACTATCTTTTACCAATCATTAACGAAAGCATTGAAACACATCACGTCTCTCGGATATGGTAAACCATGTATTCTATTACGCTTAAGAAAGTTTAGACCATTTCGGAATGTTAATACATCACCCAACCGAGCCGCTCAATTGGATGAGCCGTCTGAACGTGTATGCCTGTAGTCAGACTGCACAGGCGTCGGGGGTAAGGGACGTTGCTGTCTATTCAGAATCTTCAAGCCTAACGCATTTCCCAGTGACATGTCTTATGACAGGGGCGTTTAGGACTAGTGTAATGAATACAACGCCTCTGCCTATTCATGAGCCAGCATTCCATAATCTCGGCAGAATAACTGATGAAGTCATAGTATGCACTTACTTTTACCTTATATGAATTACAAATTTTATTGCATTTACTTTATCTGTCTTATAAATTAGAAAACCCCAAAATAAATATTCACTACTCCCTAACTAACTTAGGCTAGAATATAGGTTTGATGTTACTGATATCTTAAAAATACGACCCTAGGTCATACTTACCTTACTTATAAGGAGTAGTAAGATTTAGGCCCCGCTAAATATAAATTTAAAACAAGTACCCTCTCCCACGAGTGGCTAATTCTGACGAGGCGCGGCTTAACGACAGCGCGCAAATAAAATCGTCCGTTTCGGCCATATCAACTACTCTACGGTGGAATATGTTTTTGGTTCTGGCTACTGATTACCTGGTATTTCCGAAACAAAGATCCGCACAAACTATCCAACAAACCAAGTGGCCAGGCCAACTACGGAGAGGCAGGATCCTTTTGGTCCCAATATAATTGGCGACTGTTCGGAAAATCCAATAACCAAGTCCGTGTATAATTTTCTTTCTTAGACACCACTAAATGCTTGTGAATAAGTTTGATTGAAACAGTATTGAGTTCCCCGGCAGCGGCGCCAAAAACTACAGTTCTTTCCGTGATATGGCCGAAACGGACGGTTTTAATTGCGCGGTGTCGTTAAGCCGCGGCTCGCCAGAATCAGCCACTCATGGGAAAGGGTACTAGTTTTAAATTTATATTTAGCGGGACCTTAATCTTACTACTCCTTATAAGTAAGGGAAGTATGACCTAGGGTCGTATTTTTAAGATATCAGTAACATCGAACCTATATTCTAACCTAAAATAGTTAGGGAGTAGTGAATATTTATTTTGGGATTTTCTTATTTATAAAGCAGATAAAGTAAATGCGATAAAATTTGTAATTCAGATAAGGTTAAAGTAAGTCCATACTATGACTTCGTCAGTTATTCTGCCGAGATTATGGAATGCTGGCTCATAAATAGGCAGAGGCCTTGTATTCATTACACTAGTCCTAAACGCCCCTGTCATAAGACATGTCACTGGGTAATGCGTTAGGCTTGAAGATTCTGAATAGACAGCAACGTCCCTTACCCCCGACGCCCGTGCAGTCTGACTACAGGCATACACGTTCAGACGGCTCATCCAATTGAGCGACTCGGTTGGGTGACGTATTAACATTCCAAAATGGTCTAAACTTTCTTAAGCGTAATAGAATACATGGTTTACCATATCCGAGAGACGTGATGTGTTTCAATGCTTTCATTAATGATTGGTAAAATATAGTTAGGCCCTAAAAAGAGTTCAACCATAAGGAACACCATGGCCAAGTCAAGATGACTTCCATGAACACGTTCGGTTATCCTAACGGTCCAATCCTTTATGCGTCTAAACAAACAGTTCCTTAATTAACTAAGAATCCCTCAAGCGGGGTGCAATGCTTGAGACCGCGTTATGGTGCAGTGTACTGGTCAACACTAACCGTGTTCCATGGCCTTACTTAGCAGAGGTACAGCTTACAACAACCGCTGTGCTTCAGCGTGCACGTACGAAGTTTATATGCTTGGTGACTACACTAGCATGGTCTGGGACCGACAATGTACTAAGGGTCTAGTCAGATGTTTCACTACGAAAGAGTCCTCAATCAGAGTCCAAGGCTTGATAGACTTACTACAACCGGTGTGCCTCAGTCGATCTTACGTTGTATCCGAGAGACTTCTCTTACCAAGGGGTGACACAGATAGTGTACTATGAATCGGGATTCGCGACTTCCCAATAACAGAGCCTATAACTACGTTCTATTAGTTGGAAAAGCGATTGAGTTTAAAGCATAATCGAAAAGCATTTCGACAACATACACAAGCCATAATATTATTTCGGCATTATAACTGCTTACATCATAGCATACACTAAAGATAACTACTCGCTAATCATGGCAACAATATCATAAAACATTATATAAGATAGGGCAAATTGCCCAAAAAGGTAATATAAGAACCACTTTTTTCCAATAAAGGTAATATCGATTTTTCTTTTGCCCACAAAGATCTCTGATTTGAATTTAATGCGAAGAAGGGTCTCTGATTGAAAAAGCATTGCAATTGGGGTAACAACTGACACTTGGCATTTTAAGTTTATTTCTTTTATTGAAGTGTAAATTCCATGTCAAACCTTAGTGCCATATCAAATTTCCGGTCATCTTCTCTGATCAAATTCCGGTCAAAACACAACAATTAAAAACACGTCGGAAAATAATATGAATTTGGATCTATCTTGTTTTAGGCAAATCACCCAGTTACTAAAAACTAAAATTGAGAGAAACCTAGATGAGAATCTGAATTTGGGTACAATAAAGGCTCTAACTTTGAGCGAAATTCACAAAGTTTCAGTTCACTAAAACTGGAAATTGAGCAGATGAAAAACTGAAGTTGGGACAATAAAGATTAAACCTTTTTGCAAAAGTCTCACAATTTCAACTTACCCACTTGAAAAAAAGCTGAAATTGGGAGAAAATCAGTTAGAAAAAATAACAAAGAATCAAATATAGTTATAGTTGCAATTGAACAAATAAACTAATCAACAACAAATAGGTTGCAGGTTTGATAATTACAGTCAAAACACAACAAACATAAACACATCAAATTCCCAACAAACATATAGTAAACACAAATCCCAAACACGATGGAACATTTACTCCGGTGCCGACAATCGGTGGCTAAACCCGAATAGAACAACATGATCTTTTAGATGTGAGATGAAGAAGACCACTGATTATCACTATGAGCAGATTCGAAAGACCCAACATGACATCACCACCATCGTTCAGATCTGGAACGAAAGATCCATGGTGGATTCAGTGTTGGCGACCATGGTCGGAGATGGCGTTGGTTCTTTCAGTCACCGTCACTTTTGCTGCAATGTAATACCTTATACTTTTGTTGATTAGATTTATTATATACACAACAATTGATATATTACCTAAAATAAAATAAGATGGACCCAGATTCATACTCCGTATTATTTTCCAACGTGTTTCTATGTGTTGTGTTTTGACGTGAATGTGATCAGAGAAAATGACGACGTGTTTCTATGTGTTGTGTTTTGGCCGGAATTTGATCGGAGAAGATGATCGGAAAAATGATGTGGCATTGAAATTTGACATGGAATTTACACCTCAATAAAAGAAAAAAAAAAAATGGCACATGTCAGTTTTTACCCCAATTGCAACATTTTTCTAATCAGAGACCCTTCTACGCACTAAATTCAAATTAGAAACCTTTGTGGGCAAAAGAAAAATCGATATTACCTTTATTGGAAAATAGTGATTCTTATGTTACCTTTTTGGGCAATTTGCCCTATAAGATAAAGGATAGAAGTACCAGTAGATTAAACGAGTTCTGAATACAAAAGTGACAACTTCAAAACTCCAGACCGCTCCTAATACAATCTTCAGCGTTCTTCTCTGGGTACTAGGTTTCCCGCACGGAGTCGAAGGCCTTGAGAGTATGACTAATATTGTACAAGAGAGAGAAAGATGTGAATTGAAGTGTGTGTTGGAATGAATGACAAAGACCCTTTAAATAGACTTGGAAAATAGCCAAATACGGCCGGCAGGCCGTTTGGCAGGCCGTATTTGGCAGGCCGTTTTTGTGGCAGGTCGTTTGGCAACACGTGTGGTGGCACGTATATGGTAGGCCGTTTCCATACGGCAGGCCGTTTGGCAGGCCGTATGGCAGGCCGTTTTTGGCACCTGGTCAGCCTGAATTCCCTGGATCGTAACTTGATTTCTTGTCTTTCACCGTTTTCGCTCTAGAATCTTCGTTTTAGCTCCGATTCTCTTGATTCTTTTTGCACCGTCTGCGTAATCTCTTGTTCTTCAATTCTAACCAACGAAGTGGGTATTTTTCCAACAAAGTTCGAATCTTTCTTGTTTTTGGGCCTCAATACTGGGGTGAAAACGTGACTTTTTAGCCGATATCAGGCCTACTCACATTAACTAAGTTTGTGTTCACTAAGCAATTAACGATATCATGGTAGGGATTTAGCATGAAACATAACATGGCAGCACTGTTAAACAGTTTTGAGTACATGTGTCTAAGCGTAAAACAGTTTTAAAAGCAAGCATGTGTCTCATCCCAAAATTTGTAAACAATTAAGAAATAGTAAAAAGTGGGGCTATGAAGTTCACCTTAGTAGCAAGTAAGTTATTCCATGCAAAGAAGAATGAACAGAGTAAGTGACCGGAGATCTCAACCTAGAGATATAACGTTTGGTTAGTTATTTGTCTAACAGACAAAAAGTATGTTTATTAATATAGCAACTATATTAACAGTGACGGTTCACGAGAAAAGTTCCTATTTCTCGAAAATTTCTATTTTCAGAAAATTACTATTTATGAAAAGCCTCCACTTATAGTAAGTTTTTAGTTTTAGAAAGTTTGAGTTATAATCCTTCACAAAGACGTTGTACAACTTTTCCTGAACTTTGTTGCTATCAAGTAAGTTGGGGACGAGCAGATGTAACCGGGGGCCCAAGACTCTTGATCAGAAACTAAGTCATGACATTCAAGATCCACAAGCTTGTCCCATAAATGGCAACCTAGACATCATCCCCTTACGACCGTAAGTAGCGGCGAAGTTCGTATATATTGTACGTTATCTTTTGATTATAACCTTCACGTATTATAGGCGTATAAATACGATACGTTAATATATTATTATTATTATTATTATTATTATTATTATTATTATTATTATTATTATTATTATACTTTAAAGTTTTTATTAATTAGTATAATATAATATGTTAATTAATATTAGTTGAATTATAATGTTATAGTATAATAATGTGTTTTCTTATTATTATTATATTATTTATTCTTTAATTCATATTACTTTATATTTATCATGTTTTAAGTATCCTTATAGTATTAGGTTTAACTTTTATCTTATATCATGTGTATTTACCATTATCACTTCACTTTTATTATTATATTACACGTACAAGTTTATAATTATATTATATATAAATATCCAATTATTTATAATAATTATCCATAAAAGTTTTAATATAATAAATGTATTAATGTTCATATTTAATAAATCCAATATCCAATATATACAGTAACATATATATTTTCTAAATATAGAAGATATACAAAATCTTTATTTTTATCTTGTAAAACAAGATAGTTATAATATATAAATTAAATATATTTTACTTATCTTATAAAGATATTAAAATATAATTTTAATGAAAATTTATACAAAATCCCGTATGCGCCTAACAATGGATTTCAAAATCTTGTTTTAATCATAACTAATTCGTTTTAAATCGAAAAAACATGTTCCATATATGCGTTTTTAATGGTTTCGAATGAAGAATCTAAATATGAACTCAAAATAAGAAAATAAGACTTTTTAAGTTTCTGAAAAATTAGGTTTTAATAAATACGAATTTAACCACCCTTAAAACAAAATTAGTAAGTTTAATAGTTAAAGATACTTGATATATTCAGATCTATATGTTATGTTTTAGTAAAATAAGTTGAAAAAAATAGATCTACCTCAAAAGAAGATGAACGAAATGAAAAACGGTAAAATTCGGCGGTGATGGCGGTGGACGGAGATACGACGGCTCAAGGCGGCGCGTGGTGGTGGTCAACCAAAAATAGTCGATGGTGATGGTGATGATTTCGGTCGGTCGAAATCAAGGAGAGTGGAGGGAGAGAATTTTTGTAGGTGTTTTTGGTTTTGGAATGAATGAAAAACTAAGGAGCTAGGGGGTCTATTTATAGGGTAAATATTAGGCTTAGGTAACTTTTTCTTCAAGAACAAGTTAAAGTTTAATTAGGAAGTTTCTTAGAAAATATGCTCTAGAATGTTCCATTAATTTATGGATAAAATCCTTTTTATTTATTTTAACAGATTTGATCTTATCTTAAAGATTTGATAATATATTTTTCTTTAAGAACAAGTTTGGCATATTCTTGGCATATTCTTTACTTGAAAAATTCTAGAAAAATACAATGATTTCTTTATTATTATTAAAACCGATTTTTAATTAAATATAAATAATAAATTCGATTTTTAAATAAATTAATTAAATAATTTATCATTTAGTTAATTAGGTTACCTTATAGTTTTACATTTTATATAAATGCACCTTACTATTTAATAATTTGTAATATTAAGTAAAGTTAATTATATAATAAATATAAACTTTAATTAATATATAGTGTTGTCTAAACATTTATAATTAGTCAACCTTGAATAATTTATATAGTAATAACATATTAACCACTATATTAATTAAGCATGCAGAAACCCTATGGGTAAAATAGTCTTTTCGGAATGAAAAAATGAGGGTTGTCACAGTATCCCCCCGTAAAAGAAAACTTCGTCTCGAAGTTTTAGGTAGACTTCTCGGATGCATCATCGTTTGAGAAGATATGGGGATATTTCCGTTTCTTTTGGTCTTCACGCTCCCAGGTATAATCGGGGCCTTTTCGTGAATTCCAACGGATCTTAACAATAGGAATAGTGCTTTGTTTCAAGAGTTTAGCATATCGGTCCATGACCTCAACGGGGTTCTTCTATGAAATGCATCTTATCATCAATGCGAAGGTCATCCCAAGGAATAACGAGAGTATCATAAGCAAGACAATTTTTAAGATTTGAGACGTGAGATGTATTAACTTTAATTAACAGGAAGTGTTGACTAAAAATTACAATTCGGTCAACGTTGTGTTAAAGCAAAGTTTACACTCAATCACAGTGGGGACCCCGTATAAGACCTCAAAAGGTGCAACCTTAATACTTGCGTGGTAACTATTATTGTAGGAGAATTCAACTAATGGCAAATGCCTATCCCAACCTTTGCTGAAATCGATAACAAAAGCACGAAGCATATCTTCCAATGTTTGAATGGTTCGTTCACTTTGACCATCGGTTTGCGGATGATAAGCAGTACTCATGTCGAGTTGAGTTCCAAGAGTAGATTGTAAGGATTTCTAGAATCTAGAAGTGAATCGGTTATCGCGATCAGAGATGGTAGAGATAGGAACACCATGACGTGAGACAATCTCTTTGATATAAAGTTGTGACAATTTCTCCATTTTGTCGACTTCCTTGATGGGTAAGAAGTGTGCAGATTTAGTAAGACGATACACTATGACCCAAATAGTATCATTGCCACTAGAAGTCTTGGGCAATTTAGTAATAAAGTCCATAGTGATGCATTCTCACTTCCATTGCGGAATATCCAGCTGCTGAAGTAAACCAAATAGCCTCTCTCTCTCTCTCTCTCTCTCTCTCTCTCTCTCTCTCTCTCTCTCTCTCTCTCTCTTGTTAGAGATGATTGTAATCACATGCCAGATATAAATTACATGAGACAAACAAATGTAGTTTCATTAATAAAAGTAAGTCCAAACTTTATTGGCCATTCAATAGTTACACTTTGCTAGTTCTAAAGCATCAGCGGGTACGACTCTAGTTTTTGAGTCAACAGTAAGCGTCGATTTATTGGCGACTTGACTGACTCTTAGAGCTTAAAGTAAATTTTAGGCAAGATTTAAAACCCGTGAAAATTTGATTTTACCATTTTCATGGCGTCTCAATTTTATTTTCAATTTAATTTAATATTTTAAATATTTTTTTCCTACTTATTGGCCGGAGGTCCACTCGAAAACAATCTCTCTATCCGTCGAATAGAGAGAGGGATGACTTTATCTACTTTTGAGAGTGTTTTGACTCTGGGTGGAGAAATGACTTGTGTTTATTCTCGAATAAGAGAAGAATTTTCTACATCTCACCTCCCCCATATACCACTTATATGGTATTGGGTTTTATTGTTGTTGCCAGTGACGTAGCTACTTGTAAAGCACTGGGGTCAATTGACCCCATTCATTTCACTCGAAAGTCATTATATACGTATGTAAGTAATGGATTTAAGATGTGAAAATAAGCATGTGACCCCACTCACTCACTCACTCACTCAAAAGTTATTCAGTGTATATGTAAGGAATGTAATCACAAAAATTTGGTACTTCTTCCTTATATAATTAAATTAAATGAACAAAAAAGTTTGTATGCTTGACAAAAAAAAAGAGGTAACTTGATTTTTTTTTTTTATAGTTATAGTGTTTGAATAGAAAATTTTACTCGATATGTTTGTCAAAAGTTAATTTTTACATCATCATTTTTAATCATATACCACTAAATATATTTCAAAGCAGTAAATGCTTTAAAGCATGTTTAGTGATGTATTGCTGAAAATTTTTATTGTAGGAATCGTCACTCATTTCTCTATATTCGGTGACCCCGCTGGCTCATAACTCTAGCTTCGCCACTGGTTGTTGTAATGCATCAGCGAGTAAAAATTAAGATGGGTGTGCGTCCTTCTTATTCTATAGATGGATGAATATAGGACCTTGAAATGCAGACCAAAATATCTGTATAATCAAATAGTTTTTTAGAACCCTGGGTTCTTGGTTTCTAATCTTTTGTATACGATACCTAATACTTGGCAATTGGCATCTATGTGATATCTTTTTAAACTATCTGAATTGATCTTAATATACATGTGTTTATGTTCCCAGATTACGACTAAAAAAATTAATTTTCTTCTTACTAAATCTGAGAGCAATGTATCAGAGGATGGATTAGAGCATAAAAAGTGAAAGCAAAGTTAAAGATAAGCACCGCAGTTAGTTAATATATTCTCTTCATCAAGTATATAGCATGAGGTCATATTAATAGCTTATTATCTTCTTTTTTTTTTTGAATAAAATGTTGGTTCATATGTCATTATTATATAATAAAGAATCTTACTACTATGCCTCCTTACCCACATCTAAATCGTGTAACCTAAATGACGTTACTAACACCAAACCGCCAATAATGAAAGCTATAAAAATGAATTTTTTTTCCATTGCATTGTTTCTCTTATACATTCGACTTTAAAGGTCTTGGATCACATCTGGATAATGAAGACTTTACATTTCTTCGACTTCTTGCGATATTCTTTTAGTAATGATCTATATCCTCTGTTAAAATACAATGCAAATTTAGAATAATATGAAATTAATAAATGTGTATGGGTAAAATATCTAGATATTAATATGTATATGAAAAATATCTAGATATTAAAATGTAAAAGGAAAATCTAGATAGTTGTATATGGTAGAAAAATCTAGATATTTTCATGTGTAGGAAATATCTAGATATTTATATATCCATGGAAATATCTAGTGTGTAGAAGGTTCCATGGAGTAGTATAAATATGGGTGAATGTTTTCATTTGGTATTGTGAAGTGTGAAGTAAGGTGTCAAGTAAGAAGACTGTGAGTTAGAGAGAGCTTATAAGTAGAGAAAAGAAAACTTATAAGTAATATTGTAATTGTTTCTTTGTATTAATAAAAGTGTTCTTTGTTAAGTTTCCCAGTTAAGCCTCAGTTTGTGTTTAAGTTCTTAGTGCACTTGTGTTGTATCTACTATATGGTCGGCTTTGCCGCCTAAGTGATATATGGTCGGTTATACCGCCTGAACGATATATGGTCGACACTGTCGCCTAAGTATTATTGTGCACTAAGAATTCATAAAATTAAAGGCTAACCAACGTCAAAGTGTTGGTGTAGTGAGTGAGTATAACCTAGGTCCTCTATAGTGGGTGTGTTGGACTCGTCGAAGCTTCCAACAATTAGTATCAGAGCGGGTCGTTCGGGACCATTGCTAGTGGAGGTACTCATCGGTAAACGTTGGACGTTTACATCATCTTGTTAACACCAAGGCCCTAAGGGAGATTTTGTCAGAGCACAGTTAGGAACTGTGAAAGCTCATCGGTCAGGGACCAAGCTTATTTGACGTTGGACGTCATGATGACAGATCTTGCAAGTACGAGCAGTGGAATCAAGAGACTCAATAACCACAACTATGGTTATTGGAAGACTTGTATAGAATCCTACCTACAAGGTCAGGATTTATGGGAAATAGTTGCTGGCAGTGACGCAACGCCTCCACCAAAAGAAAATGTCGAAGCCTTGAGAAAATGGAACATCAAGGCTGGGAAGGCTTTATTTATACTAAAGACTACAATCGAGGAGGATCTATTGGAGCACATCCGTGACGAGAAAACACCGAATGCAGCTTGGGAAACTTTTGACATGTTATTTTCAAAGAAGAATGAAGCAAGCCTCCAGCTCTTGGAAAATGAGCTCGCATGTATCTCACAAGGAAGTTTATCTATTTCTCAATATTTCACCAAGGTGAAATCTATTTGTCGTGAGATATCTCAACTTGCTCCTGAAGAGAAAGTGAGTGATGCAAGGATGAAGAGAATTATCATCCACGGCTTAAGATCCGAGTATAATGGATTTATAGCCGCTGTGAGAGGATGGCCTACTCAACCATCATTAATAGGGCTGGAGAATTTATTGGCTAATCAAGAGGCATTAACCAAGAAGATGAATGAAGTAACCATAAAAGACGGAGAAGATGCACTCTTCACCAATAAGAAGAAAGCAACATCTCGAAGACAAGAGGCGATAAAAGAAAGTAAGACATATGGGTGGAAGGGTCACCCAAAATCAAAAGGCAACGCTTCAGGGGGAGCTCAACAAGGAAGAAGAGATCATCGCCAACATTACGGGGAAAATGATAAGAGAAAGAATGGTGAATGCTTCAATTGTGGCAAGAAGGGTCATTTTGCTCGAGATTGTAGATTCCCCAGAAGGCGAACTTTCGAAGGAAATGCGTCTACCGCAAGAGATGAGAAGAAAGAGGTCACATTTGAAGCAACCATTAATGAGGAAACATGGGATGCAGAAGCTGGACTCTCTGTTGAAACTGACATAGATGATCAAGCTCTTACAACAACTTTAAAGTCAAAAATAAACTACAAAGATGATTGGATCATCGATTCTGGGTGCTCAAATCATATGACCAATGGATGATTACAAAGGAAAGAGAGTCGTATTGACAGCCGACAATTCAAGGTTGTCTATTTCTCACATTGGAAAGACAATAATTCCAAGTGAAGGTGGATCTCATAAGCTTCAACTCGAGAAGGTGTATCTTGTCCTTGGCCTAAAGAAGAACTTACTGTCAGTACCACAATTGACAGCAGAAGGGAATTATGTGCTCTTTGGACCAGAAGATGTGTCCGTATTCAAGAGAGTAAAGGTGGTTGGCGATCCAATTATGCAAGGAAGAAGAATAGAGTCGGTCTATGTACCATCTGCTGAAACAGCATATGTGGATAAGACTCGAAAGAATGAGACGGCTGATCTTTGGCATGAACGTCTTGGGCATGTGGGCTACAACAAGTTAAAGGAGATGATGGTGAAACACATAGTAAATGGCCTTCCTCAAATTGATATCCGAACAGATACAATATGTGCTGGATGTCAATTTGGCAAAGCTCACCAATTGCCATTCAAGGAGTCAACGCATCAGTCCAAGACACCACTAGAGCTCATACACTCAGATGTCTTTGGCCCAGTGAAACAAACATCACTTGGAGGTATGAAGTATATGGTGACATTCATTGATGACTTCTCAAGGTATGTGTGGTTTTACTTCATGAAGGAAAAGTCGGATACTTTTCAGAAGTTTAAAGAGTTCAAGAAGAAGATAGAAAGTGAGCTCAATAATAAGATTAGGTGCTTACGCACAGATAATGGAGGAGAATATTTATCGACTGAGTTCAATATCTATCTTGAGAAGCACAAGATTAGAAGACAATTAACTTGTCCCAATACTCCACAACAGAATGGAGTCGCAGAACGCAAGAATCGTCACCTTGCCGAAACTTGTAGAAGTATGCTTCATGGTAAGAATGTGCAAGGAAGATTTTGGGCTGAATGCATGAGAACGGCATCATACGTGATAAATAGGCTTCCACAAACAAGTTGGGGCATATTTCACCGTATGAAAGATTATGAAAGATCAAGCCAACCGTCAACCATCTTAAGGTTTTTGGATGTGTATGTTACGTTTTCGTGCCAGATCATCTACGAAGCAAATTTGATAAGAAGGCAATTCGGTGCATTTTCGTCGGTTATGATGAATCAAGAAAAGGATGGAGATGTTGTGATCCAAATACTGGAAAGTGTCATACTTCAAGAAATGTGGTATTTGATGAAGCTTCTTCATGGTGGTCACCTCAAAAGATAGAGCTTCCAGAATCTCATGGATTAGAAGAAGGTCCAGAAGAAAAAGAAGAACCTAAAGAGCACATATCGGATCCAATTAAAGAAGAAGGGTCGTACTCTAAGGAAAAGAGTCCATGGAAAACGAGTGTACATCAATCTATATCCGAGGAGGTTCGTCCAAGCCAAAAGGAAGTCGAGGAGCATGCACAAGAATTAAGGAGATCAACAAGGCCGAGACAACCTAATCCAAGGTATGCCAATGCTGCTCATGTGGATGAATCAATACCTATTGCGCCTTCTACTTATGAAGAAGCAGCGCAAAGTCGAGAATGGCAGAAAGCGATGGAAGAAGAAATTAATGAAATGTCCCGTTCTTATTGATTAAAAATGTTCCATATTAATTGATTTCGTTGCGAGGTTTTGACCTCTATATGAGACGTTTTTCAAAGACTGCATTCATTTTAAAACAAACCATAACCTTTATTTCATCAATAAAGGTTTAAAAAGCTTTACGTAGATTATCAAATAATGATAATCTAAAATATCCTGTTTACACACGACCATTACATAATGGTTTACAATACAAATATGTTACAACAAAATAAGTTTCTTGAATGCAGTTTTACACAATATCATACAAGCATGGACTCCAAATCTCGTCCTTATTTAAGTATGCGACAGCGGAAACTCTTAATAATCACCTGAGAATAAACATGCTTAAAACGTCAACAAAAATGTTGGTGAGTTATAGGTTTAACCTATATATATCAAATCATAATAATAGACCACAAGATTTCATATTTCAATACACATCCCATACATAGAGATAAAAATCATTCATATGGTGAACACCTGGTAACCGACATTAACAAAATGCATATATAAGAATATCCCCATCATTCCGGGACACCCTTCGGATATGATATAAATTTCGAAGTACTAAAGCATCCGGTACTTTGGATGGGGCTTGTTGGGCCCGATAGATCTATCTTTAGGATTCGCGTCAATTAGGGTGTCTGTTCCCTAATTCTTAGATTACCAGACTTAATAAAAAGGGGCATATTCGATTTCGATAATTCAACCATAGAATGTAGTTTCACGTACTTGTGTCTATTTTGTAAATCATTTATAAAACCTGCATGTATTCTCATCCCAAAAATATTAGATTTTAAAAGTGGGACTATAACTCACTTTCACTGATTTTTACTTCGTCGGGAAGTAAGACTTGGCCACTGGTTGATTCACGAACCTATAACAATATATACATATATATCAAAGTATGTTTAAAATATATTTACAACACTTTTAATATATTTTGATGTTTTAAGTTTATTAAGTCAGATGTCCTCATTAGTAACCTACAACTACATGTCCACAGTTAGATGTACAGAAATAAATTGATAAATATTATCTTGAATCAATCCACGATCCAGTGTATACGTATCTCAGTATTGATCACAACTCAAACTATATATATTTTGGAATCAACCTCAACCCTGTATAGCTAACTCCAACATTCACATATAGAGTGTCTATGGTTGTTCCGAAATATATATAGATGTGTCGACATGATAGGTCGAAACATTGTATACGTGTCTATGGTATCTCAAGATTACATAATATACAATACAAGTTGATTAAGTTGTGGTTGGAATAGTTTTGTTACCAATTGTCACGTAGCTAAAATGAGAAAAATTATCCAATCTTGTTTTACCCATAACTTCTTCATTTTAAATCCGTTTTGAGTGAATCAAATTGCTATGGTTTCATATTGAACTCTATTTTATGAATCTAAGCAGAAAAAGTATAGGTTTATAGTCAGAAAAATAAGTTACAAGTCGTTTTTGTAAAGGTAGTCATTTCAGTCGAAAGAACGACGTCTAGATGACCATTTTAGAAAACATACTTCCATTTTGAGTTTAACCATAATTTTTGGATATAGTTTCATGTTCATAATAAAAATCATTTTCTCAAAATAACAACTTTTAAATCAAAGTTTATCATAATTTTTAATTAACTAACCCAAAACAGCCCGCGGTGTTACTACGACAGCGTAAATCCGATTTTACGGTGTTTTTCGTGTTTCCAGGTTTTAAATCATTAAGTTAGCATATCATATAGATATATAACATGTGTTTAGTTGATTTTAAAAGTCAAGTTAGAAGGATTAACTTTTGTTTGCGAACAAGTTTAGAATTAACTAAACTATGTTCTAGTGATTACAAGTTTAAACCTTCGAATAAGATAGCTTTATATGTATGAATAGATTGATGTTATGAACATCATTACTACCTTAAGTTCCTTGGATAAACCTACTGGAAAAGAGAAAAATAGATCTAGCTTCAATGGATCCTTGGATGGCTCGAAGTTCTTGAAGCAGAATCATGACACGAAAACAAGTTCAAGTAAGATCATCACTTGAAATAAGATTGTTATAGTTATAGAAATTGAACCAAAGTTTGAATATGATTATTACCTTGTATTAGAATGATAACCTACTGTAATAAACAAAGATTTCTTGAGGTTGGATGATCACCTTACAAGATTGGAAGTGAGCTAGCAAACTTGAAAGTATTCTTGATTTTATGAAACTAGAACTTTTGGAATTTATGAAGAACACTTAGAACTTGAAGATAGAACTTGAGAGAGATCAATTAGATGAAGAAAATTGAAGAATGAAAGTGTTTGTAGGTGTTTTTGGTCGTTGGTGTATGGATTAGATATAAAGGATATGTAATTTTGTTTTCATGTAAATAAGTCATGAATGATTACTCATATTTTTGTAATTTTATGAGATATTTCATGCTAGTTGCCAAATGATGGTTCCCACATGTGTTAGGTGACTCACATGGGCTGCTAAGAGCTGATCATTGGAGTGTATATACCAATAGTACATACATCTAAAAGCTATGTATTGTACGAGTACGAATACGGGTGCATACGAGTAGAATTGTTGATGAAACTGAATGAGGATGTAATTGTAAGCATTTTTGTTAAGTAGAAGTATTTTGATAAGTGTATTAAAGTCTTTCAAAAGTGTATAAATACATATTAAAACACTACATGTATATACATTTTAACTGAGTCGTTAAGTTATCGTTAGTCGTTACATATAAGTGTTGTTTTGAAACCTTTAGGTTAACGATCTTGTTAAATGTTGTTAACCCAATGTTTATAATATCAAATGAGATTTTAAATTATTATATTATCATGATATTATCATGTATGAATATCTCTTAATATGATATATATACATTAAATGTCTTTACAACGATAATCGTTACATATATGTCTCGTTTAAAAATCATTAAGTTAGTAGTCTTGTTTTTACATATGTAGTTCATTGTTAATATACTTAATGATATATTTACTTATCATAGTATCATGTTAACTATATATATATATATATCCATATATATGTCATCATATAGTTTTTACAAGTTTTAACGTTCGTGAATCACCGGTCAACTTGGATGGTCAATTGTCTATATGAAACATATTTCAATTAATCAAGTCTTAACAAGTTTGATTGCTTAACAAGTTGGAAACATTTAATCATGTAAATATCAATCTCAATTAATATATATAAACATGGAAAAGTTCGGGTCACTACAGTACCTACCCGTTAAATAAATTTCGTTCCGAAATTTTAAGCTGTTGAAGGTGTTGACGAATCTTCTGGAAATAGATGCGGGTATTTCTTCTTCATCTGATCTTCACGCTCCCAGGTGAACTCGGGTCCCCTACGAGCATTCCATCAAACCTTAACAATTGGTATCTTGTTTTGCTTAAGTCTTTTAACCTCACGATCCATTATTTCGACGGGTTCTTCGATGAATTGAAGTTTTTCGTTGATTTGGATTTCATCTAACGGAATAGTGAGATCTTCTTTAGCAAAACATTTCTTCAAATTCGAGACGTGGAAAGTGTTATGTACAGCCGCGAGTTGTTGAGGTAACTCTAGTCGGTAAGCTACTGGTCCGACACGATCAATAATCTTGAATGGTCCAATATACCTTGGATTTAATTTCCCTCGTTTACCAAATCGAACAACGCCTTTCCAAGGTGCAACTTTAAGCATGACCATCTCTCCAATTTCAAATTCTATATCTTTTCTTTTAATGTCAGCGTAGCTCTTTTGTCGACTTTGGGCGGTTTTCAACCGTTGTTGAATTTGGATGATCTTCTCGGTAGTTTCTTGTATAATCTCCGGACCCGTAATCTGTCTATCCCCCACATCACTCCAACAAATCGGAGACCTGCACTTTCTACCATAAAGTGCTTCAAACGGCGCCATCTCAATGCTTGAATGGTAGCTGTTGTTGTAGGAAAATTCTGCTAACGGTAGATGTCGATCCCAACTGTTTCCGAAATCAATAACACATGCTCGTAGCATGTCTTCAAGCGTTTGTATCGTCCTTTCGCTCTGCCCATCAGTTTGTGGATGATAGGCAGTACTCATGTCTAGACGAGTTCCTAATGCTTGCTGTAATGTCTGCCAGAATCTTGAAATAAATCTGCCATCCCTATCAGAGATAATAGAGATTGGTATTCCATGTCTGGAGATGACTTCCTTCAAATACAGTCGTGCTAACTTCTCCATCTTGTCATCTTCTCTTATTGGCAGGAAGTGTGCTGATTTGGTGAGACGATCAACTATTACCCAAATAGTATCAAAACCACTTGCAGTCCTTGGAAATTTAGTGATGAAATCCATGGTAATGTTTTCCCATTTCCATTCCGGGATTTCGGGTTGTTGAAGTAGACCTGATGGTTTCTGATGCTCAGCTTTGACCTTAGAACACGTCAAACATTCTCCTACATATTTAGCAACATCGACTTTCATACCCGACCACCAAAAATGTTTCTTGAGATCCTTGTACATCTTCCCCGTTCCAGGATGTATTGAGTATCTGGTTTTATGAGCTTCTCTAAGTACCATTTCTCTCATATCTCCAAATTTTGGTACCCAAATCCTTTCAGCCCTATACCGGGTTCCGTCTTCCCGAATATTAAGATGCTTCTCCGATCCTTTGGGTATTTCATCCTTTAAATTTCCCTCTTTTAACACTCCTTGTTGCGCCTCCTTTATTTGAGTGGTAAGGTTATTATGAATCATTATATTCATAGATTTTACTCGAATGGGTTCTCTGTCCTTCCTGCTCAAGGCATCGGCTACCACATTTGCCTTCCCCGGGTGGTAACGAATCTCAAAGTCGTAATCATTCAACAATTCAATCCACCTACGCTGCCTCATATTCAGTTGTTTCTGATTAAATATGTGTTGAAGACTTTTGTGGTCGGTATATATAATACTTTTGACCCCATATAAGTAGTGCCTCCAAGTCTTTAATGCAAAAACAACCGCGCCTAATTCCAAATCATGCGTCGTATAATTTTGTTCGTGAATCTTCAATTGTCTAGACGCATAAGCAATCACCTTCGTTCGTTGCATTAATACACAACCGAGACCTTGCTTTGATGCGTCACAATAAATCACAAAATCATCATTCCCTTCAGGCAATGACAATATAGGTGCCGTAGTTAGCTTTTTCTTCAATAACTGAAACGCTTTCTCTTGTTCATCATTCCATTCAAATTTCTTCCCTTTATGCGTTAATGCAGTCAAGGGTTTTGCTATTCTGGAAAAGTCTTGGATGAACCTTCTGTAGTAACCAGCTAGTCCTAAAAACTGGCGTATGTGTTTCGGAGTTTTCGGGGTTTCCCACTTTTCAACAGTTTCTATCTTTGCCGGATCCACCTTAATACCTTCTTTGTTCACTATGTGACCGAGGAATTGAACTTCTTCCAACCAAAATGCACACTTGGAAAACTTAGCGTACAATTCTTCCTTCCTCAATACTTCTAACACCTTTCTCAAATGTTCACCGTGTTCTTGGTCATTCTTTGAGTAAATAAGTATGTCATCAATGAAAACAATGACAAACTTGTCAAGGTATGGTCCACACACTCGGTTCATAAGGTCCATGAACACAGCTGGTGCATTAGTTAAACCAAACGGCATGACCATAAACTCGTAATGACCGTAACGTGTTCTGAAAGCAGTCTTTGGAATATCATCTTCTTTCACCCGCATTTGATGATACCCGGAACGTAAGTCAATCTTTGAATAAACAGACGAGCCTTGTAGTTGATCAAATAAGTCGTCAATTCTCGGTAGTGGGTAGCGGTTCTTGATGGTAAGTTTGTTCAACTCTCGGTAGTCGATACACAACCTGAATGTACCATCTTTCTTCTTGACAAACAAAACAGGAGCTCCCCACGGTGATGTGCTTGGTCGAATGAAACCACGTTCTAATAGTTCTTGCAGTTGGCTTTGCAGTTCTTTCATCTCGCTGGGTGCGAGTCTATAAGGAGCACGAGCTATTGGTGCAGCTCCTGGTACAAGATCTATTTGAAATTCAACAGATCGATGTGGAGGTAGTCCCGGTAATTCTTTCGGAAATACATCGGGAAATTCTTTTGCGACTGGAACATCATTGATGCTCTTTTCTTCAGTTTGTACTTTCTCGACGTGTGCTAGAACAGCATAGCAACCTTTTCTTATTAGTTTTTGTGCCTTCAAATTACTAATAAGATGTAGCTTCGTGTTGCCCTTTTCTCCGTACACCATTAAGGGTTTTCCTTTTTCTCGTATAATGCGAATTGCATTTTTGTAACAGACGATCTCTGCTTTCACTTCTTTCAACCAGTCCATACCGATTATCACATCAAAACTCCCTAACTCTACTGGTATCAAATCAATCTTAAATGTTTCGCTAACCAGTTTAATTTCTCGATTCCGACATATATTATCTGCTGAAATTAATTTACCATTTGCTAATTCGAGTAAAAATTTACTATCCAAAGGCGTCAATGGACAACTTAATTTAGCACAAAAATCTCTACTCATATAGCTTCTATCCGCACCCGAATCAAATAAAACGTAAGCAGATTTATTGTCAATAAGAAACGTACCCGTAACAAGCTCCGGGTCTTCCTGTGCCTCTGCCGCATTAATATTGAAAACTCTTCCGCGGCCTTGTCCATTCGTGTTCTCCTGGTTCGGGCAATTTCTAATAATGTGGCCCGGTTTTCCACATTTATAACAAATTACATTGGCATAACTTGCTCCGACACTACTTGCTCCGCCATTACTCGTTCCGACACCATTTGTTCCTTTCGTTCTGTTAACCCCTGGTCCGTAGACATCACACTTCGTCGCGCTATGACCATTTCTTTTACACTTGTTGCAAAATTTGGTGCAGAACCCCGAGTGATACTTTTCACACCTTTGACATAGCTGCTTCTGATTGTTGTTGTTGTTGCGGTTATTATTGTTGTTAAGATGATTGTTGTGGTTGCTGTTGTTGTTGTTGTTGTTGTTATTGTTGTTGTTGTTGTTGGGCCGTTTGTTGTAGTTGCGATTGATGTTGCGATTGTTAGGATAGTTGTTGCGATTATTGTTATAATTGCTGTTGTTGTTGTATTGGTGATTCTTATCACCGTTTTCCTCCCACTTTCTTTTGACTTGCTTTACATTGGCCTCTTCAGCAGTCTGTTCTTTAATTCTTTCTTCAATCTGGTTCACTAGTTTGTGAGCCATTCTACATGCCTGTTGTATGGAGGCGGGCTCGTGTGAACTTATATCTTCTTGGATTCTTTCCGGTAATCCTTTCACAAACGCGTCGATCTTCTCTTCCTCATCTTCGAATGCTCCCGGACACAATAGGCACAATTCTGTGAATCGTCTTTCGTACGTGGTGTAACATCCCGCGTTTTTCCGTTAAATTTATTTTAACACCGTCCTTTTTTTTTTTTAAATAATATCTTTCGTATTTAAATTCGTCGACTCCGTTGACGAACGTTCATAATATTCTCGTTATTTAATTATAACATCTCTCGTTAACTTGCGTTTTAAAAATATTCGATCGGTTAAATCCCGCACCCGCTTCTAAACTCGAGGGACTAAAATTGACACGGGGCAAACTAGTTGACTAGGTCAACTAGTCCACCCCAATCACCACCATTCAACCATCTCCCTCTCTCTCTCTTTCTCTCTAGCAAGAACACACACACAAACCCCAACTTCATAAAATCAACATCTAAATTCGATCTAGGAGACTTACAACAAAACAAATTACATATTTGGAATCCTTGCATCTTCCTCTTCGATTTCATACCAACCTCATCTCGTTTGGGTAACTTTCTAAAATCACTAATTTTATGTGTTCTTGAGATTTTTGAGTTATAAAGTTGTTAATTAGTGTCTATGGCTCATTGTGATGTCGTGTATGTAATTTGTATGCTCGATTCGTTATTTTTGGTGTAACTAGTTCAATATGAAATTACTTGCTAAATCCTTGATTTTGGATGAACAAATGTTGTTAGATTGTTAAAGTGCATGTTTTAAAAGTGTTACTAGTATCATTAGCTTCATTTTGATGTATAGGTTGATTAAGGAAACTCCAAAAACATGATTATTGATTTTGAGATGTTTGACTAGGGTTTGATAGTTCTTGACATGAATTTTTGGATGCTTGAATGCCATGGAATGTTAATTATTAGTGTTTAGTTGTAATGTATGTTTCATTACCTTCAAAACGGCATATTATATGTGTGAATTGGTTTCCCGAAACTCAAATTGCATTTGAAAAACTTGAAACCTTAAAAATGAACGTTTAATGATCACTTGATGAGTTTTCGGCTATTATAAATGATGTTTTTGTTTGGTGAAACATGTTTAGTTGTGTTCCTTGTCAAAAGAGCTTTCCAACGGTATAAGATACGTCTTCTAGTTGTTTACGGTTTGAGTTTTGCGTTTGTTTGAAAATTGACCAAGTCTTGAACAAGTGAAACAGGCCTGGGACCAGGCCACGGCCATTGTCGCGGCGCGACAGGCCTGGCCGCGGCGCGGCATAAGCCGTGCCCAGCTTCTGTCTCCAATGTCCGTTTCACGTGAAATGTTTGCCATGTTTTAGACTTCCAATTCGCATGCAACTTGTTCTAACATGCTTATATATGAATAACTAGCATAGAAAATTTGTCCGAGACCCGACCCGAACATGTTGACTTTTTCGTTGACTTTGACCAAGTTTGACTTTTTGTCAAACTTAACCAATTAATTATGCAATCTTTCTAACATGATTCTATACTTGTATCTTGCATGAAACTTGACAATTTGACTCACATGCTTCATAATCGAGTCGTAACGAGCCATAGGACTAATTGAACATCTTTGACCGTTTGTGTTACCGTTATTGATATAACCTATATGTTTAGGTCAAGACTAGCCTTGTCCTTGCACATGGTTACTTGTTAAAGTACTTTATTAACTCTTGTACTCAAGGTGAGATCATAGTCCCACTTTTTCAATCACTTTTATTCTTTACATCGTGGGCTGAGAAACACATACATTTCATACTTATTTACTTTTCATGCTTTTACATTGTGAACAAATACGAATACAAAGATGCATACGAGTTTGAACAAAAGTCCTCAATCCAATTATCATTAGTTCCACTTGCAGGGTGTAAGTGTAAGCGTGTAATTATGTTGTGTGGCCATACGGGTTTAACAAACCCTCATTTAGACGGTTCGCTACCGTTAGTGAATGAAATATAATTTCAACAATGTATAGTGTAAGTTCTAACACTAAATTCAAAATTCAGAGGGAAGATTCGGTTAAGCCTTGATAATTGGGTGCTCGTGATACAAATACTATTTTGGAATGTGAATGATTCTGGTTGAGCAATTCTTAAAGAACCTTGTGGTTCAATACAATTTACTTACTAAACCTATGATTTCACCAACGTTTTTCGTTGACAGATTTCTATGTTTTTCTCAGGTCTTGCACGATATGTGATACATGCTTCCGCTCATTATTTGATACTTGCTTTGGATGTCGAGTATACATGCTTTTCATGGAGCGTCTTTTGACTTTACTTTAAACCGTGTCGCCTAGATTTCAATCGTACTTATAACGTTGTAACTTAACTTTTGGTTGAACAATTCTTGTAAACTTTGAAACAATCTTTATTTTGAAATGAAGGCGACATATTTTGGTCAAACGTTATCTTAAAGACTTATAATCAGGTAATGGGACCCACGTAGCCGACGCCGTCACTTGACGATTTGTCGGGGTCGCTACAGGTGGTATCAGAGCCTTGGTTGTAGGGATTTAGAGTTCATTTGTGTCCACCCCGAGTCATAGGGTACATAGGTGAATCTAGACTACAACCGGCATATAGACTGAAGTAGGAATTACTTGACTATTTGTGCATTTATACTCGAACTCTTCTATCATATCTAACTCGTATTCGATCTTGATCTTACGTTGATAAATTTTGTTGACGCGCCACCTTGACTTTATGAAGTAATGTTAAATGCACATGAGAATCAGGGTAATATAATTTCCGGGATTATATTACGGTGATTCATATGGACATTCCGACATTATGACATAAAGAATTTAAGGCGAGTCAAGGAAAATTTTCTCTACATCATCATTCCATATCATGATTAGTATTATTGAGAATACTAATCAAAGATATTCTTGTGTCTTGAAGGAACAATGTCTCCCCGTCGCGAGCCACGTAATGAAACTTCCGAACAAGCTTTTCAACGCATGATAGCCGCCGCCATAGGTGCGGCTATGGCTAGTACCTCCTCCGACATCAATAACAACCACAACCACAACAACCATGGAGCCGGAAATTCAAACGAGGGTTGCTCCTACAAAACTTTCATGGGGTGCAAACCTCACACCTTCGATGGGACCGGAGGACCGGTTGTGCTCACCCGATGGTTTGAGCAAACAGAAGCCGTTTTTAGCATAAGCGGTTGTCGGGACCAAGACAAAGTCAAATATTCCACCCACACTTTTGCCGGTATCGCCCTCACATGGTGGAATACATATGTGCTGTCGGTGGGTATCGATGAAGCCCACACACTCTCATGGGCCGACTTAAAGAAAAAGATGATCACCGAATACTTCCCGCGCGAAGAGACCCGTAAGCTCGAACACGAACTAAGAACTTTAAAAGCGGTCGGGAATGACCTTAAGGCCTATAATCAACGATTCTCCGAACTTGCTTTGATGTGCCCAAATCTTGTGAACCCCGAATCTTTAAGGGTTGAACTTTACATGGATGGTCTCCCCAAGAGCATCAAACAAGGAGTAATGTCATCCAAACCCGCTAACCACCAAGAGGCTTTGAATATGGCCCGCCAATTGATTGAAACAGTGGACGAGATTGAAGTGCCGGCACGTAAAGCCGAGGATAAGTCGGGTGACAACAAAAGAAAATGGGAAGCCCCCCAATCAAGCAATTACAACAACCCCGCCAAGAAGCCCTTCATCTCCAACGGCAAGAAAGGTTATACCGGACACCTACCGTATTGTAACGAGTGCTACAAACATCATTTAGGTGAATGTGGCAAACCATTTTGCTTGAAGTGTCAAAGAAGTGGCCATGTAGCCCACGATTGTAGGAATACCGCTCCCGTCGCCCAAAAGGAGCACAATGCACCCAAGACGGGTGTTTGTTTTGAATGTGGCCAACCGGGTCATTTTAGGAGTGCGTGCCCAAACAAGAAAATCAACCCCAACGCACGCCGTTGAACTTTCAACATCGACACCTAGGATGCCCGAGATGACGATGGACTAGTCACGGGTACGTTTCTTCACAACAAACAGTATATTTCATACTTATTCGATTCGATTACCGCTAGATGTTTATTAACCAAGTCTTTGACTCGTGCTCTTTACATTCCATTTTTTTCCCCTAGATATTACTTAGACGATTTAAGTGACCAACGGAAAATATTGTGTGCCTATAAATTTTATTGGAGGATATACGTTAAGACTTTTGACTTGACACCTATAGAACTAGGGAGCTCGGAACCTATTCGTTAAAAAAAAAAAAAAAAAAAAAAAAAAAATTGTTTCCCCATCATCTTGTATAGATTATCGTGAACTGAGTAATTTTCGGTTGGAAACCGATACCCTCTCCCTCGCATCCATGACCTCATGATTTCTTGCATGAATCCCGTGTGTATTCCAAAACGACCTCCGTTCCGGTTATCATCAATTGGGGGTTAAGGGAGACGATGTCTCCTGAGTCTTTTCCGAACTCGCAACGTTAGTTGTAAATCCCTCTTAGTACCATTCGATTTATCCAAGGCTCGTCCGTATTCATGAACCTCCTAAACCATGTATGCAACTTATCTAGACAAATCTGTTATCACATTTATAGATGACATCTTAACTTATTCAAGTAAAGAAGGCAAACGAACAACATCATCATCTTACGCTCGAACTTTGAGAAAAGAGCAACTCTATACCAAATTCTCCGAGTGAGAATTTCTGTTAAACGAAGTCAAATTTTCTAGACCATGATGTTAATGGTCAAGGCATTACAATCAATCTCGAAATCAAGCCACACGTGATCATGAAACTCTCTCAACTCAGACTTGTATTCGTAAAATCTTAGAACTCGCCTGTTATCACCGAAGATTCATTTCTGACTTTTCTCGTGTTACCCGACTTTTAAACTCGTTAACTCACTAAGGGAAAACTTTAAACCTCTCCGTGTTCGAACCTTGAGCGTGATTCTTCACACCAACATTTCTAGTTAAAATCGTATAGCAACAGATGGAACTCAAACATGGAAATATTTCTACATGAACGCCGAAAGGCATACTCTCTCGACTCAAAAATTAACGTAACTAAAATTCGTTAGTTTGCACGAAGAAGTCGAATACTAAATTGTGGATCCGATCAATTTTCTCGTCATCACGTACCACACTACACACCTCTGATATTTCACCGTTACCGTCTGATATTACTGGAATTTAAGATAGCACACAATCCAACGATACTTCACTCTTCTTTGACTTAACGCCCTTGCGTTGCTGATAATCGTCCAACCATTATTCAACCCCGAACTATACAATTACGTGTACTATCTCGTTTCTCTTTCAGGCTTCATTTTTTTTTACAACTAGAGGCACGTTATGGCAACCTCGAGATGTAAGCTCATCCTATTCAAAGTCCTCATTTCACTCCTATCCTCATCGCTCGCATTTCCGTTAAGGAAACTCCTTGTAACATTTCTCCATGGATAGAGAAACTCCCCATATTACATTAGTATTCGCCACGAGGGTGAATAGTCCTAACGAACATTTTTCGAACCCTAACTGACTTGTTCAAACATATCTTAAGAAATTCTATTCCAACACGGTGTATCTTCGTCATTTATCCTGTATTGAAATACTCGTTTCACCTCTAGCGTTGCAAGAGACCTTGGGAACCCGCTTAGACATATGTACCGCGTATCTTCCACAACCGACGAACCGAGCAAACGTACGATTCAATCTTGGAAAGACATGTTACAGACTGGTATTGTCACCTTTAGTAGTTCCCCTTACTGCGACAGCTATCACTCGTATATTAACGCAGCACTTCCGAAACCCTATATGACCGCAAATGTCATACCCCTGTTCATTTAACCAAAGCATGCGGCAAGCAAATCGCCAAATCTGAACTCCATCAAGAAACAACAATTGAGATAATCCAAGTCCGAGAAGGGCTCGAGACGACCCGTAGTCGCCCAAAAGAGTCATACCAAACTTAGATGAAAACCTCACAAATCCCAGTGTGTAACCGCGTAATATTGAGAAACCGCACCTTGGAAAGGTGTAATCCAATTTGAGAAATCGAGAAAGGCTATATCCGCAATATCGAACCTTTTGAAACCTTGGGGCGTATTGGAACCGCTTCCTATCGTTTAGAACTTCCGACTCAATTAAGTTTCCGTTTACCTTACATTACGAGTAACAAACTTAGAAACGTGTCCTGCGGAACAGGAGCGTGCAATCCTGCTAGATACATTAACTATCGATGACAACTTCTCTTCATAGGGAAAAACCAGTTGAAACCGGGGATCGTAAAACCAAACCCAAATACAACGTAAAACCCTGACTATCCAACTCATGAGAACACTCAAGGACGTACTTTCACTTATTCATTGCATGGACAACGTAAAGTCTCGAGTAAGAGATATCGACTACTACTTCCAACTAAATTTCGGGACGAAATTTCTTTTGAGTTGTGGATAATGTAACATCCCGCGTTTTTCCGTTAAATTTATTTTAACACCGTCCTTTTTTTTTTTTAAATAATATCTTTCGTATTTAAATTCGTCGACTCCGTTGACGAACGTTCATAATATTCTCGTTATTTAATTATAACATCTCTCGTTAACTTGCGTTTTAAAAATATTCGATCGGTTAAATCCCGCACCCGCTTCTAAACTCGAGGGACTAAAATTGACACGGGGCAAACTAGTTGACTAGGTCAACTAGTCCACCCCAATCACCACCATTCAACCATCTCCCTCTCTCTCTCTTTCTCTCTAGCAAGAACACACACACAAACCCCAACTTCATAAAATCAACATCTAAATTCGATCTAGGAGACTTACAACAAAACAAATTACATATTTGGAATCCTTGCATCTTCCTCTTCGATTTCATACCAACCTCATCTCGTTTGGGTAACTTTCTAAAATCACTAATTTTATGTGTTCTTGAGATTTTTGAGTTATAAAGTTGTTAATTAGTGTCTATGGCTCATTGTGATGTCGTGTATGTAATTTGTATGCTCGATTCGTTATTTTTGGTGTAACTAGTTCAATATGAAATTACTTGCTAAATCCTTGATTTTGGATGAACAAATGTTGTTAGATTGTTAAAGTGCATGTTTTAAAAGTGTTACTAGTATCATTAGCTTCATTTTGATGTATAGGTTGATTAAGGAAACTCCAAAAACATGATTATTGATTTTGAGATGTTTGACTAGGGTTTGATAGTTCTTGACATGAATTTTTGGATGCTTGAATGCCATGGAATGTTAATTATTAGTGTTTAGTTGTAATGTATGTTTCATTACCTTCAAAACGGCATATTATATGTGTGAATTGGTTTCCCGAAACTCAAATTGCATTTGAAGAACTTGAAACCTTAAAAATGAACGTTTAATGATCACTTGATGAGTTTTCGGATATTATAAATGATGTTTTTGTTTGGTGAAACATGTTTAGTTGTGTTCCTTGTCAAAAGAGCTTTCCAACGGTATAAGATACGTCTTCTAGTTGTTTACGGTTTGAGTTTTGCGTTTGTTTGAAAATTGACCAAGTCTTGAACAAGTGAAACAGGCCTGGGACCAGGCCACGGCCATTGTCGCGGCGCGACAGGCCTGGCCGCAGCGCGGCATAAGCCGTGCCCAGCTTCTGTCTCCAATGTCCGTTTCACGTGAAATGTTTGCCATGTTTTAGACTTCCAATTCGCATGCAACTTGTTCTAACATGCTTATATATGAATAACTAGCATAGAAAATTTGTCCGAGACCCGACCCGAACATGTTGACTTTTTCGTTGACTTTGACCAAGTTTGACTTTTTGTCAAACTTAACCAATTAATTATGCAATCTTTCTAACATGATTCTATACTTGTATCTTGCATGAAACTTGACAATTTGACTCACATGCTTCATAATCGAGTCGTAACGAGCCATAGGACTAATTGAACATCTTTGACCGTTTGTGTTACCGTTATTGATATAACCTATATGTTTAGGTCAAGACTAGCCTTGTCCTTGCACACGGTTACTTGTTGAAGTACTTTATTAACTCTTGTACTCAAGGTGAGATCATAGTCCCACTTTTTCAATCACTTTTATTCTTTACATCGTGGGCTGAGAAACACATACATTTCATACTTATTTACTTTTCATGCTTTTACATTGTGAACAAATACGAATACAAAGATGCATACGAGTTTGAACAAAAGTCCTCAATCCAATTATCATTAGTTCCACTTGCAGGGTGTAAGTGTAAGCGTGTAATTATGTTGTGTGGCCATACGGGTTTAACAAACCCTCATTTAGACGGTTCGCTACCGTTAGTGAATGAAATATAATTTCAACAATGTATAGTGTAAGTTCTAACACTAAATTCAAAATTCAGAGGGAAGATTCGGTTAAGCCTTGATAATTGGGTGCTCGTGATACAAATACT
Organism: Rutidosis leptorrhynchoides; assembly: GCF_046630445.1. NCBI lineage: Eukaryota > Viridiplantae > Streptophyta > Magnoliopsida > Asterales > Asteraceae > Rutidosis > Rutidosis leptorrhynchoides. The sequence goes on from NC_092333.1 coordinate 465,673,575, forward strand.
ATTTTGGAATGTGAATGATTCTGGTTGAGCAATTCTTAAAGAACCTTGTGGTTCAATACAATTTACTTACTAAACCTATGATTTCACCAACGTTTTTCGTTGACAGATTTCTATGTTTTTCTCAGGTCTTGCACGATATGTGATACATGCTTCCGCTCATTATTTGATACTTGCTTTGGATGTCGAGTATACATGCTTTTCATGGAGCGTCTTTTGACTTTACTTTAAACCGTGTCGCCTAGATTTCAATCGTACTTATAACGTTGTAACTTAACTTTTGGTTGAACAATTCTTGTAAACTTTGAAACAATCTTTATTTTGAAATGAAGGCGACATATTTTGGTCAAACGTTATCTTAAAGACTTATAATCAGGTAATGGGACCCACGTAGCCGACGCCGTCACTTGACGATTTGTCGGGGTCGCTACACGTGGTAATATCAAATCCTTGGGTTCGTAACCCTCTAAGTTCTGTCTTGAGCTTATTGACCTCAGTTCTGGGACGGTACTTCTCGTTCATCAAGTGCTTGAATGCTGACCACGGTAGTGCGTACGCATCATCTTGTCCCACTTGCTCTAGATAGGTATTCCACCATGTTAACGCAGAACCTGTGAAGGTATGCGTAGCGTACTTCACTTTGTCCTCTTTAGTACACTTACTTATGGCAAACACCGATTCGACCTTCTCGGTCCACCGTTTCAATCCGATCGGTCCTTCGGTTCCATCAAATTCCAAAGGTTTGCAGGCAGTGAATTCTTTGTAGGTGCATCCTACACGGTTTCCTGTACTGCTAGATCCAAGGTTATTATTGGTATGTAGCGCAGCCTGTACTGCGGCTATGTTTGAAGCTAGAAAAGTACGGAATTCCTCTTCATTCATATTCACGGTGTGTCGAGTAGTCGGTGCCATTTCCTTCAAAATAGTTAAATGGAACAAGTTAATCATACAGAATATTAAGAGTAGTTAATAGTATTTCGTAGCATAATATGAACTCATTTATAAAAGCTTTTTCTTCATATTAGCGTTTTATAAGTTTAAATTCGGGTAGTACCTACCCGTTAAGTTCATACTTAGTAGCTAATATACAATTCAATTACTACAATTCTATATGAAAAACTGATTATAATAATATTTCGCGTTCAAACTTTTATACAATATTTTACAAACTTACAATACCGCTTATTTTACATAAAGCATGAAATATAGCACACAATAACTTTGATACAAGATAGTTGTGAAGATAATTCTAGCTAGTACACAAGTCGTTCAGCAAAGGCAATAAAGATACGTAATTCATACGTCCAGAAACAAGTCATGCATTCTGGTTTTACTAGGACTACTTCCCATCCTTGGTCTTGCGGAACATAACCGTTATGGCCGTTGATAAGACAGCGTGTTGTAACGTCGTCAAAGGGACGAGGGTTACGTAATGTCCAACAGTCCTGTAACAATCTAAAAACCTCATTTCTTACCCCAATTACCGACTCCGTCACTTGTGGAAATATTTTGTTTAATAGTTGTAGCCCGATGTTCTTGTTCTCACTTTGGTGAGAAGCGAACATTACTAATCCGTAAGCATAACATGCTTCTTTATGTTGCATGTTAGCCGCTTTTTCTAAATCACGAAGTCCAATATTCGGATATATTGAGTCAAAATAATTTCTTAACCCGTTGCGTAAAATAGCATTTGGGTTCCCCGCAATATATGCGTCAAAGTAAACACATCGTAACTTATGGGTTTCCCAATGTGATATCCCCCATCTTTCAAACGAAAGTCTCTTATAAACCAAGACATTCTTGGAACGTTCTTCGAATGTCTTACAAACTGATCTCGCCTTAAATAGTTGTGCCGAGGAATTCTGACCGACTCTAGACAAGATTTCATCAATCATGTCTCCGGGTAGGTCTCTTAAAATATTGGGTTGTCTATCCATTTTGTGTTTTTAAACTGTAAAATAGACAAGAGTTAGATTCATAGAAAAATACTTATTAATACAAGCAATTTTTACATATATCATAAAGCATAAGCACACTATATTACATATATTACACCACACGAATACAACTATCTTATTCCGACTCGCTCGTTTCTTCTTCTTCGGTTTTGGTTCGTTTTGCCAAGTTTCTAGGGATATATGATGTTCCCCTAATACGAGCCGTCGTTATCCACATTGGTTTAGAAAAACCGGGTGGTTTAGAGGTTCCCGGGTCATTGTTACAACTTAAGGACTTCGGGGGTTGACGATACATATAAAGTTCATCGGGGTTGGAATTAGATTTCTCTATTTTTATGCCCTTTCCCTTATTATTTTCTTTTGCCTTTTTAAATTCAGTTGGGGTAATTTCTATAACATCATCGGAATTCTCGTCGGAATCCGATTCATCGGAGAATTGGTAATCCTCCCAATATTTTGCTTCCTTGGCGGAAACACCATTGACCATAATTAACCTAGGTCGATTGGTTGAGGATTTTCTTTTACTTAACCGTTTTATTATTTCCCCCACCGGTTCAATTTCTTCATCCGGTTCCGATTCTTCTTCCGGTTCCGATTCCTCTTCCGGTTCTGACTCTTCTTCCGGTTCCTCTTCGGGAACTTGTGAATCAGTCCACCAATCATTCCAATTTACATTTGACTCTTCATTATTATTAGGTGAGTCAATGGGACTTGTTCTAGAGGTAGACATCTATCACATAATATCAAACGCGTTAAGAGATTAATATATCACATAATATTCACATGTTAAAAATATATAGTTTCCAACAAAATTTGTTAAGCAATCATTTTTCAAGTAAACACGGTCGAAGTCCAGACTCACTAATGCATCCTAACAAACTCGATAAGACACACTAATGCAAAATTCTGGTTCTCTAAGACCAACGCTCGGATACCAACTGAAATGTCCCGTTCTTATTGATTAAAAACGTTCCATATTAATTGATTTCGTTGCGAGGTTTTGACCTCTATATGAGACGTTTTTCAAAGACTGCATTCATTTTAAAACAAACCATAACCTTTATTTCATCAATAAAGGTTTAAAAAGCTTTACGTAGATTATCAAATAATGATAATCTAAAATATCCTGTTTACACACGACCATTACATAATGGTTTACAATACAAATATGTTACAACAAAATAAGTTTCTTGAATGCAGTTTTACACAATATCATACAAGCATGGACTCCAAATCTCGTCCTTATTTAAGTATGCGACAGCGGAAACTCTTAATAATCACCTGAGAATAAACATGCTTAAAACGTCAACAAAAATGTTGGTGAGTTATAGGTTTAACCTATATATATCAAATCATAATAATAGACCACAAGATTTCATATTTCAATACACATCCCATACATAGAGATAAAAATCATTCATATGGTGAACACCTGGTAACCGACATTAACAAAATGCATATATAAGAATATCCCCATCATTCCGGGACACCCTTCGGATATGATATAAATTTCGAAGTACTAAAGCATCCGGTACTTTGGATGGGGCTTGTTGGGCCCGATAGATCTATCTTTAGGATTCGCGTCAATTAGGGTGTCTGTTCCCTAATTCTTAGATTACCAGACTTAATAAAAAGGGGCATATTCGATTTCGATAATTCAACCATAGAATGTAGTTTCACGTACTTGTGTCTATTTTGTAAATCATTTATAAAACCTGCATGTATTCTCATCCCAAAAATATTAGATTTTAAAAGTGGGACTATAACTCACTTTCACTGATTTTTACTTCGTCGGGAAGTAAGACTTGGCCACTGGTTGATTCACGAACCTATAACAATATATACATATATATCAAAGTATGTTTAAAATATATTTACAACACTTTTAATATATTTTGATGTTTTAAGTTTATTAAGTCAGCTGTCCTCGTTAGTAACCTACAACTACATGTCCACAGTTAGATGTACAGAAATAAATTGATAAATATTATCTTGAATCAATCCACGATCCAGTGTATACGTATCTCAGTATTGATCACAACTCAAACTATATATATTTTGGAATCAACCTCAACCCTGTATAGCTAACTCCAACATTCACATATAGAGTGTCTATGGTTGTTCCGAAATATATATAGATGTGTCGACATGATAGGTCGAAACATTGTATACGTGTCTATGGTATCTCAAGATTACATAATATACAATACAAGTTGATTAAGTTGTGGTTGGAATAGTTTTGTTACCAATTTTCACGTAGCTAAAATGAGAAAAATTATCCAATCTTGTTTTACCCATAACTTCTTCATTTTAAATCCGTTTTGAGTGAATCAAATTGCTATGGTTTCATATTGAACTCTATTTTATGAATCTAAGCAGAAAAAGTATAGGTTTATAGTCGGAAAAATAAGTTACAAGTCGTTTTTGTAAAGGTAGTCATTTCAGTCGAAAGAACGACGTCTAGATGACCATTTTAGAAAACATACTTCCATTTTGAGTTTAACCATAATTTTTGGATATAGTTTCATGTTCATAATAAAAATCATTTTCTCAGAATAACAACTTTTAAATCAAATTTTATCATAGTTTTTAATTAACTAACCCAAAACAGCCCGCGGTGTTACTACGACAGCGTAAATCCGATTTTACGGTGTTTTTCGTGTTTCCAGGTTTTAAATCATTAAGTTAGCATATCATATAGATATATAACATGTGTTTAGTTGATTTTAAAAGTCAAGTTAGAAGGATTAACTTTTGTTTGCGAACAAGTTTAGAATTAACTAAACTATGTTCTAGTGATTACAAGTTTAAACCTTCGAATAAGATAGCTTTATATGTATGAATCGATTGATGTTATGAACATCATTACTACCTTAAGTTCCTTGGATAAACCTACTGGAAAAGAGAAAAATAGATCTAGCTTCAATGGATCCTTGGATGGCTCGAAGTTCTTGAAGCAGAATCATGACACGAAAACAAGTTCAAGTAAGATCATCACTTGAAATAAGATTGTTATAGTTATAGAAATTGAACCAAAGTTTGAATATGATTATTACCTTGTATTAGAATGATAACCTACTGTAAGAAACAAAGATTTCTTGAGGTTGGATGATCACCTTACAAGATTGGAAGTGAGCTAGCAAACTTGAAAGTATTCTTGATTTTATGAAACTAGAACTTTTGGAATTTATGAAGAACACTTAGAACTTGAAGATAGAACTTGAGAGAGATCAATTAGATGAAGAAAATTGAAGAATGAAAGTGTTTGTAGGTGTTTTTGGTCGTTGGTGTATGGATTAGATATAAAGGATATGTAATTTTGTTTTCATGTAAATAAGTCATGAATGATTACTCATATTTTTGTAATTTTATGAGATATTTCATGCTAGTTGCCAAATGATGGTTCCCACATGTGTTAGGTGACTCACATGGGCTGCTAAGAGCTGATCATTGGAGTGTATATACCAATAGTACATACATCTAAAAGCTGTGTATTGTACGAGTACGAATACGGGTGCATACGAGTAGAATTGTTGATGAAACTGAATGAGGATGTAATTGAAAGCATTTTTGTTAAGTAGAAGTATTTTGATAAGTGTATTAAAGTCTTTCAAAAGTGTATAAATACATATTAAAACACTACATGTATATACATTTTAACTGAGTCGTTAAGTCATCGTTAGTCGTTACATATAAGTGTTGTTTTGAAACCTTTAGGTTAACGATCTTGTTAAATGTTGTTAACCCAATGTTTATAATATCAAATGAGATTTTAAATTATTATATTATCATGATATTATCATGTATGAATATCTCTTAATATGATATATATACATTAAATGTCTTTACAACGATAATCGTTACATATATGTCTCGTTTAAAAATCATTAAGTTAGTAGTCTTGTTTTTACATATGTAGTTCATTGTTAATATACTTAATGATATATTTACTTATCATAGTATCATGTTAACTATATATATATATATATCCATATATATGTCATCATATAGTTTTTACAAGTTTTAACGTTCGTGAATCACCGGTCAACTTGGATGGTCAATTGTCTATATGAAACATATTTCAATTAATCAAGTCTTAACAAGTTTGATTGCTTAACAAGTTGGAAACATTTAATCATGTAAATATCAATCTCAATTAATATATATAAACATGGAAAAGTTCGGGTCACTACAATTAATGCACTAAAAGAAAACCAGACATGGAGTTTAGTTCCAAAGCCAAAAGATGTGAAACCAATATCTTGTAAATGGGTTTACAAGGTGAAGACTCGATCAGATGGCTCCATTGAAAGGTATAAAGCTCGACTTGTTGCTAGAGGTTTTTCTCAACAATATGGGCTAGATTATGAAGAAACGTTTAGTCAAGTGGCGAAGATCACAACAATTCGAGCTCTACTAGCTTTAGCCGCTAGCAAATCTTGGAAGATGTGGCAGATGGATGTCAAGAACGCTTTCTTACATGGAGAACTTGACAAAGACATTTATATGGAGCAACCAAGAGGCTTTGAGAACAAGTTCCATCCTGAGCATGTCTGCAAATTAAAGAAGGCACTATATGGCTTGAAGCAGGCTCCAAGAGCTTGGTATGGGAAAATTGGCGAGTTCTTAGTACAAAGTGGTTTCACAGTTGCTCCTTCAGATTCTAGTTTATTTGTGAAACAAGATCAAGGAAAACTAGCGATAGTGCTAGTATATGTGGATGACTTAATCATCACGGGAGATCACTGTGAGGAGATCCAAAGGACAAGAGAGAATCTGTCTATCAGATTTCATATGAAGGAGCTTGGAGAACTCAAACATTTTCTTGGACTCAAAATAGAGCAGAAAGAGAGAAGGATTATTTCTGGGACAACAGAAATATGCGCGAGATCTTTTACAAAAGTACGGAATGCTTAATTGCAAACCTATCTCAACTCCGATGGATCCGAATACAAAACTACGAGCAGATGAAGGAAAAAGTCTTCAAGATGTTAGCATGTATCGAAAGATGGTGAGAAGTCTTATTTATCTCACACTAAGCCGGCCAGACATATCTTATGCAGTTGGAGTGGTTAGTCGATACATGAGCAATCCGAAGAAGCCTCACCTTGATGTTGTACGACGCATCTTAAGGTGTGTTAAAGGCACTATTAACTTTGGTATTTTGTACAAGAAAACAAAAGAATGTCACGTGACTGGATATTGTGACGCCGATTACGCTGGAGACTATGATACACGACGGTCAACAACTGGATAAATGTTTAGTCTTGGATCGGGAGTAATATCATGGTGCAGCAAGAGACAACCAACAGTATCCTTGTCAAGCACAGAAGCAGAATATCGATCGGCATCATCAGCAACACAAGAAATTACATGGTTGAAGCAACTAATGGAAGATCTTCATCAATCAACAGATTATCAAGTAAAACTTTTCTGCGATAATCTATCAGCTATTCGATTAGCAGAGAATCCAGTCTTTCATGCAAGAACAAAACATATAGAAGTGCACTATCACTATGTTCGCGAGAAGGTCCTTGAAGGGGAGATCAAGATGGTGCCAACAAAGACAGATGAACAGGTTGCAGATATATTCACCAAGAGCCTAAGTAAACCGAAGTTTACAAAATTCAGAGAAGCACTTGGAATGGTCTGCAAGACATCGTTGGAAGAAAATTTGCATTGAGGGGGAGTGTTAAAATACAATGCAAATTTAGAATAATATGAAATTAATAAATGTGTATGGGTAAAATATCTAGATATTAATATGTATATGAAAAATATCTAGATATTAAAATGTAAAAGGAAAATCTAGATAGTTGTATATGGTAGAAAAATCTAGATATTTTCATGTGTAGGAAATATCTAGATATTTATATATCCATGGAAATATCTAGTGTGTAGAAGGTTCCATGGAGTAGTATAAATATGGGTGAATGTTTTCATTTGGTATTGTGAAGTGTGAAGTAAGGTGCCAAGTAAGAAGAGTGTGAGTTAGAGAGAACTTATAAGTAGAGAAAAGAAAACTTATAAGTAATATTGTAACTGTTTCTTTGTATTAATAAAAGTGTTCTTTGTTAAGTTTCCCGGTTAAGCCTCAGTTTGTGTTTAAGTTCTTAGTGCACTTGTGTTGTATCTACTATATGGTCGGCTTTGCCGCCTAAGTGATATATGGTCGGTTATACCGCCTGAACGATATATGGTCGACACTGTCGCTAAGTATTATTGTGCACTAAGAATTCATAAAATTAAAGGCTAACCAACGTCAAAGTGTTGGTGTAGTGAGTGAGTATAACCTAGGTCCTCTATAGTGGGTGTGTTGGGCTCGTCGAAGCTTCCAACATCCTCCTAATATATTTATCCTAATTATCCTCCTAATACCTAAGAGATTGACACATGGGACAAGGGTATAGGAGAATAAAGTAGGAGGTTAAGTCATTTTTCATTCTTTTATACTTGGTTCTTTTGGTTATTACTGGCCTAACAGTTATATTGAACTGACAGGTATCTACTAAGAAGAAGTGCTCTGGAATTGTTTATGGTTGACCCATCAAATTTCTTCTTTGACTTTGGGGTATTTGTGTCTCACTATCATCTTTATATATATGCTACTTAAAACTACCATTTCGGTGAACTTCTGCTCATTAGCTGATTGTTTATTCTTGCTCCAGACTATCCAGGGGAGGAGGAGTGCATATCGTGCCATTGTTCAAGCACATCCATCCCATTTGAACAATATATACTCGGCGACTCAGGTTTATAAACCCTAAACTAGTCAGAATTGTAATAATACAACTGAATATATGCTTACAAATTTCATGGATTATAAGTTGTAGGATGGATCATAACTTAATGTATAGTATTCTTTTAAACTAATTGATGTAACATGCATAAATATTTAACACAGAGAAATTGACTCTTCTAATGTTTAATTCACTAGTTACTTGTAAAGTTATAGTGAGTTTTTTTTTTAAGAAAGTGTGAGTTTTTTTTGTCAAATTCCTCACACTTATAAATATGTATAAGCTTATTACATTTATAAATGTTGAATGTTATTCAAATTTCACACTTAAAATTGTAGGAAAAGTTTGTTCACACTTATTAGTGTATACAAACACAAATTTAATCACATTTAAAGATGTGAGTAAATTTTGTTACACCTCATTTCTTCACACAAGAGGAAGCGTGAACAAATCTAATGCGACAAAATTAACTTAACACTCTTAAGTGTGATTATATTTATAATTATACACACAAATTAGTGTGAACTTTTTTCCCCACACTTTTATATGTGAAACTATAATGATATTCTACACTTATAAATGTAATACATTTACACACATTTACAAGTGTGAGAAATTCAACAAAAAAGTACACACTTTTTAAAAGTGTGTAAATTTATGCGTGATTAATTAACAAATTTGTTGTAGTGCGACACAGTTAGGGATGTAATTTTTTTTTTATTATTATTATTATATTTTTTTTATCATAGGTGTTTAAGTCAAACGATATAGTTATGGATGTATTTTAATATAATAGGTAAATTAAACATTAAAATTTAAAAAGTAAAAAATAAGACTGCATATATAAAAATATGGATGTGTAAGTGGGTGTGTGGGTCACTACAACAAATTTATCAATTGTTCACGCATATTTTTACACACTTGTAAGAAAGTGTGAGTTTTTTGTCAAATTCCTCACACTTATAGATATGTATAAGTTTGTTACATTTATAAATGTTGAATGTTATTCAAATTTTACACTTAAAATTGTAGAAAAAGTTTCTTCACACTTATTAGTGCATACAAACACAAATTTAATCACATTTAGAAATGTGAGTAAAATTTGTTACACCTCATTTCTTCACACATGAGGGAGCGTGAACAAATCTAGTGCGACAAAATTAACTTAACACTCTTAAGTGTAGTTATATTTATAATTATACACACAAATTAGTGTGAACTTTTTTCTCCACACTTTTATGTGTGAAACTATAATGATATTCTACACTTATAAATGTAATACATTTACAAACCTTTACAAGTGTGAGGAATTTAACAAAAAAGTACACACTTTATAAAAGTGTGTAAATTTATGCGTGGTTAATTAGCAAATTTGTTGTAGTGGGTCTTGAATACAAAATTAAGAGATTTGTACTCTACCAATTTAACTAAGAAACTAACCAACAATATATTATACTCTGTAACCGCTTATATTATATTACAAACTTAACATAGGAAAAGTCAAAACAAAAGATATATTGAATGCATGGTTCGAACGTAATACTACAAGCTTAGAGGGGTCGTACTTTAACAACTGATCTAGCAAGAGATATGTGATATTGCTATCAATTTCGGCATTTAACTTCAAGTTGACTTGTGGACTTTGCCACCGTCGCACATAACATAGCTCCGCCACTGAACTCCATGATCTAAATAGATGTCCAAGGTCTTTCTCCATCATATGCTTCAGTTAGCAACATATTATTAGTTGTGGTTTGTTGCCTTAGTTACTGCTCGTTTTTGTGTTTATTGACTTCGAACCATCGTCCCTTGTCTCGGTTATAATTGTTTAGGTTCCTTCATCTTCGATGAAGGTTCCTTTTGTTAATAGCACTAAATGTTATTGTTATCGTTATTTTTAGGCAAAGACAAGGGAAAAAAAAAAGTAAATCACGTGCTCGCCTTTGTAAAATTTTGGGCCGATTGCACATAATTTGTTTGGCTAAATTAAAATTAATACGGAGTATTATATTATATTTGGACTTAAAAAATAAGGTAATATATTGTATGGGCTATAAATAAATAGTGGCCCCTAATCTTGATGATGTTCTAGGACATTAAACATGTGGCCCATTATTTTTTTATATTCTTAACATCTATTAGTATCTTATGCCATTTGAGGATCTATCATAAACTTTAAACTATAATTCATCATGCAATGTAGACGAACTTATATATGTTATATATCCTAGTTGTTTAATTGTTTTTAATTCAAATTGTACTGCAATTTCAGAACTAATCTTCTATAGAAGTAAGTTTAACATTACCACACATTAATATTAGACAATGTGTGACATTTAATATTCATTCATAAACTATAGTGATCGATTAAATTAGTATAGTCTTATTTGGGTTCAATCATAAATCATATAGCATAAATAATGCATTTTTATAATTTTCTTGTTGAAGTTACAAAAAAGACATGTTCTTATTATTAACACATTATCACACATTATCAATGGACTATAACACATACATCATTGTCGAAATTAAACAACTGATAATACAAACATCAAAATAAAATGTCAAGAATTAAAAGAAAGAAAAAGACAACAAATAAATGTAACATACCCATAAGTCAATAACAAAACAAATCAATTTTCATTCTTCAATATATGTATCGATGCAGTTTGTCATTGAATATTATCGGCATCTATACACGTCATGTGGTATATAGAATTGTGTATCAACCATTTTGTATAATTTGTTACCATGAAATGCTTAATTGAAGATTGTTTGAAAACAATGTTTCACAAATAACATAAAATATGGTTTATATATAGTGGATTATATGGAGTAAATGCATGTTTTCATTATATTTGAGTTAAGAAAATAAAGAGTTGTTTAATTTATTACGTAAGCTTTTCATATTCTATTTCATTGGTCACTAAGTTTGGCATTTAAATTATTAATTAATGATATTAAAAGCTAAAAAAATAGAAGAGCATTATTTTGTTAGTCATGTTATAAGTTAATGTAAGTTTAGAAAATAAAAGGGTATTATTTTGCTAGTCATGTAATAAGTTAAATAGTTAATGCAAGTTTCTCATTCAAACATTTATCCATAATTATAATGTATCAAAAGTTGAAATATTTAATATGGAGATTTTTTTTTGGAAATGAAAGGAGATGAATAGATTCAGAATGAAACTATCAATATTATATATTTCGTATTATTTATTTGTCGGAGAATTTGGAACTATACTACTCTCCTTGTATTCCATCCTGAAACATCATTATTAATTTAGATTTTACTTTATGTTATTTACTAAGCCATATTTATTAATCACATTTATTTTTCTTGAACTCAATTTTATATAAGTAGCTAATACAATTTTAATTATTAAATGACATGGAGAAATACTCATATTTAATAAGCTGGGAGTCTTTAAAAATATATAGATAGATAGATATATAAGTGGATAAATGGGTTAATATTAAGTGGTGGTAAATGGGTAAATTAGTTGAGTTAATGTGCATAATTATGACTCAAGGAGTCACTTTTTATATAGTTATTATAGACATGGTTGCAAAAATCGGAAAAATAGGCCGAGAACTCCCCGATAACTCGTTTTTAGGAGACTGCCGAGTTCTCCTTTCAAAAAATAGGTCAGCTTCCGATTTTATCTGTCAACGACCGATAAATTGAGTTTCTTGGCCAAATCTCGGTCAAATCTTGGTCAAATCTCGGTCAACGTCCGATAAATTAAATATCTCGGTCAAATCTCGGTCAACATTTGTTTATAGCTACATATTATATTATGTATCATAAAAATTATCTCAAAATTCTAATATTTATACATATATATTGGAAAATATATATTTATATTAGAGAGTCAACGTTAGTCAACAACCGAGTTCTCCCCGAGTTCTCCGAGAACTCCCAAAAATTATCCTGCCGAAAACTCCCCGAGTTTCGAGTTCTTCAACCTTGGTTATAGATATTGTATGGGCTATATTTTAAATAAATAGTGGCCCCTAATCTTGATGATGTTCTAGGACATTGAACATGTGGCCCATTACGAAACACGGCCCGGACCTCACATTGGATTCATATCACTGTCACCCAACCTCTTTTCCTCGATTATTCTTTCACCCGTAACCCTAAAAGTGTTGACGCCGACACCAAAATCAACTTCAATCCGGCTCGCTACTCCACCGCTTCCGACCACTTGGTAAGTTATATATAACACCTCTATCGATTAACTCAACTTATCTGTTTGCCTGATTGGTTACGAGTTTAGAATAAATTACTAATAGTTGATATTTGAATTGATTTAATTATAAGTACATATATTTTTGTTATAAGTTAGGGTTTCATTTTGGAAGATAATTGTTTATCCAAGTAGAATTGGTTTCATTACTATTAGATAGCTATTATATAGCTTCACAACGTCTGCATTTCAATAGCATATCACTCCCACTCCTCAATAGTTTAGAATAAATTACTAATAGTTGATATTTGAATTGATTTAATTATAAGTACATTTATTTTTGTTATAAGTTAGGGTTTCATTTTGGAAGATAATTGTTTATCCAAGTAGAATTGGTTTTAATTTGACTGACTATTGAGGAGTGGGAGTGATATGCTATTAAAATGCAGACGTTGTGAAGCTATATAATAGCTATCTAATAGTAATGAAAGAAGCTAGTTGCTTTTGATTATACTAGTTCAAGGACCCGTGGTAACACGGGGTTTTAAAGGAAAAAATATTTGAATGATAACTTTTAGTTGAAGATGGTTATTTAAACATGACTCTATATGATTGTATAATAAATGAATGTCAAAATAAGGTCCTACCACTCGATGCACTACATTATTTACTAAACTACTTTAACATTAATGTATTCCTATCAGACTTGTCAACTTATATATCCATAATCTGCTCTGAATCCAACCTCAAAGTACAGTTGGTTGAGTGAACAAAAATCCAAAACGCAAACCTGATTCCTGAAATTTCCTGCAAAACATGTTATTTGCTTCGAGTAGTGACTTGATATGTAGATAACTAAAGAAAAACATGCTCCTGGAATTTGGCCCTAGAAATTGCTGCAAAATACACCAACTAAATTATCGAAGAAGACTCACTACCATGCTCCTGGAAATTACCAAACTATTGCTAACAAAACTACATAAGAAATTTTTATCAGTGAGTACTTACATTTTGAACATAGTAGGTATAGATACTACATCAACAATTTAGCACATATTAATCAGTCAAAAAAGTGATCAAAGACACAATATGTATGACTTTTTCCCTAACTCTCAACATGTTCAAATTCATTCAACTACCAGCTTATCAGTGGTATTTCTTGAAACCATATACCACAGAAATACATTAATAAAATTTCAAACTCAAAATATAAATCCAAAATCATATAAAAAGAGAATAAATAGAATTACTGTAAAAAAATTTGAGATATATAAATGAAGCAATCAACTTACGATATCATATTTGAAATGCACAGTCTTTAAAGCGAACGTCCAGATTCATGAACTGCAAAAGGTCTTGATCATTATCCCCTGAAAAATGTTCATGATTAGTCCTAATCTTTATCATTATAGTCTTCAAATATAAAACCAATTGCCCAACTAACATTCCCATCTATATGAAATAACCTTTGCTTATCCTAATTTATGGTACACTTGGTATTTCATTTACTGACAAAACATATAAATGGTTCATATTGCTCAAATGGGTCAAAAGTCTCCAACAATGTACTAATAGTTTTTGAATATTCCATTTCAATCTTTTCAACAAAATAACAATTTTTATTAACAAAATAAATGCTATATAAAACAATCAACTAAACAACAAATACTGAATTGAATCTCCTTAAACAAAAAAAACTTACTAATTGAAACTTCATTGAGTGGACCCGCCAAATGTGTGCCTGATAGTAAAGCAATTATATGGAAGCAAAATTAAAACTTCATCAAAATCCGGCAACTAAGTCCTTACCAACTAAGTTTATCAAAATGCTTCACATGATCTAACTCCTTATTCCTTATTTCATCTGCAAGTGTTGTTAAGAATAAACTAAATCAAACAGATTGCCAAAAAATGCAGCGTTTTCAACTTCAAAATACAAAACATAGTTAGAAATTGAAGTTTAAAATGCAAAAATACAAAACTAATGAGATTTTACCTTCAGAACTTGGGACACTTTGGAACACTGCTGTTGGGACCCACACGAGACTTACCAAACGCCTTCATCTTCCTTCTTTTTCTCGCTTATTCACTATCTCTCTGCTTCAGCTTTCACTATTAAGATCAAAGAATTAAAAAGATAATAGGATAAAAGATGTGTTCTCGATGCCCATTTACTAAAGTTTTGCTATATAGATCAACATTAACAAAATTGACTCTCACTTGGTAGTAAAAATCAGTCCTAGACACCATTTTATAAGCCAACATCAATTAACCAAGCCAATATCATTACAATTACATTCACACCTTACTCTCCTTTATAGCTATACCAATAAGCATCAATTAAGCAACAATCACGGGTTGTTTAAAACCATTTACCTGTTATTAAATATTTTCTTAGTGACCCGTTTGACAAAAAGACAACCCACTTGAACAATCATTAAAAAACCATTCAAGACCCATTTGGGTTAGCCAAACCAACATTACCCCAATCACCCTTGATATTAACTTGATTTAAGTCCATAAACCAGCAACTTTGCAGTCAATCTGACCCAAAAAAAATACCAATTTAAATATTAAATAACCCATTATCTAAGAGTCAAAATACAATTTTCAGCCCAAAAACCATTTCACCAGATGGAGTAGCCTTGACATCCTCCTAAAAAAAATCACATAAACACTATAATAGTCAGAAAGTTCAAAAGAAATACTATAATAAAAAAAGAAGAAAATATAGTTGCATATAACATAAGAAGCTCATTAAGCCAAGTATGAGATCTGTACATACAATTAATTACTCCATAAGATCCATAAAGCCCAAAGTATTTGAGGTGAGATAGAATAGAATTTAATAGCACCAACTAAAATTCAATTCGATTCAGATTATTAGCCTTCTTCCACTTTCAAATCCAAAGTTGATAAGAAAACAAAAAACCTTGAATCTTTTTCCTGTACATAAAGAAAAATATCAAAAAACTTAAATCAGAAATTTATGACAAACACCATATTTTGATTCACAAATAATGGAAACGATACATCAATTGAATAGATTCATTTCAATGCTTTGTGTGAAGATGATCTAAGTTACAACCTGTATGTGTCTCGTCTTATGTAGGAACAAAACATGCATCATAAAATACAAATAGAAATAGTAGATGAAAATTATGTTAAGAAAACTCCTAAGAACAACAAAATAAATGTTCAAAATCCACAGTGAACTGATTAGAAAAGAATAAATTACCTTGGGTGACGATTAGAAAAGAATAAATTCATAGTGTTTTTTATAACTTCATTGCAGCTTCAATTTAGGTGGATTTTACAACAGGGTCAAAATTAGGTTCACTGGGACATTACGTCAAACACTTGATTAAGATCAAATAACATTCTAAATAGTATACATAAAACAAATAACAAAACCTCCATTCAAGCTTGTTATCCATCTTCATATCTTCATGTGTCCTATATAAAAACCATCATCAAAAATCAAGATCAAATTCAACAGAAAAAGGTCAAGTGTAACTTGTATTATTTGGAACATCCTTACCATATATTGCCAAAAATCCTACAAAATAAAAATTCATCTTCATATCTTCAACAGAAAAGCCTCAAGTATACATCCATCAATCAAGAAATACAAAATAAAAACCCATGTGAAACAAATCAAATAATCAATATAAACAATCAATAATCGTAAAAATCGAACCTTTATATAAAGAGATCTAACGGTGGCGGTCGCGGTGGAGGTGGTCGCGGTGGCGGTGGTCTCGGTCGCGGTGGCGGTGGTCTCGGCGGTGGCGGCGTAGTGGCGGCAACGGTGGTGGTTGATGAAGGATGAAGTTGAAACTTAACAATTATACCTTGATTGGGTTTAACTTCATCTGCTCAAAATGAAAGATTATGATGAATGCTCGATTATGATGACTGATATTATAGAGGTGGATGAGAGATTTAAAATTCAAATTCAAAATCAAAATGGTTTCAAGGTTTGGAGAAAGAGGCGTGTGGTGGTGGTGGAGAGGTGTCTGCAATGTTGCTAGTCTCAAAAAAAAGTCTGTATTTTAATTAGTCACGCGTGCCTAAAAAAATCAATTTCAGTATTTAAATTTATATTAGTTAAATAATTCATAACATTTAAATTTAATTGTAAAATAATTCTGTTATGACATCATGCAGATGCCTTCTCCTTTTTTCTTTTATTTTTTGATTTTTTTTAAAGAAGGAAAATTCTTATTTAATGATGTCATTAAGTTAGAGGTTTAAAGGAGTAGAATAGATTGTTTTTCTTGTTTTGCTTACCAATACACTCTAGCCTTTTTTTGTTTTTTTTTCTTTTCTTTCTTTCTTTCTTCTTTTCTTTTGTTACTGTTTTAAAAAACAAAATCTAATAAACATCTATATAATCTTACATTAACTGCTTATTTATAGACATAGTAATTGTAACTACTAGATCAAATCAACAATGGGTGAATTATACTTGTCCTCGCATAACATTTCACTTATTTTCAAGTTTAGTTTCATTTAATTAGTTTACTGTAATCATACTAATGATTGTTATATATATATTCATTACTAACGTATTGCTCGTTGACTTCATAATAGAAAATGGCTCCACGACGAGCAGTCAACTTCTCATGCCGTGCTGCAACTGAACAGGTCTCAAATCAGAAAGAAGAAGGTCTGTGCATGAAGATGGCCTTGGCAGACATGGTAGGAACTGTGCTACGCATACATGGAAGCATGAATACGAAGCTTGTGGTCTCACCACAAAATCTTACTGACTTACCAGTAAAGACAGACCTAAGAGAGACAGTGCTCTATTGTACCGATAGAGAAAAAGGGCTGGAAAGCGTTGATGTATGCCCGTTCATTCGGTATAAACGATCTAGGGGCATAGCATATCAAACCGACCCCGACGAGCGTCATACCGTTCGATATTTAGGTTACTATGAAGGAATAGCTGCAGCCGAAGGTCCCAACTTGGAGTTAGTCTACTATCCGGGTGGTGGGGCCGAAGTAGAAAAACGTTTGACAAAAATGTTTAAAGAAGGAGGCGAAAGATTACCTTGTATAGGGGTGCTCCGTTTGGGTGAATTGGTAAACCCCGAAATTGCAAAGGAATTTGCCAATGTAGGCACGTCCCCTTTCCATCACCCTCGACTACCTAATAATGAAGACGACGCCGTTAAAACATATGGGGAACAGCATGCGGTCGTTATTGTGGGAATTGATACCCGGCCAACCGATCCTAATGAGCGATGGTGTGAAATCAAGAACACGCATGGTGAGAAGTGGGGTGACGGTGGATTTAGTAGGGTTGGGTTTGACGTGTTTGAGTATGTGCTTATTCCGAGAATGCGTGTAGTTTCCACTCGTCACAGACATGATTCCTAATGTATCTTGTAGTTTTTTAATGTTATGATGAAATTATTATTGCTTTTCCTAAAAAAGAAAAGATTATTGTCTTTATTTAAGTTCTATCTTCGTGTACTAATTTATATTAATATTATAAAGTTGTACAAACATCGTCTTTATTTTTTGCTGATGCTAAATTGAGATGATTCATGAGCAAACTGAAGCTTTTACCTGACGTGACGGATGATCATGATATATTAATGACACACAGAGCTGAAGAAGGAGCTGAATAATAATAACAGTGATAATAACTTCTGTTATATATGCTGTAAATTCTGTTAGTATAGTAGTATCTATTTTCTTTTAGAACCTGGGAACAATTTTAATGTATAATTAGCATGTATAAAAGATTGTGGATTCTTAGACAATGAATTTAGGGTTACCAAAGCTATATCCTAGACATCTAGTAAAAAAAGCAGGTGCTTGGTTAGCGCTCTAAAATTTTTACTATTGAACGTTATTGCTTATGTAAGATGCTACTTCTATGAAATAGGAGGTAACTGGTCGAGTGTTTATGCCTCTGTTTGAATGCCCATCAAGGCGTTGTAATGTTAATCGGGCTTAAAGGAAATCTTATCATGCAAACTTATAGGTTTTAAGTTTTTGAAGTTTCAGGAGGAGGAGGAGGAGGAGGTTAGTCTGATGTTTTATGATATTCGTGATCATCATCTTACATGAGTTGTTTTAATAAATATGCGAGGCCAAGCTTTCAAGAGCTAGCTGAACATGTTCCGAAAGGTCATATTCGTCGTACCTTGACTGTCCACTTTCGATGCGAACTTACAAGAAAGGTTGATTTCTATGAAGTTGACAATCTATATTCTCATGGTTTTTTTTGTGTGTAACTAAGAATTTATAGCCTTTTTAAACTTCTCAGGTATCCCCCGGCGATGTTGTTGAGCTATATGGCATATTTCTACCTCTTCCTTTACACTGGATTTAGGGCAATGCGAGCAGGCTTAGTAGCAGATACATATTTGGAGGGTATGTCAGTTTCCCGTTTTAAGAAAAGATACGAGGAGTATAAGCAACTACAAGATCATCGTAGTCATAACTCATAAATATCTTATATTGAAGTATATTTCTCCGAACCATAATAATGCACTGTTTGCTTCTAGTGGATATCTTCCATCAATTCCTGAATACCTATACCTAATTGATTAAACTGTTGGATCATAATGAATTCAAACTTTATTTTGTATTAGTAAAAATCTTTGAATTGTGTCAAATATGATTACAAAAATTCTAAACAGATTGGGTGTTGCCTACATACTGCTGAAAATTCTAAATCTTCCATTAGATTGTCAAATATGATTACAAAAATTACACAATATGTATCATTTGGTATCAACTCAGACTTCTAATAAAAATGGTTTAAAAGGTTTTACGAATTAAGAATTCTTCAATTTGTTACCGATTCGTTAATTAGCTAGTTTTCAAAATGACCCGAATCTGAAATTTGGTGTGTGATTGATTCATCAGGTGTTGGTTGGCAGATATGGGGATTTGTGCAATAGATGAGTCAGATAGATAGCAGGCGGCCGTAAGCATTGCCAAGGCTGGGATCACCACTTCTTTAAAAGCAAGAACCGCTGTCCTTGCTGCTGCCAATCCTGCCTGGTGTGATACTTTCTAAACATTTTTTTTTTTCTTCTTCTGTTTCTATATTAGTTATTCGTCACTGTTGTATTGTGTTAATTTTAAATATATTTATTTTCTTGAAGGGGAAGATATGATCTACGTAGAACTCCCTCCAGCACTACTATCAAGATTTGATCTTTTGTGGTTGATCCTTGACAGATCAGATATGGACAATGATCATGAATTGGCTAGACACGTTGTTTATGTTCACAAGAATAGACAAAGCCAATATGGACAATGATCTTGAATTGGCTTCACATGTTGTTTATGTTCAACAAGGATAGAGAATCACCTGCCCCACTTGAAGCTTCCGTTGTTAGTTAGGTATTTTCCATGTCTAATGGGCGGTGCTGTAAACGTTGGTGACTATCTTGCCCCGTTTCGCCCAATAACATCTTATTATTAGTCGGTCAATGCTAGAAAGTCAGTCAAAGTCAAGGTTGGTCAAAGGTATGTCAAAATTTTAAATATTTTTGTATTCAGATATCGTGCCCCCTGTACATATGTTTGGAATATTTAGGTTTGATATACTTTTTGTGTTGTACATATTCATGTGTGTGTGTGTGTGTGTGTGTGTGTGTGTTGCATATTTTTATTACTAAAAGTCAACGTTACTCAACATCCGACTTGACCCCGACTCGACCGACTAGTCGTTTCAAAATGTCCCGGTCTTGCGACTTTTCCAACTTGCTAATCGGTAAATATACTGTGCAGTCTTGTTCTTTACTTAACTGCGCTTTCTAAGTTGAAAATTCTGATTGGTTGTTGAATGATAGGGCATAACATTTATGCTGCCCAAAAAAGTCGTCTCCATCTATCTATTCCAAGACAGCTGGAGGAGTATATAGCTGCTGCATATACTCAAGCAATATACTTATAATGTACAATAATAAGAAAAAATCAAACAGGCGCCCAACTTCATACCCAACCATCAGAACTCTTGTCAGTATTCTAAGGATATATCAGCTGTGAGTTTTTTTATTTTATTTTTTCTTTTCTAAATTACAATATAGTAATGAAATTTTGTTTTGTACTGTTGGTCAGAGTGATGTGGATGAGTCACTTAGGTTGATGCTGATGTCAAAGTTTTCTTTCTACTCCGATGATCGACGCGGTCTGGTCTTGATGCCATCTCAGATATTTATTCAATCTTACGCTATGAAGTTTCAAGGGCGAATAAGATGGACGTAAGCTATGCACAGGCTCTCACAACCTGATTTCAAGAATGGTTAGCTTAGCCTCTTTCACTTTCTTTTATTGTATCTGATATGCTTATTGTTTTTGTTACATTCAGTTAAGTTATATAAACCAACTGTTTAATTTGATGGTTGTACATTGAAGCTCAACTGAAAGAACGTTTAGAGGAATATGCAGGGCTGAATCTGTGGCAGATCCGTCCAAATACCTTTGATATTCGACTCATAGATGCTTGAGTAAGTTACAAGATCGCTAATTAGTGAAGTTAATTTAGATGATAATGTTGTATGTTTATATAGATGATACTGTTGTATGTTAAAGGTGGTAAATGTTAAAAGTTACAAGATCGAACCTATACCCAATCCTTTTCTAATTGATCATATGTATATAATTTATCACTAGTGTCCCCATCTCACTATATTGTATCATACTTGGATCCATTATGCAACTTATCTTCAGTTTCCTTCTTCTTTATCTCATGACCTACGCATATTCAGTTATGACTTATGAGTATCTTCTTTACAAAGGACCTTCAGTTACATTTTGGTTTAGTCGTGGAAGAATTTAGGGATGATTGAAAAAGGTTGAGTGTGATGCTGAAAGTCTTGCGTTAAATTAAAGCTTGTAAGATGAATAAAATGGTATCGGAAATTATTCTTATGAAAGTGTTACAATATGGATGTTCCAACGACACAGAATACAAGAGTCCAAAACATACTCTAGTAATACTTTCGCCTGTCAAATTGAAACTTTAAAACATCCTCCATTAATTAAGACCAAATCAAAACGATATATATCTCTTGTTCAACTTAAACATGCCCGCTCTTCATTACTAAATTTGTACATATATCCAACTGTATTTATAAACATTATTTTAAATAGATAAAGCTATTACCGTAAGGATAATGATATTATATTTATATGTAGTGTTTGTATGATACTATTAAATGCGTCCCTAAATCTTTTATATATAAATATAAATATGGATAGTTCTTGTGGGCGTAGATGTTACTCATTGAGTTCCTCTCATTAATGTTGGTGATTTAATTAGTGTCATCGGCCATTTTCTTATTCCCAATTCACTATGGAATAAGGACAAAGGAAGCGTAGTGGTTTTACACAACAAAACAGTAGTGGATGCCTTTTTTGTACGTAGGCAAGGTTCACTGATGTTTCAATGGTATAGACACACAAGTGGAGGTTTTATATTGATTTTCTATTTGAACGATCTTGCATAGCCGTGTAATAAGGTGGTGGAATCTCTTGATTGGTATAATGGTTTGGGGATCAAGACGTCAAATTTTTGGAATCTTATTGGTCCGGCTACTCTATCGAATATATGGTTTGCGCGTTACGATTTGGTCTTTAATGCCTCATATATGGGTTGGACCGCAAGTGTGGAGAGGATAAGTTTAATGGTTTTCAATGACTTGTCAACGTGAAAGTGTGCGAGAGCGTTCAATTCTATTTATGGTCGAATCAACCTTAGGTATTTGCTTAAAAATGTCTATGGCTTTTGATCATGTATTTGTTGTAGGCTTGATGTTTTTGGCTTCTGTTTATGTGTTCCTCTAAAGTTTTTTGTTTCATGTAATTCAAGTGGGTATCTCTTTGTAAGCCTATCTTGAGTGTATTGTAATGTGTCAATTCTTCACTGTTTTGGTGATGTATTGATTTTATTTTAATTCCAATGTTTTTTGCCAAAATAAAAAAAAAAAAAAAAAAATCGGCCATTTTCTGTAATGGTGATTTACTTGAGATAAATGGATTTTGAATTAAGCTTTATAACAAGTTAGAAGAGTGTGGAGTGGGGGCGAAGCCATGATTTTAAATGATTGGTGTCACCAAATATTTCGACTTACTGTGTCCTTTCTTGTCAGAAGATAAATGGATTTCGTGTTAAGCTTTATTATTATTATTATTATTATTATTATTATTATTATTATTATTATTATTATTATTATTATTATTATTATTATTATTATTATTATTATTAACATAAATTAATAAATTTTTTAAATAACACTTTTATTAATAATATAAAACGATTACATTATTTTAAAATAAACTAAACAATTAAAACAACAACGTCATATTGTATCATACTTGGAGCTATTGTGCAACTTATCTTCGTGATTGATAAACCTTTGATTGTGCGTTATCTGTTTTTAAAAAGGTGTACAATTTCCTGATATCGCATGATACGTGATCCAATGTGAAAGTGTAAACTTTTGTTAATTGCCATAGATAATATTATGGGCAAATCCATACTATGGGATTATGTGAGAATCATTGTTCTAGAATTAAATTATCACCATGATGTGGATATGTCTAGAATAAGTGTCATGATTTACTATATGACTCATTCCGTCACCGATTCAAGGCGTATATATTCCATAAACTCAAAACACCAAACTCTAAACACTAAACTCTAAACCCTAAACTCTAAACCGTTCGTGTTAAAAACTCAATCTAGATCCTAAATCTAAACCCTAAACCCTAAATTTCTAAACCCTAATATCTAAACCCTATAAACCCTAATATCTAAAACCTCAACATACGCTCGAAAAACACGATAATTGTTATATATTACTTCTTCGAGCGTTTTTCCGCCAAAATAAAAACATTTATCGCAAAGTGTCTTTATTAAATGTTCATATTTTCATCTAATCTATAATTTTCGTGAACAAAGTTTTTTCAAAAAACGGAAAAAAAAATTTGCTTCCCCCCGCTTCCCCCCGATTGGTTAATTCCCTCTTGATCGTGGTAATGGTGTCCAACATAGTGGAATGAAACAATAATATTTTACCGTCAGTCGATTAATTAGTGAAGGGATTTAATTTATTGATTGATCAATAAATGGGATGTCCGTCAGTCGATTGTTCGGGTCAACCAATACGCATATATGTTGTTGACTTTATTCGGTTTATATGCAACAACACATTTGGTTCACTTTTGTTACAATTTGAATGACTACGCTCTCCACTTTGGGCACGGAAAAATCTGTTTCGGAGAATATAAGGTTGAAGAATAATTCCTATGGTGGAACAACCAACGAACTTGAGAGTACGCGTTTTCTATCCATCTTGTTTGATTTTATGCCATGTAACATAAATATAATAGAAAATGCATGAAACAAGAATGAATTTAACACTGAAAGATAAATTCGGTGATCTTAAAAGAGAACAAAGAATTGATATATTTAGAATTGCATTCATCCCTTGATATGTTCTTTTATCACCCCAGTAATAATTTGTTTTGCATATACACAGATCCTTAGAATATAGATATGAGTTTACGATTAATACGTAGACATATTTAAAGATCATGTATATTATGAATATTTATCAATTCAAAGGGATGTACCATCAATTCAATCGATCAACTGTGAGTTTACATATAGAATTATATGTAAACATGAAATGCAATTTTTGATTCTTAAATTGCATGTATAAAGTTAACAGATTAACAATTATTTATGTTGAATAATTGAATGATGGTGTCGGTTTGCATGTTGTCGGTTACATACACTAAACTTTAATGAATATGCAATTTTTGATTCTTAAATTGCATGTATAAAGCCCATAATTAGTGATTGGAACACATGTAATATATCATCCCAAGTATGTGTCCGGCCTACAAGATGAGCTAGGTTGAAGTATATCTTCTTAATGGTTCTTTTGGAAAACTGTAAATGTAGATACAAGATTAAAAAGAATCACCTAAGTGAGTATGAAGTTTTGACGCTTCAAAAAAGCTTGGACTTGGCTTCCTATATATTCATGAATGGATATGGACGCACGGCTTGTAAAGCGTCAAGTAATGAACAATAGAGCATTGTAAGAAACTAATGTGTATATTATTTTCTCGTTTTCATATGGGTTGATGGGTTCAAACGTTAGAGTACACTGATTCTCGAATTCTTGCGAATAATATACTAAGTGGAAACTCAATTCCTATAACATTTCCATTTATGCATTAGTGTGTGTTTGTTTAAGTTATTTGGCAAATCAAATGATTACACTAAAAGGGGGGGGGGGGGGGGGGGGGGGGGGGGGGGGGGGGGATTTGTGATTTATAAAACAAATAAACAATCATAGAATCGTTATATCTATACCGAAAGTAAATTTTTGTAACTATGAGACTTTTTGCAAATCCTCAAAATTTGTAACAGTTGAAAATGGTAGTTATTGATTATTAAGAAAGTTGCTTTTTTTTTTTTCATAAATATTGCTCAAAAGTGTTTGGAAAAAAAACACATTATAATTATAATTATAATTATAAATATATTCAATAGAACATATCATTTTACTATTCACACCATTAAAATATTTCAAAAGGGTATTTTGGTCTTTCTCCACTATAGTGAATATAAAAAACCACCGTCCTTTCTAGTTTTCTTTCATTACATGAAAGTCAAATGTTGTGATCTTGAGGGTATTCCGAGAATACTTGTTACTGTTGGCATAAAAGTTAAACATTGTGCATGACTCATGAAATTGGTTGAACTTTGTGACTTACACATCAAACATGTTAGAACTTTGTAATTTTAGTTCTCTTCATTTTAAAATTGGAGATTGTGGACATTTTTATTTGCATAAAATGTCTTTCGGTAATGGTTTATATAAATATTAAATTATTTTAATATGGAATTTGATTTGATTTTCATATTACTTGATTATTTGTCATTACCGCTTTACCTTTATGATATTGAATCGAAGTTATACTTTAGAAATTGAGAGTATGGTATATGTTATGACATTAAATGACTAATACAGTATATGTGATGAAATGATTAAACATGTCTAGAATAAATCTAGATGTACACTTTGTGACGGAACCTAAGTATTTTAATACTTGTAGAAGCCTTGGATTATGGCTTGGTTCACAATGGGAATAAAAAATTATTGTGACAATGTTTTGATATGAGAGTACTGGTAAATAAGATAATACATTCACAAGTTGGTGTTGAATTTTACACTTGTGTGGATGAAATATCTTGATTAAAAGATTGATTTTGAGATTATTGACGGTAAAACTTGTTGTCACTTCTTCTTGATTTTAGATTTCACAAATGAAGTGACTGAGGTGTGTTATTCATATAATCTTACTATCCAATGTAATGATGATAATTTTGTAAATAAAGATAATACGGGGATACATTATCAAGGGTGTACAAATTATAAGTTTACATTGGTGAGTTTTGCAAAGTGAACATGTAACGACCCAGCTTTTTCGACTTGCCTTTGTGCCTTGTATTTTTTGCGAAACTGCGTAATTGTGCGTACTGCGTTATTTTACTACTCTGGAAGCTTGTTACACATGTTATATATGTATACATACTCTGAAACGTGCCCTGGTATGATTAGAATGCTTAACTTGTCCATTGGATGCTTTATAACCGTTAGCGATATTTGCCGTTACGATTAAACCGCGGACTGCGCGCACGTTTGACTTTTGTCGGAACCGGAACTTTTGGACAGCGAAATATTAATTATTATTTTATAATAATAATTACTTGGGCCTTTGGTTGCTTGAATTAATTACCTAATTGTTTAAAGCCCAATAGTTAGCCTTTTTGGACTTTTAGCCTTGTTGGGCTCAAGCCCACCCTACTCTAGCTAGTGACCCAATTAATTAGCCCAACCATATTACTAGTGGCCCATAATAATTAATTAATTCAAAAAGAAATTAATTAGTGAGTCATGGAGCATAATGGATAAGGTTTATCCATTTGTTACTTAAGATTCTAGCATAAGGACATGCTTTAGACACCATTAGCCAAAAAGTGAAAGTTTGTCCCCCTCCCCTCTCCTAAATGCCGTCCACCATGAGTCCCTCCCCCTTGCCATGTCATCAATCCATGTGCTCATTCCAAGTCTATAAATACCACCCCTTAGCCTCCCATTTCTCACTTGCTCTCATTTTGGTTTTTCACACACTTCTCACTCATTTCTTCCTTAGTCTTGTAAGCTTTCTTCTTCCTCTCTTCTCCTTCCAATTTTCGTGGCCTTCATCATCAATTAATGGAGATCAAAGTTCCTTTTAAGCTTTGATCTTACTTATATCTTGTTGATTCAAGTTTGAATCTTCAAGAACACTTAAAGATGCAAGCTTTCTAGCTTGAATCTTCATATCTTTTGTTGTATTTGATTTCTTTTACCTTGTTCATGTGATTTTGTTAGAAAGATTCAAACTTGTGTTTGTAATCTTCATGTATCTTCAAGATCTAAGCTTTATGCTTCAAGATCTTCAAGAACACTTAAAGATGCAAGCTTTCTAGCTTGAATCTTCATATCCTTTGTTGTATTTGATTTCTTTTCACTTTGATCATGTTGTTTTGTTGAAAAGATTCAAACTTGTGTTTGTAATCTTCATGTATCTTCAAGATCCAAGCTTTATGCTTCAAGATCTTCAAGAACACTTAAAGGTTCAAGCTTTCTAGCTTTGTGACCTTGTTACTTGTGTGAAATGGATCCAAGCTCTCTAGTTTAGGGTTCCATCACCTCTTTTGACTTTGATTGTGGTTATACTTGCCTATTTGTTATAAAGTTTGTAGCTTTAGTTGATTTTGTGATTTGTTTTGGTGTTAAGACTAAGGATATGATGTAACTTTGGTTCATCATTCATCCAAGACTCATGAATGAGTTGTATACCTACTTGGTCTTAACATATTGTGTATTGATGGTGGATCCTTAGTCAAAGTGATGCTAAGTCATCAACGAGTTGTACACTTGAAGCTTTAAGTATCAAGGATGAGAACCGTGATGAGCATCAAGCACTAAGAATCCCACCGGAGCACCTTAGCTACTGATTTTCGTGTCTGATCAGAACCCTAGGCTACTGGAAAACTTGATTTTCAAATAGCCTGGTTCGATTAGATGAATTTTCGTTTAAGACTCGTCTCAAACCGAGTTACCGTTTGAAAGTTATGGCCTTTTCCGTGTGGTAACACCTTTGTAACGTCGTGCTGAAAATTCGGACCTACTCGCACTCCGACCGTCACCACGGTCAAACTAAGTCGAGTTTGAGTCTATAAATTGGTCAGCAACTATAGGACACCCATACGGAACTATGGCCACTGATCTTGCGTGTTTTCGATTTACGTAGTGGCCGTAGCAGCTGATCCATTTCAGCCTATGGTTTCGACCTCTACACTTGACTAGTTTACTTAGGTTTTGCTATGATGATTGATGATGATGATGACACGTAGACTTAATTATGAACTTGATTAACTTGTATAGACAACCTACTGATTTAGTGACCTTCTACTTAGGTTGACGACCTTTCGGACCGCCTTGTTACTTGCCTACTTTCGTTACAACTTGTCTTGCTTATTCACTGTGAGTTATAGCATCCCTTTTTACTACTTTTACTATTTTTGGGACTGAGAATACATGCGCTTTTTATACGATTTACATGTTAGGCACGAGTACTTAAACTTTATATATGTGTGGGTTATATAACGGCAGAAACATTCCCTTTAGCTCGGTAACGTTTAATCATTGGTTTTTGAACCGTGAACGCGAATCTTAGATATGGATCCATAGGGTTTGACATCCCCACTCGGGCTAGTCGCGCTAGCATTTAACGAGTGTTTAATACTTCGAGGTCATACGCACTCGCCAAGTGCACTTTCAGGGGGTACATAAACGTTAAGTTAGTTACCGGGTGCCCACGGTTAAGCATATACTTTTACATACTTTTGAAACGCTCGTTGTAGCACTGAAATCTCGTGGCCTACTTACATTACTGTTATACTTAAACTATAGCTCACCAACCTTTGTGTTGACATTTTTAAGCATGTATTTCTCAGGTGCTTAGAGGTTTGATGCTTCCGCTGTTAGATTGCTGTCATGCTGTTATTGAATTGCTGTTATGGACTTGCTGTCTAGTTATCCGCTGCATTACTAGAGATGTCTCAACTTATGGAACTTATGTTTTGCATTCGTAAACTTATGTTATTTTGGAACAATGTTTTGTATCAAGTCTTATGTCCTGTTATCTCTTGTAAAACTCTATCTTTTCAATGAATGCAAATCGTTTTTCAAACAGCATATAGTGTTTGACCATGTAAAGATCCTGTTGTTGACGAATCGTACACGATGGTTTTGTACGGGGCGTCACATTTGGTATCAGAGCATTGGTTGTAGGGAATTAGGTTGCATTAGAGTCGGACCAAATAGGCTTCACTAATAGGACTAATCTACAACTGGCTTGTTTACCTGTTTCTGCTGAGTTTACTACATGCTTTTGCTTACTTCCTGCTGTATGAACTTCCTGCATGCTCTTGCTTATGTCTACTGCCATGCGAGCTTACTGTATGATCATTTATGTTATTGCATGACTACTATCTGCTTTCACATGTTATTTCTGTTTAGTACTTATTGCCATGCTAGGTTGCTATAGTGCATATTATTTGCTTGCCTATGACATTACTGATATGGAAAATTTATTTTCCTTGTTCAGATGTCGGACGTTCCACCTGTCATCATTTTGGACAGCGACTCGGACTCACCAGCCACCCCACCTGCCATCATTACCGATGCTCAGATTCCGTCGTCGACATTCTTCAGTGACCCCGGTGCTTCATCTTCCGGAACCAGCAGCCATGCACCTGCCCCAGTGGCTACGTCAGACGGACATATGGACCCCATGGAGATTCCATCTCCTATTGCCCCGGTACCTCAGGAGCCACAGCCTCGCCCCGGTGCAGTTGTGATCCCTGCGTATCTTGGGGAAGGTCCGTTCCGTAATGAACGTAACCACTGGTGCCGACGCGCTCCCGATGGACGACTTGTGCCGATTGGACCCGCCAGATACACGCAGATGATGGCCGCCCGAGGAGGACCACCAGTAGTGTCACCCCCAGTCAGTTCAGACGACTCATCTGACGACTCACCTGATGACTCATCCACAGACGACTCCAGCGATGAGGAGGATCCTGCTGACAGACCTATTCAGGCACCCTCTACCCCGCCGAAGAAGCGGTATCGCTTCGCTGGCATTATTCCGGGTCGTACTATCACTGACGCTTTTGGTCAGCGTCGTAGGGTCACTGCTCGTAAACGGCTTGTGCCGTACCCTGCCGACCCACTGGTATTACCGTCTCCACACAGAGCCGGACCATCTACTTCAGCACCACCAGCACCTCCTGCCCCACCATCTTCCTCTAATGAGGAACTGAGGCGGGAGATTGAGATTCTCCAGGCTCGAGTTACTGAGCTCGAGGAGCAGTTGGCTCAGGTTTTGGACATCTTGCACCCACCATCCCCGTAGGACTTTGTATTAGATTATGCATTGTAATCTCTTTTGTTATTTTGTATTTCGCTTATGTATTGCACGAACTTATTGTAATGTATGGAACTTATTATCATTAAGGAATGGGAATTTGCGTTGTTTACTTTTTGCATAAATGTTCTATTTACGTTACCGTATCATGGTTTTGTGGTACCCATATCTGCTTGCGTTACTTAATTAACATGTATTGTGCTGTTTTTATGTTGGTTGTTATATACTATATTATTATTTGTTGCATATTGGATTTTGACTTGAGTCAAAACGTTTGTATAGAACATCATGGCTAATGGAACCGCAAGACCTACTGCTGCACAGATTGAGGAAATGATTAACGAGCGTGTTGCTGCTGCTCTAGCAGAAAGGAACCCTCAAATTGTACCACCGCCTGTCGTTCCACTCGTCCGAGATGGGTGTACTTATAAGGAATTCCAAAGCTGCAAGCCGCACAACTTCAGTGGCACCGAGGGACCAGTCGGTCTCACAAGATGGTTTGAGAAGCTCGAATCGGTATTCAGAGTTAGCAACTGTTTAGAAGCTAACAAAACAAAATTTGCTTCTTGCACGCTGTCTGAGGGCGCGCTTACGTGGTGGAACACGTTAGCTCAAGCAAAAGGGATTGATGAGGCGTATGCTACGCCTTGGGAAGAGTTTAAATGCGCTATGATCGAAGAATACTGTCCGAGAACCGAGATCCAGAAGATGGAAATCGAATTTATGCAATTGAAAACCATAGGAAATGACCTTAACAGTTACAACCGCAGGTTTTTGGAGTTGGCACTTATGTGCCCGACCATGGTCACCCCTGAATTTAAACGCTTGGAGAAGTACTTTTCGGGACTTCCTTGTAACGACCCGGATTTTTACGATCGTTTTACACTTATAAGATTAATATTTACATAAATTAAACCTTACCAACATGATAAGCAATCCAAATTGTTGAGATTTATGTTTTTGAAAAG
Organism: Rutidosis leptorrhynchoides; assembly: GCF_046630445.1. Lineage (NCBI taxonomy): Eukaryota > Viridiplantae > Streptophyta > Magnoliopsida > Asterales > Asteraceae > Rutidosis > Rutidosis leptorrhynchoides. The sequence continues at coordinate 465,704,969 of NC_092333.1, forward strand.
AGTTTTACACAACGTTTGACCGTCTAGTTTGACCGATGATATCACGAACTATACAACATATGATAATTATACGTTTGTGTATATATATGTATATATACATATTTAATATGATCTTAGAATATTTTAATATCTCATTTTGTATTAATAACAACAAGTTATAAGTATATTTTGAAACTACTAACTTAAGTTTTCAAAACGATAACCATACGTAACGTTATTGGACATAAATACTTATAACCTATAATGTTTATACATATATCGTACATATAATGTATTTAATCACTTTTTAAAGACTTAAATACATAAAACAATATAAGTATATTCACAAAAGATAGCTATATTTGAATTCTCATTCCATTTTTCACAAAATTTCTATACGTATATCTTGAGTACATGTACTCGTATCATACCTAGCTTCTATACGTATTTACTATTGGTATATACACATCAAATCACCACCAACCAGCCCTTGTTCATGCCTTATGTATAAGGTAACTCTCTTGTTCATGCCTTATGTATAAGGTAACTACTTTTGATGTTTAGTATGACTAATTACATAAAAATACAACATGAAATTTTGTCCATGTTTTTTCATTAATCATGTTTTTATGGCCTTAAATACATCTTCCATTTTCAAATTTTACTACCTCATTTCTTTAACCAAAAACACACTCTTAAGAAACTCCATAACCATTCAGCTAGTATCCATGAAGATCTAGCTTCAAAAACATCACTTAAACACCATAAGAAAAACCATACAAAAACACTTCAAGAAATCCTTCCAAGAACACAAACTTACTTCCAATCTTTCATCCAATTCCATCACCCTTTTGGTTCTAGCTTTTTACTTCTCTTTTACAGCAACCTTGTCCAAGGAACTTGATTTAGTAACTATGTTCATAACCTTATTCGATTCATATATATATAGCTATCTTATTTTGTGGTATAAAAGTTTAACAACAAGAACATAGTTTGAATGTTTTCAAACTTGTTTGCAAACTAAATAGATCCTTCTAACTTAACTTTTAAAATACTTCAAGACCTGTAATATAACTTAAGTATATGCTAATTTAACAAGGTATAACTTGGTTTTTCAAAGAATACCTTAAAAACTGTTTTTACGACGTCGGAGTGCAACCGGGGACTGTTTTGGGTTGGATAATTAAAAACCATCTTAAACTTTGAATTGAAGGTTTATGTTCTGGAAAAATGATTTTTACTATGAATATGATAACACATAAAAATTTCATGATTTAATTCAAAGTATAAGTATTTTTAGAAAAATAATCATTCAAGGTTGTTTACATAAAGGAAAATGTTTAACTTCATAAGTTTCACTAAAGTTTCACCTATGCCGTGTGATTTTGAATACAAACTAAGGTATTTACAGTTCATAGTCTTAAAGAGGGACTCGATCCAAGGAGATGGCAAGTTGAATCAACAAAAACGGAGTTGTAACGAAGAAACTATGACCGAAACAAAATCGGATATCCAAGACTAGTTTAGCCACGAAAATAATTGGGAAAAAATTAAATAAATCACATCTTTTTAAGATAACATGATATTTTATATATATGTACTTATAATTCAATTTTATATGGTTCAGGATCACCCGTAAACAACACGAGAAGATTAATCATAAGATCCCATGATTGTACGCAACACGTCATTTGACAACACCGGTACTTTATGTACGCAACACGTCATTTGACAACACCGGTACCGTGGGTCAAGATTAATCTCGACCAATACATATACGATGGGGGTTTTATTTATTTCATTGCGGGTTTATCAAACATCTAAATATGAACCATTAAAATTGAATTACTAACAACGAAATGCTAACTACGGACTAAGGAATTATTAAAAGTATTAAAAGTATAACAAGTATATATATGTGACGTTTGTTTAAAAAGAAAAGGTATTGATATATTATATATGGATAGGTTCGTGATATCAACCGGAGACCAAGTCAAATTATATATATCTTCAAGACGAAAGTGAGTATATAGTCCCACTTTTAAACTCTAAATATTTCGGGATGAGAATACATGTATTTTATGTTTTACGTTATGGACACAAGTAACTGAAAAATATATTCTACGTTGAGTTGTACCACTGGCATACTTCCCTGTAGCTTGGTAACTAATATTTACAGCGGTATTGTAAACGCGAATCCTGTTGATAGATCTATCGGGCCTGACAACCCCAACCGGACTGGACGACCAGTATTCAACGGTTGCACAGTACTTCGTTTCGTGACTACACTTGGTACAGTGTAGTAAGATTTCATATTAAAGGGAATATGCGACGTGATTAAATGTTAAGTATGGTTACCAAGTGCTCAACCACTTAGAATATTTTTATGAAAATGTTTATATATGAAATCTTGTGGTCTATATATATATATATTGCTGCCGGCATTAAACCTATATCTCACCAACTTTATGTTGACATTTTAAACATGTTTATTCTCAGGTAATAATTAGAAGCTTCCGCTGCATTATGTTGAATTTGAGCAGGATTTTGCGTACGCATATATGTGTCAAAAATAAAACTGCATACCCAAGGATTTGTGTTGTAAAATATGCTAGAAATCGTGTTGTTATCATCATTTGTAAAGTTTGTAAGTCGAAGATTATCGCTAAACGATAATCATCTTTTTATTGTCTAAAGCTTGTAACAAAAATAAAGGTTATGGTTTGTAATGTATAATATATGCAGTTTTTCTTTTAAAAATGTCGCATATAGAGGTCAATACCTCGCAATGTTATCATATGTTATTGTATTCGTCCCTATGGATTGGGTCGGGTCGTCTCATGTGGTATCAGAGCGTTGGTCTTAGCGAACCAGGCCTTGCATTAGTGTGTCTAACTGGTAGTTGTTAGGATGCATTAGTGAGTCTGGACTTTGACCGTGTCTACATGTCAAAAGTTTTGTTTATCATTTCTAGTCGGAAATCATATGTTTATCATCCTTAGGAAACTGCCTGCTTATCATTCTTAAGTCTAGACACGTCTTACTGCATTTAGTGCATCGATAGTGTATAGACAAAATTCATATCTTAGCGTATCTGTTACTATAGACATTGCTTGACGTATTTCAAAAATTCTCCGTAATTCACGGGATTTTGGTATTATATATACATATGTAAATTATGTATTGAAGAGTACCAAACCCAATTTCTATAATCTATTCCAAACCAAAAATTCATTTCTCCGACTATACAATATGGATTCTTCATCCAGTTCGAATTCCTCCGACTTCGATAGCTACGCCGATATGGATTTCCATTCGAGCTCCGAGAACAGCGTCACCGGAATGGATCAACCAATTTCCCATCATCTATTCTGGATGAATTGGGGATGGGTTCGTAATATACTAAATCTCTGGAGGCAAGAAGAAGGTGATCCATTTCATCCACCAAATTGTCCTCTTAACGATGAACCTGAAGCACTTACCGGCGAACCTATTCGAAACACCATTTTCTCGCTCATTTCTAGAGTATCTCGTCATGACTACATACTATCCCATATTTCGAATCTTGTTCATTCGCTCGTTCCAACCGTCAATCATCCCGGTATAATAGAAGAAGTCAACGAGCTTCGCGCTCGGGTAGTGGCTTTAGAAAATACGGTGCGAAGGTTACAAACACCAGCAGCAGCACCAGCAGCATAATCTGTACCACCATCATTAACGCCGACAGTACTCTTGTCACCCCCAAAATCTCAACCTCACAAACTGTATCTCGGATAACAACATCACATACCTCAAAAACCTCATTGGAACTTCGAGTATGATCTTTGTTCTATATATTGTTCCACATTGATTATCGTCGTTCTACGTATTGTTCTACATCATTTGTTTTCATTCTACATAACGATTATGTAATCTTTAATGTTTTCAAGATTATGTACTCCAATTTTAACCGAAAAAAAAAAAAAATCAAATGAGTTTAATATCTTATTGACTCATTAAATTCATAATTATATCCGAAGAAATATATATGCAAGTATATTTTCATAAAGATTGTAATTAAAAATTCTTTCGTACAAACTGTTAATGATGAAAAATATTTTAACGGGTAGGTAGTACCCGTGGAATATTTGGATTTCATATTAATAAGTTACACTGTACATTCTTCGAATCTGATTCAACGGTCATTTGTTATTCTACTTACAACCATCGATATACGTATCCGTTCACCCCAGAATAACCATTTCCATTTAAATTTCATATTTGAATTTTTACCTATCCGAATCCAACAAGTGGCATAAAGAAGAAACATTGGACAATTAAAATGAAATAAAATGTTGATTATAACATATGAAACTAAACAATTCTTCAAGTTTGCCACTTGATTTCATCCTAAACCTCATTTGTACTTCGACAATTATAATCCTCATTCAAATCTTTTCATGATTCTTGAAAACACCTCGATCGAGAAGTTGAACCAGCCGCACCTCGTCTACGGAAGAAAGATTTATGCATACAGTTATACACCTGAAACTTTCGAAACCGAAGTTATCGTTAAAACTTATCCGCGTCAAATTCTTTATCATTCATTGGCAAAAAAAAAAAAAAAAAAACCTTACATTTCTCTTTTCAATATAAGTCGATTTTGTCACAGCTCCACTTTGATTTCTCAGTAGGACTACTCTTATTATAACCTCGATATATATACCTTGTCCTTTCACCGTTGTTACCGGAGAACCTTTCATATTCCACGACATCATGTACCAGCAGCTTGTCATCTTTTTGGCGGAATCCGCAATTAGTATTTTAAAAATCTCGCAAAACTTCGCAGTCATACCTATAACGTCTATTCCTAAGGATTTCATACTCCGAAGGTGAAGTTTCTGAAAAACACCCTGAATTATGAAGTAGTTCTTTAAATGCTGATGAAGCAGCGAAAATTGTAAACGATTTTTAAACAGTCAAAAGTTTGATGATGAAGCACAGTGTGTTGATAAAACTCAGAAAAAGAGAAGAGTTGGAACCGGAAAACGGTTTGAGCAAAGTATGAAAGAGGTTGTGGATAAATCACAAGAACTGAATCTGCTTCCAAAGGATTCAAACGATTCAGTGCCTGCTGAAACCATTAGTAAAAACCCTACCCCTTATCCTAAACCTTTCCCGATGATATTCTTCATCATCATCTTATCTTAGATATTATAAGATATCTTCATATCTTCAGTTATACATATTCTCCATATTTCTGGAGATATTTTCACAACTATTCTTATCTGAGAATATTTATCTCTCCGTAATATCTGCGTTACAACATAAAAGAAACTGTGTTAGTTTCTAAGTTCTAAAACCTTCAAGTTTAAAATAGGAATGTTCTGAAGCAGTGTTGGGAACTGATGCATGAATTAGTATAATATAATGAAACTTGATCAACTTCATTATATTACAGTAAGTCATGTTAAGTTTCTAATGAAATGTGATGATTCACAGTACCATCATCATGTGCCATGTTACACGGCTCTTACATTCTATCCAATTCTCAAACATAATAGGAACATGTCATCCTGACAGTTCTATCTTTTCCAGGGTATTCTGGTAATTTGACAAATCAAAATTGTTCCATTACCATTTCTTTCTTAGAGCATTAGCTATACTCATTTCGAATCTCATATCTACAAATTCCGGACCATTACTCGCTTGACTCGAAGTCAGGAAGAGAAAACGAAAGTATGAAGCTTTGAAAAATAATGAAGAATACAAAGGCCGAAAATCACCCAGGATTTACAAACCGTGTATATCAATACGTATTGCAACGTAAAGACACGGGAGAATTAAAAATATTATAATTTCGAGGAAAGGATAGAAGTAAATAGATTCTTCTAGCAATAAATGAAAGAGAAGAATGAAAGATATGAAAGTTAGAAGTATAACAAGAATTAGAACGGGATGGAGCATTTAAAAGAATACTTTAAGGTATGAGTTGAAGGAGAAAGGATAGAAGATGTGAGTTGTGGAAATAAGGAAGAGAAGGAAGTGGATTTATAGCAAAATATTCGACAAAGAAATCGAAACAGATCGCCGCACTAAATCAAAGAAGATCTTGATCGCCAAAGAACCAAATCTTATTACGTAAGATTTTCCATAAATTCCGGAAATCAATTCTAATCACGTTATCGGTTCAAACAAATCCATATTTACTCAATTCACTCTTTTGTGATAGCTTCACTTGTGCGCTTCACTTGATCGAACCATTGTATCTATACCTCCCAATAATGATAAAACTCCGTTATCACCTCATAGACGTCATGAAAACACCCATATTGTTATCCATGACGATCTCTATCAAATTTCGGGACGAAATTTATTTAACGGGTAGGTAATGTAACGACCCGGATTTTTCCGATCGTTTTACACTTATAAGATTAATATTTACATAAATTAAACCTTACCAACATGATAAGCAATCCAAATTGTTGAGATTTATGTTTTTTAAAAAGAGTTTTACACAACGTTTGACCGTCTAGTTTGACCGATGATATCACGAACTATACAACATATGATAATTATACGTTTGTGTATATATATGTATATATACATATTTAATATGATCTTAGAATATTTTAATATCTCATTTTGTATTAATAACAATAAGTTATAAGTATATTTTGAAACTACTAACTTAAGTTTTCAAAACGATAACCATACGTAACGTTATTGGACATAAATACTTATAACCTATAATGTTTATACATATATCGTACATATAATGTATTTAATCACTTTTTAAAGACTTAAATACATAAAACAATATAAGTATATTCACAAAAGATAGCTATATTTGAATTCTCATTCCATTTTTCACAAAATTTCTATACGTATATCTTGAGTACATGTACTCGTATCATACCTAGCTTCTATACGTATTTACTATTGGTATATACACATCAAATCACCACCAACCAGCCCTTGTTCATGACTTATGTATAAGGTAACTCTCTTGTTCATGCCTTATGTATAAGGTAACTACTTTTGATGTTTAGTATGACTAATTACATAAAAATACAACATGAAATTTTGTCCATGTTTTTCCATTAATCATGTTTTTATGGCCTTAAATACATCTTCCATTTTCAAATTTTACTACCTCATTTCTTTAACCAAAAACACACTCTTAAGAAACTCCATAACCATTCAGCTAGTATCCATGAAGATCTAGCTTCAAAAACATCACTTAAACACCATAATAAAAACCATACAAAAACACTTCAAGAAATCCTTCCAAGAACACAAACTTACTTCCAATCTTTCATCCAATTCCATCACCCTTTTGGTTCTAGCTTTTTACTTCTCTTTTACAGCAACCTTGTCCAAGGAACCTGAGATAGTAACTATGTTCATAACCTTATTCGATTCATATATATATAGCTATCTTATTTTGTGGTATAAAAGTTTAACAACAAGAACATAGTTTGAATGTTTTCAAACTTGTTTGCAAACTAAATAGATCCTTCTAACTTAACTTTTAAAATACTTCAAGACCTGTAATATAACTTAAGTATATGCTAATTTAACAAGGTATAACTTGGTTTTTCAAAGAATACCTTAAAAACTGTTTTTACGACGTCGGAGTGCAACCGGGGACTGTTTTGGGTTGGATAATTAAAAACCATCTTAAACTTTGAATTGAAGGTTTATGTTCTGGAAAAATGATTTTTACTATGAATATGATAACACATAAAAATTTCATGATTTAATTCAAAGTATAAGTATTTTTAGAAAAATAATCATTCAAGGTTGTTTACATAAAGGAAAATGTTTAACTTCATAAGTTTCACTAAAGTTTCACCTATGCCGTGTGATTTTGAATACAAACTAAGGTATTTACAGTTCATAGTCTTAAAGAGGGACTCGATCCAAGGAGATGGCAAGTTGAATAAACAAAAACGGAGTTGTAACGAAGAAACTATGACCGAAACAAAATCGGATATCCAAGACTAGTTTAGCCACGAAAATAATTGGGAAAAAATTAAATAAATCACATCTTTTTAAGATAACATGATATTTTATATATATGTACTTATAATTCAATTTTATATGGTTCAGGATCACCCGTAAACAACACGAGAAGATTAATCATAAGATCCCATGATTGTACGCAACACGTCATTTGACAACACCGGTACTTTATGTACGCAACACGTCATTTGACAACACCGGTACCGTGGGTCAAGATTAATCTCGACCAATACATATACGATGGGGGTTTTATTTATTTCATTGCGGGTTTATCAAACATCTAAATATGAACCATTAAAATTGAATTACTAACAACGAAATGCTAACTACGGACTAAGGAATTATTAAAAGTATTAAAAGTATAACAAGTATATATATGTGACGTTTGTTTAAAAAGAAAAGGTATTGATATATTATATATGGATAGGTTCGTGATATCAACCGGAGACCAAGTCAAATTATATATATCTTCAAGACGAAAGTGAGTATATAGTCCCACTTTTAAACTCTAAATATTTCGGGATGAGAATACATGTATTTTATGTTTTACGTTATGGACACAAGTAACTGAAAAATATATTCTACGTTGAGTTGTACCACTGGCATACTTCCCTGTAGCTTGGTAACTAATATTTACAGCGGTATTGTAAACGCGAATCCTGTTGATAGATCTATCGGGCCTGACAACCCCAACCGGACTGGACGACCAGTATTCAACGGTTGCACAGTACTTCGTTTCGTGACTACACTTGGTACAGTGTAGTAAGATTTCATATTAAAGGGAATATGCGACGTGATTAAATGTTAAGTATGGTTACCAAGTGCTCAACCACTTAGAATATTTTTATGAAAATGTTTATATATGAAATCTTGTGGTCTATATATATATATTGCTTCCGGCATTAAACCTATATCTCACCAACTTTATGTTGACGTTTTAAACATGTTTATTCTCAGGTAATAATTAGAAGCTTCCGCTGCATTATGTTGAATTTGAGCAGGATTTTGCGTACGCATATATGTGTCAAAAATAAAACTGCATACCCATGGATTTGTGTTGTAAAATATGCTAGAAATCGTGTTGTTATCATCATTTGTAAAGTTTGTAAGTCGAAGATTATCGCTAAACGATAATCATCTTTTTATTGTCTAAAGCTTGTAACAAAAATAAAGGTTATGGTTTGTAATGTATAATATATGCAGTTTTTCTTTTAAAAATGTCGCATATAGAGGTCAATACCTCGCAATGTTATCATATGTTATTGTATTCGTCCCTATGGATTGGGTCGGGTCGTCTCATTCCTAAGTCCATCAAGGGCAATGTTACCTCATCCAAGCCACCAAGTGTCCCCGAAGCAATGCGCATGGCGCATACCCTCTTGAATCAAATCATCCTTGATGAGCCGGAGAAGGCTAAGTTTGAAGCCGGTAGTGGTGACAAGAGGAAATGGGACAACAACCACAGCAACAACAACTGGGGAAGAACTTACGATCAAACCCCTGCCAAGAGGCCCAACAATGGTGGAAACCACAACCCCAACCCCAACAACAACAACAGTTCCAACCCGAACTACAAAGGAACTTTACCGCAATGCAAGAGGTGTTACAGACACCACACTGGGTATTGTAATGTTATCTGTGAGAAGTGCCAACAATCTGGACATGTTGGCAAGGACTGCAAGGTTACTACTTTGAATGTGAAGCCGAACTACAACAACAATGGGCCTAGGAAGTGCTATGAGTGCGGGAAGACAGGCCATTTCAGAAACGAGTGCCCAAACAAGCGCAAAGATGGCGGACCACCGCGTGCTAGAGCCTTCAATGTTAATGCAAGGGATGCACGCGACAACCCCGACTTGGTGACATGTATATTCAAAATCAACAATCTTTTAGCTTCTGTCCTATTCGATACTGGTGCCGATAGGAGCTATGTTTGTAGGCGTTTTTGCGATAAGATAGATTGGTCATTAGTGCCTTTAGAGGAGGGTATGTTAGTTGAGGTAGCCAATGGGAAACTTGAAAAAGTGGACCAAATTGGCCGAGGGGCTATAATCAGCATAGCCGGCGTAGATTTTGAGATAGACTTGATACCCATTAAGTTGGGAAGTTTTGACGTTATTGTTGGCATGGATTGGTTGACTAAGATAAGAGCCGAGATTATCTGTGGAGATAAAGCTCTTCGCATACCGCAAGGAGATGGCGAGCCATTGATCATTTATGGCGAGAGATGTACCTCGCAATTGAACCTCATTAGTTGCGTGAAGGCGCAAAAGATAATGAAGAAGGGACGACTTGCTGTCCTAGCTCATGTAAAAACCGTAGGAACTGAGGAGAAGAAAGTGGAAGACGTGCGTATTGTGAACGAGTTCCCCGATGTCTTTCCCGAAGAATTGCCTGGATTACCGCCACCGAGGGCAGTAGAATTTCAGATTGACTTAGTGCCAGGAGCTGCACCTGTAGCCCGCGCACCCTATAGACTTGCACCTTCCGAGATGCAAGAATTGCAAAGCCAATTACAAGAATTACTTGATCGAGGGTTTATCCAACCGAGCTCGTCACCATGGGGTGCACCTGTTTTGTTCGTGAAGAAGAAGGACGGATCCTTTCGTATGTGTATCGACTACCGTGAGCTCAACAAATTAACAATCAAGAATCGGTATCCTCTTCTACGAATCGACGATCTCTTTGACCAACTGCAAGGATCATGTGTTTACTCAAAGATCGATTTACGATCTGGCTATCACCAGCTGAGGGTGAAGGAAAGCGACGTGATGAAAACTGCATTTAGAACCCGCTATGGTCATTATGAGTTTCTTGTGATGCCATTCGGTCTAACCAATGCAACTGCCGTATTTATGGATCTTATGAACCGTGTCTGCAAGCCGTACTTAGACAAGTTTGTTATTGTCTTCATAGATGATATCCTCGTCTACTCTAAGAGCGAAGAAGAACACGAGCATCATCTCCGATTAGTACTTGAGCTCTTGAGACGAGAGCAACTCTACGCAAAGTTTTCCAAGTGTGAGTTCTGGCTGAAAAAGGTTCAGTTTTTGGGTCATGTTGTGAGTGACCAGGGCATCAAAGTTGATCCCGCCAAGATAGAAGCTATCAGCAAGTGGGAGACCCCCACTACACCAACTCACATCCGTCAATTTCTGGGCCTTGCCGGTTATTACCGAAGGTTTATCGAAGGTTTCTCACTGATTTCATGTCCGTTAACCGCACTCACCCACAAGGGAAAGAAATTTGTTTGGGGAGACGAGCAAGAGAAGGCATTTCAAATTTTGAAGCAGAAGTTAACCACCGCGCCTATCCTATCCCTTCCCGAAGGTAATGACGATTTTGTTGTTTATTGCGACGCCTCGAAAACTGGTTATGGTTGTGTACTGATGCAACGCACGAAGGTCATCGCCTATGCTTCTCGTCAACTTAAGGTCCACGAACAGAACTACACTACTCATGATCTCGAACTTGGAGCCGTTGTCTTCGCATTGAAGTTGTGGAGACACTACCTTTATGAAACCAAATGCACTATCTTCACCGACCACAAGAGTCTCCAACATATATTCGATCAGAAGCACTTGAATATGAGACAACGAAGGTGGATTGAGACGCTAAATGATTACAAGTGTGAACTTCGCTATCATCCGGGTAAAGCCAACGTCGTTGCTGACGCATTAAGCAGAAAGGAGAGATCGGCACCTCTTCGTGTTCGAGCATTGAACATCACGATTCATTCCAACCTCCAGAACCAAATCCGAGTAGCCCAAGAACAGGCTCTCATAGAGAAGAACTTGCGGTATGAATATTTGAACATCCCCATCTCTAAATTTGAAGTTAGAGAATCTGGACTCCGATGTTATGCCGGAAGGATTTGGGTACCTCGTTATGGAGACCTCCGAAGCCTCATACTTGATGAAGCCCACAAGTCTAGATATTCAATTCATCCCGGAGCGGGCAAGATGTATCATGACATTAAAGAACAGTATTGGTGGCCGAATCTTAAGAAAGATGTTGCAACTTATGTTAGTAAGTGTCTGACTTGCTCAAAAGTTAAGGCCGAGCATCAAAGACCTTCTGGGTTACTTCAACAGCCAGAGATCCCACAATAGAAATGGGAGATGATAACTATGGACTTTATCACCAAGCTACCAAAGACGGTGGGCGGATATGATACCATCTGGGTCATTGTTGATCGCCTTACCAAATCTGCACATTTCTTAGCAATGAAAGAGACCGATACAATGGAGAGGCTTGCTCAACTTTATATCAAGGAGGTTGTATCACGACACGGAATACCTTTATCGATCATCTCCGATCGCGACCCTCGTTTTGCTTCTAGATTTTGGCGTTCTTTACAAGAAGCCATGAGAACTCGCCTCGACATGAGCACTGCATATCACCCCCAAACTGACGGGCAAAGTGAACAAACGATTCAGACCTTGGAAGACATGTTGCGTGCATGTGTTATCGATTTTGGAAAGGCCTGGGAAAGGCATTTGCCACTCGCCGAATTTTCCTACAACAACAGCTATCACTCGAGCATTAAAGCTGCACCTTTTGAAGCATTATATGGCCGCAGGTGCCGTTCTCCTCTGTGTTGGGCCGAGCTAGGAGAAGTCCAACTCACTGGACCCGAGATAGTCCACGAAACCTCAGAAAAGATTGCTCAAATTCAAAACAGACTCAAGGTAGCCCGTGATCGCCAAAAGAGTTATGCCGATCAGAAACGGAAGGACTTCGAGTTTAACGTAGGAGACCGGGTGATGTTGAAAGTCGCACCTTGGAAGGGTGTAATCCGCTTTGGAAAGCGAGGAAAGTTAAACCCGCGATATATTGGTCCTTTTGAAATCTTGGAGCGTGTTGGACCCGTTGCCTATCGTCTTGATCTTCCAGAACAATTGAGCTCAGTTCATCCTACCTTCCACGTGTCAAACTTGAAGAAGTGTCTTGCTCCACCAGAACTTATCATACCATTAGAGGAACTTACAATTGATGACAAACTCCACTTTGTGGAAGAACCTGTTGAAATCATGGAACAAGAAGTCAAGAAGTTGAAACATAAAAGGATTCCGATCGTCCGAGTTCGATGGAATTCCAAACGAGGACCTGAGTTCACTTGGGAACGAGAGGACCGCATGAGACAGAAGTATCCTCACCTTTTCCCTGCTCCTCCATCACCTTCAGAATCAGATTCAGCTTAAATTTCGGGACGAAATTTCCATTAACAGGTGGGTAATGTAACGACCCAGCTTTTTCGACTTGCCTTTGTGCCTTGTATTTTTTGCGAAACTGCGTAATTGTGCGTACTGCGTTATTTTACTACTCTGGAAGCTTGTTACACATGTTATATATGTATACATACTCTGAAACGTGCCCTGGTATGATTAGAATGCTTAACTTGTCCATTGGATGCTTTATAACCGTTAGCGATATTTGCCGTTACGATTAAACCACGGACTGCGCGCACGTTTGACTTTTGTCAGAACCGGAACTTTTGGACAGCGAAATATTAATTATTATTTTAATAATAATAATTACTTGGGCCTTTGGTTACTTGAATTAATTACATAATTGTTTAAAGCCCAATAGTTAGCCTTTTTGGACTTTTAGCCTTGTTGGGCTCAAGCCCACCCTACTCTAGCTAGTGACCCAATTAATTAGCCCAACCATATTACTAGTGGCCCATAATAATTAATTAATTCAAAAAGAAATTAATTAGTGAGTCATGGAGCATAATGGATAAGGTTTATCCATTTGTTACTTAAGATTCTAGCATAAGGACATGCTTTAGACACCATTAGCCAAAAAGTGAAAGTTTGTCCCCCTCCCCTCTCCTAAATGCCGTCCACCATGAGTCCCTCCCCCCTTGCCATGTCATCAATTGTGCTCATTCCAAGTCTATAAATACCACCCCTTAGCCTCCCATTTCTCACTTGCTCTCATTTTGGTTTTTCACACACTTCTCACTCATTTCTTCCTTAGTCTTGTAAGCTTTCTTCTTCCTCTCTTCTCCTTCCAATTTTCGTGGCCTTCATCATCAATTAATGGAGATCAAAGTTCCTTTTAAGCTTTGATCTTACTTATATCTTGTTGATTCAAGTTTGAATCTTCAAGAACACTTAAAGATGCAAGCTTTCTAGCTTGAATCTTCATATCTTTTGTTGTATTTGATTTCTTTTACCTTGTTCATGTGATTTTGTTAGAAAGATTCAAACTTGTGTTTGTAATCTTCATGTATCTTCAAGATCTAAGCTTTATGCTTCAAGATCTTCAAGAACACTTAAAGATGCAAGCTTTCTAGCTTGAATCTTCATATTCTTTGTTGTATTTGATTTCTTTTCACTTTGATTATGTTGTTTTGTTGAAAAGATTCAAACTTGTGTTTGTAATCTTCATGTATCTTCAAGATCCAAGCTTTATGCTTCAAGATCTTCAAGAACACTTAAAGGTTCAAGCTTTCTAGCTTTGTGACCTTGTTACTTGTGTGAAATGGATCCAAGCTCTCTAGCTTAGGGTTCCATCACCTCTTTTGACTTTGATTGTGGTTATACTTGCCTATTTGTTATAAAGTTTGTAGCTTTAGTTGATTTTGTGATTTGTTTTGGTGTTAAGACTAAGGATATGATGTAACTTTGGTTCATCATTCATCCAAGACTCATGAATGAGTTGTATACCTACTTGGTCTTAACATATTGTGTATTGATGGTGGATCCTTAGTCAAAGTGATGCTAAGTCATCAACGAGTTGTACACTTGAAGCTTTAAGCATCAAGGATGAGAACCGTGATGAGCATCAAGCACTAAGAATCCCACCGGAGCACCTTAGCTACTGATTTTCGTGTCTGATCAGAACCCTAGGCTACTGGAAAACTTGATTTTCAAATAGCCTGGTTCGAGTAGATGAATTTTCGTTTAAGACTCGTCTCAAACCGAGTTACCGTTTGAAAGTTATGGCCTTTTCCGTGTGGTAACACCTTTGTAACGTCGTGCTGAAAATTCGGACCTACTCGCACTCCGACCGTCACCACGGTCAAACTAAGTCGAGTTTGAGTCTATAAATTGGTCAGCAACTATAGGACACCCATACGGAACTATGGCCACTGATCTTGCGTGTTTTCGATTTACGTAGTGGCCGTAGCAGCTGATCCATTTCAGCCTATGGTTTCGACCTCTACACTTGACTAGTTTACTTAGGTTTTGCTATGATGATTGATGATGATGATGACACATAGACTTAATTATGAACTTGATTAACTTGTATAGACAACCTACTGATTTAGTGACCTTCTACTTAGGTTGACGACCTTTCGGACCGCCTTGTTACTTGCCTACTTTCGTTACAACTTGTCTTGCTTATTCACTGTGAGTTATAGCATCCCTTTTTACTACTTTTACTATTTTTGGGACTGAGAATACATGCGCTTTTTATACGATTTACATGTTAGGCACGAGTACTTAAACTTTATATATGTGTGGGTTATATAACGGCAGAAACATTCCCTTTAGCTCGGTAACGTTTAATCATTGGTTTTTGAACCGTGAACGCGAATCTTAGATATGGATCCATAGGGTTTGACATCCCCACTCGGGCTAGTCGCGCTAGCATTTAACGAGTGTTTAATACTTCGAGGTCATACGCACTCGCCAAGTGCACTTTCAGGGGGTACATAAACGTTAAGTTAGTTACCGGGTGCCCACGGTTAAGCATATACTTTTACATACTTTTGAAACGCTCGTTGTAGCACTGAAATCTCGTGGCCTACTTACATTACTGTTATACTTAAACTATAGCTCACCAACCTTTGTGTTGACATTTTTAAGCATGTATTTCTCAGGTGCTTAGAGGTTTGATGCTTCCGCTGTTAGATTGCTGTCATGCTGTTATTGAATTGCTGTTATGGACTTGCTGTCTAGTTATCCGCTGCATTACTAGAGATGTCTCAACTTATGGAACTTATGTTTTGCATTCGTAAACTTATGTTATTTTGGAACAATGTTTTGTATCAAGTCTTATGTCCTGTTATCTCTTGTAAAACTCTATCTTTTCAATGAATGCAAATCGTTTTTCAAACAGCATATAGTGTTTGACCATGTAAAGATCCTGTTGTTGACGAATCGTACACGATGGTTTTGTACGGGGCGTCACATTTGGTATCAGAGCATTGGTTGTAGGGAATTAGGTTGCATTAGAGTCGGACCAAATAGGCTTCACTAATAGGACTAATCTACAACTGGCTTGTTTACCTGTTTCTGCTGAGTTTACTACATGCTTTTGCTTACTTCCTGCTGTATGAACTTCCTGCATGCTCTTGCTTATGTCTACTGCCATGCGAGCTTACTGTATGATCATTTATGTTATTGCATGACTACTATCTGCTTTCACATGTTATTTCTGTTTAGTACTTATTGCCATGCTAGGTTGCTATAGTGCATATTATTTGCTTGCCTATGACATTACTGATATGGAAAATTTATTTTCCTTGTTCAGATGTCGGACGTTCCACCTGTCATCATTTTGGACAGCGACTCGGACTCACCAGCCACCCCACTTGCCATCATTACCGATGCTCAGATTCCGTCGTCGACATTCTTCAGTGACCCCGGTGCTTCATCTTCCGGAACCAGCAGCCATGCACCTGCCCCAGTGGCTACGTCAGACGGACATATGGACCCCATGGAGATTCCATCTCCTATTGCCCCGGTACCTCAGGAGCCACAGCCCCGCCCCGGTGCAGTTGTGATCCCTGCGTATCTTGGGGAAGGTCCGTTCCGTAATGAACGTAACCACTGGTGCCGACGCGCTCCCGATGGACGACTTGTGCCGATTGGACCCGCCAGATACACGCAGATGATGGCCGCCCGAGGAGGACCACCAGTAGTGTCACCCCCAGTCAGTTCAGACGACTCATCTGACGACTCACCTGATGACTCATCCACAGACGACTCCAGCGATGAGGAGGATCCTGCTGACAGACCTATTCAGGCACCCTCTACCCCTCCGAAGAAGCGGTATCGCTTCGCTGGCATTATTCCGGGTCGTACTATCACTGACGCTTTTGGTCAGCGTCGTAGGATCACTGCTCGTAAACGGCTTGTGCCGTACCCTGCCGACCCACTGGTATTACCGTCTCCACACAGAGCCGGACCATCTACTTCAGCACCACCAGCACCTCCTGCCCCACCATCTTCCTCTAATGAGGAACTGAGGCGGGAGATTGAGATTCTCCAGGCTCGAGTTACTGAGCTCGAGGAGCATTTGGCTCAGGTTTTGGACATCTTGCACCCACCATCCCCGTAGGACTTTGTATTAGATTATGCATTGTAATCTCTTTTGTTATTTTGTATTTCGCTTATGTATTGCACGAACTTATTGTAATGTATGGAACTTATTATCATTAAGGAATGGGAATTTGCGTTGTTTACTTTTTGCATAAATGTTCTATTTACGTTACCGTATCATGGTTTTGTGGTACCCATATCTGCTTGCGTTACTTAATTAACATGTATTGTGCTGTTTTTATGTTGGTTGTTATATACTATATTATTATTTGTTGCATATTGGATTTTGACTTGAGTCAAAACGTTTGTATAGAACATCATGGCTAATGGAACCGCAAGACCTACTGCTGCACAGATTGAGGAAATGATTAACGAGCGTGTTGCAGCTGTTCTAGCAGAAAGGAACCCTCAAATTGTACCACCGCCTGTCGTTCCACTTGTCCGAGATGGGTGTACTTATAAGGAATTCCAAAGCTGCAAGCCGCACAACTTCAGTGGCACCGAGGGACCAGTCGGTCTCACAAGATGGTTTGAGAAGCTCGAATCGCTATTCAGAGTTAGCAACTGTTCAGAAGCTAACAAAATAAAATTTGCTTCTTGCACGCTGTCTGAGGGCGCGCTTACGTGGTGGAACACGTTAGCTCAAGCAAAAGGGATTGATGAGGCGTATGCTACGCCTTGGGAAGAGTTTAAATGCGCTATGATCGAAGAATACTGTCCGAGAACCGAGATCCAGAAGATGGAAATCGAATTTATGCAATTGAAAACCATAGGAAATGACCTTAACAGTTACAACCGCAGGTTTTTGGAGTTGGCAATTATGTGCCCGACCATGGTCACCCCTGAATTTAAACGCTTGGAGAAGTACTTTTCGGGACTTCCTAAGTCCATCAAGGGCAATGTTACCTCATCCAAGCCACCAAGTGTCCCCGAAGCAATGCGCATGGCGCATACCCTCTTGAATCAAATCATCCTTGATGAGCCGGAGAAGGCTAAGTTTGAAGCCGGTAGTGGTGACAAGAGGAAATGGGACAACAACCACAGCAACAACAACTGGGGAAGAACTTACGATCAAACCCCTGCCAAGAGGCCCAACAATGGTGGAAACCACAACCCCAACCCCAACAACAACAACAGTTCCAACCCGAACTACAAAGGAACTTTACCGCAATGCAAGAGGTGTTACAGACACCACACTGGGTATTGTAATGTTATCTGTGAGAAGTGCCAACGATCTGGACATGTTGGCAAGGACTGCAAGGTTACTACTTTGAATGTGAAGCCGAACTACAACAACAATGGGCCTAGGAAGTGCTATGAGTGCGGGAAGACAGGCCATTTCAGAAACGAGTGCCCAAACAAGCGCAAAGATGGCGGACCACCACGTGCTAGAGCCTTCAATGTTAATGCAAGGGATGCACGCGACAACCCCGACTTGGTGACAGGTATATTCAAAATCAACAATCTTTTAGCTTCTGTCCTATTCGATACTGGTGCCGATAGGAGCTATGTTTGTAGGCATTTTTGCGATAAGATAGATTGGTCGTTAGTGCCTTTAGAGGAGGGTATGTTAGTTGAGGTAGCCAATGGGAAACTTGAAAAAGTGGACCAAATTGGCCGAGGGGCTATAATCAGCATAGCCGGCGTAGATTTTGAGATAGACTTGATACCCATTAAGTTGGGAAGTTTTGATGTTATTGTTGGCATGGATTGGTTGACTAAGATAAGAGCCGAGATTATCTGTGGAGATAAAGCTCTTCGCATACCGCAAGGAGATGGCGAGCCATTGATCATTTATGGTGAGAGATGTACCTCGCAATTGAACCTCATTAGTTGCGTGAAGGCGCAAAAGATAATGAAGAAGGGACGACTTGCTGTCCTAGCTCATGTAAAAATCGTAGGAACCGAGGAGAAGAAAGTGGAAGACGTGCGTATTGTGAACGAGTTCCCCGATGTCTTTCCCGAAGAATTGCCTGGATTACCGCCACCGAGGGCAGTAGAATTTCAGATTGACTTAGTGCCAGGAGCTGCACCTGTAGCCCGCGCACCCTATAGACTTGCACCTTCCGAGATGCAAGAATTGCAAAGCCAATTACAAGAATTACTTGATCGAGGGTTTATCCAACCGAGCTCGTCACCATGGGGTGCACCTGTTTTGTTCGTGAAGAAGAAGGACGGATCCTTTCGTATGTGTATCGACTACCGTGAGCTCAACAAATTAACAATCAAGAATCGGTATCCTCTTCCACGAATCGACGATCTCTTTGACCAACTTCAAGGATCATGTGTTTACTCAAAGATCGATTTACGATCTGGCTATCACCAGCTGAGGGTGAAGGAAAGCGACGTGATGAAAACTGCATTTAGAACCCGCTATGGTCAATATGAGTTTCTTGTGATGCCATTCGGTCTAACCAATGCACCTGCCGTATTTATGGACCTTATGAAGCGTGTCTGCAAGCCGTACTTAGACAAGTTTGTTATTGTCTTCATAGACGATATCCTCGTCTACTCTAAGAGCGAAGAAGAACACGAGCATCATCTCCGATTAGTACTTGAGCTCTTGAGACGAGAGCAACTCTACGCAAAGTTTTCCAAGTGTGAGTTCTGGCTGAAGGAGGTTCAGTTTTTGGGTCATGTTGTGAGTGACCAGGGCATCAAAGTTGATCCCGCCAAGATAGAAGCTATCAGCAAGTGGGAGACCCCCACTACACCAACTCACATCCGTCAATTTCTGGGCCTTGCCGGTTATTACCGAAGGTTTATCGAAGGTTTCTCACTGATTTCACGTCCGTTAACCGCACTCACCCACAAGGGAAAGAAATTCGTTTGGGGAGACGAGCAAGAGAAGGCATTTCAAATTTTGAAGCAGAAGTTAACCACCGCGCCTATCCTATCCCTTCCCGAAGGTAATGACGATTTTGTTGTTTATTACGACGCCTCGAAAACTGGTTATGGTTGTGTACTGATGCAACGCACGAAGGTCATCGCCTATGCTTCTCGTCAACTTAAGGTCCACGAACAGAACTACACTACTCATGATCTCGAACTTGGAGCCGTTGTCTTCGCATTGAAGTTGTGGAGACACTACCTTTATGAAACCAAATGCACTATCTTCACCGACCACAAGAGTCTCCAACATATATTCGATCAGAAGCACTTGAATATGAGACAACGAAGGTGGATTGAGACGCTAAATGATTACAAGTGTGAACTTCGCTATCATCCGGGTAAAGCCAACGTCGTTGCTGACGCATTAAGCAGAAAGGAGAGATCGGCACCTCTTCGTGTTCGAGCATTGAACATCACGATTCATTCCAACCTCCAGAACCAAATCCGAGTAGCCCAAGAACAGGCTCTCATAGAGAAGAACTTGCGGTATGAATATTTGAACATCCCCATCTCTAAATTTGAAGTTAGAGAATCTGGACTCCGATGTTATGCCGGAAGGATTTGGGTACCTCGTTATGGAGACCTCCGAAGCCTCATACTTGATGAAGCCCACAAGTCTAGATATTCAATTCATCCCGGAGCGGGCAAGATGTATCATGACATTAAAGAACAGTATTGGTGGCCGAATCTTAAGAAAGATGTTGCAACTTATGTTAGTAAGTGTCTGACTTGCTCAAAAGTTAAGGCCGAGCATCAAAGACCTTCTGGGTTACTTCAACAGCCGGAGATCCCACAATGGAAATGGGAGATGATAACTATGGACTTTATCACCAAGCTACCAAAGACGGTGGGCGGATATGATACCATCTGGGTCATTGTTGATCGCTTTACCAAATCTGCACATTTCTTAGCAATGAAAGAGACCGATACAATGGAGAGGCTTGCTCAACTTTATATCAAGGAGGTTGTATCACGACACGGAATACCTTTATCGATCATCTCCGATCGCGACCCTCGTTTTGCTTCTAGATTTTGGCGTTCTTTACAAGAAGCCATGGGAACTCGCCTCGACATGAGCACTGCATATCACCCCCAAACTGACGGGCAAAGTGAACGAACGATTCAGACCTTGGAAGACATGTTGCGTGCATGTGTTATCGATTTTGGAAAGGCCTGGGAAAGGCATTTGCCACTCACCGAATTTTCCTACAACAACAGCTATCACTCGAGCATTAAAGCTGCACCTTTTGAAGCATTATATGGCCGCAGGTGCCGTTCTCCTCTGTGTTGGGCCGAGCTAGGAGAAGTCCAACTCACTGGACCCGAGATAGTCCACGAAACCTCAGAAAAGATTGCTCAAATTCAAAACAGACTCAAGGTAGCCCGTGATCGCCAAAAGAGTTATGCCGATCAGAAACGGAAGGACTTCGAGTTTAACGTAGGAGACCGGGTGATGTTGAAAGTCGCACCTTGGAAGGGTGTAATCCGCTTTGGAAAGCGAGGAAAGTTAAACCCGCGATATATTGGTCCTTTTGAAATCTTGGAGCGTGTTGGACCCGTTGCCTATCGTCTTGATCTTCAAGAACAATTGAGCTCAGTTCATCCTACCTTCCACGTGTCAAACTTGAAGAAGTGTCTTGCTCCACCAGAACTTATCATACCATTGGAGGAACTTACAATTGATGACAAACTCCACTTTGTGGAAGAACCTGTTGAAATCATGGAACAAGAAGTCAAGAAGTTGAAACATAAAAGGATTCCGATCGTCCGAGTTCGATGGAATTCCAAACGAGGACCTGAGTTCACTTGGGAACGAGAGGACCGCATGAGACAGAAGTATCCTCACCTTTTCCCTGCTCCTCCATCACCTTCAGAATCAGATTCAGCTTAAATTTCGGGACGAAATTTCCATTAACAGGTGGGTAATGTAACGACCCAGCTTTTTCGACTTGCCTTTGTGCCTTGTATTTTTTGCGAAACTGCGTAATTGTGCGTACTGCGTTATTTTACTACTCTGGAAGCTTGTTACACATGTTATATATGTATACATACTCTGAAACGTGCCCTGGTATGATTAGAATGCTTAACTTGTCCATTGGATGCTTTATAACCGTTAGCGATATTTGCCGTTACGATTAAACCGCGGACTGCGCGCACGTTTGACTTTTGTCGGAACCGGAACTTTTGGACAGCGAAATATTAATTATTATTTTAATAATAATAATTACTTGGGCCTTTGGTTACTTGAATTAATTACATAATTGTTTAAAGCCCAATAGTTAGCCTTTTTGGACTTTTAGCCTTGTTGGGCTCAAGCCCACCCTACTCTAGCTAGTGACCCAATTAATTAGCCCAACCATATTACTAGTGGCCCATAATAATTAATTAATTCAAAAAGAAATTAATTAGTGAGTCATGGAGCATAATGGATAAGGTTTATCCATTTGTTACTTAAGATTCTAGCATAAGGACATGCTTTAGACACCATTAGCCAAAAAGTGAAAGTTTGTCCCCCTCCCCTCTCCTAAATGCCGTCCACCATGAGTCCCTCCCCCCTTGCCATGTCATCAATTGTGCTCATTCCAAGTCTATAAATACCACCCCTTAGCCTCCCATTTCTCACTTGCTCTCATTTTGGTTTTTCACACACTTCTCACTCATTTCTTCCTTAGTCTTGTAAGCTTTCTTCTTCCTCTCTTCTCCTTCCAATTTTCGTGGCCTTCATCATCAATTAATGGAGATCAAAGTTCCTTTTAAGCTTTGATCTTACTTATATCTTGTTGATTCAAGTTTGAATCTTCAAGAACACTTAAAGATGCAAGCTTTCTAGCTTGAATCTTCATATCTTTTGTTGTATTTGATTTCTTTTACCTTGTTCATGTGATTTTGTTAGAAAGATTCAAACTTGTGTTTGTAATCTTCATGTATCTTCAAGATCTAAGCTTTATGCTTCAAGATCTTCAAGAACACTTAAAGATGCAAGCTTTCTAGCTTGAATCTTCATATCCTTTGTTGTATTTGATTTCTTTTCACTTTGATTATGTTGTTTTGTTGAAAAGATTCAAACTTGTGTTTGTAATCTTCATGTATCTTCAAGATCCAAGCTTTATGCTTCAAGATCTTCAAGAACACTTAAAGGTTCAAGCTTTCTAGCTTTGTGACCTTGTTACTTGTGTGAAATGGATCCAAGCTCTCTAGCTTAGGGTTCCATCACCTCTTTTGACTTTGATTGTGGTTATACTTGCCTATTTGTTATAAAGTTTGTAGCTTTAGTTGATTTTGTGATTTGTTTTGGTGTTAAGACTAAGGATATGATGTAACTTTGGTTCATCATTCATCCAAGACTCATGAATGAGTTGTATACCTACTTGGTCTTAACATATTGTGTATTGATGGTGGATCCTTAGTCAAAGTGATGCTAAGTCATCAACGAGTTGTACACTTGAAGCTTTAAGTATCAAGGATGAGAACCGTGATGAGCATCAAGCACTAAGAATCCCACCGGAGCACCTTAGCTACTGATTTTCGTGTCTGATCAGAACCCTAGGCTACTGGAAAACTTGATTTTCAAATAGCCTGGTTCGATTAGATGAATTTTCGTTTAAGACTCGTCTCAAACCGAGTTACCGTTTGAAAGTTATGGCCTTTTCCGTGTGGTAACACCTTTGTAACGTCGTGCTGAAAATTCGGACCTACTCGCACTCCGACCGTCACCACGGTCAAACTAAGTCGAGTTTGAGTCTATAAATTGGTCAGCAACTATAGGACACCCATACGGAACTATGGCCACTGATCTTGCGTGTTTTCGATTTACGTAGTGGCCGTAGCAGCTGATCCATTTCAGCCTATGGTTTCGACCTCTACACTTGACTAGTTTATCTAGGTTTTGCTATGATGATTGATGATGATGATGACACGTAGACTTAATTATGAACTTGATTAACTTGTATAGACAACCTACTGATTTAGTGACCTTCTACTTAGGTTGACGACCTTTCGGACCGCCTTGTTACTTGCCTACTTTCGTTACAACTTGTCTTGCTTATTCACTGTGAGTTATAGCATCCCTTTTTACTACTTTTACTATTTTTGGGACTGAGAATACATGCGCTTTTTATACGATTTACATGTTAGGCACGAGTACTTAAACTTTATATATGTGTGGGTTATATAACGGCAGAAACATTCCCTTTAGCTCGGTAACGTTTAATCATTGGTTTTTGAACCGTGAACGCGAATCTTAGATATGGATCCATAGGGTTTGACATCCCCACTCGGGCTAGTCGCGCTAGCATTTAACGAGTGTTTAATACTTCGAGGTCATACGCACTCGCCAAGTGCACTTTCAGGGGGGTACATAAACGTTAAGTTAGTTACCGGGTGCCCACGGTTAAGCATATACTTTTACATACTTTTGAAACGCTCGTTGTAGCACTGAAATCTCGTGGCCTACTTACATTACTGTTATACTTAAACTATAGCTCACCAACCTTTGTGTTGACATTTTTAAGCATGTATTTCTCAGGTGCTTAGAGGTTTGATGCTTCCGCTGTTAGATTGCTGTCATGCTGTTATTGAATTGCTGTTATGGACTTGCTGTCTAGTTATCCGCTGCATTACTAGAGATGTCTCAACTTATGGAACTTATGTTTTGCATTCGTAAACTTATGTTATTTTGGAACAATGTTTTGTATCAAGTCTTATGTCCTGTTATCTCTTGTAAAACTCTATCTTTTCAATGAATGCAAATCGTTTTTCAAACAGCATATAGTGTTTGACCATGTAAAGATCCTGTTGTTGACGAATCGTACACGATGGTTTTGTACGGGGCGTCACATTACATGTGCAATGACTGATCAATCAATTAACTTGAGTATTCGTGAGTTTCTTACGGTAAAGTAAGAATTTGGTAAATCCTTAGATAACAGGATTGGAAAGGGAAATTGATTGAAGGCATAATGAATGCGATTGAAGTTCTTGTTATCCATAGTTATGGGATATACGTTGGCTAATGCATATAGGTAAATGTACAAGGGAAAGTCTAGACACTATTGCTTTAGATGGACTGAGTTGACCACGAATGGAGTGATAGGAGTGGATTTTGTAGATTAACAACAATATTTGGCACATCACTTGACAAAGGAATTAGTCCGAGACTTAATGAAATGGTGTAAACTTTTAATGAAATGATGTAACTTTACATTAAATTGTGTTACTTTTCATAAAGTTAAGGGAAATGGTGGTTGCACCAACCAGAAGTGAATTGATACCATTTCCAAGGTTTTTAAGCCTTGTGTTTGAAAATGAACTGGGGGATGGCTACAGGAGCATCATTGACCCCTCAATTGACTTGAAACTAAAATTAGGAGGAATGACAAAAGAAGTAACAGCTGCTCCACATACTGGTCCATCATCAACAATGCTCCAGTACCTAGCTGCTAAGGGTGGAGCTACCCAATCGACTTCCTCTAGTCATGCACCAGCTGAGGGAAAGGGACCTCAGTGTAAGCCAACTACACGCAAGAAGCGGCCAGCTACCACAACTGGAACAACCACCATCGCATAAACTGGTAAAGCAGTAGTTGTATTAGAATATAGTGCTCTCTGATAATAAAGAATAGCTCTAGTCTTATATACTGACTACCCACTTCTAATTTTGGAATCCGTTGCTCATCCATTTCTTGGTAACAGGCAAAGCTAAATGATCAAAAGTTGGCTCTAAGCATGCTAAAGGGGAGAAAGCACCAGTCTCAACTGTTGTTCCCGAAAATTAGATGGCTATAGAACCTGGTGCATCTCTAGACCAAACAACAGATCTCACTAACATAATTCAAAATCTTTTATCTGCTGACTTAAATATTGAAAGTGTAGTTAAAGGTATGCCCTTTGCTCCCAAGCTGACTGGTTTTAAAATCAGTGTTAAGAGGAATAGCAACTCATATTCCTCTAACCAGGCACTTCCACATTTTTCAAAATTATACTTCAAGAAATATCCTCTTCTGACAGTACAACCATCAGAGAACATACTTAACCCACAAAGAAGACTTAAGCTGGCTCCTATATTGGTACCGATATTGGTACTGGTGATTCTGCTGCTGCTGGTAATATTGGTGATGATGTTGGTGCTGGTCCAACTGTTCCTATTGTTGATGAGGAGATGGTTACTGTTGATGATATTATTACTTCTCCTGTTCCTCCCAGTATTATTGATCCAACTACTGTTCCTGAATTAGTTACTGTGCCTTTCTTCTGAAATGGTTTCTGAAACCATAACTCCAAATGCAGCTGGTGCTATGGTCATCTCTAGTACTGATAATGGTTCTTAGGAGGCAAATGTGGATGTTGGTACTGATACTGTTGCTACATCTGAAACTCCTAAGGCTGCTGCTCCTGCCAAAAAACCTGAGTTTGTTCCAAGAGTACTTGAACTAGAGGACATTATGCCTAAATTTGTTTATAAGGGAGTATCCATTGCTCCTAAAATTTCTCTCCTGGTGGACCATCTAACAATCGACCCTCAAAGTGCCCTAGTTGCAGCAAGCAAATTACCTGATGAGGAGTTGGCTCAATTAATTCACTAGCTAGATGAACCAACAAGGGATGAGGTTTTTGAGAGGCTGACGACAATTGAAAATATAAATGAGCAGCCATATTATCATTTCTTTGGTATGGCTCCTGCTACTTCTCCATGGCCTGGTACTTGGAGGCCTCTCAAGTTTCAATATGATCCTAAAACTGGTAAGGTTATCATGCAAAATCTTCCTGATTCTCCAGTACCTTCTGATTCATCAGCTTCTTCCTCATCATCTTCTTCTTCTTCTTCTGATGGTGATGCTGATAAAGGTACTGGTAAGGAAGAGCCAATAATTCCTGATAATACTACTGGTTCAATAGACAAACAAGTGAATCTTGATTCTAATAAAGTTGAACCTGCTGATAAAGATACTAGTGGTTCTAAGCCTTTAGGTGAAGGTAAAAATGATGGTGATCATGGTGATGAGTCAAATTCTGACCTTCCACATCCACCACCCCACAATGGTACTCCTATTCAAGCTGCTATTGCACCACCACCAACGAGTGCAGTTGATGTTGTTGAAATGGAAGGGTTATCCACCCTTGCCGTCTATAGTACTGTTGCCAGAATCACCTCTGATGTGCAGAAATATATCAGGAAAACCATTGTTGAATGTCTTGGTGAAGCAATTCAACGAGCTGGAAGTATCACCACTTCCTCTATTGAATCCCAGCTGCGTCAAACCAATGCATTTGCTGACTTAGCAGTTGATGCCATCAAGCAATACTATGAACAAGACATCAGGCAATACTATGAACAAGAATATGAACTCAAGAAACGAATCTTCTCTCACAATGAATATACTGATCATATCACCAAACTTCAAGCAGAATTAGATCTTGAAAGATCGGGGGTTCGATTACTGAATGAAGAAAATTGGGTGCTTGAAGAGAGAGTTGACTCAGATGAACAGCAGATGGCCAATATGGTTCTCGTTTCTGCTTATCTTCGACTTGTTGAGACTCTGCATAGAATGGCGGAGCTACAATTTGATGTTCGAGCAAGTGTTGATCAAATTTCCATTGGTGTAGCAAGGAATGAAGTAAGAACATCCAACCTTTGTCTCCAACAACGTGATGTTGATCCTGGTGCTAACCTAACTCTTGCTGATGCTGAATGGAATAACTTTGCATGGTCCATGCCTGAATCTGATAGTGATCTATATGTAAATGTTCCCCATGCTCTACTTCTGCCCTGCTGATGATAAAAAGGGGGAGAAAAAATCTAAAAAGCAAAGCAAAAGAAAACAATCTGAGGGGGAGCATGAGCATGAAAAGCCTCCAAAGCAGCAGATAAGAGATGGTGATGGTAATGTCCAAGGAAGAACTGCCCCTAAGCCCATCAACGCTCATACTGAAGCAGGTGCTAAGGGTGGTGGTGAATCTCAACCCAGCATACATGTCACATCTGTTGATGATATTGGTTCTGTAACGATCCGACTTTTTTGACTTATATTTATATTTATTACTTTCACGAAACTGCGTATTTGTGCGTACTGAGCTATATTATATTCTGGGATATTTATTCATGTTAATTACTTTCGTTAATACCTTACAACGCGTTATTAAGTATTTAATTACTTAACTTGATCCTCGAATGCTTTTATGACCGTTAGTGTCACTTATCGCAAAAAACGAGCTACGTACTAAGTACGCATTAAACTTTTGTCATAATTGGAGTATTATGACTACTTGAAACTAATTGTTATTTCTTAATGACAATTACTTGGCTTATTGGTTGCTTAATTATGCTTAGTATTTTACTAATGCACATTAGTTAGTCTTAATGGACTTTTTACCTTAATAGACTTAGGCCCACCCTACTCTATCTAATGGACTTTTAAGTTAGCCAATTTTAATGGAATTATGACCCATTAAAATGTAAGACAAAAACCCATTTAGATAAGCCACCATACTAGCATTTTCGTGTGCCATTACTACAACATGTTGCATGGGATACCAACATACAAGCACCACCTTTGTACCACCACCATGCAAAAGCAAAATTGTCCCCCCTCCTTGTCCCCCATAACCGTCGCCACCATGCACCCCCACCACCACTATAAATTCAAGCCTCATTCTTCATTTCACACTTCATTTCATTCTCATTTCACACACACTTGCTCTCTAATTTTGTGACGATCGCTCCAAATCCATATGGACGAACACGTCATTCATTGATTTCATTGCGAGGTATTTGACCTCTATATGATACGTTTTATAAACATTGCATTCTTTTGAAAAGGCATACCATAAATGAATATTTAAATCAAAGGTTTTCGACATCTGATGATTTCTACATATAGACAATCACCATAAATAATAGTTTACAATAGTACTTCCGTTGACAATGCAGTCAAAATAAGATACATGGTGATGATTTGGTGAATGCAACGTTTCCTTGAAAAATATGTCATGTAAAACTCCATGCACATAGCTTGTCTAACATCTAAGCAAACAGCGGAAGACTTCTAGGAAACCTGAGAATAAACATGCTAAAAAGTGTCAACACAAAGGTTGGTGAGTTCATAGTTTTAATGTTTCGTATAATCTGCATATAAAGGTGGATCACAAGATTTCAGTTGTTTCATCCAGAAACGTTTATCAAAATATTCTACGAAATTGAGCACCCTGGTAACTAAACTTAACGTATATATAATTTGTACCCTTTGTATAATCATCTTAATAATACACGCAAACCAACGTGTACGCTTCTCAAATAGCATACGTCCGTTAAAAGGCTAGTGCTCTAGCTCGGACGGGGATATCAAGCCCTATGGATCCATATATAACTACTCGCGCCCACCAGTTCTTATAACCGGCGGTTACTAGTTACCAAAGCTAAGGGATTTTCGGTTCAAACTCGGTGTAGAATTTAGTATGTACTTGTATCCATTGCGTTTAAAATAAAGTGCATGTATTCTCAGCCCAAAAATGTATATTGCAAATGCAATTAAAAAGGGAGCAAATGAAACTCACGCATATAAGTATTGT
Organism: Rutidosis leptorrhynchoides; assembly: GCF_046630445.1. Lineage (NCBI taxonomy): Eukaryota > Viridiplantae > Streptophyta > Magnoliopsida > Asterales > Asteraceae > Rutidosis > Rutidosis leptorrhynchoides. The sequence continues at coordinate 465,734,695 of NC_092333.1, forward strand.
AAATCAGTTAATAAAGCATTTGCATGTATTCTCAGCCCAAAAATGTATTGAGTAAAAGGGATCATATGAAACTCACGCATATAAATCTAGTATTTTCAGTATTTATAAACAGTCGCATGTATTCTCAGCCCAAAAATATATTGAGTAAAAGGGATCATATGAAACTCACACAAAATCAGTTTTAGTATTTGTATCCATTTAGTAAAACAGTTTATAAAACTGCGCATGTATTCTCAGCCCAAAAATATAATTTGAAAAAGGGATCATATGAAACTCACGCATATAAATATTGTATATCGGTTAATAAAGCATTTGCATGTATTCTCAGCCCAAAAATGTAGAGAGTAAAAGGGATCATATGAAACTCACAGTTTAATATTGATATACAATATTGCAGGAAAGCACGTAGACGCATCAGAGATGATAAACACGAGGTTTGATTCACAAAAATACCCCCGAACATTACCCATAATTTCCTTGGCAATAACCCATATTTTCCTTAGCTCTAGCTCGCTCGGAAACTCGTTTTGAAAATTACTTGGACATCACTCCGTCGTAATATTTTTTTGTACATTATTATTTTTGTATCGCAAAAATAATAACACTAATAATAATAATAATAAAAAATAATAAGATTAATAATAATCTTATTAATAATAATAATAATAATAATAATAATAATAAATAATAAATAATATTACGGAGTATATATATATTTGTGTATGTGTGTGATTTAAATCGAGCGAAAACACTGAAATTTATAGATGTGGCCTGAAATCTGGAGTCATGCGACTCGCATGGAAATGGCCTTCTGGCCATGCGACTCGCATGAGGACCAGGGACAGCTCACATTGTTTTGGCTCCTAGCTTGTCGACATAATATAAAATAAATATAAATATAATATATATAATTTAAATTAATTAATTATATATTATATTAAATTCACGTGCATAGTTGACTTGTAATTTTTGTTCCGATAAGTCGTACGTTGTCACTCGACTTATGTCCCGGTTTCGGTTTTTCGAACGCCCTTTCGTACGCTGAGAAAACTTGTACTTTACGTTTCGTGAATCGTACATTTGTCAAAATATAGTCTTAAATCATCCATAAAATATACCACTGTATCAAAGTTACTGTAGCAAAGAAAATATACCACTGTAGCAAAGTTACTGTAGCAAAGTCAATTTTTACTGTAGCAATTCACTGTAGCAAAGTCAATTTCACTGTAGCAAATAGTGGTTTTCAAAAACACTGTAGCATTTTGGGTACTGTAGCAATTTGAAATGTTACTATCGTTTACTAAATAACTTGAAATTATATATATGTATATATCTTTTTAATATATATAAATCAGTTTTTTTAAAATACACATTGGAAGTTATTTATAAATAAATTTTAATAATAAATATTTCAACTTATCATATATATTCAAATAGGTATTTAAACCAATAAGTTTAATGTACGGTATCAAATAATTAATACATTGTTACCTTTTCAAGTTATAGTATATATGTATCTATTTACATATAATTGTTCGCGAATCGTCGAAAACAACCGAAAGGTATTTAAATATATAAAAGTAGTTCAAAAATTTTGAGATTCAGTTTTACAGACTTTGCTTATCGTGTCGAAAATGTTAATCATACAAAGATTAAGTTTAAATTTGGTCAGAAATTTCCGGGTCATCACAAATTTTCTCTCTAGTCTTTTTCACACTAAAATTGTAAGTTCTTGAATTTTCTTCTCCCTCTTTTTCTTTCTTAAATCACGACATCATCATCATCATTAAAGGATCAAGCTTTTTAGCTTTTTGATCTTGTTACATCTTGTAGATTCAAACTTTGATTTGAAATCTTCAAGAACATGAAGGATTCAAGCTTTCTAACTTTGAATCTTCATTACTTTGTTGGATCTAAGTTTTAAAGCTTAAGATCACTTTATTCTGTTAAAAAGATCAAAACTTGTGTTTATGATCTTCATGTAACTTGTAGATCTAGCTTTTTTGCTTTAAGGATCTTCAAGAACATTAAAGATTCAAGCTTTCTAGCTTAGGGTTTCATTATTTTGTTTAGATCTAAGCTTTTTAGCTTATGATCTCATTACTTTTACTAGATCTTAGCTTTCTAGCTTATGGTCTCATTAATCTTGTAAAAATCCATGCTTTCTAGCTTAGGGTTTCTTAACACTTGAGATCTAAGTTATTATTGTAGATCTCACTTACTTGGAACCTTTCTATGATTTTTGTGGTGATAAAAATCAAATCTTCATCATCCCATATTGTAACGCCCCATACAAAATCAACGTGTACGGATCATCAACAACAGGTCCATTACACGGTTAAAACACTATATGCTGTTTTAAAACAAGTTTTGCATTCATGAAAAGATAACGTATATACCAACGTCAAATGTTTTACAAAAGATAACATGCTTCTATGAATAGAAAGCATTAGCATAAGTACGTGACACAAAGGTCATTACAAAACCATAGCTAGAAAATAACATAAGTTGTGAACGTAAAATAAAAGTTCCATGCTTGAAACATCTCTAAACAATGCAGCGGAAGTCTAACACAGCGAGTCTATAACAGAAAGTCTAACAGCGGAAGCAACAAGGTCTAAGCACCTGAGAAATAACATGCTTAAAAAGTCAACACGAATGTTGGTAAGCTATAGTTTGATCGTAAACAACAATGTAATGTAGACCACGAGATTTCGTATTCAAAACAGTATCTCAAATCCGTATGATAAAGTATATGCTTGTACGTGGGCACCCGGTAACTAACTTAACAAAGTAATATAAATATCACCCCCTAAAAGTACACTTGGAGAGTGCGTAAGTTTACGAAGTATTAAACACCCGTTAAATGCTAGCGGGACTAGCCCGAGTGGGGATGTCAAACCCTATGGATCCATATCTAAGATTCGCGTCTACTGGTTCAAAAACTAATAGTTAAACGTTACCGAGCTAAGGGGAATCTTTGTGCCGTTATATCACCCACACATATATAAAGTATAAGTACTCGTGTCTAGTATGTAAAACATAAAAAGTACATGTATTCTCAGTCCCAAAAATAGTAAAGTAAAAAGGGAGCTATAACTCACACTGAATGTGCGGTTATAGCATCCCTTTTTACTTTAACTAATTTATGACTGAGACTACATGCGCTTTATACGTTTTACATACTAGGCACAAGTACTTAAACTTTATATATGTGTGGGTTATACAACGGCATAAACTTTCCCCTTAGCTCGGTAACGTTTAGTCATCGGTTTTTGAACCGGTGAACGCGAATCTTAGATATGGATCCATAGGGTTTGACATCCCCACTTAAGCTAGTCGCGCTAGCATTTAACGGGTGTTTAATACTTCGTAAACATACGCACTCGCCAAGTGTACTTTTAGGGGGTGATATTCACGTTAAGTTAGTTACCAAGTGCCCACGGTTGAACATATACTTTTCATACTGTGTAGACTCCCGCTGCTTTTGATTAGAGATGTCATTGCATGAAACGTTTATTTGCATTCAAACTATGTTACTTTTGAAACAATGAATCTGTAATGACCTTTGAGTCACGTACTATTATTCTTGTTTTCTATTCGTAGAAGCATACTATCGGTTGTAAAACTTTTAATGTTGGTTATGACGTCACCTCTTTTATTGAATGCAAACTTATTTTAAAACAACATATAGTGTTTGACCTTGTAATGATCTTGTTGTTGATGATCCGTACACGTTAATTTTGTACGGGGCGTCACAGTTAGTCTTGAAGATGAGTCACCTTCAACCTCCTCAAAACCTTAGCGCAAGACAAAAACTCGTGCGTTCTTTTCTTGCTTCTAGAATATGATAGAAAAATGCAAATGAGGAAAATGAATCTGGAACATCCTAGTTCGAGCCATTTATACACGATTCTACTACTTTGGTCCTTCAACTTTGAGATTATACAAAACAGTCCAAAATCCAAATTCAGACACAGGTGCATCGCATCTTAAAGGTGGTGCGACGCACTTGGCTGCTAAAAATAATGGAATGTGACATATTTATTTATTTATTTGGTATTATTATATTATTATTACTAGCTTAAGACCCGCAAAATTGCGGGTTTATGCGATAAAGTTGTGAAGTATAAAAAGTTTTGGGTTTGGTTTTGTAAGAAATAGTTAGAAACTATGTATAATAAACTATTGATGGAAAAGGATATAGTTAAACAAAATCTAAGCTGTAAAAGCAGATTACTATAAACAAAAGATGAATCTAAAGTTGTAGTGGATAAAAATAATTTGTAACACCAAATATCAAAAATGGGTCCAGTATTAATTTATCATTGGATAGTAATAGTTTGTAACTAACTGTGACTGTGACGACTTTCTCACGGATCATTCAATGTAAGAAAACGTTTGAAGTAATTATTTAGTGTTATTACTCAAACAACTGTTGCCGTATGAGTAAAAAACAAAAAATTCTTAACATAATATTTACCAACTATCAAGGTTGTTTGAATCTGCGAACAAATAATATCATCCACATCAAATGTTAATGGTTCAAGATTGCCATGTTCGAACAAATAATATCATCCACATCAAATGTTAATGGTTCAAGATTGCCATGTTCAAAAGTAAATGTCTACATTTGCTTAAAGCAACTTATATATAATGTGGAATATTTTTTATTTTTTTGAAAACCCAAGATATATTAATATAATTGAAGTATGTTCACGAATAGATGCAAACATAAACATTTAGATCTTAATACAATACACACACTACATGGAACACAAATTTAAATAAGTACAGGGATCACAAAAATAACTCAATGACTACCAAACATGAACTCATATCACTTATAAGATCTAAAGCACCCATGAAATAGATGATGAGGAAGCATCCATAGGGGTACCTGCATATCGCAGTAGGCACGAAGCTGGGTTTGTAACCAATTGAGCCACTCGAATTTTTTATTTTTGATCCTCCTCGAGATCCAATCATAACTTATAACTTAGATTTCATTTAACGTTATCAGGCCATTCCAACACGAATTTTTGAAGGCCTTGTTGTTTCGATTCATCCAAATGAGATATCCGCAAATTCATCCAACCGTTTGCCATACTTTTAGTATCCAAACTAAAAATTAGAGCGAATATAATATCCGAAAGCATAGGACTTAGTATCCAAACTGAAAATTAGTATCGAACAAAAAAATTAGAATTAGAATCCACACTAATCAATAATAAATTAGTATCCCTTTCTCTAAGATACAAAATTCCCTTCTTTTTGAAGGCGACAACTGCATAGTATACATTTAAATTAGCTGTTGATGGTATAACTCTTTTAAGCTTTAAACCTATTATCCAAACAATTTAACTCATCCAGTTTGTCACACTTACCTTTAGCAATTGAGAGGGTTACATTGCATAAGCATAATACCAAAGGCTAAAATGTTGTAACATTCTTCCATGACCCGACTTGCTCCAGGGAAAATGATTTCATAGTCTTTAATTTACAGTAGCTTTACAACACTGCACCACCCCTCTTTAACTGGCTTGCTCAACCATTTCTTCACTTTCCTCATCAAGGTTATCTCTAAGACTTTCATTGAATAGCTCAGAAAGAAGCGAGTTCTTCTTTTTTGGATTTGTAGGCGTGGTCATAAAGGTTTAGGGTCATTAGTTGGTTCACTGCCTTTCATTTGTCGAGTGTCGGTAAGGGAGTCACGATGCACATGTGTATTGACTCTTGATGGTGTGAATTCTGCAAATACTATAGAAGTTAACTCAGGCACTACACAAACAATACAAACATAAATTTAAAATGTGCCAAAAGAGAGAAAAAAAAACTTAATTTGCAACCCTTGGTAGTGTTAAAACAATCTAATGTGTATATCTTGTGTTTCTGAATCCAAAATTCTTAAAAATGAGAACACATTAGTTCTGCTTTATTGCAGTTGGGTTAAACGGGTCAAGCATACAAAATATTATCAGTGTCAACCCAACTTGACCCATATAAAAATACTACCCCTTTTGACTCATTACCAATCCACAAAGCATGTAATTCCATTATTTAAAGAAAGTAAGTTTACTTTAACAGTTGAACACTTATTTTATATTTACTTTATCTTGCATTTAAATCAAATAATATTGTGCAATTAAGCAAGTAACCACAATCATCATCGTCAACATCAAGTTAAAATGGGGAAGGAAAAAAGAAAGAGTTAAATCATTCCAATTATAATAAGTAGAATAGAATTGAAATATACCTGGAAGATGGGTAATAGATCCAATCATCATCAACTTTTAATTCATCACATAAATGGACAATGTCCTTCATTTTGTGTGAGAGTGCTGACATTCTTAGTTTCATTCATAAAAATTATCACAAAAAATCAATGTGAATATAAATAATTATTATAACAAATACTTATCACGCACGATTGTTACCTATTCATATATGAAATTTGAAGACTAATATTCCAATACAAAGCAAAACAAAAAAAAATAATATTTAGTATATCTATTTCACAAAAATGAAAAATTGTCAAGTAAAGAAGGAAGTTATACATACCTTGAGTGATTTCAATGGTTCTAATTGTAAGACTTCTTAGAGTTAACAAAACCTGCAACATCATTGGTTGACCAAAACCTGCAAGTCAGAATATAGCATAACAAAATAATATTTGTCTTTGTCTCTAACAATCAACACAATGTATACTTGGAAAATAACATCTTTGCTTATTGTTGATTTCAAAATGACCTGCTTTGTCCTTGTGACATGATCCGCTCGTTTAAAAAAGACCACCTGCAACAAATGGCATTAACCATAGACAATATATAATACAAATGACAAATGACAAATGCAACAAATGACAAATGCATCAAAGGATAAAAAGGAATAATCAAGAGATAATAATACTTGTTCAATTGGTATTCCATGCCTATATACTTTAATTTGAGGACTGACATAACAGACATTTACTCACCTTACTTTCACATTCTTCACATATATCCAATCGCGCAACAGTTTTAACGAACCTTTGTGATAACAACTGACAAAATGAACCAGTCCTAAATGTAGCAACTTCAACCCATTACTTATAAATGAGTCAATTTGGGTCATGGTTATTCTAAATTGTGTGGAGAATACAATAACAAAACATTCGCTCGTAGAGGATGGCCTTCTCGTATAAGATTGAACATACTCAAATCTTTAGTTTGGACATGATAAAACGTGAAAGAAATCCAAATAAACCTCACAAAAACGACTTTTTATCATTGAAATTCAAATTTTTAGGTTTTCCCTAACCTGCATTTTTTACAGTCAAATGTATATAACCTCTAACCAATATACACACTAATAATAGTTATTCACTTATTTATAAGTAGCGATTACATGTTCAATTTCAATACCGTCGATGTAGACGATGAACCCTAACAAAAAGAAAACATCATGATCATCGGTCTTTATTACCCACAATTAAACAGAATATCTCAAACTAAAACTTACCGTTAATTGTTGAAGCTCGTAGATGCAATTGTCGATTGAATGTCTCGATGACTCTGCTACAATCGAACGCCTTCTTGATTCTGCTACAATCGTTGTTGTTAATCGATTGTGATTGGCTTCAAGCAACGGCGAAGACGACGGAAAATCGTTTAATTAGATGGATTCAACTGATTTGGAAGTTAAACAAAAAATTCATAAAGATATATATGTTGTTTGTTCTCTACTTGAAACCTGAAAACTCGCTAAATTCACTAATCAGCTTGTGTTATATACCCATATATACATTAAATAGTGAAAGCTGCAGATATTGAGTCCACAACTTAGAACTTGTGTTTTTTTTTTATTTTGCTAACCGATTTCGTTTTGAGAAAATATAAATGATCTCCAAACAACATTGTTTTTTTATCCAACTAAAACGGGTCACTTATAAACACTAACCACATTCAGCATTAAGAATCCATAACCATATGCCATATGTGACATCAACTCATTAAGCAATCGCATACTATGAACATTTGTAGATGAAATAAACCAATGCTTGCAATAATGTGTAACGAAAAAAAACTTACTCAACAAAGAAGCAAGCAAAACGAAGGCAAAACAAAATTTACACGCACACGCCATTTCTCATTTTCAGATATTGTATATGTGATAGGAATGGTTAAACTTTTGGTTAGATATGACAATTTGACTCATATCCTGCATTATTACATTTTTGATTATTTTTGGGTTAGTGTCTAAACCAGTTATTTTATAGGGCTATCATGATAGCTATTAAAATGCTAATCAGATTGCAGTTTTAGTATTGATATTACATTTACTTTGTTATTATGTCTCTTCTGAATACAAGATGATGACAAGGTATAGACCTATTTCCATTTTCTTTTGTAAGGTTACGTATTGAAACTTATGTTTGAAACTCAAGCTTTGGTGGAAGAGGAAGACTATTGTCCAGAGAGACAACATCTGCTGCTCTCCAACAACCTATACCTAAGGTTCATACTTCATGCCATCACTTTCTGGACGAATGGATTCATTCTAAACTATGGTCTTTAGAGAAGCATGGATCTATTGTAGATAATGAAGGTGATACATTTGAATCCCAAAGGTTTGTTTTATGTTACCATCAATTGGCCGTTTTATTTTATATGTATTTAAAGTGTTATAAGTGTTGTGATTATTAGGATGTTTGTTATATGTATTCTAGAAAGATATTTGTATCAGACGAGATGGGAATTTGTGATAAAAATATTAATAGATCATATGTATTTGCTTAATCAGTTAAAAGTATCTGCTTAATCAGTTAATAGATCATATGTATTTGCTTAATCAATCTAACTTTAAAATGAAAGATGTGATATTTTGCTATGGCATATCACCAAATCAGTCTAAGCAAAAACAAAAACGTGGTGGACTTTTAATAATGAAAAGGTGAAACTTGATTGCATTTTGTGAGATCAAGTTTCATTTTTTTCTGACTTATATATTTACAAATTAACTTAGCTGCGTTAAGTAGTATAAAGTATGAAACTTGTTTGTATCTATGATGCATTTGTGATTTGTCCAAAAAAAAAAAGATATAGGCAGAGCAATTGCTACATACAAGTGCCATGAATCGATTTAGAATTTCCATAGCAAGAATTAACCTGACGAAGATACATCTACCTAATTATTGGATATAATGGCAATTTAAACAGAAATATAGTAAGCAAATTCAAATTTTGTGAGTCAAAACATGTGTAATATGATTCTAACCATAAGTCAGTAATTTGCTTAACAAAACAGATTTCATACAATAATATTTCTTTTAACAATAAAGATCCAAATCATGATTGAATATGATTCTAACAATAAGTCAGACTCTGTAATTTGCAGTAACAACCCTAAAATTAAAAAAAAAATCCTAATAAAATTCGAATACAACTAACAATAGCGATTGAACAAATTTGTTGTTAATAACATGTGAATAGCGTTAAAACGACGTGTAATAACAACTAACCCGTGAATTGCGATTGAAGATGATGAACAAAAGAAAGTCCTGCAATTAAGCTGCTATAATACAACTTTTTTGGTGGAGTCGATTGTAGGAGTCGATGACCTGAGGCGATTACATGTTCCGATTGATTATAGGTTTCGATTTCCATCAACGATTTCAGCGATTGTAGGTGTCGATTTCCTTCGGCGATTGTAGGTGTCGATGGCGATTGTAGGTGTCGATTACTAATCTGTATTCCGCAAGGTTTTGCTTGCCCGTGTTTTGGGTTATGTAGGGGCAATATCGGAAGGTATGAATTGATAGGTTACTTATTGAGTAGGGGTAGGTGATGGTAATTTTCTTGATTCAATGGTTGAGATTAGAGAAAAAAATTAAATGTATCTCTTTTTTTAACTTTATTATTATAATGTATAGTAAGAATTATTATTATTATATGTTAAAAACTTAAAAGAAAAAAAAGTATCACGTGCTAGTCATGTGTCAAAGAATAAAAGTCACATCAAATCATATGCACGTGTTTGGTTGATTGGATAAGGGATCAATGCTGTTAAAACATTGAGTATTTTCGTCATGGGTGATGATCCGTACACCACTAACTTTTAGCCGTACACCACCAAATATGCTTTACAGTTTTGTACAGTACAATACCATAATGCATGTTTAGTGGTGTACGGATAAAACTTGGTGGTGTACGGATCACTCCCCTTTCGTCATTTATTGCCACACATATACTTTTTATTTGTTAATAAGTAAACCGAAAAAAAAGTGAAATAACACAACACTTTAAAACTAATAGCAATTCCATTTCTAGGGTTTTTTTTTCCAGGTTTAAGGCATGTTTATTATCACTTAATGATTTTTTTTTGTACAACTCTTAATTCAATAAGTAAAATTGTTGTTTATTTGTCACTTAATCTGAATATTGGTATGTTTCTGTAAGACATAGATTTAGACACCCCTCCAGAATAAGTGGCAAATGAAAAAAAAATCAAATTAAAAAAACAAATACTAAATAACCCCTTAGTATATAGTATATTTATATAATAATATTAGATAATAGATTTTTTTTTTCGACGAAGATATATATATATATATATATATATATATATATATATATATATATATCGTAAAGATCCGATGGTACATACGAACAACAAAAATTGAAAGGTCTCGCTCTGATCGTCCTACAAATTGGACGATAACACTGAAAGAGAGCGAACACATTGAAAATGTAAATGACAGTACAAACGAATAACCACTAAACTTAAATCTAAAAATATATAAAACCATACACGTATCTAACGCCACTATTGTCACTACTTAAAAGCCGCACAACTACAATGAACATCGGACACTTCAGTAGCACCTAACCCGAGATGTGCAAATTAAAGTAACCTCCTGTACTCGAAAAATCACGTAACAACTCTTAAACCACAACCACAGAACCACAAGACAACATAATACAGATAATTAACCACTTATAATTAAGTGATCATATGTAGGTTAGTTTTCTGTTTTTGAGCCTCGTCCGTGTTTTTTCCTAGTTTTTGTATCGTGTTTTTCTTTGTCTCTTCCCGAGATAAAGTTATTGTTATAAAGTTTTCATTTTTTGCCAAAAAATAAAAATAAAATAATAAATAAAAAAATTAAGTGATCACATAGTCATAGTCATGATGTTGAGTATATACTACTCCCTCCGTCTCAAATCTACTGTCCCCAGACAAAAACACGTAGTTTTAAGAAATCTCACTAACTTTATTCTTCACCAATAATATATTTTCTCTCTTCAGAATAACCTCTTTTAATTGATTAAAAAAGAATCTGAACAATTAATTTAGGATATTTCAAAATGAAATAATGGACAATAAGTTTGAGACGGAGGGAGTAACAAAAAAATTGACAGGTGACATAAAAAAACAAACAATGAGACGGAATTTCCCCTTTTCCTCTTTCTAACATTTAGGTTAGGTTTCAACCACATGAAAAGAAAAAAAAAAAAAAAAAACCTAGAATCAATCGACAACAGCGGCGAATCTCTTCTTCAATCAAATTAACTTTTATTCAGCATGAAAACTCGCGGGTATACTAATCAATAAAACTATTTTTATACTCTCATATTAAATTGTATATATCCAAATCTGAATCTTTCAATTGTTTACGGTTGATTGTAATTTTGTTGTTTTGATGTATAGTGGCTTATCCAGGAGGCGTAGCTCTTATAGAAATGAGTTTATCCCCAATTTGGTAAGCCTTCTTCCTCTTGTATAAATATCAAGGATAATAATTTTGTTTATAGTAATAGTAATAGTAATAGTAATAGTAATAGTAATAGTAATAGTAATAGTAATAGTAATAGTAATAGTAATAGTAATAGTAATAGTAATAGTAATAGTAATAGTAATAGTAATAGTAAATAATACAATTATAATTATAAGTATAATTATCATCAAAAGTTTGTGTTCACCATTTATCTGCTTGATTTAGTCTAGGGTTATTGATTGTTTCCAACTTGCATCTGTATTAGTTTTTTCAGCCTCATGAAACCTAAAAGTTTCAGCCTAAAAAGAAATAAGCTGTATTCTGATAACATTGCCGTTGAAGTGTCAATATTCCATAGTTGGTGGATACAACAATAAAGGTGTTTCTGAGTTTGTTAATTTTTGTTTGTTGTTGTTGGGGCTACTAATTCGATGTCTTCAAATGGTGATATCTTATTTGTGTGCACTCATAGAAAGTCTTTGACTGCCAAGTCACAGTGCAATTTAAAGATTTTAGTTCCAGAATATATGCTGGCTTTGTTTTATCCCCCTTCAACAAAGGAGTTAAATTCCACTATATAATGGCTTATCTTTCATGATTTTCTGATGGCATTGCTAAATTAGGTGAAGAAGGTAACTACGGAGAAGGCTGAAAAAAAAAGAGACAGGATGACTTTTGGTATGATTTTCCTTTCTAATCGAGCAACCTAGTCTTATTGATTGATTGCCATATCACAGTTTGTAATTATAATTAATAATTAATATTAGTATTAATTATTATATAATTATTATTTTTATTTTATTTTTGTAGGGGTGGCACCTTTGAAAATTCCAAGGAGTTGTATGACCTCATTAAGGAAGCGGTTAAATATAGGAGATGTTTGAAGTCAAATCCAGATAGCCGGAAATGTAAAAACGATGTGCTTTGTGCTGAATATGATATTGGGATTGTTGGTAACAAATATAAGGGACATGATCTGCCACGCAAATGGAAATAGTATGTTTCAATTCGATCAGGGGCTCTTTTTTTTCTTTCTTTTTTTTTTTTTTTTCTTTCTTTCTTAATTATAATAAAGCTAGCGAGTCTATTCTATTCTATTGATTGATTATATATCAAATCAAATGTTTATCTTTCTAACTCTTCATACATGCATACAACATTATATATTACCCATTTCTTGCAGTGACCCGGACATTGCACAGAACCTTGTAGAAGATAACTGTCTTATTCCAGTGGAATATAAGGATACAGTTTTGTATGCAAAGAGAAAAGGTGTGCATCTTTTATTTATTTATTTATTTTTGCCATGTTCTTATATATATGTACAATATTGCGCGGTGGAAAAAAATTAATACCTCGTGAATGATGATAACTTAACTTGGTAACAGAACCGCGTCCGCCAAGGGAGATTCCAAAAACACGTTTCGTTCACTTGAATGAGAGAGAGAAGAAAATGTGGCTAGATTTCACAGAGTTCGTTATGGGGCCGCCGGTATATATGCCTAAGATTTTCTCATCCCTTTTATTTATTTATATCATCTACACATCTATCCCCGGGGCTCCACGCATGTTCTCAGTTATCTTTTGGATCCTTGTCATTTGATCTTGGGGGGGAATTAACCAATGAAATTTCGTCTTCTATTGTAGCGATACAATTTCAGAAACAATAGTATAAAAAAAAGAAGCTATCATCATCTCCGGGATCATGCAAATGAAATAAGGTCGCTTGAACTTGATCATCCGATAGCTAGTCTTGTTGGCAACTTTGCCGTTGCTACCTTCAACAAGGCCTATCAGTTGGTACGTATGTGTGGTTTCTTTAATTATTATTATTATTATTAGCAAATTTATTTATTTATTATATATATATATATATATATATATATATGGTTGTTAGCTTGTCAATGAGAAGCAACACAAGCGCATCGATCGTGCCGAGTTTATCAAGTGCGAATATAAAATTAATTTTGGGTACTTCCGCGAGTATTTCTTCTACATGAGAATGAAGGCTGTTGAAAAAGGGAAGGAAGGCTTCTATGATACCAAAGTTATATGTGATATGGTTAACGGTAACAGATCACTGAGCTGGTTTACTCTCGCTAAACCAACACCAGGTATTTGATTATTTGGATGCTTCAAGTCTCAAAAAAAAAAAAATAAAAAAAATAAAATTGTTACAAAAATTGCTTGAAACTAATAAGAAATTTAAAACGCTTTTAATTCCACCCAATTTAATTGCCACCTCTATTAATTAATGGTATATATTATTATGATAATTTATATTATTATTTATTCAATTATCATTAATATGGTCTCTTTCCGTTTGATCTTGCATCTTATAAAGAAATCACCGTTGAGAGTTCGCATCATTATAGTAGTTCATCTGAATCTGAGGATGAGGGTGATTATGTACCTGAACCTGAATTTATGTGTACCGGGATGAGGCGTAGGCTTAAGGACGCCACTCGTAGGGGTTACGACTTCATCAGCCCGGATCGGTATGGTATGTACTTGAAGGCCTTTCTTTCTTTCTTTCTTTCTTTTTATATATATATATATATATATATATATATATATATATATATATATATATATATATATATATATATATATATATATAAAACAAAAAGGTTTTTGCTTAGGTGGCAATATATATATATATATATATATATATATATATATATATATATATATATATAGGGGCAGGATCAATGGGGAAGTAACCATTCGGGGGAAGCAAAAAAAAAATAAAAAATTCGTTTTTTTTTGAAATTTTTTTTTCCGGCATCAAGATCACAAGAAAATATGAACATTTAGAAGAGACACTTCGTGATGAATGTTATTATTTAGGCGGGAAAACGATCGACAAAAATAACATTCAAGATAATATTGTTCGTGAAGAATATGAACGTTTTTTTTTCATGTTTTGTGAAGTAAAATTTAGCCCGATTTAGAGTTTTAGGGTTTAGGGTTTAGGGTTTGGTGTTTTAGGTTTATTCCATAAACCCAAAACACCAAACCCTAAACCCTAAACCCTAAACCCTAAAACTCTAAACCGTTCGTGTTAAAAACTCAATCTAAATCCTAAATCTAAACCCTAAATCTAAACCCTAAACCCTAAATTTCTAAACCCTAATATCTAAACCCTATAAACCCTAATATCTAAACCCTAATAGCTAAACCCCAATAGCTAAAACCTCAAAATACGCTCGAAAAACACGATAATTGTTATAATCACTTCTTCGAGCGTTTTCCCGCCAAAATAAAAACATTTATCACAAAGTGTCTCTACTAAATGTTCATATTTTCATCTCATCTATAATGTTCGTGAACAAAGTTTTTTAAAAAAACGAAAAAAAAAAAAAGTTTTTGCTTCCCCCCGCTTCCCCCCGAATGGTTACTTCCCTCTTGATCCTACCACTATATATATATATATATATATATATATGTTTAATCTAGTTTATTGTTTACTTTTCAGTATTCGATGCTCCTTAGTTCTGCCAAGCTCGTGGTGATGTGATATTGGATAGGTCTGTTTTGAAGATGGGTTTTTTCATTTATATTTATATATCACATTTTGAGGCTGTTTGAACCAGTATATTCGTGAAGCAAGTTAACGAATGATGGCCGTGTTTGTAGTTAAGCAAGTGAACGAATTCCGTCCATTTGTATATATAATCAACTAGTGTCACTTCTTAATAACTGAGTGTCAACCTTTGACGGGCCTAAATCAAATTTTAATATTAGTACTTGTTTTGATGATACATCTAACTTTTTTTGAGATAATAGGAATATACAAGTGATGCACAACAACAGGATCCAAAAATATCGTTTCGAATTCAGTTTTCTTCGTAACATAATTAAATTTGGTTTAGATATGTATCTAGTTCAGATATTTAGATTCCAGATCGTCTACACCATGTTTTTCGTCGCATTTGGTTTTAGATTTTCTTTTGGTTTCTTTTTCGAGTTTTTCGTCGCATCTGACTTTAGATTTTCTTTGGATAATTAAAATTGCGTTTGTACTAAAACTATATACAATTAGAGATGTACCTAAGTTATTTTTCTTAAAGATCGGTTTAAAACAACTTATTAGGGGGGGGGGGGGTCGTGTTTGGTGTTTTATCGATTATTTGTCAATTAAATTAAAACTAGTGAATGGACCCGTGATTTCACGGGATTGTATAGGAAAAATTGTTGAATGATATTTTATAGATGACAAATGTTATTTAACATAAAGTTGTATGTTATATAATGAGAATGTAGATAACATAGCATAATTGATCAAGTTGAAGAAAATAGAAATACGAATATTTTGGCGAATAGTTATAACAACCAAATTTAAAAAGTACAATCCGAAGACATAGTCTCAAAATAAAAAAGTTAACAAAGAAAAGAAAAACATTCTTAATAATTCATCCATTCCAAAGATCAACACATCTTCTTCCTTGTAGTTCGTTGTTATTCCTTTAGTTGCACGGTCATTACTTTTCATGTTCAGCCATTTCAACGTTACACGCATATTTCAAAAAGATACAGATGTGTGCATGTGGAAAGCCACGTTTTTCATATTCCATAGTGTAAATAACTACAAATGAATTTGTACAAACTAATTAGAATCCAGATGTTATAAACATTGAAAAATAGTGAATATATATTTAATAAATAAATATCAAGTAAGGGAATAGTTAGTACCTTGTTCAACCTCCCCAAAAAGATGATTGTCTTTTAAATCTTTGATCATGCTATTTAGCTTCACGGATTCCAACTAAGAAACTTGTCGTTGTTTTTACAAACACATTGTTTCACTTAACTTGGTCAGAATAAATGAACTACAACACCAATCGGATGCTAGTCGTGTATAACCCGAAAACAATATCCATTATTGTTTGTAACTTTGAAAATCGAAGTAAACTTACCTTTTTTTTTTTTTTGTACAAAAACAAATACTCCGTATATCTTATCTTTATCGAACGAAAAAAAATATACTAAAATTGATTATTTATATTTTTAATAATAATTATTAGTAATATTAAATGCCTCTTGAAATTTTATCAAAAATTAAAATACAATTATTGTATAAATGTTGTACAATATGCTTCAAACTTTGTAAATGTGATAATGGAGTATTTTGTAAAAGATTGTACAATTTTTTTTTTAATTTGTATATATGATCATGTGAGTGTTTTATTATATGATTGTACATAAGACTTAAAATATTGTACATATAATCATTGGATGGGTCAACTTCACAAGTCAACAAATCAATAATCCTCATCCTCAATCCCCAATGTATAAAAATTACACACAATATCGCCGGCCATACATTTAATCATCGGATTAAAATACTAATTTAGCTCACACACACCTTCTTAATCCAATAAATTTCTAATTATTGATCTGTATTTTCATTTAGCTGAATGTATGTGAATATTTACTCGTAATTATTAATAATTATAGAAAGTGGATTTTTTTCCCCCGAAAAACATAACATAATTCATCCAATTCGCCAAAGATAGTAAACACCAATGTTTTAATGAAAACAACCATAAAAACTACCATCCAAAATAATAGTCTCAAAATACAAAACCTTAATGTTTGTTGAATACTCTTGTTTTGTTGTTTGGGTTCAGGGTTATTGGTTCTTAATTTTTAAAAGGATGAGGTACACTTTTTAAATAAAATTCGAAAAATGAATATATAACTTCATTCACAAAAGGGTAAAATGGCAACTTAAAAAACAACTAAATGAAAAATAGCCTTACCAATCTACCAGTTGTAAAATGTTGGAGAGCATATTGCACTGCATGGATTAAAAAATAGCAATGGCGATAAAAGGACAACTATATGAAGATCACACAAGGAATTAAATAGTTTAGTTACCAAAGACTATAACTTTTTGGATAAGGGGACGGCTCTCCGAAAAAATCCATTAGAATAATAAAAAAAGTACAATTACAATGGGAATGACCGAGGGGTGTTCCACACCAACACTTTCATAATGACAAAAAAGTGGCTATAAACTAATGACCAAAATCAAACCTAAGAGATTTATTAATGTACAACACAGTTCCAATATTCATAATAACTATGACAAATGCAAAGTAACTTATACGAGAACCAATAAATACAGAGTAGTAACTTTTGCACAGTTAAAAATACATCAACCCAAGCTCAAAATCAGTGCACTTTGCATGCCTGTTGCCTCATGCATCATGCCATCTTCTATAACTTGAATACTTGCCCATCCCGGTGTATCAACCAAATGAAGATCCCACACCTCAAAGCCCAAAACAGTGTAGATTGTCCTTAATACTTTGACCCGTTGAATTCGAATAGTCAAACAGACAACAAGAATCAACAAATAAGAATCTGCACCTGGTTTAACTGAATAATAATGGGATAAATAGCAGTACCAAACCCTAAAGTATGTTCAATAGAAACAACAAAAGATAATTGAGCATTACGTTTGTCAGCCTGTATAACTTCAACACATACATACCTTATAGAATCCATAACCCATAGTTTAATAACCACGGCAACATAGTCAATCTTTAGAACTTTGACCCATTGACTTTCAAAATTCAATATATCAGATGATTATTAATGGATAGTAGAAAACACTTGCAGTAGGTTTTAAAGGTTGCTTTGACTGTAACTCTTATTTCGATGTCTAATACAACAAAGCAACAATAATCGTCTTAACATGCCTTGGCATCCAGGAGTCTGGAAATAGCTGCCATGTTCAGGATACAAGTGTGACAAAACACGGTCAGCCATTTTTTGTAACTCGATTTTTTGGAAAAAAACGACCACATATACTATCTGCAGTATACTATCAATATTTATAGGTATCAAACTATCACTTTATAAGTAGGACATAACCAAAGGGAAAATAATCAATTCAAAACCTTTAAATTCACTCCTAACCTTATAATAAGTGGCTTGCCTATGAACATACACTGATTCCAGAACTGGCTATATCAATGAATAATGCATGTTATACCTGGGTCCTGTGACAACGGACTGTCCATAACAAAATCACAGAAATTATTTATCTTCGAGGATATGAGGACCACTCAAAGGCTTCTTCCTAATTGCAACATACCTGGAAAACAAAACATTTTTCCCTATATAAGAATAAATGATTCATATTTTGCATTATATTATTGAAAAAAAAGACCCATGGTATCAAACATCAATACGTATCAAACAATTAATATATAAACATGGCATAATCAAGACATCCAAGTAAGGAAAAATAATCACTTCAAAACCTCCCAATTCACTTACATAGGTACAAAAAAAATAGCAGGACCCAAAACACATAAGCATTAAAAACAGTAGAAAAAGCCTAAAAGACCCAAATTTGCCAGAGGCAGATTCAGCCTCATCATCACAAACGCTCAGATTTTACCCATTTAGCATAGACGCTCGGATTTGTAATCCATTGGTGCCATTCCAATCTTGAATTCTTCAATCTTTTCGGTATCCATTCAAAACTCGAAAAACAATCAAAAAACACCAGGAAACATCGAAAAACAATCGAACCAGCAACAGCTGCAGGTGTTGCAATAGAAACGCCTAAATCATAGGTACAAACAACAGCCATATGGTTAGAAGACTGAACTGGACTATCAACCAGCTGTTGAACAAAAATATCATTTGAACCAATAACTGTTGCTACACAATCAAATGAAACAAACCACACATTGATAGCAAAATAAATATCTTCATGTACCCAATCAATTTAGAAGAGGTAGTAGGCAATTGAACTTTTTGACCCATTCCATAACTAAGTGACAACTAACTTTTTGACCCATTCCATAAGGAGTAGGAAATAACAAACGAATTTCATGAGGCCTTACCTTTTTTAACAGCAACTTATATTTTATTGTCCCTGCAAACGAATTTCATGAGGCCTGACCTTTTTTAACAGCAACTTATTTGATCAGATCTATTAGTGTCAAAAATAAAACAATATATATATAATCGTTATCTACCTCAAATGACATCAAGAAGTTAACTTTTATAAAACTATAAACAAATTTACCTCATAATTTCCTTCAACAATCAATCAAATCCAGCAATTTATGTACCTCGACCTTATATCATGATTGTACTACAACCAAAGCTGATGGAGAAGAGCTAATGAATAAGCAGTTTATGTATTACTTATAGTAATGCTGAAAAAGTACAAATCCAAGTTGCATAGTCGGCCAATAAAAAGAAAAATCATCTCTATCATTTATACGAACACCTTGTGTGCATAGAAGAAAATACCTATAAACAACTTTAAGAGTAAAGGATTGTGTTATTGTTACTCAATACCATAATACTGAATTCATCATTTATTGTTACAGATTTATCGACACATTTACACCAAATCTGTTACTCAAACAAATAACAACTCCACTATATTCAAATCATCATAACAAACATTTAATAAAACATAAAGGTAAAGATTAGGGTTCTTACCAAATCTTTGAGGGATGAAGATGGTGATGAAATGCAGAAAATTCACCTCCATGGCGTTAGGTCAAGCCCCAATTGCGATTTCTCAAAACCCTAGCTTCCAATTCCTCCAAAAATTGAAGCATCCAAGCTTTCTCTCACTAAACCCACGTCTCCCTCTAAGTTTCTGGTTCGTTATTCGTCAAAAAAATAGCACACAAAAATCTAAATTGCCTTATAATTTGTTTATAACTCGACCTGATTTCAACAATTGGATTCTTTATGGTATTTTTGAATTTGAATTAGAGCTGAGACGGTGACTGAAAGGCGTGGGAGATATTGTGCAGGCCGAGGAATAAAAGTTAAATAATTTAAAGACAAAATTGCCAAATTGGTCCCTGTGTTTGTCCAATTTCTTTTTTAGTCCCCCTCCCTCAAAATCATTTTTATTAGTCCTTATTTCTATTTATGAGTCCCAATTTGGTCCCTGTGTTTGTCCAAATTCTTTTTTTTGTCCCTCTCCCTCAAAGTGAAAAGTGTGCCTTCTTTTGGAGAAAAATCTCACTCTTGGGTTGAATTAACTTCCATATGAACACTTTCAGTTCATGAAACCATCAAATCTGTTGCCATTTTCAACGTGTTACGAAACAATCTTTGGTCCAACTTAGTAGCAAAGTCACATGCCTATCCATATGTTACAATCTCTAGTACAACTTAGGACATGCTTGGTTCAAACTATGCAATGGAAATGGGAAAGGGAATACTAAGGGTATACTAATCCATTACCTAGTATTTATTTTAGATGTTATTTGGTTAATATATAAAACCAATTTGATTTCATATCAATATTTTTTACAAGTAAATATATTTTTTTAAACGATATTCGTATTTGTATGCATGTATATATATGCTCACAGATATACATATATTCTATTCTATATGTTTATATATTTAAGACTGTTGCTATGTATGTTATTACTAGGTATGTTTTTGTGTTATTGACATAAATATGAAATTCTTATACTGTAACATCACATATCACGATATGCTTAATTCATATAGAAAATATTACTATATGTTTGCGTACATAATTGCTTTATTACTTACAGTAAGAAGATTTGTTAGTATGAATATAGGAATACCAAGAGTATAATAAAATTTAAATGAAAATAACATAATATGGATTATATATGCCTTTAACCGTTTAAACATGTGAGAAAAATAAAGAAAGAGAATTTTTTTAAAAATTCATTACCATGTTTCATAACCCCCAATTTAGTGGTTAATGGATGATTAATTACAAAATATTAAACCAAGCTCTATTAATCATAAGATCAACCACACAAGCGTAATGCTCAAATTTTGGAGTTATATCATAACATTTTACCATTTCCTTAAAGAAGTTTAAACCTTTATTTACCATTCCTGCATGGCTAAAAGCAGGGACTAAATTGGGACTCATAAATAAAAATACAAGCAGGGACTAAATTGGGACTCATAAATAAAAATAAGGACTAATAAAAATGATTTTGAAGGAGAGGGACTAAAAAAAAAATTGGACAAACACAGGGATCAATTTGGCAATTTTGTCTAATTTAAAATACACATTAAATTAAATTTAATTGTAATATAAAATTTTTTATGGCATCACATAGGTGTCTTCTCCTTTTTTCTTCTCCTTTTTAATTTTTTTTTACAAAGGAAAATCCATTTTTATGACATCACACTTTTAGCCTAATATTAGAGAAGAATAGATTATTCCAACGGACGGGCTCATAATCTATGCGTTATTATTCAATACTAAGTTTTTCGATACAAGTGTTATCAGTAATAAATGATTTTTTTTATTGTAATTGTATTATACATTTGATAAGTGTCAACATTAACGTTATCAACTAGTAATTTATATAAATGACGTGTAACGCACGGGCTCATAGTACTAGTATTTAAATAAAATCTGTGTATCTTAATGGTTATTTAGCAATTTCCGAAGTTTATTACGGAGTATAGTTTTAGAATTGAGAAAATGAACGTTTATAAAACTAGTGATTATAAAAATATTACAGTATAAAAATCAAAATAAAAGTTTCCTTACTTTTGTTATGCTAGTGAAAATGAAAAGAGAATATAATCCTTTGAAATTCTCTAAACATATTTTATGCAAACATTGAAATTAATTAATTAATAATTATATTATAATTATATTTTTCAAGTATTCATTATTATGAAACCTTAGAGGCTAGTAATACAGTTGGTTTTGACACCATGAGTGTGGTGGTTGAATAGTTATGACCCTGACTTTCCATAGTAGAGGTCATGGGTTCGATTCCAGACACCCACAGTTATCCACTCATGGCCACGGAGGTTCGCCTGCAATGACTCCGGGCTGCTCGCGTAGCGAGTAGTCGCCCTGGGATTAGTCAAGTTGACCGTTTGGATACTCAGGTTAAAAAAAAAAAAAATACAGTTGGTTTTGAAGGTTTGGTTGATAAGGGAATTATTCCTCCCTCAAATTTGTTTTTAAATGTTAACGGGCCGTCAAATATTTTATCGTACTAATTCAGTTAGATCTAGCTCAGATATAATAATTCATCTTTGTGTAATAATTCAGTATCTCGAAATTATTTTTTTTTGAGTTTATAATTTATAAATTTTATCAATTAAATTTGTTCATTAAGTCTCAATCTTAAAGCCATGTTTATTCTACGTATTTATACATATAAATACTATGGATAATGGATCGTTTTAATGAAAAAAACTCATAACAAGGTAACTTGATTTTTAACTTTTTACTAAATCAAAGCTCGCTAATTGAATTTTCGCTACTCGATATACATCGATGTTATTTTATGACCCCGTTGATTTAAAATTCTGACTTCGCCTATGAACCGTGAGATAACATCTTGTCAAAAAAAAAATTAGAGTTTGACTAAAGGTGACATGATATATAGTTTATCTTTTCGCTCGTCAAGCACATTTGTAATAATAGAGATGCTACAGGTTGAATCGACACACATAAGAGATACTTTTGTTATTATACTACATAAAGCATGATATTCAACAACTACGAAGCTCTTTGCTTTCATAACTATGTTAGTGTTGATTGTTTGGACGCAAGTATTTGATGCATCGTATCTAAAGTGTTTATATCTTCTATATATATTCTAATAAATCTATAAAATGATGATGTCATCATTAAGCTAATTTTTCATAATGATGATGTCATAATTTTATATTAATTTAATTTAAAAAATAATTTAATTTTATAAAAGGAAATATTAATCTCTCATAAATTGTAATTTTATTTTTCTAAAAAAAATTTAAAAGGCATTTATTATTATCAATTATTATTATTATTATTATTATCCTTGAAAATATAAATATAAATACTCAACTTTGAGCGAACTTTATATTTGTAAAATCGACGACAAGTTTCTTAGTCGTAATCCGTGGTTTCACGGTAGAATAAACTAAATGACTTTAACATTTACATTCACTTAATACGTAAAACATATCATTAAACGGTTTCGTTTAAACAAACTCGTGTTTTCACGGGTCATTTCACTAGTATATATATATATACTAGGTTTTTGAGTCCGTTCGTTGCACGGGTGTGTAAAAAACCGTGCAAAAAATGTAATTTGCAGTTCATATTAGTATGTAAATAGCGATACTAAAAAAAAGAAAAAGTATTAGAATTATTTAAGAGCCCGTGGTGCTCACAAAATTTAAAAATTCTTATGAGTTTAAGAGCCCGTGGTGTCGACAAATTTTAAAAATTTCTTTTTGAGTTTAAGAGCCCGTGGTTTTGACGAAATTTAAAAGTTCTTTTGAGTTTAAGAGCCCGTGGTGTTGACAAATTTCAAAAGTGGTTTTGGGTGGTATTAGTAACTTCTATACATATATATAAACCAAAAAGATTTTGTTGATCGTGGTTAAAATTTATTTAAGGATGTTTATCTATTTATTTTTTTCATTAATATCTTTTTAATATATAAATTATATACTACGTAATATTTATAGTACAATGAAAATTTGTCATTAAACGTAACATTAGTAAAGTATAAGTTATATTTTTTTAGAATTATTATATACAATTATTTTTTAAATAAAAGTGTAACCTGTGAATTTAATTTTAGAAGAGTTGTTAGTCATTTCAGCAAAATAATAGTACTCGAGGGAGTCGTTATTCAAAATTAATATTTTAATAATTATATATGCGTGTTCATAAAAGGACTTAAACTGTAAATTAAAATTAATTCTATATTTAATTACATTTAACTACATTGTTAGTATAAATTCTTTTATGACATTTAAATTAAAAAATACACAATTAATCTTCCTTTAATTACATTCAAAAAATACACATGCTCTTTGGTATACGCAAAAAGAGTAGTCAATTTAGAAATTTGGAACCATAACAATAACAAATATAATAAAATCTCTCAACAAAAATATGGGATTACCTACACCTTTTTTCCTATTTGTTCTACCCGTATTAATTTAAATTTTATATAAGAATAATAATTGTAATAATATATATATATATATATATATATATATATATATATATATATATATATATATATATATATATATATATATATATATATATATATATATATATATATATATATATATATATATATATATAGATATAATATATAAATACAAACATCCTAAAATAACTTTCAACCACAATTTACAAAACCTTTTTAGTTTATATATATATATATATATATATATATATATATATATATATATATATATATATATATATATATAAGGGTTAGGTTAGGATACATAGAACCTTAAGATACATAAGGTAAGTTGCAATCTTAGCCATTGATTATTTCAATGTAAATATACGGAGTATTAAAAATAGTGGCATTGTTGTAATATTGTTAATATTAAATGACAATTAAATTAGTAAAAACAATTGTATTTTTTTTATTCCGTATAACATCCTTAATTAGGGAAAGTTTTAAATACAATTTAATTAGTCATGTGTTTCAAGTTTAAAATAAAGAGATAAAATAGGACAAAAATTAAAATAATTTGACAAGCTATACTGCACTTGAGATTTAAAGGCATTTGATATTATCAATTTAAAGTTTATGGTGATTTTATATTAGGATAATTATGAACTATAAACTGTGTGAAGATTGCTAGCTCGTTCAAATTAATTGATACACTTCATTTTTTTTCTTATAACATTTGCAATGAATTCTTTCAAAAGAACAGAAAAATAATCTAAGCATGCAATTAATTATACTCGCAAGTATTTATAGTTTAATATATTTCCATTAAACGTGCTTATTGTGCTGATCAAGTGATGCACAACTTGCATGTTTGTATTTGACTACTATAAATAATGTTTCTTAATCGCCTGGTGTAGATCAAGTTATGCACAACTTGCATGTTTGTATTTGACTACTATAAATAATGGATTTTAATCGGATGATGCATAGTGATTTCTTCAAAGATACACAACCATTGCTCGCTTGATGCACCGATTATTATTCACTCTTTTTATTATAAGTATGTATCCATACATAGCAACAACTAATGGTATATAAGTGTTGTTATATTTTCGAAAACTAAGTATTGACTAGATGCATCAATTAAGAATTTGTAGATAGATAATCTATTGATGCATAGTTACTATTAGTTGATGCACAATTAAAACCAAGTGATGCATATCTGTTCATAAACACATATAATACAATTATGACACATTCACCGAATACTCAAATGATACAATAAGAAGCATTGATTTCATTTGGACGGATAGATGACTAATTGAGAGTGTTTCGACCAATCGAATAAGGTGATTCTGTGAAAATAAAAACAACTATATGGGTCATAGTTGTGCTCATTTATCATTGATATTCGCCATCATCATCGCCACCGTAAATTGTAGGTAGTTTTAAAATTAGTTGTTGACAACCGGCCTCTATGCATACTGGTGTGGGCTAAGTTGAAAAGACTTAGTAGCTTCATATCGTGTTTTAACAGATGCACATGCCATATGTTTTTATTCGAGTTGTTATGATCTATATGTATATGTATATGTATATATTCTAATTAAATGCATGGCCAAATGTTCCATGCATACGTAATTAGATTGTCTAAGCTTTTGAGGTTTGGTCTAAGGTTTCTTCATGGTTGAAAATGAGTACGCCTACAAATCTAAGGATAGGCTAATTATTCAAAATGAGTATAGGCTAAAAGCTTTAGATGTAGTTTAGTGGCATGTTGTAAGCCTGTAAAAGTTGTAACTCCTTGTTTAGGCTAATGCAATATTCCATTAAAGTGTTGAGCCATTCCTGAACGCATGTCTGATCCCAGCATGCATTTGTAAATATGTACCAATGTTATTGATTTTTATAATTTTAGGCTGCCTTTTCAAAAGAAATATGTAAACATATTGTAAATATTTCTCGTTTGAATAAATTGTTATTTGCTTTTCATAAAAAAAAAGTTTTGATATAAATAATGATAGAGAAAGTGAAAAACAACAAGTCAACACGAAGTTTATATGTAACAGAGAAATAGTTATGTTGAGAGAGAAATAATTTAGTTGTTTGATTCAGTAGTACTCTATTACGGAGTATATTTTTACCATATTACCCTTTTAATATACAAACCTTTCCCTCAATTTAGGAGAGCACATGGCATCAAATGAGTGACATAGTATTTTAAGGTTCAATATACATGAACCAACTCATATATAGTGGTAGGATTAAGAGGGAAGTAACCAAGCGGGGGGAAGCAAACACTTTTTTTTCTTCGTTTTTTGAAAAAACTTTGTTCACAACATTATAGATAGGATGAAAATATGATCATTTAATAAAGACACAGTGTGATAAATGTTTTTATTTTAGCGAGAAAACGCTAGAAGAAGTAATATATAACAATTATCGTGTTTTTCGAGCGTATGTTGAGGTTTTAGCTATTGGGGTGTAGATATTAGGGTTTATAGGATTTAGATATTAGGGTTTAGAAATTTAGGGTTTAGGGTTTAGATTTAGGGTTTAGATTTAGGGTTTAGATTTAGGATTTAGATTGATTTTTTAACATGAACGGTTTAGAGTTTAGGGCTTAGGGTTTAGGGTTTGGTGTTTTGGGTTTATGGAATAAACTCAAAACACCAAACCCTAAACCCTAAACCCTAAACCCTAAACTCTAAATTGGGCTAAATTTTATTCACAAAACATGAAAAAAACGTTCATATTCTTCACGAACAATATTATCTTGAATGTTATTTTAGTCGATCGTTTTCCCGCCTAAATAATAACATTCATCACGAAGTGTCTTTTCTAAATGTTCATATTTTCGTGTGATCTTGATGCCGGAAAAAAAAATTCCAAAAAAAAAGAATTTTTTTTTTGCTTCCCCCCGCTTCCCCCCAATTGGTTACTTCCCCATTGATCCTGCCCCTATATATATATATATATATATATATATATATATATATATATATATATATATATATATATATATATATATATATATATATATACACACACACACACACACACACACACATAAGGCATATTGTCCTACAACTAGCGTGCAATCTTTTCAAGCAAGCATTCAATTCTAAGTTAAGCATAATCTTATTGAGAAATCTTTTAATCATTTTGAGGATGTGAAATTTTAAAATAGTGACACATTGACTTAAGACACATTAAGTTTTAAATGGACAATCCTCTTTTCTTATTGTTTGATCATTGGTTCTCATTAATCCTAAGATTACCCAACCATTGACTTATTCCTCCCATTGATTTGCTAGATTTTTTTAGCCTTCCTAGATTTTCAACTTTCTTAATGATTGACATTGGACTTAGAGTACTTTGTTTGTGTTTACTAGAATTGTGACTAGATTTCAAAACAAATTTATATTTAAAACAATTTTTGTCATTTAATGATCTTTTCAAATAATTGTTTTCATCACTTAAAATTTTGTTGAGTCGATTAACGTTTTGTAATTTCTTTTCCAACAATTTTACTTTGTCACAACTTCTAGTATACACAAATTTTACTGCTTTGTACTCATCTAGAAAATCTTAATAATTGAATGATAGAATACATGTACCTTATTGCTTTGAACGCTTGAGCTTTCCCCATCTTCTTCTAGGTAACAAGATTCAACCTCATCTTCACTACGAGCATCTTGACTTGGAGAGTATCTTGAATCCATGAGACAAAAGCCATCATCTTCATCTCCATCTCCATCTCCATCTTGATCATCTAACCAATTCCCACCAAGACATTCGAGTCTTGTCACCTTTTCCTTGAACCCATTCTTCATCAAGCAACTAGAGGCTTCTTCAACTTGAGGACACAGTGTATCCCAACATTCCTTTACACTTTCACATGAAAGCATTCTAAACCTTTCTTCACTAGGAAGAACTCTATGAAGTAGTGATATAGCATCAAATTGCCTTAACACTTTGTTCACTACCTCATCATTTTGGAATGTTGATTTCACCATGTTTGAAGATTCTTGAGAAACAAGATTTCCTCCCTTCTTTAATGATTCTCCACATGTCATATGTTGTTTTGTCAATCTACGGCTAACCCCACGGTCAACCGCAACTCGATCGCAGTTTTCTCTGTTACCAAATTCATCCACTTTAAGTTAGACCACATTGAGGCATCTATAATTTACAAAACCTTTTAAAACATACTTATAATAGTTGCGCTCTTTGATCTCATAAGGGTTTTGAACCAAAAGATGTTAATTTTTACTAATCACACCTAATGACATCTTGAGCCAAATTAAGATTAAACGTACAAGTGTTATATCCTTTTATCCTATTACATAATGTCATTTAAACATACTAATAATGGCCATTAAAGTCCCAATTAAAGAGGTGCTCTCCCATTAGTTTTAATTACCATTGTATGTATGTAAGTGTAATTAGTTCAAGCTAGTCAAGGTTGTAACAAGGATCATTAAGTTCCAACTAGATCCAAAGTAGCTCAATTAAGATGTAACAAGGTTCTAAAGAGATAGATACTTCCAACAAAGAAAAGACAAGTTGGTGAAGACATGGGTATGAGGTTTGGAATGTAGTGATTTATCTCTTTATGATTAGTGTAACTAGTCAAAGCTTTCCCAAGTAGATTCATACAAATCCAATTGACTTGTAACAAGCACCAACTAAGCAAGATAATTCCATCAAAGATGAAGACAAGAGTTTAAAGATCTGGGTAATGAAGTTTGGATTCTAGTGGTTTGTCAAGAGACATAAATCTGCATTTACCTTTTTGGGAAATCAATGACAATGGTCAACACTACAAGAAAAACGGCCTTATAGGACCACTACAAAGGTCCTATTATGTACTCTAATAGGACCTTTTGGCTGATAGGACCACTAACGACTTGGTCCTCCCACAGTGGCGTCCTATTAGCCTAAGAAGGGTCCTAACAACATTTTAGGACCTTATTAACAAACGGTTTTAAAAAATGTATTAGAACCCTTACGAAAGGTCCCATGAACATATTAGGACCTTATTCTAGGGTCGTATAATGCGACATCTAATATTTCAAAACATATAAGTACTTTATAAGAGGGTCCTAAAAAACGTATGAGGATCTTTAAAAAGGGTCCTAATAGCTGAAAAAAGTTTATGAAACCTACTAATAAGGGTCCTATAATATCATTAAGGACGCATAAGAAGGGTCTCAAGAACCATATTAGGACCTTATTATAGGGTCATATAATGGGACTTCTAATATTTTAAAACATATACGGACTTTATTTAAGGGTCCTAAAAAACATATTAGGATTCTTAAAAAAGGTTCTAATAAGTTCATGAAACCCATTAATAAGGGTCCTATAATATCATTAAGAACCACACAAATAGGGTCCTAAAATAAGTTTTTTGAAACCCATAAATAGGGTCTTATAAAATAATTAAGGACCACACGAATAGAGTCCTAAATACTATATTGCGACCTTTCGATAGAGTCCTAAAACATACAAAAAAGGTCCTAAAAAGCACATGTTAGGACTGTTAATGAAGGTCCTAATATCCTATCTTAGATGATGAGACCCTTTTTAGGGTCCTATAATATAATTATTTACATTATAAATGGGTCCTAAAACATATATTAGGATCCATTAAAAAGGTCCTAAAAACATATATTAGGACCACACGAATAGAGTCCTAAATACTATATTGCGACCTTTCGACAGAGTCCTAAAACACACAAAAAAGGTCTCAAAAAGCACATGTTAGGACTGTTAACGAAGGTCCTAATATCCTAACTAAGATGATGAGACCCTTTTTAGGGTCCTATAATATAATTATTTACATTATAAATGGGTCCTAAAACATATATTAGGATCCATTAAAAAGGTCCTAAAAACATATATTAGGACCTTTTAAAAAGGGTCCTTACAGCTCAAAGTAAAATTATGAAACCGATTTTTAGGGTCGCGGAATTCAGCTATAATGGTCATGATAAAAATAAAATAATCATGGGCATGATATTAAAATTATAATTAAAACAAACAAATTCTATAAATGAAATAGACACCCAACAACTGATTTTTATTAAATAACAAACTCAGAATCTCAGATATGTTTCATCTGGAAGTAAACATAGTTACAAAAAATCAAATATAAAAGTCTAGTAACATTTGGCGATAATAATAAACAAGTAAACACATGAATACTAAGAACGAGTAGATCGATCATGAAGCAATCTTCTTAATCAAGAGGTACTACCTACAAAAAAAATATATATTTCATATGTTAGTTTTAAACCTTCGCGTTAATATAACTTATAATTACAAAAGTAAACTTTGAGAAGGTCATACCTCGACAAAATTTCTTGGCCATGCAATAGGCGTGCCTAAAGCATCAATAATTGTGTCCATATGTCTTTACGGCCTAACCAGCTCTTCATTTTTTTGAATTGCCACCTGAGGATTAATCGAACAGTATCTTGAACCAATCTCTTTCCCTCCCACCACCTCTCTTGGATCTAAACTCAAAACCCATCCTCTTGCTACTATGTCAAACGACTTGTGAATGCTCTTCAGATATACTTCAGCCTTAACCTGAATATCATTTTACAGCAGATAAGAGTTAAACTATACGGGGTATTTGTTAACATTGAGAAGACAAAGTTTTTTATAACATAAACATACCCGTAAAGGTGGAGGTTCAACTACTGGTGATGTAACTGGGGAAATAGTTGAATCACTGTTTAAACGATTCTTTTCCCGAATCAGTTGTGCTTTTTCCGCCTCTAATTCCTCGATCCTTGATTTCATCATTTGATTCTGTCGTGTGTAAGCAATACGAGACGGTGTTACACCCCATAGATCGATAGCCCGGACACCTAAGCCGTATAGGTCAGCATTTCCATATTTATCGTTCCCCTTCACCTTCGAGAAAATGTCATCTGGCCCAGGCTCATCGCTTGTACCAGGTGGAATATTCTTTTTAAGTTCATTCATTTCACGCTGTATCAACCATAATAAACATTGTAAGTCAGAATCCACATGTTAAAACAGTTTGATCAGCGTAACAGAAATAATACACATGAGCAAAATCATTCAGTCAAAAAATTGACAATAGTAACATAATTACTTACAATGGCATCTTGAGCTTCCAAGCAACTTGTATCGCCGTTATTAGAGAAACACTTTTCAAACATTTCAAAACGGCTTGGTTCTTGACCATTATTTTTTGCCTGTTTCAATTAAATTAAAATTGGTTTAACAATAAATGATATCCACATATTATCATAAAATAACTTTTTCCCCTTTAATTAATTACCTTCAACTCTTCTCGAACACGTACATAACTCTTTTTTCCAGTGAGTTGCACCAGTTTCTTCTTCGCCCGGTTCGATTTGTTTTTGTTACTAAGTTCCTGAGGTAGGAAAGTGATGTCTCATAAACGACAATACATTGATATAAGTAATATATAAGATGTGGCAGGATAACAATTACATACCTTGATGTGTTTTCTATTCCAGTACCTTACAAGTTTTTGCCAATGATCTTCTTGGACTTGTAAACACCTATTATTATACTGTTCTTAGAGTGATAAATTTGGATCATAGTATTTCTTTTTTAATCTTGCCCTCCAATTCTCTACCTTCCTCCCTAATGATTTCAAGATTCAGTCTTCAGCAATAGCAGGAACATCGAATAGCGACTACAATAATAACATGTAACTTGATCAATTAAGTGCACTCGTAGTACAAATATAGAATTCTGAATATGTACCTTTACTACGTTAAGCATCGATTCCCTTTTAGCATCATGTTTCATTTTTTCAGAACTCAATTTACTCCATCTCTTGTAGATTGTATCACACCCCCAGTTAGGGCCTGAGTGAAATGTGACTTAATATCAAATCAACCAACATATTATAATATACGAGAACAATACTAAATGATAAAACAAACTTTATTGAGTACGCAGCGGAAAATGAAATGTAGTTACAATGATAGGAATAACAATAATGGAAATGTTCACACGCAGAAGTAATAAATGCGATATCTCTTGATCCTATGTCCAAGTAGCATCACATAAGTAGTAAGTATAAGAGCTTGAATCAAACAGCACCTGAGACAAAATATGCTAAAGTGTCAACCAAAAAGGTTGAGTGAAGTTCATAGGTTTAACAAAAAAGTTTGACCGTTGTTTTAGACCACAAGATTTAGTTTGTAAAGTTGATCTCGAAAGATCGAAAGAAATAGTTATGCCAATTCGTGATATTTAAACTAAACGATAGTATGCCCCATGACAAGTTAATTCTACTTGTCGGTTTAATTTCATTATCAAGTAATACAAAGACATAGTCAAATGTATCGGGGACGTTACTCCCGATAGGCCTACCCCCAATAACCTAGCATGCCGAGCACTTAAAAATATCACTGTAGGGACTTTAGCCGAACATAGCCGGGTATAGCATAATTTAAGCAGGTTGGTACTTGTGTCTAAAGTGTAAAAAAAATAAAAACAGCATGTGTCTCACCCCAAAAAGTTAAATAAGTTTGCTAGCAATAAAGAGTGGGGCTATGAATTCACTTTAAATAGCAGTTGAAGTATTCCATGCAAGAAAGGAAAGTAAAGCAAGTAAGTGATCGGGATATCAACTAGAAGTAGTTCCTTAAGAGAGAAATGAGAGATTAAGGTGTAAGTTTGAAATGAGAAATGTATGTGGTATTTATAGTTGAAAATGTTCGGTAAAAAAATATAAAATAAATAAAAGAAATAAAAAGAAAAATATATATTAAATCTTAAAATAATAAAACTAGTTTGTATTTTTATTAAAAGTAATTCTTAAAAGTTAAAATAAGAAAAAGTAGTTTGTATTTTTATTAAAAGTAAATCTTAAAAGTTAAAATAAGAAAAAGTAGTTTGTATTTTTATTAAAAGTAAATAAGAAAAAGTAGTTTGTAATTTTATTAAAAGTAAATCTTAAAAGTTAAAATAAGAAAAAGTAGTTTGTAATTTAATTAAAAGTAAATCTTAAAAGTTAAAATAAGAAAAAGTAGTTTGTAATTTTATTAAAAGTAAATCTTAAAAGTTAAAATAAGAAAAAGTAGTTTGTAATTTTATTAAAAGTAAATCTTAAAAGTTAAAATAAGAAAAAGTAGTTTGTAATTTTATAAAAAGTAAATCTTAAAAGTTAAAATAAGAAAAAGTAGTTTGTAATTTTATTAAAAGTAAATCTTAAAAGTTAGAATAAGAAAAAGTAGTTTGTAATTTTATTAAAAGAAATCTTAAAAGTTAAAATAAGAAAAAGTAGTTTGTAATTTTATTTAAAGTAAATCTTAAAAGTTAAAATAAGAAAAAGTAGTTTGTAATTTTATTAAAAGTAAATCTTAAAAGTTAAAATAAGAAAAAGTAGTTTGTATTTTTATTAAAAGTAAATCTTAAAAGTTAAAATAAGAAAAAGTAGTTTGTATTTTTGTTAAAAGTAAATAAGAAAAAGTAGTTTGTAATTTTATTAAAAGTAAATCTTAAAAGTTAGAATAAGAAAAAGTAGTTTGTAATTTTATTAAAAGTAAATCTTAAAAGTAAAAATAAGAAAAAGTAGTTTGTAATTTTATTAAAAGTAAATCTTAAAAGTTAAAATAAGAAAAAGTAGTTAGTATTTTTATTAAAAATAAATCTTAAAAGTTAAAATAAGAAAAATTAGTTTGTAATTTTTATTAAAATTAAATCTTAAAAGTTAAAATAAGAAAAAGTAGTTTGTATTTTTATTAAAAGTAAATAAGAAAAAGTAGTTTGTAATTTTATTAAAAGTAAATCTTAAAAGTTAAAATAAGAAAAAGTAGTTTGTAATTTTATTAAAAGTAAATCTTAAAAGTTAAAATAAGAAAAAGTAGTTTGTATTTTTGTATTTATTTATTAAAAGTAGATATAGTTTTGATTTTTTTTATAAAATTCTAAAAAAATCATTTAATACATTTCTAAGAACATTTAACATTTTATTTCTATATACGAATTTTATATAAAAATTATTATTATATTTAGTTTTTATAATTATAATTAAAATTAAAATTTATGATTATTACTTTATAGTTTTTATTAGTTTTATAAATGTTATAATATTATTTATTATTTAGTTAATTATATATTCTATTAACTAAATAACAAAAGTAATATAAATATTATATATATTCATTAATGTAATTATGTTATATTATATAACATAACCTTATTTATAATATTTATAATTATATTATTTATTTTAAGCGTACATTTATTTGGTCAACGTTAAATTTATTCGTATATAACAACTCTAGGTATTTTAGTAAAATCGGAAGTCGAAAAGTGAGGGTTGTTACAGTACCTCTCCGTTAATAAAAACTTCGTCCCGAAGTTTTAGGTAGACTTCTCGGATGCATCAGCGGCTGAGAAATGATGGGGATATTTCTGTTTCATTTGGTCTTCACGTTCCCTGGTATACTCGGGGCCACGTCGTGAATTCCAACGGATCTTAACAATAGGTATGGTGTTTTGTTTTAAGCGTTTAGCAGATCGGTCCATGACTTCTACGGGTTCCTCTATGAAGTGCATTTTATCATCAATGCGAACGTCATCTAAAGGAATAACGAGAGTGTCATTAGCGGGACACTTTTTAAGATTCGAGGCATGAAATACGTTGTGTACACCGCTAAGTTCAGCAGGTAATTCTAATCGATAAGCCACGGGTCTGATCCTTTCAGTAATCTTGAAGGGTCCAACAAAACGCGGACTTAGTTTGCTTCGTTTACCAAAACGAACGACGCCTTTCCAAGGGGATACTTTCAACATGACTTTGTCACCAACTTGGAATTTCAAATCTTTCCGACCTTTATTAGCATAGCTCTTCTGTCGGCTGCGGGCAGTTTCTATTCGTTTCTTAATCTGAATTATCTTTTCAGTTGTCTCGTGTATGATTTCAGGACCAGTTAACTGTCTGTCCTCTAATTCATCCCAGCATAGTGGGGATCTACATTTTCGTCCGTATAAGGCCTCAAAAGGTGCAGCCTTAATACTTGAGTGGTAACTATTATTGTAAGAGAATTCAACCAAAGGCAAATGTCTATCCCAGCCTTTGCCGAAGTCGATAACACAAGCGCGAATCATATCTTCCAATGTTTGAATGGTTCATTCACTTTGACCATCAGTTTGCGGATGATAAGCAGTACTCATGTCGAGTTGAGTTCCAAGAGCAGTTTGTAAGGATTTCCAGAATCTGGAAGTGAATCTACAGTCCCGATCGGATATGATTGATATAGGAACACCATGACGAGAGACAATTTCTTTGATATACAATTGTGACAATCTCTCCATCTTGTCGGTGTCCTTGATCGGTAAGAAATGAGCAGATTTAGTAAGACAATCTACTATGACCCATATAGTATCATTGCCACTAGAAGTCTTGGGCAATTTAGTAATAAAGTCTATAGTGATACATTCCCACTTCCACTGCGGAATATCGGGTTGTGTCAACAGACCAGAAGGCTTTTGATGTTCAGCCTTGACTTTCAAACAAGTGAGACACTTACTAACATAAGTAGCAATGTTGGCTTTCATGTTAGGCCACCAGTAGAATTCCTTCACATCGTGGTACATCTTACTGGAACCCGGATGAATAGAATACCTAGTCTTATGCGCTTCATCCAAGACTAGTTCACGGAGATTACTGAAGCGAGGAACCCAAATTCTGTTGCCAAAGTACCGTGTACCATTAGCTTTCACTTGGAGTTGTTTCTCGAAACCGATAGGTCCTTCACCTTCTATAAGTGTTGGTTTAATAGCTTCCAGTTGAGCTTCGCAGATTCGTGATATAAGGTTTGATTTGTTTTTTAGATTCAGAGCATGAACACGTTTAACATCGTCTTTTCGACTAAGGGCATCGGCAACTACATTCGCCTTGCCAGGATGATATTTCAGTTCACAGTGATAATCGTTCAAAGTCTCGAGCCATCGACTTTGTCTCATATTCAACTGTTTCTAATCAAAGATATGTCTAAGACTTTTATGGTCAGTGTACACTGTAAAATAGGTACCATAGAGATAATGTCTCCATATCTTCAACGCAAATACCATGACACCTAACTCAAGCTCATGTGTGGTATAGTTCTCTTCATGTTTCTTCAACTGCCTGGATGCGTAGGCAATAACCTTTTCTCGTTGCATTAAAACACAACCAAAGCCTTGCTTTAAAGCATCGCAGTAAACAACAAAATCATCAGTCCCTTCAGGTAAAGATAGAATTGGGGCTGTGGTCAACTTCTCCTTCAGAATCTTGAAAGAAGATTCCTGTTCTTCGGACCACTCAAATTTCTTCCCTTTTTAGGTTAGCTTAGTGAGAGGTTTAGCAAGGAGGGAAAAATCTTTTATGAATCTCCGATAGTAACCGGAAAGTCCCAAAAATTGACGAATATGCTTCGCAGTCTTTGGTATCTACTAATATCAAGATGATCATTTTTATTCTTGCATTTTGGTTTTTGAACAGATAGCTTGAGAGTTTTCTTTTCTATTCCATACGTCATGATATTGGAATTTTTCTATGAATTACCGTAATATAATGACGTTGGCCACCGTCATTATATTTCACTAATTCATATTTCCATTCCAAGGTCACTCCATAAGGTCAGGATATGATGATTTCTAATATAGTGTATCAAGGATAGCAGTAATCTTAGCTGGATCGACAACATGTCGGTTTTAAGTCAAAACTTGCACTTGGAAAAGTTTGCGTAGAGTTGTTCTTCTTCTTAAGAGTTCAAGAATCATGCGCAAATGTTGCTCATGTTCATCCTCACTCTTGGAATAAATCAGAATATCATCAATGAATACAATGATGAATTTATCAAGGTAGGGTTTGCAGACACGGTTCATAAGATCCATGAACACAGCAGGAGCATTGGTCAAACCAAAAGGCATGACACAGAATTCATAGTGCCCATAACGAGTGCAAAAAGCAGTCTTAGGAATATCGGATTCCTTGACTCTAAGTTGGTGATATCCGGACCTCAAATCAATCTTTGAATAAACACTTGACCCTTGAAGTTGGTCGAATAGATCATCAATACGTGGCAACAGATAACGGTTCTTGATAGTAAGCTTGTTAAGTTCGCAGTAATCAATGCACATCCTTAACGTACCATCCTTCTTTTTAACAAATAGAATAGGAGCTCCCATGGGGACGAGCTTGGATGAATGGAGGATGAATGAAACCTTTATCCAATAGTTCTTGGAGCTGATTGGATAATTCCTTCATCTCGGGAGGTGCTAAACGATATAGGGTTTTAGCAATAGGAGCAGCACCGGGAGTTAAATCAATTTGAAATTTAACTTGTCGAGGAGGTGGAAGACCAGAAAGATCTT
Source organism: Rutidosis leptorrhynchoides (assembly GCF_046630445.1). Lineage (NCBI taxonomy): Eukaryota > Viridiplantae > Streptophyta > Magnoliopsida > Asterales > Asteraceae > Rutidosis > Rutidosis leptorrhynchoides. The sequence goes on from NC_092333.1 coordinate 465,772,774, forward strand.
CGGGAAACACATCGGGATAGTCTTTAACCACTGGTACGTCTTCAATACGCTTCTTTTCCTATTCGATCAGCTTAACGTGGGCTGGCTGGATAACCTTTCATAAGGTATTTGCGGGTTTTAATTGAGGAGATGATATTGAGATTGGAACCACTCTTTTCACCTTGGATGATGAGAGTATCTCCATTTCCCAATGGAACATTAACAGTTTTATCGTAACACATGATAGCAGCATGTAATGGACGTAACCAATCCATTCCGCCTACGACGTCAAAACTTCCGAGTTCGACCGGCAAAAGGTCTATCTTAAATTCTTTATCAGCTAAGATTAGGTTGCTGTTTTTATAGATTTTATCGACTTGCATGACTTTTCTATTAGCCGCTTCTACTAATCGTTTAGTTTCTAAGGGTTGAGGCTTTCCAGTAAATAGGGTACAGAAATCACTAGACACGTAACTTCTATCGGCACCAGTATCGAATAAAATAGTTGCATAACAATTATTGACAAGATACGTACCCGTGATGACCTCATCCTCATCTCGAGCTTCAGCAGTAGTAATAACAAACGCATGACCCTTCGCAGCAGTAGTATTAGCTCTAGTAGCGGGATTATCCTTCTTTTTAGGACAATTCGGACTAATGTGTCCCTTCTCTCCACAAGTATAGCATGTTGGAGGAGCTTTGCCCGGAACAATAGTCTTATCCTTTGGAAGAATTTTACACGTCTTAGCAATGTGTCCCACTTTCTTACATGACGCGCAAACAGCAGTACACTTCCCCGGGTGATGCCTCTCACAACAAATACAGAAAGGATAGGAACCCTTATAATTCGACCTTGTGTTATCTGCAGGCTTCTTATTATCATTCTTAGCCGAAAGAGACTCTTTGATGATTTCCTTTAGGATTTTGTTTTCTTTTTCTAGGTTGTTTAGACGCACTTCTATCCGAGCAACATGACGTCTACTAAACTCCCTATTCTTCTCACAACTACTCTGAAGGTTGAGGATATCAGACTTTACTCTTACGTGCTCCATGTTATTACAAAATAATGGACTGGTAGCGGGTTCGGGTTGCTTTCTCTTTAGGGTTGAGTTTTCAGACGATTCTTCAATAGGCTCTTCTACAGGTTCATAATTTGAGAAGTCGATGTCGTAGTTAGGGAGAGCTTGAAGAGCATCCCATTCGAGAGTACTCATTGGTTTATGCACTAATGAGTGAAAAGAGCCAGAGTCAGCAGAATTACCAGAGTTTTCTCCTTCACTTTCGTATCCTTGAGTTGGGTGAAAATCGGGAGAAGCAGGTGGACTATAGTTTGGTGAACGAGGACCACCAAAGCCATAAGGTGGACTTTGGACCGATTTCTCAGTAGAAGACCCTTTAGTTTCTTCTTCGGTTGGCTTGATGAGAGTTGTTTTATTAATGATTGAGCTTGACATCCTTTCATTAGGAAAGAGACTTTGATTAGAATCTTTTAGTCAAGTCTAAGAAAGCATAAATGTTAATATTACAGGGCAAACCTAAGTGCATTAAAGTCTATGGCAGGAAAGGTTATAGTTTCCTAGATTGCTAAGGTACCCTAACTAACACATAAGGTACACATAAAAATGCAATCCTGGTTCTCTATAACAGCCTGGTTATGCTCTGATACCAATCTATCACACCCCCAGTTAGGGCCTGGGTGAAATGTGACTTAATATCAAATCAACCAACATATTATAATATACGAGAACAATACTAAATGATAAAACAAACTTTATTGAGTACGCAGCGGAAAATGAAATGTAGTTACAATGATAGGAATAACAATAATGGAAATGTTCACATGCAGAAGTAATAAATGCGATATCTCTTGATCCTATGTCCAAGTAGCATCACATAAGTAGTAAGTATAAGAGCTTGAATCAAACAGCACCTGAGACAAAACATGCTAAAGTGTCAACCAAAAAGGTTGAGTGAAGTTCATAGGTTTAACAAAAAAGTTTGACCGTTGTTTTAGACCACAAGATTTAGTTTGTAAAGTTGATCTCGAAAGATCGAAAGAAATAGTTATGCCAATTCGTGATATTTAAACTAAACGATAGTATGCCCCATGACAAGTTAATTCTACTTGTCGGTTTAATTTCATTATCAAGTAATACAAAGACATAGTCAAATATATCGGGGACATTACTCCCGATAGGCCTACCCCCAATAACCTAGCATGCCGAGCACTTAAAAATATCACTGTAGGGACTTTAGCCGAACATAGCCGGGTATAGCATAATTTAAGCAGTTTGGTACTTGTGTCTAAAGTGTAAAAAAAATAAAAACAGCATGTGTCTCACCCCAAAAAGTTAAATAAGTTTGCTAGCAATAAAGAGTGGGGCTATGAATTCACCTTAAATAGCAGTTGAAGTATTCCACGCAAGAAAGGAAAGTAAAGCAAGTAAGTGATCAGGATATCAACTAGAAGTAGTTCCTTAAGAGAGAAATGAGAGATTAAGGTGTAAGTTTGAAATGAGAAATGTATGTGGTATTTATAGTTGAAAATGTTAGGTAAAAAAATATAAAATAAATAAAAGAAATAAAAAGAAAAATATATATTAAATCTTAAAATAATAAAAGTAGTTTGTATTTTTATTAAAAGTAATTCTTAAAAGTTAAAATAAGAAAAAGTAGTTTGTAATTTTATTAAAAGTAAATCTTAAAAGTTAAAATAAGAAAAAGTAGTTTGTAATTTTATTAAAAGTAAATCTTAAAAGTTAAAATAAGAAAAAGTAGTTTGTAAATTTATTAAAAGTAAATCTTAAAAGTTAAAATAAGAAAAAGTAGTTTATATTTTTGTATTTATTTATTAAAAGTAGATATAGTTTTGATTTTTTTTTATAAAATTCTAAAAAAATCATTTAATACATTTCTAAGAACATTTAACATTTTATTTCTATATACGAATTTTATATAAAAATGATTATTATATTTAGTTTTTATAATTAAAATTAAAATTTATGATTATTACTTTATAGTTTTTATTAGTTTTATAAATGTTATAATATTATTTATTATTTAGTTAATTATATATTCTATTAACTAAATAACAAAAGTAATATAAATATTATATATATTCATTAATGTAATTATGTTATATTATATAACATAACCTTATTTATAATATTTATAATTATATTATTTATTTTAAGCGTACGTTTATTCGGTCAACGTTAAATTTATTCGTATATAACAACTCTAGGTATTTTAGTAAAATCGGAAGTCGAAAAGTGAGGGTTGTTACAGATTGGGCAATATACGCTGCTCCTGGCCATGGTTCCCAAGAAATGGGTGAGTTCACTAGTAGTTTTACTAACTGGTTGCCCAAAATTATTAAACAAAACAGTGGTTCGAATTCCATCTTCTTTTCCCCACGTAGTTAGCATTTTTGTTGGGCCTCTTTTTGGTCTCACTTTTTCGCTCATTTCTGCGTAATAAAATAAATAAACAGCCAACAATCCCAATCAATTAAATGAATCAAACAGTGCATATTAGCAACCAGATAGACAAATATAACCTCCTGTGATGTTAACTGTGTCACCTTCATCCATAAGTTGTAGCTCATCTTCATCTTCTGGTATTTCATCACAAATGTCATAATACAAGTTAATTATACATTCAAAGAAAGATTCGTCTTAGTTGACAAAATTTACCGTATTCCATTTCTGAGACGACCCGACCTTAATCAAAAGGACGAATACAATAACATATGATTTCATTGCGAGGTATTGACCTCTATATGCGACGTTTTCAAAAACTGCATTCGTTTTTACAATACAAACCATAACTTTTATTTAAAAACTAAGGTTTTAACAACATAATAATGATTACCGCCTAGCGATAATCTTGGCCTTACAAACTTTACATGTAATGACAACAACACGATTTCCAACATATTTTACATTACAAATCTTCCGATATGCAGTTTTATTTTTGACACAAATATGCGAACTCCAAATCTTGCTTAAGTTCAACATGATGCAGCGGAAGCTTCTAGTTATCACCCGAGAATAGACATGCTTAAAACGTCAACATAAAGTTGGTGAGATATAGGTTTAATGCCGGCAGCGAAATAATATAGACCACAAGATTTCATATTTATAAACATAAAAACATTCTAAGTGGTTGAGCACCTGGTAACCATACTTAACATTTAATCATCGTCACATATTTCCATCCATATAACATCATACACCATACCAGGTGTAATATAAAAACGAAGTACTGTGCAACCGTTTAGAACTGGTCGTCCAGCTCCGGTTGGGGTTGTCAGGCCCGATAGATCTATCAACAGGATTCGCGTTTACAATACCACATGTAAATTGTAGTTACCAAGCTACAGGGAAGTATGCCAAAACTCACCCCAACATAGAATTTATATTTTTGATCACTTGTGTCTATAACGTAAATCATAAAATGCATGTATTCTCATCCCGAAATATTTAAAGTTTAAAAGTGGGACTATATACTCACTTTTGTCTTGAAGATAATAACACGACTTGGTCTCCGATTGATATCACGAACCTAACCATATATATAATATATCAACATATTTTCTTTTTAAGTAATCGTTACATATATATATACTTTTAATACTTTTTATATTTTCTTAGTCCGTAGTTAGCTGTCTGATGTTAGTGGTTCACAATTAGTTGCTTAAATAAAATAAATAAAGACCCCATCGTATTCATATTGATCGGAATTAATCTTGACCCATGGTACCGTGTTGTCAAATGACGTATTGCGTACATAAAGTACCGGTGTTGTCAAATGACGTGTTGCGTACGTTCATGAGGTCTTATGATTAATCTTCTCGTGTTGTTTACGGGTGGTCCTGAAATATATAAAATTAAATCATGAGTAAATATATATGAAATATCATATTAATTAGGAAAGATATGATTTATTTAATTTTTCTCCAATTATTTTCGTTGTTAAACAAGCTTTGGACACCCGATCTTATTTTAGTCGTAGTTTCTTCATTACAACTCCATTTTTGTTGATTCAACTTTCCATCTCCTTGGATCGAGTCAAAATTTAAGAATATGAACTGTAAATACCATGGTTTGTATTCGTGATCACAGGTTATAGTCCAAACTCTAGGTGAATCTTATGAAAGTAATCATTTTTGTCATAAAAACAACATTTAATGGTCATTTTTCTAAAAATACTTATACTTTGAATTAAACCATGAAATTTTTATGTGTTAAAATATTCATAAGAAATATCATTTTTCCAGAACATGAACTTCTAATTCAAAGTTCAAGATGGTTTTTAATTATCCAACCCAAAACAGCCCCCGGTTACACTCCGACGCCGTAGATTCAGTTTTAAGGTGTTCTTTGTAAAAACAAGTTGTATCTTGTTAAGTTAGCATATCATTATGATATATTACAGGTCTTGAAGTGTTTTAAAAGTTAAGTTAGAAGGATCTATTTAGTTTGCAAACAAGTTTGAAATCATTCAAACTATGTTCTTGTTGTTAAAATTTTATATCACAAAATAAGATAGCTATATAAATATGAATCGAATAAAATTATGAACAAGGTTATTACCTCAAATTACTTGGACAAGATTGCTGTAAAAGATGAGTAAAATCCTAGAACCAAAAGAGTGGTGGAGTTGGATCAAAAGGTTGGAAGTAAACTTGTATAGTTGGAAGAATTTTTGAAGTGTTCTTGAAAGGATTTTCTTATGATGTTTAAATGTTGTTTTTGAAGCTAGTTCATGATGAAAATTTGCTGGAGTATTTAAGGGATTTTTTTTTCTTTCTTAAAAGAGTGTGTTTTAGCTAGAGAAAATGTGTAGTAAAAATAAAAATGGAATGGAGTATAAATGGTGGTGAAAAAGGTGTATAAGTTTGTAATTTTGTGAAAAAAAATCTTTTAATCATGTGAAATTGTCATACTAGATAACAAAAGTAGTTACCTCTCATTTAGGGCAGTAATAAAGGTGATTAGGATGTTGATTTGATATGTATATACTAATAGTAAATACATCTAGAAGATGGGTATGATACGGGTACCTATACCCTAGGTGTACGTATAGAAATCTTTGAGAAAACGGAACGAGGATTCAAATATAGCTATCTTTTGTAAATATAATTATATTGTTTTATGTATGTAAGCCCTTTAAAAGTGATAAAATACATATCTATACAATGCATGTATAAGTATTATAGGTTATAAATATTTATGTCGAAGAACGTTACGTATAGTTATCGTTTTGAAAACTTAAGTTAGTAGTTTCAAAATATACTTATAACTCATTGTTATTAACACACAATGAGATGTTAAACATCCTTAGATCATGTTAAATATATATAAATACATATATATACACAAACGTATAATTATCGTATGTTACATAGTTCGTGATATCATCGGTCAAATTGGACGGTCAAACGTTATGTAAAACTCTTTTCAAAATCATAAATCTCAACAATTTAGATTGCTTATCATGTTGGTAAGGTTTAATTTATGTAAATATTAATCTTATATATGTAAAACGATCGGAAAAATCCGGGTCGTTACATTACCTACCCGTTAAATAAATTTCGTCCCGAAATTTTAAAATTGTACCTATTTTGCGTCTTCGGAAAACAGATGTGGGTACTTTTGTTTTATTTGATCCTCTCGTTCCCAAATAAACTCGGGACCCCTTCGAGCATTCCAACGAACCTTGACGATTGGTATGTTGCTCTGCTTGAGCCGTTTAACTTCACGGTCCATAATTTCGACTGGTTCTTCTATGAATTGCAGTTTCTCGTTGACTTGGATTTCTTCAAGAGGAATGGTGAGATCTTCCTTTGCAAGACATTTCTTAAGGTTTGAGACATGGAACGTATTATGTACTCCGGCGAGTTGTTGCGGTAATTCGAGTCGATAAGCTACCGGTCCAATACGTTCAATGATCTTGAACGGACCTACATACCTTGGGTTCAATTTACCCCTTTTACCGAAACGTATTACACCTTTCCAAGGTGACACCTTTAGCATAACCATGTCACCGATCTGAAACTCTAATGGTTTCCTTCGGACATCGGCGTAGCTCTTTTGGCGACTACGGGCTGTTTTCAATCTTTCTTTAATTTGTACAATCTTCTCAGTAGTTTCAAGTATGATCTCGGGACCAGTTAATTGTCGATCTCCTACTTCATTCCAACAGATAGGGGATCTACACTTCCTTCCATACAATGCTTCAAATGGTGCAGCTTTAATGCTCTCGTGATAACTGTTATTATACGAGAATTCCGCTAATGGTAGATACTTATCCCATCCGTTCCCAAAATCGATCACACATGCCCTGAGCATGTCTTCAAGAGTCTGAATTGTTCTTTCACTTTGCCCGTCAGTTTGTGGATGATATGCGGTGCTCATATCCAGACGAGTTCCCAGTGCCTCCTGTAGTGATTGCCAGAACTTTGATGTAAATCTACTATCACGATCGGATATAATGGAAATAGGTATTCCATGCCTTGAAAAAATTTCCTTTATATATAATCGTAATAGTTTCTCCATTCTATCAGTTTCTTTTATAGGCAAGAAATGTGCAGATTTGGTGAGACGATCAACTATGACCCAAATGGTGTCATAACCCCAAGCAGTCTTAGGTAACTTTGTGATGAAATCCATAGTAATACCGTCCCATTTCCATTCTGGGATTTCTGGTTGTTGAAGTAACCCTGACAGCTTCTGATGTTCTGCTTTAACTTTGGAACAAGTTAAACATTCCCCAACATATGTTGCAACGTCTTCTTCAGATTTGGCCACCAATAATGCGTCTTAAGATCTTGATACATCTTTCCAACTCCAGGATGTATCGAATATCTTGTCTTATGTGCCTCATTTAATATTAACTTTCTTAATCCACCCAACTTCGGTACCCAAATACGGTTTGCGAAATATCGAATTCCGTCTTCCCGTATAACGAGTTGCTTCTCATACTTCTTCATTACCTCATTTCCTATGTTTTCTTTAGTGAGAGCTTCTCGTTGAGCCTCTTTGATTTATGAGTTGAGATTCATACGAATTTTTATGTTCATTGCTCGTACTCGAATTGGTTCCCGTTCCTTTCTGCTTAAAGCGTCGGCCACCACGTTTGCCTTCCCGGAATGATAGCGAATTTCACAATCATAGTCGTTTATCAGCTCAACCCACCTACGTTGTCTCATATTTAGCTGTTTCTGATCAAAAATATGTTGAAGGCTTTTATGATCCGTAAACACAGTGCATTTAACTCCATATAAGTAGTGTCTCCATATCTTTAACGCAAACACTACTGCTCCCAATTCTAGATCATGCGTCGTAAATTTCCGCTCGTGAATCTTCAACTGTCGAGATGCGTATGCTATAACCTTCTTCCGTTGCATAAGGACGCAACCAAAACCTTGTCGCGAAGCGTCACAATAAATCTCAAAATCCTCGTTCCCTTCTGGTAACGATAAAATAGGCGCTGTAGTCAACTTCTTCTTCAGTAATTGGAATGCATTCTCCTGCTCAGAAGTCCATTCATACTTCTTCCTTTTTTGCGTTAACGCTGTCAACGGCTTAGCTATTCGGGAGAAATCTTGAATAAACCTTCTATAATAACCAGCTAACCCCAAAAATTGGCATATCTGCGTTGGTGTCTTAGGAGTCTCCCATTTTTCGATGGCCTCAATTTTAGCTGGATCAACCTGAATTCCCTTGCTACTAACAACGTGGCCAAGAAATTGCACTTCTTTCAACCAAAAAGCACACTTAGAAAATTTGGCATATAGCTGTTCTTTTCTTAACAACTCTAATATCAACCTTAAATGCTGTTCATGCTCTTGTTCACTTTTGGAATAGATAAGAATATCGTCAATGAAGACAATAACAAACTTATCTAAATACGGACTACAAACTCGATTCATGAGGTCCATGAATACAGCTGGCGCATTTGTCAATCCAAACGGCATGACTAAAAACTCATAATGACCATAACGTGTCCGAAAAGCTGTTTTCGGAATGTCTTTTTCTTTGACACGTAACTGATGATAGCCCGATCTTAAGTCGATTTTCGAGTACACACATGATCCTTGCAGTTGATTAAATAAGTCGTCAATCCTCGGTAATGGATACCGATTCTTAACAGTTAGCTTATTTAATTCACGATAGTCTATACACATCCTAAAAGATCCATCTTTCTTTTTAACAAATAAGATTGGAGCTCCCCACGGTGAAGTACTTGGTCGTATGAATCCACGGTCCAGTAATTCTTTTAACTGACTCTGAAGTTCTTTTAACTCAGACGGTGCAAGTCTATATGGAGCACGAGCAACCGGTGCAGCACCTGGTACAAGATCTATTTGAAATTCTACAGACCTAAAAGGAGGTAGTCCCGGTAATTCTTCCGGAAATACATCGGGAAAATCTCTTACTACATTTACATCGTTAATATTCTTCCCCTTTTCTTCAACTTTCTTTACATGTGCTAGGATGGCATAACATCCCTTTTCTAGGCACTTTCGAGCTTTCAAACAGCTAATGAGATTCAAGTTTGAGTTACCTTTATCTCCGTAAATCATTATCATTGATTTATCTTTTCGAGGAATGCGAATTGCCTTTTCAGCACACACAACTTCGACTCCTACTTTGGACATCCAATCCATACCGACAATTATATCAAAACTTCCCAATTCAACAGGTATCAAATCGATCTTAAAGGTTTCTCCGGCTATCTCTATTTCACACTCACGACAGATTTTATCGGCTCTTAATAACTTACCATTAGCTAATTCAATTAAGTACATAGAATCCAATGGTAATGATAAGCAATTTAACTTAGTGTAAAAGTCTTTATTCATGTAACTTCTATCGGCACCTGTATCGAATATAATAGATGCTGTTAAATTATTAACAGAAAACGTACCCGTAACCAACTTCGGGTCTTCTCGAGCGGCTCTAGTATTGACATTAAACACCCTTCCACGAGCAGGTTCATCCTTCTTTTCTGCATTCGGGCAATGAGTTTTGATATGTCCTGGCTTTCCACATCCATAACAAATAACGTTGGCTAACACGGTTCCATTTGCGTTAGTGGGAGTTTTAATATTTCTCACGACAGGAATCCAACAATCCTTAGCATGATGACCCTTTCGGTGGCAGTTGTTGCACTCAATACTGCAAAAGCCTGTGTGATGTTTGCGACACCTATTACAATAAGGTGGTTGTCTCGCGTATCTAGCGTCGGTCCCACTACCCGCACCTTGTACCATTTCTGGTTTCTTGTTGGATTGTTGATGGTGACCTCGATTATGATTACCTTCCCACTTTCTTTTGTTTTCCGATGTCTTAACATCGGTATTCTTATCCAGAATAATCTGGTCCATTAATTCATTTGCCATAGTAATGGATTCATGAATAGTCTTAGGTTTCGATGCTGTAACATTTGCCTTGACATTTCTAGGCAAACCATCTTTGTACAATTCAATCTTCCGTTCTTCGGTTGGTACCAATTCGGGACATAGCAAAGCTAATTCCATGAATCGCTGATTGTAATTGGTGAGTTCAGTACCAACAACTTTCAGACTTCGTAATTCGGCTTCCAATTTCCTAACCTCATTCCTTGGACAATACTCGTTGGTTAGCATTGTTTTGAATTCCTCCCATGGAGTATCATAAGCTACATCTCCTCCGACAGCCTTCACATAGTTTTTCCACCACGTGAGTGCACTATCTTGTAAAGTGCATGATACATACTTGGTCATGTCCTTCTCAACACAACCACTGATTTTAAACACGGACTCCATCTTTTCGATCCACCGGGTTAAACCAATTGGTCCTTCTGTTCCACTGAATGATGAAGGCTTGCAACCTTGAAAAGTCTTGTAAGTGCATCCTACACGAGGATTTGGGTTAACTGCAGCAGCTCTTGCAGCCTCGACCCATAACATTCCGTCGTTCACTCTTTGATTTATGAGTTCCTCGACTTCTTGTTCCGTCATTCAGTTCACTCGCGCCATTTTCTTCTATAAGAATGAAAAAAAAATAATTATTCACATGGAATATTTTAGATGTAGTATGTAATTACAGTACATTGCAACTTATTAATAATATGAACCAGTTATTATTATAAAAGCCTTTTCTTCTTATTAGCGTTTTATAATTATATCTGGGGTAGTACCTACCCGTTAAAGTTCATACTTAATAGCTTAGTACGGAAATCAATTACTACCATCCAAATAATACTCAACCATGGAAAATTATTGCATTTCACACTCCACTATTTTACATAAGCTTATCTTACATCAAACATTAAGCAAACCACACTAGTAATATTATACAAAACGTTATTTGATCCCATGGTTTTAAACAACAGTGCATCATTCAGCCTATACCCCAAAATGTTTATGTTCAGGGAATCCCCCAACGCGAATCCTAGCTGTCTCCCTATGTTTTGGCTGAGGGGCCGAAGAACTAGATGCCGGGATAGCACTAATAGGAATAGCGGGGATAGGGGTGGTAGTGTCCAGTGGAGTTGGTGCCACAACATCCTCACTAATCTCGGGATTTGAATTTTCTAATTCATTAGCCTTTCGTTTCTTTCCTAGTTTGATCTCATCTTTCGTAATTTCACGTTTTTCTTCCTCCTCCGGTTCACTTTTCGGTTCCTCTATAGTTGGTTCATCCGGATATTGTGAGTCTTCCCCAAAGATACCGTTTTCGTCATCGGATAGGTTAATGACTGTAATACCATATGGGGAATCGGGTTCGGAGTCGCTGAATATGATAATAAGTTCTGAGCCGGACATCTATCACACAACAACTAGTAAGTTAGTACCTCATAATATTTACATAACAATTTTTAACCAACAATGATAAGCAATATATTTTTTTTAACAACCGACACGGTCAAAGTCCAGACTTACTAATGCATCCTAATGACTTATCAATTAAACACACTAATGTAAACCTGGTTCGCTAAGACCACCGCTCTGATACCACATGAGACGACCCGACCTTAACCAAAAGGACGAATACAATAACATATGATTTCATTGCGAGGTATTGACCTCTATATGCGACGTTTTCAAAAACTGCATTCGTTTTTACAATACAAACCATAACTTTTATTTAAAAACTAAGGTTTTAACAACATAATAATGATTACCGCCTAGCGATAATCTTGTCCTTACAAACTTTACATGTAATGACAACAACACGATTTCCAACATATTTTACATTACAAATCTTCCGATATGCAGTTTTATTTTTGACACAAATATGCGAACTCCAAATCTTGCTTAAGTTCAACATGATGCAGCGGAAGCTTCTAGTTATCACCTGAGAATAGACATGCTTAAAACTTCAACATAAAGTTGGTGAGATATAGGTTTAATGCCGGCAGCGAAATAATATAGACCACAAGATTTCATATTTATAAACATAAAAACATTCTAAGTGGTTGAGCACCTGGTAACCATACTTAACATTTAATCATCGTCACATATTCCCATCCATATAACATCATACACCATACCAGGTGTAATATAAAAACGAAGTACTGTGCAACCGTTTAAAACTGGTCGTCCAGCTCCGGTTGGGGTTGTCAGGCCCGATAGATCTATCAACAGGATTCGCGTTTACAATACCACATGTAAATTGTAGTTACCAAGCTACAGGGAAGTATGCCAAAACTCACCCCAACATAGAATTTATATTTTTGATCACTTGTGTCTATAACGTAAATCATAAAATGCATGTATTCTCATCCCGAAATATTTAAAGTTTAAAAGTGGGACTATATACTCACTTTTGTCTTGAAGATAATAACACGACTTGGTCTCCGATTGATATCACGAACCTAACCATATATATAATATATCAACATATTTTCTTTTTAAGTAATCGTTACATATATATATACTTTTAATGCTTTTTATATTTTCTTAGTCCGTAGTTAGCTGTCTGATGTTAGTGGTTCACAATTAGTTGCTTAAATAAAATAAATAAAGACCCCATCGTATTCATATTGATCGGAATTAATCTTGACCCAAGGTACCGTGTTGTCAAATGACGTATTGCGTACATAAAGTACCGGTGTTGTCAAATGACGTGTTGCGTACGTTCATGAGGTCTTATGATTAATCTTCTCGTGTTGTTTACGGGTGGTCCTGAAATATATAAAATTAAATCATGAGTAAATATATATGAAATATCATATTAATTAGGAAAGATATGATTTATTTAATTTTTCTCCAATTATTTTCGTTGTTAAACAAGCTTTGGACACCCGATCTTATTTTAGTCGTAGTTTCTTCGTTACAACTCCATTTTTGTTGATTCAACTTTCCATCTCCTTGGATCGAGTCAAAATTTAAGAATATGAACTGTAAATACCATGGTTTTGTAGTGACCCGAACTTTTCCATGTTTATATATATTAATTGAGATTGATGTTTACATGATTAAATGTTTCCAACATGTTAAGCAATCAAACTTGTTAAGACTTGATTAATTGAAATAGGTTTCATATAGACAATTGACCACCCAAGTTGACCGGTGATTCACGAACGTTAAAACTTGTAAAAAAACTATATGATGACATATATATGGTTATATATATAGTTAACATGATATTATGATAAGTAAACATATCATTAATTATATTAACAATGAACTACATATGTAAAAACAAGACTACTAACTTAATGATTTTGAAACGAAACATATATGTAAAGTTTATCGTTGTAACGACATTTAATGTATATATATCATATTAAGAGATATTCGTACATCATAATATCATGATAATATAATAATTTAAAATCTCTTTTGTTATTATAAACATTGGGTTAACAACATTTAACAAGATCGTTAACCTAAAGGTTTCAAAACAACACTTACATGTAACGACTAACGATGACTTAACGACTCAGTTAAAATGTATATACATGTAGTGTTTTAATATGTATTTATACACTTTTGAAAGACTTCAATACACTTATCAAAATACTTCTACTTAACAAAAATGCTTACAATTACATTCTCGTTCAGTTTCATCAACAATTCTACTCGTATGCACCCGTATTCGTACTCGTACAATACACAGCTTTTAGATGTATGTACTATTGGTATATACACTCCAATGATCAGCTCTTAGCAGCCCATGTGAGTCACCTAACACATGTGGGAACCATCATTTGGCAACTAGCATGAAATATCTCATAAGATTACAAAAATATGAGTAATCATTCATGACTTATTTACATGAAAACAAAATTACATATCCTTTATATCTAATCCATACACCAACGACCAAAAACACCTACAAACACTTTCATTCTTCAATTTTCTTCATCTAATTGAACTCTCTCAAGTTCTATCTTCAAGTTCTAAGTGTTCTTCATAAATTCCAAAAGTTCTAGTTTCATAAAATCAAGAATACTTTCAAGTTTGCTAGCTCACTTCCAATCTTGTAAGGTGATCATCCAACCTCAAGAAATCTTTGTTTCTTACAGTAGGTTATCATTCTAATACAAGGTAATAATCATATTCAAACTTTGGTTCAATTTCTATAACTATAACAATCTTATTTCAAGTGATGATCTTACTTGAACTTGTTTTCGTGTCATGATTTTGCTTCAAGAACTTTGAGCCATCCAAGGATCCATTGAAGCTAGATCCATTTTTCTCTTTTCCAGTAGGTTCATCCAAGGAACTTAAGGTAGTAATGATGTTCATAACATCATTCGATTCATACATATAAAGCTATCTTATTCGAAGGTTTAAACTTGTAATCACTAGAACATAGTTTAGTTAATTCTAAACTTGTTCGCAAACAAAAGTTAATCCTTCTAACTTGACTTTTAAAATCAACTAAACACATGTTCTATATCTATATGATATGCTAACTTAATGATTTAAAACCTGGAAACACGAAAAACACCGTAAAACCGGATTTACGCCGTCGTAGTAACACCGCGGGCTGTTTTGGGTTAGTTAATTAAAAACTATGATAAACTTTGATTTAAAAGTTGTTATTCTGAGAAAATGATTTTTATTATGAACATGAAACTATATCCAAAAATTATGGTTAAACTCAAAGTGGAAGTATGTTTTCTAAAATGGTCATCTAGACGTCGTTCTTTCGACTGAAATGACTACCTTTACAAAAACGACTTGTAACTTATTTTTCCGACTAGAAACCTATACTTTTTTTGTTTAGATTCATAAAATAGAGTTCAATATGAAACCATAGCAATTTGATTCACTCAAAACGGATTTAAAATGAAGAAGTTATGGGTAAAACAAGATTGGATAATTTTTCTCATTTTAGCTACGTGAAAATTGGTAACAAATCTATTCCAACCATAACTTAATCAACTTGTATTATATATTATGTAATCTTGAGATACCATAGACACGTATACAATGTTTCGACCTATCATGTCGACACATCTATATATATTTCGGAACAACCATAGACACTCTATATGTGAATGTTGGAGTTAGCTATACAGGGTTGAGGTTGATTCCAAAATATATATAGTTTGAGTTGTGATCAATACTGAGATACGTATACACTGGGTCGTGGATTGATTCAAGATAATATTTATCAATTTATTTCTGTACATCTAACTGTGGACAACTAGTTGTAGGTTACTAACGAGGACAGCTGACTTAATAAACTTAAAACATCAAAATATATTAAAAGTGTTGTAAATATATTTTGAACATACTTTGATATATATATATATATGTATATATTGTTATAGGTTCGTGGATCAACCAGTGGCCAAGTCTTACTTCCCGACGAAGTAAAAATCTGTGAAAGTGAGTTATAGTCCCACTTTTAAAATCTAATATTTTTGGGATGAGAATACATGCAGGTTTTATAAATGATTTACAAAATAGACACAAGTACGTGAAACTACATTCTATGGTTGAATTATCCAAATCGAATATGCCCCTTTTTATTAAGTCTGGTAATCTAAGAATTAGGGAACAGACACCCTAATTGACGCGAATCCTAAAGATAGATCTATTGGGCCTAACAAACCCCATCCAAAGTACCGGATGCTTTAGTACTTCGAAATTTATATCATATCCGAAGGGTGTCCCGGAATGATGGGGATATTCTTATATATGCATCTTGTTATTGTCGGTTACCAGGTGTTCACCATATGAATGATTTTTATCTCTATGTATGGGATGTGTATTGAAATATGAAATCTTGTGGTCTATTGTTACGATTTGATATATATAGGTTAAACCTATAACTCACCAACATTTTTGTTGACGTTTTAAGCATGTTTATTCTCAGGTGATTATTAAGAGCTTCCGCTGTCGCATACTTAAATAAGGACAAGATTTGGAGTCCATGCTTGTATGATATTGTGTAAAAACTGCATTCAAGAAACTTATTTTGTTGTAACATATTTGTATTGTAAACCATTATGTAATGGTCGTGTGTAAACAGGATATTTTAGATTATCATTATTTGATAATCTACGTAAAGCTTTTTAAACCTTTATTGATGAAATAAAGGTTATGGTTTGTTTAAAAATGAATGCAGTCTTTGAAAAACGTCTCATATAGAGGTCAAAACCTCGCAACGAAATCAATTAATATGGAACGTTTTTAATCAATAAGAACGGGACATTTCAGTTGGTATCCGAGCGTTGGTCTTAGAGAACCAGAAAATTTGCATTAGTGTGTCTTATCGAGTTTGTTAGGATGCATTAGTGAGTCTGGACTTCGACCGTGTTTTCTTTAAAAATGATTGCTTAACATTTTTGTTGGAAACTATATATTTTTAACATATGAATATTATGTGATATATTAATCTCTTAACGTGTTTGATATTATGTGATAGATGTCTACCTCTAGAACAAGTCCCATTGACTCACCTAATAATAATGAAGAGTCAAATGTAAATTGGAATGATTTGTGGACTGATTCACAAGTTCCCGAAGAGGAACCGGAAGAAGAATCGGAACCGGAAGAAGAATCGGAACCGGATGAAGAAATAGAACCGGTGGGGGAAATAATTAAACGGTTAAGTAAAAGAAAATCCTCAACCAACCGACCAAAGTTAATTATGGTCAATGGTGTTTCCGCCAAGGAAGCAAAATATTGGGAGGATTACCAATTCTCCGATGAATCGGATTCCGACGAGAATTCCGATGATGTTATAGAAATTACCCCAACTGAATTTAAAAAGGCAAAAGAAAATAATAAGGGAAAGGGCATAAAAATAGAGAAATCTAATTCCAACCCCGATGAACTTTATATGTATCGTCAACCCCCGAAGTCCTTAAGTTGTAACAATGACCCGGGAACCTCTAAACCACCAGGTTTTTCTAAACCAATGTGGACAACGACGGCTCGTATTAGGGGAACATCATATATCCCTAGAAACTTGGCAAAACGAACCAAAACCGAAGAAGAAGAAACGAGCGAGTCGGAATAAGATAGTTGTATTCGTGTGGTGTAATATATGGAATATAGTGTTCTTATGCTTTATGATATATGTAAAAATTGCTTGTATTAATAAGTATTTTTTTTATGAATCTAACTCTTGTCTATTTTACAGTTTAAAAACACAAAATGGATAGACAACCCAATATTTTAAGAGACCTACCCGGAGACATGATTGATGAAATCTTGTCTAGAGTCGGCCAGAATTCTTCGGCACAACTATTTAAGGCGAGATCAGTTTGTAAGACATTCGAAGAACGTTCCAAGAATGTCTTGGTTTATAAGAGACTTTCGTTTGAAAGATGGGGGATATCACATTGGGAAACCCATAAGTTACGATGTGTTTACTTTGACGCATATATTGCGGGGAACCCAAATGCTATTTTACGCAACGGGTTAAGAAATTATTTTGACTCAATATATCCGAATATTGGACTTCGTGATTTAGAAAAAGCGACTAACATGCAACATAAAGAAGCATGTTATGCTTACGGATTAGTAATGTTCGCTTCTCACCAAAGTGAGAACAAGAACATCGGGCTACAACTATTAAACAAAACGTTTCCACAAGTGACGGAGTCGGTAATTAGGGTAAGAAATGAGGTTTTTAGATTATTACGGGACTGTTGGACATTACGTAACCCTCGTCCCTTTGATGACGTTACAACACGCTGTCTTATCAACGGCCATAACGGTTATGTTGCACAAGACCAAGGATGGGAAGTAGTCCTAGTAAAAC
Organism: Rutidosis leptorrhynchoides; assembly: GCF_046630445.1. Taxonomy (NCBI): domain Eukaryota; kingdom Viridiplantae; phylum Streptophyta; class Magnoliopsida; order Asterales; family Asteraceae; genus Rutidosis; species Rutidosis leptorrhynchoides. Next base: position 465,790,980 of record NC_092333.1, read on the forward strand.
CAGAATGCATGACTTGTTTCTGGACGTATGAATTACGTGTCTTTATTGCCTTTGCTGAACGACTTGTGTACTAGCTAGAATTGTCTTCACAACTATCTTGTATCAAAGTTATTGTGTGCTATATTTCATGCTTTATGTAAAATAAGCGGTATTGTAAGTTTGTAAAATATTGTATAAAAGTTTGAACGCGAAATATTATTATAATCAGTTTTTCATATAGAATTGTAGTAGTTGAATTGTATATTAGCTACTAAGTATGAACTTAACGGGTAGGTACTACCCGAATTTAAACTTATAAAATGCTAATATGAAGAAAAAGCTTTTATAAATGAGTTCATATTATGCTACGAAATACTATTAACTACTCTTAATATTCTGTATGATTAACTTGTTCCATTTAACTATTTTGAAGGAAATGGCACCGACTACTCGACACACCGTGAATATGAATGAAGAGGAATTCCGTACTTTTCTAGCTTCAAACATAGCCGCAGTACAGGCTGCGCTACATACCAACAATAACCTTGGATCTAGCAGTACAGGAAATCGTGTAGGATGCACCTACAAAGAATTCACTGCCTGCAAACCTTTGGAATTTGATGGAACCGAAGGACCGATCGGATTGAAACGGTGGACCGAGAAGGTTGAATCGGTGTTTGCCATAAGTAAGTGTACTGAAGAGGACAAAGTGAAGTACGCTACGCATACCTTCACAGGTTCTGCGTTAACATGGTGGAATACCTATCTAGAGCAAGTGGGACAAGATGATGCGTACGCACTACCGTGGTCAGCATTCAAGCACTTGATGAACGAGAAGTACCGTCCCAGAACCGAGGTCAATAAGCTCAAGACAGAACTTAGAGGGTTACGAACCCAAGAATTTGATATTACCACGTACGAAAGACGATTCACAGAATTGTGCCTATTGTGTCCGGGAGCATTTGAAGATGAGGAAGAGAAGATCGACACGTTTGTGAAAGGATTACCGGAAAGAATCCAAGAAGATATAAGTTCACACGAGCCCGCCTCCATACAACAGGCATGTAGAATGGCTCACAAACTAGTGAACCAGATTGAAGAAAGAATTAAAGAACAGACTGCTGAAGAGGCCAATGTGAAGCAAGTCAAAAGAAAGTGGGAGGAAAACGGTGATAAGAATCACCAATACAACAACAACAGCAATTACAACAATAATCGCAACAATTATCCCAACAATCGCAACATCAATCGCAACTACAACAAACGGCCCAACAACAACAACAACAACAACAACAACAACAACAACAGCAACTACAACAATCATCCCAACAACAATAATAACCGCAACAACAACAACAATCAGAAGCAACTATGCCAAAGGTGTGAAAAGAATCACTCGGGGTTCTGCACCAAATTTTGCAACAAGTGTAAAAGAAATGGTCATAGCGCGGCGAAGTGTGAGGTCTACGGACCAGGGGTTAATAGAACGAAAGGAACAAATGGTGTCGGAACGAGTAATGGCGGAGCAAGTAGTGTCGGAGCAAGTTATGCCAATGTAGTTTGTTATAAATGTGGAAAACCAGGCCACATTATTAGAAATTGCCCGAACCAGGAGAACACGAATGGACAAGGCCGTGGAAGAGTTTTCAATATTAATGCGGTAGAGGCACAGGAAGACCCGGAGCTTGTTACGGGTACGTTTCTTATTGACAATAAATCTGCTTACGTTTTATTTGATTCGGGTGCGGATAGAAGCTATATGAGTAGAGATTTTTGTGCTAAATTAAGTTGTCCATTGACGCCTTTGGATAGTAAATTTTTACTCGAATTAGCAAATGGTAAATTAATTTCAGCAGATAATATATGTCGGAATCGAGAAATTAAACTGGTTAGCGAAACATTTAAGATTGATTTGATACCAGTAGAGTTAGGGAGTTTTGATGTGATAATCGGTATGGACTGGTTGAAAGAAGTGAAAGCGGAGATCGTTTGTTACAAAAATGCAATTCGCATTATACGAGAAAAAGGAAAACCCTTAATGGTGTACGGAGAAAAGGGCAACACGAAGCTACATCTTATTAGTAATTTGAAGGCACAAAAACTAATAAGAAAAGGTTGCTATGCTGTTCTAGCACACGTCGAGAAAGTACAAACTGAAGAAAAGAGCATCAATGATGTTCCCATTGCAAAAGAATTTCCCGATGTATTCCCGAAAGAATTACCGGGATTACCCCCACATCGATCCGTTGAATTTCAAATAGATCTTGTACCAGGAGCTGCACCAATAGCTCGTGCTCCTTACAGACTCGCACCCAGCGAGATGAAAGAACTGCAAAGCCAATTACAAGAACTTTTAGAGCGTGGTTTCATTCGACCAAGCACATCACCGTGGGGAGCTCCTGTTTTGTTTGTCAAGAAGAAAGATGGTACATTCAGGTTGTGTATCGACTACCGAGAGTTGAACAAACTTACCATCAAGAACCGCTACCCACTACCGAGAATCGACGACTTATTTGATCAACTACAAGGCTCGTCTGTTTATTCAAAGATTGACTTACGTTCCGGGTATCATCAAATGCGGGTGAAAGAAGATGATATTCCAAAGACTGCTTTCAGAACACGTTACGGTCATTACGAGTTTATGGTCATGCCGTTTGGTTTAACTAATGCACCAGCTGTGTTCATGGACCTTATGAACCGAGTGTGTGGACCATACCTTGACAAGTTTGTCATTGTTTTCATTGATGACATACTTATTTACTCAAAGAATGACCAAGAACACGGTGAACATTTGAGAAAGGTGTTAGAAGTATTGAGGAAGGAAGAATTGTACGCTAAGTTTTCAAAGTGTGCATTTTGGTTGGAAGAAGTTCAATTCCTCGGTCACATAGTGAACAAAGAAGGTATTAAGGTGGATCCGGCAAAGATAGAAACTGTTGAAAAGTGGGAAACCCCGAAAACTCCGAAACACATACGCCAGTTTTTAGGACTAGCTGGTTACTACAGAAGGTTCATCCAAGACTTTTCCAGAATAGCAAAACCCTTGACTGCATTAACGCATAAAGGGAAGAAATTTGAATGGAATGATGAACAAGAGAAAGCGTTTCAGTTATTGAAGAAAAAGCTAACTACGGCACCTATATTGTCATTGCCTGAAGGGAATGATGATTTTGTGATTTATTGTGACGCATCAAAGCAAGGTCTCGGTTGTGTATTAATGCAACGAACGAAGGTGATTGCTTATGCGTCTAGACAATTGAAGATTCACGAACAAAATTATACGACGCATGATTTGGAATTAGGCGCGGTTGTTTTTGCATTAAAGACTTGGAGGCACTACTTATATGGGGTCAAAAGTATTATATATACCGACCACAAAAGTCTTCAACACATATTTAATCAGAAACAACTGAATATGAGGCAGCGTAGGTGGATTGAATTATTGAATGATTACGATTTTGAGATTCGTTACCACCCGGGGAAGGCAAATGTGGTAGCCGATGCCTTGAGCAGGAAGGATAGAGAACCCATTCGAGTAAAATCTATGAATATAATGATTCATAATAACATTACTACTCAAATAAAGGAGGCGCAACAAGGAGTTTTAAAAGAGGGAAATTTAAAGGATGAAATACCTAAAGGATCGGAGAAGCATCTTAATATTCGGGAAGACGGAACCCGGTATAGGGCTGAAAGGATTTGGGTACCAAAATTTGGAGATATGAGAGGAATGGTACTTAGAGAAGCTCATAAAACCAGATACTCAATACATCCTGGAACGGGGAAGATGTACAAGGATCTCAAGAAACATTTTTGGTGGCCGGGTATGAAAGCCGATGTTGCTAAATACGTAGGAGAATGTTTGACGTGTTCTAAGGTCAAAGCTGAGCATCAGAAACCATCAGGTCTACTTCAACAACCCGAAATCCCGGAATGGAAATGGGAAAACATTACCATGGATTTCATCACTAAATTGCCAAGGACTGCAAGTGGTTTTGATACTATTTGGGTAATAGTTGATCGTCTCACCAAATCAGCACACTTCCTACCAATAAGAGAAGATGACAAGATGGAGAAGTTAGCACGACTGTATTTGAAGGAAGTCGTCTCCAGACATGGAATACCAATCTCTATTATCTCTGATAGGGATGGCAGATTTATTTCAAGATTCTGGCAGACATTACAGCAAGCATTAGGAACTCGTCTAGACATGAGTACTGCCTATCATCCACAAACTGATGGGCAGAGCGAAAGGACGATACAAACGCTTGAAGACATGCTACGAGCATGTGTTATTGATTTCGGAAACAGTTGGGATCGACATCTACCGTTAGCAGAATTTTCCTACAACAACAGCTACCATTCAAGCATTGAGATGGCGCCGTTTGAAGCACTTTATGGTAGAAAGTGCAGGTCTCCGATTTGTTGGAGTGAGGTGGGGGATAGACAGATTACGGGTCCGGAGATTATACAAGAAACTACCGAGAAGATCATCCAAATTCAACAACGGTTGAAAACCGCCCAAAGTCGACAAAAGAGCTACGCTGACATTAAAAGAAAAGATATAGAATTTGAAATTGGAGAGATGGTCATGCTTAAAGTTTCACCTTGGAAAGGCGTTGTTCGATTTGGTAAACGAGGGAAATTAAATCCAAGGTATATTGGACCATTCAAGATTATTGATCGTGTCGGACCAGTAGCTTACCGACTTGAGTTACCTCAACAACTCGCGGCTGTACATAACACTTTCCACGTCTCGAATTTGAAGAAATGTTTTGCTAAAGAAGATCTCACTATTCCGTTAGATGAAATCCAAATCAACGAAAAACTCCAATTCATCGAAGAACCCGTCGAAATAATGGATCGTGAGGTTAAAAGACTTAAGCAAAACAAGATACCAATTGTTAAGGTTCGATGGAATGCTCGTAGAGGACCCGAGTTCACCTGGGAGCGTGAAGATCAGATGAAGAAGAAATACCCGCATCTATTTCCAGAAGATTCGTCAACACCTTCAACAGCTTAAAATTTCGGGACGAAATTTATTTAACGGGTAGGTACTGTAGTGACCCGAACTTTTCCATGTTTATATATATTAATTGAGATTGATGTTTACATGATTAAATGTTTCCAACATGTTAAGCAATCAAACTTGTTAAGACTTGATTAATTGAAATAGGTTTCATATAGACAATTGACCACCCAAGTTGACCGGTGATTCACGAACGTTAAAACTTGTAAAAAAACTATATGATGACATATATATGGTTATATATATAGTTAACATGATATTATGATAAGTAAACATATCATTAATTATATTAACAATGAACTACATATGTAAAAACAAGACTACTAACTTAATGATTTTGAAACGAAACATATATGTAACGTTTATCGTTGTAACGACATTTAATGTATATATATCATATTAAGAGATATTCGTACATCATAATATCATGATAATATAATAATTTAAAATCTCTTTTGTTATTATAAACATTGGGTTAACAACATTTAACAAGATCGTTAACCTAAAGGTTTCAAAACAACACTTACATGTAACGACTAACGATGACTTAACGACTCAGTTAAAATGTATATACATGTAGTGTTTTAATATGTATTTATACACTTTTGAAAGACTTCAATACACTTATCAAAATACTTCTACTTAACAAAAATACTTACAATTACATTCTCGTTCAGTTTCATCAACAATTCTACTCGTATGCACCCGTATTCGTACTCGTACAATACACAGCTTTTAGATGTATGTACTATTGGTATATACACTCCAATGATCAGCTCTTAGCAGCCCATGTGAGTCACCTAACACATGTGGGAACCATCATTTGGCAACTAGCATGAAATATCTCATAAGATTACAAAAATATGAGTAATCATTCATGACTTATTTACATGAAAACAAAATTACATATCCTTTATATCTAATCCATACACCAACGACCAAAAACACCTATAAACACTTTCATTCTTCAATTTTCTTCATCTAATTGAACTCTCTCAAGTTCTATCTTCAAGTTCTAAGTGTTCTTCATAAATTCCAAAAGTTCTAGTTTCATAAAATCAAGAATACTTTCAAGTTTGCTAGCTCACTTCCAATCTTGTAAGGTGATCATCCAACCTCAAGAAATCTTTGTTTCTTACAGTAGGTTATCATTCTAATACAAGGTAATAATCATATTCAAACTTTGGTTCAATTTCTATAACTATAACAATCTTATTTCAAGTGATGATCTTACTTGAACTTGTTTTCGTGTCATGATTTTGCTTCAAGAACTTTGAGCCATCCAAGGATCCATTGAAGCTAGATCCATTTTTCTCTTTTCCAGTAGGTTCATCCAAGGAACTTAAGGTAGTAATGATGTTCATAACATCATTCGATTCATACATATAAAGCTATCTTATTCGAAGGTTTAAACTTGTAATCACTAGAACATAGTTTAGTTAATTCTAAACTTGTTCGCAAACAAAAGTTAATCCTTCTAACTTGACTTTTAAAATCAACTAAACACATGTTCTATATCTATATGATATGCTAACTTAATGATTTAAAACCTGGAAACACGAAAAACACCGTAAAACCGGATTTACGCCGTCGTAGTAACACCGCGGGCTGTTTTGGGTTAGTTAATTAAAAACTATGATAAACTTTGATTTAAAAGTTGTTATTCTGAGAAAATGATTTTTATTATGAACATGAAACTATATCCAAAAATTATGGTTAAACTCAAAGTGGAAGTATGTTTTCTAAAATGGTCATCTAGACGTCGTTCTTTCGACTGAAATGACTACCTTTACAAAAACGACTTGTAACTTATTTTTCCGACTAGAAACCTATACTTTTTTTGTTTAGATTCATAAAATAGAGTTCAATATGAAACCATAGCAATTTGATTCACTCAAAACGGATTTAAAATGAAGAAGTTATGGGTAAAACAAGATTGGATAATTTTTCTCATTTTAGCTACGTGAAAATTGGTAACAAATCTATTCCAACCATAACTTAATCAACTTGTATTATATATTATGTAATCTTGAGATACCATAGACACGTATACAATGTTTCGACCTATCATGTCGACACATCTATATATATTTCGGAACAACCATAGACACTCTATATGTGAATGTTGGAGTTAGCTATACAGGGTTGAGGTTGATTCCAAAATATATATAGTTTGAGTTGTGATCAATACTGAGATACGTATACACTGGGTCGTGGATTGATTCAAGATAATATTTATCAATTTATTTCTGTACATCTAACTGTGGACAACTAGTTGTAGGTTACTAACGAGGACAGCTGACTTAATAAACTTAAAACATCAAAATATATTAAAAGTGTTGTAAATATATTTTGAACATACTTTGATATATATATATATATGTATATATTGTTATAGGTTCGTGGATCAACCAGTGGCCAAGTCTTACTTCCCGACGAAGTAAAAATCTGTGAAAGTGAGTTATAGTCCCACTTTTAAAATCTAATATTTTTGGGATGAGAATACATGCAGGTTTTATAAATGATTTACAAAATAGACACAAGTACGTGAAACTACATTCTATGGTTGAATTATCGAAATCGAATATGCCCCTTTTTATTAAGTCTGGTAATCTAAGAATTAGGGAACAGACACCCTAATTGACGCGAATCCTAAAGATAGATCTATTGGGCCTAACAAACCCCATCCAAAGTACCGGATGCTTTAGTACTTCGAAATTTATATCATATCCGAAGGGTGTCCCGGAATGATGGGGATATTCTTATATATGCATCTTGTTATTGTCGGTTACCAGGTGTTCACCATATGAATGATTTTTATCTCTATGTATGGGATGTGTATTGAAATATGAAATCTTGTGGTCTATTGTTACGATTTGATATATATAGGTTAAACCTATAACTCACCAACATTTTTGTTGACGTTTTAAGCATGTTTATTCTCAGGTGATTATTAAGAGCTTCCGCTGTCGCATACTTAAATAAGGACAAGATTTGGAGTCCATGCTTGTATGATATTGTGTAAAAACTGCATTCAAGAAACTTATTTTGTTGTAACATATTTGTATTGTAAACCATTATGTAATGGTCGTGTGTAAACAGGATATTTTAGATTATCATTATTTGATAATCTACGTAAAGCTTTTTAAACCTTTATTGATGAAATAAAGGTTATGGTTTGTTTAAAAATGAATGCAGTCTTTGAAAAACGTCTCATATAGAGGTCAAAACCTCGCAACGAAATCAATTAATATGGAACGTTTTTAATCAATAAGAACGGGACATTTCAGGTTTGTATTCGTGATCACAGGTTATAGTCCAAACTCTAGGTGAATCTTATGAAAGTAATCATTTTTGTCATAAAAACAACATTTAATGGTCATTTTTCTAAAAATACTTATACTTTGAATTAAACCATGAAATTTTTATGTGTTAACATACTCATAAGAAATATCATTTTTCCAGAACATGAACTTCTAATTCAAAGTTTAAGATGGTTTTTAATTATCCAACCCAAAACAGCCCCCGGTTACACTCCGACGCCGTAGATTCAGTTTTAAGGTGTTCTTTGTAAAAATAAGTTGTATCTTGTTAAGTTAGCATATCATTATGATATATTACAGGTCTTGAATTGTTTTAAAAGTTAAGTTATAAGGATCTATTTAGTTTGCAAACAAGTTTAAAATCATTCAAACTATGTTCTTGTTGTTAAAATTTTATATCACAAAATAAGATAGCTATATAAATATGAATCGAATAAAATTATGAACAAGGTTACTACCTCAAATTACTTGGACAAGATTGCTGTAAAAGATGAGTAAAATCCTAGAACCAAAAGAGTGGTGGAGTTGGATCAAAAGGTTGGAAGTAAACTTGTATAGTTGGAAGAATTTTTGAAGTGTTCTTGAAAGGATTTTCTTATGATGTTTAAATGTTGTTTTTGAAGCTAGTTCATGATGAAAATTTGCTGGAGTGTTTAAGGGATTTTTTTTCTTTCTTAAAAGAGTGTGTTTTAGCTAGAGAAAATGTGTAGTAAAAATGAAAATGAAATGGAGTATAAATGGTGGTGAAAAAGGTGTATAAGTTTGTAATTTTGTGAAAAAAAATCTTTTAATCATGTGAAATTGTCATACTAGATAACAAAAGTAGTTACCTCTCATTTAGGGCAGTAATAAAGGTGATTAGGATGTTGATTTGATATGTATATACTAATATTAAATACATCTAGAAGATGGGTATGATACGGGTACCTATACCCTAGGTGTACGTATAGAAATCTTTGAGAAAACGGAACGAGGATTCAAATATAGCTATCTTTTGTAAATATACTTATATTGTTTTATGTATGTAAGCCCTTTAAAAGTGATAAAATACATATCTATACAAAGCATGTATAAGTATTATAGGTTATAAATATTTATGTCGAAGAACGTTACGTATAGTTATCGTTTTGAAAACTTAAGTTAGTAGTTTCAAAATATACTTATAACTCATTGTTATTAACACACAATGAGATGTTAAACATCCTTAGATCATGTTAAATATATATAAATACATATATATACACAAACGTATAATTATCGTATGTTACATAGTTCGTGATATCATCGGTCAAATTGGACGGTCAAACGTTATGTAAAACTCTTTTCAAAATCATAAATCTCAACAATTTAGATTGCTTATCATGTTGGTAAGGTTTAATTTATGTAAATATTAATCGTATATATGTAAAACGATCTGAAAAATCCGGGTCGTTACAATTTCCCTGTCATATTGTTCGTGGTAATCTTCATAATCGTCATAGATAACTGTTAGTGTATCACAACAGTCATAATGAAAGTTAGAATATACTTAAGTATTAGTAAACAAATGAAAGATTCATGTGACTATAGCAAATAAACCGTCCGCATATTCAGTTTCTTGATTTTCTGCATGCACTTCATTCTCATCTCCATTGAAGACGCCGTTGCGAGTTTCATTCTGTTCTTCATTCCTATTTGTTTCTGTAAGTGCAATAAAAATAATATGAAATTGTATAAGTATATATTCATAATCATACTAGTCATTAAATATCAAAAATGATTTAAGTATAAGAACAATAATAATGAAAGTAAGAATATAAGTATTAGAAAACAAATGAAAGATTCATGTGAATATAGCAAATAAACCGTCTTCATGATCATTTTGTGCATTTTCTTCATGCACTTCACGTTCATTTCCATTGAATAAGTCATTGCCGGTTTTAGTTTGTTCTTCATTCCTGTTTGTTTCTGTAATTGCAATTATAATCGGTTATGAAAATGTTAAGTAAATAGTCATAGTCATAATAGTCATTAAATATCAAAAATAATATACCAAAGGCTATCTTTTTTATAAAAAACAAATTAAAAATTAACCCACCGGTCATGACGTTTGTTGTTGATTTGGTCCGTTGTGATTCATTTTGATCAGCACTTTGAATAGACTCTTTTCCCTTACTCGTGACTGCAATATCTTTGTCAGTCAATGGCAAGCTGTTCGAGACTTAGATCTTGTATTCCTAATAGGGGATGATGGTGAATCAGCGGTTTTGCGTTTCTGTGCTAAATTAATCATTCGGTTCAAGGTCAATGGTCTAATGAACGTTGCACGGTTGGTTGCAGATGTGGCTGCATGTTTGGTTGGAGGCTTGGTTGAAGGTTTTGTTGCGGCTGTGGTTACAAGTGTAGTTGTAGGGTTGGTTGCTGTTGCAGATGCAGATTTGGTTGAAGCTGTTTTCTGTAGACAAAGTGAAATGTAGTTAAAATACATAGAATGAAATTATATAATGATAGTTCATTAAGTTTACCTTTTTAGGCTTTTTAACTTTCGTAGCTTGTGATTGTTCTTCAGTTTCGTCACCTTCACCATCAAAGTCATCAGCAGGATTATACTCTGCATCTTCATCAGATGGAAGGATTGATTTGTTATTAGTTTTCTTTTTTTACCAAGCTTCACCGTCAAAGCCTCAGCGGTACGCTTCAAACCTAAAGATTCAAACTTTCTGTTGTTTTTTTCAATAGTCTTTTTTCTAAGTAGTTCATACTCTTGTGCAGTCAAGGTTTGCTGCTCAGGCACTTTAGATGACTTTTTCTGTTGTTCCATTACTGTACTTCTTTGTAATCAAGCCCTAAAAATAGATTAAGTACGAATAAAATATGTTTTAATTTTAATGATTAAGGAACAGAGGATTATGACTCGAGTATATGTGAACATGACAGTATCAACTCAAATATGGTAAAAATAAAAATTAGTTAAAGCCAAATAATCAATCTAAGCACAAACTATGTTTTAATTTTAATGATTAAGGAACCGTGGAGTATGACTCGGTTATGTGAAAATGATAGTATCAACTACAAATATGGGCAAAATAAAAATTAGTTTAAGCAAAATAATCAATCTAAGCATAAACTATGTTTTAAGTTGAATCATTAAACAACAGAGGATTATGACTCGAGTATGTGAACATGACAGTATCAATTACAAATATGGTAAAAATAAAAATTAATTTTAGCCACTTAATCAATCCAAGCACAAACTATGATTTACTTTGAATAATTAAACAACAGAGGATTACGACTCGAGTTTGTAAACATGACAGTTTCAACTACAAATATGGTTAAAATTTTAAGACAAATAATCAATCAAAGCACAGACTATGTTTTAAATTGATTGATTAATCAGAGGTTTACGAATCGAGTATATGAACATCAAAGTATCAACTACAATTATGGTTGAAAATAATGATGTTTATCGATTATTGATTATACATGTTGAAAATATAACAGTACCTTGTAGAGTGAAATTGGAGTGTTCTTCCTGATCGCAATCTGAAAACCGAGTAAAATGAGGGTGAAACACAACATAATATCAAATGTAGGTTTGGTGGGAATGAATTTCATATTCAAAAAATTCGTCAATTTTGGGTTTGGTGGGAAAGAATTTTGGTTTCAAAATTTTCTATTAGGTCGTGGGGTAATTAAGAGCGGTTGATTAGGTGAATGGATCGTTTTTATAAGTTAATTATATAGGAATGTTTGTTAATTCCACATTTATAGGAGTAGTAAACGTATAGTACTATGACTTAAAAAAAAGCGTATAGTATATAGTATGTTTAATTGTTTAATAAACATTATTTTTTCTTGCCATATATATTAAATTATTAAGTATAAGTCTTCAGTTTGTTGTATTTAATTTTTTTTGTTTGTTGGTAAAATTAACGACTAATAATATTAATAGTTTTGAACATTCATATATAAATGATGGAACTTATGAACAAATACAATAAAACATTACAAGAACAACTCGCAAAAAGTAAACTTGTTATACCTCTACGGATTGAAGATTAAACCTAGCAAACTCTAACCGAGCCACTATGAACATCACTTGATCCACAGAAGACCAAATCTAAACGAACAATAGCAATAATACAGGAAAATAGCAACAATAAAGCAATCTAACCAAGCACATACAAAATACCAGCGAAAATCACCGAAAACTCCAACTCTATCTGTTTTGGATCCGCATTTTCGATTTCTTTAATTGGACCGGGCGATTCGTGATCCCATCAATCTTATCTAAATATGTGAACCCCTTTACCATGCATTCTAATTAGGAAAAGAATATATCAAAACACCTGATGATTTGTCACTACTTGTAGGTTGGGGAAAATTCCTTGATCAGCCAAAATATAAAACCCGAAGAAACCGTGGATTCCTTGGTCGTATTATTTCGAAGAATAAACATGCATGCGTGGGTACCTTCACACTGTCTTTGAATTCAATGGTACGTATGTTGGCACCAACATGAACATTATTATCAGGAGATGGTAAAACTGAACCGGGAACATTAGCACAAGATAGGATGATTACTAGTATGATCATCAACGATTATATCTTCATCCGATGATGTAGACGAATTCTACTTTAAAAACTCTCGGCCGTTCTACACACCCGTGCTGAAGTTGCTTAATCACCTACACCTGTATCAACCAAGATACCTATTCATAGAGCCGAATATAAGCATATCACCACTCATTCCATCATCCTTTGAAACATCCGACTCGTCATCTTCATCACCATGATCACCTTCATCTCGAGCACAATTATATCTTAAATTGCTTGAGCCCATGTAATAACCGCGACCATTAATCCTATTGGGCATGGACTAATCCCATACGGGGCATGGACGGTAAAACCCCCTCCCCCTTTTCCCCAAACGCGATGTGGGAAGAATGGTGCCATGGGTGGAACTTCATGATAGGGATGAAATATATGGGTTACTATGTAGCCAACGGGGGTCGAACTCCTGACCTACGAAGAAGGCAGGCCGGCCACCAATCGTTGGTCCACGCCACAAGTATATATAATATATGCTTTTGTACTTTTAGTGTATTTAACTAACAAAGCATTAGGCACTATCGATTGATGACCTTGAACGGGGTGTCCAGTTCGCAAGTATAATGCTTTTGTAATAGCAATAAAATCGATGGGGAACTCGATCAACTCAAACTCTGATGGATCACTGATCTTGTTAATCAAAATATTACAAACCGAAAAGAAGTCATCAAATTGATACATGAACCGAACTTGTGGGCATAGTCCAACAGTTCACCCCATGTTCTTTGTATCATGGGATAGGGAGAGTTCATGGTTCGATCCTTAAGGACATGATTTTTTCTTTAAATTAACCAACTGAACACCAATAATGGTGGTATATATTGACCTATAGGGAGGTTTTATCGGATTCGTTCACGAACCTCTACCCGGACCACTGCCCGAATGGATGTGTTCCAGGGTAACGCCGATCTGGTTCAGGTTTCCACCCGAACGTGTGTGTTACGTGCAAATGATGAGGGTCGTTGAAATAAACGATCTACTGATGTTAAAAAAATCGCGTTAAAAAAATATTGATATATGAACTTTAATTAATTTTTACTTTCCAGTTTTACCCTCAACTATATTTCAACACTAGAAATTGTGTAACACGTCATTAAGGGTAGTTTAGTAACTTCTAGTGTACTTATCAAACAAATTGTTGTTATATCATATATGTATATGTATATGTATATGTATATGTATATGTATATGTATATGCATGTAAATGTATATGTATATATATATATATCTTTAAAAGCATACATTATATTATATTATATATTATATATTATATACTAGTATAAGATTAGATTATTATAAATTACAACATTATCAATATCTTTCTAATTAAAACACTGGCTTCCAAAAATTATACCCTAATCTGCTAGACGACGACGATCCTAATACTTCGAAATTCCAGACCTCATTAATTCTTAATCGCTGGTGAGTATTCTTGATGCTGTTCTTGGATTTATATTTTTGTCATATATCATATATCTATGCTGTAAATTTGAACAAAAATCATGTAATAAAGACACTTATCGATAGGAACTATTCATTCCACTGTGAAAGAACATCGAAACTTCATTATTTACTTGCATTATATGGTTTATGTAATCGCTATCTACATCCTTAGTAACTGCAATCGATACTTTGCAATCAAAGTGCAAAAAAACGGTTATTTTGGTTCTGTTTGCTTAAAATTGCGATACAGAGTGTTTAACGAAAATGATGTCTTATATATTTTTATAATACATATTCTATTTAACAATGTAATTTATCTGCATGGTATTTTCTAAAATTAGGGTTTTTCGTGTTTTTAGTACCAAGGGTTCATGTGTTTAGGTTAAACAAAAACTTTAGTATTACAGGAACATTGTATCACATCTATATCATACGGGTTTCACAAAGGTATCTATCCATCAGTTGTTTAGCATTATGTTTTCTATTGTTCAACAACTGTAATTTTTGTATGTCGCTTTGTATTTTCAGCAATACTGGAATACTTTTATTAGGTAAATGTATAATTGTGAAATGTTTATTAGATTTATACATTTTCTTGTATGTAAATACCTTTAGTTATTATGTTGATCTTATGGTTGAACTTAGTACAAGTAACACTTTTTTCTTCCCAACACTGACATATTAATTTTATTGTTATATGGTGATATTACACATCAGCGAAAAACATGAGAAACTATGGTGGGCCACCTTCGTTTGTTCACGTCATCAATCTCCAAGACACTGAACAACTGGTAATTATTTTTAATTCACTAATAACAGATATATAGGTAATTACGTAATATATGCATTGCAGATTTCTCCTTTTTGGTAAGTGTATAATCGTTAAATATTTTGTACAGATGTTGCCAACAGATTTTATCAATAGGCTATTTCCTAAATCTTGGTCCTCAAGGAACATATCTGTTTATAGTAACACAGATTTAATCAAATTGAAAATTGTCAACACGGGTGAAAGGGGTTTCATAACAACCGGGTGGTCTAAGATTATGCAACAACTCAATTTAAGCTATGGTCATACAATATTCTTCACTGCCATTGAGGTTACTAAATGGGATTTGGTGGTTTATGGACGTGATATGTGCCAAACAAACTATTTCGATCAAGCACTACTCAACAACCCGACTGGATTTCATCTTAAGCTGTTCAACCGTTCTCCATACCGGCGATGCCCTTCTTTCATCAAACCCATAACTGATTCCAAGATTACAGAACTGGTATTCTCATTTGATCTACATACCTCATATTTAATTCTAATTGTTATTAAAATAATATTAGTTTAAAATAGAAGGATATTGCTTTACATGATTACAGCACTTGCCTGAACAATGGTCCCTTTGCTATTCTCTGCCTGAATCCCAAACAACAAACGTTTTCATAAACTCACTTGGATGCTATAGAGTAAAGGTAGAGGTTCAGTTATGAAATGTCCCGTTCTTATTGACTAAAAACGTTCCATATTAATTGATTTCGTTGCGAGGTTTTGACCTCTATATGAGACGTTTTTCAAAGACTGCATTCATTTTTAAAACAAACCATAACCTTTATTTCATAGATAAAGGTTTTAAAAAGCTTTACGTAGATTATCAAATAATGATAATCTAAAATATCCTGTTTACACACGACCATTACATAATGGTTTACAATACAAATATATTACAACAAAATAAGTTTCTTGAATGCAGTTTTTACACAATATCATACAAGCATGGACTCCAAATCACGTCCTTATTTAAGTATGCGACCGCGGAAGCTCTTAATAATCACCTGAGAATAAACATGCTTAAAACGTCAACAAAAATGTTGGTGAGTTATAGGTTTAACCTATATATATCAAATCATAATAATAGACCACAAGATTTCATATTTCAATACACATCCCATACATAGAGATAAAAATCATTCATATGGTGAACACCTGGTAACCGACATTAACAAGATGCATATATAAGAATATCCCCATCATTCCGGGACACCCTTCGGATATGATATAAATTTCGAAGTACTAAAGCATCCAGTACTTTGGATGGGGTTTGTTAGGCCCAATAGATCTATCTTTAGGATTCGCGTCAATTAGGGTGTCTGTTCCCTAATTCTTAGATTACCAGACTTAATAAAAAAAGGGGCATATTCGATTTCGATAATTCAACCATAGAATGTAGTTTCACGTACTTGTGTCTATTTTGTAAATCATTTATAAAACCTGCATGTATTCTCATCCCAAAAATATTAGATTTTAAAAGTGGGACTATAACTCACTTTCACAGATTTTTACTTCGTCGGGAAGTAAGACTTGGCCACTGGTTGATTCACGAACCTATAACAATATATACATATATATCAAAGTATGTTCACAATATATTTACAACACTTTTAATATATTTTGATGTTTTAAGTTTATTAAGTCAGCTGTCCTCGTTAGTAACCTACAACTAGTTGTCCACAGTTAGATGTACAGAAATAAATCGATAAATATTATCTTGAATCAATCCACGACCCAGTGTATACGTATCTCAGTATTGATCACAACTCAAACTATATATATTTTGGAATCAACCTCAACCCTGTATAGCTAACTCCAACATTCACATATAGAGTGTCTATGGTTGTTCCGAAATATATATAGATGTGTCGACATGATAGGTCGAAACATTGTATACGTGTCTATGGTATCTCAAGATTACATAATATATAATACAAGTTGATTAAGTTATGGTTGGAATAGATTTGTTACCAATTTTCACGTAGCTAAAATGAGAAAAATTATCCAATCTTGTTTTACCCATAACTTCTTCATTTTAAATCCGTTTTGAGTGAATCAAATTGCTATGGTTTCATATTGAACTCTATTTTATGAATCTAAACAAAAAAAGTATAGGTTTCTAGTCGGAAAAATAAGTTACAAGTCGTTTTTGTAAAGGTAGTCATTTCAGTCGAAAGAACGACGTCTAGATGACCATTTTAGAAAACATACTTCCACTTTGAGTTTAACCATAATTTTTGGATATAGTTTCATGTTCATAATAAAAATAATTTTCTCAGAATAACAACTTTTAAATCAAAGTTTATCATAGTTTTTAATTAAATAACCCAAAACAGCCCGCGGTGTTACTACGACGGCGTAAATCCGGTTTTACGGTGTTTTTCGTGTTTCCAGGTTTTAAATCATTAAGTTAGCATATAATATAGATATAGAACATGTGTTTAGTTAATTTTAAAAGTCAAGTTAGAAGGATTAACTTTTGTTTGCGAACAAGTTTAGAATTAACTAAACTATGTTCTAGTGATTACAAGTTTAAACCTTCGAATAAGATAGCTTTATATGTATGAATCGAATGATGTTATGAACATCATTACTACCTTAAGTTCCTTGGATGAACCTACTGGAAAAGAGAAAAATGGATCTAGCTTCAATGGATCCTTGGATGGCTCAAAGTTCTTGAAGCAAAATCATGACACGAAAACAAGTTCAAGTAAGATCATCACTTGAAATAAGATTGTTATAGTTATAGAAATTGAACCAAAGTTTGAATATGATTATTACCTTGTATTAGAATGATAACCTACTATAAGAAACAAAGATTTCTTGAGGTTGGATGATCACCTTACAAGATTGGAAGTGAGCTAGCAAACTTGAAAGTATTCTTGATTTTATGAAACTAGAACTTTTGGAATTTATGAAGAACACTTAGAACTTGAAGATAGAACTTGAGAGAGTTCAATTAGATGAAGAAAATTGAAGAATGAAAGTGTTTGTAGGTGTTTTTGGTCGTTGGTGTATGGATTAGATATAAAGGATATGTAATTTTGTTTTCATGTAAATAAGTCATGAATGATTACTCATATTTTTGTAATCTTATGAGATATTTCATGCTAGTTGCCAAATGATGGTTCCCACATGTGTTAGGTGACTCACATGGGCTGCTAAGAGCTGATCATTGGAGTGTATATACCAATAGTACATACATCTAAAAGCTGTGTATTGTACGAGTACGAATACGGGTGCATACGAGTAGAATTGTTGATGAAACTGAACGAGAATGTAATTGTAAGCATTTTTGTTAAGTAGAAGTATTTTGATAAGTGTATTGAAGTCTTTCAAAAGTGTATAAATACATATTAAAACACTACATGTATATACATTTTAACTGAGTCGTTAAGTCATCGTTAGTCGTTACATGTAAGTGTTGTTTTGAAACCTTTAGGTTAACGATCTTGTTAAATGTTGTTAACCCAATGTTTATAATATCAAAAGAGATTTTAAATTATTATATTATCATGATATTATGATGTACTAATATCTCTTAATATGATATATATACATTAAATGTCGTTACAACGATAAACGTTACATATATGTCTCGTTTCAAAATCATTAAGTTAGTAGTCTTGTTTTTACATATGTAGTTCATTGTTAATATAATTAATGATATGTTTACTTATCATAATATCATGTTAACTATATATATAACCATATATATGTCATCATATAGTTTTTTTACAAGTTTTAACGTTCGTGAATCACCGGTCAACTTGGGTGGTCAATTGTCTATATGAAACCTATTTCAATTAATCAAGTCTTAACAAGTTTGATTGCTTAACATGTTGGAAACATTTAATCATGTAAATATCAATCTCAATTAATATATATAAACATGGAAAAGTTCGGGTCACTACAGTACCTACCCGTTAAATAAATTTCGTCTCGAAATTTTAAGCTGTTGAAGGTGTTGACGAATCTTCTGGAAATAGATGCGGGTATTTCTTCTTCATCTGATCTTCACGCTCCCAGGTGAACTCGGGTCCTCTACGAGCATTCCATCGAACCTTAACAATTGGTATCTTGTTTTGCTTAAGTCTTTTAACCTCACGATCTATTATTTCGACGGGTTCTTCGATGAATTGAAGTTTTTCGTTGATTTGGATTTCATCTAACGGAATAGTGAGATCTTCTTTAGCAAAACATTTCTTCAAATTTGAGACGTGGAAAGTGTTATGTACAGCCGCGAGTTGTTGAGGTAACTCAAGTCTGTAAGCTACTGGTCCGACACGATCAATAATCTTGAATGGTCCAATATACCTTGGATTTAATTTCCCTCGTTTACCAAATCGAACAACGCCTTTCCAAGGTGCAACTTTAAGCATGACCATCTCTCCAATTTCAAATTCTATATCTTTTCTTTTAATGTCAGCGTAGCTCTTTTGTCGACTTTGGGCGGTTTTCAACCGTTGTTGAATTTGGATGATCTTCTCGGTAGTTTCTTGTATAATCTCCGGACCCGTAATCTGTCTATCCCCCACCTCACTCCAACAAATCGGAGACCTGCACTTTCTACCATAAAGTGCTTCAAACGGCGCCATCTCAATGCTTGAATGGTAGCTGTTGTTGTAGGAAAATTCTGCTAACGGTAGATGTCGATCCCAACTGTTTTCGAAATCAATAACACATGCTCGTAGCATGTCTTCGAGCGTTTGTATCGTCCTTTCGCTCTGCCCATCAGTTTGTGGATGATAGGCAGTACTCATGTCTAGACGAGTTCCTAATGCTTGCTGTAATGTCTGCCAGAATCTTGAAATAAATCTGCCATCCCTATCAGAGATAATAGAGATTGGTATTCCATGTCTGGAGACGACTTCCTTCAAATACAGTCGTGCTAACTTCTCCATCTTGTCATCTTCTCTTATTGGTAGGAAGTGTGCTGATTTGGTGAGACGATCAACTATTACCCAAATAGTATCAAAACCACTTGCAGTCCTTGGCAATTTAGTGATGAAATCCATGGTAATGTTTTCCCATTTCCATTCCGGGATTTCGGGTTGTTGAAGTAGACCTGATGGTTTCTGATGCTCAGCTTTGACCTTAGAACACGTCAAACATTCTCCTACGTATTTAGCAACATCGGCTTTCATACCCGGCCACCAAAAATGTTTCTTGAGATCCTTGTACATCTTCCCCGTTCCAGGATGTATTGAGTATCTGGTTTTATGAGCTTCTCTAAGTACCATTTCTCTCATATCTCCCAATTTTGGTACCCAAATCCTTTCAGCCCTATACCGGGTTCCGTCTTCCCGAATATTAAGATGCTTCTCCGATCCTTTGGGTATTTCATCCTTTAAATTTCCCTCTTTTAAAACTCCTTGTTGCGCCTCCTTTATTTGAGTAGTAATGTTATTATGAATCATTATATTCATAGATTTTACTCGAATGGGTTCTCTGTCCTTCCTGCTCAAGGCATCGGCTACCACATTAGCCTTCCCCGGGTGGTAACGAATCTCAAAGTCGTAATCATTCAATAATTCAATCCACCTACGCTGCCTCATATTCAGTTGTTTCTGATTAAATATGTGTTGAAGACTTTTGTGGTCGGTATATATAATACTTTTGACCCCATATAAGTAGTGCCTCCAAGTCTTTAATGCAAAAACAACCGCGCCTAATTCCAAATCATGCGTCGTATAATTTTGTTCGTGAATCTTCAATTGTCTAGACGCATAAGCAATCACCTTCGTTCGTTGCATTAATACACAACCGAGACCTTGCTTTGATGCATCACAATAAATCACAAAATCATCATTCCCTTCAGGCAATGACAATATAGGTGCCGTAGTTAGCTTTTTCTTCAATAACTGAAACGCTTTCTCTTGTTCATCATTCCATTCAAATTTCTTCCCTTTATGCGTTAATGCAGTCAAGGGTTTTGCTATTCTGGAAAAGTCTTGGATGAACCTTCTGTAGTAACCAGCTAGTCCTAAAAACTGGCGTATGTGTTTCGGAGTTTTCGGGGTTTCCCACTTTTCAACAGTTTCTATCTTTGCCGGATCCACCTTAATACCTTCTTTGTTCACTATGTGACCGAGGAATTGAACTTCTTCCAACCAAAATGCACACTTTGAAAACTTAGCGTACAATTCTTCCTTCCTCAATACTTCTAACACCTTTCTCAAATGTTCACCGTGTTCTTGGTCATTCTTTGAGTAAATAAGTATGTCATCAATGAAAACAATGACAAACTTGTCAAGGTATGGTCCACACACTCGGTTCATAAGGTCCATGAACACAGCTGGTGCATTAGTTAAACCAAACGGCATGACCATAAACTCGTAATGACCGTAACGTGTTCTGAAAGCAGTCTTTGGAATATCATCTTCTTTCACCCGCATTTGATGATACCCGGAACGTAAGTCAATCTTTGAATAAACAGACGAGCCTTGTAGTTGATCAAATAAGTCATCGATTCTCGGTAGTGGGTAGCGGTTCTTGATGGTAAGTTTGTTCAACTCTCGGTAGTCGATACACAACCTGAATGTACCATCTTTCTTCTTGACAAACAAAACAGGAGCTCCCCACGGTGATGTGCTTGGTCGAATGAAACCACGCTCTAAAAGTTCTTGTAATTGGCTTTGCAGTTCTTTCATCTCGCTGGGTGCGAGTCTGTAAGGAGCACGAGCTATTGGTGCAGCTCCTGGTACAAGATCTATTTGAAATTCAACGGATCGATGTGGGGGTAATCCCGGTAATTCTTTCGGAAATACATCGGGAAATTCTTTTGCAATGGGAACATCATTGATGCTCTTTTCTTCAGTTTGTACTTTCTCGACGTGTGCTAGAACAGCATAGCAACCTTTTCTTATTAGTTTTTGTGCCTTCAAATTACTAATAAGATGTAGCTTCGTGTTGCCCTTTTCTCCGTACACCATTAAGGGTTTTCCTTTTTCTCGTATAATGCGAATTGCATTTTTGTAACAAACGATCTCTGCTTTCACTTCTTTCAACCAGTCCATACCGATTATCACATCAAAACTCCCTAACTCTACTGGTATCAAATCAATCTTAAATGTTTCGCTAACCAGTTTAATTTCTCGATTCCGACATATATTATCTGCTGAAATTAATTTACCATTTGCTAATTCGAGTAAAAATTTACTATCCAAAGGCGTCAATGGACAACTTAATTTAGCACAAAAATCTCTACTCATATAGCTTCTATCCGCACCCGAATCAAATAAAACGTAAGCAGATTTATTGTCAATAAGAAACGTACCCGTAACAAGCTCCGGGTCTTCTTGTGCCTCTGCCGCATTAATATTGAAAACTCTTCCGCGGCCTTGTCCATTCGTGTTCTCCTGGTTCGGGCAATTTCTAATAATGTGGCCCGGTTTTCCACATTTATAACAAACTACATTGGCATAACTTGCTCCGACACTACTTGCTCCACCATTACTCGTTCCGACACCATTTGTTCCTTTCGTTCTATTAACCCCTGGTCCATAAACCTCACACTTCGCCGCGCTATGACCATTTCTTTTACACTTGTTGCAAAATTTGGTGCAGAACCCCGAGTGATTCTTTTCACACCTTTGGCATAGCTGCTTCTGATTGTTGTTGTTGTTGCGGTTATTATTGTTGTTGGGATGATTGTTGTAGTTGCTGTTGTTGTTGTTGTTGTTGTTGTTGGGCCGTTTGTTGTAGTTGCGATTGATGTTGCGATTGTTGGGATAATTGTTGCGATTATTGTTGTAATTGCTGTTGTTGTTGTATTGGTGATTCTTATCACCGTTTTCCTCCCACTTTCTTTTGACTTGCTTCACATTGGCCTCTTCAGCAGTCTGTTCTTTAATTCTTTCTTCAATCTGGTTCACTAGTTTGTGAGCCATTCTACATGCCTGTTGTATGGAGGCGGGCTCGTGTGAACTTATATCTTCTTGGATTCTTTCCGGTAATCCTTTCACAAACGCGTCGATCTTCTCTTCCTCATCTTCGAATGCTCCCGGACACAATAGGCACAATTCTGTGAATCGTCTTTCATACGTGGTAATATCAAATCCTTGGGTTCGTAACCCTCTTAGTTCTGTCTTGAGCTTATTGACCTCGGTTCTGGGACGGTACTTCTCGTTCATCAAGTGCTTGAATGCTGACCACGGTAGTGCGTACGCATCATCTTGTCCCACTTGCTCTAGATAGGTATTCCACCATGTTAACGCAGAACCTGTGAAGGTATGCGTAGCGTACTTCACTTTTTCCTCTTCAGTACACTTACTTATGGCAAACACCGATTCAACCTTCTCGGTCCACCGTTTCAATCCGATCGGTCCTTCGGTTCCATCAAATTCCAAAGGTTTGCAGGCAGTGAATTCTTTGTAGGTGCATCCTACACGATTTCCTGTACTGCTAGATCCAAGGTTATTGTTGGTATGTAGCGCAGCCTGTACTGCGGCTATGTTTGAAGCTAGAAAAGTACGGAATTCCTCTTCATTCATATTCACGGTGTGTCGAGTAGTCGGTGCCATTTCCTTCAAAATAGTTAAATGGAACAAGTTAATCATACAGAATATTAAGAGTAGTTAATAGTATTTTGTAGCATAATATGAACTCATTTATAAAAGCTTTTTCTTCATATTAGCGTTTTATAAGTTTAAATTCGGGTAGTACCTACCCGTTAAGTTCATACTTAGTAGCTAATATACAATTCAACTACTACAATTCTATATGAAAAACTGATTATAATAATATTTCGCGTTCAAACTTTTATACAATATTTTACAAACTTACAATACCGCTTATTTTACATAAAGCATGAAATATAGCACACAATAACTTTGATACAAGATAGTTGTGAAGATAATTCTAGCTAGTACACAAGTCGTTCAGCAAAGGCAATAAAGACACGTAATTCATACGTCCAGAAACAAGTCATGCATTCTGGTTTTACTAGGACTACTTCCCATCCTTGGTCTTGTGCAACATAACCGTTATGGCCGTTGATAAGACAGCGTGTTGTAGCGTCGTCAAAGGGACGAGGGTTACGTAATGTCCAACAGTCCCGTAATAATCTAAAAACCTCATTTCTTACCCCAATTACCGACTCCGTCACTTGTGGAAACGTTTTGTTTAATAGTTGTAGCCCGATGTTCTTGTTCTCACTTTGGTGAGAAGCGAACATTACTAATCCGTAAGCATAACATGCTTCTTTATGTTGCATGTTAGCCGCTTTTTCTAAATCACGAAGTCCAATATTCGGATATATTGAGTCAAAATAATTTCTTAACCCGTTGCGTAAAATAGCATTTGGGTTCCCCGCAATATATGCGTCAAAGTAAACACATCGTAACTTATGGGTTTCCCAATGTGATATCCCCCATCTTTCAAACGAAAGTCTCTTATAAACCAAGACATTCTTGGAACGTTCTTCGAATGTCTTACAAACTGATCTCGCCTTAAATAGTTGTGCCGAAGAATTCTGGCCGACTCTAGACAAGATTTCATCAATCATGTCTCCGGGTAGGTCTCTTAAAATATTGGGTTGTCTATCCATTTTGTGTTTTTAAACTGTAAAATAGACAAGAGTTAGATTCATAAAAAAAAATACTTATTAATACAAGCAATTTTTACATATATCATAAAGCATAAGAACACTATATTACATATATTACACCACACGAATACAACTATCTTATTCCGACTCGCTCGTTTCTTCTTCTTCGGTTTTGGTTCGTTTTGCCAAGTTTCTAGGGATATATGATGTTCCCCTAATACGAGCCGTCGTTGTCCACATTGGTTTAGAAAAACCTGGTGGTTTAGAGGTTCCCGGGTCATTGTTACAACTTAAGAACTTCGGGGGTTGACGATACATATAAAGTTCATCGGGGTTGGAATTAGATTTCTCTATTTTTATGCCCTTTCCCTTATTATTTTCTTTTACCTTTTTAAATTCAGTTGGGGTAATTTCTATAACATCATTGGAATCCTCGTCGGAATCCAATTCATCGGAGAATTGGTAATCCTCCCAATATTTTGCTTCCTTGGCGGAAACACCATTGACCATAATTAACCTTGGTCGGTTGGTTGAGGATTCTCTTTTACTTAACCGTTTTATTATTTCCCCCACCGGTTCCGATTCTTCTTCCGGTTCCGATTCTTCGTCCGGTTCCGATTCTTCTTCCGGTTCCGACTCTTCTTCCGGTTCCTCTTCGGGAACTTGTGAATCAGTCCACGAATAATTCCAATTTACATTTGACTCTTCATTATTATTAGGTGAGTCAATGGGACTTGTTCTAGAGGTAGACATCTATCACATAATATCAAACACGTTAAGAGATTAATATATCACATAATATTCATATGTTAAAAATATATAGTTTCCAACAAAAATGTTAAGCAATCATTTTTAAAGAAAACACGGTCGAAGTCCAGAATCACTAATGCATCCTAACAAACTCGATAAGACACACTAATGCAATTTTTCTGGTTCTCTAAGACCAACGCTCGGATACCAACTGAAATGTCCCGTTCTTATTGACTAAAAACGTTCCATATTAATTGATTTCGTTGCGAGGTTTTGACCTCTATATGAGACGTTTTTCAAAGACTGCATTCATTTTTAAAACAAACCATAACCTTTATTTCATAGATAAAGGTTTTAAAAAGCTTTACGTAGATTATCAAATAATGATAATCTAAAATATCCTGTTTACACACGACCATTACATAATGGTTTACAATACAAATATGTTACAACAAAATAAGTTTCTTGAATGCAGTTTTTACACAATATCATACAAGCATGGACTCCAAATCACGTCCTTATTTAAGTATGCGACAGCGGAAGCTCTTAATAATCACCTGAGAATAAACATGCTTAAAACGTCAACAAAAATGTTGGTGAGTTATAGGTTTAACCTATATATATCAAATCATAATAATAGACCACAAGATTTCATATTTCAATACACATCCCATACATAGAGATAAAAATCATTCATATGGTGAACACCTGGTAACCGACATTAACAAGATGCATATATAAGAATATCCCCATCATTCCGGGACACCCTTCGGATATGATATAAATTTCGAAGTACTAAAGCATCCAGTACTTTGGATGGGGTTTGTTAGGCCCAATAGATCTATCTTTAGGATTCGCGTCAATTAGGGTGTCTGTTCCCTAATTCTTAGATTACCAGACTTAATAAAAAAAGGGGCATATTCGATTTCGATAATTCAACCATAGAATGTAGTTTCACGTACTTGTGTCTATTTTGTAAATCATTTATAAAACCTGCATGTATTCTCATCCCAAAAATATTAGATTTTAAAAGTGGGACTATAACTCACTTTCACAGATTTTTACTTCGTCGGGAAGTAAGACTTGGCCACTGGTTGATTCACGAACCTATAACAATATATACATATATATCAAAGTATGTTCACAATATATTTACAACACTTTTAATATATTTTGATGTTTTAAGTTTATTAAGTCAGCTGTCCTCGTTAGTAACCTACAACTAGTTGTCCACAGTTAGATGTACAGAAATAAATCGATAAATATTATCTTGAATCAATCCACGACCCAGTGTATACGTATCTCAGTATTGATCACAACTCAAACTATATATATTTTGGAATCAACCTCAACCCTGTATAGCTAACTCCAACATTCACATATAGAGTGTCTATGGTTGTTCCGAAATATATATAGATGTGTCGACATGATAGGTCGAAACATTGTATACGTGTCTATGGTATCTCAAGATTACATAATATATAATACAAGTTGATTAAGTTATGGTTGGAATAGATTTGTTACCAATTTTCACGTAGCTAAAATGAGAAAAATTATCCAATCTTGTTTTACCCATAACTTCTTCATTTTAAATCCGTTTTGAGTGAATCAAATTGCTATGGTTTCATATTGAACTCTATTTTATGAATCTAAACAAAAAAAGTATAGGTTTCTAGTCGGAAAAATAAGTTACAAGTCGTTTTTGTAAAGGTAGTCATTTCAGTCGAAAGAACGACGTCTAGATGACCATTTTAGAAAACATACTTCCACTTTGAGTTTAACCATAATTTTTGGATATAGTTTCATGTTCATAATAAAAATAATTTTCTCAGAATAACAACTTTTAAATCAAAGTTTATCATAGTTTTTAATTAAATAACCCAAAACAGCCCGCGGTGTTACTACGACGGCGTAAATCCGGTTTTACGGTGTTTTTCGTGTTTCCAGGTTTTAAATCATTAAGTTAGCATATAATATAGATATAGAACATGTGTTTAGTTAATTTTAAAAGTCAAGTTAGAAGGATTAACTTTTGTTTGCGAACAAGTTTAGAATTAACTAAACTATGTTCTAGTGATTACAAGTTTAAACCTTCGAATAAGATAGCTTTATATGTATGAATCGAATGATGTTATGAACATCATTACTACCTTAAGTTCCTTGGATGAACCTACTGGAAAAGAGAAAAATGGATCTAGCTTCAATGGATCCTTGGATGGCTCAAAGTTCTTGAAGCAAAATCATGACACGAAAACAAGTTCAAGTAAGATCATCACTTGAAATAAGATTGTTATAGTTATAGAAATTGAACCAAAGTTTGAATATGATTATTACCTTGTATTAGAATGATAACCTACTGTAAGAAACAAAGATTTCTTGAGGTTGGATGATCACCTTACAAGATTGGAAGTGAGCTAGCAAACTTGAAAGTATTCTTGATTTTATGAAACTAGAACTTTTGGAATTTATGAAGAACACTTAGAACTTGAAGATAGAACTTGAGAGAGTTCAATTAGATGAAGAAAATTGAAGAATGAAAGTGTTTGTAGGTGTTTTTGGTCGTTGGTGTATGGATTAGATATAAAGGATATGTAATTTTGTTTTCATGTAAATAAGTCATGAATGATTACTCATATTTTTGTAATCTTATGAGATATTTCATGCTAGTTGCCAAATGATGGTTCCCACATGTGTTAGGTGACTCACATGGGCTGCTAAGAGCTGATCATTGGAGTGTATATACCAATAGTACATACATCTAAAAGCTGTGTATTGTACGAGTACGAATACGGGTGCATACGAGTAGAATTGTTGATGAAACTGAACGAGAATGTAATTGTAAGCATTTTTGTTAAGTAGAAGTATTTTGATAAGTGTATTGAAGTCTTTCAAAAGTGTATAAATACATATTAAAACACTACATGTATATACATTTTAACTGAGTCGTTAAATCATCGTTAGTCGTTACATGTAAGTGTTGTTTTGAAACCTTTAGGTTAACGATCTTGTTAAATGTTGTTAACCCAATGTTTATAATATCAAAAGAGATTTTAAATTATTATATTATCATGATATTATGATGTACGAATATCTCTTAATATGATATATATACATTAAATGTCGTTACAACGATAAACGTTACATATATGTCTCGTTTCAAAATCATTAAGTTAGTAGTCTTGTTTTTACATATGTAGTTCATTGTTAATATAATTAATGATATGTTTACTTATCATAATATCATGTTAACTATATATATAACCATATATATGTCATCATATAGTTTTTTTACAAGTTTTAACGTTCGTGAATCACCGGTCAACTTGGGTGGTCAATTGTCTATATGAAACCTATTTCAATTAATCAAGTCTTAACAAGTTTGATTGCTTAACATGTTGGAAACATTTAATCATGTAAATATCAATCTCAATTAATATATATAAACATGGAAAAGTTCGGGTCACTACAAGTTAGGCCCATCTAATGAATTGGTGTTTACAACTGGGTGGAAACAAGTTATGGAAGATCTTATGCTTGAAACTGATGATTGTTTAATTCTGTATAAAATTGATGATATCAACTTTCATATGGTCATGTACGGTTTTGATGGGTGTGAGTGGATAACTCCAGACATAAAACGCGTGGTGGAGATACAAACAGCTGTAAACAAATCAACCTTATCAAGTGTTTATAATATTACTGAAACTGATGAAGAAATGAAACAAGAACCTGATGTCGAGTCTGACGATATAACAGTTTTATTTTCGGTGCCATATGGACGTTACTTGGTACACTTCTTACACTCTCTTATGGTATTAAATTTCAATATTATATGCTCACAATATATAACACAACTTTAGATTTAATGCATTTTACTTTCCAATTGTACTTTCATTTTTCGTAGGAATTCCCGTCTGCATTTGTTGGTCTTCGTGGAGTAAACGACGGTTGTACTGTCATTTGCAGAAATGCTCACGGTGACCTATTTCATTGGTATGTTAAAGAAGATAAAATCAAGAATCTGCAAATTGTTACGTGCACGGTGGTTGGCTCAAGTTTGTAGGAGATAATAATTTAAACCCGCGTGATGTGTGTGAAGTTGTATGGAAAGGTGACATCGGTGAGTTCCGACTGGTTGGTGTTAGAAAACATACTTGGATGTAACCCGTTCGATCTACGCTAGATGCATAATGTTGTGCTAGCTATATTGTGTATTTGTGTTTTGATACAATTGGCAACTTTGTTAAGATTACTTGATTAAACTACCGTATATGTAATTAAGCGTTGCTTAACATGTATGTAATTAAATATCGAACTTTATTGCAAACTACCGTCTATTGATAACAACTGGCTATCCTTTATTGCATATTAAACAATGTAAAACATACCATATTTCAGGCACCACTCAACCAAAATTGTTAAAGTACTATAATGACCAATTTAACCTTTGAGGATAATTTTACCATTAAATGATAATTTTACTGGTTAGATGATATTTTGAACTCATAATGCCTAATTTACCCTTATATGCCGAAAATTTGAAAAACCTCATAGTAACTAAATAATTACCATTTCTTGATAATTTAATAACCTCATAATTAACAATATATTGTTAGATGATAATTTAATGTATAAAGTTGTTAGGTTTAGTTTACTGGTTTTGAGCGATGTCCGGGATTGCCTATTGTATTTTGTTTCTTCTTATTTATCTTATCGAGAAAAAGATCCTGTTATAAAGATCCTTGTTTAGCTAGCGGGATAAATATGAAGTTCATATACGTATCTAAAAGGAATTAACCACAAATATGACCAAATATACATAGCATAATACTTGATTATAATATATAATACTTGATTATAAATTTAGTAACTAATGACCAAATTACCCTTTGATTATGATTTCACCATATAATGATGATTTCACCTTAAACCATAAAACTGCACATTACACTTACGGGAGTGTACCCGATCGTGCAATAGTATATGAAAGGGTAAATGTCGGTTATTATTGGATTATAAAATGATTGTGCATTGACGTTCTCATCGGATCATGGAGCCCATATAAGGTAACCTCTGGTGGCTTATAGGAAAATCTGAAGAACCGGCCTCAAATGAGCTAATATATACATGAGATATCTCATGCAATCTCGATATTGGAGTTACCCATTTACCATTTGATGATAATTTTGCCTTTTAATGACAATTTTACCCTTTTATGATAATTTCGCCTCATAATACATATTTTAATCTTAGATTTCAATTTGATCACTTCATAATTACCAATTGTATAGTTCATTCATAATTGATGAATATATAAATGTTTATAATCATAACTAAGCAAAGTTATAATTAAATTGATCTGTATATGTATAATTATAATACGATGATATGATATGTATATTAAATATTAATATATGATTACTATGAAGGATATATTAATAGTATGTATTTTTTATTAATTATATTTTTCAAACATACAAATGGAAATTATAGGATATTATATAATATATAATCAAATTAAATTATCACAAATATTATCTGCTAATAAAAAGGAAACAAACCAACTTATTTTAAGAAGTTACATGACTTATTGGTACGTGAGTTGGAACCGATATATAATTTTTTATTTTTTTAATTATCGATATTCATTGTGTTTTACTGGGCGTTACAGATCTATATTCTGTTTCTACGTGAGTTGGAAAGAAACCAAGAGACGCTAACACTTACGGAATTATTCCATCCAGAAATCCAATTCACAAGGTTACTTTGTGTCTCTGTGTAACTTATTTCGTTTAATGTCAAATAGATTACACATGTATCTGTATATTTATTTGTATTATGTATAGAATAATGATTAATGAATATGTTCATGTAGATTTTGGTATGTATGAATATATGAATGAATGTTTAATCAATATTATGTGATATTACATATATACATCAATTAATATTTGTGAATGTTGTTTAATGAATATCTGATCA
This sequence comes from Rutidosis leptorrhynchoides, assembly GCF_046630445.1. NCBI lineage: Eukaryota > Viridiplantae > Streptophyta > Magnoliopsida > Asterales > Asteraceae > Rutidosis > Rutidosis leptorrhynchoides. The sequence goes on from NC_092333.1 coordinate 465,822,449, forward strand.
ACTAGTCTAGTGTTCAATGAATATTTTGTTAAAAATTTGTGACTATTTTTTTAATTCAGGTGTAGCATGGCAACGAGTTGGATGAGTTGCTCAAGAGCATCGAAAACATACCAAGAAGGTCTTGCTAATTATCTTGATCACATGTTTTCTACTAAAGGTAAAAATGGTGAGATACTATGTCCGTGTGTAAAATGTGGTAATCAGATGTGGGTGGGTCGTGCAGCTGCTAAAAATCATTTGATTCTTGACAGTTTTTATAAAGGTTATAAGTTTGAACCTTATGTGTCTAAAAGAAAATATGATCCTATGTTGGATACCGAAGGAACTGAATTTGAAGATAACATGCAAGGAATGCTGAATGACTACTTCCATGAATTTGATGATAACAGCCAAGAAACTGAATTTGATGATAACAACCACGAAAAGGAAACTGATAATATACCACACATACATGAGAAAAGGTTTTATAGTAGATTGAAAGATGTTGTGAAAGAACTATACCCTGGGTGTAAAAAGTTCTCAGCTCTTTCCTTTATTGTTAGGCTATATCATATCAAGTGTATTGGTAAATGTAGTGACAAGGCTTTTGACATGATGCTTGATCTTTTAAGAGTGGCCTTCCCGGACGCATCCATACCAAAGTCAACATATGAACTAAAGAAGATAATAAGTGACTTTGGACTTGGTTATCAAGAAATTGATGCTTGTCCTAACGATTGTATGTTGTACTGGAAAGATAAAAAGGACAAAACAGAATGTGATGTATGTAAAATGTCAAGGTATAAAAAAAATGGAAGTGATTCAGATGATGAGTCAACCACGAATGATAAAGATAAGAAGAAAGGAGCAAAGATTTTGCGTTATTTTCCGCTCATACCACGGTTGCAAAGGTTGTATATGACACCTGAATCTGCTGCGGCCATGAGATGGTATGCAGATAGTCGCACTAAAGATGGTTTTATGAGACATCCGGCAGATTCACCAGCTTGGAAAACAATCAATTATACCTATCCTGATTTTGCTAAGGAACTTCGGAATGTCAGGCTTGGGTTAGCGAGTGATGGGTTTAACCCTTTTGGAAACATGAATGTTTCACATAGTATATGGCCTGTTGTTTTGATGCCATATAATCTGCCTCCACGGATGTGCATGAAAAAACCTTATTTATTTTTAACTTTACTTATACCTGGCCCACTGGCTCCAGGTAATAATATAGATGTCTATCTACAACCTTTAATTGAGGAGTTAAAGGAGTTGTGAGAAACTGGAGTAGAGACTTATGACGCATCAACAAAGAACACCTTTAATATGCGGGCTAGTTTGTTATGGACAATAAACGACTTTCCTGCATATGCGAATTTATCGGGTTGGAGCACCAAATGTAAATATGCCTGTCCAGTATGTCATAAGCATACCAAATCAACACGATTAAAGCACTGCTCGAAACATATATACATGGCACATCTTCGATGGTTGGAAATTTTGCATCCTTTTCGTAAAAAAAAAAAAATATCTTTCGATGACACGGAAGAATTTGAAATTCAACCCTGAGGCTTAACAGGGGAACAAGTTCTAGGTCAGCTCCAGGGTATTCGAGAATTCAAGTTTGGAAAACTTGTGAAGACTAACCCAACCCTACCATATAACTGGAAGAAAAGAAGTATTTTTTTTGATTTACCATATTGGAAAGATAACTTAATACGTCACAATTTAGATGTCATGCATATAGAAAAAAACGTTTGTGATAGTGTCCTTGGAACGCTACTGAATCTTGATGGAAAAACCAAAGATCATTTGAAATCACGTCGTGATTTAGAGGAAATGAAAATCAGATCTGAGCTTCACCCTACACCCCTTCCAAATGGAAAGTGTATCTGCCGCCTGCATGTTTAACAATGGATAAAAAAGAGAAAGAACTATTTTGTGAGGTTCTTATGGGGGTGAAAGTACCAGATGGATATTCAGCTAATATCTCAAGGTGCGTTCAACAAAAACCCCCGAAACTGTCGAGACTTAAAAGCCACGATAATCATATTTTGATGCAGCATCTGCTTCCAGTTGCTGTACGAAATGTATTACCTAAGAAAGTGCGTTCTATTGTGATGAACCTATGTCGATACTACAAACAACTATGCTCAAAGGTTCTAAATCCTTATGATTTAGTTTAAATGGAAAATGAAATTGGGAAAATACTTTGCGAGCTAGAAATGATTTTTCCTCCATCATTCCTTGACATCATGATTCATCTTTCAGTTCATCTTGCTACTGAAGCCAGACAAGGGGGACCAGTCCATTACCGATGGATGTATCCAATAGAAAGGTGCGCATTTATAAATTGGTGATTACTATATTGATGTAATTTTTTTTAAATATTTTTATTGCTAACATGATCATACATACTTGCTGATCACCCAGGTATTTAGGTACCTTAAAATCATACGTGCGAAACAAGGCTAATCCCGAAGGATCAATTGCCAAAGGATATTTAGCTGAGGAGTGTTTGGCATTTTGTTCAGTACTTATCCAGTGATGTCGAGACGATACATAATAAGAAAAGTAGAAACTACGATGACGGTGGTAAGGAGGATGTCTTACCTATATTTTCAATGCCTGGTAGACCCATTGGTGCTACAGTGGCAACACTGCTAGACCTTAAGACCTTGGATAAAGCACATTCCTATGTGTTGTTCAATTGTAGCGAATTAGATTCTTTTAGAACGCGAGTAACGTTATTAAATATTGTTTAATTCACATTTATATTATTTTCTTAATTGACCTTACACGCTGTCATCATCATATTTATACATTGCAGAGAACATCTGCAAATTTTACGTGATAAGAATAGAAAATTGCGTAAGCAACAGCTGGAGCGCTTGCACAGTCAGACTTTTCGCTCGTGGTTTGCCAAACGTGTAAGGACCAATCTTTTCAAACCCTCTAACAATTGGTAAGTAGCAGATTTTTTAAAAATATGTTGCACAATTTCAGTTTACACATCTGGATAAGATAGGGGATAATATCATTACAGATGACCTAAGGCACTTGGCAAATGGCCCATGTGCATTTGTCAAAACATATAAAGGATTTATCGTAAATGGTTACCGTTTTCACATAAAAGATGTTGAGAGGAAAAGAAAACCCCAGAATAGTGGTGTTATTCTTGAGGCCCTGACAAAAAGCTTCTCGAGCACTAGAGATAACAATCCTGTCACTGGAGATGTAACATACTACGGGGTTATAAAAGAGATAATTGAGCTGCAATATTCTGTTGAAAATAAAATAGTTTTGTTCCGCTGTGATTGGATTTCTAATGGTTCAAGGAAAAAAGTTGATGAGAATGGATTTAATCTACTCAATTTTGTAGGTGTGAAGCCTGATAAAGAGCCCTACAGATTAGCAAGTCAAGCACAACAGGTGTTTTATGTCAAAGATCGTGTTCACAAGGGATGGAATGTCGTTATCAAGACAACGCCTAGGGATTCATATGACATGGATGAGCAAACAAATGTTGACGTCGAAATGCTTTTACAGAGTGCAACGTCTACGGGTCCTGATAAAGATGCGGATGTGGATATTGAAATGGTTAGAAGGGATTTAGAGGGGACTGTTGTTGAAAATACTACCTTACAAAGTGAAACACTTGATGAAGATGTTGCTGATGAGGCTTCATGATATGGACTGTCGTCTATATTGTTATTCACTTTGTGTCAGTTGGTCAAAACAGATTTTGTGTTGTAATTTTCTATATGGTAGAATATTACATGCAATTACTTATACATGCTATTTTAACTGAACCACGTGCACCTCCCATTGTAGCTTCTGGAGATACCCGTAAAACTTCCAACACGGGCGAGTTACAATGGCTTAGTAAAGCTGTTTACTTTTTGATTAAAAAATGGATATTCATTTGATCCACCACCGCATATGCTTGCTGATGATTAGAGAACTTATGGTACCGCTACTCAATCCGCTCATAAATAACATGCTGAGGGCGCGGTTCAGGGAACTTCTAAGGCAATTTGCACTTTTGTTATCAAACAAACATGTTTATTATTCCAATGGTACTATTTTTTTTTGTCTAAATAAGCAGTTTTTGATTAGTGTTTGCATTGTGACTATTATTATGCTAGGTTTTAATATGTTTTATGGTGTTGCGTATGGATTGTTTAAGATATTATGAACTATGTTTTATGGTGTTGCTTATGAATAATGTAAGATATTATGAACTATGTTCTGTTTTTTTCTTCAGTTTATCTGTTATTACTTATGTAATGCTGGCTATGGTGTTGCCTTCGATAGTTTGTTATCATTATCCATTCATGGCCTTGAAGTATTGTAATTTCTGTATGTGAACTTTTCTACATGTTAAGTGTATAGGGTTCGAGCCACTTCGGGTTTCTTTATTGTACTTTTAATTGAATACGTTTTCTATTGAAAAATGTGTTCGTTATAAAATTAATAGTCCACAATCTATAACTTTTACAAACTACATTGTTTTTTCATTTTAATACGATCTCCGTTAAATAACTAGCGTAATTGCATAAAATTAGCATTAGATGTGTAGTCAATAACGTCATAATCGATTGATGGTAATTTTACCACACTAAAATTGTTTTTGTTTGTAGTTTGGGTGCCCAACGTCTCACATACAATTATTATAAAATAGAACAGAAATAGATTAAAAAAATATACTGTTAAAATATATGTATAAAAATCTAATATTCTAAATTTTAAAAAATTAAACTTCCATGTGTTCCAAGTTTATTGAACGGGCATTATAGAATTGGGGTTGTTTTTAATCCTAAATTTCCGTCAACACTATCTCCATCAAATCCGACCTACCATCCTCATTCATCGACATATCAAACCGTTCAAGAAATCGACAGGTATGTTAACTTTCCGAACCATATTCTCTACTTCCTTTTTTTCAGTTTTGAAGATTTAACAACCGGGCTGTGATCACATTCATGTTTTAATTATGAGGGTTAACTTGATTATGTATAATCAGTCAATATATTACAACTAATATGCACTAAAACCCGTTAAATGGATAATTCTGACTTAATTAGGGCTGATTTGTGAGTCGATTATGTATAAAATTAAACATCTACCAGTAATTAGTGGTCAGTTGTGAAGTTAATGTAATGTAGAATCGGTTGGTTTGATTCACAAAACATTACATGCATTATTTTAACATCAACTTTACCCTTTTTATAGTTACTGATAATTTATGTACATTAAGATTGTCATTAGTTATAATGGTATGTCAATTTTCATGTGTATGTGTATGCGTATGTTGTTTATAAGTTGGGTTTGTTGTGACATACTAATACATAATACCTTTTCACTTTCTGTCAACATTTGATTAACTTTTTACTTACTTTTTCATGATTAATTAACTAATTTAATTTTCTGTTTGCAGAAAATGGGTAGGCTAAAGACAATGGCAAAAAGAACAATTGAAAAAAAAGAGAACATACACACACAAACCAAGCAGCTGCTGTACAAGAACCCGAAGTCAAAAAACGCAGATCAGTGAGAATTTGGAACAACGACAAACCCACAAAAGATTATAATGGAAAAAAGATTAGCCAAGAAGAGCCACAAGTTCTATTTCTGAGCGATTCTGATGATAGTGCAGATGCTAACGACCCTAAAAAGGTAACGCTTATATGTCTCGTAATATTTTAAATAGAAATAGCATGATGGTTGTTGTATCATACAATTGAGTAACTTATTACTACATACATCATATAATACCTTTTAAGGTTACCTAATTGACCTTTACTAATTATTATATGTATTCCATAATGTTCGGTATGAGCAAAATCTATACACATGCTAACTTATTTATGTTCATTAACTTTTTTTATAATTCCAGCAAAGGGGAAAATCAAAGAAGACTACAGAACCAACCCATACGTCTGCTGTACCAATTTCAATTCCACCTGTAGTGACTTTGGAACATCTTAAGAAGATCAAAAATTTGTGGGCCATCGTAGATTGTATTGGCCAACTCTATGTCGTCTTACTGTGGGCGGTGTTAATGTGGGTTCTATATTCAGCAAATGGTGTTCTTCTGCTTGGGATCGGTTTTTTTATATATCGCACAATGTGTATGAAGAACTCGTCTATGAGTTCTTTAGCACTTACCGGTTAAACTTAAACACTGAGGACGTGACGTCAAAGTCAGCCATGTCTTTCAGTTTATGTGGTAAGAAGTTCAATCTTTCGTTTTCTGAGTTTGGTGTTGCTATGAAAATATATACGGCCGAGGAAGTGGAAAGTGAATCATTTAAGTCTGGTATAACTGGTTGGCCCGCTGATGAGTCATCTGAAGAATTTTGGTCATGTTTTGGTTCTGGGAAGTTCACAAACAACATTTCAGACAATCATATCCTTAGCCCCGTCTATAGGATCCTGCATCGCGCTGTGGCTGAAACAATTAATCAGCGAGGCAGTTGCACTAACCTTGTCAATTATGAGGACCTGTTTTACATGTACTGTATTGTTCATAACAAGCCTTGTAATTTGGCTAAGTGTCTTGGAAAGTTCTTGTATAACTGCATGTGGAGGAGTGAAAGTAGTAAAATGTGTGGAGGTGTGTTTATAACCCGGTTAGCTATTGGTTTACAGCTGGTGAATGAGGAAGATTTGAAGCGGTTGAAAGTGATAGCCTATACTAAGTTGATTGAGGAAGATTACTTAAGAAAGCAGGAAATAGTGGAGAAGGATGCTCCTTTGCGGTTTGTTGGCAACACTGAAAAGCCACAAACCAATGCACAAAAGGATACAACTCGATCTGCGACACAACCACCCAGGGACGCTCCACTCGAGCCCCAGGTAAAATAGTACTGTATCTAACTATGGTAATAATATTAGTAGAGTACAAAAAAAAAATACAAAAAAAACACAAAAAAAAAATTTAAAAAAAATGTATTATTATGTATAGGCATAGCATGATCGGTGATGTATATTTTCACAGTTCATTAATTACAATCAGTTAGGTTGATAATGTGTAGACTAGTATTGCAAAACGTTGACACTAATTTATTTTACATAATTATATTTTTAAAGCAGGAAAAACCCAAAGAAAAGAAGCAAATGCCAACAACAAACAAACGGCAAACCCGTGGTTCAACTAATTATGAAGCTTTGAGACAACAAAGGATTAAAGAAAACAAAGACAAAGTGGAATCTTTGGGACTGAAACATATTGCCAAATGTTTAAGGGATATGGGAAATGGATGTAAATCGAGGAAAGGTAAAGAGAAGGAGGTTGATAGGTCTGATCTAGATGGAGAGTATATGTCGCCATCTGATTCTGAAAATGAAGTTATGTTTAATGCTGATAAGGAGCCATCCAGTCGAAAAGATGATCAAAACCTTGAAGTTCCTAAAAGGGTAATGTTTACAACTACCTTATATACTTCCTAATGTTTGGTATATATGTACTAAATCTATACACGTGTTTACTTATTTATGTTGATTTATTTTCGTTTAAAATTACAGAAAGGAGGGAGACCAAAGAAGACTACATCAACAACTGAAGCGTCTGCAATACCACTCTCAGTTAAACCTGCAGCGACGTTGGAACAACTACAAAATAAGGTCAGGTTTGTGGGACCTCGAACTTTATGGTGGCCAACTCTTGAAAAACTTAATGTGGTTGATATTTTCAAACAATGGTGTACTCCGGCCTGGAAAAGGTTATTTTACACAAGCCAAAATGTGTATAAACCACTCGTCCTTGAGTTCTACAGCACCTACCGATTCAACCAACACACGGATGACGTGAAGTCAAAGTCAGCCATGTCCTTCACTTTAGGTGGTAAGAACTACAATCTGTCGTTTTCTGATTTTGCTCTTTATATGAAACTATATACTGATGAGGAAGTGGCGGGTGACGACTTTAAGTATGGTTTAACTGGTTGGCCATCTGATGTGTTGGCTGGAGAATTTTGAAAATCCATTGGTACTGGGGAATACGGAAAAAACACTTCAACCACATACATCCCTACACCTTCCTACAGGATCCTCCATCGAGCTATAGATGAAACTATTAATCAGCGAGGCACTTGCACTAACCTTGTCACTCAGGATGACCTATTTTACATGTATTGTATTGTTGAGAACAAGTCTTGTAATGTGGCAAGGTGTCTTGCAAAGTTTCTGTATAAGGGCCCGGGGAAGTGTGTCAATAGTGCCGTGTGTGGAGGAGCATATGTCACCCAGTTAGCAATTGGGTTAGGGGTTGTCACTCAGGAGGCTTTGAATGGCATGGAAGTTGTGGGAAATACTAAATTTTTTGATGAACAACTATTAAGAAAGCTAGAAATAGTAGAGAAGGACGATCCTTTGCGTTTTGTCGATCCTACTATGAAAACGGCAACCAATTCACATAGTGAATCTACAACACCTGCCACACTAGCTGCACAGGTTAAATGGTCAAACGATGAACTCAGTTTTTTGATTAAGCAACTAGGATATTCATTTCCTTCACCCCCGCATACGGTATCAGATGGTGACAGAAGTGACGGTACTCCTCAAGCAGCTAATGATCAAGATTGAAGCACTTTAATTGAACTTTGATATGAAAAAAACTTGTTTTATAAAAATGTTATGTTTGGGCTGCTTGAAACAATTTATGGTTGGCTAGTTTTTAATTGCATCTTTGTATTTATGGCTGGTGAAACTAAGTAATTCTGTCAGATTGAAACAATTTATGTCATGTTATGTTTGTAAGTTGTTAGTGCATCTTTGCAACTTGAAACAATGTAATCGTCCTTTTGGTTATGGTTTTTGATTGGTACCAAATGTGATGACCCGGAAATTTCCGAACAAATTTAAACTTTAATCTTTATATATATCCGACACGATAAGCAAAATCTGTAATGTTGACTCCCAAAAGTTTTGAAACTATATTCATTTAATCAAATACCCTTTGACCATGCCTAACGATTCACGAACAATTATGTGTAAATAAATATATATGCATATACATGTGTGCTTATTAAATTGAGATATATTAATAAAACATTGAACGGATTAGTTAATATGAATATACGCTATGAGATCTATTTTTTGAACTTGGAAATGCTATCAAAGTATTGAATAAATAATATGTTACATAAACATATTTGTTCGGTGTAAGTTTATCGACGAGATTAAAAGATAATATCAAATGATTGAATTATTGGATACATTGAACTATGATTATGAGTCTCTGTTATGAGGTCCACTTTGAATTAGGAAACCCTTACTTTTTAACGGTATTCGGAAATAATGGTAAAGTGATTTACAAGTAAGAACAAAGTATCACTTATTGGGAGTTAGACAAAAGTTAGTGGAGAATCGAATTTCATAATACTCGATTTATCATATAGAAGGAATAATTGGGATAAGATTCGTTGACTAGATAAACCCATTTGATATGTTATATTAAGATATATTATTTAGAAAGTTAAAGAAATTAAACTAAACATTTACGCATAAAAGAATGAAATCAAAATAAGTTTTAAAGCATAAACATTATAGGATTTTTCGATTTTGTAAAGGATCTTAAATTATATAATTAGTTTTGAAAGGATAACTAGTATTTTATTAGATAAATATTTCAAAAATATGTATAAGATTATAACTTTTAATTTAAATTAGTCATAAAACGTTTTGATATTAAACTAATATTAATAAATATGCTTTGATAAATAACAAGATTATGAGTTATAAAAGTAAATGACCAAAACACTCAAAAGATTAAGTTACACTTTGAGTGGGTTAGTTTTTAATTAATTTAAGTCTAGTTATTAATAAAGGTACGTGTCACAAAATGTTTAATTTAAAATAAAATATTTTGACAAACAAAGAGACTTTAATTTATATAAGGAAATGACCACAATACTCAACTTTACAAGTTATATTTTTATAAAGGTAATTTATTGTTATGTAAGTCAAATTTTTGTAAAAGGTACACGTCACGTAACATAAAAGGCTAGTTTTCTAAACGTACGAAAGTGCGCACGAAAAACCGAAAGTGGTACATGAGTCGTGAGACCACGTCCGTGTCATTTTTGTAAAAATTATATTTTTACCACAAACGTAAATATAATATAATATTTAATTAATTCTAAAGATTAAATATATTATAAATTAAATATATTATAAATCTATATATATGTAATGTTAGTTCACGTCCAAGAATTTATGCCGCAATTTGCGGATCTATTATTTCATCACTTTGAAATTGTGGAGGTAATGGGTCCCAAAGTTTAACTATAAAGCTCCAACGCGTTCTGAATTCAATTCATAATTCATAATTCGATCAATCTCTCCAACCTATATTATTATTATTAATTATAGTAAGAGTAATAGTGTTATTATTAGTATTAAATATACATAAAATATTACGACGAGGTCATGAGCGGGTCATTTCAAGAGAAGTTTTATGAGTAGGATAGGGCTAAGAAAATTATGGGTTATGGCTATGGAGGTTATGAGTAATGTTCGTGGGTATGCCCGTGAGGTCAATTTAGTGTTTGTCATCTCCGTTGCGTCTACGAACCTTTCCTACAATATTGAACCTCAATATTGATACGTGAGTACTCCTAATTTAATTTTTACATACTAATAGTGTATCCCTAACTAGTGCTCGAGAAAATAGGATTATGCTTATTTGTACATTTGATATTGCCCTTAGATAGGTTATGTTGAATCTTAAAGGTTGTTATACTAGGGATGAAATAAGGTATAAGATATGCATGTCATTGGAAAGCTAGCGAAAAATTAAGAACTTTTCATTTAGATATCGAATGAATTCGATGAACGGTTAGAAAGTTATGAATTAAACAATTAATTTCGTAATTAAGATTGCTAATGATAATTAGTGAACTAATTTTTTGGGTAATAAAAAGTGGTTATTTAGATTCTACTCGTCGAGTAGATGAATTTTCATTTAAAGCACGTCTCGTTTCGTTGAACGGTTGTCAAGTTATGGACAAAAGAAGTTTTGCAAATTTTGAAAAAATGTCGAAAAGGGAACTGAAATTCTCGCTGATCTGCGTTGTTTCAGATTTAAGAAAAAATACCACTGAATTCTTTGTTATAAGGTCTAACAAACGACTCTGGCCGTTTGTCAATTCGAGTCTCGACGATTTTTCTAAAAATCGTCAAAGTTGACTGTTTGGTCATATTTTAAAATTTTAAAATTCTAAAAAGAGTTGAAAATTTTTTATTAAAAATGTCAGTTTTGTATCAGTTGTCATGGTCGGCCTGATGTGTGTTTACTTTTGCCAAAAATCATGTTATATCTTTGTGGTAACGAGAAATTGAAGGCTGTGACCGTTTATCAATCGGAGTTCCGATAATTTTTCTAAAAATCGCTGAAGTGGCCGTTTAGTCATGTTTGACCGAAAAATCATTTTGTTGTATTTTTGCATGCGACCTCGTTTTTACTTTAACCTTTGACTTTTTACTTTAACCTTTGACTTTTGACCTTGAACTTTGACTTTTCCCGTTAACTTCTCAGTTAATTTTTTCGTGTTGACTTTTTCTAAATACTAAAATACTATTTTATGATTATGAAACCATTTGTGTTACGTTGTTTCACACGTCACCTTTTACTAGAATTTTAACTGAGCATGGGTAATATAACATGTTACTATATTGTTGAGTCAGACTCGAGCATTAGGATTGTGGTACACTATGACTTGGCCAAAATTGTTAGACAAATTTTGACCGACATATAAATATATATAATTAATATAGGTTCGTGAATCCGAGGCCAACCCTACACTTGTTCAATGATGTTATATGTATTTTTACTACAAAATACAGTATGGTGAGTTTCATTTGCCTTTTTACTCTTTATATATTTTTGGGCTGAGAATACATGCGCAACTTTTATAACTGTTTTACGAAATAGACACAAGTAATTGAAACTACGTTCTATGGTTGAATGATCGAATTTGGATATCACCCCTTTTAGCTTGGTAGCCTAAGAATTAGGGAACGTACACCCTAATTGACGCGAATCCTAAAGATAGATCTATCGGGCCCAACAAGCCCCATCCAAAGTACCGGATGTTTTAGTACTTCGATATTAATCAGGTCCGAGGTAGTTCCGGAATGATTGGGGATATTCTATATGCATCTTGTTAATGTCGGTTACCAGGTGTTCACCATATGAATGATTTTTTATCTCTAGTACGATGCGAAATGCCTGCTATGAGAATGTTATTTATGGAAATGAAAAATGAAATCTTGTGGTCTATTAAAATGATGAAAATGAAATGATTATGATAAACTAATGAACTCACCAACCTTTTGGTTGACACTTGAAAGCATGTTTATTCTCAGGTTTAAAAGAGATCTTCCGCTGTGCATTAGCTCATTTTAAAGATATTACTTGGAGTCATTCATGACATATTTCAAAAGACGTTGCATTCGAGTCGTTGAAGTTCATTAAAGATTATTATTAAGTAAATGACAGATTAGGTCATTTATAGTTTGGATATTATGAAATGGTATGCATACATGTCAACTTTCGATGTAATGAAAGATTGTCTTTTAAAAATGAATGCAATGTTTGTAAAATGTATCATTTAGAGGTCAAGTACCTCGCGATGTAATCATATGTTATTGTATTCGTCCCTATGGATTGGGTCGGGTCGTTTCATGTGGTATCAGAGCGGTGGTCTTAGCGAACCAGGTGTGCATTAGTGTGTCTAACTGATAAGTCGTTAGGATACATTAGTGAGTCTGGACTTCGACCGTGTCTGCATGTCAAAAGTTTTTGCTTATCATTTGTGTCAAAAATCACTTGCTTATCATCCTTAAGACTAGACACGTTTTCCTGCATTTATTACATAATAGTGTATAGACGAATTCTTGTCTTAGCATATCTATCACTGTGAACTTTGACTAACATCTTTCAAAGATTATCCGAAATCTATGGGATTTTGGTATTATATATACATATGTAAATTATGTATTGAGGAATACCAAATCTAAATTCTACAATCTATTTCATACCAAAATTCTTTCTCTGATCATACGAGATGGATCCCTCAACTAGTTCGAACTCCTCAGATTCCAACAGTTATGCCGATATGGAATTCCACTCAAGCTCCGAAAACAGTGTTACCGGAATGGATCAACCAATCAGCCATCATCTATTCTGGATGAAATGGGGATGGGTTCGTAGCCTCCTCAATTATTGGAGACAAGAAGAAGGTGATCCTTTCCATCCACCAAATTTCCCTATTGGCGATGAACCTGAAGCACTTACCGGCGAACCTGTTCGTGAAACCATTTTCTCTCTCATTTCCAGAGTATCTCGTCACGATTATATCCTACATCAAATCCTAGATTTTATTTATCCGCTCGTCCCAACCGACAATCATCCCGGTGTACTAGCAGAAGTTAACGAACTTCGCGCACGCGTGACGGCTTTGGAGCTTATGGTGCAAGGATTACAAACACCATCAGCAGCACCGGCAGCATGATCAGTACCGCCAGTAACATCAACATCGCAAACCTCAATACTCTAGACATCAGCAGCATCACCGGCATCAACGGTATCATCATCATTAACACCAACAGCACCATTACCATCATCAACAATCACATTCGCATCACACGCCTCAACATCATAATCTATACCTCGGATATCAACATCACACCCATCATAGATACCAAGGAGTACCAACAACAACAAACGATAAAGTATTGATTCATAACTTCATCTGAGGAATATTCTACGGCGATTATGTAATCTCTAAAGTCTTATAGATTATCTATTTCCACCCTAACCCTAAATCAGATGAGTGAACCAAAATGAGTCAAGGAAGAATCAAAACCCTAACAAGGATGGTGCGCGATTTACTTGTTATACAAGCATCACTGGCAATTACCGGAAGTATCATCAGCAGCAACAGTACCGTTAGCATCACCAGTATAGTCAGTACCGTCAGCATCGTCAGAATCAGCAACACCTATGACATCACAAATCCCATCAGTTCAAGAATCACTGTGGAAATCGTTACCAATCAACAACGAATATGTTGTATCAACGAGTTATATAGTATTAACTCATTCCTTCTGAAGAATTATTATATGTTTTATATATATGAATTCTGGAATTATAATAAATCTTTTTGTACTAAGCTATTAAGTATGAATTGAAAAAGAGTAGATACTACTCGTTTAAATTCATATTACTAATATCTTATGATGTACATCCTTCATTAACAACTTAATCATCGTTAACCATAATCTCTGTTTCAATCTAATGAACTCCGGTTCATAATAAATCAAGTGTATCATTCAATAACATGTTTGATTATACACTTTCATCTTCGATATACCCGAAATTTACGGGAAAACAATATTCGTATCTTGCGAAGTTAGCAAGAGTTCTATGAGCATCAGCATGATTCACTAAGGAAATACATATAAATATTGAAGCATTGATTACATTAGTGAAATACTCCGCAAAGATTATGTAATCTCTAATGCTTTAGAGAAAATTCATTTCTAATTCAAGCCGAAAAATCAAATGAGGTTAATATGATATTAACTCATTAAATTTATATTACATCTGAAGAAAATATACTTATATTTTCATAAAGATTGTAACAAAATTCTCTAGTACAAAACATTACTTGTGAATTTTTTTTTTAACGGGTAGGTAATACCTGAGAGATATTTAAATTCACAATTAATATGTTACCTTCTTCGATACTGATTCAACAATCATCAACTATACTCCCTACTTTCACAACAATATACATTCCGTTACAGGAATCAAAACAACCATACTCATTCAAATCTAAGTACATATTCTGATTTTGAAATCTCAAAATACAATTCGAGATATAACCGAAATTATTACTCTTAGATTCTTACATCTTTCAAAATTATACTTTGACTTCAAAACTGTGATAGCACATCACTTTTAATCATAACACTCAGAGGAATATGAAAATCATTCGAGATTCAGGACGATTCCATCATTTGGATATGGCCACCCTGCATTTAAATCCCTTCAAAATTCTAGAAGACACATCAAATAATAAACAATTGAGATGATGATCCAACCACACGTTACCCGAAGTTTTGTACCTGAAAAACTCTCGAAACCAAAGTCATAATCTAACATGTACCTGCATCGAATTCTTCTAGCAAAAACAACATTTCGATTCCTTTTCAAAGTAGCCAATTTTGTCACAGCTCCAGCAAGTCAACTTCGATTTTTCAGTCGGACCAGTCTTATTATAACCCTGTTAGATACGTTGCCCTTTCGTCATTATTACTGGGGAACCTTTCATATTCCACCATATTACCACCAGCGTTGAATCATCTAAAACACGATTCTTCTGAACCCATCTCGAATTGATAACCAGTGATTCAGATATTATAGCATTAAATGCAGAGGAAACATAAAAAAAAAAAAAAAATTGGTAGATGATCTGAACGGCCAAATGTTTGATGAAAGAAGATAGTGAGTTGGTAAAGCTCAGAAAAAGAAAGGATTTGGTACTGAAAAATGGATTGAGCAAAGTATGAAGGAAGCTGTGGATAAATCACAATGACTGAATCTACCTTCAAAGGATCCAAATGATTCAGTGTCTGTTGAAATACTTAGCAAACACATTACCCCTTAGTCTAAACCTTCACAGACAGATATTCTTCATCATCATCTTACCTTAAATATTATAAGGTATCTTCGTATCTTCCATTATACATATTCTCCATATTTCTGGAAATATTATCACAACTATTCTTATATGAGATCATTTATCTCTCTGTAATATCTGCAACATAAAAGAAACTGTGTTAGTTGCTAAATTTTGAAAAATTCAAATATGAATGTTTTTGAAGTAGTGTTGGGAACTGATGCATGGGTTAGTATAATATAATGACACTTGATCAACGTCATTATATTACGGTAATTCATGCTAAGTTTCTAATGGACGTGATGATTCACAGAATATACCGTTATCATGTACCATTTACACGACTCTTACATTCTACTTAATCTCTAAACATATCAAGGAACTATTTCTTGATGATTCGGTCTTTTTCGGGGTATTCTGGTAATTTAACAAATCAGGATTTACCATTGCCCTTTCCTTCTTAGAACAATTACTATATTCCTTCTGAAATCCATACATACGAATTCCGGACCATTACGAGAGCTATTTAATCGCAAGAAGAAGAAACGAAAGGACAAAGCTCCGAAATAGAAATTCGGGGTATAAACCGCAGCAAATAGAAGAGAGCATTAACTATGGATGACGATGACTATAGAAGACAGAAGCAGGGACATCGAAATATAAGGGAAGGTGTAAAAATCTAACAACAACCCGGAAATTACAACCCGTATATATCGATGCATATAGTAATGTAAAGACATGGGAGAACTAGAAACACTATAAACCCAAGAGTATAGTAGAAGTAAATAGATTCTTCTGGTGGCAGATTAAAAAGAAGAATGACAGATATGCAAGTTAAGAGGATATCAAGGATCAGGATGGGATGGAGCATATTTACGAATACTTTAAAGTAGGAATTAAGAAAGAAAGAATAGAAGGTGTGAGCTGTAAGGAAATGGAGAGGGTGGATTTATAGGAAAATTTTCGATAGAGCAATCGAAGCAGATTATCGCGTTTAATCAAAGAAGATCTGAATCTCCTTAATTACCGAAGAATCAAATCTTAATATGAAGATTTCTTCTAAATTCCTTAAATTTCGGAAATCAATCTTGACTACGACACCGGTTAAGTCAAACTTACTTTTATTCATTTTCACTCTTAAGTGATAGCTTCATTCGTGCTCTTCACAAAAACAAATCATTTTATCTATATTAATCAATGATGATAAAACCCTAATTATCAGTTCATATACGTCATGAAAACACTCCTACTGTTAGCCATGACAATCTCTATCAAATTTCGGGACGAAATTTCTTTTAACGGGTAGGTAATGTGATGACCCGAAAATTTCCGAAAAAATTTAAACTTTAATCTTTATATATATCCGACACGATAAGCAAAATCTGTAATGTTGACTCCCAAAAGTTTTGAAACTATATTCATTTAATCAAATACCCTTTGACCATGCCTAACGATTCACGAACAATTATGTGTAAATAAATATATATGCATATACATGTGTGCTTATTAAATTGAGATATATTAATAAAACATTGAACGGATTAGTTAATATGAATATAAGCTATGAGATCTATTTTTTGAACTTGGAAATGCTATCAAAGTATTGAATAAATAATATGTTACATAAACATATTTGTTCGGTGTAAGTTTATCGACGAGATTAAAAGATAATATCAAATGATTGAATTATTGGATACATTGAACTATGATTATGAGTCTCTGTTATGAGGTCCACTTTGAATTAGGAAACCCTTACTTTTTAACGGTATTCGGAAATAATGGTAAAGTGATTTACAAGTAAGAACAAAGTACCACTTATTGGGAGTTAGACAAAAGTTAGTGGAGAATCGAATTTCATAATACTCGATTTATCATATAGAAGGAATAATTGGGATAAGATTCGTTGACTAGATAAACCCATTTGATATGTTATATTAAGATATATTATTTAGAAAGTTAAAGAAATTAAACTAAACATTTACGCATAAAAGAATGAAATCAAAATAAGTTTTAAAGCATAAACATTATAGGATTTTTCGATTTTGTAAAGGATCTTAAATTATATAATTAGTTTTGAAAGGATAACTAGTATTTTATTAGATAAATATTTCAAAAATATGTATAAGATTATAACTTTTAATTTAAATTAGTCATAAAACGTTTTGATATTAAACTAATATTAATAAATATGCTTTGATAAATAACAAGATTATGAATTATAAAAGTAAATGACCAAAACACTCAAAAGATTAAGTTACACTTTGAGTGGGTTAGTTTTTAATTAATTTAAGTCTAGTTATTAATAAAGGCACGTGTCACAAAATGTTTAATTTAAAATAAAATATTTTGACAAACAAAGAGACTTTAATTTATATAAGGAAATGACCACAATACTCAACTTTACAAGTTATATTTTTATAAAGGTAATTTATTGTTATGTAAGTCAAATTTTTGTAAAAGGTACACGTCACGTAACATAAAAGGCTAGTTTTCTAAACGTACGAAAGTGCGCACGAAAAACCGAAAGTGGTACATGAGTCGTGAG
This sequence comes from Rutidosis leptorrhynchoides, assembly GCF_046630445.1. NCBI lineage: Eukaryota > Viridiplantae > Streptophyta > Magnoliopsida > Asterales > Asteraceae > Rutidosis > Rutidosis leptorrhynchoides. Next base: position 465,840,668 of record NC_092333.1, read on the forward strand.
ACCACGTCCGTGTCATTTTTGTAAAAATTATATTTTTACCACAAACGTAAATATAATATAATATTTAATTAATTCTAAAGATTAAATATATTATAAATTAAATATATTATAAATCTATATATATGTAATGTTAGTTCACGTCCAAGAATTTATGCCGCAATTTGCGGATCTATTATTTCATCACTTTGAAATTGTGGAGGTAATGGGTCCCAAAGTTTAACTATAAAGCTCCAACGCGTTCTGAATTCAATTCATAATTCATAATTCGATCAATCTCTCCAACCTATATTATTATTATTAATTATAGTAAGAGTAATAGTGTTATTATTAGTATTAAATATACATAAAATATTACGACGAGGTCATGAGCGGGTCATTTCAAGAGAAGTTTTATGAGTAGGATAGGGCTAAGAAAATTATGGGTTATGGCTATGGAGGTTATGAGTAATGTTCGTGGGTATGCCCGTGAGGTCAATTTAGTGTTTGTCATCTCCGTTGCGTCTACGAACCTTTCCTACAATATTGAACCTCAATATTGATACGTGAGTACTCCTAATTTAATTTTTACATACTAATAGTGTATCCCTAACTAGTGCTCGAGAAAATAGGATTATGCTTATTTGTACATTTGATATTGCCCTTAGATAGGTTATGTTGAATCTTAAAGGTTGTTATACTAGGGATGAAATAAGGTATAAGATATGCATGTCATTGGAAAGCTAGCGAAAAATTAAGAACTTTTCATTTAGATATCGAATGAATTCGATGAACGGTTAGAAAGTTATGAATTAAACAATTAATTTCGTAATTAAGATTGCTAATGATAATTAGTGAACTAATTTTCTGGGTAATAAAAAGTGGTTATTTAGATTCTACTCGTCGAGTAGATGAATTTTCATTTAAAGCACGTCTCGTTTCGTTGAACGGTTGTCAAGTTATGGACAAAAGAAGTTTTGCAAATTTTGAAAAAATGTCGAAAAGGGAACTGAAATTCTCGCTGATCTGCGTTGTTTCAGATTTAAGAAAAAATACCACTGAATTCTTTGTTATTAGGTCTAACAAACGACTTTGGCCGTTTGTCAATTCGAGTCTCGATGATTTTTCTAAAAATCGTCAAAGTTGACTGTTTGGTCATATTTTAAAATTCTAAAAAGAGTTGAAAATTTTTTATTAAAAATGTCAGTTTTGTATCAGTTGTCATGGTCGGCCTGATGTGTGTTTACTTTTACCAAAAATCATGTTATATCTTTGTGGTAACGAGAAATTGAAGGCTGTGACCGTTTATCAATCGGAGTTCCGATAATTTTTCTAAAAATCGCTGAAGTGGCCGTTTAGTCATGTTTGACCGAAAAATCATTTTGTTGTATTTTTGCATGCGATCTCGTTTTTACTTTAACCTTTGACTTTTTACTTTAACCTTTGACTTTTGACCTTGAACTTTGACTTTTCCCGTTAACTTCTCAGTTAATTTTTTCGTGTTGACTTTTTCTAAATACTAAAATACTATTTTATGATTATGAAACCATTTGTGTTACGTTGTTTCACACGTCACCTTTTACTAGAATTTTAACTGAGCATGGGTAATATAACATGTTACTATATTGTTGAGTCAGACTCGAGCATTAGGATTGTGGTACACTATGACTTGGCCAAAATTGTTAGACAAATTTTGACCGACATATAAATATATATAATTAATATAGGTTCGTGAATCCGAGGCCAACCCTACACTTGTTCAATGATGTTATATGTATTTTTACTACAAAATACAGTATGGTGAGTTTCATTTGCCTTTTTACTCTTTATATATTTTTGGGCTGAGAATACATGCGCAACTTTTATAACTGTTTTACGAAATAGACACAAGTAATTGAAACTACGTTCTATGGTTGAATGATCGAATTTGGATATCACCCCTTTTAGCTTGGTAGCCTAAGAATTAGGGAACGTACACCCTAATTGACGCGAATCCTAAAGATAGATCTATCGGGCCCAACAAGCCCCATCCAAAGTACCGGATGTTTTAGTACTTCGATATTAATCAGGTCCGAGGTAGTTCCGGAATGATTGGGGATATTCTATATGCATCTTGTTAATGTCGGTTACCAGGTGTTCACCATATGAATGATTTTTTATCTCTAGTACGATGCGAAATGCCTGCTATGAGAATGTTATTTATGGAAATGAAAAATGAAATCTTGTGGTCTATTAAAATGATGAAAATGAAATGATTATGATAAACTAATGAACTCACCAACCTTTTGGTTGACACTTGAAAGCATGTTTATTCTCAGGTTTAAAAGAGATCTTCCGCTGTGCATTAGCTCATTTTAAAGATATTACTTGGAGTCATTCATGACATATTTCAAAAGACGTTGCATTCGAGTCGTTGAAGTTCATTAAAGATTATTATTAAGTAAATGACAGATTAGGTCATTTATAGTTTGGATATTATGAAATGGTATGCATACATGTCAACTTTCGATGTAATGAAAGATTGTCTTTTAAAAATGAATGCAATGTTTGTAAAATGTATCATTTAGAGGTCAAGTACCTCGCGATGTAATCATATGTTATTGTATTCGTCCCTATGGATTGGGTCGGGTCGTCTCACCAAACACGTTCCATTAATCTATTACTAGTTACTACTTTGTAATGTTAACTTTGAACAAATTTATGTTGTTTGCTTTTGGTTGTTTGAACTTGAGATTTGAACTAGAGATTACAAAAATGTTCTATTAAGTCATTGGATCTTCTCATTATAGGACCCTTTTTAAAAAGGTCACAAGTTATCATCGGACCTTTAAAAAAGTGTCCTATTAGTTATACCTTAGCGGTTTTATGTAAAAAAAAAGAAGAGAAAAACCTTTCAGGTTAACACAATGGGTCAAACGGTTGTCATATTAGTATGTAAAGGGGATGTCGTGGGTTCAAGTCCCTGCTCCACTTTGATTGTTTTACTTTTTATAAAACACTTGATTGTTTATTACTAGTTCATGATGTTGGAGTTAATAGGACTAAAAGGTCCTATTTAACCCCATTATAGGACCCTTTTTAAAAATATCACAAGTTATGATGGAACCTTTAAAAAGTGTCATATTAGTTATACCTTTTAAGACCCTAAGTAAATTCCGTCAATCAACATATAGGACACCATTAATAAAAGGTCCTATTTAATCCCATTATAGGACACTTTTTAAAAATGTCACAAGTTATGATAGGACCTTTAAAAAGTGTCCTATTAGTTATACCTTTTAGGACCCTAAGTAAATTCCGTCAATCAACATATAGGACACCATTAATAAAAGGTCCTATTTAACCCCATTATAGGACCCTTTTTAAAAATGTCACAAGTTATGATAGGACCTTTAAAAAGTGTCTTATTAGTTATACCTTTTAGGACCCTAAGTAAATTCCGTCAATCAACATATAGGACACCATTAATAAAAGGTCTTATTTAACCCCATTATAGGACCCTTTTTAAAAATGTCACAAGTTATGATAGGACCTTTAAAAAGTGTCCTATTAGTTATACCTTTTAGGACCCTAAGTAAATTCCGTCAATCAACATATAGGACACCATTAATAAAAGGTCCTATTTAATCCCATTATAGGACCCTTTTTAAAAATGTCACAAGTTATGATAGGACCTTTGAAAAAGTGTCCTATTAGTTATACCGTTTAGGACCCTAAGTAAATTCCGTCAATCAACATATAGGACACCATTAATAAAGGTCCTATTTAATCCCATTATAGGACCCTTTTTAAAAAGGTCACAAGTTATGATAGGACCTTTGAAAATGTGTCCTATTAGTTATACCTTTTAGGACCCTAAGTAAATTCCGTCAACCAACATATAGGACATAGTTACTAAAAGGTCCTAAAAGGTAGTCTGTTAGGACCCTTTTTAGCCCATTTGCTTATGTAGTAGGCTTAGCCCGTGTCACTACTAGGGTTGGCATGTATTTGTATTTATATATCAGTCTTTGTGTACGCTTCCCATCATCAATTCAATAATACAATCGATATGCATTTTATAACATGGTATCAGAGCCTTAACCTAAAATATTCTAAACCACAATTTTTTATTTTACACAAAAAGTAGTCGTCATTCCTATCAATCACCGATCACCGCTTCAAACAAATAATATCTCTGTTGATATTATATCTCCACCGTCCCACTATTGAGTTTCTAGCAAAAGGCACATTGTTTCAAGCCATCAAGATTTAAGTCAAAGCCTAAAGCATCATTCCTCAATTGCATATTTTATTACTTCTTCTATCCACTTTTATCGATCCATTACATCAATATATATTTATATATACATCGACGGCAAGTTTTTCTTCCTTTTTGTTTTTATTCCCACATATCAACGGAAAATCCAATTTCAGATAAATCGAATATGTATCGTGACCAGTTGTGGAATACCGATAAGAGTTCCTCTACGAACACACATGCCGAATTGCTTAAAATAATTCAAGATCAAAATGGAATAATAAATCAATTTCATGCCCAACAGCAGGCCCAACAGCAGCCCCAACAACAGGCCCAACAGCAAGCTCAATGCTTTTACACAGCCCAACCCGCTTCTTTTGGACCTTTTTCGGTCAATCCACAAACGCAGACTCATGAGACTATTCCTCCTAGTGCATTCAGTGCAATGACTTTTCAGGATTACGATGCTGCCGGGTGGCACATGGATACGGGTGCGTCTTCACATCTTACCTCCTGTATTAATAATCTTAGTACTGTTTTTAATAATTGCAAATATTCATCAGTAGCCGTTGGTAACGGGAACACCATTCCCGTCACTAACACCGGCCATAGCTTGTTACCCAATGTCCACCGACCGTTACATTTAAATAATGTACTTGTAACCCCTAACATCGTTAAAAACCTCATATCCGTTCGTCAATTTACCCTTGATAATCTAGTTTCTGTTGAATTTGATCCCTTTGGTTTTTCTGTGAAAGATTTTCTGACGCGTCGTTTGCTTCTCCGATGTGATAGCTCCGGGGAACTCTACCCACTTACATCACCCACATCTTACTCCTCTCAGCAGGCTCTTCTCACCAGTCCGGTTACATGGCATCAGCGTCTTGGACATCCCGGACATGATGTTTTTCGAAGACTCCTTTCTAATAAAGATATTATTTGTAATAAATCATCGTCCCCCGTTCTTTGTCATGCCTGTCAACTTGGCAAACACGTGCGACTCCCTTTTTCTGTTTCCAGTTCTAACGTTAATGCTACTTTTGATATTATCCATTCAGATTTATGGACATCTCCTGTTTCTAGCCTTAGTGGTTTAAAATATTATATTATATTTCTTGATCATTATTCGCATTATGTATGGGTTTTTCCGTTACGCAATAAATCCGATGCACTTAATATATTCATACAATTTCGCGCATTTGTACGAACTCAATTTAACCAAGAAATAAAAGCCTTTCAATGCGACAATGGGGGTGAATTCGACAACATTGCTTTTCATAAACTTCTCAAATCTAATGGTATCCAATTTCGCTTTTCTTGCCCTTACACTTCTCAGCAAAATGGTAAATCCGAACGCATGCTTCGTACAATTAATAACCTCATTCGCACTCTTCTTTTTCAAGCTCATCTTCCACCGACTTATTGGGCATAAGCCCTTCATATGGCAGCGTATCTCCTTAATATCCTACCCTCATCCGCCATTAACCACGAAATCCCGCACTCACGTCTATACAAACAAAAACCCAATTACACCACTCTTCGCGTCTTCGGATGCCTCTGTTATCCCCATCTCCCAACCACTCACAAACTCGCCCCACGCTCTACTCCTTGCATTTTCTTAGGGTATCCCTCCAATCATCGGGGTTACCGCTGCCTTGATCTCACCACTAACAAAATTATCCTCTCTCGCCATGTCACCTTCGACGAAACCTCCTTCCCTTTCGGGTCAATGACACCCACTCAGCCACCATCTTATGACTTCCTTGATCCTCCACCAAGCCTCTTCACCCGATCATATCCTCTCCCTATTACACCTCCAGAGACACAACCTTCTACTACTGAGGCTACTGCAACCGCACCCTCTCCACATCATACTACAGAGACTCAGCCTCCTCCTATTGAGGCTACCGCTACCGCACCTTCCCCGCATCATACTACGGAGACTCAGCCTCCTCCTATTGAGGCTACCGCTACCGCACCTTCCCCGCATCATACTATGGAGCCACAGCCTCCTCCTGCCGAGGCTACATCTTCCTCCACCTCCACTCATCCCATGATCACTCGCACGCATCTCGGTACCACTAAACCTGTTCAACGTCTCAACCTTCACACCACTGTCGTGTCACCTATCCCTCGCACTTACTCTGAAGCCCTTACCGACCCTAACTGGAAACAAGCTATGAATGATGAATATAAAGCTTTAATTAACAACAGTACTTGGACACTTGTGCCTCGCCCATCGAACACGAACATAGTTCGCTCCATGTGGCTATTTAAGCACAAGTTTAATGCAGATGGTAATTTGAGCAGGTACAAGGCTCGACTCGTTGCTAACGGTCGCAGCCAGCAGGTTGGCATTGATTGTGATGAGACTTTTAGTCCGGTTGTCAAACCGGCATCGATACGCACTGTCCTCAGTTTGGCGGTTTCTCGACACTGGCCAATTCACCAGCTGGATGTCAAGAACGCTTTCCTTCATGGGCAGCTTTCCGAGACAGTTTATATGCACCAGCCACCAGGGTTTCGGGATCCCAGATACCCGGATCATGTCTGCTTATTGCAGAAATCTCTATATGGCCTTAAACAGGCCCCACGCGCCTGGTTTCAGCGCTTTGCAGGATATGCCCAGCGGATTGGTTTTCACCAAAGCCGTTGTGATACGTCTCTTTTTATCTATCACCATGGATCCGATACAGCATATCTGCTTCTGTATGTCGATGATATTGTGTTGACTGCCTCTTCTACAGGTCTACTCCAGCGGATTATATCTTCCTTACATAAGGAATTTTCTATGACTGATTTGGGTCCCTTGAATTACTTTCTTGGGATTCACGCCACCCGCACTACATCTGGAATGTTTCTCTCTCAGAAACAATATGCCGCCGAGATTATCGAGCGAGCCGGCATGCCCACTTGCCATCCCTGCAGGACCCCGGTTGAACCGGGTGCCAAGCTTACTAGTCATGGACCTTCTGTCAAGGATCCGACTCTCTATCGGAGCCTTGCAGGCGCTCTTCAGTATCTCACCTTCACTCGTCCAGACATCGCATATGCAGTTCAGCAGATATGTCTTTTCATGCACGATCCTCGGGAACAGCACATGCACGCTCTCAAACGGATCATCCGTTACATACAGGGCACTACTGATCTCGGCTTACAGCTATATGCATCATCTCCCACTACTTTGGTTGCCTACTCTGACGCTGATTGGGCCTGCTGCCCAACTACCAGACGATCTACCTCTGGCTATTGTGTGTTCCTCGGAAACAACCTTCTCTCATGGTCATCAAAACGGCAACTCACGCCCTCTCGCTCCAGTGCCGAAGCAGAGTATCGTGGGGTTGCCAATGCTGTTGCGGAGACATGCTGGATCCGCAATCTCCTCCGTGAGCTTCATTGTCCTCTAACCTCAGCTACTCTGGTATATTGTGATAATGTCAGCTCGGTCTACCTTTCTACTAATCCGGTTCAGCATCAGCGGACCAAGCACATTGAGATCGACATTCACTTTGTGCGCGATCTTGTTGCTCAGGGGCAGGTTCGGGTTCTTCACGTGCCATCTAGATATCAGTTTGCCGACATCTTCACCAAAGGTCTTCCGTATGCATTGTTTGACGAGTTCAGATCCAGTTTAAGCGTCCGCTGTACTCCCGCTCCAACTGCGGGGGGATGTTAGACTATATTTAGCCCATTTGCTTATGTAGTTGGCTTAGCGCGTGTCACTACTAGGGTTAGCATGTATTTGTATTTATATATCAGTCTTTGTGTACGCTTCCCATCATCAATTCAATAATACAATCGATATGCATTTTATAACATCCATGACCCTGTTAAGACCCTGAAATAATGGTCCTAATATGTAGTTTTTTAGGACCTTTTCGTGTTTGACCAAATAAATATTGGTCCTATAAGCCCGTTTTTCTTGTAGTGCAAGGACATTGGACTTTCCTCTTTAGCTAGCACATGTCAACCTCCATGTATATGTCCAAAATCAAAGGGGTAATGGAGTTAACTTCTAGGTGTATTAAGCATATTTTGAAGGCTCTATATTAGGTAAAGAAGCCAAAAATTCAAAGAAAAAGGAGCTCCAAGGAATATGTTGAAATGCTGACAGAAGTTGTAAGGCTGAGTGCACGGTCGACTGTGCTTAGACCGCAGTTTTGTCTGTCAAGTTTATCTTGTAATATAAATACACCTCTTTGCCAAACTAGAAGACCACCTCTTTCCAACATTCTTTCAAAGACATATCTACTGATCTCCCAAGCCTCAAGCACATATCTATGGAGAGATTATAAGAGAGAAAGAGAGATTCTACTTGCACTAAGTAGAATTAAAATGTAAACTTTGTATTTATCATTTGTATCTTTAAGTTTACGTTGTAAGACACTTCCTTAGGGGGTCAAGGAAGTTAGATAGTTCTTATGATAGGAAACACCATCTTGCTTAATGATTCAACTTCCTTAAAGGGATCTAGGAAGTTGATCAATTCCATTGGGAATTAAGTTGATGTGACCTATTGAAGAACTTTGAGTGATTGTAAGCTTAGCTATAAGTTTACTTGTGAGCTATCTTCTTAAAGGGATCTAGAAGGTAGTTGTGATTTCACTGGGCTAGAGCATTAGGATCTTGTGGTAAGAGCATTTGATGTTTTTGAATTCTTCAAAGGGACGTAAGGATTCAAAAGTAGCGGCTTATCGAGGAGCTAGTGTTGTATCTGGACACTCCACCGGGTTTGGGTATCATAGTGAAGAAAACTCTCAATTATTAGAATTGAGGAGTGGATTAAGGTAATTAACATCCTCCCAAACCACTAAAATTCTCGTGTTTGTGCAGTTACATTCTTTACATACTTGCATTAACAAACACGAACACTTCCGTACTTAAAACTTATCTTTTAATAGCTAAAGATTTCGAAAAAGTTTTAAGATATTGTTAAGTAACTATTCACCCCCCCTCTAGTTACTTACATCATAATCCTGTGATTTGAAATAGATCTCGAATCTTATCTTCCACATATAGACATCCTCTCTATCAAAGATTGGTGCTTCATTAGCCAATCTTTCAAGGTATGCCATTGTTTGAGTTGATCCAAAGAACGTTTGAATCGGGTTTTTGCACAAAAGAGTTTTTGACTCAATCAAAAATATTTCTAGAGCAAATGTTTGAGCAACCGCTCTGATACCAAATGTAAGTAACTAGTGGGGGTGAATAGTTATTTAATACGATTTTTAAAACATTTTCGATGATCAACAAGATTTGAACAATCCTTGATCACTTAATCAACTCAAACCGATGTGTGGTGTGTTTATGTTTGTAATAATGCGGAATGTAATGTAAAGAACATAAACACAAGGATTTATAGTAGTTCGGGTGGATGTTAACTAATCCACCTTAATCCACTCTCTGATTCACTAATCGGGACTTTTGATTCACTAAGCACCTTTCTCCAAATCCGGTGGAGATCCGATTTACAAGCCTTGTACTTCTCCTTACACAACAAACCTAATCCTTCTATCCCTTTGAAAGGTTACCTCTAACTTAGATCAACTTGTCTTCACCTTGGACAAGTATTAATCTCCAATGAGATTAATCAACTCCCTAGTTCCCTTGAAGGAAGATGATAACTATGCTAGCATATGCTTCTAATTACAAAGTACAAACACTTACCTTTTTCTAGTGATAACAATCCTAAGACAATTCTAAGGATTATTACAACACTATGTAAACTTACAAGATAGTAATTTGAAAGTAAGTTTACATAACCCCTTCTATAATCTATGAGATTATAGAACTTCTCTTGCTAATCACAAACATATGTATAAGTGTTATGTTCTTGTGGTTCTCTGATGGTTTTAAGTTGTAGCATGCAAGAGGTCCAAGTCTTCAAAGTTCTCCAAGTCTTGCTATTTATATGGAGAGATAAAAAAAAGTAGTCGTTGTTGCGGCTTGGACCACGGTCGACTGTGGGTTGACCGCACGTGATCCAGTCCAAAACTCCTATTCGTTACATAGCCGTTTGAATCAGTTTTGAACATTAATCTTTAGACTCTTTACTTCATTTAACACCTGCAAAAGATACCCAACATCCTATACAAGTAATATATGCATTAAATGTCCGTTTACCTTGGATGTATTGTCTTGATAGTGACTTGTCATGCTCAAAATGGAAAGTCTAACATTCTTGGATACAAGTCATGATAATCATTTGAGGCAGTCTCAGTTTTGTCATAATCCTTTAATTGTAAATAATACATTTTCTAAATCTCTATTAGTTGGTCAACATGTCATTGATGCAAAAAAACCCACTTTAATCACAAAGAATGCTAGTATTCAAATTTGAACTTGTTTGTAATTAATTAAGTGTGTTAATGATGTCTTGACAATTTAAGCAAGTAATAACAATTAAGCATGTTGCAAGATATGAAGTTAAATCAAGTTTAAAACATTCATAAACTTAATTTTAGACTTAAGCAAACCTAAGTGTGTTAATACATATATTGATTCATTGTCTTTTAAGATTAATAGATTATGACATATTAAGTATTATCCAAGTAGCACAAGCATATAATGAAGTAGTCCAAATACTAGTTGGTGGAATCTCAACAAGTAACACATAGCAAGACAAGGTTCATACATATACATATTAAGTAACTACTTTAGCATTTAGCACGTAGCACATAGTCAAATAATACACATGTATTAATAGCAAGTAGTCAAGTAATATTCACGTAATGACTAGCAAGAGATCAGTAGATCACTAATTAATCTAGGATTAAACATATAGTGATGACATAACATTGAACTAAGGCTATGTAAGTTTTACTTGCAAAGTGGCATTTGCAAGATTAATGTATAAGTATACATTAATGTCCAACACATGTACAAGGAAGGAGCAACTCTTGGTTGAGACTTGGTGACCATCCTAAGTATGTTTAGATACATTTTAGATGTACATGTTTTCCTATAACACTTATGTGTTATCCTTAATCAAGGCTTAATCGTCATTAAGGTGTCATTAAGTGTGATTAACCAAAATTAGTGTTCTAGTGACCAAAACTCCTTTGAGTATGAAGGAGGCAACTATTTTAAGCGTGTTTGAATATGTTTCGTAAATTATAGATGCCCTGAAGTGGGTGAACTAAAAACGGTGGGAATTAGGACATAACCTTCTGCGGTCGACCCACGGTTGACCGTGAGGTCGACCGTACACCTCTGATTTCACAAATCATGATGCAAGGCTCCACAGTCTGACCTGCGGTCGACCGTGGACCTAACCGTGTAGCTTAGGTTTTCATTTTAAGCTTTATTTGATTTTGATCTTTTGCTAGAGTAAGTGTGGATTAGTGAACTTGTATATTTATGTCAATATGTCTACCATCACCTTTAGTTATGTTCATGTGTTATCATCAAAGCACTTATTGTTATGTGTTAATATCAGTATAGTTATTAACCCACATTCTCTCCTAACACAAGTTAAAAAACAATCAACAATGGATGATTTGGAAATCATGAGTATATCAATCCATGTTATTTTAATTAAATTATTATTATTTTTATTGAATTATATCAATTTTTTTTCGAAAAGCGATCAATTATATATAAATGAAGAGAATGAATACAAAGAGGCTAGCAAGCCAATTGTATCAAATTTAGAGGTATATTGTCATAAGATGGAAGCTTACTCTTTTGTTTCATTTGTTCTGCTTTGATAGTGTGCTTTTTAGTGATTGTAGTGCTATAAAATATTGAATATTTGTCATTTCAAAGCTAAAATTCTGGTTAGATGTTAAACGAGTTCTAGAATACGGAGCATGATACGAGTATTATGATATCCAAGTTTTGTACACCTACAAGTTCTAACTGGTTAAATGTTGAACAAGTAAAAATTGCTCTTGTTATATCAGTGGAAACAAAGTAATACTTTGAACCAAGTTTCTATTAACATTCAATTTACGTATGAAATATCCCTTTAAATTACAAAATCGTTAATAAACTAAAACTACATGTTCGTTGATATTAACTATAGCACTAATGAATCTAGAACATCAACCGGTGTCCCATTTCATATGTAATACTCCGTAAGCCATCCAAAACATCTCTACTCATCTCATCGCATCTCATCTCATCACATCTTTGGATCAAGGATGTACTCGAGTACATCAAAAACTCACTCTGTTAAACTCATCTAAACCCTATCGCCTACCGTGGGTGTTCTTTATTTCACAACATTGATCATCAGGATTTTCAGAATGTGTGTTGATGCCCACAATGAGGACTGAATGTTGAACTCCTCATAGTTTCTTGTCTTTTTTTTTTTCAGTCTCTAGGTTCTATAGAGTGATTGCAGGGAGTGGTGTATTCTGCATCAAAAAGGCTTGCATGTTCCCTATCTCAATGTTTACCCATTCTTAAAACTCTTATGTACGGAAACTTTTATTTGTTTTTCATGGAAATTCTTGTAAGAGGTTTTTATACTCTTTGCCCATCAACAATGATCATACCAAAATCGTTAGGTGTGATTAGATTTCGAGTTTGAGTGCTTAATTTGGGAAAAAGAGTAGGTTGATTGTTTTAACTCCAATAATTGTGCAAACCCCGATTTGGAATCTGGATTCCAAGGGCGTAAAACAATCAAGTGGATTAACCTTATTCGATCGGAATCGAATAAGTTAATATCTTAGTATGAATTAACTCGGATGTTGATCGGAGTACTGATCGAAATTAAGTTAACGACTGGAGTGGCGTTGTCGCAATTGATTTTGGCAGAGTAACGTTCATGCATCCAGTGTTGTCCAAATGAATTATTTCACTTGTGTATTTATAGATGTTATGGAGGGAATGATGACGTGGCACATGTCGCTTTCATGGTTGTAACGAACTTTTTCAATCCCGAGGGGTGACGTGGCACCTGTCCCTTTCGTGGGGAATAACAAATCCTAACGAACTTCCCTAGATTTGCGGGCTGACGTGGCATGCAACTTGCTTGCATGCTCGTTCCGTCATCAAGTGGTTGTTCCGGGACAGGGTGCTTTCTCCGGGGCAATGCATTCTCTCCCGGGACATCGTGCTTGTCCCGGGAGTGTCTTCATGTCGGTTTAGAAGGCTGATACGGTAGTGTTGGCGGGTTGATTCCGGTTAAGGCATCGCGGTGTTCTCAGTCTAGCCGGATAGGTCTTGTCAAACATTTGTTCCAAGTGTTTCTTGACGGTCACTGTAACATCCCGCCTTTTTCCGTTTACTTTCCGTTATACTATTTTAGAGTCCGTTATATAATTATAACATCTTCCGTTAATACGCGTTTTAAAATATTTCGTTTAGGTAATTCACGCACCCAAATTTAAAGTTGAGGGACCAAACTTGCCAAGAGGCCATAGTTTTGACTAGGTCAACTAGTCAACCATGACCTCTCATCCATTCATTTCATCTCTTCCTTTTTCTCTAATACTTCCACTTATCTCTCAATTCACTAAACATAAATTCATCATCTATCCAAGATCTAGCAAGCATCAATTCAAACAAATTACATATTTAGAATCCTTACATCTTCCTCTTCGAATCCATACCGATTACATCTCGTTTGGGTAACTTTCTAAAATCACTAGATTTCTTGTTCTTGAGGTTTTTAACTTATAAAAGTGTTAATTAGTGTCTATGGCTCAAGTCTAACATGGATATATGATTTATATGCTTGTTCTTGTCATTTTAATGTAACTAGCGTAAACTTGAAATGGGTGTGTTTGATTTTGAGATTTGGTTGCCTAAATGTTGTTAGATGTTAGAAGTGTATGTATTAAATGTGTTACTAGCATCACTAGCTTCAATTTGATGTGTATGTTGATCAAGAATGCTTCATCAACATGATTATTGATTTTGTGATATTGGGTTAGGGTTTGATAGAAGTAAAATGGGATTTAAATGCTTTGAATGCTTTGAAATGTTAATTGTGAGTATATAATAGTAGTGTATGTGTAATTACCTACAAAACGGCGTATGATATGTATGCATTTAATTCCCGAATCATAAAAATGCATTTATGAACTTGAAGGCATTACTGGTGGACATTTAATGAGCATTCAACTTGGTTTTGATTTTTGTAAATAATGTTTTTGATTGATGAAAGGTGTTTATTTGTTCTCCTCGTTAGATTACCTTTCCAACGATATAAGATACGCGTTTTAAGTATTTACGGTTCATAAATTAGACTAGTTTGAAGTTTGGCTCGTTTTGACACTTGAAAGCTACCCAGATTTGCTGATCAGATACTCACCGCGGCGCGGGCTTCCATGCCGCGGCGCGGCTTAATACAGACACATATGGTCTGGGACCATCAAAAGTCTCGACCCTCAAAACCTATTTTAGCCCGCGGCGCGCGTGTTCCTGCCGCGGCGCGGCTTAAAGCGTGGACATATGGCTGTTCAAATTTTACGATTTCATGAAAATTCTAACTATGCTACGCACCTCCAATTACCATGTAACCTGTTCTAACATGTTTATATATGATTAAAAACCTCAGAAAAATAGTTCGGGACCCGACCCGAACGTGTTGACTTTTTCATTGACTTTGACCCGACCAAAGTTGACTTTTAATCAAATTTAACCAAATGTTTGTGCAATCGTTCTAACATGCTTTCATACTTGTATCTTGCATGAAACTTGACAATTTGATTCACATGCTATATAATCGAGTCGTAATGAGCCATAGGACTAATTGAACATCTTTGACCAATCGTGTTTACCGTTATTGATATGACCTACTTGTCTTGGTCAAGACTAGCATTCGTTCTTGCACACGTTACTTCGTGAAGTACTTATTCATACGTGCACTCAAGGTGAGATCATAGTCCCACCTTTCCAACAACTTTTACACTTTAAACTATGGGATGAGAAACATATACGTATCATACTTTTATATTTCGAACACAAGTACGAAAACAAACATTCCACGTGCGAGTTTGAACAAAAAGCCTCAATTCAATTATCATTAGTTACACTTGCAGGGTGTAAACGAGAACTTATATTATGTGATCACATGGGCTTGACGAGCCTCATTCGGACGGTTCGCTACCGTTAGCGGATGAAATATATTTTCGAGTATAGTGTATGTTCTAACACTACGTAACAGGGTACAAAACAGTTAAGTTTGATAATTGGGTGCTCGCGATACAAACAACAACTATGGAATGCAAACGATTTAGATAATCAACTTATATTAAAGCTTGTGGTTCAAATACAACATTTACTAAAACACCTATGATTTCACCAACATTTTCGTTGATAGTTTTCTATATGTTATCTCAGGTCCTTGAACGCTATGTGATACATTCTTCTGCACTCTTTTTGATACTTGCTTGGATGTCGAGTATATATGCATACATGGAGCATCTTTTGACTTACTTTTAAATTGTGTCGCATACGTTTCATTTGTACGTTAAACATTGTAATGTAACTAGTCGTTGAACTACTTTTGTAAACTTAAAACACCTTTACATTTGAAATGAATGCAACATATTTTGGTCAAACGTCATTTTAAAGACTTATGACCACGTAACGGGACCTAAGTACGGCACCGTCAATGATGATTTTGTCGGGTCGCTACAGATGGTATCAAAGCGTTGGTTGTAGGGATTTAAAGTTCATTGATGTCAACCCCGAGTCATAGGGTACATTAATGAGTCTAGACTACAACCGGCATATAGACTTGAAGTAGGAATTACTTGACTACTTGTGCATTTATACTCGAACGTTTCTATCCGTATCTAACTCTTGCTCCATCTTAATCCCACGTTATTTGTAGAAACCCGAAACTAATCCATCCGGACGAAGTCCATATTGATTACAAACGAATTACAATAGTTGATAACATCGCGAGGTACTTGACCTCTATATGATACATTTTACAAACGTTGCATTTATTCTTAAAGGAGAATCTAATATTACATCGATAGTTGACATGTTCGCCTAACATTTCATAATATTCAAATGACCTATTCTGCCATTTTCTTAATAATAATCTCTAATTAACTTCAATGACTCGAATGCAACGACTTTCTGAATTATGTCATAAATGGCCCCAAGTAATATCCTTAACATGAGCTAATGCACAGCGGAAGACTTAATTCGTACCTGAGAATAACATGCTTTAAAATGTCAACATAAAGTTGGTGAGTCATAGGTTTAGTTTCTATATAATAATCATAACATTTAATAAGCCACAAGATTTCATTTAATTAAATGCGCAGGATCATTACAACTGTAAAAATTATTCATACGATGAGACGCCTGGTAACCGACCTTAACATAGAGCGCTTAAGATATCTGGCATCATACATTCCACTATTCAAATGTATGACAAGGACCCTTCGAAGTACTAAAGCATTTCCACTATTCGAAAATGGGGGTGGTTGGTGCCCGTAGATCTACCTTTAGGATTCGCGTCAATTAGTGTTTTTCCACTAATTATTAGATTACCAAGCATAATAATAATAAGTACAGATATCCGGTATAACAAAACAATCGTAGAATGTAGTTTCATGAACTTGTGCTTATTTTGTAAAACATTTATAAATTTGCATGTATTCTCATCCCAAAATAATTTAGATAGTAAAAATGGGACTATAACTCACCATACTGTATTTTGTAGTAAAAATACATATAACATCACTGAACACGCATACGGTTGGCCTCGGATTCACGAACCTAATTAATTATATATTTATATATTGGTCAATATCTATTTAACAATTAAGATCAAGTCATATATATATATATATATGGTGCCTTACGATTTTTATTAAGACTATAATATATTTTCGTAGAACTTAATCACGACTATTATAAATTGTATTTCCATAAGTTCGGGATCAATACATGTATAAATACATGTAGGATACAAGGTAAGTAGCTAGGATAAGGTTAGCATCCATTTTTATTAATCAAAACCGTAGCTAAAAACAAACAAAAATATCCAATTTTGTTTTACCCATAATTTCTTCGTTTCAAATCCGTTTTGAGTGATTCAACTTGCCATAGTTTTGTATCGAACCGTTATTTATTAATCTAAACAGAAAAATTATATGTTTATAGTCGAAAATACAGCTTAGGTGTCAAATACAAGAAGATAGTCATATCCGTCGTAAGAACGACATCTTGATGACTCTTTTGAAAAACATACTTCCAATTAGAGTTTAACCATGGATTTTGGATATATTTCATATCCATATAAAATAAGATTTTTCACCAAAGGAAATCTTTTAATTCAAAGTTTAGGATAGGTTTTTAAAATCAAACCCAAAACAGCCACCGGTTGCACTCCGACGACACAGTTTCAGTTTTAAGGTGTTCTTTGTAAAATTGAGTTATATCTTGTTAAATTAGCATATCATTATGATATATTACAGGTCTTGAAGTATTTTAAAAGTTAAGTTAAAAGGATTTATTTAGTTTGCGAACAAGTTTGAAATCATTCAAACTATGTTCTTGTTGTTAAAATTTTACAACACAAAATAAGATACCTATATGAATATGAATTGAATAAGATTATGAACAAGGTTACTACCTCAAGATACTTGGACAAAGCTACTGGAAAAGATGAGAAAAATCTTGGAATCAAAAGAGTGGTGGAGTGGGATTGAAAGGTTGGAAGTAAACTTGTATTTTTGGAAGGATTATTGAAGTGTTCTTGTATGGGTTTTCTTATGATGATTTAGGGTTGTTTTTGAAGCTAAATGATGAGAAAAATGCTTGGAGATGATCAAGTATGAAGTTAAGAGTATTTTGAGAGAGAAATGGGAGTGTAAGTATGAGAAAATGGGGTGAAGAAATGGTGTTCTTTCATAAAAACGTTTTTAGTTTATAAAGAAAGAAAAGATTCCTAATTTTGTTATTTTGTATAAAAATCTATGCTAGCTTCCAATTCTAATTACCTATCCTTGAGGGCATGAACAAGGGCTGATTAGATGTTGATTAGGATGTTGATTTGATGTGTATATACCAATAGTAAATACGTATAGAAGCTGGGTATATTACGAGTATAATACGGGTATAAAATGTCAAAAGATGTTTCATGAATCATATATAATAACAAAGATGTCATTTTTCATGATAAAAGGTTGAAAATGATGTTTTCCTACTAGTATATTCCAATAGTAAATACATCTTAATACAACACATATATATTTATTTTAACTTAGAAGTTATAACGTCGTTAAGCTTTATATATATATATCGTTTCGAAGTCCTTAAGTTAGTAATCTCATTTTATGTATAATCCATTATTAATATATTTAATGAGATACTTAATTATCATATATTCAAGTTAGATATAATCCATATATATATCCATATATATACATAAGTATATAATTAATACAAGTTATGGCGTTCATGAATCGTCGGACAAATGGATGGTCAATGGGTAATTGATTACATGAATATAGTTTCAAACTTTCTAGACTCAACATTAAGGTTTTTGCTTATCGTGTCGGAAACATATAGAGTTTAAGGTTTAAATTTGGTTGGAAATTTCCGGGTCGTTACAGTACCCACCCGTTAAAGAAATTTCGTCCCCGAAATTTGGTAGAGGTTGTCATAAATAACAATACGAATGTTTTCATGACGAATATGAGGTAATAATAGAGTTTTATCATTATTGAAAGATATGGATAAAACAATTGGATCATGTGAAGCGCACGAGTGAAGCTATCACAAAAGAATGAAATGAGTGAATATGGAATTGTTTTAAGCGATGACGTGATTAAGATTGATTTCCAGAATTTAAGGGATTTAAAGAAAATCTTACGTAATAAGAGTTGGTTTTTCAGCGATTTAGGAAACATGATCTTCTTTGATTTAATGCGGCAAATCTGTTTTGATTTCTTTGTCGGATATTTAACTATAAAACTACTCCCTTCGTTTTCTTATTTCCATATCCCATATCTTCTACTCTTTCTCCTAAATTCCTATTTTAAGACATTTGCTAATATGCTTCATCCTATTCTAATCCTTGATATACTCTTAATTTTTACGTCTGTCATCCTTCTTTTTCATCTACCACCAGAAGAATCTATTTACTTCTACTACACTCTTGCGTTGATAGTGCTTCTAGTTCTCCCATGTCTCTATATTGCTATCGGCATTGATATACATGGTTTGTAAATCCTGGGTGGTTGTTGAGTGTGATATCTCCCCTTATACTTTGATGCTCTTGTTTCTGTTTTCTATAATCATTGTCATCCATAATTAATACTCTCTCCTTTTTGCTGCGATTTATACCCCAATTTCTATTTTGGGGCTTTGTCCCTTCGTTTCTTCTTCCCGTCCTTGAGTCAAGCGAGCAATGGTCCGGAATTCGTAAGTATGGAATTCGAAATGAACCTAGTTAATGTTCTAAGAAAGAATTGGTAACGACACGATTTTTTTTGTTTGTTTGTCAAATTGCCAGAATATCTTGGAAAAGATAGAACTATCAAGATGATATATTCCTAATATGTTTGGAGATTGAATAAAATGTAAGAGCCGTGTAACATGGCACATGATGATAGTACTGTGAATCATCACATCCCATTAGAAACTTAACATGAGTTACTGTAATATAATGACGTTGATCAAGTGTCATTATATTATACTAATTCATGCATCGGCTCCCAACACTACTTCAAAGCATTCATATTTTAAATTCGGAGGTTTCAGAATTTAGAAACTAACACAGTTTCTTTTATGTTGTGATGCAGATATCACGGAGTGATAAATGATTCCGGACAAGGATAATTGTGAAAATATCTTCAGAAATATTAAGGATATTTATAATGAGCTGCACGATGATATCTTAGAATTTCTAGCATTGATGGATAACGAGGAAGATTTGTCTGTGAAGGTTTAGAATGAGGAGTAGGATTCTTATTAACGGTTTCAGCAGGCACCGAATCACTTGTATTCTTTGAAGGCAGGTTTAGTTTTCACGATTTGTCCACGTCTCCTTCATACTTTGCTCAACTCGTTTTCCAGTTCCAACCCTTCTCTTCTTCTGAGCTTTTCCAACATATTGTACTTCATCGTAAACTTTTGACTTGTTATAGTCATTTACAGTTTTTGCTGCTTCATCAGCATTTCAAGAACTAGTTTGCAGTTCTGGTTGTTTTTCAGAAACTTCACATATGAAGTATGAATTTCTTGGGAATAGACGTTATAGGTATAACTGGGAAAGTTCTGCGAGATTTTCAAAATACTGATTGCGGATTTCGCCAAAGAGATGACGAGCTGCTGATACATGATGTCGTGGGATATAAAAGGTTCTCTGGTAACGACGGCAAAGGACAAAATATATATATCGAGATTATAATAAGAGTAATCTTACTGAGAAGTCGAAGTGGAGCTGTGACAAAATTGGCTACTTTGAAAAGGAATTGTAAGGTTGTTTTTGCTAATAAATGATAGAGAATTCAACACAGGTACGTGTTAAACTATGAATTTTGGGTTCGAGAGTTTTTCAGGTGCGTAAATATATGCAAAGATCTTATAGATGAGATACGGCTGGTTCGATTTCTCGGTCGAGGTGTTTTCAAAAAAAATCATGAAATGATTTGAACGCGGATTGTAACTGTCGAGGTACAAATGAGGTTTAAGATGAAATCAAGTGGCAAACTTGAAGAATTGTTTAGTTTCATATGTTATAATCAATATTTTAATTCATTTTAATTGTCCAAAGTTAGCAGTTCAATAGTCTAGTTGTCCAATAGTCCAATGGTCCAATAGTTCAATAGTTTAATATATTCATATATATATAATATTCAAATTAATTTAATACGTATCGTGACCAGTGTACCGGTCTCAGTATCGATCACAACTCAAAGTATATATATATTTTGGAATCAACTCCGACCCTGTATAGCCAACTCCCACCTCCACATATAGAGTGTCTATTGTTGTTCCGAAATATATATATAGATGGGTCAATATGATAAGTCGAAACCTTGTATACGTGTCCCGTTATTTAAAGTGCGTAAAATAAATAAATATATATCATGACCCATTATACAACGTGTTGTCTCAGAATTAATCCGACGTATTGTTGTACATGTGTCCCGACAGTATGTACAGTGCAGAAATTAAAATTGCGAGAATGTAAATTGCGATAAATTAAATATTAATCAGTTAGCTGGGAACAGTTAGCCGGATCAGTTAGCTGGGAACAGTTAGCCGGATCAGTTAGCGTGGAATCTTAACAATATTCTTCATAGTTAATTCGTGTGTTTCTAACCAATTTTTAATTTGCCCAATGTTTCTTCTTTATGCCACTTGTTGGATTCGAATAGGTAAAAATCCAAATATGAAATTTAAATGGAAATGTTTAATCTGGAGTGAACGGATATGTATATCGGTGGTTATAAGTAGGATAGCAAATGACCGTTGAATCAGATTCGGAGAATGTACAATGTAACTTATTAATGTGAAATCTAAATATTTCTCGGGTTCTACCTACCCATTAAAATATTTTCATCACTAATAGTTTGTACGAAAGAATTTCTAATTACAATCTTTATGAAAATATGCTTGCATATATATTTTCTTCAGATGTAATCATGGATCAGACGAGTTAATAAAATATTAAACTCATTTGATTTATCGCTAATTCTGGATTACATAATCTCTAAAACTTTAGAAATTACATAATCACCATGTCGAACGAAGACAAATGAGGTAGAACGATACGTAAAGCGAAGATAATCGATGTAGAACAATATATAGAACGAAGATCATGCTCGAAGTTTCGATGAGGTTTTTGAGATATGTGATGTTGATATCCAAGATACAGTTTGTGATGTTGAGATTTTGGGGGTGATAAGGGTACTGTCGGCGTTGATGAGGGTGGTACAAATTATGCTGCTGGTGCTGCTGCTGGTGTTTGTAATCTTCGCACCGTATTTTCTAAAGCCACTACCCGAGCGCGAAGCTCGTTGACTTCTTCTATTATACCGGGATGATTGACGGTTGGAACGAGCGAATGAACAAGATTCGAAATATGGGATAGTATGTAATCATGACGAGATACTCTAGAAATGAGCGAGAAAATGGTGTTTCGAATAGGTTCGCCGGTAAGTGCTTCAGGTTCATCGTTAAGAGGACAATTTGGTGGATGGAATGGATCACCTTCTTCTTGTCTCTAGAGATTTAGTATATTACGAACCCATCCCCAATTCATCCAGAATAGATGATGGGAAATTGGTTGATCCATTCCGGTGACGCTGTTCTCGGAGCTCGAATGGAATTCCATATCGGCGTAGCTATCGAAGTCGGAGGAATTCGAACTGGATGAAGAATCCATCTTGTATAGTCGGAGAAATGAGTTTTTGGTTTGGAATAGATTATAGGAATTGGATTTGATACTCTTCAATACATAATTTACATATGTATATATAATACCAAAATCCCGTGAACTACGGAGAATCTTTGAAATACGTCAAACAATGTCTATAGTAACAGATACGCTAGGATGTGAATTTTGTCTATACACTATCGATGCACTAAATGTAGTAAGGCGTGTCAAGACTTAAGAATAATAAGCAGGCAATTTCCTAAGGATAATAAGCAGATGATTTCCGACTAGCAATGATAAGCAAAACTTTTTGACATGCAGACACGGTCGAAGTCCAGACTCACTAATGTATCCTAACAACTTATCAGTTAGACACACTAATGCAGACTTGGTTCGCTAAGACCAACGCTCTGATACCAACTGTAGAAACCCGAAACTAATCCATCCGGACGAAGTCCATATTGATTACAAACGAATTACAATAGTTGATAACATCGCGAGGTACTTGACCTCTATATGATACATTTTACAAACGTTATTCTTAAAGGAGAATCTAATATTACATCGATAGTTGACATGTTCGCCTAACATTTCATAATATTCAAATGACCTATTCTGCCATTTTCTTAATAATAATCTCTAATTAACTTCAATGACTCGAATGCAACGTCTTTCTGAATTATGTCATAAATGGCCCCAAGTAATATCCTTAACATGAGCTAATGCACAGCGGAAGACTTAATTCGTACCTGAGAATAACATGCTTTAAAATGTCAACATAAAGTTGGTGAGTCATAGGTTTAGTTTCTATATAATAATCATAACATTTAATAAGCCACAAGATTTCATTTAATTAAATGCGCAGGATCATTACAACTGTAAAAATTATTCATACGATGAGTCGCCTAGTAACCGACCTTAACATAGAGCGCTTAAGATATCTGGCATCATACATTCCACTATTCAAATGTATGACAAGGACCCTTCGAAGTACTAAAGCATTTCCACTATTCGAAAATGGGGGTGGTTGGTGCCCGTAGATCTACCTTTAGGATTCGCGTCAATTAGTGTTTTTCACTAATTATTAGATTACCAAGCATAATAATAATAAGTACAGATATCCGGTATAACAAAACAATCGTAGAATGTAGTTTCATGAACTTGTGCTTATTTTGTAAAACATTTATAAATTTGCATGTATTCTCATCCCAAAATAATTTAGATAGTAAAAATGGGACTATAACTCACCATACTGTATTTTGTAGTAAAAATACATATAACATCACTGAACACGCATACGGTTGGCCTCGGATTCACGAACCTAATTAATTATATATTTATATATTGGTCAATATCTATTTAACAATTAAGATCAAGTCATATATATATATATATATATGGTGCCTTACGATTTTTATTAAGACTATAATATATTTTCGTAGAACTTAATCACGACTATTATAAATTGTATTTCCATAAGTTCGGGATCAATACATGTATAAATACATGTAGGATACAAGGTAAGTTAGCTAGGATAAGGTTAGCATCCATTTTTATTAATCAAAACCGTAGCTAAAAACAAACAAAAATATCCAATTTTGTTTTACCCATAATTTCTTCGTTTCAAATCCGTTTTGAGTGATTCAACTTGCCATAGTTTTGTATTGAACCATTATTTATTAATCTAAACAGAAAAAGTATATGTTTATAGTCGAAAATACAGCTTAGGTGTCAAATACAAGAAGATAGTCATATCCGTCGTAAGAACGACATCTTGATGACTCTTTTGAAAAACATACTTCCAATTAGAGTTTAACCATGGATTTTAGATATATTTCATATCCATATAAAATAAGATTTTTTCACCAAAGGAAATCTTTTAATTCAAAGTTTAGGATAGGTTTTTAAAATCAAACCCAAAACAGCCACTGGTTGCACTCCGACGACACAGTTTCAGTTTTAAGGTGTTCTTTGTAAAATTGAGTTATATCTTGTTAAATTAGCATATCATTATGATATATTACAGGTCTTGAAGTATTTTAAAAGTTAAGTTAAAAGGATTTATTTAGTTTGCGAACAAGTTTGAAATCATTCAAACTATGTTCTTGTTGTTAAAATTTTACAACACAAAATAAGATACCTATATGAATATGAATTGAATAAGATTATGAACAAGGTTACTACCTCAAGATACTTGGACAAAGCTACTGGAAAAGATGAGAAAAATCTTGGAATCAAAAGAGTGGTGGAGTGGGATTGAAAGGTTGGAAGTAAACTTGTATTTTTGGAAGGATTATTGAAGTGTTCTTGTATGGGTTTTCTTATGATGATTTAGGGTTGTTTTTGAAGCTAAATGATGAGAAAAATGCTTGGAGATGATCAAGTATGAAGTTAAGAGTATTTTGAGAGAGAAATGGGAGTGTAAGTATGAGAAAATGGGGTGAAGAAATGGTGTTCTTTCATAAAAACGTTTTTAGTTTATAAAGAAAGAAAAGATTCCTAATTTTGTTATTTTGTATAAAAATCTATGCTAGCTTCCAATTCTAATTACCTATCCTTGAGGGCATGAACAAGGGCTGATTAGATGTTGATTAGGATGTTGATTTGATGTGTATATACCAATAGTAAATATGTATAGAAGTTGGGTATATTACGAGTATAATACGGGTATAAAATGTCAAAAGATGTTTCATGAATCATATATAATAACAAAGATGTCATTTTCCATGATAAAAGGTTGAAAATGATGTTTTCCTACTAGTATATTCCAATAGTAAATACATCTTAATACAACACATATATATTTATTTTAACTTAGAAGTTATAACGTCGTTAAGCTTTATATATATATATCGTTTCGAAGTCCTTAAGTTAGTAATCTCATTTTATGTATAATCCATTATTAATATATTTAATGAGATACTTAATTATCATATATTCAAGTTAGATATAATCCATATATATATCCATATATATACATAAGTATATAATTAATACAAGTTATGGCGTTCGTGAATCGTCGGACAAATGGATGGTCAATGGGTAATTGATTACATGAATATAGTTTCAAACTTTCTAGACTCAACATTAAGGTTTTTGCTTATCGTGTCGGAAACATATAGAGTTTAAGGTTTAAATTTGGTTGGAAATTTCCGGGTCGTTACATTATTTAATTTGATTGGCACGCCACCTTGACTATATGAAATAATGTCGAGTGCACATATGAATTAGGGTAATATAATTTCCGGGATTATATTACGGTGACTCATATCAACGTTCCGACATTATTGCATAAAGAATTTAAGGCGAGTCAAGGAAAATTTTCTCTCTATCCTTATTCCATATCATGGTTAGTATTATTGAGAATACTAATCAACGATATTCTTGTGTTTTGAAGGAACAATGCCTCCTCGCCGTGTGCCACGCAACGAAACTCCCGAACAAGCTCTACAATGAATGATAGCCACCACCGTGGATGCGGCCATGGCCGGTCACTCCTCCAACAACAACCACAACAACAACCACAACAACAACAATCAAGGAGCCGTAACTCAAGCGAAGGGTGCTCCTACAAAAACTTCATGGGGTGCAAACCTCACACTTTCGATGGAACCGGGTGTGATGACCCGGAAATTTCTGACCAAATTTAAACTTTAATCTTTATATAACTCCGACACGATAAGCAAAATCTGTAATGTTGAGTCTCGAAAGTTTTGAAATCTATATTCATGTAATCAATTACCCTTTGACCATGCCTGACGATTCACGAACAATTATGTGTAAATAGATATGTATGAATATATACATATGTGTGATTATTAAATTAAGAAATATTAATGAAACATTAAACGTTTGATTAATATGAGAATAAGTTTTGAAGTCTATTATATGGCTTGAGAACATTAACAAAGTATTAGATATATATAATACTTTACATAAACTAGTTTGTTTCGATATTTGTTCAATATAATTATTGACGGAATTAAAAGATAATATCATATGATTGAATTGTCGGATACATTGAATTATGATTATGAGTCTCTGTTACGAGGTCCACTTTTAATACATGCTTTACAATGTTTGTCTCGTGTCTTTTGGTAAGATAATGATTAGTTTTCATAATATCGAAAACGTTTTACGATATAGATAAAACATTTTTTTAAAGGATGATTTTGAATATAACTATTTTTGGAAAACCAAATTTATAAGTACTCGATTTAGTTTCAAGCGTACAAAACGTTTTCAGTTTAAAAAGAACTTTATTATTAAAACGTATATAACTTTTATAAATATCTAGAACCACTTTTGACAACTCATTACTTAACCAGTATGATAAAGATAACGATATTTATATTTTATTTTATTAAATATATATAACGATATAAATTAATATTATATATATTTATACGCGTATTATACGTACATAGTTTTATACTTTTACTATACTTAAACTTTTACTTTAATAATTTACTTTAATAATTCATACTTTAATAATTCACTTTAATAATTCACTTTAATAATTCATACTTTAATAATTCACTTTAATAATTCATACTTTAATAATTCACTTTAATAATTCAAACTTTAATAATTCATTTTAATAATTCACTTTAATAATTCATACTTTAATAATTCACTTTAATAATTCAAAAATCTATTATAAATAGAATTCAATAGGTTTCATTATTTCATAGAAACTTGAAAATATTTTTCTCTAAACTCTCTCAATCGATTTACATATATATATTTACTCTGTATTATTTCAAGATATTATTATTATACATAAAATATTACGACGGAGTGCTGTCCGAGTAATTTCAAAATAGTTTTTCAAACGGGATGAAGCTAGGGAAATTATGGGTTATAGCTATGGAGGTGATGGGTATTGTTCGGGGTTTTGTTCATAAGGTCAAACTAGTGTTTATCATTTCCGTCGCGTCTACGTACTTTCCTGCAATATTGAATCTCAATATTGATACGTAAGCACTCAAAACTTAACTTTTATATATTAATAGTGTATCCCTGACTAGTGCTCGAGTAGAAATGATTATGCATGCTTGTATGTTTTTATTGTTATTATATGCTTTATGATAGTTCATAGATTAAATACATATGCGATTGAGATAAGGTATATGATATGCATGTTGTTAGAAAGCTGGCGAAAAACTATAAACTTTTCATCTAGATATCGTATGGTTTCGATGAACGGATTAAAAGATATCGTCAATTGAATTATCTATAATTTTAAAGTATTATTGTTAAAATAATTATCGTTATCGTTATCGTTATCGTTATCGTTATCGTTATAGTCATTATTATCGTTATTATTATTATTATTATTATTATTATTATTATTATTATTATTATTATTATTATTATTATTCTTATTATTATTATTAAAATAATTAATATTTTTATGAAAACTATCAAGTTATTATTTTTATAGTTAAAAGCATCATTAATATTAAAACTATCATATTTATTAAAATTAGCATTTTGATAGAATATCATGGTTGTTATAAAATATCATTATTATCATTTTAGTATTATTATTATTAAAATTTATCATTTCGAATAGAATTATCAGTCTCATATAAAACATTGTTATTTATTGTTACTATCGTTAACATGAATAAAATATTTTTATCAGAAATATTATTATTATTATTATAACATGTGTATTATTATAGAAGATTATTATTATTATTATTATTATTATCATTAGTAAATATAAATATTGTTATTATTATTACTATTTATTATTATAATTAATATTATTATAAATACAACTTTACTTACTGTTATTATCAATACTATTTTATCAAATGAATATGAGATACAAAGATATTTTTATCATATGTAATATAATTACATTAATAATACATGCCACTATATCTTATGATATTAAGTGAACTTTATAAATTTTATTACTTAAGATATATAAAAGTATATTTCTATCATATTTGAATTTTAATATAAATATTAGTTATTAATAAAGGACTTGTATTATTTACTCTAATAAAATCTGATAAATATATATAAAACGACTATATTTAAATTATATATTAAACAAATATGGATTCTGAAAATCATTTTTCAATTATATGACTTTTGCTAGCGTTGCATGATAATCTCGAGCATTAGGATTGTGATACACTACGACTTGACCTAAATTGTTTGATAGATATTAACCAAATATATAAATATATATAATTAATATAGGTTCGTGAATCTGAGGCCAACCTTACACTTGTTTAATGATGTTATATGTATTTTTACTACAAAATACAGTATGGTGAGTTTCATTTGCTCCCTTTTACTCTTTACATTTTTGGGACTGAGAATACATGCGCTGTTTTTTACAAATATTTTACATAATAAGCACAAGTTCATGAAACCACATTCTACGACTGATGTATAGGACTGATGTATTATTGTATTTACCGGATATCTGAAGAGATCTTAATTATTATTGTGTATACCGGATATCTGAAGAGATCTTAATTATGTGGCCTGTATATCATTATTATTGAATGCCAGTCGCTCCAGCGTATGAATGATTTTTATTTTTGCAGTTGTAATGATCCTGCGCATTTAATTAAATGAAATCTTGTGGATTATTAAACATTATGATTATTATATAGAAATTAAACCTATGAACTCACCAACCTTTTGGTTGACACTTGAAAGCATGTTTATTCTCAGGTATGAAAGAAATCTTCCGCTGTGCATTAGCTCATATTAGAGACATTACTTGGAGTCATTCATGACATATTTCAAAAGACGTTGCATTCGAGTCGTCGAGTTCATCAAGATTATTACTAAGTCAATTATAGTTGGATATATTATGAAATGGTATGCATGCCGTCAACTTTCGATGAAATGAAAGTTTGTCTTTTAAAAACGAATGCAATGTTTGTAAAATGTATCATATAGAGGTTAAGTACCTCGCGATGTAATCAACTATTGTGAATCGTTTATAATGTATATGAACGGGTCCTTTCAGTTGGTATCAGAGTAGTGGTCTTAGCGAACCAGGTCTGCATTAGTGTGTGTAACTGTCAAAAGTTTTGCTTATCATTTTATGTCGAAAATCATCTACTTACCATCCTTAGGGAATCACCTGACTATTACTTTTTAGTCTAGACGCGTTTTCCTGCATTTATTGCATAATAGTGTATAGACGAAATCTTATCTCGGCATATCTATTACTGTGAACTTTGACTGATTTTTTTTCAAAGATTCCTCCGTAATTTATGGGATTTTGGTAATATATATACATATGTAAATTATGTATTGAAGAATACCAAATCTAACTCCTATAATCTATTTCATATCAAAAGTTCATTCCCTCGATCATATGAGATGGATCCCTCAACCAGTTCGAATTCCTCAGATTACGACAGCTATTCCGCTATGGAGTTTCATTCGAGCTCTGACAACAGTGTGACCGGAATGGATCAACCAATCAACCATCATCTGTTCTGGATGAAATGGGGATGGGTTCGTAGTCTCCTCAATCATTGGAGACAGGAAGAAGGCGATCCTTTCCATCCACCAAATTGCCCTCTTGGCGATGAACCTGAAGCACTTACCGGCAAACCTATTCGAGAGACCATTTTCTCTCTCATCTCCAGAGTATCTCGTCACGATTATATACTACACCAAATTCTAGATTATATTTATCCGCTCGTCTGAACAGATAATCACCCCGGTGTAATAGAAGAAGTCAACGAGCTGCGCGCTCGGGTAGTGGCTTTGGAAAATGTGGTGCGAAGGTTACAAACACCATCAGCAGCACCAGCAGCATAACCAGTATCACCAGTAACATCCACATCGCAAGCTCCTATACCATGAGCACCAACAGCATCATCGGCATCAACAGCACCACCATCATCAACAGGATCATTACCACCACCAACAATCATATCCGCATCACACGCCTCAACATCACAATCTGACCCACGAACATCAACATCATACGCACCATAGATACCAAGGAGTACCAACAACAACAAACGATGAAGTATTGATTCATAACTTCATCTAAGAAACATTCTGTGGTGATTATGTAATCTCTAAATTCTTAGAGATTATCTATTTCAGCCTTAACCATATATCAGATGAGTGGACAGAAATGATAGAAGGTGGAGTAGAAACCCTGACAAAAAGGATGTGCAATTTACAAGCTAAACTTATTTTACCAACAGCAAAGCATCACCAGAGCCCTTAGTCTCACCAGCACAGTCAGTGTTATCAACATCGTTAGAATCGTCAGTACCTCTAACATCACAAGCCCCGCCAGTTCAAGAATCACTGTGGAAACCATTACGAATCATATAACGCGTATATTGTACCAACGAATTATGATGTATTAACTCCATTACTCTGAAGAATTTATATGTATGTTTTATATATGAATTCTGAAACTCTAATGAATCTTTCGTACTAAGCTATTAAGTATGAATTAAAAAAGAGTAGATACTACTCGGTTAAATTCATATTACTAATTTGCTATGATGTACATCCTTCGTTAACAACCTAACCATCGTTAACTACAATCTCTGTTTCAATTAAATGGATCTGGTTTCATAATAAACCTAGTGTATTATTCAATAACATGTTGATTTTACACTTTCATCTTTGATGTACTCGAAACTTACTGGAAAACAACATTCGTATCGTGCGAAGTTCGCAAGAGTTCTATGAGCATCAGCATGATTCACTAAGGAAATATCTACAATAATAAATATTGAAGTATTTATTTCATTAGTGAAATACTCCGCGAAGATTATGTAATCCCTAATGTTTTAGAGATTATTCTTTACTAATTCAAGCCGAAAATCAAATGAGCTTAATATGATATTAACTCATTAAATCTGTATTATATCTGAAGAAAATATACATACATATATTTTTATAAAGACTATAATGAAAAATTCTTGTTCAAAATATTATGTGTGAATTTTTTTTAACGGGTAGGTAATACCCAAGAGATATTTAAATTCACAATTAATATGTTACATTCTTAAATTCAGATTCAACAATCATCAACTCACTACTTTCATAATAATATACATTCTTTCATAGAAATCAAAACAACCATTTACATCCAAATTCAATTACATATTTTGATTTTGAAATCTCAGAATTTAATTCGAGATATAACCGAAATCTTCACTCTTAAATTCCTACATCTATTAAAGTTATACTTTGAATTCAAAACTGTGATAGAACATCACTTTTATTCGTAACACTCGGAAGGATATGAGAATCATTCCAGATTCATGTCGACTTCATCATTTGGATATTGACTATGACAATCTGTATTTAAAACCCTTCGAAATTTCGAAAGACACTTCAAATAAAGAACAATCGAGATGATGATCCAACCACACGTTACTCGAAGTATTGTACCTGAAAAACTCTCGAAACCAAGATTATAGTTTAGCATGTAACCACGTCTGATCCTTTATCATTTATTAGCAAAAACAACTTTAAGATTCCTTTCAAAGTAGCCAATTTTGTCACAGCTCCAGCAAGTCAACTTCGACTTTTCAGTCGGACTAGTCTTATTATAACCTCGATAGATACGTTGCCTGTTCGCCATTGTTACTGGGGAACTTTTCATATTCCACCATATTACCATCAGCGTTTAATCATCTAAAACACAATTCTTCTGAACCCACCTCGGATTGATAATGTAACGACCCGGATTTTTCCGATCATTTTATACTTATAAGATTAATATTTACATAAATTAAACCTTACCAACATGATAAGCAATCCAAATTGTTGAGATTTATGTTTTCGAAAAGAGTTTTACACAACGTTTGACCGTCTAGTTGACCGATGATATCACGAACTATATAACATATGATAATTATACGTTTGTGTATATATATATATATATACATATTTAACATGATTTATGGATGTTTTATTATCTCATTTTGTATTAATAACAATAAGTTATAAGTATATTTTGAAAATACTAACTTAAGTTTTCAAAACGATAACCATACGTAACGTTATTTGACATAAATACTTATAACCTATAATGTTTATACATATATCGTATATGTAATGTATTTAATCACTTTTTAAGGACTTAAATACATAAAACAATATAAGTGTATTCACAAAAGATAGCTATATTTGAATTCTCATTCCATTTTTCACAAGATTTCTATACGTATATCTAGAGTATATGTACTCGTATCATACCTAGCTTCTATACGTATTTACTATTGGTATATACACATCAAATCACCACCAACCAGCCCTTGTTCATGCCTTATGTATAAGGTAACTACTTTTGTTATCTAGTATGACAATTTCACATGATTAAAAGATCTTTTCACAAAATTACAAGCTTATACACCTTTTACACCACCATTTATACTCCATCCATTTTCAATTTTTGATTCATTTTTACCTCAAACCTCTAGCTAAAAACACACACACTTTTAAGAGCCTTAAACTCCATAACCATTCAGCTAATATCCATGAAGATCTAGCCATAAAAACATCACTTAAACACCATAAGAAAAACCTTACAAAAACACTTCAAGAATCCTTCCCAAGAACACAAGTTTACTTCCAATCTTTCATCCAATTCCATCACCCTTCTGGTTCTAGGTTTTTACTCCTCTTTTACAGCAACCTTGTCCAAGTAACTTGAGGTAGTAACCTTGTTCATAATTCTATTTGATTCATATATATGTAGCTATCTTATTTTGTGGTATAAAATTTTAACAACAAGAACATAGTTTGAATGTTTTCAAACTTGTTTGCAAACTAAATAGATCCTTCTAACTTAACTTTTAAAATACTTCAAGACCTGTAATATATCATAAATATATGCTAATTTAACAAGGTATAACTTGGTTTTTCAAAGAACACCTTAAAAACTGAATTTACGACGTCGGAGTGCAACCGGGGCCTGTTTTGGGTTGGATAATTAAAAACCATCTTGAACTTTGAATTGGAGGTTTATATTCTGGAAAAATGATATTTCTTATGAATATGTTAACACATAAAAATTTCATGATTTAACTCAAAGTATAAGTATTTTTGGAAAAATAATCATTTAATGTTGTTTACATAAGGGAAAATGATTAACTTCATAAGTTTCACCAAAGTTTGACCTATGACCTGTGATTTCGAATACAAACTAAGGTATTTACAGTTCATATTCTTAGAGAGGGACTCGATCCAAGGAAGTGGCAAGTTGAATCAACGAAAACGGAGTTGTAACGAAGAAACTATGACCAAAACGAGATCGGATATCCAAAACTAGTTTAGCTACGAAAATAATTGGAGAAAATTAAATAAATCACATCTTTCTAAAATAACATGATATTTTATATATATGTACTCATAATTTAATTTTATATGGTTCCGGATCACTCGTAAACAATACGAGAAGATTAATCATAAGATCCCATGATTGTACGCAACACGTCATTTGACAACACCGGTACTTTATGTACGCAACACGTCATTTGACAACACCGGTACCGTGGGTCAAGATTAATCTCGACCAATACATATACGATGGGGGTTTTATTTATTTCATTGGGGGTTTATTAAACACCTAAAAATGAACCATTAAAATTGAATTACTAACATCGGACTGCTAACTACGGACTAAGGAATTATTAAAAGTATTAAAAGTATTATAAGTATATATATGTGACGTT
This sequence comes from Rutidosis leptorrhynchoides, assembly GCF_046630445.1. Lineage (NCBI taxonomy): Eukaryota > Viridiplantae > Streptophyta > Magnoliopsida > Asterales > Asteraceae > Rutidosis > Rutidosis leptorrhynchoides. Next base: position 465,874,899 of record NC_092333.1, read on the forward strand.
TGTTTAAAATGAAAATATATTGATAAATTATATATGGATAGGTTCGTGATATCAATCGGAGACCAAGTCGAAATTACATATCTTCAAGACAAAAGTGAGTATATAGTCCCACTTTTAAACTCTAAATATTTCGGGATAAGAATACATGTATTTTATGTTTTACGTTATGGACACAAGTAACTGAAAAATATATTCTACGTTGAGTTGTACCACTGGAATACTTCCCTGTAGCTTGGTAACTAATATTTACAGCGGTATTGTAAACGCGAATCCTGTTGATAGATCTATCGGGCCTGACAACCCCAACCGGACTGGACGACCAGTATTCAACGGTTGCACAGTACTTCATTTCGTGACTACACTTGGTACAGTGTAGTAAGATTTCATATTAAAGGGAATATGCGACGTGATTAATTGTTAAGTATGGTTACCAAGTGCTCAACCACTTAGAATATTTTTATTAAAATGTTTATATATGAAATCTTGTGGTCTATATATATATATATTGCTGCCGGCATTAAACCTATATCTCACCAACTTTATGTTGACGTTTTAAAGCATGTTATTCTCAGGTATGTATTAAGTCTTCCGCTGTGCATTAGCTCATATTAAGGATACTATTTGGGACCATTTAAGCCAGGATTCAAGAACGTTGCATTCGAGTCATTGAAGATCATTAGAGACTATTATTAAGTAAATGACAGATTAGGTCATTTGGATATTATAAAATGTTAGGTGAACATGTCAACTTTTGATGTAATGATAGATTGTCTTTTAAGAATAAATGCAACGTTTGTAAAATGTATCATATAGAGGTCAAGTACCTCGCAATGTTATCATATGTTATTGTATTCGTCCCTATGGATTGGGTCGGGTCGTCTCATGTGGTATCAGAGCGTTGGTCTTAGCGAACCAGGCCTTGCATTAGTGTGTCTAACTGGTAGTTGTTAGGATGCATTAGTGAGTCTGGACTTTGACCGTATCTACATGTCAAAAGTTTTGCTTATCATTTCTAGTCGGAAATCATCTGTTTATCATCCTTAGGAAACTGTCTGCTTATCATTCTTAAGTCTAGACACGTCTTACTGCATTTAGTACATCGATAGTGTATAGACAAAATTCATATCTTAGCGTATCTGTTACTATAGACATTACTTGACGTATTTCAAAAATTCTCCGTAATTCACGGGATTTTGGTATTATATATACATATGTAAATTATGTATTGAAGAGTACCAAACCCAATTTCTATAATCTATTCCATACCAAAAATTCATTTCTTCGACTATACAAGATGGATTCTTCATCCAGTTCGAATTCCTCCGACTTCGATAGCTACGCCGATATGGATTTCCATTCGAGCCCCGAGAACAGCGTCACCGGAATGGATCAACCAATTTCCCATCATCTATTCTGGATGAATTGGGGATGGGTTCGTAATATACTAAATCTCTGGAGGCAAGAAGAAGGTGATCCATTCCATCCACCAGATTGTCCTCTTAACGATGAACCTGAAGCACTTACCGGCGAACCTATTCGAAACACCATTTTCTCGCTCATTTCTAGAGTATCTCGTCATGACTACATACTATCCCATATTTCGAATCTTGTTCATTCGCTCGTTCCAACCGTCAATCATCCCGGTATAATAGAAGAAGTCAACGAGCTTCGCGCTCGGGTAGTGGCTTTAGAAAATACGGTGCGAAGGTTACAAACACCAGCAGCAGCACCAGCAGCATAATCTGTACCACCATCATCAACGCCGACAGTACTCTTGTCACCCCCAAAATCTCAACCTCACAAACTGTATCTCGGATATCAACATCACATACCTCAAAAACCTCATCGGAACTTCGAGTATGATCTTTGTTCTATATATTGTTCTACATTGATTATCATCGTTCTACGTATTGTTCTACATCATTTGTTTTCGTTCTACATAGCGATTATGTAATCTTTAATGTTTTAAAGATTATGTACTCCAATTCTAACCGAAAAATCAAATGAGTTTAATCTCTTATTGACTCTTTAAATTCATAATTACATCCGAAGAAAATATATATGCAAGTATATTTTCATAAAGATTGTAATTAAAAATTCTTTCGTACAAACTGTTAATGATGAAAAATATTTTAACGGGTAGGTAGTACCCGTGGAATATTTGGATTTTATATTAATAAGTTACACTGTACATTCTTCGAATCTGATTCAACGGTCATTTGTTATTCTACCTACAACCATCGATATACGTATCCATTCACCCCAGAATAACCATTTTCATTTAAATTTCATATTTGGATTTTTACCTATCCGAATCCAACAAGTGGCATAAAGAAGAAACATTGGACAATTAAAATGAAATAAAATGTTGATTATAACATATAAAACTAAACAATTCTTCAAGTTTGCCACTTGATTTCATCCTAAACCTCATTTGTACTTCGACAATTATAATCCTCGTTCAAATCTTTTCATGATTCTTGAAAACACCTCGATCGAGAAGTTGAACCAGCCGCACCTCGTCTACGGAAGAAAGATTTATGCATACAGTTATACACCTGAAACTTTCGAAACCGAAGTTATCGTTAAAACTTATCCGCGTCAAATTCCTTATCGTTCATTGGCAAAAACAACCTTACATTTCTCTTTTCAATATAAGTCAATTTTGTCAAAGCTCCACTTTGATTTCTCAGTAGGACTACTCTTATTATAACCTCGATATATATACCTTGTCCTTTCACCGTTGTTACCAGAGAACCTTTCATATTCCACGACATCATGTACCAGCAGCTTGTCATCTTTTTGGCGGAATCCGCAATTAGTATTTTAAAAATCTCGCAAAACTTCTCAGTCATACCTATAACGTCTATTCCTAAGGATTTCATACTACGAAGGTGAAGTGTCTGAAAAACACCCTGAATTATGAAGTAGTTCTTTAAATGCTGATGAAGCAGCGAAAATTGTAAACGATTTTAAACAGTCAAAAGTTTGATGATGAAGCACAGTGTGTTGATAAAACTCAGAAAAAGAGAAGAGTTGGAACCGGAAAACGGTTTGAGCAAAGTATGAAAGAGGTTGTGGATAAATCACAAGAACTGAATCTGCTTTCAAAGGATTCAAACGATTCAGTGCCTGCTGAAACCATTAGTAAAAAACCCCACCCCTTATTCTAAACCTTTCCCGATGATATTCTTCATCATCATCTTATCTTAGATATTATAAGATATCTTCATATCTTCCGTTATTATATTCTCCATATTTCTGGAGATATTTTCACAACTATTCTTATCTGAGAATATTTATTTCTCCGTAATATCTGCGTTACAACATAAAAGAAACTGTGTTAGTTTCTAAGTTCTAAAACCTTCAAGTTTAAAATAGGAATGTTCTGAAGCAGTGTTGGGAACTGATGCATGAATTAGTATAATATAATGAAACTTGATCAACTTCATTATATTACAGTAAGTCATGTTAAGTTTCTAATGAAATGTGATGATTCACAGTACCATCATCATGTGCCATGTTACACGGCTCTTACATTCTATCCAATTCTCAAACATAATAGGAACATGTCATCCTGACAGTTCTATCTTTTCCGGGGTATTCTGGTAATTTGACAAATCAAAATTGTTCTATTACCATTTCTTTCTTAGAGCATTAGCTATACTCATTTCGAATCTCATATCTACAAATTCCGGACCATTACTCGCTTGACTCGAAGTCGGGAAGAGAAAACGAAAGTATGAAGCTTTGAAAAATAATGAAGAATACAAAGGCCGAAAATCACCCAGGATTTACAAACCGTGTATATCAATACGTATTGCAACGTAAAGACACGGAAGAATTAAAAACATTATAATTCCGAGGAAAGGATAGAAGTAAATAGATTCTTCTGGCGATAAATGAAAGAGAAGAATGAAAGATATGAAAGTTAGAAGTGTAACAAGAATTAGAACGGGATGGAGCATTTAAAAGAATACTTTAAGGTATGAGTTGAAGGAGAAAGGATAGAAGATGTGAGTTGTGGAAATAAGGAAGAGAAGGAAGTGGATTTATAGCAAAATATTCGACAAAGAAATCGAAACAGATCGCCGCACTAAATCAAAGAAGATCTTGATCGCCAAAGAACCAAATCTTATTACGTAAGATTTTCCATAAATTCCGGAAATCAATTCTAATCACATTATCGGTTAAAACAATTCCATATTCACCCATTTCATTCTTTTGTGATAGCTTCACTCGTGCGCTTCACATGATCGAATCGTTTTATCCGTATCTTCCAATAATGATAAAACTCTATTATTACCTCATATTCGTCATGAAAACATTCCTATTGTTAATTATGACAACCTCTACCAAATTTCGGGACGAAATTTATTTAACGGGTAGGTAATGTAACGACCCGGATTTTTCCGATCATTTTATACTTATAAGATTAATATTTACATAAATTAAACCTTACCAACATGATAAGCAATCCAAATTGTTGAGATTTATGTTTTCGAAAAGAGTTTTACACAACGTTTGACCGTCTAGTTGACCGATGATATCACGAACTATATAACATATGATAATTATACGTTTGTGTATATATATATATATATACATATTTAACATGATTTATGGATGTTTTATTATCTCATTTTGTATTAATAACAATAAGTTATAAGTATATTTTGAAAATACTAACTTAAGTTTTCAAAACGATAACCATACGTAACGTTATTTGACATAAATACTTATAACCTATAATGTTTATACATATATCGTATATGTAATGTATTTAATCACTTTTTAAGGACTTAAATACATAAAACAATATAAGTGTATTCACAAAAGATAGCTATATTTGAATTCTCATTCCATTTTTCACAAGATTTCTATACGTATATCTAGAGTATATGTACTCGTATCATACCTAGCTTCTATACGTATTTACTATTGGTATATACACATCAAATCACCACCAACCAGCCCTTGTTCATGCCTTATGTATAAGGTAACTACTTTTGTTATCTAGTATGACAATTTCACATGATTAAAAGATCTTTTCACAAAATTACAAACTTATACACCTTTTACACCACCATTTATACTCCATCCATTTTCAATTTTTGATTCATTTTTACCTCAAACCTCTAGCTAAAAACACACACACTTTTAAGAGCCTTAAACTCCATAACCATTCAGCTAATATCCATGAAGATCTAGCCATAAAAACATCACTTAAACACCATAAGAAAAACCTTACAAAAACACTTCAAGAATCCTTCCCAAGAACACAAGTTTACTTCCAATCTTTCATCCAATTCCATCACCCTTTTGGTTCTAGGTTTTTACTCCTCTTTTACAGCAACCTTGTCCAAGTAACTTGAGGTAGTAACCTTGTTCATAATTCTATTTGATTCATATATATATAGCTATCTTATTTTGTGGTATAAAATTTTAACAACAAGAAAATAGTTTGAATGTTTTCAAACTTGTTTGCAAACTAAATAGATCCTTCTAACTTAACTTTTAAAATACTTCAAGACCTGTAATATATCATAAATATATGCTAATTTAACAAGGTATAACTTGGTTTTTCAAAGAACACCTTAAAAACTGAATTTACGACGTCGGAGTGCAACCGGGGGCTGTTTTGGGTTGGATAATTAAAAACTATCTTGAACTTTGAATTGGAGGTTTATATTCTGGAAAAATGATATTTCTTATGAATATGTTAACACATAAAAATTTCACGATTTAACTCAAAGTATAAGTATTTTTGGAAAAATAATCATTTAATGTTGTTTACATAAGGGAAAATGATTAACTTCATAAGTTTCATCAAAGTTTGACCTATGACCTGTGATTTCGAATACAAACTAAGGTATTTACAGTTCATATTCTTAGAGAGGGACTCGATCCAAGGAAGTGGCAAGTTGAATCAACGAAAACGAAGTTGTAACGAAGAAACTATGACCAAAACGAGATCGGATATCCAAAACTAGTTTAGCTACGAAAATAATTGGAGAAAATTAAATAAATCACATCTTTCTAAAATAACATGATATTTTATATATATGTACTCATAATTTAATTTTATATGGTTTATGATCACCCGTAAACAATACGAGAAGATTAATCATAAGATCCCATGATTGTACGCAACACATCATTTGACAACACCGGTACTTTATGTACGCAACACGTCATTTGACAACACCGGTACCGTGGGTCAAGATTAATCTCGACCAATACATATACGATGGGGGTTTTATTTATTTCATTGGGGGTTTATTAAACACCTAAAAATGAACCATTAAAATTGAATTACTAACATCGGACTGCTAACTACGGACTAAGGAATTATTAAAAGTATTAAAAGTATTATAAGTATATATATGTGACGTTTGTTTAAAATGAAAATATATTGATAAATTATATATGGATAGGTTCGTGATATCAATCGGAGACCAAGTCGAAATTACATATCTTCAAGACAAAAGTGAGTATATAGTCCCACTTTTAAACTCTAAATATTTCGGGATAAGAATACATGTATTTTATGTTTTACGTTATGGACACAAGTAACTGAAAAATATATTCTACGTTGAGTTGTACCACTGGCATACTTCCCTGTAGCTTGGTAACTAATATTTACAGCGGTATTGTAAACGTGAATCCTGTTGATAGATCTATCGGGCCTGACAACCCCAACCGGACTGGACGACCAGTATTCAACGGTTGCACAGTACTTCGTTTCGTGACTACACTTGGTACAGTGTAGTAAGATTTCATATTAAAGGGAATATGCGACGTGATTAATTGTTAAGTATGGTTACCAAGTGCTCAACCACTTAGAATATTTTTATTAAAATGTTTATATATGAAATCTTGTGGTCTATATATATATATTGCTGCCGGCATTAAACCTATATCTCACCAACTTTATGTTGACGTTTTAAAGCATGTTATTCTCAGGTATGTATTAAGTCTTCCGCTGTGCATTAGCTCATATTAAGGATACTATTTGGGACCATTTAAGCCAGGATTCAAGAACGTTGCATTCGAGTCATTGAAGATCATTAGAGACTATTATTAAGTAAATGACAGATTAGGTCATTTGGATATTATAAAATGTTAGGTGAACATGTCAACTTTTGATGTAATGATAGATTGTCTTTTAAGAATAAATGCAACGTTTGTAAAATGTATCATATAGAGGTCAAGTACCTCGCAATGTTATCATATGTTATTGTATTCGTCCCTATGGATTGGGTCGGGTCGTCTCAGATAACCAGTAGCATTAAATGCAGAGGAAACATAAAAATGGTAGATGGTTTAAACGGCCAAAAGTTTGATGATAAAAGATAGTGGGTTGGTAAAGCTCAGAAAAAGAAAGGATTTGGTACTGAAAAACGGATTGAGCAAAGTATGAAGGAAGCTGTGGACAAATCATAGAGACTGAATCTGCCTTCAAAGGATCCAAATGATTCAATGTCTGCTAGAATCGTTAGCAAACACGTTACTTCTTATTCTAAACCTTCACAGACAGATATTCTTCATCATCATCTTATCTTAAATATTAAAGGATATATTCGTATCTTCCATTATACATATTCTCCATATTTCTGGAGATATTATCACAACTATTCTTATCTGAAATCATTTATCTCTTCGTAATATCTGCAACATAAAAGAAACTGTGTTAGTTTCTAAATGCTGAAAAATTCGAATACGAATGTTTTTGAGGTAGTGTTGGGAACTGATGCATGAATTAGTATAATATAATGACACTTGATCAACGTGATTATATTACAGTAATTCATGCTGAGTTTCTAAAGGAACGTGATGATTCACAGAACATACCGTCATCATGTGCCATTTACACGACTCTTACATTCTATCTAATTTCTAAACATATCAAGAAAATATTTCTTGATGATTCGGTCCTTTCCAGGGTATTCTGGTAATTTAACGATCAAGATTGAACCATTACCATTTCCTTCTTCGAACAATTACTATGTTCATTCTGAAAACCATACCTACGACGTCCGGACCATTACAAGGGATGCTTAATCGCAAGAAGAGGAAACGAAAGAATAAAGTTCCAAAGTGTAAATGGGGGTATAAACCGCAGCAAACAAGAGAGAGCATTAACTGTGGATGACAGTGATTATAAAAGACAGAAGCAGGGACACCGAAGTATAAGGGAAGATATAAAACCCAACAACCACTCAGAAATTATAAACCGTATATGTCGATGCATATAGTAATATAAAGACAGGGGAGAACTAAAAACACTATAAACCCTAGGGTATAGTAGAAGTAAATAGATTCTTCCGGTGGCAGATTAAAAAGAAGAATGACAGATATGAAAGTTAAGAGGATATCAAGGATCAGGATGGGATGAAGCATATTAACAAATGCTATAAAATATGAATTGATGAGAAAGAATAGAAGGTATGAGTTGTAAGGTAACGAAGGGGGTAGATTTATAGTAAAATATCCGACAGAGCAATCAAAACAGATGATCGCATTTAAAGCGGATCCTAATTCCCTTGATTACCGAAGAATCAAATCTTATTACGAAGATTTTCTCCAAATCCCTTGAACTTGAAAAATCAATCCTATCTACGTCAAAAGATATGACGAATCTATACCTACTCATTTCACTCTTTTGCGAATAGCTTCATTCGTGCTCTTCGAATAATCGAATTGTTTTATCCATATTACTCAATGTTGATAAAACTCTATTTATCAACTCATATTCGTCATGAAAACAATTTTATTGATAGCCATGACCACCTCACTCAAATTTCGGGACGAAATTTCTTTTAACGGGTAGGTACTATGATGACCCGGAAATTTCCGATCAAATTTAAACTTTAATCTTTATATAACTCCGACACGATAAGCAAAATCTGTAATGTTGAGTCTCGAAAGTTTTGAAATCTATATTCATGTAATCAATTACCCTTTGACCATGCCTGACGATTCACGAACAATTATGTGTAAATAGATATGTATGAATATATACATATGTGTGATTATTAAATTAAGAAATATTAATGAAACATTAAACGTTTGATTAATATGAGAATAAGTTATGAAGTCTATTATATGGCTTGAGAACATTAACAAAGTATTAGATATATAATACTTTACATAAACTAGTTTGTTTCGATATTTGTTCAATATAATTATTGACGAAATTAAAAGATAATATCATATGATTGAATTGTCGGATACATTGAATTATGATTATGAGTCTCTGTTACGAGGTCCACTTTTAATACATGCTTTACAATGTTTGTCTCGTGTCTTTTGGTAAGATAATGATTAGTTTTCATAATATCGAAAATGTTTTACGATATAGATAAAACATTTTTTTTAAGGATGATTTTGAATATAACTATTTTTGGAAAACCAAATTTATAAGTACCCGATTTAGTTTCAAGCGTACAAAACGTTTTCAGTTTAAAAAGAACTTTATTATTAAAACGTATATAACTTTTATAAATATCTAGAATCACTTTTGACAACTCATTACTTAACCAGTATGATAAAGATAACGATATTTATATTTTATTTTATTAAATATATATAACGATATAAATTAATATTATATATATTTATACGCGTATTATACGTACATAGTTTTATACTTTTACTATACTTAAACTTTTACTTTACTTTTACTTTAATAATTTACTTTAATAATTCATACTTTAATAATTCACTTTAATAATTCATACTTTAAAAATTCACTTTAATAATTCATACTTTAATAATTCAAACTTTAATAATTCACTTTAATAATTCACTTTAATAATTCATACTTTAATAATTCACTTTAATAATTCAAAAATCTATTATAAATAGAATTCAATAGGTTTCATTATTTCATAGAAACTTGAAAATATTTTTCTCTAAACTCTCTCAATCGATTTACATATATATATTTACTCTGTATTATTTCAAGATATTATTATTATACATAAAATATTACGACGGAGTGTTGTCCGAGTAATTTCAAAATAGTTTTTCAAACGGGATGAAGCTAGGGAAATTATGGGTTATAGCTATAGAGGTGATGGGTATTGTTCGGGGTTTTGTTCATAAGGTCAAACTAGTGTTTATCATTTCCGTCGCGTCTACGTACTTTCCTGCAATATTGAATCTCAATATTGATACGTAAGCACTCAAAACTTAACTTTTATATATTAATAGTGTATCCCTGACTAGTGCTTGAGTAGAAATGATTATGCATACTTGTATGTTTTTATTGTTATTATATGCTTTATGATAGTTCATAAATTAAATACATATGCGATTGAGATAAGGTATATGATATGCATGTCGTTAGAAAGCTGGCGAAAAACTATAAACTTTTCATTTAGATATTGTATGGTTTCGATGAACGGATTAAAAGATATCGTCAATTGAATTATCTATAATTTTAAAGTATTATTGTTAAAATGATTATCGTTATCGTTATCGTTATTATCGTTATCGTTATAGTCATTATTATCGTTATTATTATTATTATTATTATTATTATTATTATTATTATTATTATTATTATTATTATTATTATTATTATTAAAATAATTAATATTTTTATGAAAACTATCAAGTTATTATTTTTATAGTTAAAAGCATCATTAATATTAAAACTATCATATTTATTAAAATTAGCATTTTGATAGAATATCATGGTTGTTATAAAATATCATTATTATCATTTTAGTATTATTATTATTAAAATTTATCATTTCGAATAGAATTATCAGTCTCATATAAAACATTGTTATTTATTGTTACTATCGTTAACATGAATAAAATATTTTTATCAGAAATATTATTATTATTATTATAACATGTGTATTATTATAGAAGATTATTATTATTATTATTATCATTAGTAAATATAAATATTGTTATTATTATTACTATTTATTATTATAATTAATATTATTATAAATACAACTTTACTTACTGTTATTATCAATACTATTTTATCAAATGAATATGAGATACAAAGATATTTTTATCATATGTAATATAATTACATTAATAATACATGCCACTATATCTTATGATATTAAGTGAACTTTATAAATTTTATTACTTAAGATATATAAAAGTATATTTCTATCATATTTGAATTTTAATATAAATATTAGTTATTAATAAAGGACTTGTATTATTTACTCTAATAAAATCTGATAAATATATATAAAACGACTATATTTAAATTATATATTAAACAAGGATGGATTCTGAAAATCATTTTTCGATTATATGACTTTTGCTAGCGTTGCATGATAATCTCGAGCATTAGGATTGTGATACACTACGACTTGACCTAAATTGTTTGATAGATATTAACCAAATATATAAATATATATAATTAATATAGGTTCGTGAATCTGAGGCCAACCTTACACTTGTTTAATGATGTTATATGTATTTTTACTACAAAATACAGTATGGTGAGTTTCATTTGCTCCCTTTTACTCTTTACATTTTTGGGACTGAGAATACATGCGCTGTTTTTACAAATGTTTTACATAATAAGCACAAGTTCATGAAACTACATTCTACGACTGATGTATAGGACTGATGTATTATTGTGTTTACCGGATATCTGAAGAGATCTTAATTATTATTGTGTATACCGGATATCTGAAGAGATCTTAATTATGTGGCCTGTATATCATTATTATTGAATGCCAGTCGCTCCAGCGTATGAATGATTTTTATTTTTGCATTTGTAATGATCCTGCGCATTTAATTAAATGAAATCTTGTGGCTTATTAAACATTATGATTATTATATAAAAATTAAACCTATGAACTCACCAACCTTTTGGTTGACACTTGAAAGCATGTTTATTCTCAGGTATGAAAGAAATCTTCCGCTGTGCATTAGCTCATATTAGAGACATTACTTGGAGTCATTCATGACATATTTCAAAAGACGTTGCATTCGAGTCGTCGAGTTCATCAAGATTATTACTAAGTCAATTATAGTTGGATATATTATGAAATGGTATGCATGCCGTCAACTTTCGATGAAATGAAAGTTTGTCTTTTAAAAACGAATGCAATGTTTGTAAAATGTATCATATAGAGGTCAAGTACCTCGCGATGTAATCAACTATTGTGAATCGTTTATAATGTATATGAACGGGTCCTTTCATCGGGGGACCGGTTTTGCTCACCCGATGGTTTGAGCAAACGGAAGCCGTCTTTAGAATAAGCGTATGTCGGGACCAAGATAAGGTCAAATACTCCACCCACACTTTCGCCGGTGTCGCCCTCACTTGGTGGAACACCTATGTACAATCGGTGGGTACCGATGAAGCCCACGCACTCTCTTGGGCCGACCGAAGGGAAAAGATGATCACCGAATACTTCCCACGTGAAGAGACCCGCAAGCTTGAACACGAATTAAGAACTTTAAGAGCGGTCGGAAATGACCTCAACGCTTATAATCAAATGTTTGCCGAGCTAGCCTTAATGTGTCCGGCTCTCGTGACTCCCGAGTCCCGTAGAGTTGAACTTTACATAGATGGCCTCCCTAAGAGCATCAAACACGGGGTAATGTCATCCAAACTCGCTAACCTAGGGGGTGTTTGGACTAGCGTTTGGAGTTGGATTTTTTGATTATTGCGTTTAGAAATCGCAAATAATCTGTTTTTAGTGTTTGTTAAATGAATATTAAGAATTGCTTTTTTACGTTTTCTGCTCATCAAATCGTGAAAATTAAGAAGTGGGTATGGTGTAACTGTTGGGAAAATGTGATTTTCAAATAAAGTATTCCAGCCATTAATTTACCACTGTACCCTTGTGCTTTAGTCTGTACAAGAGGGTTACTATGCAGAGTGACATTATATTACATAAACTATTCAGTAATTCTGTAATGCTCTAGCCATTTTTTTACTACATTGATTTTTAATTATTAGTAATTTTCTATTATAATACAGTAACGTAATAGCGATATTTTACAAAGTTGTCATATTTTTTGCAACTTCATTGAATTTCTTTTAAATTCATTCGGAGTATTATTATTTACAATATCATATACGTAGTACTCTGTATCCCCTTATATTACTCTTAAAACTACAAGTTTGTAAAGCATTGAAGTTTGGATATTTTCTTATTTGAAAATAATGTCTCTATTGGTAATTTTATATATTATATTGACAAATAATCTAATTTACCCAAACATTAATAAATTGATTATCAGATTATTGCCATATCAAACAGCATAATTAAATCCAAACACTATTTATCTAAATCACGTTTTAATAAAGTTGATAATCTGATTCTGATTATCTAAAACGCATAATCATTTTTCAAAACGCAAATCCAAACACCCCCTACAAGAAGCTTTGAAGATGGGCCGTCAATTGATTGAAACGGTGGATGAAATCGTAGTACCGGCACCTAAGGCCGAAGATAAATCGGGTGGCAACAAAAGGAAGTGGGAAGCCTCCCAATCAAACAACTATAACAACAACAACTTCACCAAAAAGCCTTTCACCTCCGACGCCAATAAAAGTTATGGTGGAAATAAACCGTTTTGCAACAAATGCTACAAACATCACTATGGTGAATGTGATAAATCATTTTGCCACCGGTGCCGAAGGAGTGGTCATGTGGCCAACGATTGTAGAAGTGTCGCCCCCGTCGCTCAAAAGGGGCCCAATACACCAAAACCGGGTGCTTGTTTTGAATGTGGCCAAACGGGTCATTTTAGAAATGCATGTCCGAAGAAGAAAGCTAACCCCAATACATGCGACCGAGCTTTCAATATTAACGCCCAAGAGGCCCGGGATGACAATGAACTAGTCACAGGTACGTTTCTTCTCAACAACTCTTATGTTACTTGCTTATTCAATTTGGGTGCCGATAAATGCTTTGTATCCAAGACTTTGATTCATACTCTTTGCACTCCACCACTCCCCCTAGATACTATTTATGCCATTGAGGTGGCTAACGGGAACCTATTAAGCGCCGACACATATTACCGGGGGTGTACGATAAACATTTTAGGTAATGAGTTTGAAATTGACTTGATACCCATGGAACTAGGGAGCTTCGATGTAATAATCGGTATGAATTGGTTAGTCAAAACGAAATCTCACATCCTTTGTGATCTTAATGCAATCCGAATTCCTCTCGAGAATGGTGAACCCTTGATTGTCTATGGCGATAAGAGTTGCATCGGACTCAACCTCGTCTCGTGCCTCAAAGTTAGAAAACTACTCTGTAAGGGTTATTTTGCAATCCTTGCTCACGTTAAGAAAATCGAGACCGATGATAAGCATATCGATGATGTGCCAATTGTTAGTGACTTTTCCGATGTATTTCCCGAGGAATTGCCGGGTCTTCCACCTCATCGACCGGTTGAATTTCAAATCAATCTTATTCAGGGAGCCGCACCCGTAGCACGTACACCGTATAGACTTGCTCCATCCGAGATGCAAGAATTGCAAAGTCAAATCCAAGAACTACTTGACCGTGGTTTTATCCAACCTAGCCATTCACCGTGGGGAGCTCCGATTTTATTCGTTAAGAAGAAAGATGGATCCCTACGAATGTGCATTGATTATCGTAAACTAAACAAATTGACGGTTAAGAACCGATATCCTCTTCCTCGCATCGATGACCTCTTTGATCAACTACAAGGGTCTTGTGTGTATTCAAAAATCGATCTCCACTCGGGTTATCATCAACTAAGGGTTAAGGGGGAAGATGTCTCCAAAACTGCTTTCCGGACTCGTTATGGTAGTTATGAATTCCTTGTAATGCCATTTGGTCTCACTAACGCACCAGCGGTGTTCATGGACCTCATGAACCGCGTGTGCAAATCATACCTCGATAAGTTCGTTATCGTGTTCATTGATGATATTTTGGTCTATTCTAAAAGCGAAGAAGAACATGAGGAACATCTCCGACTTGTGCTTGAACTTTTAAGACAAGAACGAATCTATGCCAAATTCTCCAAGTGTGAATTTTGGTTGAAGGAAGTTCAATTTCTTGGTCACGTTGTAAGTGATCAAGGTATTAAAGTCTATCCATCAAAAATCAAAGCCATTAGTAAATGGGAGACTCCTATTACTCCTACTCACATTCGTCAATTCTTGGGTCTCGCCGGATACTATCGTATATTCTTCAAAGATTTCACCTTGGTTGCCCATCCTCTAACCGCATTAACTAATAAGGGAAGAAAATTCATTTGGGTAACCGAACAAGAATCTACATTTCAAATTTTGAAGACAAAGCTAACCACCGCTCCTATCTTGTCACTTCCCGAAGGCAATGATGATTTTGTTGTATATTGCGATGCCTTGAAACATAGTTTTGGGTGTGTATTGATGCAACGAAAGAAGTTCATTGCTTATGCCTCTCGACAACTCAAGGTTCACGAACGGAACTACATGACACATGATCTCGAACTCAGAGCCGTTGTCTTTGCACTTAAAATGTGGAGACACTACCTTTATGGAACCAAGAGTACTATCTTCACCGATCATAAAAGCCTCCAACACATCTTCGACCAAAAGCAACTAAACATGAGACAACGAAGGTGGATTGAAACTTTAAACGATTACGATTGCGAGCTTCGTTACCATCCCGGGAAGGCAAATGTAGTAGCCGATGCCTTAAGTCGAAAAGAAAGAGCGGTGCGTCTTCGTGTCCGAGCTTTAAACATCACCATTCACACCAACCTCAATAGTCAAATTCGGGTAGCCCAAGATGAGGCTCTCAAGGATGAAAACGTTTCTCATGAACATGTGAACGTTCTAGTCTCTCGATTCGAAGTTAAGGAGACCGGACTCCGATATTTCGCCGGAAGGATTTGGGTGCCTAGTTATGGGGACTTACGAAGCCTTATTTTAGATGAAGCCCATAAGTCACGATACTCTATTCACCCCGGCGCCAACAAGATGTACCACGACCTCAAAGAACAATATTGGTGGCCGAACATTAAAAGGGACGTTGCTACTTATGTTGCAAAGTGTTTGACTTGTTCCAAAGTCAAAGCCGAACACCAAAGACCGTTCGGGTTACTTCAACAATGGAAGTGGGAAAGAATAACGATGGATTTTATCACCAAACTACCAAAAACGATGGGCGGTTATGACACCATTTGGGTTATTGTGGACCGTCTCACCAAATCCGCTCACTTCCTAGCCATGAAGGAAACTGACAAAATGGAAAGACTTGCACAACTTTACATTAAAGAGATCGTAGCCCGTCACGGTGTACCTTTATCGATTATTTCTGACCGAGATGGCCGTTTTGTTTCTAGATTTTGGCGTACCTTACAAGAAGCGTTGGGAACGCGTTTAGACATGAGCACCGCATATAATCCACAAACCGACGGACAAATACAATCCAAACCTTGGAAAACATGTTATGAGCTTGCGTTGTCGATTTTGGAAAAGCTTGGCACAAGCATTTGCCACTAGCCAAGTTCTCTTACAACAATTGTTATCACGCGAGTATTAAAGCCGCACCTTTTGAAGCGTTATATGGCTGTAAATGTCGTTCTCCTCTTTGTTGGGTCGAAGTAGGCGACACACAAATCACCAGACCCGAAGTCATTCATGAAACAACCGAGAAGATCGTTCAAATCCGAGATAGGCTCCGGACGGCCCGTAGTCGTCAAAAGAGCTATACCGACAAAAGATGCAACGACCTCGAATTTAAATTCGGTGACCGTGTAATGTTAAAAGTCGCACCTTGGAAAGGTGTAATCCGTTTCAGGAAACGCGGGAAGCTAAATCCGCGGTATATTGGCCCTTTCGAAATCTTGGAGCGTGTTGGAACCGTTGCTAATCGTTTAGATCTTCCGCCTCAATTGAGCTCCGTTCACTCTACCTTTCATGTATCAAACTTGAAGAAGTGTCTTGCCGAACCTGATGTCGTCATCCCTCTCGAAGAGCTTACCATTGATGACAAACTTCATTTTGTGGAGCAACCTGTTGAAATTGTGGACACCTCCGTCAAGACGCTAAAACAAAGCCGAATCCCGATTGTTAAGGTCCGTTGGAACGCCAAAAGAGGACCCAAGTTTACTTGGGAAAGGCAAGATCAAATGTAAAAGAAATACCCTCATTTATTCGTGGATTCGGAAACGCAAGATCCCGAGGAAGAAACAACGACTACTACACCTACTTAAATTTCGGGATGGAATTTCTTTTAAGGAGTAGGTAATGTAACATCTCGCCTTTTTCCGTTTACTTTCCGTTATACTATTTTAGAGTCCGTTATATAATTATAACATCTTCCGTTAATACGCGTTTTAAAATATTTCGTTTAGGTGATTCACGCACCCGAATTTAAAGTTGAGGGACTAAACTTTCCAAGAGGCCATAGTTTTGAGTAGGTCAACTAGTCAACCATGATCTCTCATCCATTCATTTCATCTCTTCCTTTTTCTCTAATACTTCCACTTTTCTCTCAATTCACTCAACAAAAATTCATCATCTATTCAAGATCTAGCAAGCATTCATTCAAACAAATTACATATTTGGAATCCTTGCATCTTCCTCTTCGAATCCATACCAATTACATCTCGTTTGGGTAACTTTCTAAAATCACTAGATTTCTTGTTCTTGAGTTTGTTAACTTATAAAAGTGTTAATTAGTGTCTATGGCTCAAGTCTAACATGAATATATGATTTATATGCTTGTTCTTGTCATTTTGATGTAACTAGCTTAAACTTGAAATGGGTGTGTTTGATTTTGAGATTTGGTTGCCTAAATGTTGTTAGATGTTAGAAGTGTATGTATTAAATGTGTTACTAGCATCACTAGCTTCAATTTGATGTGTAGGTTGATCAAGAATGCTTCATCAACATAATTATTGATTTTGTGATATTTGGTTAGGGTTTGATAGAAGTAAAATGGGATTTAAATACTTTGAATGCTTTGAAATGTTAATTGTGAGTATATAATAGTATTGTATGCGTAATTACCTACAAAACGGCGTATGATATGTATGCATTTAATTCCCGAATCATAAAAAAGCATTTATGAACTTGAAGGCATTAATGGTGGACATTTAATGAGCATTCAACTTGGTTTTGATTTTTGTAAATAATGTTTTTGATTGATGAAAGGTGTTTAGTTGTTCTCCTCGTTAGATTACCTTTCCAACGACATAAGATACGCGTTTTAAGTATTTACGGTTCATAAATTAGACTTGTTTGAAGTTTGGCTCGTTTTGACACTTGAAAGCTACCAAGATTTGCTGATCAGATACTCACCGCGGCGCGGGCTTCCAGGACGCGGTGCGGCTTAACATAGACACAGATGGTCTGGGACCATCAAAAGTTTCGACCCTCAAAACCTGTTTTAACCCGCGACACGGGTGTTTCTGCCGCGGCGCGGCTTAAAGCGTGGACAGATGCCTGTTCAAATTTTACGATTTCATGAAAATTCTAACTATGCTACGCACCTCCGATTACCATGTACCCTGTTCTAACATGTTTATATATGATTAAAAACCTCAGAAAAATAGTTCGGGACCCGACCCGAACGTGTTGACTTTTTCGTTGACTTTGACCCGACCAAAGTTGACTTTTAATCAAATTTAACCAAATGTTTGTGCAATCGTTATAACATGCTTTCATACTTGTATCTTGCATGAAACTTGACAATTTGATTCACATGCTATATAATCGAGTCGTAATGAGCCATAGGACTAATTGAACATCTTTGACCAATCGTGTTTACCGTTATTGATACGACCTACTTGTTTAGGTCAAGACTAGCATTCGTTCTTGCACACGTTACTTCGTGAAGTACTTATTCATACGTGCACTCAAGGTGAGATCATAGTCCCACCTTTCCAACAACTTTTACACTTTAAACTATGGGATGAGAAACATATACGTATCATACTTTTATATTTCGAACACAAGTACGAAAACAAACATTCCACGTGCGAGTTTGAACAAAAAGCCTCAATTTAATTATCATTAGTTACACTTGCAGGGTGTAAACGAGAACTTATATTATGTGATCACATGGGCTTGACGAGCCTCATTCGGACGGTTCGCTACCGTTAGCGGATGAAATATATTTTCGAGTATAGTGTATGTTCTAACACTACGTAACAGGGTACAAAACAGTTAAGTTTGATAATTGGGTGCTTGCGATACAAACAACAACTATGGAATGCAAACGATTTAGATAATCAACTTATATTAAATCTTGTGGTTCAAATACAACGTTTACTAAAACACCTATGATTTCACCAACATTTTCGTTGACAGTTTTCTATATGTTTTCTCAGGTCCTTGAACGCTGTGTGATACATTCTTCCGCACTCTTTTTGATACTTGCTTGGATGTCGAGTATATATGCATACATGGAGCATCTTTTGACTTACTTTTAAATTGTGTCGCATACGTTTCATTTGTACGTTAAACATTATAATGTAACTAGTCGTTGAACTACTTTTGTAAACTTGAAACACCTTTACATTTGAAATGAATGCAACATATTTTGGTCAAACGTCATTTTAAAGACTTATGACCACGTAACGGGACCTAAGTACGGCACCGTCAATGATGATTTTGTCGGGTCTCTCCTGTCACGATTATGATGATTGGCTTTATGGTGCCTAGTTATGATTATCTTGACCGGTTGCATGGTGCCGGTTATGTATATGTCATCCAGGCTCTTAGTCTTGCCATCTGTCCGTCATGGTAAGACATCCAGGATGACGTCAGACGGATGACGAGAAAAGGAGTTGGCAATCCAGGACGCGTAGTGCCGGGTATGGTTTTTGCCGAGATGCTTGCCTATTATGAGACAGATCATTATGAGTATCATTAAGTCCCCCCAGTTTGATGAGTGTAACCGGAACGGTTACCGTTGTCAAACTTCCGAGACAAGGCCACGCTTCCTGATTGGATGTGCATTTAATGCTCATCAGCGTGAAAAGACAGTTTCTGCAAATGCGCCTCCTTTTTATGCTTTTTTCCTTTTATCGATGTCTTGAAACATTTTCCCAGGAGCGATTTTTTCCTTTTTCGTCATTACTCCTTATTTATTGTTGGCTATAAATAACCTTGCTTTTCTCCTGAGTTTTTCACTTTTACTTCCAACTGTTATACATTTCTTTTCTTCAATACTTCTTTTATAAATCCTCTGTCTTTGAAAGTTTCCTTTCAATGTTATGAATAACCTATTTGCTTGGTTAATCCTTGATGTTTTTGTTGTTGTTTTTGATGCCCGAAGGACGGCATTGCTGTTACTTACTGAGCCATTTTACGCACGACATTGGTGAGCATTTGTTTTCTTCTTCTGTTTTCTCTTTGTAACGACCCGGAAATTTCCAACCAAATTTAAACCTTAATCTTTATACGTTTCCGACACGATAAGCAAAAACTGTAATGTTGAGTCTAGAAAGTGTGAAAACTGTATTCGGATAATCAGTTACCCTTTTGACTATGCCTAACGATTCACGAACAATTATTTGTAAATAAGTATGTGTATTTTATATATAAAAAAATATATATAAGAATATATAATATAATTATTATTATAAATTATTATCATTGTTATTATTATAGTTACTAGAAAATAATACAATTTATCTTTTATTAATATTGATATTATTAACATTATTATCATTATTTATTAATACTAGATATTAACATTTGTTATTATGTCTCCTTATATTTAATATACAATTATATATATTTGTTATAAAATTATATAAATACAGATATTTATGTGAATATATATACAAAAATACATGATCTGTTCTCCATCGTTTTCAATCTGTAGGAAGTTTTGATTTATGTCTTATATATCGTACCAATCAAGAATCAATCATAGATAAAATCCAAATTCTATTATTGATCATATTCAAGCGTTTTATTTTTATTTTATATATATTATCTGTCCTTGATAAAATTTCTGTCAATCACAAGTAGGCAATTAACGTATGATATTAGACATGAGAAATTCGTTTTTCCATTATCATAACCAAATACCCATTTACAACACACAGTTAACACCATCACTCTTGTGAACCACCAACAAGATCCATCGATAACCACCATCCTTCACCTCCTTTACTCTTTAATTAAATCACCATAACTCACTACCGTTCGCCACCACTCCTGGCTACCCTCACCACCGTGAGACCACCAAAACAACCACCACCTCTATAACTCTCTTTCTTCTCTCTTTTCTTTTGAACCGTGAATCAACACAACCTCAACCATCGTGTTCCTCTTCTCTCCCTATCGAACACCACATAACCCTCACCATTGAGCTTCACCATAATCCCAACCACCACATAACTCTTAATCTCTCCCTCTTCTAGGCGTGTTCTTCGACCAAACTATAATTATACCACCATGGTTCATCTTCTTTTGTTGCAACCAAGATCACCATAACAACTGCCACCATGAATGACCACCACATCTCTCTCTCCCACTTTCTTTCTTCTCTCTCGTTATAAATCACCACCAAACACTCATTTAACAACTTTAAACACCACCACAATACAAACCCACTTCGGGTCTTGCTACTACCATTTGAAGACCATCTGTTACCATCATATATGCCATCCTATTATTTCTTCGATTACTACAATTCTTCCTCGTTAATAATCACCACCGGTTACATCTTCTAACACCAAACACCCAACCCATCTGCGTTTTATTTTTCTGTTTCTTTGAAAACCACTACCACCGTCCTTATTTCCTTCATCTCCATTTATACGGCTGCTTTCTTTTTCTGTTTCTTTTCGCCACAAACACATACGTTTTATTCTCTTTTGTTTCTGTGAAAACCCCAAACGACCCCCATTCAATTAAACATCAACGATCACTCTAATAAACTGCTAATGCTGCCATACGTTTTCTGTTTAGATTCTGTATATATATATATATCTTCACCATAAACACCACCGATTCCAACGGTTGTTATCTTAGTTTCCTGTTTCTGTTACACAATGAAATAACAATAATACGACGGTGATGGATGAGAGATAGTAATATATAAAAGATTAAGATGATAAAGGTTAAAATATTAAAGGATGATGACTATGAAGATACAGCGAATTTGGTAATACAATTGTCAATTTATGCATCCTAAGTTCCTGACAACAAGACCCACCACAAGAAAAGGATTGGTAATCGATTTTTTTAACATTAAACCAACTAACGGGTTACCTATTGGGTTCGTTTTTAGTATTAGGCTTAATAAGGAAGACGGGCCTCTATGCTAAGGGTGGGCTTCTAGATCATTTGGGCCAGTTATGGTTATTCATTGATGGGCCATGATTGGGACGAGACAACTGATAGATAAATAAATACGGGTTACGTAATATAACAGAATATAATGAGCAGCTCGAGGGTTTAAGGTGTTGTGTGTTAAGCGAGAGGTCGCGGGTTCAATCCCTGCTCTTGACAATTTTGTTTTTGATAAAGCTAATAAGGTAGTCTTCAATACTAATTTTATTAGTTATTATTATTATTATTATTATTATGTATTATTATTATGTATTAAGTATTATTATTATCATTAATATTAATTAAAATTATCATTAACATTATTAGTAAAATTGTTATTTTTATCATTATTAACATTTTTATCATAAATTGCATTATTTTCATATGACAAATAAATATTATATATTTTCATGGCACCAATTACAAATAAATAAAGATTAATATAACTATATATATAAATGGAAATTATTTTACAAAATAAATATAAATAATATATAACTAAAAATATAATATGTAAGTAAAGTATATATTTTAATTGAAATTTAATTTTATAATTACAACATTAAATATATAGATAGTATATAATTAACAAATGGAATTATGTGATTATATGTGTTAATATATATATATAAATGATATAGGTTCGTGAATCCGAGGCCAACCTTATACTTGATCAATGATGTTATATGTATTTTTACTACAAAATACAGTATGGTGAGTATATAGTCCCCTTTTAAACTCTAAATATTTTTGGGCTGAGAATACATGCGCTGTTTTTATAAATGATTTACGTTATGGACACAAGTAACTGAAAAATATATTCTACGTTGAGTTGTACCACTGGCATACTTCCCTGTAGCTTGGTAACTATTATTTATAGCGGTATTGTAAACGTGAATCCTGTTGATAGATCTATCGGGCCTGACAACCCCAACCGGACTGGACGACCAGTATTCAACGGTTGCACAGTACTTCGTTTCATAACTACACTTGGTACGGTATAGTAAGATTTCATAATAAAGGGAATATGCGACGTGATTAAATGTTAAGTATGGTTACCAAGTGCTCAACCACTTAGAATACTTTTATTAAAATGTTTACATATGAAATCTTGTGGTCCATAGTTATAACGCTGCTAGCATCAAACTTATATATCTCACCAACTTTATGTTGACATTTTAAAGCATGTTATTCTCAGGTACGAATTAAGTCTTCCGCTGTGCTTAAGCTAATGTTAAGGACATTACTTGAATTTGATCATCGCGATGGGACCAACTGTTGAAGATTCCGTCCGGGAGGATTAGTCGCGGACGTTTCACTCTTCTTGTTTTATCTTCTTATTGTTGTTTTGTTTTGTTTCAGGCTTCGATTTGGGTCTGGAGATTTGTTTCGAATCCTTGGATTTTTCCGAACGTATTCCACTTTTAACTGCGGATAGATTGGCAGCAACCGGACGCCGATGGTCGTTCGATGCGTCTTACATCATCCGACTGGTCTCTGGGTTGTTCAATCTTCCGGGCTCGAGGAATACGATTCGTTCGCGCTCGGGTAACGATGTGCTATGCGCATCCCTTACGAACGAAAGTTGTTTCTTGTGCTTTCGGTCGATTTCAAGACTAGAATGTCGACCTATGGGACCATCGAACATTCGCCTGTCCTTCGATCTTCCCAATACCAGCCGGGCCATGTTGGTGATTGCTCGTTAGGGAGCTTTTGATTTCTTTCAACATCTGTGCCCACCTTTCTTCTTTATCAGGGGGATCTTGGACAGACCATATGCGAGAGTTTCCTTTTATTTATATGGGACTTGATATCTTTGTACTGAAAGCCATAGGTTGTTAGGGTTTTTAGCTTTTGTATGTGTAACTTTCATGCTGAGCAATGAAATAAACTGTATTTGTCTTCCGTCTTGATATAAACATTTATACAGTATATTGGTGACATACACGTTTTTATTTTTCTGTCTTCATACTTGCGTATTCTATCTTGAAGGAATCTCTTGCAACTGTAACTGGGGAGTTATCTGTGAATTCCCTATAACTTTTTGTTTTTGTTTATTTGCCTGAAATAAACAAAAAATCCATTATGATACGCTCGTGGTTTTTATGGTACTGGGTGACCTTTGTAGGTTTAGTCGAAGATTTAGCCGAGGGCAAACCTGACTGTACCGGGAGAAACTAGTTTGTTCAATCGTTCCCCGAGTTTGATGTTTAGCTATGTTATTCACATAGATATCGATCCTAAGGATTCCTCCTTGGATATGTTGAAATCGGCTTTTGCCCTGTTTTTTGATGAGGCGTGAGCCGGTTAGGTCCGAGCTCTTGCGGCTTGTAGTACTTTGTATGGTCCGTTTTAACCAGAAAGGGCGGCTTGTCCTGCCGGGACCTTAATTCCCGCTTTCCTTGAAAGGGTGTATTGTCCCATCGCCCGTGACTGGGCCATTGGTCTGTTGTTGTCGGTGCGTCCGACACGTTTTCGCTCTCATGGAGGCATTATTTCGAATTTGACATTGTTTTCGAGCCAGGGCCAGCCTATAGGGTTAAAGCGAATACCCTCCAGGAAGCGCCTATGGTGTGGGTACAGGGAGTACCCAGTTTAATAAACGTAATCCGTACGCCGGGTGGGGGTACATCGGTTGACCAGTTGTCAAGACATAAGTTCGTTGTTTTACCGGGCAATTGCCTTGCGTCCGGGATATGTATTATGGATGTCCATTTTTGTAACAATTATCCCGTGGTAATTGCGTACCTTCTGTCGAGATTTGTAACGAGTCACGTATAGCTAATGAAATTTTAATTGCATGTGTTTTGTGTCGATTTTTCTTGAGTTGAACTAGTTCATATCTTCGTATGTATGCCTAGAAATACACTTGTATTAGTTTTGGCGTGTACACCGTGCAGTCACGCGTGTTTATGCCATCTACTCATTGGCCGTTTATCAGTATAAACTTGTATCGACAAGGGCTAGGCGGTCACCTCTTAAGGGGGTACAAAACGTGCATGGGACTTATGTGGATGTCAGAATCCGTTCCGCCACTGGCCGTTTATAGTTGTTTGAACATTGTTGTGAATAACATAATGACAAAGTTATTGGAAATGATAAAAAGCTTTTTATTAATTCCTGTAAAAGGAAAAACATACATCAGATCTTTTATTACAAGAAAAAAGATAAAAAAATCAAGATAACCGTGGATTGAGGTGATCAAATTCAATCACGGTATCTATCGAAATCTCAGTTACTTCATTCAGCCACTTTCATTTTTCTCAACCGATGTCTTGTCTTGGTTGGAACTTTCACGACTTTCAGTCCTTGAACATTTGAGTGTCGGACTAAGGGGTTTAACCTTTCTGCGCATTCCATTAAAAGATTTCTCCCACTCTGACCGACGATGTCGGCCGGCAATCGCCTTTTCTGCTTTATGAAGCATGTCTGAACTTCTGTTGTCGGGATGTGCGGTCGGGGAGAAAAAGGTTAGTCTTTTAAAAATAGAAACACGTTCTTCCTCCATGACATGGGGTGTCCTCCATGACTTGTTATCCTACCTGTCTTGAATGGCTTCGTTACCGGGAAAAGGGTTTCGAGTGGATTGGACCGTTACCACGCCTTGCCGGGTTAGAAGCTTGAGTATACCGTGAGTAGTGGACGCTATGTGTAATGACCCGGAAATTTCCGACCAAATTTAAACTCTAATCTCTATATGTTTCCGACACGATAAGCAAAAAAAACCCTAATATTGAGTCTAGAAAGTTTGAAATCTATATTCAGGTAACCAATTACCCTTTAACCATGCCTGACGATTCACGAACAACCTATAATTTAAAACTCGAACCCGTCATGATTTATATATGATTTACCTTCTTAAACGATGCTATTTCAAATTAAAATTTTACGTATTAAGTCGTTTTATTTTTATGATAAAATTTTTGTAATTTTTTTAAAGAAACGAAGTTAAATTAAAAATGTACAATTTGTAAAGCACAACGTACAACAATGTATACTTTAAATAGTTGAATCGAAACTAATTCATTTACTATTTATATGAATAGTAAATGAAATGAAATTAATTAATTTACTATTCACATGAAAGTGACATGATAGAAATTATTAATTATAAGTTACATAATATATCCCTGAAGTATTTAATAAATACGACTTTTTAAAAACTTACGATTCAAATTTGATTCTAAATTTATTATTATATTATTATATTTTATTTCAATATTATTATTTTATTATTTTATTACTTTATTATATTATTATATTATTATAATTAAACACGTTTGATTCCTTTTATTATTATATTATTTTAATATTATTATATTATTACTTTATTATAATATTATATTATTATATTCTATTTCAATATTATTATATTATTATATTTCTTTTCAAAATTATTATATTATTATTTTATTAATCTATATATATGAATGATCGATTTCTCATTCTGGCTCATAAAAATTTTACTACGCATATTATCATTAGTATTTATATTATTATTATTATTATTATTATTATTATTATTATTATTATTATTATTATTATTATTATTATTATTATTATTATTATTATTACACTTATTATCAATCTTATTATTATTATTAGGATTATTATTAGTATTATACATAAAATACTACGACGAGGTTCTGCCCAAACGTTTTCAAAACGAGTTTATGAGTGGGAAAGAGCTAAGGAAATTATGGGTTATAACTAAGGAGGATATGGGTAATGATCGGGGGTTTTGCTCGTGAGCCAAACTAGTGTTTATCATCTCCGTTGCATCTACGTACCTTTCCTGCAATATTGAATCTCAATATTGATACGTGAGCACTCAAAACTTGACTTTTATTTATTATTAGTGTGTCCCTGACTAGTGCTCGAGAAATTAGACTTATGCATGATTTTATATTTATTTTTGTCAAAATATATTTTAGGATAGAATCTGAATTAATTATTTCTGCGGTTAAGATAAGGTATATGATATATATGTTTTTGGAAAGGTGGCGAAAAACTATAAACTTTTCATTTAGAAATCAAATGATTTTGACGGATGGATTAGAAGTTATAGTCAATTGAATTTTTGTATCAATTATTAAAAATGATTATTTTTATTATTACGTCGTCGTTAAAATTATCTTTATTTGAGTATTATTATTATGAATATTATTATTATTATGATTTTTTATTAGTATTCTTATCAAAAACTATCAAATTATTATTTTGATCGTTATTGTTATTAAAACTATTAATTTATTATCATTAACACTAAAATTATCATTTTTACTAAAAGTATTATTTTTAAAAATGTTATTACGATTATAATTACTATGATCATTATTATTATTATTATTATTAATATTAATTATTAAAAACAAATAATATTTTTTTTATCAAAAATTATCAAATTATTATTTTAATTGTTATTATTAATAAAACTATTAATTTATTACTTTTATCATTATTAACATTAAAATTAATATATTTAATAAAAGTAATATTTTAAATGAAATTATTATTGTTATTATAAAAATATTATTTACTATCATTTAGTATATTTTTATATATAAAGTTTTATTTATTAATAAATAAATTATAATATCATTTACTATAATAAATTTTATAACAATATTTAAAATATAAAATTTGTTATATTTAAATATATAAAAACGACTATAATTATGTAAAGATCTTTGGAAGCTATTTTGGTCAAATTAATTTTTGTTAATGTATGTATGACTATCTCGAGCATTAGGATTGTGGTACACTATAAATTAACTTTAATTGTTAAACAGATGTTAATCAATATATAATTATATATAATTAATTATGTTCGTGAATCCGAGGCCAACCTTATAATTGATCAATGGTGTTATATGTATTTTTTTACTACAAAATACAGTATGGTGAGTTTCATTTGCTCCCTTTTTTAAATGCTTTTGCATTATATATTTTTGGGACTGAGAATGCATGCGTAACTTTTACAAATGTTTTACAAAATAAGCACAAGTTCATGAAACTACATTCTACGACTGATGTATTTAGGACTGATGTATTATTGTGTTTACCGGATATCCGAAGAGATCTTAATTATGTGGCCTGTATATCATTATTTTTGAATGCCAGTCGCTCCAGCGTATGAATGATTTTTATTTTTGCAGTTGTAATGATCCTGCGCATTTAATTAAATGAAATCTTGTGGCTTATTAAACATTATGATTATTATATCAAAATTAAACCTATGAACTCACCAACCTTTTGGTTGACACTTTAAAGCATGTTTATTCTCAGGAATTAAAGAAATCTTCCGCTGTGCATTAGCTAATACTAAGGATACTACTTGGGGTCATTCATGCCATATTTCAAAAGACGTTGCATTCGAGTCATTGAAGTTCATTAGAGATTATTATTAAGTAAATGAAAGATTAGGTTATTTGGATGTTATGAAATGTTAGGCGAACATGTCAATTTCTGATGTAATATTAGATTGTCTTTTAAGGAATAAATGCAACATTTGTAAAATGTATCATATAGAGGTCAAGTACCTCGCGATGTAATCATATGTTATTGTATTCGTCCCTATGGATTGGGTCGGGTCGTCTCATGTGGTATCAGTGCGGTGGTCTTAGCGAACCAGGTCTGTATTAGTGTGTCTAACTGATAAGTTGTTAGGATACATTAGTGGGTCTGGACTTCGACCGTGTCTGCATGTCAAAAAGTTTTGCTTATCATTCCTAGTCGAAAATTATCTGCTTATCATCCTTAGGAAATTGCCTGCTTATCATCCTTATGAAATTGCCTGCTTATCATTCATAAGTCTAGACACGTATTACTGCATTTACTGCATTGATAGTGTATAGACAAAATTCATATCTCAGCGTATCTGATAATTCATATCTTGGTGCATCTGTAGACTTGCCTGACATATGCCGTAAATTCCTCCGTAGTCTACGAAATCTTAGGACTATATATATAGATATTCTATATAGTTAGAATATCATTTGATATCTGAAAATCATTTCACATCGAAGATCCCTTCCATTCACCAAATTGTCCTCTTGGCGATGAACCTGAAGCACTTACCGGCGAACCTGTTCGAGAAACCATTTTCTCTCTCATTTCCAGAGTGTCTCGTCACGACTATATACTATCCCATATCTCGAATCTTGTTCATTCGCTCGCTCCGACCGCCAATCATCTCGGTGTACTAGCAGAAGTTAACGAAATTCGCGCTCGCATGACGGCTTTGGAAAACACGGTGCGAAGGTTACAAACACCAGCAGCAGCACCGGCAGCATAACCAGTACCACCAGCAACATCACCGACATCAACGGCATCATCATCATCAACGTCAACAGTACCCTTATCACCCCCAAATCACAACCGCGTCATAAACCTCAACATCACAATCTGTACCTCTGTAACGACCCGCACTTTTTCGATCGTTCTATACTTATAAGATTAATATTTACATAAATTAAACCTTAACAACATGATAAGCAATCCAAATTGTTGAGACTTATGTGTTTGAAAAGAGATTTACACAACGTTTGACCGTCTAGTTTGACCGATGATATCACGAACTATACAATATATGATAATTATACGCTTGTGTATATATATGTATATATACATATTTAACATGATCTAAGAATGTTTTAATATCTAATTTTGTATTAATAACAATAAGTTATAAGTATATTTTGAAACTACTAACTTAAGTTTTCAAAATGATAACCGTACGTAACGTTATTTGACATAAATACTTATAACCTATAATGTTTATACATATATCGTATAAGTAATGTATTTAATCACTTTTAAAGACTTAAATACATAAAACCATATAAGTGTATTCACAAAAGATAGCTATATTTGAATCCTCATTCCATTTTTCACAAAATTTCTATACGTATATCTAGAGTATTTGTACTCGTATCATACCTAGCTTCTATACGTATTTACTATTGATATATACACATCAAATCACCACCAACCAGCCCTTGTTCAATGCCTTATGTATAAGGTAATTGCTTTTGTATGATTGTTTGACAAATACACAAGATTACAAGTTAAAAATTTTGTCCTTGTCCTTCCCTTAATCACGTTTTTAAGAGAGTTCCATGGATCACCATTTTGATTCATTTTACTTCAACTTTCCTAGCTAAAAACACACACTCTTTCTTAACCTTTAAACTCCATAACAATCCAGCAAAGTTCCATGAAGATCTAGCTTCAAAAACCTTACTTAATCACCATAAGAAAACCATACAAAAACACTTCAAGAAATCCTTCCAAGAACACAAACTTACTTCCAATCTTTCATCCACTTCCATCACCCTTTTGGTTCAAGCTTCTTACTCCTCTTTTACAGCAACCTTGTCCAAGGAACTTGAGGTAGTAACTATGTACATAACCTTATTCGATTCATATATATATAGCTATCTTATTTTGTGGTATAAAAGTTTAACAACAAGAACATAGTTTGAATGTTTTCAAACTTGTTTGCAAACTAAATAGATCCTTCTAACTTAACTTTTAAAATACTTCAAGACCTGTAATATAACTTAATTATATGCTAACTTAACAAGGTAAAACTTGGTTTTTCAAAGAATACCTTAAAAACTGTTTTTACGACGTCGGAGTGCAACCGGGGACTGTTTTGGGTTGGATAATTAAAAACCATCTTAAACTTTGAATTGGAGGTTTATCTTCTGGAAAAATGATTTTTACTAAGGATATGATAACACATAAAAATTTCATGATTTAATTCAAAGTATAAGTATTTTTAGAAAAATAATCATTTAAGGTTGTTTACATAAAGGAAAATGTTTAACTTCATAAGTTTCACTAAAGTTTCACCTATGCCGTGTGATTTTGAATACAAACTAAGGTATTTACATATAATATTCTTAAAGAGGGACTCGATCCAAGGAGATGGCAAGTTGAATCAACGAAAACGGAGTTGTAACGAAGAAACTATGACCGAAACAAAATTGGTTATCCAAGACTAGTTTAACTTCGGGATTAATTGGGAAAAAATTAAATAAATCACATATTTCTAAGATAACATGATATTTTATATATATGTACTTATAATTCAATTTTATATGGTTCAGGATCACCCGCAAACAACACGAGAAGATTAATCATAAGATCCCATGTTTGTACGCAACACGTCATTTGACAACACCGGTACTTTATGTACGCAACACGTCATTTGACAACACCAGTACCGTGGGTCAAGATTAATCTCGACCAATACATATACGATGAGGGTTTTATTTATTTCATTGGGGGTTTATTAAACATCTAAAAATGAACCATTAAAATTGAATTACTAACAACGAAATGCTAACTACGGACTAAGGAATTATTAAAAGTATTAAAAGTATAACAAGTATATATATGTGACGTTTGTTTAAAAAGAAAAGGTATTGATATATTATATATGGATAGGTTCGTGATATCAACCGGAGACCAAGTCAAATTATATATATCTTCAAGACGAAAGTGAGTATATAGTCCCACTTTTAAACTCTAAATATTTCGGGATGAGAATACATGTATTTTATGTTTTACGTTATGGACACAAGTAACTGAAAAATATATTCTACGTTGAGTTGTACCACTGGCATACTTCCCTGTAGCTTGGTAACTAATATTTACAGCGGTATTGTAAACGCGAATCCTGTTGATAGATCTATCGGGCCTGACAACCCCAACCGGACTGGACGACCAGTATTCAACGGTTGCACAGTACTTCGTTTTGTGACTACACTTGGTACGGTGTAGTAAGATTTCATATTAAAGGGAATATGCGACGTGATTAATTGTTAAGTATGGTTACCAAGTGCTCAACCACTTAGAATATTTTTATGAAAATGTTTATATATGAAATCTTGTGGTCTATATATATATATATATTGCTGCCGGCATTAAACCTATATCTCACCAACTTTATGTTGACGTTTTAAACATGTTTATTCTCAGGTGATAATTAGAAGCTTCCGCTGCATTATGTTAAATTTGAGCAGGATCTTGCGTACGCATATTTGTGTCAAAAATAAGACTGCATATCCAAGAACTTGTGTTGTAAAATATGCTAGAAATCGTGTTGTTATCATCATTTGTAAAGTTTGTAAGTCGAAGATTATCGCTAAACGATAATCATCTTTATAATGTCCAAAGCTTGTATCAAAAATAAGGGTTGTGGTTTGTAATGTGAAATATATGCAGTTTTCTTTCAAAAATGTCTCATATAGAGGTCAATACCTCGCAATGAAATCATACGTTATCTAACGCGTTCTTAAGGTTAAGGACGGGTTATGACATGTGGTATCAGAGCGGTGGTCTTAGCGAACCAGGTTTGCATTAGTGTGTCTAACCGAGAAGTCGTTAGGATACATTAGTAAGTCTGGACTTTGACCGGGTCTGATTTTAAAAACCATTGCTTATCATTGTTGGTTAAAATTTATATGTAAATATTATGTAGTACTAATGGGTTAGTTGTTGTGTGATAGATGTCGGGCTCAAAACTTATTATCACATTCAGCGACTCCGAATCAGAATCTTCATATGGTGTTCCAGTCATTAACCTATCCGATGACGAAAATGATATCCTTGGGGAAGACTCACAAATTCCGGATGAACCAACTATAGAAAAATCGGAAAGTGAACCCGAGGAAGAAATACTAGAAATCACGAAAGAAAAGTTCGATCAAGGAAAGAAACGAAAAGCTAATGAATTAGAAAATTCAAATCCCGAGTTTAGTGAGGATGTTGTGGCACCAACTCCACTAAACACTACCACCCCTATTCCCGCTATTCCTATTCGTGCTATTCCCGCATCCAGTTCTTCAGCCCCACCGCCAAAATATAGGCAGACAGCTAGGATAAGCGTTAGGCCATTCATTGGAACTAAACGTCCTAGAAAATAGACCAAACGATGCACTGCCGTATTAAACCATGAGATCATATAATGTTTTGTATAATATTATTAGTGTGGTTTGTTTAATGTTCGATGTAAGATAAGCTTATGTAAAATAGTGAAGTATGAAATGCAATAATTTTCCATCGTTAAGTATTATTTAGATTGTAGTAATTGGTTCTGTACTAAGCTATTAAGTATGAACATTAACGGGTAGGTACTACCCTAGATATAATTATAAAACGCTAATAAGAAGAAAAGGCTTTTATAATAATACCTGGTTCATATTATTAACAAGCTATAATGTACTATAAATACACACTACATCTATAATATTCCATGTGAATAATTATTTTCTTTCATTAGGAAATGGCGCGATTGAATCGAATGACGGAACAAGAAGTCGAGGACTTCATCAACCAGCGAGTCAACGACAGAATGTTATGGGTTGAAGCTGCAAGAGCTGCTGCAGTTAACCCAAATCCTCGTGTAGGATGTACCTACAAGACTTTTCAAGCTTGCAAGCCCTCATCATTCAATGGAACAGAAGGACCGATCGGTTTAACCCGGTGGATAGAAAAGATGGAGACGGTGTTTAAAATCAGCGGTTGTGTTGAAAAAGACATGACCAAGTATGCATCGTGCACTTTACAAGATAGTGCACTCACGTGGTGGAAAAATTATGTGAAGGCGGTAGGAGGAGATGTAGCTTACGATACTCCATGGGAAGAATTCAAAACAATGTTAATCCACGAATATTGTCCAAGGAACGAGGTTAGGAAGTTGGAAGATGAATTACGAAGTCTGAAGGTTGTTGGTACTGAAATCACCAACTACAACCAGCGATTCATGGAATTAGTTTTGCTATGTCCTGAATTGGTTCCAACCGAAGAACGAAAGATTGAAATGTACAAAGATGGTTTGCCCTCAAAGGTTAAGGCAAACGTTACAGCATCAAAACCTAGGACAATTCATGAAGCTATAACCATGGCAAACGAGCTAATGGATCAAGTCATCTTGGATAAGAAAGCATTTACTACTGATGTGAAGGTATCGAGTAACAAAAGAAAGTGGAACGGAAATTATGATCGAGGTAACCAACAACAATCTTTTAAGAAACCAGAAACCACGAAAGGTGCGGGTAGTGGTTCAGGCTTTGGTTACAAAGGACAAAGTCCTTTATGCAACCGATGTCACAAACATCACTTTGGTTACTGTAGTGTGGTATGTACCAAATGTAATCGACAGGGTCATCTTGCGGAAGATTGTAGGGCTCTCGTTACAAATACAAATGGTGTCAAGACTCCTGCCACCAATGCAAATAGAACTGCTTTGGCTACCATTACTTGTTTTGGGTGTGGAAAACAAGGTCACTATAAGAGCCAGTGCCCGAATCCAGAGAAGAATGTCGGACCTGCACGTGGGAGAGCATTTGTTATTAATGCTAGAGAGGCACGCGAAGACCCGGAGCTTGTTACGGGTACGTTTACCATTAATAACTTATCAGCATCTATTTTATTTGATACTGGTGCCGATAGAAGTTATGTGTGTAGAAATTTTTACACTAAATTGAATTGTTCATCATTACCTCTAGATGCTAAGTACATGATTGAGTTAGCTAATGGTAAACTAATTAAAGCCGATAAAATTTGTCGTAATTGTGAAATAAATTTAGCCGGAGAAACGTTTAAAATCGACTTAATACCCGTAGAATTAGGAAGTTTTGATGTAATAGTCGACATGGACTGGATGTCCAAAGTAGGAGCTGAAGTTGTGTGTGCCAAGAAGGCAATTCGCATTCCTAGTAAGGATAAAATGCCGGTGATGATTTATGGAGAGAAGGGTGATTCAAAGCTAAAACTCATTAGCTGTTTGAAAGTCAAGAAGTGTTTAGAAAAGGGATGTTATGCTATTCTAGCACATGTTAATAAGGTCGAAAAGAAAGAAAAAGAGAAGTGCATCAATGATGTGCCTGTGGCAAGAGATTTTCCTGAAGTTTTTCCGGAAGAGTTGCCGGGATTACCTCCATTTAGATCTGTGGAATTTCAAATAGATTTAGTACCAGGAGCTGCACCAGTGGCTCGTGCGCCATATAGACTTGCACCGTCCGAATTAAAAGAACTTCAAAGTCAGTTAAAAGAGTTACTGGACCGTGGATTCATACGACCAAGTACTTCACCGTGGGGAGCTCCAATTTTGTTTGTTAAAAAGAAAGATGGATCTTTTAGGATGTGTATAGATTATCGTGAATTAAATAAGTTAACTATCAAGAATCGGTATCCACTACCGAGAATTGATGACTTATTTGATCAATTGCAAGGATCATGTGTTTATTCGAAAATCGACTTAAGATCGGGTTATCATCAATTACGCGTCAAAGAAGAGGACATTCCGAAAACTGCTTTTCGGACACGTTATGGTCATTACGAATTTTTGGTCATGCCGTTTGGATTGACGAATGCGCCAGCTGTATTCATGGACCTCATGAATCGAGTTTGTAGTCCGTATTTAGATAAGTTTGTTATCGTTTTCATTGATGATATTCTTATCTATTCCAAGAGTGAGCAAGAGCATGAAGAGCATTTAAGGTTGATATTAGAGTTGTTGAGAAAAGAACAACTATATGCTAAATTTTCTAAGTGTGCTTTCTGGTTGAAAGAAGTGCAATTTCTTGGCCACGTTGTTAGTAGCAAAGGAATTCAGGTTGATCCAGCAAAAACTGAAGCCATTGAAAAATGGGAGACTCCTAAGACACCAACACAAATACGCCAATTTTTGGGTTTAGCCGGTTATTATAGAAGGTTTATTCAAGATTTTTCCCGAATAGCTAAGCCGTTGACAGCGTTAACGCAAAAAGGGAAGAAATATGAATGGACCTCGGAGCAGGAGAACGCATTTCAAATACTGAAGAAGAAGTTAACTACCGCGCCTATACTATCGTTACCAGAAGGGAACGATGATTTTGAAATATATTGTGACGCTTCGCGACAAGGTTTTGGTTGTGTTCTTATGCAACGGAAGAAAGTGATTGCATACGCATCCCGACAATTGAAGATTCACGAGCGGAATTATACGACGCATGATCTAGAATTGGGAGCAGTCGTGTTTGCACTGAAGATGTGGAGACACTACTTGTATGGGGTTAAATTCACTGTGTTTACTGATCATAAAAGCCTTCAACATATTTTTGATCAGAAACAGCTGAACATGAGGCAACGTAGGTGGGTCGAGTTAATAAATGACTATGATTGTGAGATTCGTTATCATCCCGGGAAGGCGAACGTGGTGGCCGATGCTTTAAGCAGAAAGGAATGAGAACCAATTCGAGTTCGAGCGATGAACATAAAAATTCGCATGAATCTCAACTCACAAATCAAAGAGGTTCAACAAGAAGCACTTAATAAAGAAAACATAAGAAAGGAAATAATGAAGAAGTATGAGAAGCAACTCGTTATACGGGAAGATGGAATTCGATATTTTGCAAATCGTATTTGGGTACCGAAGTTGGGTGGATTAAGGAAGTTGATATTAAATGAGGCACATAAGACAAGATACTCGATACATCCTGGAGTCGGAAAGATGTATCAAGATCTTAAGACACGTTATTGGTGGCCTAATTTAAAGACAGACGTTGCAACATATGTTGGGGAGTGTTTAACTTGTTCCAAGGTCAAGGCAGAACACCAAAAGCCGTCAGGGTTACTTCAACAACCAGAAATCCCAGAATGGAAATGGGATGGTATTAGCATGGATTTCATCACGAAGTTACCAAAGACTGCTTGGGGATACGACACTATTTGGGTGATTGTTGATCGTCTCACCAAGTCTGCACATTTCTTGCCTATAAAAGAAACGGATAGAATGGAGAAACTATTACGATTGTATATAAAGGAAATTGTTTCAAGACATGGAATACCTATTTCCATTATATCCGATCGTGATAGTAGATTTACCTCAAAGTTCTGGCAATCACTACAGGAGGCACTAGGAACTCGTTTGGATATGAGTACCGCATATCATCCGCAAACCGACGGGCAGAGTGAAAGAACAATTCAGACTCTTGAAGACATGCTCAGGGCATGTGTGATCGATTTTGGAAACGGATGGGATAAGTATTTACCGTTAGCAGAATTCTCGTATAATAATAGTTATCATGCGAGCATTAAAGCTGCACCATTCGAAGCACTGTATGGAAGGAAGTGTAGATCTCCTATTTGTTGGAATGAAGTGGGAGATCGACATTTAACTGGTCCCGAGATCATACACGAAACGACTGAGAAGATAGTACAAATCAAGGAGAGATTGAAAACAGCCCGTAGTCGCCAAAAGAGCTACGCCGATGTCTGAAGGAAACCATTAGAGTTTCAGATTGGGGACATGGTTATGCTAAAGGTGTCACCTTGGAAAGGTGTAATACGTTTTGGAAAAAGGGGTAAACTAAACCCAAGATATGTAGGTCCGTTCAAGATTATTGAACGCATTGGACCGGTAGCTTATCGACTCGAGTTACCACAACAACTCGCCGGAGTACATAATACCTTTCACGTCTCAAACCTTAAGAAGTGTCTTGCAAAGGAAGATCTCACTATCCCTCTTGAAGAAATCCATGTTGACGAGAAACTACAATTCATCGAAGAACCAATCGAAATCATGGACCGTGAAGTTAAACAGCTCAAGCAGAGCAACATACCGATTGTTAAGGTTCGTTGGAATGCTCGAAGAGGTCCCGAGTTTACGTGGGAACGGGAGGATCAGATGAAACAAAAGTATCCACACTTGTTTCTCAATGACGCAAAATAGGTACAATTTTAAAATTTCGGGACGAAATTTATTTAACGGGGAGGTAATGTAACGACTCGCACTTTTTCGATCGTTCTATACTTATAAGATTAATATTTACATAAATTAAACCTTACCAACATGATAAGCAATCCAAATTGTTGAGACTTATGTGTTTGAAAAGAGATTTACACAACGTTTGACCGTCTAGTTTGACCGATGATATCACGAACTATACAATATATGATAATTATACGTTTGTGTATATATATGTATATATACATATTTAACATGATCTAAGAATGTTTTAATATCTCATTTTGTATTAATAACAATAAGTTATAAGTATATTTTGAAACTACTAACTTAAGTTTTCAAAATGATAACCGTACGTAACGTTATTTGACATAAATACTTATAACCTATAATGTTTATACATATATCGTATAAGTAATGTATTTAATCACTTTTAAAGACTTAAATACATAAAACCATATAAGTGTATTCACAAAAGATAGCTATATTTGAATCCTCATTCCATTTTTTACAAAATTTCTATACGTATATCTAGAGTATTTGTACTCGTATCATACCTAGCTTCTATACGTATTTACTATTGATATATACACATCAAATCACCACCAACCAGCCCTTGTTCAATGCCTTATGTATAAGGTAATTTCTTTTGTATGATTGTTTGACAAATACACAAGATTACAAGTTAAAAATTTTGTCCTTGTCCTTCCCTTAATCACGTTTTTAAGAGAGTTCCATGGATCACCATTTTGATTCATTTTACTTCAACTTTCCTAGCTAAAAACACACACTCTTTCTTAACCTTTAAACTCCATAACAATCCAGCAAAGTTCCATGAAGATCTAGCTTCAAAAACCTTACTTAATCACCATAAGAAAACCATACAAAAACACTTCAAGAAATCCTTCCAAGAACACAAACTTACTTCCAATCTTTCATCCACTTCCATCACCCTTTTGGTTCTAGCTTCTTACTCCTCTTTTACAGCAACCTTGTCCAAGGAACTTGAGGTAGTAACTATGTACATAACCTTATTCGATTCATATATATATAGCTATCTTATTTTGTGGTATAAAAGTTTAACAACAAGAACATAGTTTGAATGTTTTCAAACTTGTTTGCAAACTAAATAGATCCTTCTAACTTAACTTTTAAAATACTTCAAGACCTGTAATATAACTTAATTATATGCTAACTTAACAAGGTAAAACTTGGTTTTTCAAAGAATACCTTAAAAACTGTTTTTACGACGTCGGAGTGCAACCGGGGACTGTTTTGGGTTGGATAATTAAAAACCATCTTAAACTTTGAATTGGAGGTTTATCTTCTGGAAAAATGATTTTTACTAAGGATATGATAACACATAAAAATTTCATGATTTAATTCAAAGTATAAGTATTTTTAGAAAAATAATCATTTAAGGTTGTTTACATAAAGGAAAATGTTTAACTTCAT
This sequence comes from Rutidosis leptorrhynchoides, assembly GCF_046630445.1. Classification (NCBI taxonomy): domain Eukaryota; kingdom Viridiplantae; phylum Streptophyta; class Magnoliopsida; order Asterales; family Asteraceae; genus Rutidosis; species Rutidosis leptorrhynchoides. The sequence goes on from NC_092333.1 coordinate 465,914,363, forward strand.
AAGTTTCACTAAAGTTTCACCTATGCCGTGTGATTTTGAATACAAACTAAGATATTTACAGTTAATATTCTTAAAGAGGGACTCGATCCAAGGAGATGGCAAGTTGAATCAACGAAAACGGAGTTGTAACGAAGAAACTATGACCGAAACAAAATTGGTTATCCAAGACTAGTTTAACTTCGGGATTAATTGGGAAAAAATTAAATAAATCACATATTTCTAAGATAACATGATATTTTATATATATGTACTTATAATTCAATTTTATATGGTTCAGGATCACCCGCAAACAACACGAGAAGATTAATCATAAGATCCCATGTTTGTACGCAACACGTCATTTGACAACACCGGTACTTTATGTACGCAACACGTCATTTGACAACACCGGTACCGTGGGTCAAGATTAATCTCGACCAATACATATACGATGAGGGTTTTATTTATTTCATTGGGGGTTTATTAAACATCTAAAAATGAACCATTAAAATTGAATTACTAACAACGAAATGCTAACTACGGACTAAGGAATTATTAAAAGTATTAAAAGTATAACAAGTATATATATGTGACGTTTGTTTAAAAAGAAAAGGTATTGATATATTATATATGGATAGGTTCGTGATATCAACCGGAGACCAAGTCAAATTATATATATCTTCAAGACGAAAGTGAGTATATAGTCCCACTTTTAAACTCTAAATATTTCGGGATGAGAATACATGTATTTTATGTTTTACGTTATGGACACAAGTAACTGAAAAATATATTCTACATTGAGTTGTACCACTGGCATACTTCCCTGTAGCTTGGTAACTAATATTTACAGCGGTATTGTAAACGCGAATCCTGTTGATAGATCTATCGGGCCTGACAACCCCAACTGGACTGGACGACCAGTATTCAACGGTTGCACAGTACTTCGTTTTGTGACTACACTTGGTACGGTGTAGTAAGATTTCATATTAAAGGGAATATGCGACGTGATTAATTGTTAAGTATGGTTACCAAGTGCTCAACCACTTAGAATATTTTTATGAAAATGTTTATATATGAAATCTTGTGGTCTATATATATATATATATATATATATATTGCTGCCGGCATTAAACCTATATCTCACCAACTTTATGTTGACGTTTTAAACATGTTTATTCTCAGGTGATAATTAGAAGCTTCCGCTGCATTATGTTGAATTTGAGCAGGATCTTGCGTACGCATATTTGTGTCAAAAATAAGACTGCATATCCAAGAACTTGTGTTGTAAAATATGCTAGAAATCGTGTTGTTATCATCATTTGTAAAGTTTGTAAGTCGAAGATTATCGCTAAATGATAATCATCTTTATAATGTCCAAAGCTTGTATCAAAAATAAGGGTTGTGGTTTGTAATGTGAAATATATGCAGTTTTCTTTCAAAAATGTCTCATATAGAGGTCAATACCTCGCAATGAAATCATACGTTATCTAACGCGTTCTTAAGGTTAAGGACGGGTTATGACAACCTCGGATATCAACATCACACGCCTCAATACTTCATTCTGAACTTCGAGTATGATCTTCGTTCTACATATCGTTCTACATCGATTATTTTCGCTTTACATATCGTTCTACCTCATTTATCTTCGTTCAACATGACGATTATGTAATCTCTAATGTTTTAGAGATCATGTAATCTAGTATTAACGATAAATCAAATGAGTTTAATATCTTATTGACTCATTAAATCCAAGATTACATCTGTAGAAAATATATATGTAAGTATATTTTCATAAAGATTGTAAATCAAAATTCTTTCGTACAAACTGTTAATGATGGAAATATTTTAACGGGTAGGTAGTACCCGAGGAATATTTAAATTTCACATTAATAAGTTACACTGTATATTCTTCGAATCTGATTCAACAGTTATTTATTATCCTACTTACAACCACCGATATACGTATCCGTTCACCGCAGAATAACCATTTCCATTCGAATTTCATGTTTGAATTTTGACCTATCAGAATCCAACAAGTGGCATAATGAAGAAAACATTGGACAAAATAAAATTTGTTAGAAACAAACGAATTAACTAATTGAAATTTTGTTAAGAATCCACGCTAACTGTTCCTAGCTAACTGTTCCCAGCTAACTGATTAACATTTAATTTATCGCAATTTACATTCTCGCAATTTTATTTATTGTTATTTAATTTCCGCACTTTACATACCGTCGGGACACATGTACAACAATACGTCAGATTAATTCTGAGACAACACGTTGTGCAATGGGTCATGATATATATTTATTTATTTTACGCACTATAAATAACGGGACACGTATGCAAGGTTTCGATCTATTATATCGACCCATCTATATATATATTTCGGAACAACCATAGACACTCTATATGTGAAGGTGGGAGTTGGCTATACAGGGTTGGAGTTGATTCCAAAATATATATATGGTTTGAGTTGTGATCAATACTGAGACCGGTACACGGGTCACGATACGTATTAATTAATTCGAATATTATATATATAACTGTATATGAATCATTGGACCATTGGACAATTGGACTATTGGACTGCTAACTTTGGACAATTAAAATGAATTAAAATATTGATTATAACATATGAAACTAAACGATTCTTCAAGTTTGCCACTTGATTCCATCTTAAAACCTCATTTGTACCTCGACAGTTACAATCCGCGTTCAAATCTTTTCATGATTCTTGAAAATACCCCCATCGAAAAGTTGAACCAACTGCACTTCATCTACGGAAGAAAAGATTCTTGCATATAGTTATGCACCTGAAAACTCTCGGAAACTGAGTCAACGTTTAACACGTAGCAGTGTTAATTTCTTTAGTGTTATTATTACCCAAAATAACTTTGCAATCCCTTTTCCAAATTAGCTAATTTTGTCACAGCTCCAGCAGAACAACTTCGACCTTTCATTCGAATAAAGTTTTATTATAACCATGATCTATACGACTGGTTTTCCTCATCGTTATCGGGGAACCTTTCATATTTCACCATATTACCATCAGCGTTTAATCATCTAAAAACACAATTCTTCCGAAACCACCTCGGTTTGATAACCGATGACCCAGATCCGTTAACTTTGAGAATGTTGACGAAGCAGCATGTTGTAAATGGTCTTAAGGGCCAAAAGTTGATGATAAAGAAAGGAGGATTAGGAATACTCGACAGAAAATTTAGTACCGAAAAGCGGATTATGCGAAACTATGAAGAAAGCCGTGGACAAATCATAAAGAATAAGTATGACTTCAAAGGATCTAAATGATTCAGTATCTGCTGAAACCGTCAGTAAGAACCCCACTCCTTATTCTAAATCTTCACAGACAGATATTCTTCATCATCATCTTATCTTAGATATTATAAGATATCTTCATATCTTCCGTTACACATATTCTCCATATTTCTGGAGATATTTTCACAACTATTCTCATCTGAGATCATGTATCTCTCCGTAATATCTGCGTTACAACATAAAAGAAACTGTGTTAGTTTCTAAATCCCGAAACCTTCGAGTTTAAAATGGGAATGTTTTGAAGTAGTGTTGGGAACTGATGCATGAGTTAGTATAATATAATGAAACTTGATCAACTTCATTATATTACAGTAAATCATGTTAAGTTTCTAATGGAATATGATGATTCACAGTACCATCACCATGTGCCATGTTACACGGCTCTTACATTCTATATAAATTCTAAAAATATCAAGAAAATATTTCTTGATGATTCGATCTTTTTCAGAATATTCTGGTAATTTGACAAGTCAAAATCGTACCAATACCCTTTCCTTCTTAGAACATTAGCTATACTCATTCCAAATCTCATACCTACGAATTCCGGACCATTGCTCGCTTGACTCAAGGACGAGAAGAAGAAACGAAGGGACAAAGCCCCAAAATAGAAATTGGGGTATAGAACGCAGCAAAAAGGAGAGAGTATTAACTATGGATGACAATGATTATAGAAAACAGAAACAAGAGTATCGAAGTATAAGGGGAGGGGAGATATCAAACTCAAAAACCACCCAGGATTTACAAACCATGTATATCAATGCCGATAGCAATATAGAGACACGGGAGAACTAGAAACACTATCAACGCAAGAGTATAGTAGAAGTAAATAGACTCTTCTGGTGGTAGATGAAAAAAAAGGAAGATAGATGTAAAAATTAAGAGTATATCAAGGATTAGAATGGGATGAAGCATACTGGCAAATGTCTTAAAGTAGGAATTAAGGAGAAAGAGTAGAAGATATGGGATATGGAAATAAGGAAACGAAGGGGGTAGTTTTATAGTAAAATATCCGACAAAGAAATCAACACCGATTTGCCGCATTAACTCAAAGAAGATCTTGATCGCCAAAGAACCAAATCTTATTACGTAAGATTTTCTTTAGATTTTTTAAATTCCGGAAATTAATCCTAACCACATCATCGGTTAAAACGATTCCCTATTACTCATTTCACTCATTTGTGATAACTTCACTCGTACGGTTCATATAATCAAATCGTTTTATCTACATTACTCAATGATGATAAAACTCCATTATGAACTCATATTTATCATGAAAACATCCTCATTACTATCTATAATGATCTCCATCAAATTTCGAGGACGAAATTTCTTTAACGGGTAGGTACTGTAATGACCCGGAAATTTCCGACCAAATTTAAACTCTAATCTCTATATGTTTCTGACACGATAAGCAAAAAAAACCCCTAATATTGAGTCTAGAAAGTTTGAAATCTATATTCAGGTAACCAATTACCCTTTAACCATGCCTGACGATTCACGAACAACCTATAATTTAAAACTCGAACCCGTCATGATTTATATATGATTTACCTTCTTAAACGATGCTATTTCAAATTAAAATTTTATGTATTAAGTCGTTTTATTTTTATGATATAATTTTTGTAATTTTTTTAAAGAAACGAAGTTAAAATTAAAAATGTACAATTTGTAAAGCACAACGTACAACAATGTATAGCTTAAATAGTTGAATCGAAACTAATTCATTTACTATTTATATGAATAGTAAATGAAATGAAATTAATTAATTTACTATTCACATGAAAGTGACATGATAGAAATTATTAATTATAAGTTACATAATATACCCCTGAAGTATTTAATAAATACGACTTTTTAAAAATTTACGATTCAAATTTGATTCTAAATTTATTATTATATTATTATATTTTATTTCAATATTATTATATTATTATTTTATTACTTTATTATATTATTATATTATTATAATTAAACACGTTTGATTCCTTTTATTATTATATTATTTTAATATTATTATATTATTACTTTATTATAATATTATATTATTATATTCTATTTCAATATTATTATATTATTATATTTCTTTTCAAAATTATTATATTATTATTTTATTAATCTATATATATGAATGATCGATTTCTCATTCTGGCTCATAAAAATTTTACTACGCATATTATCATTAGTATTTATATTATTATTATTATTATTATTACACTTATTATCAATCTTATTATTATTATTAGGATTATTATTAGTATTATACATAAAATACTACGACGAGGTTCTGCCCAAACGTTTTCAAAACGAGTTTATGAGTGGGAAAGAGCTAAGGAAATTATGGGTTAAAACTAAGGAGGATATGGGTAATGATCGGGGGTTTTGCTCGTGAGTCAAACTAGTGTTTATCATCTCCGTTGCATCTACGTACCTTTCCTGCAATATTGAATCTCAATATTGATACGTGAGCACTCAAAACTTGACTTTTATTTATTATTAGTGTGTCCCTTACTAGTGCTCGAGAAATTAGAATCATGCATGCTTTTATATTTATTTTTCTCAAAATATTTTTTAGGATAGAATCTGAATTAATTACCTCTGCGGTTAAGATAAGGTATATGATATATATGTTTTTGGAAAGGTGGCGAAAAACTATAAACTTTTCATTTAGAAATCAAATGATTTTGACGGATGGATTAGAAGTTATAGTCAATTGAATTTTTGTATCAATTATTAAAAATGATTATTTTTATTATTACGTCGTCGTTAAAATTATCTTTATTTGAGTATTATTATTATGAATATTATTATTATTATGATTTTTTATTAGTATTCTTATCAAAAACTATCAAATTATTATTTTGATCGTTATTGTTATTAAAACTATTAATTTATTATCATTAACACTAAAATTATCAATTTTACTAAAAGTATTATTTTTAAAAATGTTATTACGATTATAATTACTATGATCATTATTATTATTATTAATTATTAAAAATAAATAATATTTTTTTATCAAAAATTATCAAATTATTATTTTAATTGTTATTATTAATAAAACTATTAATTTATTACTTTTATCATTATTAACATTAAAATTAATATATTTAATAAAAGTAATATTTTAAATGAAATTATTATTGTTATTATAAAAATATTATTTACTATCATTTAGTATATTTTTATATATAAAGTTTTATTTATTAATAAATAAATTATAATATCATTTACTATAATAAATTTTATAACAATATTTAAAATATAAAATTTGTTATATTTAATATATAAAAACGACTATAATTATGTAAAGATCTTTGGAAGCTATTTTGGTCAAATTAATTTTTGTTAATGTATGTATGACTATCTCGAGCATTAGGATTGTGGTACACTATAAATTAACTTTAATTGTTAAACAGATGTTAATCAATATATAATTATATATAATTAATTAGGTTCGTGAATCCGAGGCCAACCTTATAATTGATCAATGGTGTTATATGTATTTTTTTACTACAAAATACAGTATGGTGAGTTTCATTTGCTCCCCTTTTTAAATACTTTTACATTATATATTTTTGGGACTGAGAATGCATGCGTAACTTTTACAAATGTTTTACAAAATAAGCACAAGTTCATGAAACTACATTCTACGACTGATGTATTTAGGACTGATGTATTATTGTGTTTACCGGATATCCGAAGAGATCTTAATTATGTGGCCTGTATATCATTATTTTTGAATGCCAGTCGCTCCAGCGTATGAATGATTTTTATTTTTGCAGTTGTAATGATCCTGCGCATTTAATTAAATGAAATCTTGTGGCTTATTAAACATTATGATTATTATATCAAAATTAAACCTATGAACTCACCAACCTTTTGGTTGACACTTTAAAGCATGTTTATTCTCAGGAATTAAAGAAATCTTCCGCTGTGCATTAGCTAATACTAAGGATACTACTTGGGGTCATTCATGCCATATTTCAAAAGACGTTGCATTCGAGTCATTGAAGTTCATTAGAGATTATTATTAAGTAAATGACAGATTAGGTTTTTTGGATGTTATGAAATGTTAGGCGAACATGTCAATTTCTGATGTAATATTAGATTGTCTTTTAAGGAATAAATGCAACGTTTATAAAATGTATCATATAGAGGTCAAGTACCTCGCGATGTAATCATATGTTATTGTATTCGTCCCTATGGATTGGGTCGGGTCGTCTCACTATGGCATCGAACTTTTTAAAAATCGGCCTCCCTAGTATTACGTTTGTTGCGGTCATAGATTTGACGACATATAAGTCGATTACTTTGCTGCGAAGATAGGGTCGACTGCCCACCGTGAGCGTTGCCTTGAGCCTTCCAATTGTTTCTTCAGCGTAACCAGAGAATCCAGAGATGATGGCAATAGATTGTCTCATTTTCCTCCCGACACACTTGGGTAGCCGGGAAAGGCAATGAGCGTATATCACTTCAACTTCGCTTCCCGTATCGGTGTACATTTCGTTCATCGGGAATCCATCTATCAGTCCGATAATGACTACCGGTTCATCCCACGAGTACCATGTTGGTATTCCCAGGAAAGTGATGGTAGCGTCTTTCCAGGAATTCTGTAGGGCAAACTCGTCCTTCTGAACGTTGATCATGTTGATAACAACTTTATCCTTCGCTTTCTCTCGCTTCTTCCCGTCTTCCTTCTGCCAACTGAATGTTTTGTTGGGGTCAGCCTTTTTGAATTTCCTTCCGGACAACAAGTGGTTGAGTTCACCTGCTTTAATCTTAGCGATGATTTCACGTATCAGCGCCTTACACTCATCGGTGTCATGGCCATTGTCTTTATGGAAATCGTAATACTTGTCTGACTTTTGACTGTCACGTTTCTCCAGTGGTGCCGGCGAAGTAAACTTTGCCTTCACGGTTTCTGTCAACAGTATCTCCCTTGGAGTTTTAGAGAGGCTGTCTATTAGAGACCCTTTGTCATACGGCTTCCGGCTGCCCTTGTCATGCCTATGGCTGTCATGACTTTTGCCATGACTGTTGTGATGTTTGTTGTGGCTTTCGTTGTGCCTACTGCTGTCATGGCGGTGTCTGCTGTCGCTTCTTCTCTCTTCTTCTCTTTTCCTCTCTTCTCGATGATACCCAGCCTGTCTCTCCCTTCCCGAGTGTTGGTATTGCCTGGCTACCGTTACGGCATCTGAAAATGTACCCGGGATGTTCCAACGGAGTTCCGAGACAAGTGACGGGTGTGCGTCTTTGTCCAGGCATGTGATAAATCCGGAAATCTGTTGTGTTTCCGGGAGTCCTGGGATTTTCTGACATTCCAGCATATACCTCGTGATGAAGCTCTTGATCTTCTCTCCCCGGTACATTGGGATTTCATGAGCATACAGATGCGTATACGTGTGTCGGCGGAGGTTCTGATATTGCATGAGAAACTTTTCTCGCAAGTCCGCGAAGCAAGTGATACCGTTAGGTGGTAACTTTGCAAACCACTCCCTGGCGGCCGACTGTAGTACCGTCGGAAAGAGATGACACGCCACCTCGTCACTCAAGTGCTGGTTTTTCATGGCACCCTCAAAGATTTGCAGGAAATCGTCCGAGTCCGTGGTGCCGTTATACACCCCCAAAGTGACCGGTATGACGATGTTAGCGGGGAGCATGCAACTAGCAATTCGTTCGCACAACTTCTGGCTAGTAGCTGACTTCTCAACCGGCCGCTTTGCTTTGTTACCGGTGATTAATGCAAAGAGATTTTCAAGTGATGTCCCCTGGACGACGGGTTGTGACAGGGAGTGTTTGTACGCCGGCGGCGCAGCTTGCACGAGGAGCTCGGTCAACCATGCGTTTGCGGCATCCTTGTTGACACCCCAACTTCCCGCACCAATGCTTAGCATCGGACCAGTTTTCAGAACGTCTAGAGTTTGAGATTGTTGCTTTTCTATTAGACTGTTATCATTCAGCATGGACTTCAGCTTTTCGATTACTTGCTTTTCAACGTCAGCGGAGATCATTTTGGTAATCATGTCGGTGTCGTTTTGGGACGATCCGATGCCACTTGATCCGCCAGTTTTGAGACCAAGCGTGCCGAGGACTGAATGTTGAACTCCTCATAGTTTCTTGGCTTTTTTCAGTCTCTAGGTTCTGTAGAGTGATTGCAGGGAGTGGTGTATTCTGCATCAAAAAGGCTTGCATGTTCCCTATCTCAATGTTTACCCATTCTTAAAACTATTATGTACGGAAACTTTATTTGTTTTTCATGGAAATTCTTATAAGATGTTTTTCTACTCTTTGCCCATCAACAATGATCAAACCAAAATCTTTAGGTGTGATTAGATTTCGGGTTTGAGTGCTTAATTTGGGAAAAAAAGTAGGTTGATTGTTTTAACTCCAATAATTGTGCAAACCCCAATTTGAAATCTGGATTCCAAGAGCGTAAAACAATCAAGTGGATTAACCTTATTCGATCGGAATCGAATAATTTAATATCTTAGTATGAAGTAACTCGGATGTTGATCGGAGCACCGATCGGAATTAAGTTAACTACTGAAGTGACGTTGTCGCAATTGATTTTGGCAGAGTAATGTTCATGCATCCAGTGTTGTCCAAATGAATTATTTCACTTGTGTATTTATAGATGTTATGGAGGGAATGATGACGTGGCACATGTCCCTTTCATGGTTGTAACGAACTTTGTCAATCTCGAGGGGTGACGTGGAACCTGTCCCTTTCGTGGGGAATAACAGATCCTAACGAACTTCCCTAGATTTGCGGGCTGACGTGGCATGCAACTTTCTTGCATGCTCGTTCCGTCATCAAGTGGTTGTTCCGGGACAGGGTGCTTGCTCCGGGGCAATGCATTCTCTCCCGGGACATCGTGCTTGTCCCGGGAGTGTCTTCATGTCGGTTTAGAAGGCTGATAGGGTAGTATCGGCGGGTTGATTCCGGTTAAGGCATCGTGGTGCTCTCAGGCTAGCCGGGTAGGTCTTGTCAAACATTTGTTCCAAGTGTTTCTTGACGGTCACGATTATGATGATTGGCTTTATGGTGCCTAGTTATGATTATCTTGACCGGTTGCATGGTGCCGGTTATGTATATGTCATCCAGGCTCTTAGTCTTGCCATTTGTCCGTCATGGTAAGACATCCGGGAAGACGTCAGACGGATGACGAGAAAAGGAGTTGGCAATCCGGGATGCGTAGTGTCGGGTATGGTTTTTCCCAAGATGCTTGCCTATTTTGAGACGGATCATTATGCGTTTCATAAAACAACACCTATAAACACCATTTTCTTACCTTCGCCTTTGACTTCAATTGAACTCACATAGTAATATATATGTCGAATCTTATAACGGTCTTGGGGTGTAGCCTTGTATACATCTCCAATAGATCTTTTTTACCGAATAAATTTGATTGTTGGCTTTCAAGACCCAAATTCCGAGTTGTAGAGTATGAGATTTCCTCCTTAGATTAGAAGCAGCAGCAACAACAATATGAATCTGAGTGAGAGGACAAGATTTGCATTTTGGCCTCCGCGAGTGCGCAAGATCGTGTCAACTATATTAGTGTTGGCCATAATGTTACAGATTTTCCCTCATTTTATTTAGAGACACTAGGAGTTAAATGGCGAATAAAGCACGAAAATGCTTCTCTTGGGGCTTCCATTTTATTTAACTAGCTACGGTTGGTCATAATAGAAAATGGATAAAAGGCTTAAGAGAAGCATTATTTTGCTATATCCGCCATCTAACTCTCAATATATTTAACCAAAAAAGAAAGAGATCTTCCAAATTATGGCCATTATTGATCTGTCAAATTGCTTGGTTTTAACCACAATTTTGAAACAGACCTTTCATAACCTAATTAATTTTAGGTAATTAGGTCATTTTTGATAGGTACTTCAACGCTCACCAAGTTTTTAAAGTGATATTTAACTTCCAAACTCATCATCTAACCTAATTGCTAACTATCAAGTTAAGTGATAAACTTGTGACTTGTGCATGTCACACAATTTCAATTTTTTCTATTAGACCATAGCCTATCAACCGCCATAGAAGCTGCCACCCACCGCCACCGATGGCCACCCCTTGACGACCATAGGCAGTGGATCGCCAGAGGCTTCGTTCGTTAGGCCTGGAACGATGGAGTGACGAAGATATGTGGGACCCAACACAATTTCAAACGGTTCTATTTTGAGCCGTTTAATTTTTTTTTTAAATTCTACTTTTACCAATATATTACTCTCATTTTTTATACTTTACTTTTACTCTCATATTTCACATCTCTCTTCTCACAAACATGGTTTTTACAAACATTGTTACCTTTGATGTTAATGTCGGTGAGTTTATTCCGATGATATGAAATAGCACTCTGGTGGAACTGTTCATACCTTGTATGTTGTTGTTAGAGGCGTTTATGTATCTACTTTGTTCGACTATTCAAGACAGAACATTGATTGCGAGGTGTCCAAGTTTGCGTATAGGGATGAAGATAAGGCGATATTCAAGTGGCTTGAGGATAATGATAAATGATCCGAAATACTCGAAAAAGCAATAATAAACTCGACACATGTCGCCATTGGATACCAAGGATATTTGGGAAGACATTCCTCACGAGACTGATCATATTGAGGATGGATATTATACTGATTGAGTGTATATATATCATTAATCGTAGTTTTAGTTTAATTATTCGTAGTTTAATTTATTTAATCGTATTTTTAATTTTATGTAATCGTAGTTTAATTAATGTAATCGTTTTTTAATTATCTAATGTTTATTTTATTTTTGATTATTTTATATTTATATTCATGGTTTTTATTTAAATAATAATTAAATGGGTTAAAGTTGAGTGTTGAAGTTTATGATAGAGAGAAATTAGTTAAATGAATATTAAAAATAATTGTGTTTATGTGACGATAATGTAAAGTAAAGAAGTTATGTGAAAGTCTGTTACATTAGGAAGTACCCTTATGATATCAGAGTATTACATTATTTGCAATTTCAATTTTTGTCTATTACTCCATAATACTCACTCCGTCTCAAAAAGAGTGTCTGAGAGTTATTTTTGTTTAATTTAAGATATTGATGATAAATCTCGATTTTGTCAATATAATTAAGGTAAGTTTGACTGAATTTATTTAAAATATGAATGATTAAGAGTGATAAATAAAGGTAAATCTGAGAGTTTCATGATATTTATTGAGTATTTTTAGAAATGAACAATTATTTTAGGACAAATATAAATAGTAAGATAGACACTTATTTTGAGACGGATGGAATATGATATACTCCATATTACATTATTTCCATGTTGAAAAGCAATATCAATATTTGTTACCATTATGTTATATGACAAAAAAGCATATTCCATGTTAACTATTTACTCTACATGTTCAGTCACAATCACATATTAATGTTCAGTCATTGTCAAGGTACAACTTGCTGATACTACATGAATTCTGATTTCCTTTTGACCGCCTTAGCCTTCTTGTGACCTACATAAATTCTGATTCCCCCTTCTCTTTATCACATCTACTCACCATCTCAAATTTCACTTGCACCTCAGATTCTATCTCCGTATATTAATCTTAATTTATTTAATATTTAATTTTTGATTATCATTAATAGCTGATATAATTTCTAAAATTATATTATTGTATATTTAAAATATAGCAAGTCATTAATTGTATATAATTTAAGACCCTAGCTTGGTGACTGGTGAGTAAGTTTAGCTTGGTGAGCAAGCTATATCTCATGTATAAATACCCTTGTGAGGTTAATGAAAGGGTACGACCTATACATCTTTCATGTATAAATACTCTTGTGAGGTTAATGAAAGGGTACGACTTAAATTCAATGAATAAACTTTGTTCTTCTTGTGTTCTTGGTAAACAAGTTAAATTACCTTTTGATACAACTTATTACTCTACTTTTGCACCTTTTGAAATAATACATAGTGACTTATGGACATCTCCCATATTGAGCGATGGAGGACATCGATATTATGTCTTCTTTTTAGATAACTATACAAATTTTCTTTGGACTTTTCCAATCGCGAATAAATCCCAAGTATTCTCGACATTTAAAACTTTTCACTCGTATGTTAAAACTCAATTTGGTTTCTCAATAAAAACTCTTCAATGTGATAATGGTACTGAATATAACAATAACACTTTTCATCATTTCTGTTCTGAAACTGGCATGTCCTTTCGATTTTCTTGTCCTTACACATCTTCTCAAAATGGTAAAGCCGAACACAATTTTCGTTCCATCAATAACATGATCCGCACCTTATTATCTCATTCCCCTGTTCCTCCTAAATTCTGGCATCACGCTCACGATATGGCTACCTATCTTCTTAACATACTTCCAAGTAAACTACGTCACAACAAGTCACCTACACAATTACTATATAGCTGCCTCCCTTCTTACACACACCTTCGCATCTTTGGATGTTTATGTTATCCACTCACTCCTTCTCCATTATAACACAAATTACAACCTCGTTCCAAACCATGCATCTTCCTTCGATATCCCAAACACCACCGCGGATACAAATGTTTGATCTTGCAAACAATAAAATCATTCTTTCTCATCATGTGATTTTTGATGAACATACTTTTCCCTTTTCCTCTTTCAAACAAACTCCATCTTATCAATTTCTATCCGATGGGATCAATCCCATTTTCTACAATTCTACCGTCGACTTCTCTACTCCTCTATCTCCAAACAATACGTCCACCAACATCTCCAGTCCTACTTCTCTTGGGCCTCTTCTGTAACGACCCGGAAATTTCCAATCAAATTTAAACCCTAATCTTTATATGTCTCCGACACGATAAGCAAAATCTGTAATTTTGAGTCTAGAAAGTTTCGAAATCTTTATTTCATGTAAACGATTACCCTTGACCATGCCTGACGATTCACGAACAACTATTCGTAAATAAATATGTATATAAATATATGTAAATGTATAGTTGTAATTTTAATAGTTAGAATTAAATATATTAAATATTGTACGATAAAATAGAACGTGTATTTAGAACGTGTTTATATATGTTGAATATATATGATTTCTACAGATAGTGATTATTATATGTATATTGTAGAATATACAAAATTTATAAATAATAAGTTATTATATGATTATTAAATATTACATAATACAAGTTAAAACATAATTGTAATATTAATAATATTACTCCCATAAATATTATTAATGTTTGTATTATTAATAATACATATATATATATATATATATATATATATATATATATATATATATATATATATATATATATATATATATATATATATATATATATATATATATATATATATATATATATATATATATATGTAATTCGATACAATTAATTTGTTATAATATTATTATTATTTTATTAATACCATTTAATATTATTAAAATTAGTAGAAAAATTATAATTATAATTATTAATAGTATTAGATATTATTATCATTATTTTTATCTATAAATCCTATAATTGCTTTAAATATATTTATTATTGGTATTATTATTTAAGATATATAAATATAGACAAATACAGGTTTAAAAAAAAAAAAAAAGAAATATGATTTATTATTACTTTTAACATATTTATAGCTTCTTAAAAATAACAGATATTTAGTTTATTTATTTACAAGTTGTTATCTGATATTTATCCATATTCTTCTATTAACTATAAAACCCGTGATACAAGCTTCCAAAAACTTAATCATACAAATATCAGATCTATTATCCTTATTGTATTTGTATCTGTAAAACTCAAAACCGTGATATTAGTCACCTCTTTCTCAACATAAAACCTACGATTCCTCAAATATACAGAGGAATTAAAATCGTTTTCTTAAATCTCATTCATTACCAATAATAATCACAAAACACTGCAAATTGTTTTTATCAAAGAAAACCCATTAAAAAAAAAAACCCGACGGTACCTCTGCTATTGAATCAGTTTTGAAAAAGTTTGAAATCGATCGAATTAGAAAGATATGGAAATGTAGTTTTGTTAAGAAGATATTAAATGACCTTTCTGCAAAATTAGAGCCTTCAAATCTTTTTATAGAACTCGGATTTAAGAATCAAAGTTTAGATTTTAAAAGTCGAACGGTTAATTTGTGAACAAATTTGAGTAACCTGTTGCGATTTAGATCCAATTAATAACTCATGAGCACTTTAAAAATGATTTGAAACAGGTCTCGTGAAGGAGTCATGATCTAAAACTTTTTAGTTTTTGAAATTCGATTTTTGGATTTCGATTTGAGTTGCTTACGAAGCAACAGATATTTTTTTCTCGGTTATATTCTTTGCAAACATACAGGGAATTGTTTAGGATTATTAACAAACTCTAGGAGTAATTAATAGATTTGTATGATGTATGGGTTTGAACCCTGGTAGTTCGAGTTTAGGGAAGAAGATGAAACATGTTAGACAGATAAATCGATATATATAAATATAAGTCGGGGTTTTAAAACAGAAAAGCAAACGCAACATAATGGTTAAGGGTGTTACGGGTTATCGAGAGGTCCAAGGTTCGATCCCTAGCTGAGTCACATAATCTTTTTGGAGCATGTTTTAAGGTAGTTTTAATGCTAAAAACCTTTATTATTATTATTATTATTATTATTATTATTATTATTATTATTATTATTATTATTATTATTATTATTATTATTATTATTATTATTATTATTATTATAATTAACATGTTTAAGATCATTATTATCATTAATATGAAAATAATAAAATTTATTATCAATCTCTTTAATTAGTTTTATTTTATAATCATTAGTATTATCATTAAACGTTATTATTAATATCATTATAAACAATTTTATTATTAGTAATATCTTTATCATTAATATTAAAAATTATCATTATTGTTATTATTCTTAGAATTATCATAATTAGTATTATTTTTATTATTATTTTTATTATTACTAGTGATATATCAAATAAAGATTCTATATAAACATATATTTAAAATATAAAACTTAACCACAATAATACTTTAGTAATAAATATCTATATAAATAAATCTTGGTAAACTATTAATAAAATACATGATAGGAAATAACAAATAAAATCATTAATAATATATTTTGTTCGATTACTATTAAATGTATTAATATACATGATTGATATAGGTTCGTGAATCCAAGGCCAACTCTATACTTGTTCAAAGATGTTATATGTATTTTTTACTACAAAATACATTAGGTGAGTATATAGTCCCTTTTAAACTCTAAATATTTTTGGGCTGAGAATACATACGCTATTTTTATAAATGATTTACGTTATGGACACAAGTGACTAAAATTACGTTCTACATGGGTTTGAATCAAAAATCCCCTAGCTTGGTAACTTTAACTATTGGTTTATGAACTGGTAGGCGCGAATCCTAAAGATAGATCTATCGGGTTTTACACCCCCACCCAGATGTTGTTCTAGTCACTACTAAACTAGAAGAACGGGTGTTTAGTACTTCGAGGTTAACGGAACGCACTTGATTCGGTGCACATATTATTATAACTCAGGGGTACACACTCTTGTTAAGGCTAGTTACCGGGTGCCCACTGCTTGGAATGCTTTTCATACACTTGCGAGTGTATTATATTTTTATATATAAAATCTTGTGGTCCATAGTTATAACGCTGCTAGCATCAAAACTATATCTCACCAACTTTATGTTGACTTTTTAAAGCATGTTATTCTCAGGTACAAATTAAGTCTTCCGCTGTGCATTTGCTCGTGTTAAGACATTTACTTGGAGTCGATCATCGCAATGGAACCAGATGTTGTTGATTTCGTCCAGGGGGATAAGGACGGGTTGTCACAGATGGTATCAGAGCATTGGTCTTAGTGAACCAGGCCTTGCATTAGTGTGTCTGACTAGTAGTTGTTAGGATACAGTAGTGAGTCTGGACTTCGACCGTGTCTGCCTGTCAAAAAGTTTTGCTTATCATTCTAGTCGGAAATCATCTGCTTATCATCCCTAGGGAATTTCCTGCTTATCATTCATAAGTCTAGACACGTCTTATTGCATTTAGTGCATCGATAGTGTATAGACAAGATTCATATCTTAGCATATCTGTAGACTTGCCTGATATATGCCGTAAATTCCTCTGTAGTCTACAAAATACATATAGATATTCTATATAGTTATAATATCATCCGATATCCGAAAATCATTTCACGTCGAAGATCTCTTCCATTCACCAAATTGCCCTTTTCAACCTGAAGCGCTTACTGGCGAACCTGTTCGAGAAACCATTTTCTCTCCCCTTTTTCCGAGTATTTCATCACGATTACATACTATCCCATATTTCAAATCTTATTCATTCGCTCGCTTCAACCGTCAATCATTCCGTAGTACTAGAAGAAATTAACAAACTACGCGCTCGTGTGACGACTTTGGAGAACCTGGTACGAAGGTTACGAATACCAGCAGCAGCACCAGCAGCATAATCAGTACCACCATTATCGACGTCGACAGTACCCTTATCATCTCTAAACCATAACCGCGCCGTAACTCTCAATATCACAATCTGTACCTCGAATATCAACATTACACGCCTCAATATCACCATCTGTACTTCGAGTATGAACTTCATTCTACACATCGATCTACATCGGCTATCTTCACTTTACGTATCATTTTACCTCATTTTTCCTCGTTCGACATGGTGAATATGTAATTTCTAAAGTTTTAGAGATTATGTAATCTAGTATTAACGGTAAATCAGATGAGTTTTGACTCATTAAATCCATGATTACATCCGATGAAAATATATATGCAAGTATATTTTCATAAAGATTATAATTAAAAATTCTTTTGTATAAACTGTTAATGATGAAAATATTTTAACGGGTGGGTAGTACCCGAGGAATATTTAGAATTTCACATTAATAAGTTACACTGTACATTCTTCGAATCTGATTCAACGATCATTTACTATCCTACTTACAACTACCGATATACGTATCCGTTCACCATAGAATAACCATTTCTATTCAAATTTCATATTTGGATTTTGACCTATCAGAATCCAACAAGTGGCATAACGAAGAAAACATTGGACAAAAATAAAAAGTGTTAGAAACAAACGAATTAATTAATTGGAATTGTGATAGGATTTCACGCTAACTGTTCCGGCTAACTGTTCCCAGCTAACTGATTAATATTTAATTTATCGCAATTTACATTCTCGCAATTTTATTTATCGTCATTTAATTTCTGTTACTTACTTTTACGCACTTTAAATAACGGGACACGTATGCAAGGTTTCGACTTATCATATCGACCCATCTATATATATATTTCGGAACAACCGTAGACACTCTATATGTGAAGGTGGGAGTTGGCTATACAGGGTCGGAGTTGATTCCAAAATATATATATACTTTGAGTTGTGATCGACACCGAGACCGGTACACGGGTCACGATACGTATTATTTAATTCGAATATTATATATTAAATTATATATGAATCATTGAACCATCGGACTATTGGACTGCTAACTTTGGACAATTAAAATGAATTAAATTAAAATATTAATTATAACATATGAAACTAAATAATTCTTCAAGCTTGCCACTTGATTTTATTCTTAAACCTCATATGTACCTCGACAATTACAATTCGCGTTCAAATCTTTCATGATTCTTGAAAACACCTCGATCGAGAAGTTGAACCAGCCGCACCTCGCCTATGGAAGAAAGATTCATGCATACAGTTATGCACCTGAAAAACTTTCGAAACCGAAGTTATAGTTAAAACATATCCGCGTTGAATTCCTTATTATTCTTTAGCAAAAACAACCATACGATTCCTTTTCAAAAAGCTAATTTTGTCACAGCTCCAGCAAGTTAACCTCGACTTCTCAGAAAGGTTAGTCTCGATATATATATATACGTTATTCTTTCGCCGTCGTTACCGGAGAACCTTTTATATTCCACCATATTATCATTTGCGTTTAATCATCTAAAAACACAATTCTTCCGAAATCACCTTAGTTTGATAACCGATGACCCAGATCCGATAACTTTGAAAATGCTGACGAAGCAGCATGTTGTAGATGGTCTTAATGACCAAAAGTTGATGATACAAGAAGGAAGTGTTAGGAATGCTCGATAGAAAATTTGGTACTGAAAACCGGATTGAGCAAACCATGAAGGAGACTCTGAACAAAATACAAGGACTAAACTTGTACATAAAGAATTCTGGCGATTCTGTAGCAAACACCTTGCTTCTGAATCTAAACCCTTACGGGTAAAACTTCATCATCATCCTTCGATATTAGAAATTTCAAGATATTATTGTATCTTTCATTGAAAATATCCTCAAAAATTCTGAAAATATTTTCAAAGTATTCTCGTCCGATATTAATTATCTTTCTATGCTATATGCGTTATAACATAAAAGAAACTGTGTTAGTTTCTAAATTCTGAAACCTTCGAATTTAAAATATGAATGTTTTGAAGTAGTGTTAGGAACTGATACATGAATTAGTATAATATAATGAAACTTGATCAACTTCATTATATTACAGTAAATCATGTTAAGTTTCTAATGGAATGTGATGATTCACAGTACCGTCATCATGTGCCATGTTACACGGCTTTTACATTCTATTCAATCCCCAAAAGTATTAGGAACAAATCGTCTTGACAGTTCTGTCTTTTCCAGGATATTCTGGTAATTTGACAAATCAAAATCGTGCCATTACCATTTCTTTCTTAGAGTATTAACTATGTTCACTTCGAATTTCATACCTACGAATTCCAGACCATTATTCGCTTGACTCGAAGTTGGAAAGAGAAAACGAAAGCATGAAGTTCCGAAATATAATGAAGGATATAGAACCCAACAACCACCCAGAATTTACAAACCGTGTATATCGAGGTAGATAGCAATATAGAGACACGGGAGAACCAGAAAAACTATAAACACAAGAGTATAGTATAAGTAAATAAATTCTGTTGGTGGTAGATGAAAAAGAAGAATGATAGATGTGAAAATTTAGAGTATATCAAGGATCAGAACGGGGTGGAACATTTCAAAGAATATTTTAAGGTATGAATTGAGGAAGAGGAATAAAAGATGTGAGGTATGGAAATAAAGGAGAATAAGAAGTGGATTTATAGTAAAATATCCGACAGAGAAATCAAAACAGATTGGTACATTAAATCAAAGAAGATCATAATTTCTTTATTCGCCGAGGAATCAAATCTTTTAGAATTCCAAGATTTCCTTTTAAATCCCTTAAATTCCAGAAATTCACTGTAACTATGTCAAAAGTTAAATCTCTATCTCAATCTCTTGTGACAGCTCCACTCGTACGCTTCATCTAATCGAATTGTTTTACCACTATTACTAAATGGTGATAAAACTCTAGTTATCAATTCTCTTTCGTCATAAAAAACATTATATTGTTAGTCATGACGATTTCGATCAAATTTCGGGGACGAAATTTCTTTAACGGGTGGGTACTGTAACGACCCGGAAATTTCCGATCAAATTTAAACCCTAATCTTTATATGTCTCCGACACGATAAGCAAAATCTGTAATTTTGAGTCTAGAAAGTTTCAAAATCTTTATTTCATGTAAACGATTACCCTTGACCATGCCTGACGATTCACGAACAACTATTCGTAAATAAATATGTATATAAATATATGTAAATGTATAGTTGTAATTTTAATCGTTAGAATTAAATATATTAAATATTGTACGATAAAATAGAACGTGTATTTAGAACGTGTTTATATATGTTGAATATATATGATTTCTACAGATAGTGATTATTATATGTATATTGTAGAATATACAAAATTTATAAATAATAAGTTATTATATGATTATTAAATATTACATAATACAAGTTAAAACATAATTGTAATATTAATAATATTACTCCTATAAATATTATTAATGTTTGTATTATTAATAATACATATATATATATATATATATATATATATATATATATATATATATATATATATATATATATATATATATATATATATATATATATATATGTAATTCGATACAATTAATTTGTTATAATATTATTATTATTTTATTAATACCATTTAATATTATTAAAATTAGTAGAAAAATTATAATTATAATTATTAATAGTATTAGATATTATTATCATTATTTTTATCTATAAATCCTATAATTGCTTTAAATATATTTATTATTGGTATTATTATTTAAGATATATAAATATAGACAAATACAGGTTTAAAAAAAAAAAAAAGAAATATGATTTATTATTACTTTTAACATATTTATAGCTTCTTAAAAATAACAGATATTTAGTTTATTTATTTACAAGTTGTTATCTGATATTTATCCATATTCTTCTATTAACTATAAAACCCGTGATACAAGCTTCCAAAAACTTAATCATACAAATATCAGATCTATTATCCTTATTGTATTTGTATCTGTAAAACTCAAAACCGTGATATTAGTCACCTCTTTCTCAACATAAAACCTACGATTCCTCAAATATACAGAGGAATTAAAATCGTTTTCTTAAATCTCATTCATTACCAATAATAATCACAAAACACTGCAAATTGTTTTTATCAAAGAAAACCCATTAAAAAAAAAACCCGACGGTACCTCTGCTATTGAATCAGTTTTGAAAAAGTTTGAAATCGATCGAATTAGAAAGATATGGAAATGTAGTTTTGTTAAGAAGATATTAAATGACCTTTCTGCAAAATTAGAGCCTTCAAATCTGTCATAACCCGTCCTTAACCATAAGAACGTGTTAGATAACGTATGATTTCATTGCGAGGTATTGACCTCTATATGCGACATTTTTAAAAGAGAAACTGCATATATTGTACATTACAAACCATAACCATTATTTTTGTTACAAGCTTTAGACAATAAAAAGATGATTATCGTTTAGCGATAATCTTCGACTTACAAACTTTACATATAATGATAACAACACGATTTCGAGCATATTTTACAACACAAATCCTTGGGTATGCAGTTTTATTTTTGACACAAATATGCGTACGCAAGATCCTGCTCAAATTCAACATAATGCAGCGGAAGCTTTAGTAATCACCTGAGAATAGACATGTTTAAAACGTCAACATAAAGTTGGTGAGATATAGGTTTAATGCCGGCAGCAATATATATATATAGACCACAAGATTTCGTATATAAACAGTTTAATAAAAATATTCTAAGTGGTTGAGCACTTGGTAACCATACTTAACATTTGATCACGTCGCATATTCCCTTTATTATGAAATCTTACTACACCGTACCAAGTGTAGTCACGAAATGAAGTACTGTGCAACCGTTGAATACTGGTCGTCCAGTCCGGTTGGGGTTGTCAGGCCCGATAGATCTATCAACAGGATTCGCGTTTACAATACCGCTGTAAATAACAGTTACCAAGCTACAGGGAAGTATGCCAGTGGTACAACTCAACGTAGAATATATTTTCCAGTTACTTGTGTCCATAACGTAAAACATAAAATACATGTATTCTCATCCCGAAATATTTAGAGTTTAAAAGTGGGACTATATACTCACTTTCGTCTTGAAGATATATATATAATTTGACTTGGTCTCCGGTTGATATCACGAACCTATCCATTTATAATATATCAATACCTTTTCTTTTTAAACAAACGTCACATATATATACTTGTTATACTTTTAATACTTTGAATAATTCCTTAGTCCATAGTTAGCAGTTCGTTGTTAGTAATTCAATTTTAATGGTTCATTTTTAGATGTTTAATATACCCGCAATGAAATAAATAAAACCCCCAACGAAATAAATAAAACCCCATCGTATATGTATTGGTCGAGATTAATCTTGACCCATGGTACCGGTGTTGTCAAATGACGTGTTGCGTACATAAAGTACCGGTGTTGTCAAATGACGTGTTGCGTACAATCATGGGATCTTATGATTAATCTTCTCGTGTTGTTTACGGGTGATCCTGAACCATATAAAATTGAATTATAAGTACATATATATAAAATATCATGTTAACTTAAAAAGATGTGATTTATTTAATTTTTTCCCAATTATTTTCGTGGCTAAACTAGTCTTGGATATCCGATTTTGTTTCGGTCATAGTTTCTTCGTTACAACTCCGTTTTCGTTGATTCAACTTGCCATCTCCTTGGATCGAGTCCCTCTTTAAGACTATGAACTGTAAATACCTTAGTTTGTATTCAAAATCACACGACATAGGTCAAACTTTAGTGAAACTTATGAAGTTAATCATTTTCCATCATGTAAACAACCTCAAATGATTATTTTTCTAAAAATACTTATACTTTGAGTTAAATCATGAAATTTTTATGTGTTATCATAATCATAGTAAAAATCATTTTTCCATAAAATAAACCTCCAATTCAAAGTTTAAGATGGTTTTTAATTATCCAACCCAAAACAGCCCCCGGTTGCACTCCGACGTCGTAAATTCAGTTTTTAAGGTGTTCTTTGAAAAACCAAGTTATACCTTGTTAAGTTAGCATATAATTAAGATATGTTACAGGTCTTGAAGTATTTTAAAAGTTAAGTTAGAAGGATCTATTTAGTTTGCGAACAAGTTTGAAATCATTCAAACTATGTTCTAGTTTATAAACTCTTATATATATAGCTTTAAATATATGAATTGAAAAAGAGTTGAAGTAGAGTTTTTACCTCAAGTTTAAAATGTAAAGTTGCTGGAAAGAAGTAGTAAAATAAAAGTTGAGAGAGTTCTTGCAAGTGTGTGTGAAAATTGGAAGTAAAATTTGGAAAATGAATGTGTAAAAATGAGTTAGAAATGGTGCTTATTTATAGGCTTGAAAATTTGATTTTTAGTGAAAATATCTAAGATAAGTTAAAATTTATTATGTCATGAATGACATATTATTCCAATAATTGAAGATTTCTATTGGTATATACCAATAGTAAATACTTCTAGAAGCTGTGTATAGTACCCTAGATATACGTATAGGATTATTGAGGAAACGGAACGAGAATTCAAATATAACTATCTTTTGTAAATATACTTATATTGTTTTATGTATAAAAGCCCTTTAAAAATGATTAAATACATTACTTATACGATATATGTATAAACATTATAAATCATCAGTATTTATGTCAAATAACGTTACGTAGGTTATTGTTTTGAAAACTTAAGTTAGTAGTTTCAAAATATACTTATGACTTTTTGTTATTAATACAAAATGAGATATTAAAACATCCTTAGATCATGTTAAATATGTATGTATAATTATCATATATTGTATAGTTCGTGATATCATCGGTCAAACTAGACGGTCAAACGTTGTGTAAAACTCTTTTCAAAAACATAAGTCTCAACAATTTGGATTGCTTATCATGTTGGTAAGGTTTAATTTATGTAAATATTAATCTCATAAGTATAGAACGATCGGAAAAGTGCGGGTCGTTACAAAATCTTTTTATAGAACTCGGATTTAAGAATCAAAGTTTAGATTTTAAAAGTCGAACGGTTAATTTGTGAACAAATTTGAGTAACCTGTTGCGATTTAGATCCAATTAATAACTCATGAGCACTTTAAAAATGATTTGAAACAGGTCTCGTGAAGGAGTCATGATCTAAAACTTTTTAGTTTTTGAAATTCGATTTTTGGATTTCGATTTGAGTTGCTTACGAAGCAACAGATATTTTTTTCTCGGTTATATTCTTTACAAACATACAGGGAATTGTTTAGGATTATTAACAAACTCTAGGAGTAATTAATAGATTTGTATGATGTATGGGTTTGAACCCTGGTAGTTCGAGTTTAGGGAAGAAGATGAAACATGTTAGACAGATAAATCGATATATATAAATATAAGTCGGGGTTTTAAAACAGAAAAGCAAACGCAGCATAATGGTTAAGGGTGTTACGGGTTATCGAGAGGTCCAAGGTTCGATCCCTAGCTGAGTCACATAATCTTTTTGGAGCATGTTTTAAGGTAGTTTTAATGCTAAAAACCTTTATTATTATTATTATTATTATTATTATTATTATTATTATTATTATTATTATTATTATTATTATTATTATTATTATTATTATTATTATTAACATGTTTAAGATCATTATTATCATTAATATGAAAATAATAAAATTTATTATCAATCTCTTTAATTAGTTTTATTTTATAATCATTAGTATTATCATTAAACGTTATTATTAATATCATTATAAACAATTTTATTATTAGTAATATCTTTATCATTAATATTAAAAATTATCATTATTGTTATTATTCTTAGAATTATCATAATTAGTATTATTTTTATTATTATTTCTATTATTACTAGTGATATATCAAATAAAGATTCTATATAAACATATATTTAAAATATAAAACTTAACCACAATAATACTTTAGTAATAAATATCTATATAAATAAATCTTGGTAAACTATTAATAAAATACATGATAGGAAATAACAAATAAAATCATTAATAATATATTTTGTTCGATTACTATTAAATGTATTAATATACATGATTGATATAGGTTCGTGAATCCAAGGCCAACTCTATACTTGTTCAAAGATGTTATATGTATTTTTTACTACAAAATACATTAGGTGAGTATATAGTCCCTTTTAAACTCTAAATATTTTTGGGCTGAGAATACATGCGCTATTTTTATAAATGATTTACGTTATGGACACAAGTGACTAAAATTACGTTCTACATGGGTTTGAATCAAAAATCCCCTAGCTTGGTAACTTTAACTATTGGTTTATGAACTGGTAGGCGCGAATCCTAAAGATAGATCTATCGGGTTTTACACCCCCACCCAGATGTTGTTCTAGTCACTACTAAACTAGAAGAACGGGTGTTTAGTACTTCGAGGTTAACGGAACGCACTTGATTCGGTGCACATATTATTATAACTCAGGGGTACACACTCTTGTTAAGGCTAGTTACCGGGTGCCCACTGCTTGGAATGCTTTTCATACACTTGCGAGTGTATTATATTTTTATATATAAAATCTTGTGGTCCATAGTTATAACGCTGCTAGCATCAAAACTATATCTCACCAACTTTATGTTGACTTTTTAAAGCATGTTATTCTCAGGTACAAATTAAGTCTTCCGCTGTGCATTTGCTCGTGTTAAGACATTTACTTGGAGTCGATCATCGCAATGGAACCAGATGTTGTTGATTTCGTCCAGGGGGATAAGGACGGGTTGTCACATCTTCCGACCACATATTCTATGCCTCCAAGCCCAACTTCAGTTGACAACTCTTCTCCGACCCCAACTGTTCTCCCTTTTGCTACTAATCCGCAACCTTCCAACTCTATTTCTCTTCTTACACATTCAATGACTACTCGTTCTAAAGCAAGAATATTCAAACCAAAAGTTACATTTAATCTACTAACTCACACAAAAATTTCACCTCTTCCTTCTAATCCTCGTCAATCCTTGGATGACCCAAACTGGAATCGTGCCATGGCCGATGAATTTGAAGCTCTGTTGGAAAATCGGGCGTGGGTCCTTGTACCCCGTAGACCAGATATGCAGGTTATACGATCTATGTGGATTTTTTGACACAAGATGAAGTCTGATGGTTCTTTTGAAAGATACAAGGCACGTTTGGTAGGTGATAGTCGTTCTCAGAAATTAGGTATTGACTGTCTTGAAACATTTAGTCCAGTTGTGAAACCGGCTACTATTCGTACAGTTCTAAGCATTGCGGTGTCTAAATCTTGGGATATTCATTAGTTGGACGTAAAGAATGCTTTTCTACATGGGAATTTGTCTGAAACGGTGTACATGTACCAACCATTTGGTTTTCGGAGTACGACACATCCAGACTATGTGTGTTTATTGAAAAATTCACTTTATGGTTTGAAACAGGCACCACAAGCTTGGTATCAACGGTTTTCGGATTTTGCGTCTACAATTGGTTTTAGACATAGTCGTTGTGATCATTCTCTCTTCACTTATCACAATGGTAATGATGTTGCTTACTTATTACTATATGTGGACGCATAATCCTTACAACTTCTTCTAAGGCTTTACGTCTTAAGCTTATAGAATTATTTGCACGCGAGTTTGCCATGAAGGATCTAGGTCCTTTACACTCTTTTCTTGGTCTTTCATTAACACGAGATGCGAATGGGTTGTTTCTTAGTCAACATACATATGCCAAAGCTATTATCGAACGCGCGGGTATGACCAACTGTAATTCGGTTTCCCCTCCAGTTGACACTCAGAGCAAGCTTAGTTCAACTGCAGGTACACTGTATACTAAACCAACGTTGTATCGTAGCCTCGCTGGAGCACTACAATATCTTACTTTTACCAGACCAGATATTTCCTACGCTGTCTAGCAGATTTGTTTGCACATGCATGCTCCAACTACTATTCATCTCCTTACTTTAAAACGCATTATTCGCTATCTACAGGGTACACTTAAGCTTGGATTGCACATTTGTAAATCTCCTTCGCATGCATTGGTTTCGTATACTGATGCAGATTGGGCTGGATGTCCTGATACTCGTCGATCAACGTCCGGATATTGTGTTTATTTAGGGGATAACCTTATTTCTTGGTCTTCAAAGCGTCAGTCGACGCTTTCTCGCTCTAGTGCCGAGGCCGAATATCGCGGGGTTGCAAATGTAGTCGCCGAATCTTGTTGGTTACGAAATTTATTACTTGAACTACATTGTCCGATCTCTAAGGCGACATTGGTATTTTGTGATAATGTGAGTACTGTTTATTTATCCGATAGTCCTGTTCAACGTCAACGGACTAAGCATATAGAGTTGGATATTCATTTTGTACGTGAGAAAGTGGCTCGTGGTCAAGTCCGTGTATTACATGTGCCTACTCGATTTCAGATTGCAGATATCTTCAAGAAAGAATTACCTCGCTTATCGTTTGAAGAGTTTCGAACCAGTCTTCGCATTTCTCCTCCGCTAGCTCAGACTGCAGGGGAGTAATAGCTGATATAATTTCTAAAATTATATTATTGTATATTTAAAAAATAGCATGTCAATAATTGTATATAATTTAAGACCCTAGCTTGGTGAGTAAGTTTAGCTTGGTGAGCAAGCTATATCCCATGTATAAATACCCTTGTGAGGTTAATGAAAGGGTACGACTTATACATCTTTCAATCATTCATATAATAAATTATCATCTTGAATCTTGATTCAGATTCACCTCCTCAATAGCAAAATTTGATCTTCTTTTTAAAATTATCTCCATCTCTATACGCTTCCTCGCAGACTTTCACGCTCGTCGGTTTTCTCTTCGGCCACCGGTTTTTCGCCGTTGCCCCGGAGTAATTCTCCAATTCCTTCCCTCTTGCTCCATCTCCTTCCGATCGGTGCCGGAGTTTCATGGGTTTTCCCATCTTCCGCCGTTGATAAGGCGACGAATTCTTTGGAATTTCTCGAGCATTCTACAAACGGTGTGGCGTGTTGTTTTTTCTGGGATACTTATTTTCTCTGTTCGCCGCCGGAGAAGAGTCCTGTTCTTTTTAACCGACGTTTGTTTATTCGCCGGAACTTCGATCGGTATTTGATATGGTTTATTCGAGTCAACCGCGAACTCCAATGATAAAGGCCGATTCGAGATGGTTAATCTCCAAAGAAAATAGATTAAGAAGAGACTTTGGACTAATCCACTTTTTCATTCATAATTTTTCAATACTACCGATTACATATTTATAATAAAGGAAATACGATAGAAACTACCTAATGATGGAAAACTACTACAATTAACTTCCCAATGCAGTTACATGGAATATGCAAACCCACGATCACATGCATGACTAATACTAGTGCATAAATGACAATAAGATAAACTTCCACGTCCATCACAAGTCTTATTCCATAACTGATGAACTTGGGCTATTAATTTGGGCCGGGTACCCTTTGTCTCGATAATGGGCTGGTACAACTTTGTTACAAATGGGCCCGCCTGGTGATGAATGTTTCATGCTCGTATCAATACCCACCGGTTGAAAATTAACCTTGTCCTCAAGGTTGAGACTTGCGAGACATCTCTTCCATGGTGGTTTTGGTTCAGTCTGAATAAACACAAACTGTGGTGGTGTGTATTTGTGACCTGGATAAAAGATCTTCAAGCCATGACAACCAAGCAAGATGAAGAGTGGGGCCGAAAATGAAACACAAAGTTCGATGAGTGTTGATGGCAGGGAATACAGAACGCGGGTGGCTATCGCGATGTTTGTCTTGGATGAGATATGAGTGTGGTGGGGTTGGGGTGAGGAAAACGTAGGGGGTGTAAGACGGGTAAGTAGCGGTTTGGGTGGTTCAGTAGTGTCAACAAGAAGGGTAGTAACTTTTGCGGGTGGTGGTTCAGGTGGACGTGGGGGCTCGTCATGTTGGCAATGAATTTCTAAGGGTAATGGAAGAGGCTCATTGGATAGTAAGCATGGCAGTGGGTTGTAAGTGGTGGTGGTGGTACTTTGGATTGCTAGTGGTGGAGTGATGCACTCAAGGTGGTGACTAGTTGTAGTGATGGTGGTAGAGAGTTGCTTGGTCATAGCTTCTAATTTACGGTTATTAGCCGCAAGTTGATGACAACCCAGATCAAGTTTGGTGTTGGTGACTTGAAAAGAATCATTAAGGTGATCCATTTTCTCGTTCATTTGCTCAACGAGGACACTCATTTTTTCAACGAAAGTCGCAAAGGACTCACGTTGACTCAATGAAAGCACCATTGATACGGTTTATTCGAGTCAACCGCGAACTCCAATGATAAAGGCCGATTCGAGATGGTTAATCTCCAAAGAAAATAGATTAAGAAGAGACTTTGGACTAATCCACTTTTTCATTCATAATTTTTCAATACTACCGATTACATATTTATAATAAAGGAAATACGATAGAAACTACCTAATGATGGAAAACTACTACAATTAACTTCCCAATGCAGTTACATGGAATATGCAAACCCACGATCACATGCATGACTAATACTAGTGCATAAATGACAATAAGATAAACTTCCACGTCCATCACAAGTCTTATTCCATAACTGATGAACTTGGGCTATTAATTTGGGCCGGGTACCCTTTGTCTCGATAATGGGCTGGTACAACTTTGTTACAAATGGGCCCGCCTGGTGATGAATGTTTCATGCTCGTATCAGTATTTGTTTGTTCCGTTCACTTGTCTCTGACAGGTATTTTTTCATTATTTATTTGTATTGGGCCCGCGTGCAAGAAGCAGCTCTGTGTCGGAGTTTGATTTCATGTTGTGACTGTGGTCTTGGCTTTTAGGTTAGGATGCGTTTTGGGTGGTATATTTTATATTTAGTTTGTGGTCTGTGGCGGTAGTCGTCAATGGTTTCTACTTCTTTAAATTGATTCATGGTTTTTGGTGGTGTTTGGGCGCATGTTTGATGGTGTTAATGGTTTTTGGTTTTCCAGATAACGTATTTGGGTTACATACATATTACTTTTCTCGTTTCTTTGTCCTGCTTCATTGTCTTCGCAGTCAAATGCTACTAGACGAGATACTTTTTATGAATGCTAGTAGGCGAGATACTTTTTATGAATATTTTTGGACTATGAAGACGCGTGTTTAGTTGTTTTTGTCGTAATCATTGTCAATGTATCTTGATGTTTACGCAATGTTTGTTGGTTTTTATGCAATATTTGTTTAAGTTTATGTAATGTTTGTTTCATTTGGCTGATAGGTTTTTCAAAGAGTTCTTAGAGCTTATGCGACTAAGCTTTTTATAAAGGTGGAAAAGGGATGGATGGATATACTAAGGTAGTAGTATGTATTTTGTGCCAAAGACCCCACTATATGTTTAAATATAATTTTTACTACTTAGTTGATGCTATAGCTCTGCTACTCAATGGAGAGATATTTGGTAAAGATGAGAGGATGATATGCTATATACTGTGACTGAAGGGTTGTCACCTCTATGTTCAATATAATATGCAAAGGTAGATAGATGGGCGTCAAAATGTATTTGGATAGTGACCTGTATTTACCTTTTATCTTAAATTTCTTTAATTGATAGGATGCTATATAATGTTGTTTCATATTTGTATACGTTTTAAACTTGCAGTTGACTGGAGAACATGATACGAGAGGATTCGGGCTCCAAACTTTTTTCAGTTGACTCCTGAGATACTTTACACATTAAGTATGTTTTTTTAAATTTAATTTCTACTTATATTTATTAATTTTTTTAGGCAAATAAGAACATACTAGTGAAATGACCCGTGGAAACACGGGTTTGTTTAAACGAAAGAGTTTAATGATATGTTTTAGGTATTAAATGAATGTAAATGTTAAAGTCATTTAGTTTATTGCCTCGTGGAACCACGGATTACGACTAAGAAACTTGTCGTTGATTTTACAAACATAAAGTTCGCTCAAAGTTTAATATTTATATTTATATTTTTAATAAATAATAATAATTAATAATAATAAATGCCTTTTAAATTTTTTTAGAAAAATAAAATTACAATTTAGGAGAAATTAATATTTCTTTTTATAAAAGATTTTGTATTATTTTTTAAATTAAATTAATAACTATGACATCATCATTATAAAATTTAAGCTTAATGTTGACATCATCATTTTAGAGGTTTATTAGATCATATAGATATTAACTCTGAAAAACATAATCATGGGTCGGATTTACCCTAAGCCCAACAAACAAAACACTTACACAGATTATACCCAAACAAACTAGCCCAATACGAACACACCACTTTAATCCAAACATAACCTATGATCCTTCCATTTCAAATTCCACATTCTGGAAACTGTTATAAGACCATTCGACTTCTTCACATTCATCAAACTCAACTTAATCCGAACATGTTCTTGAATTATATTACACAGATCCTCCTCCGATCTCTTTTGATTCTTAAACGTTCTCCAATTTCTATCTTGCCATATATAATACACACACGAATCTAATACCAAACGATTAATAACGTTCCACACATTATCATTATATGGATATTTAGCCAGTTCATTGATGATGGCCTACAAATGACTTGAAATACCTTTGAACAACAACTTGGCCTTCATTTGCTTCCACGCTTCACAACTGTAATTGCACAGAAAAAACAAATGGCTAATTGAATCACCGCCTTGGCCACATAAAGTATAGTTAAAGTGTTGATTTGGCAACTATTTCATTAGTCTATCATGACTATTCAATCTTTCCAAAGTATCCAGCCACAAGATAAATGCATGTTTAGGATCAAATACCTAAACTATATAACGCCGACACAAGATCACCGGTTATCAGCGTTAGCCGGCGTTACCGGTGCTTATTACCGTCAGAAGAGATCGGAAACGCCGTGTTGGGCATGGTCTAATAATGTTTCCACCGACACCAACCTCAACTTCAATCCGGCCCGCCGCAAGTTATTCCGACCAACTTGTGAGTTAAATAGAAACTTGTGAGTTAAATAGCAGCTTACTCACATTCTAACCTGAAACATTTTACTCTCGTGTTTCATTTGTTTTACTAATTGATATTGTCATGTTTAGTGATTTTTATTTGTTTGAAAGGTATGTTCAGCATTTGGCGGCGAATCTGACGTATACTCCTTTGGTATTTGAAAGACATGTTTACTGATTTTAGTTCTTGTAAGTGTTCAATAATTGTCATTTCAAAGCTGATAATCTCAAACATAATACCCTTAAAATACTTTTTATAGACCTACCATTGTAACTAGTTAGATGCAGAAACAATGGATGAATTCTACTTGTTCTTGCATAACATCTCACTTATTGCAATTTTAGTTGAACTTAATTGATTTACTATAATCATATTGATGATTTTTATATTTATTCAATACTAAACAATTGGTTGTTGACATCATAACACTCCACGAGAAGCATTCATCTTCTCATGCCGAATGCAACCCCAGACGTATCAGAAAGAGGAGGGTGTGTGCCAAATGATGACCTTCGCAGACATTGGCTGCACTTTTCTACGGATGTGTGGAGGTAAAAATAGCAATCTTGTGGTCTTGCCACAGATTCTTATCGACGCCCAAACCTCTGCAGAACTAACGCTAGCAATTAAATATTGTAACGTTCAAGGTTAGGGCTGGAAAACATAGATACGTGCCTGTTTATCCTATAACCGATCTAATGGAAAGATATACCAAACTCACGCCGGCGATCGTCATACTTTTTGACGTATAAACTACTATACAGGATCGGTGAAAGTCATAAGTGAAGATCCGGATATGCAGTTTTTCTACGTTGAGGGTGGTGAGCCAATGATACATTCTTATTTCGCATATGTGATGAGAGTGGATTATGATTTTTATCTCCATTCTTTTGTTCGAATCCATTGTGCACTCATTTATGTTGTTGGTTAGCTTTGTTCAATGAATATCCAGTGTCTTTTATTAAGTGCCTATTTAGTTGTTTAACTGTAATTTGCATCGATCCCGATCATGATTTCTTACTATGATGCTGATGTATATTATAGTTATTTAAGCTTTAATGAAATATTGATTTTATAAGAAAAAAATTGTGGTCTTGTCTTAACTTAAATGAAGTTTGATCTCTTCTACTAGTTTAGTATGGAGTATAAAGCTTTACTAACATTGTATATTTAAAATGAGACTCAAGTATCTTTTTTTATTAGTGAGATTTGTTTTATTTTTGTGTCAAAAAACACGAAAGATATAGGGACACAAAATAAAGGTTTTCATCGGAAAGCAAAATGCGATCAGATACAACAAACAACAAATTATACAAACCACTAATAAAGCTTTATAATTTGTATAATTTGTTGTATGTCTGGGATTTTTCCTTTTTGATGAAAAGCTTTATTTTGTACTCCGTATATCTTTCGTGTTTTTCGACAGAAAAATAAAACAAATCTCACTAATAGAAAAAGGATACTTGAGTCTCGTCTTAAATACACGATGTTAGTAAAACTTTATGCTCCATACTAAACTAGTAAAAGAAGATCAAACTTCATTTAAATTAAAATACTACCACAATCTTTTTCTTAGAAAAATAATGATTTCATTAAAGCTGAAATAACTATAACATACATCAGCATCATGAGTAGGAATCATGACCGTGACCAATGCAAATTACAGCTAAACAACTAAACATGCAATTAATAAAACACATTGGATATTCATTTAACAAAGATAACCAAAAGCAGACATGGGTGACACCATGGATTCCAACCAAACAATGAAGATAAAAACCATAATCTACTCTCATCACATATGTAGAATAAGAATGTATCATTCTCTGACCACCGTCAATGTTGATAAACTGCATATCGGGATCTTCACTTATGACTTTTACCGATCCTGTATGGTAATTTATACGTCGAAAAGTATGACGGTCGTCGACGTGAGTTTGGTATATCTTTCCATTAGATCGGTTATACTCAATAAATGAGCACGTATCTATGTTTTCTAGTCCTAAACCTTGATCATTACAATATTTAATTGTCATCGTTAGTTCTGTAGAGGTTTATGCGTCGATAAGAAGCTGTGGCGAGACTACAAGATTGCTATTTATGCCTCCACGCATCCGTAGAACAGTGTAGACAATGTCTGTGAAGGCCATCATTTGGCGCACACCCTCCTCTTTCTGATTTGATACATCTAGGGTTGCATTGCTGCATGAGAAGATGAATGCTTCTCGTGGAGTCATAATGCAACCATTTTTTGTTATGATGTCAACAACAAATAGTTTAATATTAAATAAATATAACAATCATCAATATGATTATAGTAAATCAATTAAGTTTAACTAAAATTGCAATAAGTGAGATGCTATGCAAGAACCAGCAAGATTGATCCATTGTTTTAAGATCTAACCAGTTACAACGGTAGGTCTATAGAAAGCATTTTTAAATTTGAAATGACAATTATTGAACACTTACTTACTAGAACTATGATCTTCAAACATGTCTTTTAAAGACCAAAGACAGTACGTCATATTCGCCGCCAAATGCTGAACATACCTTTCAAAGAAATAAAAATCACTTGTTAAAACATTAATATTTTTCTAGAGTTTTCTAAAATTAGTGCTAATAGATATTTAAGTAATGTATACACTAGACTTTACTAGAATAATGTATCAAAATATCTATATGAAGATAACCGACATACTAGGCCTATAAATAGGCAATTGTGTTGCAAGTGTGTACAACAACAAATAAAAGAAACACTTTCATTAGTAATACAAAAACATTACTTTTAAAAAGTTTTCCCCACCTAATCTAATATACCAAAAAATTCCCTCAACAAATATAAACGTTATATTACTTTTAAATATAACTAATCAATCATAATTAATTAAATAAAATCTACAACTTATTTTCACAAGTGGTATCAAGAGCCAGGTTGGGCGTTGTTCGAAGACACCATGACTACCGTTGGTGCATACAATATTCCCGTCCCCATCTTTGATGGCGACAACTATGATTTTTGGAGTATCCGAATGAAGACATATTTCCAAGCACAAAGCTTGTGGGATATTGTCGAAGTCGGGTTTACAAATCCAAAAGACGACGAAACTCTGTCCGCGGAAGAACGGGAAAAATACAACAAAAATGTTGTAAGAAATGCTGCCGCTCTAGGATATATTCAACAAGCCTTGACACCGTCTATCTTTCCACGAATCATGGGAGCTACGACAGCCAAAGAGGCGTGGAAGATCCTTCAAGAAGAATTTCAAGGAAATGTCAAGGTGAGATCCGTCAAATTACTAACTCTAAGACGTGATTTTGAAAACTTAAACATGAAAGACACTGAGACCGTAAAAGATTACTATTCTAGAATTAAAGAAATAGTAAATCAAATGAGAGCCTACGGAGATAATATAACTGATAAGAGGATCGTAGAAAAAATACTTATCAGTATGACTGAAAAATACGATCATGTCATTACCGCTATTGAAGAGTCAAAAGACATCGAGACTCTGTCAGTAACGGAATTAATTGGCTCTCTTGAAGCATATGAGGCTAGACTGAGTCGGCGTAGTGAAAACTCACTTGAAAGTGCCTTTCAGTCTAAACTCAAATTACGGTCTCAAAAATATAATAATTGGGGGAAAAGAAATTTTGAAGAAACAAAAGGAGGAGAAAAATCCAGAACCGGGTTAGATCAGAGAAGAAAAAGCTATCCTCCATGTGGCATTTGCAAAAAGACAAATCACTTGGAGAAGGATTGTTTTCACAAAGGGAAGCCACAATGCAATAATTGCAAAAGATTTTGGCATGTTGAAAAAGATTGCCGTTTAAAACAAAATCATCGAGCTAACTTCACGGAAGAAAGTGAAGATATACCGGAGAACAAAAATCAGCTATTCTATGCCTGCCATGTCGCAAATAAACAGAGGGACGATACTTGGTTGATCGACAGTGGGTGCAGCAACCACATGACAGGAGATGAAAAGTTATTTGATAGTATCAACACGTCCGTAAAGTCCCGCGTCAAACTAGGGAATGGAGCGCTTGTTGACACTAAAGGCAAAGGTACAATTACTGTTCAAACTAATAACGCCACTCGATCTGTTAATGACGTTCTTCTAGTACCAAGCTTAGCAAGTAATTTGCTAAGTGTTGGACAAATGATGGAGCATGGCTACTCTTTACTCTTTGAAGAAAATTCATGTGTTATTCGTGACAAGAAAAACAACTACAAATTAATAGCTGAAGTGCCAATGGAGAACCGCAACTTTCCGCTTCGCTGGAACTATATCAGAGACACAGCCATGAAAGTTCAAGTTGAAGAATCATGGCTATGGCATCGAAGATTTGGCCACTTTAACTTTCACGCACTAAAAATCCTCCAACAGAAGAATATGATGAGAGACTTGCCGAACATAGAAGAAATCACTGACACGTGTGAAAGCTGTATGATGGGCAAGCAACATCGAAAACCTTTCCCTCGTGACAAAGCCTGGAGAGCGAAAGGTATACTGGAGCTGGTGCACACTGACGTTTGTGGACCAATGAGGACCCCGTCACTTAACCAAAACAGGTACTTTATTCTCTTCATCGATGACTATTCTAGAATGACGTGGGTTTATTTCATGCGTGAAAAATCGGAAGTATTTACGATATTCAAGAAGTTTAAGAACTTCGTAGAAAAAAGCAGTGGCCATTATATAAAAACGCTAAGGAGTGATAGAGGAAAAGAATATACCTCTACACAGTTTAATAAATTTTGTGAAGATGAAGGAGTTAAACGTCAACTCACTGTTGGTTACGCTCCTGAGCAAAATGGCGTCTCTGAACGCAAAAATAGAACTGTAGTGGAAATGGCCAAAACAATGATACACGAAAAAGGCCTTCCAAACAGTTTCTGGGCTGTAGCTGTATACACAGCTGTATATATACTAAATCGATGTCCCACGAAACCTGTAGAAAACAAGACTCCGATAGAGGCATGGAGTGGAAGGAAACCGTCAGCGAAACATCTGCGAGTATTTGGGAGTATTTGCTACATCCACGTTCCTAAGGAGAAACGTCACAAGCTCCAAGAAAAATCAGAAAAAGGAATATTCTTGGGCTACAGCACACAGTCTAAAGGCTACCGAGTATATAACCTGAAGACTAATAACATCGTGATCAGCCGAGACGTAGAGTTTGATGAAGATGCTTCTTGGAACTGGGAGAAAGACAAAGTTGAAAGACAAACATATCTTCCGCGAATATCTATAGAAAATCCAGCACAACAACCATTACAAATGGAGCATTCTGAACAACAGGAAAGTACCGGTGAAACAAGCCCTGCTACACCAACTTCTCCATCAACAAGATTACCTTTGGCGCAAGACGAGTCAAGTCCAGAGTCAACACCTGGAAGAGTCAAAGCGTTAGCAGAGATATACGAGACTTGCAACTTTACAACTATAGAACCTGAAAGCTATGAAGTTGCAGCCAAAGATGAAAAATGGGTGACTGCTATGAACGAAGAAATAAGAATGATCGAGAAAAACAACACATGGGAGTTAGTTGATCCTCCAGAAAATAAAGAAATCATTGGAGTAAAGTGGGTTTACAAAACAAAGCTCAATCCTGATGGTTCTATACAAAAACATAAAGCAAGGCTAGTAGCTAAAGGCTATTCACAACAGTCTGGAGTCGACTACAACGAAACTTTCGCACCCGTAGCACGATTGGATACTATAAGAGCTCTTGTGGCATTAGCAGCTCAACGAAGGTGGAAGATTCACCAATTAGATGTGAAATCAGCCTTTCTAAATGGGTATCTCGAAGAAGAAATATACGTAGAACAACCACAAGGGTTCATTCAGAAAGGAAAAGAAAATCAAGTCCTAAAACTAAAGAAAGCCTTATATGGACTTAAACAAGCGCCACGCGCATGGTATAGCTGCATTGACAGCTACTTCACAAGTTCAGGGTTCAGGAGGAGTCAAAGTGAGCCCACACTCTACATCAAAACCCAAGGTAACTCTGACACTCTCATTCTTTCCTTGTATGTCGATGATCTTATATATACGGGAAACAATGAGAGAATGATACAAGAGTTTAAAGAAGACATGATGAAAACGTTTGAGATGAGCGACCTTGGTTTGATGCGCTATTTTCTTGGCATCGAAATTAGTCAAGAAAAGGAAGGCATCTTCATATGCCAAAAGAAATACACAGAAAATCTCCTGAAAAAGTTTAAACTATACGGTTGTAAAACCGTCGCGACGCCACTAGTTGTCAATGAGAAGATGAGACAAGAAGATGGATCGGAGAAAGCGGATGCTTCAAGATTCAGAAGTCTCATTGGAAGTCTACTATATCTAACAGCTACAAGACCAGATATCATGTACGCAACCAGTCTACTATCCAGGTACATGCAAAACCCTACTCAAATACATTACGGAGCTTCTAAAAGGATACTAAGATACTTGCAAGGTACCATGGACTATGGAATATGGTACAAGCCCACAATAGACTCGAAGCTTTATGGATACACAGATAGCGATTGGGCCGGATCGGTGGATGACATGAAAAGTACTTCAGGATACACATTCACACTTGGATCTGGTGTCTTTTCTTGGGCATCAAAGAAACAAGAAACGGTGGCACAATCGTCAGCAGAAGCCGAGTACGTCGCAGCCGCAAACTCAGCTAATCAAGCTATATGGCTAAGAAGAATACTTGAAGACATGGGTGAAAAACAAGACGAAGCTACAAAGATATATTGCGACAACAAGTCTGCAATCGCGATGGCAAAGAATCCAGTGTTCCATGGTAAAACAAAACATATTGACATCAAGTATCACTTTCTACGAGAAGTTTCAGCTAAAAAAGATATTGAATTAAAATACTGCAAGACCGAAGAACAGGTTGCAGATATTTTCACCAAAGCACTACCAAGACCAAAGTTCGAGTTCCTACGCAACATGCTCGGAGTAACCCCGAAAAATATTAAGGAGAAGTGTTAAAACATTAATATTTTTCTAGAGTTTTCTAAAATTAGTGCTAATAGATATTTAAGTAATGTATACACTAGACTTTACTAGAATAATGTATCAAAATATCTATATGAAGATAACCGACATACTAGACCTATAAATAGGCAATTGTGTTGCAAGTGTGTACAACAACAAATAAAAGAAACACTTTCATTAGTAATACAAAAACATTACTTTTAAAAAGTTTTCCCCACCTAATCTAATATACCAAAAAATTCCCTCAACAAATATAAACGTTATATTACTTTTAAATATAACTAATCAATCATAATTAATTAAATAAAATCTACAACTTATTTTCACATCACTAAACATGATAATATCAATTAGTACAACAAATGAAACACGAGAGTAAAATGTTTTAGGTTAGCACATGAGTAAGCTGCTATTTAACTTAACAGTTAGTCGGAATAACTTGTGGCGGGCCTAATTGAAGTTGAGGTTGGTGTCGGTGGAAACACTTTTAGACCATGCCAAACATGGCGTTTTCGATCTCTTCTGACGGTGATTTGGCACTGGTAACGCTTGCTAACGCCGTTAACCGTTGATCTCAGGCTGGATTTAGTCACTTACTTGACGGAGGAGATGAGTGGTGTTAGGGCTACGTGTCACAATTTTATTGGTCTCAAAATTTTGAAGGTTGAAGGATTGCCTCTGCATTTGTTCTTTCGTCACTCTGATTTTTTGATTTTGAAGGTTGAAGAATAATGTTAAAAGGGAGAATTTTAAATGAGTTAGGTAAGAGTGAAAGAGTATTTAGATGTGGTAGGTAAAAGATGAGAGTTGATGTGGTATATGAGATGAGTATATAATAATTGAGATCTAGAAACAGCAATTTAAATTGGTTTTTTAGATTATGCTCGGTACTATATATATTTATTATTTAATTTAATTAATAACTCATTTAGTTTTTTTTAAATTTGTATTAATTTAATTATAATTGTTTTTTTAATATATATTTTTATTATACATATTTAATATAATATCTAATCAATTAAACCAATAAAAAAAATCAAAACTGATGGGTTCTTGTTAACATTTCTTCATTAGGAAGGGTCACAGCCCGACCTTTGCCACCTCACAGTTAGCAAGCTAAAAATTACACTCTCTAACTCCACGTCAGCGTCATCAGACTTCACGATTGAGAGTGGTCTTATTGTTAAGGGCGAAGGAGGTTGGGTGAAAGTTATGTGATATGAATCTAAATTTGAGGTCCATTTAAAGGGTTTCTTTGAAAAAACAAAACATAAATGCAAGTTTATTAGATTATATAGGTATAAAGATCGTGGTTTAAAAAACAAATATCTAAATTAAAAGGATTTTTATTTTTTATTTTTGAAAAAATAATGACTACTATTAAAATTAAATTAGCCTTCATAAATAGATGAAAATCTCCAAACCGATACACGCGAACAACAACAAAGTTGGTTAGAAAAAGTAAACCAACTAGACCAACCTAAATACTAGCTAACTCGAACCAAACTTAACGTTACCGATAACTAACAAAAGAGGCTAGCCAAACTACAACAACAATATCAAAAGCTAACAATCAACACAAGAACCAAAAAACAACTAGAATAACAAACAAAAAGAACAATTTAATCGGCTTGAGATGCAAGTTTTTGGTTTCTTTAATCCGATCGAGAAGTCATCCCGTCAACTTTGTCGA
The DNA here is from genome assembly GCF_046630445.1 of Rutidosis leptorrhynchoides. Taxonomy (NCBI): domain Eukaryota; kingdom Viridiplantae; phylum Streptophyta; class Magnoliopsida; order Asterales; family Asteraceae; genus Rutidosis; species Rutidosis leptorrhynchoides. The sequence goes on from NC_092333.1 coordinate 465,955,860, forward strand.
TATGCCCTCCTTTGACTTTCCTAGATTTAAAATTATACGAGATAACATTGTTCGAGCTACCATTAATAATTAAACCCGAAGCACAAGGTGGAATTAAACCACAGTCCGTCAAATCTTGAAAAAATCCTTTCCGATTGTCATCCGATATTAACCATTTCATTTTTCATCCCAAAAGCACGAACGAACTAGTATCCTTCTTTGACCATAGTCACATAGACTTACCATTTTTTAAAAGGGAATGTGATGTGCAGCGAGCGCGACTCCTGAGATGGCACGTCGTTTCGTTAGGTCAACAGCTGCACTTAGAGTCACACCGCACATCTGTGGGTGTGGTAAGTTTTATATATGTAGTGATGGGCCTAAATCTCTTTCTCTATTTAATTTAAGGTTAATAGTGGCAAGTATGACCTATGGTCGTTCTTTGAACGGTGGAATTTGAAATAGAGCTTATTCACATAATTTAGATAATTTAGGTATCAATTAAGATAGTTAAAATTACACAATTTATTACCCTGGCCAAGGAGATCATTGGTGAGACATGATCCTTTCAGTATATGCTCTTTCAGAAAATTCAACAACCAAGTCCAATGTAGTCGGTCTTTCTCGACACCAGTTATTTAGTTCATAAATTATGGCAATAGGATGGTAGGATTGGTTTGTTTTTATATAATTAAAATACGAAATAAACAATTAACTAAACTAGCTGGCATGCAAGGAATAACTAAGGATAAAGAGGACGAGGTTTACCATGGTTTTCGATAATGTTGACACGCTTAACTACGGTTAAGTATGGTAATGGCTCATGATACCTTTACTAGGATGCATTGCAGACCTTTTGACGCTCGCATAGAGTAGCACATCCAATATAGGAATATATCATTCCTTTTTGGATGTAAACGTTCTTAATACCTTAATATATCATTCAAGTATCTAAGTGAGTGGCCAGTTTGTATGGTACTTATCAACATAGCCATTATCATATATTCTGTTTCCAACTAGCATCTTTTTAAATTTTCTGACTATTTCGGTGGCCATCTGATAGTGCTCCAAATGAACATATATGTAGGCGCAATATCCTTCCGATATGACAAGTTTTCAGTTGCAATTGTTCCATTTTCAATTAATATTCGTTTTGTATTAAATAAGTGCGAAGACAAAAGGAGAAAATGATGATTTGAAGACGTAAACGTCCAAAAAGGTCAAATGTACAAGATACAATTCAAGTGGTTCCATTTATTGATGAGAAACGTCTAAAAATGACAAGAGTACAAGTCGCGGAACGCAAAATACAAGATATTAAATTATACGAAAGGACGTTCAAAAATCCGGAACCGGGACCTGAGCCAACTATCAACGCCCGACTCAACGGACCAAAAATTACGAGTCAACTATGCACAAGAATATAATATAATATTTAAATAATTATATAAATTATTTATATATTATATATATATTTAAAAATCATGTCGACAAGCTAGAAAACAAGAGAAGTGAGCTGTCACCAGGTGGCCATGCGATCGCATGGCCTGGAGGAAGAAACTCCATGCGATCGCATGGAGGGGAAAGTTTGGCCAAATGCCTATAAAAGGCGACTTCTGCTCGACACTCACAAACACCAACACATATACAATAATACTCCGTAATATATAATTAATAAATATATATATATATATATATATATATATATATATATATATATACAAGGTTGTAAAACTCGCGACTCGGGGAGTACTCGGCCGGAGGTTTTTGAGGAGTAATCGGCGACTCGGGGAGAACTCGGAGGAGTACTCGGATGTTGACTTTTGTTGACTTTTCTAATATAAATAAATATTTTTAATATATTATAGATATATAAAAGATATAATATATATATATATATATATATATATATATATATATATATATATATATATATATATATATATATATATATATATATATATATATATATATTAGCTATAACCAAGTATTTTATAAATATATGTGTTAAATATATAAAGTTTAGTTACATCTAAAAATTTGTTTTAATTGAAAGGGTTAGAGTTGTATTTATTTGATAATGAAATTGAAAGAAAAACTGAACTTGAACTCTTGAAGTGTTGAAATCTATAACAAATAAAGTTTAGGGGGTTTAAATGTAAATTAAAAATAATAATATACTCCTTCTGGATGTGAAGAGAGATAGATACACGCTACATACCTCTTTTCTGAAAAGTTTCTGGATTTAAAAGCAAGTCTATCTCTCTCTCCTCCCTTAAAAAGAAAGAAGATAAACAAGTTTCATTTGGTTTTTAAATCGTTCAGATCTACAAGGGCCTGGTTTCAAATCATTCAGATCGACACGAGCTACTGGATCTTAGTTTCACGTTTCAGGCAAGATCTTAGTTTTCCGACGCCGTTGACCGGCGTTGACCGAGTAATTGGACGAGTTAGACACCGACTACTCGTTTTGTTCTTCCAACTGAGTAATCGCCGATTACTCGGCCGAGTTGGCCGAGTTTTACAACCATGTATATATAATATATATATATATATATATATATATATATATATATATATATATATATATATATATATATATATATATATATATATATATATATATATATATATATAGGGTAGTGATCTAGTGAGAATGTTCTCACAAATATATAAAAATGAGAACAGGATAAAAATGTAATTTTTTATTGTTCTGTTTAACATCTCCTAAATTATAGCCATTATATTAATATTATATTTTGAGGTTTACACTGTACGTATTTATATAATTAAAATAAACACACCCTACTAACAGGGCCGGATATTGGGCCGTGCAACCCGTGCAGTCGCACAGGGCCCAATATCTATAGGGGCCCAAAAAATATATTCTAATATTGCATACCTAGGCTCATTATCTATACATGAGTCCATTTGATAATTAATAATTTAAAAAACTAAAAAAGAAAATACATCATGCTACGTTTTATATTGGATTTAATACTACATTTTCTACATCCGTTATTTTGATTGATCATGGTAATGACTTTATTAGAATTATTAAACTTTATTATTATATAATTGAAAATTTTGTGTATATAAGGGTCCACTTTTATTTATCGCACATGGCCCATAAATTTGACAGGACGGCCCTGCCTACTAATAATATTTATAGTTAAATTTTGCATGACGCTTTCAACGAACGCTTTCCAATTTACATCTGGGGATGCACGTGCTAGGACATGTTTTTTCCTCATTTGACTGAAACGTCAAAAACATAAATGCATATGGATGCACTAAAGTGTAATTATATGCATGTACATCGAAACATATGTGCGCTGTAGCTTTGTTATAGTTGCATCAACAAAAGTTTTGGATGCGTAACACATCAAGATACACTACGGGATGCATTATAGAATTATGTAAAACAAAGATGTAAACGCCGACTAAATCAAAGTTCGACTACCAGTTTCGGATGAAAAAACGAAATGCGCTCGCATTAGTTGGCTACAAGTATGTCAAAAAACTGAGATATAAAATGCATAGGATGCATACAAACGTACGTGTTATGGATTTTGACATAGGTGTCAGTGTGCCGCAATTACAATCGAAATACTGTTGCGGATGAATATCACGGAGACGAAGATTGCAAGTTTTTTAAATTTTCCATATGATATATAAAAGTAGGAAGAAAATCCAGTCATATATAGTGGTCGCAAGAATGTGCAGCAAGGAGGTCGTAAGAATATGGAGATTAAATACACACATATATATTATATTATTTAATATTTATATATATACAAAATTAAAATATTAAAATAAACCGATTAATTGAAAAAACAGAAAAGGTTGACGTATGAACAAGATTTTCGGACGGTTATAAGTATGAGTGAGGATGGATGTTTCCCGGCATACCCTTTTCACGTATTTTTTAAATCTAAATAGCCATCAAATTTCTTAACCATTGATCAAAAATATGGAAAGTCAAGATTTGTTCTCACCATTTATATAAATGAGAACATTCTCACATGATTACATTTATATATGGGTAGTGATCTAGTGAGAATGTTCTCACAAATATATAAAAATTTGAACAGGATAAAAATGTAATTTTGTATTGTTCTGTTTAACATCTCCTAAATTATAGCCATTATATTAATATTATATTTTGAGGTTTACACTGTACGTATTTATATAATTAAAATAAACACACCCTACTAATAATATTTATAGTTAAATTTTGCATGACGCTTTCAACGAACGCTTTCCAATTTACATATGGGGATGCACGTGCTAGGACATGTTTTTTCCTCATTTGACTGAAACGTCAAAAACATAAATGCATATGGATGCACTAAAGTGTAATTATATGCATGTACATCGAAACATATGTGCGCTGTAGCTTTGTTATAGTTGCATCAACAAAAGTTTTGGATGCGTAACACATCAAGATACACTACGGGATGCATTATAGAATTATGTAAAACAAAGATGTAAACGCCGACTAAATCAAAGTTCGACTACCAGTTTCGGATGAAAAAACGAAATGCGCTCGCATTAGTTGGCTACAAGTATGTCAAAAAACTGAGATATAAAATGCATAGGATGCATACAAACGTACGTGTTATGGATTTTGACATAGGTGTCAGTGTGCCGCAATTACAATCAAAGTTGCGGATGAATATCACGGAGACGAAGATTGCAAGTTTTTTAAATTTGCCATATGATATATAAAAGTAGGAAGAAAATCCGGTCATATATAGTGGTCGCAAGAATGTGCAGCAAGGAGGTCGTAAGAATATGGAGATTAAATACACACATATATATTATATTATTTAATATTTATATATATACATGAGACGACCCGACCCAATCCATCTGAACGAAGTCATCAACATCTGGTCCCATTGCGATGATCGACTCCAAGTAATGTCCTTAAAATAAGCAAATGCACAGCAGAAGACTTAATTCGTACCTGAGAATAACATGCTTTAAAACGTCAACATAAAGTTGGTGAGATATATAGGTTTGATGCTAGCAGCGTTATAACTATGGACCACAAGATTTCATGTTTATACATAATACACTCCTCGTGTATGAAAAAGCAGTTGAGCACTTGGTAACCATACTTAACTAAAAGTCATCGCAGCATATTCTTAAATAAACCCTACACCGTACCAAGTGTAGTAACGAGAACGAAGTACTGTGCAACCGTTAAATAATGGTCGTCCAGTCCGGTTGGGGATGTCAGCCCGATAGATCTATCAACAGGATTCGCGTTTACGCTCCTCACGTAATTAGCAGTTACCAAGTATAAAGAGATATGCCATGGTACAACTCAACCGAGAATTTAGTTTTATCACTTGTGTCCATAACGTAAATCATTTATAAAAACAGCGCATGTATTCTCAGCCCAAAAATATTTTGAGTTTAAAAGGGATCTATAAACTCACCTAATGTATTTTGTAGTAAAAATACATATAACATCATTGGTCAAATACAGGGTTGGCCTCGGATTCACGAACCTATATCATTTATATATATATATTAACACATATAATTGGAATCGAATAAATTTATATATAATAATTTATATGTTTCATTATTTATATATATTTTAAAACTATTAATATAGTTAAGTTATATGTATTGAATATACTTTTATTTAAATATCATTTATTTGATAAGTTAATGATAATACCAAAATAATGATAACAAATAATTAGATTTAATAATTTTGTTGAAAATAATAGTTTTGGAAAAATAACATTTGTCACTTTGTAGTAATAATGATGGTGATAATGATAATATTAATAAAGTGATAATATAAAATTTTTTTTTAATAAAATTGATATTCTTAATAATCATAATATTTGTAATACTTGTTTTAATAATTTTAATAATAATACCTTTATCAATAATAATAATCCTAATCATAGTAATAGTAAATATGATAACTATAATATTCATAATAATAATAATAATAATGATAATAATAATAATTTTTAAAAATAAAGCTACCTTCAAAACAATTTCTAAAAATAAGATGTCACCAGCAAAAATCGAACCCACGACCTCCCGCTTGACACCCATGTTCCTAACCAATGATCTGCTTCTGTTTTCTTGTTTAATTCTTAAATTAAATCTATATGACCCGTATTATTTTCTCTCTATTGGCCCATCAACAAATAAGTCTTGGCCCAAGTATAAAAATCTATTTAATTCCTTCAGGCCCAGTACATGATTTAATTAAATTGATCGATGATTGTGGTTTCGGTATTTGGGGTTCAATCGAAAACAGAAAAGCTGAAAGGGTTCGATGATGTTCGAAGTCTTATAGCAGTGAACAACAATTAGTCTCGCTTCGGTTATCAACAACATATCATCATCAATTATCATCGATCGCTAATCGTCATCGATTATCTTCATCATTCAAGAAGTTGCAAATAATTGAAGTTAGGAACAATTTGCAAACACGATTCGTAGTAACAGTCGATCCAAAAATATCATGGGTTTTCGATCTGAATCAGAGACAGAAGGATACAATAGTGCAGTCCGAAGAGATTGCGGGTTTGTTTTCTTATTATTATTTTTTATTTAATTATTTATTTTACTTTATTATATGGTTCGATGGATTGTGGGTCGTTGTGATTTATACCTGAAACTGATAAGGGTTATGGTTGTAGTTCATTTTGTTTTGAATTGGGTTTGGGTTCCATCGAAGTCAGATAGTAAGATGGTTGCAGCTGAAACAATGAATCAGAGACGAAACAGTAATTGTGGTTTTGGTGATTTGGTTTGAAGTATTGAAGTGGTTTCGATCGGGTCAGTAAAACAGGCAGGTTACAGCAGCAGGTGTTCAAGTTGGATTTCATTCGGAAAGAAAATAAGATAGTAATTGCAACTCAAGATGAAGTTTTTAACAAGAAACAGATAATGGGTGTTCGGTTATGTTCAAAGAAGAAAAACAGAAAAACAGACTCAAGATGGTGGTTTACAGAAAGGGTGGTTGTTTGGTGGTTGTCGGATGTTGGAACAGAAGCAGCATACAGTAGCAGTTAACAAGTAGCAGAAGCACTTATAGTAGCAGCAGGAGTTTGATTGGGTTTTGTTTGAGTTGTACATAAAAGTCGAATAGCATAAAGGAGTTCGGTGTTGGTTTGATGAAATAAAGTTCTGATGATCGGGTTGTATGAAGATTCGATGGTGACAGTGGATATTGATTTTGGAAAGTGATTGTGGCGATGGCGGTCTAAGGTGGTGAGGTGAAGTGGTGCTCTGGTGTTCAATGGAAATAAACACAGAAAATAGATAGGAAAGATGTTTGGTGATTGAAGTTGTCTCATATATTTTTTTATATATAAATTAATAGATGTAGGTGTAAGTGTATATATGATGCTATGCATGTGTTGGCCAAAGATAAGAACAAAGAAACTGAAGTTCACGGGTATCACATAATTGAGTGGAAAGAAAAATCTAAAGTGGCTGTCAATTTATTAGTTGATTGCTATAGATATTTTTATGATCGAGATGGGTAAATACATATATATATAATAGTTATTATATTTTAGTTTACTTTAAGTTACATTATAAAAGTTATGTATACATATATATAAATAAAATTAGAAAATAAACAATCCGAGAGTATGCTTTTAAAAGTGTAGTTAGAAATATGTGAAGATCTAATAATTGATAAAACTTAAATCATGGTTAGCTTAACTTGTATACTCTTAAAAAATACTTATTCCAACACTGAATACAATGTAAGTGAATTAGTTTGCATTTTTAATTCTCTTTTGGGAAGTCTTTAGGTCCAAAATATAGTTCATTATTGTATAATACCAGTAGTTCACAAGGGCGTCCCATTTGTGTGACCAAATTCTACTAACAAGTTTGAAGTAGTAGCTAATTTTAGAAATAATAATAAAGGTGCACATAGCATGTTAATAAAATAAAATAAATAAATCATTAGCATATGTAAGTAGTAATTTCTTTTATATATATATATATATATATATATATATATATATATATATATATATATATATATATATATATATATCACCATGTACAAATAATAAGTATGTATCACATATATGCATATAAGTTCATAATAATATGTATATATTTATATATGAATACATAATTGTTTAATATTTTATATGTTTAATTCCAATTGATTAAAGTTTATTTTATTAACTCTAAAGATCAAATATACACTTTTATATTTATGTATTTATTTATACATTTACATACACAAAATGGTTCATGAATCGTCGGGCACAGTCAAAGGGTAATAGATTATCCGAATATAGATTTTTAAATTTTCTAGACTCAACATTACAGATTTTGCTTATCATGTCGGAAACATATAAAGATTATGGTTTAAATTTGGTCGGAAATTTCCGGGTCGTTACAGTACCCACCCGTTAAAAAAATTTCGTCCCCGAAATTTGGTAGAGGTTGTCATGGATAACAATAGGAATGTTTTCATGACGAATATGAGGTGATAATGGAGTTTTATCATTATTAAGATATATAGATAAAATGATTCGATCATATGAAACGCACGAGTGAAGCTATCACAAAAGAGTGAAATGAGTAAATATGGAATTGTTTTAACCGATGATGTGATTATGATTGATTTCTGGATTTTAAAGGATTTAGGGAAAAGCTTACGTAATAAGATTTGGTTCTTCGGCAATTAGAATCTTTTTTGATTTAATGCGGCTATCTGTTTCGATTTCTCTGTCGGATACTTTACTATAAATCCACTCCTTCGTTTCCTTATTTTCCACAATTCACATCTTCTTACCTTTCTCCTTAATTCCTACTTTAAGACATTCACCAATATACTCCATCCCATTCTGATTCTTGATATATTTTTAATTTTCACATCTGTCATTCTTCTCTTTCTTCTACCACCAGAAAAATCTATTTACTTCTACTATATACTCTCGTGTTTATAGTGTTTCTAGTTATCCCGTGTCTCTATATTACTTTCTGCATCGATATACACGGTTTGAAATTTTGAGGTTATTATCGAGCTTTATATTTTTCATTATTTTTCGGAGCTTCATGCTTTCTTTTCCTCCTCCCGACTTCTAGTCAAGCGAGTAATGGTCCGGAATTCGTAGGTATGAAATTCGGAATGAACATAACTAATGCTCTAAGAAAGAAATGGTAATGGAACGATTTTGATTTGTCAAATTACCAGAATATCCAGAAAGATAGAACTATCTAGATGATATATTCTTGATATGTTTGGAGATTGGATAGAATGTAGGAGCGGTGTAACATGGCACATGATGACGGTACTGTGAATCATCACATTCCATTAGGAACTTAACATGACTTACTGTAATATAATGAAGTTGATCAAGTTTCATTATATTATACTAATTCATGCATCAGTTCCCAACACTGCTTCAGAACATTCCTATTTTAAACTCGAAGGTTTTAGAACTTAGAAACTAACACAGTTTCTTTTATGTTGTAACGCAGATGTTACGGAGAGATAAATGATCCCAGATAAGAATAGTTGTGAAAATATCACCAGAAATATGGAGAATATGTATAACGGAAGATATGAAGATATCTTATAATATCTAAGATAAGATGATGATGAAGAATATCATCCGCGAAAGGTTTAGAATAAAGAGTAGGGTTCTTACTAACGGTTTCAGCAGACACTGAATCATTTGGATTCTTTGAAAGCAGATTCAGTTCTGATGATTTATCCAAACCTTCCTTCATACTTTGCTTAATTCGTTTTCTAGTTCCAATCCTTCTCCTTTTCTGAGCTTTTCCAACACACTGTACTTTTAGTAAACTTTTAACTTGTTAAAGTCGTTTACAGTTTTTGCTGCTTCATCAGCATTTCAAGAACTAGTTCGCAGTTCAGGGTGTTTTTCAGAAACTTCACATTCGATGTATGAAATTCTTAGGGATAGACATTGTAGATATAACTGGCGAAGTTCTGCGAGATTTTCAAAATACCGATTGTTGATTCTGCTAAAGGGATGACGAGCTGCTGGTACATCTGCTGATTATGTCGTGAAATATGTAAAATTCTCCGATAACGACGGCGAAAGGATAAATTATATCAAGATTATAATAAGAATAATCTTACTGAGAAGTCGAAGTGGAGCTGTGACAAAATTGTCTACTTTGAAAAGGAATTGTAAGATTGTTGAATGATAATGAATTTGACGCGGATACGTTTTTAACTATAACTTCGATTTCAAAAGTTTTTCAGGTGCATAACTGTATGCATAAATATTTCTTCCGTAGACGAGGTGTGGCTGGTTCAATTTCTCGATCGAGATGTTTTTAAGAATCATAATAGGTTTGAACGCGGATTGTAATCGTCAAGATACGAATGAGGTTTAAGATGAAATCAAGTGGCAAACTTGAAGAATTATTTAGTTTCATATATTTTAAACAATATTTTAATTCATTTTAATTGTCCAAAGTTAGCAGTCCAATAGTCTGATTGTCCAATGGTCCAATATATTCATATATAAATTAAATATATAATATTCGAATTAATTAATACGTATCGTTACCCGTGTACCGGTCTCAGTGTCGATCACAACTCAAAGCATATATATATTTTGGAATCAACTCCGACCCTGTATAGCCAACTCCCACCTTCACATATAGAGTGTCAATGGTTGTTCCGAAATATATATATAGATGGGTCAATATGATAAGTCGAAACCTTGTATACGTGTCCCGTTATTTAAAGTGCGTAAAATAAATAAATATATATCATGACCCATTATACAACGTGTTGTCTCAGAATTAATCCGACGTATTGTTGTACATGTGTCCCGACAGTATGCGGAAATTAAATGACAATAAATAAAATTGCGAGAATGTAAATTGCGATAAATTAAATGTTAATCAGTTAGCTGGGAACAGTTATCCGGAACAGTTAGCGTGGATTCCTATCACAATTTCAATTAATTAATTTGTTTGTTTCTAACACTTTTTATTTTTGTCCAATGTTTTCTTCGTTATGCCACTTGTTGGATTCTGATAGGTCAAAATCCAAATATGAAATTTGAATAGAGATGGTTATTCTATGGTGAACGGATACGTATATCGGTAGTCGTAAGTAGGATAGTAAATGATCATTGAATCAGATTCGAAGAATGTACAGTGTAACTTATTAGTGTGAATTCTAAATATTCCTCGGGTACTACCCACCCATTAAAATATTTTCATCATTAACAGTTTGTACGAAAGAATTTTTAATTACAATCTTTATGAAAATATACTTGCATATATATTTTCTTCAGATGTAATTACGGATTTAATGAGTCAATAAGATATTAAACTCATTTGATTTATCGTTATTACTAGTTTACATGATCTCTAAAATATTAGAGATTTCATAATCACCATGTCGAACGAAGATATCCGAGGTAGAACGTTACGTAAAGCGAAGGTAAATGATGTAAAACGATATGTAAAACGAGGATTATACTTGAAGTACAGATGATGATATTGAGACGTGTAATGTTGATATTCGAGGTACAGATTGTGATGTTGAGAGTTACAGCGCGATTATGGTTTAGGGATGATAAGGGTACTGTCAACGTCGATGATGGTGGTACTGATTATGCTGCTGGTGCTGCTGCTGGTGTTTGTAACCTTCGCACCAGGTTCTCCAAAGTCGTCACACGAGCGCGTGGTTCGTTAACTTCTTCTAATACTACAGGATGATTGTCAGTTGAAGCGAGTGAATGAATAAGATTCGAAATATGGGATAGTATGTAATCGTGATGAAATACTCGGAAAAAGGGGAGAGAAAATGGTTTCTCGAACAGGTTCGTCGGTAAATGCTTCAGGTTCATCGCCAATAGGGCAATTTGGTGGATGAAAAGGATCTTCGATGTGAAATGATTTTCGAATAACGGATAATATTCTAACTAAATAGAATATATATATAATACTAAAGATTTCGTAGACTACAGAGGAACCTACGGCATATGTCAGGCAAGTCTACAGATGCGCTAAGATATGAATTTTGTCCATACACTATCGATGCAGTAAATGCAGTAAGACGTGTCTAGACTTATGAATGATAAGCAGGCAATTCCCTAAGGATGATGAGCAGATGATTTCTGACTACATGTGATAAGCAAAACTGTTTGACATGTAGACACGGTCAAAGTCCAGACTCACTAATGTATCCTAACAACTACTAGTTAGACACACTAATGCAAGGCCTGGTTCACTAAGACCACCGCTCTGATACCACATGAGACGACCCGACCCAATCCATCTGGACGAAGTCATCAACATCTGGTCCCATTGCGATGATCGACTCCAAGTAATGTCCTTAAAATAAGCAAATGCACAACGGAAGACTTAATTCGTACCTGAGAATAACATGCTTTAAAACGTCAACATAAAGTTGGTGAGATATATAGGTTTGATGCTAGCAGCGTTATAGCTATGGACCACAAGATTTCATGTTTATACATAATACACTCCTCGTGTATGAAAAAGCAGTTGAGCACTTGGTAACCATACTTAACTAAAAGTCATCGCAGCATATTCTTAAATAAACCCTACACCGTACCAAGTGTAGTAACGAGAACGAAGTACTGTGCAACCGTTAAATACTGGTCGTCCAGTCCGGTTGGGTATGTCAGCCCGATAGATCTATCAACAGGATTCGCGTTTACGCTCCTCACGTAATTAGCAGTTACCAAGTATAAAGAGATATGCCATGGTACAACTCAACCGAGAATTTAGTTTTATCACTTGTGTCCATAACGTAAATCATTTATAAAAACAGCGCATGTATTCTCAGCCCAAAAATATTTAGAGTTTAAAAGGGATCTATATACTCACCTAATGTATTTTGTAGTAAAAATACATATAACATCATTGGTCAAATACAGGGTTGGCCTCGGATTCACGAACCTATATCATTTATATATATATATATTAACACATATAATTGGAATCGAATAAATTTATATATAATAATTTATATGTTTCATTATTTATATATATTTTAAAACTATTAATATAGTTAAGTTATATGTATTGAATATACTTTTATTTAAATATCATTTATTTGATAAGTTAATGATAATACCAAAATAATGATAACAAATAATTAGATTTAATAATTTTGTTGAAAATAATAGTTTTGGAAAAATAACATTTGTCACTTTGTAGTAATAATGATGGTGATAATGATAATATTAATAAAGTGATAATATAATTTTTTTTTTAATAAAATTGATATTCTTAATAATCATAATATTTGTAATACTTGTTTTAATAATTTTAATAATAATACCTTTATCAATAATAATAATCCTAATCATAGTAATAGTAAATATGATAACTATAATATTCATAATAATAATAATAATAATAATAATAATGATAATAATAATAATTTTTAAAAATAAAGCTACCTTCAAAACAATTTCTAAAAATAAGATGTCACCAGCAAAAATCGAACCCACGACCTCCCGATTGACACCCAGGTTCCTAACCAATGATCTGCTTCTGTTTTCTTGTTTAATTCTTAAATTAAATCTATATGACCCGTATTATTTTCTCTCTATTGGCCCATCAACAAATAAGTCTTGGCCCAAGTATAAAAATCCATTTAATTCCTTCAGGCCCAGTACATGATTTAATTAAATTGATCGATGATTGTGGTTTCGGTATTTGGGGTTCAATTGAAAACAGAAAAGCTGAAAGGGTTCGATGATGTTCGAAGTCTTATAGCAGTGAACAACAATTAGTCTCGCTTCGGTTATCAACAACATATCATCATCAATTATCATCGATCGCTAATCGTCATCGATTATCTTCATCATTCAAGAAGTTGCAAATAATTGAAGTTAGGAACAATTTGCAAACACGATTCGTAGTAACAGTCGATCCAAAAATATCATGGGTTTTCGATCTGAATCAGAGACAGAAGGATACAATAGTGCAGTCCGAAGAGATTGCGGGTTTGTTTTCTTATTATTTTTTTTATTTAATTATTTATTTTACTTTATTATATGGTTCGATGGATTGTGGGTCGTTGTGATTTATACCTGAAACTGATAAGGGTTATGGTTGTAGTTCATTTTGTTTTGAATTGGGTTTGGGTTCCATCGAAGTCAGATAGTAAGATGGTTGCAGCTGAAACAATGAATCAGAGACGAAACAGTAATTGTGGTTTTGGTGATTTGGTTTGAAGTATTGAAGTGGTTTCGATCGGGTCAGTAAAACAGGCAGGTTACAGCAGCAGGTGTTCAAGTTGGATTTCATTCGGAAAGAAAATAAGATAGTAATTGCAACTCAAGATGAAGTTTTTAACAAGAAACAGATAATGGGTGTTCGGTTATGTTCAAAGAAGAAAAACAGAAAAACAGACTCAAGATGGTGGTTTACAGAAAGGGTGGTTGTTTGGTGGTTGTCGGATGTTGGAACAGAAGCAGCATACAGTAGCAGTTAACAAGTAGCAGAAGCACTTATAGTAGCAGCAGGAGTTTGATTGGGTTTTGTTTGAGTTGTACATAAAAGTCGAATAGCATAAAGGAGTTCGGTGTTGGTTTGATGAAATAAAGTTCTGATGATCGGGTTGTATGAAGATTCGATGGTGACAGTGGATATTGATTTTGGAAAGTGAGGGTGGCGATGGCGGTCTAAGGTGGTGAGGTGAAGTGGTGCTCTGGTGTTCAATGGAAATAAACACAGAAAATAGATAGGAAAGAGGTTTGGTGATTGAAGTTGTCTCATATATTTTTTTTATATATAAATTAATAGATGTAGGTGTAAGTGTATATATGATGCTATGCATGTGTTGGCCAAAGATAAGAACAAAGAAACTGAAGGTCACGGGTATCACATAATTGAGTGGAAAGAAAAATCTAAAGTGGCTGTCAATTTATTAGTTGATTGCTATAGATATTTTTATGATCGAGATGGGTAAATACATATATATATATATAATAGTTATTATATTTTAGTTTACTTTAAGTTACATTATAAAAGTTATGTATACATATATATAAATAAAATTAGAAAATAAACAATCCGAGAGTATGCTTTTAAAAGTGTAGTTAGAAATATGTGAAGATCCAATAATTGATAAAACTTAAATCATGGTTAGCTTAACTTGTATACTCTTAAAAAATACTTATTCCAACACTGAATACAATGTAAGTGAATTAGTTTGCATTTTTAATTCTCTTTTGGGAAGTCTTTAGGTCCAAAATATAGTTCATTATTGTATAATACCAGTAGTTCACAAGGGCGTCCCATTTGTGTGACCAAATTCTACTAACAAGTTTGAAGTAGTAGCTAATTTTAGAAATAATAATAAAGGTGCACATAGCATGTTAATAAAATAAAATAAATAAATCATTAGCATATGTAAGTAGTAATTTCTTTTATATATATATATATATATATATATATATATATATATATATATATATATATATATCACCATGTACAAATAATAAGTATGTATCACATATATGCATATAAGTTCATAATAATATGTATATATTTATATATGAATACATAATTGTTTAATATTTTATATGTTTAATTCCAATTGATTAAAGTTTATTTTATTAACTCTAAAGATCAAATATACACTTTTATATTTATGTATTTATTTATACATTTACATACACAAAATGGTTCGTGAATCGTCGGGCACAGTCAAAGGGTAATAGATTATCCGAATATAGATTTTTAAATTTTCTAGACTCAACATTACAGATTTTGCTTATCATGTCGGAAACATATAAAGATTATGGTTTAAATTTGGTCGAAAATTTCCAGGTCGTTACAATACAAAATTAAAATATTAAAATAAACCGATTAATTGAAAAAACAGAAAAGGTTGACATATGAACAAGATTTTCAGACGGTTATAAGTATGAGTGAGGATGGATGTTTCTCGACATACCCTTTTCACGTATTTTTTAAATCTAAATAGCCATCAAATTTCTTAACCATTGATCAAAAATATGGAAAGTCAAGATTTGTTCTCACCATTTATATAAATGAGAACATTCTCACATGATTACATTTATATATGGGTAGTGATCTAGTGAGAATGTTCTCACAAATATATAAAAATGAGAACAGGATAAAAATGTAATTTTGTATTGTTCTGTTTAACATCTCCTAAATTATAGCCATTATATTAATATTATATTTTGAGGTTTACACTGTACGTATTTATATAATTAAAATAAACACACCCTACTAATAATATTTATAGTTAAATTTTGCATGACGCTTTCAACGAACGCTTTCCAATTTACATATGGGGATGCACGTGCTAGGACATGTTTTTTCCTCATTTGACTGAAACGTCAAAAACATAAATGCATATGGATGCACTAAAGTGTAATTATATGCATGTACATCGAAACATATGTGCGCTGTAGCTTTGTTATAGTTGCATCAACAAAAGTTTTGGATGCGTAACACATCAAGATACACTACGGGATGCATTATAGAATTATGTAAAACAAAGATGTAAACGCCGACTAAATCAAAGTTCGACTACCAGTTTCGGATGAAAAAACGAAATGCGCTCGCATTAGTTGGCTACAAGTATGTCAAAAAACTGAGATATAAAATGCATAGGATGCATACAAACGTACGTGTTATGGATTTTGACATAGGTTTCAGTGTGCCGCAATTACAATCGAAATACTGTTGCGGATGAATATCACGGAGACGAAGATTGCAAGTTTTTTAAATTTGCCATATGATATATAAAAGTAGGAAGAAAATCCAGTCATATATAGTGGTCGCAAGAATGTGCAGCAAGGAGGTCGTAGCATGACGCGTTTTAGGACCACAAGCGCAGCAGATCCCATGAGAACTCTGCAGTTAAGCGTGCTCAGGCAAGAGCACTACCAGGATGGGTGACCTCCTGGGAAAGTGCTCGTCGTGTTTAGTCGCCAAGAAAAATCCGTGCGCCTACGGGCAAAGCGGACAATATCATGCTACGGGGAACATTTTACCTAGGGTGTTACAGATGGTATCAGAGCCAGGCCCCGGACCAAACGTGCACAACGAGGACGCTGTGTCCCATTAGGGGGGGGAGGATTGTAACATCCATGTTACATCCGTCCCACATCGGTTGGAGAGGGGAACGAAGCATGCCTTATAAGGGTGTGGAGACCTTTCCTAGCATGACGCGTTTTAGGACCACAAGCGCAGCAGATCCCATGAGAACTCTGCAGTTAAGCGTGCTCAGGCAAGAGCACTGCCAGGATGGGTGACCTCCTGGGAAAGTGCTCGTCGTGTTTAGTCGCCAAGAAAAATCCGTGCGCCTACGGGCAAAGCGGACAATATCATGCTACGGGGAACATTTTACCTAGGGTGTTACATCGTAAGAATATGGAGATTAAATACACACATATATATTATATTATTTAATATTTATATATATACAAAATTAAAATATTAAAATAAACCGATTAATTGAAAAAACAGAAAAGGTTGACGTATGAACAAGATTTTCGGACGGTTATAAGTATGAGTGAGGATGGATGTTTCCCGGCATACCCTTTTCACATATTTTTTAAATCTAAATAGCCATCAAATTTCTTAACCATTGATCAAAAATATGGAAAGTCAAGATTTGTTCTCACCATTTATATAAATGAGAACATTCTCACATGATTACATTTATATATGGGTAGTGATCTAGTGAGAATGTTCTCACAAATATATAAAAATTTGAACAGGATAAAAATGTAATTTTGTATTGTTCTGTTTAACATCTCCTAAATTATAGCCATTATATTAATATTATATTTTGAGGTTTACACTGTACGTATTTATATAATTAAAATAAACACACCCTACTAATAATATTTATAGTTAAATTTTGCATGACGCTTTCAACGAACGCTTTCCAATTTACATCTAGGGATGCACGTGCTAGGACATGTTTTTTCCTCATTTGACTGAAACGTCAAAAACATAAATGCATATGGATGCACTAAAGTGTAATTATATGCATGTACATCGAAACATATGTGCGCTGTAGCTTTGTTATAGTTGCATCAACAAAAGTTTTGGATGCGTAACACATCAAGATACACTACGGGATGCATTATAGAATTATGTAAAACAAAGATGTAAACGCCGACTAAATCAAAGTTCGACTACACACATATATATTATATTATTTAATATTTATATATATACAAAATTAAAATATTAAAATAAACCGATTAATTGAAAAAACAGAAAAGGTTGACGTATGAACAAGATTTTCGGACGGTTATAAGTATGAGTGAGGATGGATGTTTCCCGGCATACCCTTTTCACGTATTTTTTAAATCTAAATAGCCATCAAATTTCTTAACCATTGATCACAAATATGGAAAGTCAAGATTTGTTCTCACCATTTATATAAATGAGAACATTCTCACATGATTACATTTATATATATATATATATATATATATATATATATATATATATATATATATATATATATATATATATATATATATATATATATATATATATATAGTGGTAGGATCAAGAGGGAAGTAACCATTCGGGGCGAAGCGGGGGGAAGCAAAAACTCTTTTTTTCGTTTTTTTAAAAAACTTTGTTCACGAACATTATAGATGAGATGAAAATATGAAATTTAGTAGAGACACTTTGTGATAAATGTTTTTATTTTGGCGGGAAAACGCTCGAAAAGTAGTATATAACAATTATCGTGTCTTTCGAGCGTATTTTGAGGTTTTAGCTATTGGGGTTTGGATATTAGGGTTTAGATATTAGGGTTTATAGGGTTTAGATATTAGGGTTTAGAAATTTAGGGTTTAGGGTTTAGATTTAGGGTTTAGATTTAAGACTTAGATCGAGTTTTTAACACGAACGGTTTAGAGTTTTAGGGTTTAGGGTCTAGGCTTTAGGGTTTGGTGTTTTGGGTTTATGGAATAAACCCAAAACACCAAACCCTAAACTCTAAACCCTAAACCCTAAACCCTAAAACTCTAAATCGGGCTAAATTTTACTTCACAAAACATGAAAAAAAAGACGTTCATATTCTTCACGAACAATATTATCTTGAATGTTATTTTTATAGATCGTTTTCCCGCCTAAATAATAACATTCATCACGAAGTGTCTCTTCTAAATGTTCATATTTTCTTGTGATCTTGATGCCGGAAATTTTTTTTTTCAAAAAAATGAATTTTTTTTTGCTTCCCCCGCTTCCCCCCGAATGGTTACTTCCCCATTGATCCTGCCCATATATATATATATATATATATATATATATATATATATATATATATATATATATATATATAGTATAGGGTAGTTTTATATTAGATTAGTTCGGGTAATGTAAAGGTTATTTTACGGGTTTTAAAGTCGAAATTCTGTCTCTGTAAAGCTACGCGATAAATACTTAATGTAAGTTATGTTCTCTTTTTTTAAATTAATGTCTTGTAGCTAAGCCGTTATTATGCTTATTTAAATCAAAGTAATCGTGATGTTGGGCTAAATTCTAAAATTGGGTAATTGGGCTTTGGACCATAATTGGGGTTTGGACAAAAAAACGATACTTGTGGAAATTAGACTATGGGCTATTAATGGGTTTTATATTTGTTAATTGAATGACAGTTCGTTAGTTAATATAAAAATTACGATTGGACGTACCTATAAATAACCACATACACTCGATCGAACACGATGGACGGGATATTTATAAGTACTAATAATCGTTCATTTAACCGGACATGGGAATGGATTAATAGTTAATGGACTAATTAAAACAGGGGTGAATTATATACAAGGACACTTGGTGTAATTATAGTTTAAGTCCCCAATTAGTTGGAATATTTGACTTCGGATATAAGGATAATTTGACGAGGACACTCGCACTTTATACTTATGACTGTTGGACTGTTATGGACAAAAACCAAACGGACATATTGAATAATCCAGGACAAAGGACAATTAACCCAGGGTAATAAATTATAATCAGAACGTCAAACATCATGGTTACGGAAGTTTAAATAAGCATAATATATTTTATATTTCCTCGTACTTTTATTTATTGTCATTTTAATTATTGTTATTTATTCTATCGTTATTTAATTATCGTCATTTATATTTACGCTTAAAACTTAAAACCGACAAACCGGTCATTAAACGGTAAACCCCCTTTTATATATTATTATATATATATATATATATATATATATATATATATATATATATATATATATATATATATATATATATATATATATATATATATATATATATATATATATATATATATATATTTTATACAAATTTAGTTATTTAAAAATATAGTGTAACCGTCTCTCTGTGGAACGAACCGGACTTACTGAAAACTATACTACTCTACGATTAGGTACACTGCCTATAGTGTTGTAGCAAGGTTTAGGTATATCCCATTTGTAAATAAATAATTAAAACTTGTGTAATTTGTAGTATTTCGTAGTAAAAATATAATAACTATTTCGTACCCCACGCTACACACATCACCATCGGAGATATCACTACACTAACTATTAGACTTCTTATGGAACGACGGAAGAATTTCATCAAAAAATTAGCAAAGTGATAGGAAAATACAACACTAACCATTAGACTGTCCATTGGAAATATGCAAATTGAACTACGAAACGGCTTGATTGCTGACTTTTGGTACGACCCACGCCTCTTTATATATGCTTCCCGCATCTCTTCGCTCTCGAATCTAACAAAGTCAGGTCAGTTGCCTCACATTTTTCAAACTCTCAGTGGTTGTGGGAGTGTCGTCATGCCATAAGAGAAGGGGTAGAACAAAATCAATAAGATCAGTTGTCGTCGCTGCTAAGTTCTATCTCATTCTCAACATGCCCTGATAGATGGCAATGGGATCTCTCAAGTGATGGTACGTTTTACGTTTCCCAGGCTATAAAGATCATTGCGGCTAAATCATGCTACATTCTCGGTTCGAACGGCTGGTGTAATGTGGTACCGATCAAAATTAATATCGTTATTTGGCACCTCAAACTCCATAGACTTGCTACCTTTCGGAACTTGGGATCAAAAGGGTTATCTTTTGATACATCTTGTTGCGTTCTTTGCGATGTATCAGAAGAATCTCATAACCATATATTTGTTCGGTGTGACACATCGTACCAAACTTGGTGCAAGGTGAGTCGATGGATTGGTATTCAAATCCCTTTATGGATTGCGGTGGAAGAAATATGGCCTTGGATGGATGCGTTTGCTAATCACGGATCTAAGAAGATCATTATCTCGATTATTGTGTACTCTACTCTATGGAACATTTGGAATCTTCGCAATGGTATCATCTTTAAGGAGAATAAGGTTCAAAAATCACAAGTATTCGATAATATTGTTGCCTCGGGTTTTTATTGGTTGTATTCGAGATACTACAAGACCAAAATTAATTGGTCGGAGTGGTTGAAAGATCCTCTACATTCGATGTAATTTGTTTTTTCGTTTTGATTCTTTTGATGTAATCTATTTCTATTTCTATTTAGTTTTTGTATTTGTTCTGTTTTCTAGCTCCTTTCTAGTTTACTAACAAAATTTTGGTTGTTCGAAAAAAAAACTAACCATTAGACTGTCTTGATGGTTCATCTTAAAATATATCGAAGTCGTGATATTTGCTAGGCTATCAAATAAAAGCAGACACATTAGAGTGACAGGGTGATGTAGTATGATATAGGGGATGCCTAATTATCGAAAAGTTGTGTGAATATGGATCATGATTTATGTGTAACGGTTCAAAGGGTGCAGGGTGTCTAATCATCGAAGAATTGAATACTTGTGTTGCTTCGATATAATGAGTCACAAAACATAACTGTAACAAAAATCTACTTAAAAGGAGTTTACAAGTCAACATGCCCGATCAAAAAAACCGTTGAAAAAGATGTTTTATTTTGATCTTAACATGAAAAATGTGAAGTTGTGTAACTAAATTTCTTGTTTAGTTGATTATTTAAGTGTAGGTTTGAGTTGGAGGGCATTCAGGATGTGGCCTGTCAAAATTGCTGGATACTTATAGCTACTGTGAAGGTATTGGAAGTTCAGGGGTAATAAATGGAAGTTTTTAAAACATGAAGGTCCATGTTGTGTATACTGTAACTGTTACTCCGTATATCCCAAGTAGGGATGGCAATGGATACCCGATCCAGTGGATATCCATCCGATCCACCCGATTATTCGTGGATATGGACGATCTAAATGGATATGGATATGGACGAAAAAATTTCATCCATGGATGAACCCGCTTCCACCCGAAATAACTAAGTATATAAATTTATCACTCAAATTAGTATCATTTATGTAGTGATATTTCATTAATTATATTCATATTCATCTTTCGTTATATTTTCTCTAAAAATATAACTTTATTCTTATATTTTGTTTTGTTTAATTTAAATGTATTTATCGTACTTTGGTGGTTTAAATGTGATTCCATGTAACTAAAAGTAAGCAACTTACATGTCGATATCTTTACACATTTAATAGGCTATTTATTGAATATTTGTTATATAGATTAGTAAAAATGTGACTTTCGGTCGCATAAACTATTAAAAAATATTACTTTTGATCGTATATAATGAACCACCGCTTATAATTGTTAAAAATAAGATAAATTTAAACGGATATGAATAATCATCCATTAACCCGCTTCACCCGACGAATATGGATATGGATGGATGAAAACTAAAAAAAATAAATGGATATGGATATGGATACGGCCTCACCCGATCCATATCCAATCCATTGCCATCTCTAATCCCAAGTATATGGGCTTAACGACATTACAACTTCACCAAGCCTTTTAAACTGAATATATCGATTATGTACTTATATATTTTTATTTGCAAGTGATCGTAAAATTTCATCATAAAAAGGACCCTAGAATCAATCGTCGACAACAGCGTCTTCAGTTGGCCAATCAGGGTTAACTTTTAATCGATCGGGTTGTTCATCACCATGAAAACACGCGGGTATACTAATCTATAACACTAGTACTTATTTGCATATATTAATTCATATTAATCTCAATATGTCAATTATTTATTATTGATGGATTGATTGTAATTTTGTTGTTATGTAATAGTGGCTTATCCAGCAGACCTAAGTCTAATAAGAACCAGCGTAACCTCAATATGGTATGCCTTCTTCCTCTTGTATTAATTTCATGTATAATGTATAATAATTTTGTTTATGTTATTATGATACTTATCATCGTCATCATCATATACATCGTTTAAAGTTTGTGTTATCCATTTATCTGCTTGATTTGGTCTAGGGTTATTGAGTGGTTATTGAGTGGTTATTGAGTGTTTCTAAATAGCATCTCTTTTATTAGTGTATACAACAACAAAGATTTTCTAAGTTTCTTATTGTTGTTTGTGATTCGGCTACTAATTCAATGTCTTCAAATGGTGATCACAGAAAGTTGACATCTGTATCACTTTGTTATGTTTTATCCCATTCAACAAAGGAGAAACAAGCTAGGATCTGATAACATTATGGTTGAACGCCTAAAAAATTAACCAAGAAAGTTTGTTATGTTTTGTTCCTTTAAACAAAGGAGTTAAAATCTCATGATTCTCTGATTGCATTGCTAAATTAGGTGTACAAGGCAACTGCAGAAAAGACTAAAAGAAGAGGAGACAAGATGAGTTTAGGTATGCTTAATTTTTCCATTCTAATATAGTAATATTGATTGAAGTCGGTCTAGAAATAAATTTCATTTAGTCTATTGTTGGTTAATTGATTAATAATAATAATAATAATGATTACTTGATTGATTTTGTAGGAGTTCCACCTGTGAAAACTCAAAGGGATTTGGTAAGGCGTCTTCCTCTTGTATTTATTTAATTTAAATTAATTTTATTAATAGTTTAATAGTCATCATCATCATCATTCATATAATTTCATTATTTATTTATTTATCATAAATCATAATAATAATACAATGTTTAATGTTTGTGTTCTGCTTGATTTGGTCTAGGGTTATTGATTGTTTTGAACCAGCATTTTTTAATTTTTATTTTTATTCCTAAATCATTACATGTGTTTCAACTCTCTCTCTCTCTCTCTATATATATCTCTCTCTCTCTCTCTCTCTCTCTCTCTCTCTCTCTCTCTCTCTCTCTCTCTCTCTCTCTCTCTCTCTCTCTCTCTCTCTCTCGCGCTTTAAGTTTAGTTTTATTTGCCTCAAGCCTTAAAATTACAGCCCTTCAAAAGGAATAACTCCTAAGTTTCTAAATGTTGTTCGGCTACTTATTCAATGTCTTTAAAGGGTGATCCCTTCTTTGCGTTCACTCAATATGACACTTGTGTGACGTTTTATCCTCCATGATAAAAGGGGTTAAATTTCGATAATATGAAGGATTGATTATATTTCATGAGTTTATCTGATCTGATGGGATCGTTATATTATGTGTGTACAAGGTAAGTGCTGCAGAAACGAGTAAAAAAAGAGGAGACAGGATGAGTTTTGGTATGCTTAATTTTTCCATTCTAATCACTTAGTCGACATCGTGTTATTGATTGAAGTCGATCAGTCTATGATTGATTGATTGATTGGTTTTGTACGTAGGAGATCCACCTATGAAAATTCCAAGGAATATGTATGACCGGATCATGGAAGCGGTTAGCCTTAGGAAGCATTTGGAGGCAAACCCGCATGACAAGTGTATCCTAAACGAAGTGCTTGGTGTTGAGTACTGTATATCCACTTATACTAAACACTATAAGGGATATGATCTGCCACGTAACTGGAAATAGTATGTTTCAATTCAAACTTTTTTTTATTAATTTATTGATCATCAGAATTTAATTAAAGTTTATATATGTAAGTGGGTGATGCAACATTAATTTATTACCCTTCTTGATCTCTTGCAGTGACCCAAACATTGCAATCACCCTTGTAGACAACAACCTTCTTGTTCCACTGGAAATTAAGGATACTATTATCTATGACAAGTTATCTCGTATGCATGCATGCATCTCAATATATGATTTGTTTCATTTTCTAATTATTTGTGTTGCCTCTTAAAAAGTTAAATCTCAATGATTGATATGATTCGTAACTTTTATTAACAGAGTCTTCACTAAATCCTCTGCGGAGGGAGGTTCCAATACCAGAAACATCCGACCTTCCCTTGAATGAAGAAGAGAAGGACATCTGGGTATCTTTTACGAAAGAGTTCGATCAGGGGACGACGGTATGCATAACAATTAATAGTGTATCGACACATCTATCCTTGGTTCTACACAAATATTTGCAACACACACACATACATACATATATTTTATTTAATTCTTTGCTACCTAACAATTTTTCTTAATTGCCGTTGACTGACAGCCAATGCTTGAGTCGTTATCTATGAATTATAGGGAGAATGGAACAGTGGAGCTTCACCTTAAACATCCGATTGTTAGTTATATTGGTAACTTTGCCGTTGATACCTTCAACAAGGCCTATCAGTTGGTACGTATGTGTGCCCTACCTTTCTTTTACTTTTTGTTTTGATCCTTTATTAATAATTGTTTTACTTATTATTAGCAAATTTATATATGTTGTCAGGTTATTAATCAGAAGGAAGACAGGCGTATCGGCAATGGTTTTCTTGAATTTCGCAAGTGCGAATATATAAAAACGTTTGGGCCGTACGAATCCGGCATCGTGTTTTTCTTCTACATGATGATTTGTTCGGTTGAACAAGGGATGCCGGGTTATTACGAAACCAAAGTTGTTTGTAATATGAATGACGGTCACAGATCCTTGAGCAGGTTTGTTCGCGTTGAACCAGAGCCATTGCGATTCATAACATCAACAGGTATATTATGTCAGTATCTATATGGATTGCTTCAAGTCTCCTACAAAAGATAAGAAAATTTGTTTCTAAAAATACACATAGTAACACACTTGATATATATATAAAATAAAATGTCATAAAGCTGTTTGTGGTTTAATTGAAACTAATTAGAAATTAAAAAGGTTTATTTTTAAACAATTCGCAGATGATGATGACAATGTCAGTGAGGAAGATAGTAGTTCCTCTGAAAGGGAGGATGAACTTAAAAATAAATATCTGCGTACGGGGTTGAAGCGTAGGTTTAAGAAAGCGACTTGTAGGGGTTACGACTTCTATAACCCTTATGGTAAGTTGTTTGCTATTGTATTATTATATTATGGTATAATAATAATAATATAATATAATATATGAACATATAAATGAGATGCTTTATCTGATCATTTCAATGTTGTTTATATTTAATTTATTGGTTTAATTTTCAAGATAAGGTAAGTTTTTTGTGTTGGTAAAGACTTATGCTGTAGTTTATCGTGTATGTGTAATGTAGTTTATGATGATTTACTTTTCAGGATATGATGGTCCTTAATTTTGCCAAAAGGTTGTGGTGGTGGTTCAATTCGTGTGTTTTGGAGATGGTTTTAATTCCTTAAAAGGAATATTAAAGAAATTGACTTTAACCCTCTGTTTTCGTTTCGTTGGCTATGCAGTTCAACCGGAGTTAATTACGGGGTCTTTTGTTACTCAACATTCATACTCAATTTCACATACTATTGTAAATTAGGCGATTGGATGTTGTGAATGATCGTGTTTGTAATATTTTTAACAAGCATTTAACATGTTTTTCACTATCAAACCAGAAACATGTCATTCACAGCTCAAAGGAACACATATCCTTCAAGATATTAACATTTAACTCCTCTTTTGAGAAAAGTAAACAAAGTAGACGATGATCGAGTCTTTTATTGTAAGAGTTCAAATAGAGCTCATTGTGCATCACCTTGATGAGTGCGACATGCATTTAAGGATGAGTGATCCGAATCATCTTTAAAGAACATCTACTTGTCAGTTGTAATTCTAGCATCTATTGAACCTAAGGCAAGAGATCAGTGATGGTCATAGTGGGCCTAATTGACTAAACAGATTTGATCATCCAAATAGAAGTCTCGACTTGCGTAGGTCATGACCATCGAAGCTTTTAAACCCCATATTATTTTAATTCCTGTTTTCGAAAAAGAATCTGCTCTAAATGTTAAAAACACCTTGTACAAAATGAACGAGAAAAGCACCGAAACTAATCCGACCCCTTTTCCTGTACAAAAGCAAATGAAGTTAAACACTTATGTCACGAATTGTAATAAATTTGTTAGGTGTAAAAACGTTGACAACAAAATCTATGGTGGTTGAATGGGTTTGAAGCAGTTATTGCGAATGACTTGCCGGAGGTTAAAGCATTAGACTATGCTACCAAGCAATCCTGACCATGAAATCCTGAAGCTCCTCATGCGTTCAGTGACGACAGTGATGGATCCATTTTTTCAAGCATTGAACAGGTCTTTGCTCAACGAAGAGGGACTCGTACATTATTTACGCAGAGTTTTATTACTATTAATGGGTGGCTCCACTATTTCTTATGGGCACACACATTCATGGTAATGCAGTCTTATGTAAGATATCTCTCTAGATTCTGACATCCAAGATAGACCAGTTTGACATCATTCCCCTTCAGGCCTTTTCTCCTCTTGGCATTTTCCAGAATTTATGGTTGGAAGGTTCTTACCATGTCCCCGACATTGTACTCCGACCATGTCCTTGGGCGAAAGGGAACATCATTCTCTTTCTTTCTTCAATCGTTCCGATCAGGATAAGTGGGTCGGTTCGTTTCATCCTCCTATCTATGCAATTCTCTGTCTTCGTTCATGATCATGTTGGGTGAAGTTAGGAAAATACCATTCCAGTACAATATGAGGCGGGGTGGGCATCGGATTAGCAAGTATATAATGCACGGAATTATGCTACCAAGCATTCCCAGAAAGATTAAAGAAATAATCAGAATCGTTGAAGCGGTCGCTACATGTGCTTCATATCTCTCAAATTTTATTTTTATCAGACTCAACCCTCAAAATTTCGGCCCTGTAATACAAACGAATATCAGAAAGCATTTCCATTGAACTATCAAGATTCCATGTCCATAGTCAACAAAACAACGACGTAAGTTTCTTTATGTCGGCTACTAATACGATGTTTTCAAATATTGATCCCTTATTTGATCAATTGCTGATGAAGGACAACATCAAAACAAAATTCAACTTTGACAATTGATGATGTATGTAAAGATTTTGAGGTTGAAGGGAGTTGTTCCAAAAGATGTCCTCATGATAAGATTTCGATTGGCTTGGTGAATTCGAAGGGCTTACATGGGAGTATGGATGTTGACGAACCGAACATGAGTCGGAAATGGAGGAGTGAAATAAACGAGATGAAAATGGGTGACTAAAAATACTAAGGTAAAATTGTAATGAAGAATCAACTATCAATGTCGTTGTGCTATATATGATTTCTCTAATTATATATTTGAGTTCAAATACTATAGATGTTCAAGTATTATGTAGTTTCAGGGTTTAGCTTGTTCGACTTCAGCTTATTGAACGAGCTATCAAACAAGTCGAATATTATTTTTAATAACTTGACTCGTAAAATTAATCAAACTGTTAAATATCGTTCGACCTCGATTTGTGTTCGATAATTATCAAGCTCGAACTCATATCGACGAGCTCAAACTCAAGTAGCTCGCTAAAAGCTCGGCTAGTTAACAGCCCTTACATGGGAATTGTAATTCAAACGCATGGACCTCCATCGGCTTACTTGGGCCAATTTTGAATTCCAGTCCTTTGAAAATCAATGGGTTGTAGTTTGAAGCTAGGTGAGAAAATGTGGTTGTAATAGTTTAATCGATGGAAGAATGGTAAATAGCTTTATGGTATGTTTTCGATCACATAAGAAAACCAAAATTATATCCATATATTATCATCATTTATCTAGACATGCAATGAAGAAAAGTCCATTAAAATGTAAAAGAATTCGTGTTGAAGGCATTTGTTATGAAAGAGCTTACCTTGTGAGTTTATGACGAATTTAGACGAGGTCAATGATGAAGTTGATAATTTTTCATCCTCGAATTTGGACACTTGGACACGTAGAAGAATATGGTTTGGGTCTCGAATGTGCACTCTGACGGAATGAATGTTCGTAGAATGTTTTTTTGGGATTAGCCCTCATTCGTGAGTAGTCTTTTGTTTGTGTAAGCGGGTGTTCCGATTGAGATCGGTGTACATTTAGAGTGTTGTAGGTTGTGTAAGCGAATTTCTGAGTAAGTTGATGTTTCGATTGTGTAAGCGGATGTCTAGTATTTATCGTCATAATTTGTTAGATCGGATTTCGTATTTGTGTATTATATCTCACTTTGTATTGCTAGCTTCTTATTAGGTTTATCTTTATTCATATAAAACTTTCCTTTAGAAGATTTAATATATGTAGCATATCATGCTTAGAGTAGAAACAATCAAATCAAAATGTAACAGTGTAAATTAAATACTCCCTCAGTCTCAAATTTATAATCCAGTATTCCATTTTGAGATGTCCCAAATTAATTGTTCACTTCCATAAATGGATAAAAATAATTTAATAAAAGTCTTTGGTGCCCCTACTTTATTCATGTAGGACAAAGCGATAGATAAAAAGTAAAGGGTAAGACTGGAAAGTTAACAAAAAAATACATGTGTCAGGTACTTTTTTTTAAACGGTGTGTTTTTTTGTCTGGAAACAATAGATTTAGGACGGAGGAGTATAGGGTACCGCTGAAATCATTATCTGGGCTAAATCATTAACGGGCCATGCAAATGCAACGTGGAAGTGGTCATGCAAATGCAACATTAACCTTCTCTTGCAGTGACCCAAACATTCCAATCACCCTTGTAGACAAGATATGTCTTGTTCCACCTAGGTATTGCAACGGATCGGATATGTATCGAATGATGTCGTATCCACATCTATATCCATTTAAGTTTTGCTCATTCATATCCATATTCATATTCATTTAATTTCATTTCATCCGTCCATATCCATATCCGATGAATCAAGCGGTTAAATGGATATCCGTTGGATATCAAATAAAATGTTGATCTAAAGACAATTTTATCAATTTTATATAGATTATAACAAATGTAAATATTAAAAATCTTTATGTTTTTCATTTGTTACACATGTTTAGATTGTAATTTGTCACCGATTGTGAATTTAACAGAGCAAAATATGTTATAATATAACTAAATATACGTTTAAACTGTGACGCCCCGTACAAAATCATCATGTACGATTCGTCATCAACATGCTCATTACAAGGACAAACACTATATGCTATTTGAAAACCAGTTTTGCATTCATGAAAATGTAGCGTTTTTTACAAAAGATGAATAGGGAACATTAACATAAGTACATGATACTAAGGTCATTACAAAGCTATTGTTTTGAAAATAACATAAGTTGCGAATGCAAAGTAAAAGTTCCATGCTTGAGACATCTCTAAGTAACGCAGCGGAAGCCTAACACAGCAAGTCTGTAACAGTAAGTCTAACAGCGGAAGCAACAACGTCTAAGCACCTGAGAAATACATGCTTAAAAAGTCAACACGAATGTTGGTGAGCTATAGTTTGTTTGTAATCAGTAACGTAAGGTAGGCCACGAGATTTCAGTGTTTCAAAACAGTATGAAAAGTATATGTATAACCGTGGGCACCCGATAAATAGACTTAACGTTTATAACCCCCTGAAAGTACACTTGGCGAGTGCGTATGTTTACGAAGTATTAAACACCCGTTAAATGCTAGCGCGACTAGCCCGAGTGGGGATGTCAAACCCTATGGATCCATATCTAAGATTCGCGTTCACCGGTTCAAAAACCAATGACTAAACGTTACCGAGCTAAGGGGAATGTTTATGCCATTGTATAACCCACACACATATAAAGTTTAAGTACTCGTGCCTAGTATGTAAAACGTAAAAAGCCATCTATTCTCAGTCCCAAAAATAGTAAAAGTAGTAAAAATGGATGCTATAACTCACAGTGAATAAGCAATACAAGTTGATACGAAAGTGTGCAAGTAGTAAGTCGGTCCGAAAGTGTGAAGACCCGTCCTTATCCCCCTGGACGAAATCTTCAACATTTGGTTCCATTGCGATGATCGACTCCAAGTAATGTCCTTATCCTGAGTAAATGCACAGCGGAAGGCTACATTCGTACCTAATGTATTTTGTAGTAAAAATACATATAACATCATTGAACAAGTATAGGGTTGGCCTCGGATTCACGAACCTTAAAAGCTAAAAAAAAGAAAAAAATGTATCAAACTGCCCACAACGGGGCTCGAACCCGCGACCGCTCGATCAAGCCAACACGCCCTTAATCATTCGACCAAGGTCGATTTTCTGATTTGTTTTACACTCGGAATATATTTAACCCTCTTCGTTTTTGTTTGGCCCAAGTTGAATTACAAACCCAAAACTCTTGCAAGTCCAATTAGTAATTTAAAGCCCAAGAAGCAAAATCATATATTTAAGTTTAGGTTTTCTGTGTTTCACGATCAAACTCAACTCAAACGGCCGCCAACATATCATCATCATTATCGTTCATTTGCTACAGCTCATCATCGTTATCATACACTTAACGGCATCATCATCAACTACTTATGTTCATAACAGAATATCCTCATCGTTCAACTTACTATTCATCGTCTTCTTCCCATCTTCATCATTCATGTTTCATCTTCATCATCTTTTCTTGTATCATCCTCACCTTACATCATCATTCTTTATTATGTTCTTGTGTTGTTCTTGGACCGTCCATCAGCAACGAAGCATAGCATCTCATGCTAACTTGATTTGGTGATTAATGATGGGTGGGTATTGGGTGGTTTTGTGTTGCCGGTCTTCAAACAAAACGTAAATAGAAACAGTAAAATAGTGGTGTAGCAGAGGTAATACTCCGATGGTGTTCTTGGATTTATGAAAGTGGTGGTTGGGTGATTGTTATGGTGTCATCGTATTAAAGAGAAAAATAGAACAATTACCAGTTGCAGGTTTGGGTTCGTTATTAAAACAGGAGACATAGCAGCAGACATTACGAGTTGCAGGTTTGGGTTCTTTGGTGTCGAATTAAAACAGAACCCAACAACGGTAGCAGTAACAGGGAAATAGACAGGAACAGAAGGGTAGCGAGTTGTTTTCTGTTTTCTATTTTCTTTTATATTTCACTCAGATAAACTGAAAGGGTTTGTATTTGATAAAGGTAACGATTAATAAACGACTGGCTTCCTCAAATTTCTCCAAGAACACGACCTATGTCTTTTTGAAAGATCGACTTTGACTATAAAATTCTCACTGGTTTTAAAGAATTCGAAATCGAGACTCTACAGACAGTTTATAAAGATGATTACTAACATCACTACATTAATACCCTTTTGAAACTGATTTCGAATTCGTGATTTTGATAAAAGGAACAAGAACAGGGGACATGGTCTGTGTTTACCCCTAATTTCTGTTTAGAACTTCAAATAAATTAAACCCAGAATCCAGTGAGTAATTGAGGCGTATAAAAATTGATTCAGAAACGTTTTGTAGCATGAAAGTCGTCGACAAGAATTCACAGGCACACAGAAATATAAGATAAATGTCGATAGGGGTTCACAGACTTTTTATAGTGATCAGATAAAAATAAAACAGGAAAAGGTAACCAGTAATATATGCATAAATATCTGTATCAATTATATTTTCTTGTTGTATCTGTTAATACATAAATCGATTCTGGCTTTTAAACTAATACGTACCCCTTTTTTTTATATAAATATATATATATATATATATATATATATATATATATATATATATATATATATATATATATATATATATATCTTAATAATTAATAACTATGGTTATATTAATAATTAAAATTCTAATAATATTAATAATAGAATTAATAACAATAATAATAATACTATCAAATAATACCAAATAAATGATATCAATAATAATTAATAGTAATAAGAATAATAGTTATTAATTAATGATAATAATAATAATATTATCTCATAATAATACTCATAATAACTAAAATTATAATTTAGTTACTAATTACAATAATAATGACATTAATAATGATAACTATAATAATAGTATTAGTAATAATATCAGTATTCATATTATAATTTTTCAATAACTTTAATAATACAGATATTAAACAATAATGAATGTAATAATAATATAATAATTAGAATTTAAACTTTTAATTACATGATATATATTACCTTCCATATCTATAGATTATATATTTAAATAACACTAGTCTTGATATTAATGTTCATGTCATTATATAATATACATATATTTATATATACACATATTTATATATAGCCACACATTTACAAACAATGGTTCGTGAATCATCGGAGACAGTCAAAGGGTATTTTGATTATCCAAATATAGTTTTCAAACTTTCTAGACTCAACATTACAGATTTTGCTTATCGTGTCGGAAACATATAGAGTTTAAGGTTTAAATTTGGTCGGAAATTTCCGGGTCGTTACAGAAAGGTCGTCAACCTAAATCAAAGGTTACTAGGTCAGTAGGTTGTCTTTATAAGTTCTAATAGTGCATAAAATAAGTTTAAGTGTCATCATCATCATCATTCATCATCTTAAAAGCTAAGTAAGTGTAACAAGTATAGAGGTCAAAACAATATGCTGACTTTGATCAGCTGCTACGGCCTCTACGTAAATCGAAAAGATGCGAAATCAGTGGCCATGGCTCCGTATGGGAGTCCTCTAGTTGCTGACCAATTTCTAGACTCAAAATCATCTTAGTTTGACCGTGGCGACGGTTTAAGTGCGAGTAGGTCCGAATTTTTCAGCACAACGTTACAAAGGTGTAGTGATTTAGAAAAGGCCATAAATCCCAAACCGTAACTCGGATTGAGACCAGTCTTAAACGGAAAATCATCTACTCGAACCAAGCTATCTGAAAATCAACTTTTCCAGTAGCCCAGGAGCCTGATCAGGTCCGAAAAACAGTAGGCAAGGTGCTCCGGTGGGGTTCTTAGTACTTGATGCTCATCACGGTTCTCATCCTTGATGCTTGTAGCTTCAAGTGTACAACTCGTTGATGGGTTAGCATCACCTTGACCAAGATTCCACCATCAATACACAATATGTTAAGACCAAGTAAGAATACAACTCATTCAAGAGTCTTAGATGGATGATGAACCAAGGTTACATCATATCCTTAGTCTTAACACAATTACAAGTTCTACTTACAACTAAAGCTACAAACTTTACCTCAATCAAACAAGTATGAACATAATCTAAGTCAAATGAAGTGATGGAACCCTAAGCTAGAGAGCTTGGATCCTTTTCATACAAGTTACAAGGTTACAAAGCTAGAAAGCTTGAACCTTTGGTGTTCTTGAAGATCTTGAAGCATAAAGCTTGGATCTTTAAGTTACATGAAGATAACAAACACAAGTTTGAATATTTATAAAAAAATAGCAAGATCATAAGTTAGAAAACTTAGATCCATCAAAAGATTATGATGATTCAAGCTAGAAAGCTTGCATCTTGGTTGTTCTTGAAGATCTTGAAGCATAAAGCTTGGATCTTTAAGTTACATGAAGATAACAAACACAAGTTTGAATCTTTATAAGCAAGATCATAAGTTATAAAACTTAGATCCATCAAAAGATTGTGAAGATTCAAGCTAGAAAGCTTGCATCTTGGTTGTTCTTGAAGATCTTGAAGCATAAAGCTTGGATCTTTAAGTTACATGAAGATTACAAACAAAAGTTTGAATCTTTATAAACAAATAATAAGATTAAAGCTAAAAAGATTTAGATCTACAAAGTAGGTGAAGATTCAAAGCTAGAAAGCTTGAATCTTCCATCTTCTTGAAGGATTCATGCTTGAATCTACAAGATGTAATCAAGATCAAAGCTAAAAAGCTTGATCCTTTAAGTGATGATGATGATCACGGAAATGATAAGAGAAGAAGAAGAAGAAGAAGAAGAAGAAGAAGAAGAATTTCAAAAACTTACAAGTTTTAGAGTGAGAAAGACTAGAGAGAAAATAAGAGAGTAAGTGTGTGTGAAATACAAATGAGAGCAAGTGTAAAATGGATGGGATAAGGCTTGTATTTATAGGTGGTGAGGTGATGAGGGGGTGCCAAAACCGTAGGGTTAGAGGGGGGACAAGGGAGACCAACTTTTGCTTTTTGGTTAATGGTTGTCTTAAGTTGATACTTATGTTGGGATCCCATGCAACATTAAGGATAATACTTGACATAAATGCTAGCATGTTCCCTCTAATAAATGGGCATTTGTCTTACTTATTAATGGGTCACTAGCTATTATTAATTGGGCTAATTAAATAGTCCGCTAACTAGTGTAGGGTGGGCTAAGGTCCAATAAGGTAGAAAGTCCAGCAAGACTAACTAGTAAGCAATAAGTAAATTACTAAGCATAATTAAGCATCCAAAAACCCAAGTAATTATTATTATAAAATAATAATTAGTATCTCGTAGTCATAATATTCTGATTATGACCAAAGTTAAATGTGTACCGACAAACATAGCTCGTTCAAAACGTTAAGTGACACTAACGGTCGTAAAAGCTTTCGGGGATCAAGTTAAGTGATTACACACTTAATAGCACGTAGTAAGATATTAACCAAAGTAATTAATCATTAAATAAGATCACAGATCATACACTAGCTCAATACGCACATATACGCAGTTTCGTGAAAGCACAAAGCACAAAAGCAAGTCGAAAAAGCCGGGTCGTTACATTACCCACCTGTTAAAGAAATTTTCGTCCCAAAATTTTGAGGAGTGACCAACAATGGTACAATATTTAAATAAGAAGTAGCGTATCAAGGTTCCGTGAGACTCGTGGGCTCAGAAGTGAGTTATTTGCCTTGAAAGGTACTTGGGCGTATAAAAGTAAGAATAGGTATATGCCATTAATTAAGTCTCTTGTCCTAAGAGATCAACAGTTTGGTTTCGTCTCTTGCTAACACGAATATGTCATCCGAATGTATACCCACAAAAAGAAAGATGATGTTTTTAGCCCTACAGGCATTTTCAGTAAGCCGGATGCATGAAATACATCATGAATGTTACTAAACTCATCTAAAACATTGAGCGCTCGTGTCGCAATACAAGGCTGACAGGTGGAATGAAAATCATAATGATCACAACCATGCGATTTGATATCTGGATAGTGTTAGCCACGGATTTTACTAATCCCTTTATTTCGGAAGGAGTCCATAGGCATAAAGAACCCGATATTTAAGAAGCGTTTCATTTGAATAAATGAATTGAAATTTTAACTGAAAGTGACTAATCGGACTTATTTGCAATGCAAGCCATAATTATCTATAGTGTCTTCAGGACGGTCTGAACGAACAATGAAGGATATCACCTTAGTTTACCATACTGCAGGTGAACTTATCCTTAGATGGAATGAAAGCACAGTTCCATAATGTAACTTTATCCTTTCAGTTACATGTTGAGGTTAGAGTTAACATTAACTAGAACAACATATAGTTGCAACCAACGAATGAAGGAATGTGTAGAGTAACCATATCCGTGTTACAGACGTTTTAAGCAGTCCCTTCCAAGAGGATAAAAAGATTCATAGATTCTCAAAGTATTTTATACTACATTTCTGAAAGAAAATCGCATGAAAGGTGTAATATTTGAACGAGAGTGAACTCTTCGAGCGGATTGATTCGAATTTCCTATACTTATGGGGATGCGCGGATGAGAAAATATGTGAACCCTAGGTCATAAAGAATGGTTTTCTCCGAGTGAAAAGAATCTCAAAAATGATTCTTGTACCTCAACCTACTATTTCATAGAGATGATGTTTACGAGGGTGTTGCGATTAGCCGTGAAACATTGAGAGTAGAAACCCGTCTAGTGCCTTTCCTACGATAGGGTGACCCCTAAGTGTACCTCAGAAGATGGATTTATCGGCCCGCGTTTTTGCCATGTTTAACCTTAAAGGAACATTTTTGTGAGCGCAAAGACTTTCTAACAAATTTCATAAAACTGCCATCCAGAGTGGCTCAAGAGGTTTTAGCAAAAATCTTAATCGTAAGCTTCATCCCTAAACGGAGGGCGAGAAGAAGTGTGATCCATACATGGTGTAGACTAATACAAAAACATTTGATGAAATCAACCAGGGAAGTTTTGAAAGAAAACCTTTAAATGTTTGATGTGCCAACGTAAATAGAATGAAGTTCCTAGTAAATTTAAAAGTATGTACAACGTGTGCCATTTTGCACAAAACTATTTGACTTAAGTTTAACAACTCAATAGAGGAGCGGTCTTTAAATAATTTGAAGGTATAACTTAGTATGTACTAACCAAAATAAGTAAGGATAAATTTATACATATATGATTTTATAAATCGCATAAGTGACAGAAAAGTTTTTGGTACTTTCATTTGTCCATAAATTTCGTGAGGACCGCGCAAATAGGCAACGTGTAAAAATCAACGTGTAAAATTTTAATAAACATAGTTTTTCGCACTTCAGAGGTTACGAGTTTAAAAAGATTGAGTGAAAAATCTTTGAATCATCGGGTGACACATTACTAGGTAATGAAAACTAATGAATTAAATGTAGTTTTGATGATTATCAGGGACTTAAGGTCTTTGGCCCAAAAATGTTCACGTGCAAAGCCGTTGCTAAAAAGTGAGGTATGAAGGATAGAGCATGAGGATGAGAAGTTAATCGCTTCTTAACTTTGCAAATGCCAAACAGGTTATGGCCAATATTAAAGTCGGAGTACTGATGATGTTAATATCGCTAGATGAGAATCCATTGGAATAAGTCAGGACTTAGAATTATGTAAGAAAGATCATCGCTCTGACAGGTGTGGCAAATAAGATCCCTGGGGTAACGCAAAATTTTTGAATGGTTTAAGTGTTAGTGGATGCCCGAAGGCTCTGCATGACGTGGTAGTAAGTGCCTTCATCACATACACACACACACACATGAATCTCTCGATTTCGACGGTTGTAAGGTCTTCATGATGACTTGGATACGAATAAGCAACGAAAAATTTTATATAATAAGCAACAGAAGTTTTATAGAAATCGTTTTAGGTGACAATGTAAGAAAAGAAACGAAGTTCTTAGTAAACTAGGGTTATGTACAACCCGTACCATTCAATGTAAAATATCTTTTGAATAAAAAAAAATAATTTGTAAAGGTGAAAGTAAAATTTCAGATGTATTTGTCAAAAATAAGTAATCATTTACTTTATTTTATATAACATATACGATTTCAAAAATTTGCACGAATGGCAAATAAAATAAATTTACTTTTATAAAACTTTGAGAGGATCGCACAGTGAAATAGTGTGAGTAAAATTTTGGCAAACAAAATTTTCATATTACGGAGGTTACAAGTTGGAAAAAGATTGAGTAAAAGATTTTTTTTTTTTTAAAAATTTCGGGTGACATTTGAGCATCAATGTCACGAGGTAATGTAAACCGTTGAATTTAAATTTGGTTGATGACTATTAGTAGGGCATAAGCCCTTCGACCAAAAATGCTTAAGTGTAAAGTTGTTGCTTATAAGTGAGATACGAAAGGGAGAGTATGAGGATGGGAATTAACTACCCATTGATTTTGGAAATCTCGAACTGGTATGCCTAATATCAAAGTAAGAAGAGTGATGGTGTGATTATTATCGATTAAGATATCTCTCGGAATAAGTTAGGATTTAGAATCGCGTAAGAATGAGTTTTGAATAAGATTCCTGGCTAGTCCTTAAATCTGAATCGCTGAAGTGACGGGATACAATTTCCTTTATGTATCGTTATGCAAGTTTGTCCATTGTATCGGTTTCTTTCGTGGCTAGAAAGTGAGCAGACTTGGTGAGGTGGTCAACAATAACCTAGATAGTGTCATAACTGCCTATTGTTTTCGGTAGCTTCGGGATGAAATCCATCGTCATCCCTTAACATTTCCATTGTGGGATCTCCGGTTGTTGAAGTAACCCAGATGGCTTTTGGCTCACCATTCTCTTGAGGTATACGAATAATCTTCCTACTATAAATAACTTTCGCTTTCATCCTTGAAAGTCAGTCTGTTCCAACTATTTCATTCAAGCTTCCTAACTTGATGAGTATTAGGTAAATCCTAAAATCCATTCCAACTCTTGCATCAAGCTTCCTAACTTGATGAGTATTAGGTAAATCCTAAATCCATTCCAACTTTTATATCAAACTTCCTGATTTGATGAGTATTAGGTTAATCTTAAAGTCCATTCCAACTAAATCTTATTATACTATCGCAAAAAAAAAAAAAAAAAAAAATTCTATCAACCTTCTCAAATAACATCTGCTTGTGCGTAGCTAACTAATCCTTTCCAACTACTACTTTAAAACTTTCAAGTTTTGTTGGCATGAGGTCATCTCCAATGACCCACCTGTTAATTTTAAAGTACTACCTTAAATTATTCCTCTATCTCTGCCAGCTTACCATTAGTTTGTCATATAGAATACTTAACTCTCATGGTTGTTAATGGCTTACTAGTCATAACACCAAGGTTCTTAGATGTAAGGTTTCTATCACTCTAGTAGTCTTCGAGACAATAAACGTTGCGAAGAAATGTACCCTAACTAAAATCAGGATCCATGCGAGTCTCCATAACTGAGATAACGATTGCTCTACAGCAAGTAAGTCTAACGTTTTTTAGCCTGTTTGAGAACTTTTTCCTTAAGTATCCAGGGTGTCTATAACAAATTTTCGGGTTATCAATTCTGCAATCCAGCCCCTTCTCGTACAGTATCTGGGCTACGTGGTTATTCTTTCCATACCTCTATCAGACCATAATGCGTATACTCAAGTGGTTCCTACCATAATTTCCTTTGAATCACTTCATATTCCTTATGTAATAACATTGGGACTTCTGCATGATTTACTTCAATATAATCACGCTGGCCTGGCATCATTATATTGTACTAAATCGTACGTTCATTCCAATATCGCTCCATATGGTCAATGTAACGTGATCACTTCAAGTTCTACTCAGTTTCATTGAACGTTGCTTTATCTATGCTATCTCAAAACAAAATCTACATAATTAATCTCACGGTTCCTCGGTGTGGGTGCGAAGGTCCCGCAGGTCATGCATCAATGCCTAAATGTCCCGAAATTTCTTCAAAATGTTCGGGTTCAGGTAATGTCGTTAGGTTACTTTCTAAAATTTCAATTAGGGTCTCGTGTCGAGTTTTACGCATGGCAAGTAGTAATACGATATGTTTTGAGGCGACTCCCAAGTCTTTGGGCATGGCTGAGTATCAGTAGAAGGCACTTTGACCTTGTGAAAGGAGATGTTCTCCCGACTTCTCCAATGCCTAGGAGTGTTAGGGACCTAAGTCCAGAAGTGTCGTTAGATCGTCAAGTAGTGGTGAAGAATGAAAGAGATAAGCGACGGTCATGAAAGCGTACGGGATACGAGTCGAATTGCGGAAACTGAACATCCTTCTAATGTTCATACGTTGTACGTGGCTAATTAGAGTGTTGTAGGTTGTGTAAGTGATATGGCCGAAACGGACTGTTTTATTTGCGCGGTGTCGTTAAGCCGCAGCTCGCCAGAATCAACCACTCGTGGGAGAAGGTACTTGTTTTAAATTTATATTTAGCGGGGCCTAAATCTTACTACTCCTTATAAGTAAGGGAAGTATGACCTAGGGTCGTATTTTTGAGATATCAGTAACATCGAACCTATATTCTAGCCTAAGATAGTTAGGGAGTAGTGAATATTTCTTTTGGGATTTTCTAATTTATAAGAGAGATAAAGTAAATGCGATAAAATTTGTAATTCAGATAAGGTTAAAGTAAGTGCATACTATGACTTCATCAGTTATTCTGCCGAGATTATGAATGCTGGCTCATGAATAGGCAGAGGCCTTGTATTCATTACACTAGTCCTAAATGCCCCTGTCATAAGACATGTCACTGGGTAATGCGTTAGGCATGAAGATTCTGAATAGACAGCAACGCCCCTTACCCCCGACGCCCGTGCAGTCTGACTACAGGCATACACCTTCAGACGGCTCATCCAATTGAGCGACTCGGTTGGGTGACGTATTAACATTCTGAAATGGTCTAAACTTTCTTAAGCGTAATAGAATACTTGGTTTACCATATTCGAGAGACGTGATGTGTTTCAATGCTTTCGTTAATGATTGGTAAAAGATAGTTAGGCCCTAAAAAGAGTTCAACCATAAAGAACACCATGGCCAAGTCAAGATGACTTCCATGAACACGTTCGATAATCCTAACGGTCCAATCCTTTATGCGTCTAAACAAACAGTTCCTTAATTAACTAAGAATCCCTCAAGCGGGGTGCAATGCTTGAGACCGCGTTATGGTGCAGTGTACTGGTCAACACTAACCGTGTTCCATGGCCTTACTTAGCAGAGGTACAACTTACAACAACCGATGTGCTTCAGCGTGCACGTACGAAGTCTATATGCTTGGTGACTACACCAGCATGGTCTGAGACCGACAATGTACTAGGGGTCTAGTCAGATGTTTCACTACGAAAGAGTCCTCAGTCGGAATCCAAAGCTTGATAGACTTACTACAACCGGTGTGCCTCAGTCGATCTTACGTTGTATCCGAGAGACTTCTCTTACCAAGGGGTGACACAGATAGTGTACTCTATATCGGGGTTCACGACTTCCCAATAATAGAGCCTATAACTACGTTCTATTAGTTGGAAAAGCGATTGAGTTTAAAGCATAATCGGAAAGCATTTCGACAACATACACAGACCATAATATTATTTCGGCATTATAACTGCTTACATCATAGCATACACTAAAGATAACTACTTGCTAATCATGGCAACAATATCAATAAACATTATATAAGATAAAGGATAGAAGTACCAGTAGATTAAACGAGTTCTGAATACAAAAGTGACAACTTCAAGACTCCAGACCGCTCCTAATACAATCTTCAGCGTTCTTCTCCGGGTACTAGGTTTCCCGCACGGAGTCGAAGGCCTTGAGAGTATGACTAATATTGTACAAGAGAGAGAAAGAAGTGAATTGAAGTGTGTGTTGGAATGAATGACAAAGACCCTTTAAATAGAATTAGAAAATTGCCAAATACGGCTGGCAGGCCGTATTTGGCAGGCCGTTTGCAAGGCAGGCCGTTTGGCAGCTCGTGTGGTGGCACGTATATGGCAGGCCGTTTCCATACTGGCAGGCCGTATGGCAGGCCGTATGGCAGGCCGTTTTTGGCACCTGGTCAGCCTGAATTCCGTGGATCGTAACTTGATTTCTTGTCTTTCACCGTTTTCGCTCTAGAATCTTCGTTTTAGCTCCGATTCTCTTGATTCTTTTTGCACCGTCTTCATAATTACTTGTTCTTCAATTCTAACCGACGAAGTGGGTATTTTGCCGACAAATTTCGAATCTTTCTTATTTTTGGGCCTCAATACCGGGGTGAAAACGTGACTTTTTAGCCGATATCAAATATCCCACACTTAGACTTTGCTTGTCCTCAAGCAAACTCATTTTTAAGACCTGTTCGGCATTTCTTTTTTAATAGCCTAAGCGGTTTGCTTTTATTATAAGAGCAAAAAGATAAGGTGAGTCATCTATGTTAGGGTTGAAATTATCTCTGCAAGAATGCGAGGAGGTGACATGACATTGGCTAGCTTTCACGGGTCACTCAAATTACTCAAGTGTTTAGGGTTCCCTATAGATCTAAGAAATGAAATACACTCATAGCCAGCCATGCCGCACTCATCGTCATAGGCTTGATAAAGACTCAAATCCTTGCTGCTAATGCGAGAACAGTAGTAATCTCAGCTTTATGGGTTATTTGTCAATGATGGAGAAGGAATTTTGGAGTGGTAGTGAAGTTGTTTTTGAGGGGTGAGATAAAGGTAATGTAGTCTTTATACAGACTTTTATTCGGATAGATAGGAGTGCTGAAATATTTGAGAAGCACTTTCGAACTTTTCTTCATTTGATAATCATTTTTGGTCGAGTTCTCTTCGGCGTTTCTCTTTAGTTCTGCTCCCTCTTTTCATAACTTCATAAAAATATATATATATTTTTTTGAGACTTCGTCTCGAGAAACTTTTTGCCGGTAAACTTTTTCAAGACCTTTGCCATGATACTTGAGAGGTTTATAACATCGGGTTTTCGGACGGAATCTCATTTTCTGGATTTTTCAAGTAAATAATACGGGTAATGTGGATGTGGTAGTGGAGTAGAAGTAGTGGAGGTGCGGAAGGTTTATGTTTGACAAATGGGTAGCTATTTTGATTACAACCGAATCACGCTTTGCTGCTTGGAGATGTAGATCTAAAGCAAGTTCTGATTATGAGCACAGACATCGGCACTCTCAACGGAAAATAGTGAAGCATTAAAGATGAATGCTGGTCTTATTTGGGGTGCGTCACCATAATCAATTTAGGTCGATAATGCCTTAGTCATGCAATGCTCTATTAGAGATTTCAATCTAACAAGAATTCCACCTTACTTAAGCCTTATTTTTATTGACAAACGTTTTAGGTTTTCAAAAATACTTTTCGAAAAGGGTTTCTTTTGCAAAATTTTTGAAATTTGGCTTAAGGACTTGGAATCTTCGTAATGGTTTACTATGATATAGCATAAAAAGATACCAACATCCCACACTTAGACGAACATTGTCCTCAATGTTCCTAGTGTATCCCACACTTAGGAGTTTTAGTTGAAGGTTTGGGAGTGTTTGTCTAGTGTTTTTTTTTTGGTGTTATCCCATACTTAGTGATAAGCCAGGATGCGGTATGGTTTGAATCTTGAGCTAGTAGTGAAAGAAAGAAATACCCCTAGCAGATGCGGCTGGTTTCCTTGCTTCTTTATCGGCTCATTTGTCATCCTTTATTCTTCTACTCTACTTTATTGCATGGGTTGCCTCCCAAGAAGCGCTTTTGTTTAAGGTCGTTGGCTCGACCGTAGTGATGCTTCAAAAAGCAAACATTCCTCGCTGATGATAGTGATCTTGGTCTTCTCGAGGGAATGTGAGTCTTGGTGGATAAATCCTGAGAAAGTGTCGGACCAATAGTGGTAACAGATCCGGTACTTCTCTTGAAGATCTCCTGAAAGATAAGTAGTGAGCAGTTTCTGCTCTTGATAAGTCCTGAAGTCCGATGAGAATGTGATCCACAACCCTGCTGGTTGACCCATGAATGTCAATCATGGTAGCAGTGCTGGTGTTGATGATTTCTCTGACGGGATGCTCATTTCTGAGGTCTTCAGACAATGTAAGAAACTGTATCTTTAGAATTTCGAAGTCTTCGGAACGGCGATCTCCACAGTAAGAGTCTGTAGCTTTGCACAGATCAGTTAAGAGACGAAGCTGGAAAGAAGTGAACAGCAATCCTGATCCGAGTATTAATTTCACCATCTTTGAGTATATCTCCCGACATCCAGCTTTAAATATGAAACTAGGATCTGTGGATTCGTAGAAGATACGTGATAGCTGCTTCATAACATAGGTGGCAATGTTGACTCGATCTGGTTCAAGATGAGAGAACGGATTGTTTCGTCTTGCTTCCTCCATAACAGCGTCTTGTAACTCTTTGATAATCAGATCAGCGTGGTGATCAATCGTTACGTAAA
Organism: Rutidosis leptorrhynchoides; assembly: GCF_046630445.1. NCBI lineage: Eukaryota > Viridiplantae > Streptophyta > Magnoliopsida > Asterales > Asteraceae > Rutidosis > Rutidosis leptorrhynchoides. The sequence continues at coordinate 466,000,449 of NC_092333.1, forward strand.
TCACTAGTCTGTCTGGTGTGCTTTCAAAGTTATCTCTATCCAAAAGAGCGAAAAAACTGTGAATATCCTCGATCATTTGCAAATCAGAGTGATAGGTCAGGCGTCCGGTGGAAAGATCCATATGCTTCCGGATGAGAGTCAGTAGTGCTCGTTCGTTTCGTGAGAACGGAAGTGCAGATCCGGCTAAGGCGTTGTAAACCTTAGAGTAAATGATCTTCTGATCTCGACATAATCTTGTTTCGAGAATAGTGCGAACCACTGAATTATGCTCTCGTTGCCTTTCTTCGTGATAGATATGATCGTGAAGAGAATTGATAAAGTCTTGAATGCGTACTTCTAGGATTTCAACATCATTGTCCTCTCTTCGGAGATAGAGGTGGTGCTCTTCTCTGATAGCCATGATTCGTTCTGTCAAGCGTAGCGAAAAGTCAATGGTTGACTTTCGGATGGCTTCGAGAATGTCTTCAAATTCATCGGTATCATTGATGAAGGAGATCATGTCTCCATGTGTGGATATAACCGGAATTCGATCTGAAGAAGAGTCCGGCTCCCCTTGATCTGGTTCTGAAAGGACCCGTTCATATACATTATAAACGATTCACAATAGTTGATTACATCGCGAGGTACTTGACCTCTATATGATACATTTTACAAACATTGCAATCGTTTTTAAAAGACAAACTTTCATCTCTTCAAAAGTTGACGGCATGCATACCATTTCATAATATATCCAACTATAAATAACTTAGTAATAATCTTGATGAACTCGACGACTCGAATGCAACGTCTTTTGAAATATGTCATGAATGACTCCAAGTAATGTCTCTAATATGAGCTAATGCACAGCGGAAGATTTCTTTCATACCTGAGAATAAACATGCTTTCAAGTGTCAACCAAAAGGTTGGTGAGTTCATAAGTTTATCATAAAACAGTAAAATTCATCATTTTGATAGACCACAAGATTTAAATGCCGCATGGTACAAATGGGCCCGAATCCTATACCCACCTGTAATGTACATGCGATATCTTTTAAATACAGTACACATTTCTCGTGTACGAAATCATCTTTCATAAATCTTAGTAACCTTTCACATATCTCGTGCACAAAATAACATACACATAGCCCGTGTATAAAATCATTCTCTCGATACATAACATAACTTTCATAGCTTGGCTTGGTAACCGACCTTAACATATAATGCGCATAATAATATCCCCAAAACAGAACATCTCGTCTGTAATATATATAAACCTCGAAGTACTAAACACCACGCCCACTAGCCCTTCCGTCTAGTGAACATTCTGGGTGGGGGTGTTAAACCCGGTAGCTACCTTTAGGATTCGCGTGAATTAGGGCCAAACCGTAACTAATTCTTAGGTTACCAACCTTACTAATCAGGGGAAAAATATTCATATCACTTGTGGCAATCAGACCGTCCACATAATTCCTTCGAGGAATGTTTTGCTTGTGTCTATCTCGTCAAACATTTATAAAAGCATTTCATGCATTCGCAGTTCAGAATATAGTTCAAAAGCATTTAATAAAGCATTTGTAAAAAAAACAGTGCATGTATTCTCAGTCCCAAAAATGTAAAGAGTAAAAGGGAATCAAATGAACTCACCATACTGTATTTTGTAGTAAAAATACATATAACATCATTAAACAAATGTAAGGTTGGCCTCGGATTCACGAACGTATCAATATTGAGATTCAAGATTGCAGGAAAGTACGTAGACACGACGGAGATGATAAACACTAGTTTGACCTTATGAACAAAACCCCGAACAATACCCATCACCTCCATAGCTATAACCCATAATTTTCCTAGCTTTATCCCGTTTGAAAAACTATTTTGAAATTACTCGAACAGCACTCCGTCGTAATATTTTATGTATAATAATAATATCTTGAAATAATACAGAGTAAATATATATATATATATATATATATATATATATATATATATATATATATAAATTGATTGAGAGAGTTTAGAGAAAAATATTTTCAAGTTTCTATGAAATAATGAAACCTATTGAATTCTATTTATAATAGATTTTTGAATTATTAAAGTATGAATTATTAAAGTGAATTATTAAAGTATGAATTATTAAAGTGAATTATTAAAGTATGAATTATTAAAGTGAATTATTAAAGTGAATTATTAAAGTGAATTATTAAAGTGAATTATTAAAGTGAATTATTAAAGCGTGAATTATTAAAGTAAAAGTAAAGTAAAAGTTTAAGTATAGTAAAAGTATAAAACTATGTACGTATAATACGCGTATAAATATATATAATATTAATTTATATCGTTATACATATTTAATAAAATAAAATATAAATATTGTTATCGTTATCATACTGGTTAAGTAATGAGTTGTCAAAAGTGGTTCTAGATATTTATAAAAGTTATATACGTTTTAATAATAAAGTTCTTTTTAAATTGAAAACGTTTTGTACGCTTGAAACTAAATCGAGTACTTATAAATTTGGTTTTCCAAAAATAGTTACATTCCAAATCATCCTTTAAAAAGGTTTTATCGTAAAATGCTTTCGATATCATGAAAACTAATCATTATCTTACCAAAAGACACGAGACAATCATCGTAAAGCATGTATTGAAAGTTAAACGGGAATCTCCACAACTTTTGTCTAATTCTCGTTAATGACACTTTTGTTCTTACTTGTAAATCACTTTACCAATTATTCCGAATACTATTAAAAGTAAGGGTTTCTTAATTTAATAATCACACATATGTATATGTTCATACATATCTATTTACACATAATTGTTCGTGAATCGTCAGGCATGGTCAAAGGGTAATTGATTACATGAATATAGATTTCAAAACTTTCAAGACTCAATATTATAGATTTTGCTTATCGTGTCGGATACATATAAAGATTAAAGTTTAAATTTGATCGGAAATTTCCGGGTCATCACAGTACCTACCCGTTAAAAGAAATTTCGTCCCGAAATTTGATAGAGGCCGTCATGGCTAACAGTAAGAATGTTATTATGACGAATGTAAACTGATACATAGAGTTTTATCATCATCGAGTAATATAGATAACCCAATTTGATTATGCGAAGAGTATAAGTGAAGCTATCGTAAAAGAGTGAAAATGAATAAATGTAGGTTTGACTTAACCGACGGCGTATTCAAGATTGATTTCCGGAATTTAAGGAATTTAGAAGAAATCTTTATAATAAGATTTGATTCTTCGGTAATTAAGGAGATTCAGATCTTCTTTGGCTAAACGCGATAATCTGCTTTGATTGCTCTGTCGGATATTTTTCCTATAAATCTACCCTCTCCATTTCCTTACTACTCATACCTTCTAGTCTTCCTTCCTCAATTCCTACTTTAAAGTATTCGTTAATATGCTCCATCCCATCCTGATCCTTGATATCCTCTTAACTTTCATATCTGTCGTTCTTCTTTTTAATCTGCCACCGGAAGAATCTATTTACTTCTACTATACCCTAGGGTTTATAGTGTTTTTAGTTCTCCCGTGTCTTTATGTTGCTATATGCATCGATATATACGGTTTATAATTTACGGGTGGTTGTTGGGTTTTACATCTTCCCTTATGCTTCGATGTCTCTGCTTCTGTTTTCTATAATCATCGTCATCCACACTTAATGCTCTCTTCTATTTGCTGCGATTTATACCCCAAATTTCTATTTCAGAGCTTTGTCCTTTCATTTCTTCTTCTTGTGATTGAATAGCTCTTGTAATGGTCCGGAATTCGTATGTATGGATTTTAGAAGGAATATAGTAATTGTTCTAAGAAGAAAATGATAATGGTAAAATATTGATTTGTTAAATTACAAGAATACCCTGGAAAGACCGAATCATCAAGAAATATTTTCTTGATATGTTTAGAGATTAGATCAAATGTAAGAGTCGTGTAAATGGTACATGATGACGGTATGTTCTGTGAATCATCACGTCCATTAGAAACTCAGCATAAATTACTGTAATATAATGACGTTGATCAAGTGTCATTATATTATACTAACCCATGCATCAGTTCCCAACACTACTTCAAAAACATTCATATTCAAATTTTTCAGAATTTAGAAACTAGCACAGTTTCTTTTATGTTGCAGATATTACGGAGAGATAAATGATACTTGATAAGAATAGTTGTGAAATATCTCCAAAGATATGGAGAATATGTATAATGGAAGATACGAAGATATCCTATAATATTTAAGATATGATGATGATGAAGAATATCTGTCTGTGAAGGTTTAGAATAAGAGGTAACGTGTTTACTAACGATTTTAGCAGGCACTGAATCATTTGAATCCTTTGAAGGCAGATTCAGTCTCTGTGATTTGTCCACGGCTTCCTTCATACTTTGCTCAATCCGTTTTTCAGTACCAAATCCTTTCTTTTTCTGAGCTTTACCAACTCACTATCTTTTATCATCAAACTTTTGGCCGTTTAGATCTTCTACCATTTTTATGTTTCCTCTGCATTTAATGCTATAATATCTGAATCACTGGTTATCAATCCGAGGTGGGTTTAGAAGAATCTTGTTTTAGATGATTAAACGCTGGTGGTAATATGGTGGAATATGAAAGGTTCCCCAATAACAATGATGAATAACAACGTATCTATTGGGGTTATAATAAGACTAGTCCGTCTGAAAAGTCGAAGTTGACTTGCTGGAACTGTGACAAAATTGACTACTTTGAAAAGGAATCGAAATGTTGTTTTTGCTAATAAATGCTAAAGAATTCGACGCGGTTACGTATTAAACTACGACTTTGGTTTCGAGAGCTTTTCAGGTACAAGACTTCGGATAATGTGCGGTTGGATCATCATCTCGATTGTTCAATGTTGAAGTGTCTTCCGGAATTTCGAAGAGTTTTAAATACAGATTGTCATAGTCAATATCCAAATGATGAAATCGTCCTGACTCCCGAATGATTTTCATATTCATCTGAGTGTTACGATTAAAAGTGATGTTCTATCACAGTTTTGAAGTCAAAGTATAGCTTTGAAAAAAAAAATGTAAGGATCTAAGAGTGATGATTTCGGTTGTCTCTCGAGCTGAATTCTGAAATTCCCAGAATCAGAATATGTAATTAGGTTCGAATGAGTATGATTGTTTTGATTTCTATAGAAGAATGTATATTGGTATAGTTGATGATTGTCGAATCAGAATTGAAGAACGTAACATATTAATTGTGATTTTATATATCTCTCGGGTATTACCTACCCGTTAAAAAAAAATTTCACAAATAATATTTTGAACAACAATTTTCATTACAACCTTTATGAAAATATATGTGGGTATATTTTCTTCAGATGTAATACAGATTCAATGAGTTGACATCATACCAAGGTCATTTGATTTTCGGCTTGAATTAGAAATGAATTTTCTCTAAAACATTAGAGATTACATAATCCTTGCGGAGTATTCCACTAATGTAATCAATACTTCAGTATTTATAGGTATTTCCTTAGTGAATCATGCTGATGCTCATAGAACTCTTGCTAACTTCGCAAGATACGAATGTTGTTTTCCAGTAAGTTTCGAGTGCATCAAAGATGAAAGTGTAAAATCAAACATGTTATTGAATGATACACCTGATTTATCATGAAGCCGAATTTATTTAATTGAAATAGAGGTTGTAGTTAACGATGGTTAAGTCGCTAACGAAGAATGTACATCATAGCATATTAGTAATATGAATTAACCAGATAGTTAAGTTCCATACATATAGCTTAGTACAGAAAGATTTATTATGGTTTAAAATTTTATATATTTATAGGATATATATATTAATTCTTCGGAAGAACTGAGTTAATGATTCATAACTCGTTGATACAATATACGCGTTGTATGATTCGTAATGGTTTCTACAGTGATTCTTGAACTGGCGAAGTTTGTGATGTTAGGGGTGCTGACGATTTTAATAATGTTGACAGCGCAGACTGTGTTGGCAAGGCTATGGGTACCGCTGATGTTGTTTGGTAAAACAAGTCTAGTTTGTAAACCGCGCACCATTCTTGGCAGGGTTTCGATTCTTCTTCATATCATCTCTGTCTACTCATCTAGTTTTTGGTTAAGGCTGAGATAGATAATCTCTAAAACTTTAGAGATTACATAATCACCACAGAATGTTTCTCCGATGAAGTTATGAATCAATACTTCATCGTTTGTTGTTGTTGGTACTCCTTGGTATCTTTGGTGTGTGTGACGTTGATATCCGATATACAGATTGGGATATTGAGGTGTTGATGCGGATGTGATTGTTGGTGGTGGTAATAATCCTGTTGATGTTAGTAATGGTGGTTGATGTTGATGCCGGTGATACTGCTGGTGCTTTTAGTATTGAGGCTTGCGAGGTGGATGTTACTGGCGGTACTGGTTACGCTGCTAGTGCCGCTGATGTTGTTTGTAACCTTCGCACCATATTCTCCAAAGCCACTACCCGAGCGCGAAGCTCGTTAACTTCTTCTATTACACCGGGGTGATTGTCGGTTCGGACGAGCGGATAAATATAATCTAAAATTTGGTGTAGTATATAATCGTGACGAGATACTCTGGAGATGAGAGAGAAAATGGTTTCTCGAACAGGTTCACCAGTAAGTGCTTCAGGTTCATCGCCAAGAGGGCAATTTGGTGGATGGAAGGGATCACCTTCTTCTTGTCGCCAATAATTGAGGAGGCTGCGAACCCATCCCCATTTCATCCAGAACAGATGATGGCTGATTGGTTGATCCATTCCGGTCACACTATTGTTAGAGCTAGAATGAAACTCCATATCGGAAAAGCTGTCGTACTCTGAGGAATTTGAACTGGTTGAGGGATCCATCTCGTATGATAAAGGGAATGAATTTTGATATGAAATAGCTTATAGGAGTTAGAATTGGTATCTTCAATACATAATTTACATATGTATATATATTACCAAAATCCCATAAATTACGGAGGAATCTTTGAAAAAAATCAGTCAAAGTTCACAGTAATAGATATGCCGAGATAAGATTTCGTCTATACACTATTATGCAATAAATGCAGAAAAACGCGTCTAGACTAAAAAGTAATAGTCAGATGATTTCCTAAGGATGGTAAGTAGATGATTTTTGACACAAAATGATAAGCAAAACTTTTGACATGCAGACACGGTCGAAGTCCAGACTCACAAATGCATCCTAACGACTTATCAGTTAGACACACTAATGTAGACCTGGTTCGCTAAGACCATAGCTCTGATACCAACTGAAAGGACCCGTTCATATACATTATAAACGATTCACAATAGTTGATTACATCGCGAGGTACTTGACCTCTATATGATACATTTTACAAACATTGCATTCGTTTTTAAAAGACAAACTTTCATCTCTTCAAAAGTTGACGGCATGCATACCATTTCATAATATATCCAACTATAAATAACTTAGTAATAATCTTGATGAACTCGACGACTCGAATGCAACGTCTTTTGAAATATGTCATGAATGACTCCAAGTAATGTCTCTAATATGAGCTAATGCACAGCGGAAGATTTCTTTCATACCTGAGAATAAACATGCTTTCAAGTGTCAACCAAAAGGTTGGTGAGTTCATAAGTTTATCATAAAACAGTAAAATTCATCATTTTGATAGACCACAAGATTTAAATGCTGCATGGTACAAATGGGCCCGAATCCTATACCCACTTGTAATGTACATGCGATATCTTTTAAATACAGTACACATTTCTCGTGTACGAAATCATCTTTCATAAATCTTAGTAACCGTTCACATATCTCGTGCACAAAATAACATACACATAGCCCGTGTATAAAATCATTCTCTCGATACATAACATAACTTTCATAGCTTGGCTTGGTAACCGACCTTAACATATAATGCGCATAATAATATCCCCAAAACAGAACATCTCGTCTGTAATATATATAAACCTCGAAGTACTAAACACCACGCCCACTAGCCCTTCCGTCTAGTGAAAATTCTGGGTGGGGGTGTTAAACCCGGTAGCTACCTTTAGGATTCGCGTGAATTAGGGCCAAACCGTAACTAATTCTTAGGTTACCAACCTTACTAATCAGGGGAAAAATATTCATATCACTTGTGGCAATCAGACCGTCCACATAATTCCTTCGAGGAATGTTTTGCTTGTGTCTATCTCGTCAAACATTTATAAAAGCATTTCATGCATTCGCAGTTCAGAATATAGTTCAAAAGCATTTAATAAAGCATTTGTAAAAAAAACAGTGCATGTATTCTCAGTCCCAAAAATGTAAAGAGTAAAAGGGAATCAAATGAACTCACCATACTGTATTTTGTAGTAAAAATACATATAACATCATTAAACAAGTGTAAGGTTGGCCTCGGATTCACGAACGTATCAATATTGAGATTCAAGATTGCAGGAAAGTACGTAGACACGACGGAGAAGATAAACACTAGTTTGACCTTATGAACAAAACCCCGAACAATACCCATCACCTCCATAGCTATAACCCATAATTTTCGTAGCTTTATCCCGTTTGAAAAACTATTTTGAAATTACTCGAACAGCACTCCGTCGTAATATTTTATGTATAATAATAATATCTTGAAATAATACATAGTATATATATATATATATATATATATATATATATATATATATATATATATATATATATATATATATATATATATATATATATATATATATATATATATATATATATATATATGTAAATCGATTGAGAGAGTTTAGAGAAAAATATTTTCAAGTTTCTATGAAATAATGAAACCTATTGAATTCTATTTATAATAGATTTTTGAATTATTAAAGTATGAATTATTAAAGTGAATTATTAAAGTATGAATTATTAAAGTGAATTATTAAAGTATGAATTATTAAAGTGAATTATTAAAGTGAATTATTAAAGTGAATTATTAAAGTATGAATTATTAAAGTAAAAGTAAAGTAAAAGTTTAAGTATAGTAAAAGTATAAAACTATGTACGTATAATACGCGTATAAATATATATAATATTAATTTATATCGTTATACATATTTAATAAAATAAAATATAAATATTGTTATCGTTATCATACTGGTTAAGTAATGAGTTGTCAAAAGTGGTTCTAGATATTTATAAAAGTTATATACGTTTTAATAATAAAGTTCTTTTTAAATTGAAAACGTTTTGTACGCTTGAAACTAAATCGAGTACTTATAAATTTGGTTTTCCAAAAATAGTTATATTCCAAATCATCCTTTAAAAAGGTTTTATCATAAAATGCTTTCGATATCATGAAAACTAATCATTATCTTACCAAAAGACACGAGACAATCATCGTAAAGCATGTATTGAAAGTTAAACGGGAATCTCCACAACTTTTGTCTAATTCTCGTTAATGACACTTTTGTTCTTACTTGTAAATCACTTTACCAATTATTCCGAATACTATTAAAAGTAAGAGTTTCTTAATTTAATAATCACACATATGTATATGTTCATACATATCTATTTACACATAATTGTTCGTGAATCGTCAGGCATGGTCAAAGGGTAATTGATTACATGAATATAGATTTCAAAACTTTCAAGACTCAATATTATAGATTTTGCTTATCGTGTCGGATACATATAAAGATTAAAGTTTAAATTTGATCGGAAATTTCCGGGTCATCACAGGTTCAGTTGGAGAGTGCGGGTTAGTCAGAATGTCTTCATGATGCTCTTCCTCGTCATCATCCGTATCTTGCTCCTCTGAGGATGCGCCTGATGAACGGGTTTCTTCAGTATTCTGATTCTCCACTTTGATACTTATAGGATCAATTTCTATATCCTTAACCTCAGCCTTCACGGTCTTCTTCTTGAAGCGAATGATTAAACTGTGATCTGCCGTCTCAAGCTTCATTATTTCTTCATGACGCTCGGTGCTTGGAACAGGTGCTGTCGCAGTTTCTTTTACGTCTTCCATTTCCTCTTCCTATTTAGATTCCTCCTCTTCCTCTATTTCTTCGTTGGGATCCTCTTCTTCCATTTCTGGGTCGTCTACAGGCTGTGATTCGACACCCATCTCGACATCATTGGCTGGTGGTAATGACTCATCATCGGAAGTGATCCGTCTAGTGGAAATAGCAAACATCTCTGCCTGTCCAGAAAGATCGGTTGGTCGGTCAATTTTGAAGGTAACGCTCTCCCCATGTGATCGTAAGATCATGGTTTGATTGTACACATCAATGACAGTCCTATCCGTATTCATAAAAGGTCTTCTTAACACTACTGGGGTGTGTAGGTCTTCCTTAATATCCATTACTACGAAATCCGTAGGATACAAGAATTTGTCGACTTTCACCAAGACGTTCTCAACTATGCCCTTAGGATATCGAATTGTATGATCGGCAAGTTGGATTGTCATTTTGGTTGGTGACAAGTCTCCTAACTCTAATCTCTTGTAGAGAGAGAGTAGGGGATTAGGTTGATACTTGCTCCTAAATCTGCTAGCGCTTGGTAGATTGAACACGGAAATACGAATCGGCCCGTATCTCCTAGCTTAGGTGGTAGAGAGTTTCTGAGTAATGCAGAGCATTCTTCACTCAGTGGAATTTTGTTAGAGTCTGGTATCCTCTCCTTTGTAGAAAGAAGCCTTCGGATGTATCTCTTCTGGTTGGGAACTTTGGACATGGTGTCCAGGAATCTCTCATCAAGTTTGAAAGAATCAAGCTTAGATGGTTCTCCTTGTAGCCTCCCAGGATAAGGTACGCGAACTGGAGTTTCAGGAGTCAGCTTCTGAGTATATGTTGATTTGTTCTTGAGCCTAGCTGACCTTCTCCTTGGTTCTTCCTTTGGGATCACGGAATCCATTTGCTTTGCCTCTTCTATGTGGGGATTTTGGATAGTATTACTTGGCAATCTTCCCTGCGGTCGGGTTTCAAGGCGTTGTGATAACTGTCCGAGCTGTGTTTCCAAACTTTTGAGCAGAGCCAATTGATTTCTCATTAGTATCTCCGTCTGATCTTGTCTGGCTGCAGTTCTCTGATTTAGCTGTTGTTATCCTTGAATGAACTGAGTTAAATGTTCATCAGCTCCGAGAGTGGGGTTGGCTGCTTTTGTAATCTGGGTGGTAGGGGAATTTTCCTCAACTGGCGGACCAGTGAGTGGAAGTGGTTGATCGTAGGTCAATTGAGATTGTTGGGTTGGGTAAGGTGGATAGCGATAGCGGAAAGGTTGATTGCTTCGCTGAAATTGATTAACCCTTGATGGTTGATTGAATCCGGGATTTGGTGGACGAGCTGGGTATTGAACGTAACAGACTGAACCGTCAGGATTCTCGTACTCAACTTGATATTCTTCAGTGGGTTGCGGGTTGGTACAATTTACACAAGCCTGAGCTTGGTTAACCTGCTGCGGTTGCGTCTTCAATTCTCCTAGCTGCTTAGCAAGAGATTCCATCTTATCCGTGAGGGATTTGATGGCCTCCGTTTGATTGTTAAGTGCAGAGAGCGGAGCAGATGATGAAGTTGTTTCACCACTGTTCCAGTCATGATGATGCATCGTCATGTTCTTGAGCAATTCCCATGCTTCATCTGCGGTTTGGTTCATCAGATTCCCTTGAGCTGCTGCATCGATCGTCGTCCTATGATTTACCGTAAGACCATTGTAGAAGGTACAGATTTGGGCTGACCGTTCTAAATGGTGATTAGGGCACTTCTTCAGCAGGTTTTTGAAACGCTCCCATGCGGTGTAAAGAGATTCATCATAACTCTGTTTGAAGTTAATGATGTCATTCTTTAGTTTGGTTTGTTTAGAAGGAGGGAAATATTTGGTTAGGAATTTAGTAGCCATCTTCGTCCAAGACGTGATGGAATCTTTTTCCAGTCCTTCAAACCAAGTTTGAGCATGATGAGTGAGAGAATGGGGGAACAAGTATAGCCGGACTATATCTTGTCCTATCCCTGGCTGTTTGTAGGAGTTCGAAAGAGATATGAATTAATCAAGGTGAGAATTAGGATCGTCATTCGGTAATCCATGAAACTGACAGCTATTTTGAATGAGCTGAATGATGTGATGTTTTAACTCGAACGAGTGTCCTTGAGTCTCTGGAAATCTGATTGGTCATCCTCGACCTTCAATCGAGGGTTTGGTATTTTCTGCTAAAGTAACGCGTAACTCCATTTGGTTTCTGATTCGTGCTTCCTTGCGTGCTTTAGTGTAAGACCCGTGTATTTTTATTGTATATAATGCGTAAATAGTAAACCGGGGTGTAGAGTTTTCGTTATGTTGTAAAATGGAAGAAGTAGCTGAAACAGGCCATATGCGCGCCGCGCAGATAGGAGCGCGCCGCGCAGATCCTGTCTGCCAGCTCTTTTTTGCTTTTAATTAAATGGAAACGAGGGTATTTTCGTAAATGCACTTTAGAGCCGAATTTAATGCCTTTGGATCAGTTTTGGGAGTTCATTAATCACTCCCACAACCACCAACACTTATCCAAATTGATTTTAGTGAGAGAGTGAGTTTTAGAGAGGGAAAGCTCACTTTGAAGAGGAAGAAGAGGGTTTCTTGCTAAAGTCCAAGTTCTAAAGTTGTTCATCTCGTCAATTGCTACATCTTGATAGTTGTGGTATGCCTTAACTTTCAATTCTTGTTTTGATTTCGTGTATGGGTTAGGGTTTGAGTTAGTGTTACTCATAAAACCCATTTGTTGGTAAATTTGGGGGTTCTTGGGTAAATTGGGTCATGTAGACTCAATTATGTGTAAGCTAAGGTTTTAAATGTATTAATTGTTGTTATGAAACCCTAATTGGCTAATAATTTGCTAGAACACCTTAAGGAAGTGAAAATGGGTGTGATTTGGGTATAAATGACCCAAAATGGGTGTATTGACTTTTATTGAGTCAAACGGGTCAAAATGGACCAAGATTGGTTAACGTTAGTGTTTTGTGTTAAAACCTAGTGATTTAAAGTGTATGAAGGCCTTGAGTGCCAAGAGTTAGGGTGTCTGGTAAGAATGACCCGAATTAGGGTTAAGTGTCAAAATAGGTCAAGATGACCTAGGATGGTGTGTGTTATGAGATTAGGCCAAGTTGATTGATTAATTATATGCTTGTGAAATAGGTACGTTACCTTGGAATTCAAGCTTGGTTTAATAATCACCGAAGGTTTAAGGTGAGTGGAATAATTATGCGTATGTGTATATAATGTATTTATTTGTGTTGCGTGAATGTGGCATTGTCGCGGTGTTCAAGACACCACATTCTAGGTAACGAGTAGTATTGTCGCGGTGTTTAAGGCACTACTCATTGTGTAATTGACTTGTGGTATTGTCGCGGTGTTTAAGACGCCACAATGTCATGGGAGTGGAAGTGTCGCGGTGTTCAAGACACCACTCATTGTATGGAATGAAGTGTGGATTCATCGCGGTGTTTAAGATGCCACATTGTTGTAAGGGTGAGTTAGTCGCGGTGTTTAAGACATCACCCGGGGACTAGTGATTACGCGGTGTGTAAGTAACATTAGTGGATGTTATGAACTCCAACGGTCTTGTAAGTACCGTTTCCCTTGTTCGAATCGGTTAACCAAGGTTGCGTGAATTATGTAGTGAAAGTGCTTAATTATGAGTCGTATGCTATTGTATTATTAGCTACTTGTGGAATTGCGGATATTGGAATATGCATATTATTGTTGCATGATTGTCGAATTGTTGATCCCGCGTATGAGGTTGCGTAAGTGATGCAAGTAGGTAGATTATATATGTATATGTATAATTATTGTGCTCACTAAGCTTTGCTTACCCTCTCGTTGTTTACCTTTTTATAGGTTCGTGTGTGGATAAGGGTAAGGGCATTACCTTGGATTGAGTTTCCCGCTTCGATGATTAAGAAGCGCTTTTGGTTTTGGCTTGGAGTTTGACCGAGACTTGGGTAGTTTAACCCCAAACACCATGCTCGTTGTGTCGTTTGGCAATTAAACTTTTGTGGTCGAAACTCTAATTTGTATTAAACTTGTATTCTTACAATTAGTGGCAATTTGGGCACGTGTGGGCCCCACTTTGTAAAACTCGCTCAAACCTTAGTTATGTGCTAGTTTTACATATATTAATGTACGGTTAAAAGCGTTTTGGCTAAATGTGTCGGGAAGTCGCTCATCTTTTTCGCATTTAAGGCAACCGGCAACAGCCAGCTTTTGCGCGGCGCGCAAGCTGGGGCGCGCGGCGCGCAAACAGTCTTCCAGCAAAAAATTTTTTTTAGCTAAAATTTAACGAGGTTTAGTCGGTGGTTGGTTTGGGTTGTTACAAGTGGTATCAGAGCATGGTCTAAGGGATTTAGGTGACTTGAGATAGGCGCCTAGACTTAGACTTTTGTGTGTGCATTGTGCGGACTTGTAGGACTTTGGGTCGGACCGGGTCTTGGTTAGCGCATAGGTTTATATGAACTAATCATGCGTTATTGTTTATGTTGTATAGCAATCATCGAGCGAAATGAACGTTGTACTAGCGAGTTAACGCGACGTGCTCGCGTAGTAATGATTAGCTACCCTTACTACGGGTGCAAATCGTGTCAAACAAGCGATGTACGACGATTGTCGAGCGAGATGGAGTGGTATGGTGTATATGTATATATGTGTCATGTCTTTAGTTTCGTTGTTTAATCTTTTCCGTTTTATAGAATGAAGATGAGAAACGGACACGACACCGATAATGGGGGCACGAGCGAGGACCCCGAGTTCACGGCCAAGGTTGAGGCCATCTTTCAACGCCAAAAGGCGGAGTTTCGCGAAGATGTTAAGAAGATGTTTCTCGAGACGATTGACGAACAAGTCGTCACTTTGGTTAAGGAGCAAATTAAGATTGCTCTTCAAGAAGAAAATGGGGGAAGGCGTGACTTTTTCTTCAAGAACTTTAAGGATGCTCAACCTCCTACTTTTGAGGGCGATCGGGACCCACTCAAGAGTGCCCGATTCATCTCCGATATGGAGGGGGCCTTCCGTACTTGTGAGTGTCCACCCGACAAGAAGACTAGGTATGGTTGTAGCATGTTAAGGGGTGACGCGAAATTGTGGTGGGATGCTAAGATCCAACTCTATGGTGAAGAACAATGTATGGACTTCACTTGGGAGGAATTTAAAGCGGAGTTCTTCGATGAGTACCGAACTTCGGCCGATCTTACAAGACTTAAGGACGAGCTACGTACCTTGAGGCAAGGGTCGATGGACTTGAACACTCTCAAATCCGTGTTCTTGTCCAAGACGCAATTTTGCCCGGAGTATGTCGGGAATGATAAAATGTTGAAAGAAGATTTCTATCGAACCTTGAATGATAGTTATCAAGAAAAGATTAGCGTAAACGTGGTGAAGAGCTTCGATGAGTTGTTTAATTGGCGAAAGGGTTTGAAGCGATTGTGTTGAGGAAGAGAAAGTATGAAGGTTCGAGTCACTCAAATTTTTCAAGCAAGAAGTCAAAGAAAGGCCCAACCGAGAGTGTGGGGAGTGTGAAGAAAGGTGCCTCGGGGGATTTCCCCTATACTTGTCATAATTGTGGGCGAAGGGGGCATATGGCTCGTGATTGTACCAAACCATCTTCTACTACAAAATTCACTTGCTACAATTGTGGGAAGGAGGGACACAAGAAACCCGAGTGTCCCGAGTTGCGTAATGATAATGCTAAGCGGATAGAGAAGGCAGCGGGTACGGCTAGGGGTCGTAACTACTTGATGTCTAATGAAGAAGCTAAACAATCCAATGAAGTCGTTTCAGGTACTTTCATGGTTAATTCTAATCCGGCTCGGATACTTTTTGATAGTGGTGCTAATTTGTCTTTCGTATCTCCAAGATTTGTGCCTAAGTTAAATAAACCGCTAGTAAAGTTGAGTCGTCCGGTATAAGTTGAAATAGCGGATGGCAAGACGGCGCTAGTGGTTGATGTGTGTAAAAATTGCAATGTTGTGTTTGGCGCCAAAAGTTTCGAAATTGATCTTATTCCGATGACTTTGGGTGATTTTGATGTTGTCGTTGGTATGGATTGGCTCGATCGTTATAGAGCCGATATTGCATGCCACGACAAGTTTATTCGTGTAAAGACCCCAAGTGGGGGAGAGATGATTATTCATGGTGACAAACGAAGGAGATCGGTGCCGATATGCACTTTTGCTCGGGCACGACGTCACGTTGTTACCGGTGGTATGGCTTTCCTTGCTCATATTGTCGACACTCGTAATGAGCCACCACCAATTCGTGAAATTCCGGTAGTTAATGAGTTTGAAGATGTCTTTCCAGATGAGTTACCGGGTGTCCCGGCGGAAAGACAAGTTGAATTTCGCATCGAGTTGGTTCCGGGGGCTACCCCCATTGCTAAAACTCCTTATCGTTTAGCACCAACGGAGATGCAAGAGTTATTGAATCAAATTCAAGAATTGCTCGGGAAGGGTTTTATCCGACCAAGTGCGTCGCCATGGGGCGCTCCGATTTTATTTGTAAAGAAGAAAGACGGTAGTATGCGTATGTGCATCGATTACCGTGAGTTGAATAAAGTGACGATCAAGAATCGTTATCCGTTACCTAGGATCGACGATTTGTTTGATCAACTTCAAGGCGCAACGTATTTCTCTAAGATCGACCTACGGTCCGGCTATCACCAAATGCGGGTCCGTGAGGAAGATATTGAGAAAACGGCTTTCCGAACGCGTTACGGGCATTATGAATTTGTAGTTATGCCCTTCGGTCTTACGAATGCACCGGCGGCATTCATGGATCTTATGAACCGGGTGTGCCAACCTATGTTGGACAAGTCGGTTATTGTGTTCATTGACGACATACTAGTCTACTCGAAAAGTATGCACGAACATGAACGCCACTTGCGTGAAGTTTTGAAGACGCTAAGAAAAGAGAAGTTGTATGCAAAGTTCTCTAAATGTGAATTTTGGCTAAGGGAGGTTCAATTCCTTGGTCACATTGTGAACGAAAGCGGTATCCAAGTGGATCCGGGGAAGATTGAGACGGTGAAGAGTTGGGGACGACCGACTACGCCCACGGGGATCCGAAGTTTTCTCGGATTGGCCGGTTATTATCGTCGGTTTATCCAAGACTTTTCTAAGATTGCTTCTCCATTAACAAAGTTGACGAGGAAGAGTGCTAAGTTCAATTGGGAAAACGAGCAAGAAATTGCTTTTCAATTATTGAAAGAGAAGTTGTGTCAAGCTCCGGTGTTAGTGTTACCGGAAGGCGTCGAAGACATGGTGGTTTATTGTGATGCTTCCTTAAATGGGCTCGGGTGCGTTCTTATGCAGAGGGGTAAAGTCATTGCTTATGCCTCTCGGCAATTAAAGGAACACGAAACGAGGTACCCGACTCATGATCTTGAAATGGCGGCAGTTGTGCATGCGTTGAAAATTTGGCGCCATTACTTGTATGGTGTCAAGTGTACGATATATTCGGATCATAAAAATTTGAAACATCTTTTTACTCAAAGAGATTTGAATTATCGTCAACGTAGATGGATGGATGTGGTGAAGGATTTTGATTGTGAGATACTTTACCATCCGGGTAAGGCGAATGTGGTCGCGGATGCGTTAAGTCGGAAGACTCAACATCCGGCGATACGTGTAGCATCGTTACGTTTGATTATCACTAATGACTTTCTTGAAAAGATGGGTGAAGACCAAATAGAGGCTTATGTTCACGATAAGCACGCGGAACGAATTGTGGGCCAATCGGAGTTCATTACAATGGGCCCGCGGGGTTTATTGTCGTTTCAAGGAAGGGTGTGGGTGCCTAAGGCGGGTGATTACCGACGGGTGTTACTCGATGAAGCACATAAGTCGAAATATTCCATTCATCCGGGTGCGACGAAAATGTATCATGACTTGAAGAAAGATTATTGGTGGCCGGGCATGAAACGCGATGTTGTAAAATACGTTGAACGATGTGTTACTTGTTTGCAAGTTAAAGCCGAGCATCAAAAGCCGTATGGTAAGTTGCAACCGTTAGAGATCCCGAAATGGAAATGGGAGCACATTACCATGGATTTCATCACTAAATTACCTAAGACGGTGAGAACTCAATATGATTCGATTTGGGTGATCGTGGACCGGTTGACGAAAAGCGCTTTGTTTCTTCCTATTAAAGAAGCAATATCGTCGGAGGTCTTGGCTAAGTTGTTTATCAAGGAAGTGGTCTCGCGACATGGCGTTCCTATATCTATTATTTCGGATCGAGATACCCGTTTTACATCTCGATTTTGGGAAAAGTTTCACGAAGATATGGGTACACAATTAAAGTTGAGCACGGCGTATCATCCTCAAACGGACGGTCAAACCGAACGTACGAACCAAACTTTGGAAGATATGTTACGGGCGTGCATTATCGATTTCGGTGGTAGTTGGGATGAGCATTTACCTTTGGTGGAATTTTCGTACAATAATAGTTTTCATACTAGTATCGGGATGCCACCGTACGAGATG
This sequence comes from Rutidosis leptorrhynchoides, assembly GCF_046630445.1. NCBI lineage: Eukaryota > Viridiplantae > Streptophyta > Magnoliopsida > Asterales > Asteraceae > Rutidosis > Rutidosis leptorrhynchoides. Next base: position 466,018,890 of record NC_092333.1, read on the forward strand.
CTTTATGGTCGAAGGTGTCGAACTCCCATTTGTTGGGGAGAAGTGGGACAAAGGGAAATCGGGAGTACCGATTTGGTTTTAGAGACGAATAACAAGATTGATATTATCCGAGAGCATTTGAAAAAGGCTCAAGATAGGCAAAAGTCGTATGCCGATAAACGTAGACGGACGATCGAATTCCAAGAGGGCGACATGGTCATGCTTAAGGTTTCGCCATGGAAGGGTATTATTCGATTTCGAAAACGGGGAAAGTTAGGTCCTCGGTATATTGGGCCGTTTAAAGTTTTGGCTCGTGTTGGTGAAGTTGCATATCGATTGGAATTGCCCGAAGAGCTTGCGGGGATCCATAATACGTTTCATGTTACTCACCTCCGTAAGTGTCTTGCGGACGATTCCTCATGGATGCCTTTAGATGAGATCGAACTAAACAATAAGTTGGAGTATATTGAAGAGCCGATTGCCATACTTGATGAGAAGGTCAAACGATTGAGACATAAGGAGGTTAGGACCTACAAAGTTCAATGGCGACGGAATAAAGGTTCCGAGTTTACATGGGAGCCCGAAGAGTTTGTGTTGGTGTATCTTCCCGCTTGTCATGCGGCTTGGATTGCGAGGACGCAATCCGAATAAGTGGGGGAGAGTTGTAAGACCCGTGTATTTTTATTGTATATAATGCGTAAATAGTAAACCGGGGTGTAGAGTTTTCGTTATGTTGTAAAATGGAAGAAGTAGCTGAAACAGGCCATATGCGCGCCGCGCAGATAGGAGCGCGCCGCGCAGATCCTGTCTGCCAGCTCTTTTTTGCTTTTAATTAAATGGAAACGAGGGTATTTTGGTAAATGCACTTTAGAGCCGAATTTAATGCCTTTGGATCAGTTTTGGGAGTTCATTAATCACTCCCACAACCACCAACACTTATCCAAATTGATTTTAGTGAGAGAGTGAGTTTTAGAGAGGGAAAGCTCACTTTGAAGAGGAAGAAGAGGGTTTCTTGCTAAAGTCCAAGTTCTAAAGTTGTTCATCTCGTCAATTGCTACATCTTGATAGTTGTGGTATGCCTTAACTTTCAATTCTTGTTTTGATTTCGTGTATGGGTTAGGGTTTGAGTTAGTGTTACTCATAAAACCCATTTGTTGGTAAATTTGGGGGTTCTTGGGTAAATTGGGTCATGTAGACTCAATTATGTGTAAGCTAAGGTTTTAAATGTATTAATTTTTGTTATGAAACCCTAATTGGCTAATAATTTGCTAGAACACCTTAAGGAAGTGAAAATGGGTGTGATTTGGGTATAAATGACCCAAAATGGGTGTATTGACTTTTATTGAGTCAAACGGGTCAAAATGGACCAAGATTGGTTAACGTTAGTGTTTTGTGTTAAAACCTAGTGATTTAAAGTGTATGAAGGCCTTGAGTGCCAAGAGTTAGGGTGTTTGGTAAGAATGACCCGAATTAGGGTTAAGTGTCAAAATGGGTCAAGATGACCTAGGATGGTGTGTGTTATGAGATTAGGCCAAGTTGATTGATTAATTATATGCTTGTGAAATAGGTACGTTACCTTGGAATTCAAGCTTGGTTTAATAATCACCGAAGGTTTAAGGTGAGTGGAATAATTATGCGTATGTGTATATAATGTATTTATTTGTGTTGCGTGAATGTGGCATTGTCGCGGTGTTCAAGACACCACATTCTAGGTAACGAGTAGTATTGTCGCGGTGTTTAAGGCACTACTCATTGTGTAATTGACTTGTGGTATTGTCGCGGTGTTTAAGACGCCACAATGTCATGGGAGTGGAAGTGTCGCGGTGTTCAAGACACCACTCATTGTATGGAATGAAGTGTGGATTCGTCGCGGTGTTTAAGACGCCACATTGTTGTAAGGGTGAGTTAGTCGCGGTGTTTAAGACATCACCCGGGGACTAGTGATTACGCGGTGTGTAAGTAACATTAGTGGATGTTATGAACTCCAACGGTCTTGTAAGTACCGTTTCCCTTGTTCGAATCGGTTAACCAAGGTTGCGTGAATTATGTAGTGAAAGTGCTTAATTATGAGTCGTATGCAATTGTATTATTAGCTACTTGTGGAATTGCGGATATTGGAATATGCATATTATTGTTGCATGATTGTCGAATTGTTGATCCCGCGTATGAGGTTGCGTAAGTGATGCAAGTAGGTAGATTATATATGTATATGTATAATTATTGTGCTCACTAAGCTTTGCTTACCCTCTCGTTGTTTACCTTTTTATAGGTTCGTGTGTGGATAAGGGTAAGGGCATTACCTTGGATTGAGTTTCCCGCTTCGATGATTAAGAAGCGCTTTTGGTTTTGGCTTGGAGTTTGACCGAGACTTGGGTAGTTTAACCCCAAACACCATGCTCGTTGTGTCGTTTGGCAATTAAACTTTTGTGGTCGAAACTCTAATTTGTATTAAACTTGTATTCTTACATTTAGTGGCAATTTGGGCACGTGTGGGCCCCACTTTGTAAAACTCGCTCAAACCTTAGTTATGTGCTAGTTTTACATATATTAATGTACGGTTAAAAGCGTTTTGGCTAAATGTGTCGGGAAGTCGCTCATCTTTTTCGCATTTAAGGCAACCGGCAACAGCCAGCTTTTGCGCGGCGCGCAAGCTGGGGCGCGCGGCGCGCAAACAGTCTTCCAGCAAATTTTTTTTTTTAGCTAAAATTTAACGAGGTTTAGTCGGTGGTTGGTTTGGGTTGTTACATTTAGAGATTATTGCGTCTGGATCAGGTACGAATAACAACGGCCCTGGTCTAGATCGGGTTTGGGTCATACACTGGGTATGCCTTTTTGTTTTTAATTTTTCGCAATTAAACTAAATAATAAGCTAAACTAATCTATTCTAAGATAATTTTAATCTAAGAAACCTAATTTAATTAACCTAAATTAAGCTAAGGTAATCTAATCTATGGTAGTCTAAAGTAATCTAATCTAATTAACTAACTACTCTACGGTGGAATACATTTTTGGTTCTGGCTACTGATTCCCTGGTATTTCGGTAACAAAGTTCCGCACAAACTATTTAACAAACCAAGTGGCCAGGCCGACTACGGAGAGGCAGGATCCTTTTGGTCCCAATATAATTGGCGACTGTTCAGAAAATCCAATAACCAAGTCCGTGTATAACTGTCTTTCTTAGACCACTCCCAATGGTACGCCCTCACCCATGTCTTCAACCCATTTCCTCGAGGGCTCCATTGGCATTGTCCCCGCCCTCACAAGCCCTCATCCACCCTCAACCACTTCGTCCTCATTCATTTCTTCCCCAAGCATCTCCCAGGACGGATTCTTTCTCTTTCTTCATGTATATGTGCAATAATTAGTTGTACATAAGCAAATAAATTTGTACCTTAATTTATTTAATTAATTTTGTGGGGTATGTAATGAGGAGAGAGTATGTCATGGTTGGCAATGGTGTGTTATGGGAGTGTTATGGGAGGAAGTGGTGAGAAAGGAGGAGAGAGAAAGCTGATGTGGCGCTGAGGAGGTGCCCATGACGGCGTCATGGTTGGGAGTGGTCTTAGACACCACTAAATGCTGGTGAACAAATTTGATTGAAAACAGTATTGCCTGATACCAATTCCCCGGCAGCAGTGCCAAAAACTTAGTATTCTCTCGTGATATGGCCGAAACGGACGGTTTTATTTGCGCGGTGTCGTTAAGCCGCGGCTCGCCAGAATCAACCACTCGTAGGAGAAGGTACTTGTTTTAAATTTATATTTACCGGGGCCTAAATCTTACTACTCCTTATACGTAAGGGAAGTATGACCTAGGGTCGTATTTTTGAGATATCAGTAACATCGAACCTATATTCTAGCCTAAGATAGTTAGGGAGTAGTGAATATTTCTTTTGGGATTTTCTAATTTATAAGATAGATAAAGTAAATGCGATAAAATTTTTAATTCAGATAAGGTTAAAGTAAGTGCATACTATGACTTCATCAGTTATTCTGCCGAGATTATGGAATGCTGGCTCATGAATAGGCAGAGGCCTTGTATTCATTACACTAGTCCTAAACACCCCTGTCATAAGACATGTCACTGGGTAATGCGTTAGGCTTGAAGATTCTGAATAGACAGCAACGTCCCTTACCCCCGATGCCCGTGCAGTCTGACTACAGGCATACACGTTCAGACGGATCATCCAATTGAGCGACTCGGTTGGGTGACGTATTAACATTCCGAAATGGTCTAAACTTTCTTAAGCGTAATAGAATACTTGGTTTACCATATCCGAGAGACGTGATGTGTTTCAATGCTTTCGTTAATGATTGGTAAAAGATAGTTAGGCCCTAAAAAGAGTTCAACCATTAAGAACACCATGGCCAAGTCAAGATAGCTTCCATGAACACGTTCGGTTATCCTAACGGTCCAATCCTTTATGCTTCTAAACAAACAGTTCCTTAATTAACTAAGAATCCCTCAAGCGGGGTGCAATGCTTGAGACCGCGTTATGGTGCAGTGTACTGGTCAACACTAACCGTGTTCTATGGCCTTACTTAGTAGAGGTACAGCTTACAACAACCAATGTGCTTCAGCGTGCACGTACGAAGTTTATATGCTTGGTGACTACACCAGCATGGTCTGGGACCGACAATGTACTAGTGGTCTAGTCAGATGTTTCACTACGAAAGAGTCCACAGTCGGAATCCAAATCTTGATAGACTTACTACAACCGGTGTGCCTCAGTCGATCTTACGTTGTATCCGAGAGACTTCTCTGAAGCGACCCGTCCCAATCCATAGGAACAAATACAACAACATATGATTACATCGCGAGGTACTTGACCTCTAAATGATACATTTTACAAACATTGCATTCGTTTTTAAAACACAACCTTTCATTTCATCGAAAGTTGACATGTATGCATACCATTTCAAAATCTCCAAACTATAATGACCTAATCTGTCATTTACTTAATAATAATCTCTATTAAACTTCATCAACTCGAATGCAACGTCTTTTTGAAATATGTCGTGAATGACTCCAAGTAATATCCTTAAAATGAGTTAATGCACAGCGGAAGATCTCTTTCAAACCTGAGAATAAACATGCTTTAAAGTGTCAACCAAAAGGTTGGTGAGTTCATTCGTTTATAGTAATCATTTCATTTTCATAATTTTAATAGACCACAAGATTTCATTTTTCATAACAACTATCTCAAAATCCGGCATTCGCAAACGGCAGAGATAAAAATCATTCATATGGTGAACACCTGGTAACCGACCTTAACAAGATGCATATAGAATATCCCCAATCATTCCGGAACTACCTCGGACCTGATTAAAATCGAAGTACTAAAACATCCGGTACTTTGGATGGGGCTCGTTGGGCCCGATAGATCTATCTTTAGGATTCGCGTGAATTAGGGTGTACGTTCCCTAATTCTTAGGCTACCAAGCTAAAAGGGGCATATCCAAATTCGATCATTCAACCATAGAAAGTAGTTTCACATACTTGTGTCTATTTTGTAAAACAGTTATAAAAGTTGCGCATGTATTCTCAGCCCAAAAATATGTAAAGGGTAAAAAGGCAAATGAAACTCACCATACTGTATTTTGTAGTAAAAATACATATAACATCATTGAACAAGTGTAAGGTTGGCATTTGATTCACGAACCTAAATATATTTATATATTTATGTATTTGTCAATATTTTTCTAATACATTAAGTTAAGTCATAGTGTACCACAATCCTAATGCTCGAGTCTAATATGCTAAGGTCGATAAAAATTAGTTTGACTCAAAATGATTTTTCAAAATTTAAAAATGATTATTATATAATTTTAAATATCGTCGTCTTATATTTTTTAAAAAAATATTTTTTAAAAGATTGAATAGAGTAAATAATATAATTCATTTATTATTAAATACAATTTTATATTAAAGTATACTTTTATATATCATAAGTAATAAAATTTATAAGGTGCATTTAATATCATAAAAATATTGTGATAGATTCTATTGAGGTAATTATATAATTTGTATTACATTTATATGATAAAATAGCATTGATAATAATAATAAGTAACAGTCGTGTTGTAATAATAATAATTATTATTTTATTAAATAAAAATCAATATTTATATTTACTAAAAATGATATTATGGTAAAATGATAATTCTAATTATGATATCGATACTTTTTAATATTAATTTTAAAGTAATAGTTTTTATTTAAAATGATAATAATAATGATATTTTATAATAACAATAACATTTCTATTAAAATGATAATTTTTGAATAAATGATAGTTTTAATAATACTAGTAATGATAAGAATAATAGGAACGATAATTTTATCTAAATCATTATCTTACAATATTTAAATTTCATCATGATACTCATACTCATAATTTCCTAATTAATTTGTTAAAAGTTCTTAAATCGTCTTTTATATCGCGTTCATTTTGATGATAATAATAATAATAATTAAATGTTTCTAATATTAATTTTAATTATAATAATACTAATAATAATAAATATTATGATAATGAATATACTAATAACTATTTTATGTGATAGTAATAATAATACTAATTATAACTTTAACAATAATAACTATAAAAATAACAATTCTTAATGATAATGATAATAATAATAATAATAATAATAATAATAATAATAATAATAATAATAATAATAATAATAATAATAATAATAATAATAATAATGATAATAATGATAATGATGATAATAATAATTATAATAATAATAATAATAATATTAACAATTAGATAAAATTTAGAATAACGATATTAACGACGATAATAATAATCATTTTTACGAAATTCCAATTGACTATAATTTCTAATCCGTCCATCAGATCCCTTTGGCATCTAAAGGAAAAATTATTAATTTTTCACTAGCTTTCCAATGACATGCATATCTTATACCTTATTTCATCCCTAGTATAACAACCTTTAAGATTCAACATAATTTATCTAAGGGCAATATCAAATATACAAGCATACATAATCCTATTTTCTCGAGCACTAGTCAGGGATAAACTATTAGTAAATAAAAGTTAAGTTATAAGTGTTCACGTATCAATATTGAGGTTCAATATTGCAGGAAAGGTACGTAGACGCAACGGAGATGACAAACACTAGATTGGCCTCACGAGCATACCCATGAACATTACCCATCACCTCCATAGCTATAACCCATAACTTTCTTAGCTCTATCCTGCTCATAAAATCCATTTTTGACATAACCCGCTCATGACCTCGTCGTAGTATTTTATGTATAAACTAATAATAATACTAATACTACTAATAACTTTTCTTAATAATAATACTAATAAGATTAATAAACTTAATATTAATAAAAATATAAATATAAATAATAATAACGATTTCAGAGTGCTTGATGAAAATGAATCTCTCAAAATTGAAATCGCTCGATTTATAGCAATTGACACCACCTAACCCGCTCATGCGATCGCATGGGAGGCAAGAGGAGAAGCCATGCGATCGCATGAGCTTCTCATACGGCTCACTTTGATTCCAAATCTCCACCGACACTCTAAACTTACACCTTCATATTTCATACGTAAATATTAACTTATATATTATTTAATATATAATATATTTAATCTTTAAGATTAATTAAATATTATATTATATTTACGCTCATGGTAAAAATATAATTTTTACAAAAATGACACGGACGTGGTCTCACTACTCATGTACCACTTTCGGTTTTTCGGGCGCACTTTCGTACGTTTAGAAAAATGGTCTTTTACGTTACGTGACTTGTACCTTTAATAATAATTTGACCTATTTATCAAAGATTTACTTTATGGAAAAAATGTAACTTATAAAATTGAGTGTTGTGGTCATTTCCTTCTATAAATCAAAGTCTCGTTGTGTTGTCAAAATATTTTATTTTAAATTAAACATTTTGTGACATGTACCTTTATTAATAACTAGACTTAAATTAATTAAAAATTAACCCACTCAAAGTGTAACTTTATCTTTTGAGTATTTTGATCATTTCCTTTTATAAATCCTAATCTCGTTGTTTATCCAAACATGTTTAATAATTTTAGTTTAAATCAAAACGTTTTGTTACTGATTCGTTATTATTATTTATCACTTTGCAAAATATAAATATATTTTCATTTAAAAAATATAACCTTGTACATGCCGTATGGAAATATAAATATAGTATTTAGTTTATCAAAACAAATAATAGTTCAAAGTTAATTTCGTTTAGGAAATTTTATAACGCGTAACATTTACACTTTAAAAATTAATTTGATATACGTCCATGTTCAATTTAATCACCTTAATCTTTCTAAATAATATATCTTAATATCTATAAAATCAAATAACAAATGTTACTATCGTTTACATAACTAATTTGCAATTCTATATATATTTAATATTCCTAAACATGTTTTAAATATACGTTGCACATTATATATATATATATATATATATATATATATATATATATATATATATATATATATATATATATATATATATATATATATATATATATATCTAGTAACCAATATTCCAACATACATTATTCAAACAAAGATATTTTAAATAACAAGTTCTATTATCTCAAAAAAAAAAAAACAAAATGTTTTCGCACGCTTGAAAGTAGGTCAATCAAGTTTTATGAAATTCAAATCTCCACTAACTTCTGTCTAATCCTCTATAATAACACTTTTGTCCTTACACGTAATCACTTTACTACATCTTCCGAATACCGTTAAAAATAAGGGTCTTCTAATTCAAAGTGGACCTCATGACAGAGACTCGTAATCATAATTCAATGTACCTGATAATCAATCATTTGATATTATCTTTTAATCTCGTCGATAAACTTACATCGAACAAATACATTCATGTAAAGTATTATTCATTTAATACTTTGATTAGCATTTCCAGATTCATAAAATAGATCTCATAGCTTATATTCATATTAACTAATCCGTTCAATGTTTCTTTAATGTATCTTAATTTCATAATCACACCTATGTACATATATCTTTATTTACACATAATTGTTCGTGAATCGTTAGGCATGGTCAAAGGGTATTTGATTACATGAATATAGTTTCAAAGCTTTCGAGACTCCACAATACAGATTTTTGCTTATCGTGTCGCATATATATAAAAATTTAAAGTTTATATTTGATCGGAAATTTCCGGGTCATCACAGTACCTACCCGTTAAAAGAAATTTCGTCCCGAAATTTGATAGAGGTCGTCATGGCTAACAGTAAGAATGTTATTATGACGTATGTAAACTGATACATATAGTTTTATCATAATCGAGTAATATAGATATCCCAATTTGATGGTGCGAAGAGTATAAGTGAAGCTATCGCAAACGGGTGGAATGAGTAAATATAGAAGCGTTTTAACTGATGACGTAGTCATGATTGACTTCCGGAATTTAAGGGATTTAAAGAAAATCTTCGTAATAAGATTTGGTTCTTCAGTAATTAAGGAGATTCAGATCTTCTTTGGTTAAACGCGATAATCTGCTTCGATTTGCTTTGTCGAATATTTTCCTATAAATCCACCCTCTCCATTTCCTTACAACTCACATCTCCTATTCTTCCTTCCTTAATTCTTACTTTAAAGTATTTGTTAGTATGCTCCATCCCATCTTGATTCTTGATATCCTCTTAACTTTCATATCTGTCATTCTTCTTTTTAATATGCCACCAGAAGAATCTATTTACTTCTATTATACACTTGGGTTTATAGTTTTTCTAGTCCTCCCGTGTCTTTATATTGCTATTTGCATTGACATCTACGGTTTATAATTTACGGGTGGTTGTTGGGTTTTATATCTTCCCTTATGCTTCGATGTCCCTGTTTTCTGTCTTCTATAATCATTGTCATCCACAGTTAATGTTCTCTCCTATTTGCTGCGGTTTATACCCCAATTTCTGTTTTGGAGCTTTGTCCTTTCGTTTCTTCTTCTTGCGATTAAGTAGCTCTTGTAATGGTCCGAAATTCGTAGGTATGGATTTCAGAATGAATATAGTAATTGTTCTAAGGAGGAAATGGTAATGGTAAAATCTGGATTTGTTAAATTACCAGAATACCCTGTAAAGAACCGAATCATCAAGAAATATTTTCTTGATATGTTTAGAGATTAGATAGAATGTAAGAGTCGTGTAAATGGCACATGATGACGGTATGTTCTGTGAATCATCACGTCCATTAGAAACTCAGTATGAATTACTGTAATATAATGACGTTGATCAAGTGTCATTATATTATACTAACCCATGCATCAGTTCCCAACACTACTTCAAAACATTCTTATTTGAATTTTTCAAAATTTAGAAACTAACACAGTTCCTTTTATGTTGCAGATATTACGGAGATAAATGATCTCAGATAAGAATAGTTGTGAAAATATCTTCAGAGATATGGAGAATATGTATAATGGAAGATACGAAGATATCTTTTAATATTTAAGATATGATGATGATGAAGAATATCTATCTGTGAAGGTTTAGAATAAGAAGTAAGGTGTTTGCTAACGAGTTCAGCAGGCACTGAATCATTTGGATCCTTTGAAAGCAGGTTCAGTCCTTGTGATTTATCCACAGCCTCTTTCATACTTTGCTCAATCCGTTTTCCAGTTCCAAATATTCTCTTTTTCTGAGCTTTACCAACTCACTATCTTCTATCATCAAACTTTTGGCCGTTCAGACCATCTACCATTTTTATGTTTCCTCTGCATTTAATGCAATAATATCTGAATCACTGATTATCAATTTGAGGTGGATTCAGAAGAATTGTGTTTTAGATGATTAAACGCTGGTGGTAATATGGTGGAATATGAAAGGTTTTCCAGTAATAATGACAAAAGGGCAACGTATTTATCGGGATTATAATAAGACTGGTCTGACTGAAAGGTCGAAGTTGCTTTGCTGGAGCTGTGACAAAATTGGCTACTTTGAAGAAGAATAGGAGTGTTGTTTTTGCTAATAAATGCTAAAGAATTCGACGCGGTTACGTGTTAAACTACGACTTTGGTTTCGAGAGCTCTTCGGGTACAAAACTTCGGGTAGCGTGTGGTTGGATCATCATCTCGATTGTTCAATGTTTGAAGTGTCTTCCGAAATTTCGAAGGGTTTTAAATGCAGATTGTCATATTCAATATCCAAATGATGAAATCTTCCTGAATCTCAAATGATTTTCATATACTTCTGAGTGTTACTAATAAAAGTGATGTTCTGTCACAGTTTTGGATTCAAAGTACGACTTTGATATATGTAGGAATTCTAAAAGTGATGTCTTCTGTTAAATCTTGACTTGGATTTTGATTTTGTCAAGATTAGAATGTGTAATCAAATTTTGGATGAAAATAGTTATTTTGATTTTTATGAAAGAATGCATATTGTTGAGAGAGTAGTGAATACAGTATGGTGATTACTGAATCAGATTCAAAGAATGTAATATATTAATTGTGAATTTAAATATCTCTCGGGTATTACCTACCCGTTAAAAAAAAATTTCACAAATAATATTTTGAATAAGAATTTTCATTACAATCTTTATGAAAATATATGTGGGTATATTTTCTTCAGATGTAATACAGATTCAATGAGTTGACATCATACCAAGCTCATTTGATTTTCGGTTTGAAAGAAATGAATTTTCTTTAAAACATTAGGGATTACAAAATTTTTGCGGAGTATTCCACTAATGTAATCAATACTTCAATATTTATAGTTATTTCCTTAGTGAATCATACTGATGCTCATAGAACTCTTTCTAACTTCGCAAGATACGACTGTTGTTTTCCAGTAAGTTTCGGGTGCATCGAAGATGAAAGTGTAAAATCAAATATCTTATTGAATGATACACTTGATTTATTATGAAACCGAATTCATTTAAGTGAAATAGAGGTTGTAGTTAACGATGGTTAAGTAGCTAACGAAGGATGTACATCATAGCATATTAGTAATATGAATTAACCAGATAGTTAAGTTTCATACATAATAGCCTAGTACAGAAGGATTTATTATGGTATAAAATTTTTATACATATATAGGATATACATATAAATTCTTCGGAGGAACTGAGTTAATACTTCATAACTCGTTGATACAATATACTTGTTATATGATTCGTAATGGTTTCCACAGTGATTCTTGAACTGGCGCAGCTTGTGATGTTGGAGGTGCTGACGATTCTAATAATGTTGACAGCACAGACTGTGTTGGTGAGGCTATGGGTATCGCTGATGTTGTTTGGTAAAACAAGTCTAGCTTGTAAACCGCGCACCATTCTTTTCAGGGTTTCGATTCTTCTCTCTATCATCTCTGTCCACTCATCTAGTTTTTGGTTAAGGCTGAGATATATAATCTCTAAAACTTTAGAGATTACATAATCACCACAGAATGTTTCTCCGATGAAGTTATGAATCAATACTTCATCGTTTGTTGTTGTTGGTACTCCTTGGTATCTTTGGTGCGTGTGACGTTGATATCCGATATACAGATTAGGATATTGAGGTGTGTGATGCAATTGCGATTGTTGGTGGTGGTAATGATCCTGTTGATGTTAATGATGGTGGTTGCTGTTAATGCCGGTGATGCTGCTGGTGCTCATGGTATTGAGGCTTGCGATGTGGATATTACTGGCGGTACTGGTTATGCTGCTGGTGCTGCTGATGGTATTTGTAATCTTCGCACCGTATTCTCCAAAGTCACCACCCGAGCGCGAAGCTCGTTAACTTCTGCTAGTACACCGGGATGATTAGCGGTTGGAGTGAGCGAATGAACAAGATCCGAAATATGGGATATTATGTAATCGTGACGAGATACTCTAGAAATGAGAGAAAAAATGGTTTCTCGAATAGGTTCGCCGGTGAGTGCTTCAGGTTCATCACCAATAGGGCAATTTGGTGGATGGAAGGGATCACCTTCTTCTTGTCTCCAGTGATTTAGTATATTACGTACCCATCCCCAATTCATCCAGAATAGATGATGGGAGATTGGTTGATCCATTCCGGTGACGCTGCCTTCGGAGCCCGAATGGAAATCCATGTCGGCATAACTGTCAGAATCGGAGGAATTCGAACTAGATGTGGAATCCATCTCGTATAGTCGGGAAAATGAATTTTTGGTATGGAATAGATTGTAGGAGTTAGATTTGGTATTCTTCAAAACATAATTTACATATGTATATATATTACCAAAATCCCATAAATTACGGAGGAATCTTTGAAAAATGTCATTCAAAGTTCACAGTAACAGATATGCCATGATAAGATTTCGTCTATACACTATTATGCAATAAATGCAATAAAACGCGTCTAGACTAAAGAATAATAATCAGATAATTTTCCTAAGGATGGTAAGTAGATGATTTTCGACTAAAATGATAAGCAAAACTTTTGACATGCAGACACGGTCGAAGTCCAGACTCACTAATGCATCCTAACGACTTGTCAGTTAGACACACTAATGCAGACCTGGTTCGCTAAGACCACCGCTCTGATACCACATGAAGCGACCCGTCCCAATCCATGGGAACAAATACAACAACATATGATTACATCGCGAGGTACTTGACCTCTAAATGATACATTTTACAAACATTGCATTGGTTTTTAAAACACAACCTTTCATTTCATCGAAAGTTGACATGTATGCATACCATTTCAAAATCTCCAAACTATAATGACCTAATCTGTCATTTACTTAATAATAATCTCTATTAAACTTCATCAACTCGAATGCAACGTCTTTTTAAAATATGTCGTGAATGACTCCAAGTAATATCCTTAAAATGAGTTAATGCACAGCAGAAGATCTCTTTCAAACCTGAGAATAAACATGCTTTAAAGTGTCAACCAAAAGGTTGGTGAGTTCATTCGTTTATAGTAATCATTTCATTTTCATAATTTTAATAGACCACAAGATTTCATTTTTCATAACAACTATCTCAAAATCCGGCATTCGCAAACGGCAGAGATAAAAATCATTCATATGGTGAACACCTGGTAACCGACCTTAACAAGATGCATATAGAATATCCCCAATCATTCCGGAACTACCTCGGACCTGATTAAAATCGAAGTACTAAAACATCCGGTACTTTGGATGGGGCTCGTTGGGCCCGATAGATCTATCTTTAGGATTCGCGTGAATTAGGGTGTACGTTCCCTAATTCTTAGGCTACCAAGCTAAAAGGGGCATATCCAAATTCGATCATTCAACCATAGAAAGTAGTTTCACATACTTGTGTCTATTTTGTAAAACAGTTATAAAAGTTGCGCATGTATTCTCAGCCCAAAAATATGTAAACGGTAAAAAGGCAAATGAAACTCACCATACTGTATTTTGTAGTAAAAATACATATAACATCATTGAACAAGTGTAAGGTTGGCATTTGATTCACGAACCTAAATATATTTATATATTTATGTATTTGTCAATATTTGTCTAATACATTAAGTTAAGTCATAGTGTACCACAATCCTAATGCTTGAGTCTAATATGCTAAGGTTGACAAAAATTAGTTTGACTCAAAATGATTTTTCAAAATTTAAAAATGATTATTATATAATTTTAAATATCGTCGTCTTATATTTTTTTAAAAAATATTTTTTAAAAGATTGAATAGAGTAAATAATATAATTCATTTATTATTAAATACAATTTTATATTAAAGTATACTTTTATATATCATAAGTAATAAAATTTATAAGGTGCATTTAATATCATAAAAATATTGTGATAGATTCTATTGAGGTAATTATATAATTTGTATTACATTTATTTGATAAAATAGCATTGATAATAATAATAAGTAACAATCGTGTTGTAATAATAATTATTATTATTTTATTAAATAAAAATCAATATTTATATTTACTAAAAATGATATTATGGTAAAATGATAATTCTAATTATGATATCGATACTTTTAATATTAATTTTAAAGTAATAATTTTTATTTAAAATGATAATAATAATGATATTTTATAATAACAATAACATTTCTATTAAAATGATAATTTTTGAATAAATGATAGTTTTAATAATACTAGTAATGATAAGAATGATAGGAACGATAATTTTATCTAAATCATTATCTTACAATATTTAAATTTCATCATGATACTCATACTCATTATTTCCTAATTAATTTGTTAAAAGTTCTTAAATCGTCTTTTATATCGCGTTCATTTTGATGATAATAATAATAATAATTAAATGTTTCTAATATTAATTTTAATTATAATAATACTAATAATAATAAATATTATGATAATGAATATACTAATAAGTATTTTATGTGATAGTAATAATAATACTAATTATAACTTTAACAATAATAACTATAAAAATAACAATTCTTAATGATAATGATAATAATAATAATAATAATAATAATAATAATAATAATAATAATAATAATAATAATAATAATAATAATAATGATAATGATGATAATAATAATTATAATAATAATAATAATATTAACAATTAGATAAAATTTAGAATAACGATATTAACGACGATAATAATAATTATTTTTACGAAATTCCAATTGACTATAATTTCTAATCCGTCAATCAGATCCCTTTGGCATCTAAAGGAAAAATTATTAATTTTTCACTAGCTTTCCAATGACATGCATATCTTATACCTTATTTCATCCCTAGTATAACAACCTTTAAGATTCAACGTAATTTATCTAAGGGCAATATCAAATATACAAGCATACATAATCCTATTTTCTCGAGCACTAGTCAGGGATAAACTATTAGTAAATAAAAGTTAAGTTATAAGTGCTCACGTATCAATATTGAGGTTCAATATTGCAGGAAAGGTACGTAGACGCAACGGAGATGACAAACACTAGATTGGCCTCACGAGCATACCCATGAACATTACCCATCACCTCCATAGCTATAACCCATAACTTTCTTAGCTCTATCCTGCTCATAAAGTCCATTTTTGACATAACCCGCTCATGACCTCGTCGTAGTATTTTATGTATAAACTAATAATAATACTAATACTACTAATAACTTTTCTTAATAATAATACTAATAAGATTAATAAACTTAATATTAATAAAAATATAAATATAAATAATAATATCGATTTCAGAGTGCTTGATGAAAATGAATCTATCAAAATTGAAATCGCTCGATTTATAGCAATTGACACCACCTACCCCGCTCATGCGATCGCATGGGAGGCAAGAGGAGAAGCCATGCGATCGCATGAGCTTCTTATACGGCTCATTTTGATTCCAAATCTCCACCGACACTCTAAACTTACACCTTCATATTTCATACGTAAATATTAACTTATATATTATTTAATATATAATATATTTAATCTTTAAGATTAATTAAATATTATATTATATTTACGCTCATGGTAAAAATATAATTTTTACAAAAATGACACGGACGTGGTCTCACTACTCATGTACCACTTTCGGTTTTTCGGGCGCACTTTCGTACGTTTAGAAAAATGGTCTTTTACGTTACGTGACGTGTACCTTTAATAATAATTTGACCTATTTATCAAAGATTTACTTTATGAAAAAAATGTAACTTATAAAATTGAGTGTTGTGGTCATTTCCTTCTATAAATCAAAATCTCGTTGTGTTGTCAAAATATTTTATTTTAAATTAAACGTTTTGTGACATGTACCTTTATTAATAACTAGACTTAAATTAATTAAAAATTAACCCACTCAAAGTGTAACTTTATCTTTTGAGTATTTTGATCATTTCCTTTTATAAATCCTAATCTCGTTGTTTATCCAAACATGTTTACTAATTTTAGTTTAAATCAAAACGTTTTGTGACTGATTCGTTGTTATTATTTATCACTTTGCAAAATATAAATATATTTTCATTTAAAAAATATAACCTTGTACATGTCGTATGGAAATATAAATATAGTATTTAGTTTATCAAACAAATAATAGTTCAAAGTTAATTTCGTTTAGGAAATTTTATAACGCGTAACATTTACTCTTTAAAACTTAATTTGATATACGTCCATGTTCAATTTAATCACCTTAATCTTTCTAAATAATATATCTTAATATCTATAAAATCAAATAACAAATGTTACTATCGTTTACATAACTAATTTGCAATTCTATACATATTTAATATTCCTAAACATGTTTTAAATATACGTTGCACATTATATATATATATATATATATATATATATATATATATATATATATATATATATATATATATATATATATATAGTAACCAATATTCCAACATACATTTGTCAAACCCCGTCCAAGTCCCCCTGGATGAAATCATTGACATCTGGTCTCATTGCGATGATCGACTCCAAGTAATGTCCTTAACATGAGCAAATGCACAGCGGAAGACTTAATTCGTACCTGAAAATAACATGCTTTAAAACGTCAACATAAAGTTGGTGAGATATATAGGTTTGATGCTAGCAGCGTAATAACTATGGACCACAAGATTTCATTTTCATAAGCATTTTAATAAAAATATTCTAAGTGATTGTGCCCTTGGTAACCATACTTAACTATAAATCATCGTCGCATATTTCCTTTCATATAACATCAACTACACCGTAATTAAACAAGCTGTAGTCATCCGCCACGAAGTACTGTGCAACCGTTAAAAACTGGTCGTCCAGCCCGGTTGGGGTTGTCAAGCCCGATAGATCTATCAACAGGATTCGCGTTTACACTGGCCCATGTAATTATAGTTACCAAGTTACAGGGAAGTATGCCAATAACACAACCCATCCTCGAATATATATTTTTGATCACTTGTGTCCATTACATAAAACATTTATAAAAACAGCGCATTTATTCTCAGCCCAAAATATTTAGAGTTTAAAAGGGGACTATATACTCACCATACTGTATTTTGTAGTAAAAATACATATAACACCATTGATCAATTATAAGGATGGCCTCGGATTCACGAACCTATATCATTTGTATGTTTATTAATATATATATATAATCGAAATTGAATAAATATTTTTATTATATTTTATTTTATATATAATAGGTAAGGTAAATTTGTGTATATATTCAAATTGATTAATATTTATATAGATTTTGTTAATATGAGTAAAATATACCTATAACCTTAAACATAATTTTAAAACTTTTATTTTTCCTAAACGTTATTATTTTTAATAATAATGATACTTTTAAATTACTACCTATAACCTTAATAATAATGATATTTTTAATAATAATAAGGAAAATATTATTTTTAGTAGTAATGTTAATATTAACAATGAGTAGTAATAATAACAGTAATAATAATCACACTAAAAGTAATAATAATTACTACCTTACTAGAAAAAGACCCAAAAAGGATAACTGCCCTTGCCTGGGTTCGAACCCACAACCTCTCGGTACATCCAACACTCCTTAATTCCTCCATTACCATAAATCTGTTTTATATTCCACTCATATGTTTATAACCGGTATTATTTCGATTTCTCTTTTCCACTTCTATCTTTTCGACCCAACTACAATAATCCATTCTGTAACCCTACTTAAGTTCTATACGGCCCAACCATTAACTTGATCCATAATCAGTTTAAGTTGACCCAAAATAAAAAGGGCTCGGTTCATCCTTATTCTAATTTCATTAAACCGTTCACTAGTATCAATTTATGGAACTCGTAAAAGGCATATCCCCACTCGTCACTTTACAATATAGATTGACTACTTTGTGTCTAATCCCACTTGTAATTGTCCCACTAAAAGTTACCTACTAATATGCACCTTCACAAGTTGATACATTTTAAATTGTATCATATTCAAATGTCGACCTACTCCCTTCTTTTGGTCACTATCGTGACCCACAGAAACCTTCCCAAGGAATTGAAATAAATTACTTGTGTTGGTTGTAATGGTGGGACTAGAGAAGAGGAAAAGCATTAGATTAGGTAACCCTCTTCATAATAAGGAAAGTGACACAGTTTGTTTTAAACTATACATAATCCTTCATTGTTAGAATAATTCAAGTTGTATGTTGCAAACGTGTTCATTCTTGGATCCCATCTTTTAGACTATACAACTGCCCATGTGTCACCTTTCTAGTCGATGTGTGGATCTTTAACTTTAATTCCACCATCATTTTTATCTCAACGGAAAAACAGATGTACGATATTATATCTTGGCCCCGTCACCTTATACATGACCCAATTAAAGGTTTAATATCATAACCATTTAATAACCCTACCGTTTTTTTTTTATTTGGAAGCTTACGATGAGCAAGTAGTGGAGAAAGGGCCCATGTTGATTATACTTGGAATTCGATACAGCAAAAAAAATGGATGTCCCTTTCTAATTAACTTTATTAAAGCGTTCAACAACTTTATCTAATGTCGTGATAGTAGACCGATTGGAAAAAAAAATGGATTGTTTTCATCACCAAGTCGTCGTTCGTAACAGAAAATAAAAACAAGATAGCAGCTGTAGTAGATGAAATCGTAAGCCAGCAAATAAAAAAATATATATATATATATATAGAGAGAAGGGAGATTGAAAGAGAGGAGAAAAAATGGTTGAGAGGGTGACGGTAGTCGTGTGGTTTCTTAGCTTAATCACAAGAAGGTGGAGGGGTTTGTGTGTTGTATCATGGTGGTGATTTTTGTTTGGTGACTTTCGAATAGAAACAGCAAAAACAGAAGTGACGAATGATGATGAGATGAAGTGAAAAAGAGAGGGGGTTGTCAAAGGTAGTTTCGGTTTTCATAGTGGTGTGGTTATCGGGTTTTCAAAAAGCATTGGTAGTTAACAAGTGGGTTTAAGGTGATGGAGTGGAGATGGTGGTTGTTATGGTGGTTATGATGGTTATTCATGGTGACCGAAAGAGGTGGCGAGTGGTGGTCATGGGTGGTAGAACCATGGTGATTAGTGGTGGTGGTAAGCCATCGGTGGTGATGGTTCTTGAATGAGGGAAATTGGTGATTGTTTTTGCAAGTATGATTCTCGAGGGTGGTAAAATTATTGATGTTTGAGTTGCAGCTGTGAGATGTATACATATATACACAATGATAAGAGAGATAAGAAAGAATTATTAAGACAGTTGTCTATGTAAATTCCTATATGCACGTGTATGTTATTGTAAGGCATATGTAATTAATTGAATAGACGGTGGAGAATCAAACGCACAGTAAACTACTTTAACAAAATTCAATTCCCGTGAACTCAATTGTCCATATGTTACCGACACTTTTCACGGATCGAAATATCGTACTCCGTTGTTAAATCAGTGACGGATAAAAAAAAATACTCAAATAAATTCCAAATTTGTAATTTAAAAAAATTTGTTTATTTTAATCATTAAGGTATAAAAATTTGGTTAATAATTATTTACAATTATTAAATAAATAAAAAATTAAATTACTTATTAGCTCCTAACCCCAAATAAAAATACTAATTGTTAAAACTAATCAAATAGATTCAAAATCACAAAATATATTTTTAACATACTTTATTTATATAGGTGTGTTTTAAATAATAATTATCATAATATCATATATTTTTTTTTACCTAGTTAATTAAAGCATACAATCTTTTAAATTATAGTTTAAATGCATACAATATATATATATATATATATATATATATATATATATATATATATATATATATGTATATATATATATATATGTATATATATATATATGTATCTATTACAAATAGTTGTTCGTGAATCGTCGGAAATGGTCGAAGGTCAATTGAATATATGAAACAGTTCAAAATTTTTGAGACTCAACCTAACAGATTTCTCTTATCGTGTCAAGAATATTAAATCGTATCGAGAGTTTGGTTTAAAATTAGTCGAAATTTTCCGGGTCGTGACAGTTCCTACCCGTTAAATAAATTTCGTCCCCGAAATTTGAGTGAAGTCGTTATGGCTAACAATAAAAATGTTTTCATGACGAATATGAGTTGATAAATAGTGTTTTATCATTATAGATATAACGATTCGATTACTCGAAACGTACGAATGAAGCTATCACAAAATGGTGAAATGAAGTGATTAGAGGTTCGTCTTAACTTCCGACGTAGTCACAATTGATTTTCAGAATTCAAGGAATTTTAAGGAAATCTTCTAATCAGAAAGAAAATGTAATCGCACGATTTATTAGCAAACTGTTAGAATTTACGGAAGAACAGGAATATCAAGGAAATATTTTCGTGATGTGCTTAGAGATTAAGTAGAATGAAAGAGTCGTGTAACATGGCACATGATGACGGTATTGTCTGTGAATCATCACGTTCCATTAGAAATTTAGCATGACTTACTGTAATATAACCACGTTGGCCCGACGTCATTATATTATACTAACTCATGCTTCAATTTCCTACACTTCTCAAATAAAATCATCCATAATTTAAACTCAAATTTTATAAAAGGATAGAAACTGAAACAATTTCTTTTATGAGGTAACATGGATAGCACGAGAATATAGATAATTTCGGACGAAATTATTTATGAAGATATTTTGAAATTTCTAGATCGAAGGATGATGTAGAAAACGTTTTCGCCAGGATTTTAACATGACTTCGGAGCAAGATTTTCTCTAAAGATTTTGTCAGATCCAGAATTTCCTGGATTCTTTGAATGTAGGGTTTGGTCCTTGTATTTGCCCTTGGTCTCCTTCATGGTTAGATCAATCCGTTTTTCTCTACCAAATTTTCTATCGAGCGTTCCTAACACTTCCTTCTTTATCATCAACTTTTGGCCATTAAGACCATCTACAATATGCTGCTTCGTCAGCATTTTCAAAGTTAACGAATCTGGGTCATCGGTTATCAAACCAAGGTGGTTTCAGGAGAATTGTGTTTTTAGATGGTTAAACGCTGATGGTAGTATGGTGGAATATGAAAGGTTCTCCGGTAACGATACAAGAGTTCGCATATATATATATATATATATATAAAGGTTATAATAAGGTTGTTTTGTGTGAAAAGTCGAAGCTGTCTTGCTGGAGCTGTGACAAATTTTGGCTATTTTGGAAAGGAATTGCAAAGTGATCTTCGGTAGTAACATCGCCAAAGGAGCTAGCGCATAAACGTGTTAAAACTTTACTCAGGTTCCAAGAGTTTTTCATGTGTATAGATCTTTCCTTCTGTAGATGAAGTGCGGTAGGATCAACTTCTTGATTGAGGTATTTTCAAGAATCATGAAAAGACTTGAACGCGGATTGTAATTGTCGAGGTACAAATGAGGTTTAAGATGAAATCGAGTGACAAACTTGAAGAATTGTTTAGTTTCATATTTTATAATCAACATTTTAATTCATTTTAATTGTCCCAAGTTAGCAGTCCAATAGTCTGATTGTCCAGTGGTCCAATCTATTCATATATAATTTAATATATAATATTCGAATTAATTAATACGTATCGTGACCCGTGTACCGGTCTCAGTGTCAATCACAACTCAAACCATATATATATTTTGGAATCAACTCCAACCCTGTATAGCCAACTCCCACATTCACATATAGAGTGTCTACGGTTGTTCCGAAATATATATATAGATGGGTCGATATGATAAGTCGAAACCTTGCATACGTGTCCCGTTAATTAAAGTGCGTAAAATAAATATATATCATGACCCATTATACAACGTGTTATCTCAGAATTAATCTGACGTATTGTTGTACATGTGTCCCGACAGTATGTAAAGTGCAGAAATTAAATAAATAAAATTGCAAGAATGTAAATTGCGATAAATTAAATGTTAGCTGGAAACAGTTAGCTAGGAACAGTTAGCGTGAATTGCTAACAATATTTCAATTAATTAGTTCGTTTGTTTCTAACAAATTTTATTTGTCCAGTGTTTTCTTCATTATGCCACTTGTTGGATTCTGATAGGTCAAAATCCAATTATGAAATTTGAATGTAAATGGTTGTTTTGTGGTGAACGGATACGTATATCAGTGGTTGTAAGTAGAATAGTATATGACCGTTGAATCAGATTTGGAGAATATACAGTGTAACTTATTAATGTGAAATCTAAATATTCCTCGGGTACTACCTACCCGTTAAAATATTTTCATCATTAATAGTTTGTACAAAAGAATTTTTAATTACAATCTTATGAAAATATACTTGCATATATATTTTCTTCGGATGTAATTATGAATTTAATGAGTCAATAAGATATTAAACTCATTTGACTTTTCGGTTAGAATTGGAGTACATAATCTTTAAAACATTAAAGATTACATAATCGCTATGTAAAACGAAAACAAATGATGTAGAACAATACGTAGAACGATGATATTCGATGTGGAATGATATATAGAACGAAGATTATACTCGAAGTACACATGGTGATTTTGAGGTGTGTGATGTTGATATCCGAGATACAGGTTATGATGTTGAGGTTTACGACGTGGTTGTGGTTAAGGATGATATGGGTATTGTCGGCGTTGGTGATGATGGTACGGGTTATGCTGCTGGTGCTGCTGCTGGTGTTTGCAACCTTCGCACCATGTTCTCCAAAGCCGTCACGCGAGCGTGTAGTTCGTTAACTTCTGCTAGTACACTAGGATGATTGACGGTTGGAGCGAGCGAATGAACAAGATCTGATATATGGGATAATATATAATCGTGACGAGATACTCTAGAAATGAGAGAGAAAATGGTTTCTCGAACAGGTTCGCCGGTAAGTGCTTCAGGTTCATCGCTAAGAGGGCAATTTGGTGGATGAAAGGGATCTTCGATGTGAAATGATTTTCAGATATCGGATGATATTCTAACTATATAGAATATCTATATATATATGGTCCTAAAGATTTCGTAGACTACGGAGGAATTTACGGCATATGTCAGGCAAGTCTACAGATGCGCTAAGATATGAATTATCAGATACGCTAAGATATGAATTTTGTCTATACACTATCAATGCAGTAAATGCAGTAAGACGTGTCTAGACTTATGAATGATAAGCAAGCAATTTCCTAAGGATGATAAGCAGATGATTTCCGACTAGATATGATAAGCAAAACTTTTGACATGTAGACACGGTCGAAGTCCAGACTCATTAATGTATCCTAACAACTACTAGTCAGACACACTAATGCAAGACTTGGTTCACTAAGACCACCGCTCTGATACCATTCTGTCAAACCCCGTCCAAGTCCCCCTGGACGAAATCATTGACATCTGGTCCCATTGCGATGATCGACTCCAAGTAATGTCCTTAACATGAGCAAATGCACAGCGGAAGACTTAATTCGTACCTGAGAATAACATGCTTTAAAACGTCAACATGAAGTTGGTGAGATATATAGGTTTGATGCTAGCAGCGTAATAACTATGGACCACAAGATTTCATTTTCATAAGCATTTTAATAAAAATATTCTAAGTGATTGTGCCCTTGGTAACCATACTTAACTATAAATCATCGTCGCATATTCCCTTTCATATAACATCAATTACACCGTAATTAAACAAGCTGTAGTCATCTGCCACGAAGTACTGTGCAACCGTTAAAAACTGGTCGTCCAGCCCGGTTGGGGTTGTCAAGCCCGATAGATCTATCAACAGGATTCGCGTTTACACTGGCCCATGTAATTATAGTTACCAAGTTACATGGAAGTATGCCAATAACACAACCCATCCTCGAATATATATTTTTGATCACTTGTGTCCATTACATAAAACATTTATAAAAACAGCGCATGTATTCTCAGCCCAAAATATTTAGAGTTTAAAAGGGGACTATATACTCACCATACTGTATTTTGTAGTAAAAATACATATAACACCATTGATCAATTATAAGGATGGCCTCGGATTCACGAACCTATATCATTTGTATGTTTATTAATATATATATATATAATCGAAATTGAATAAATATTTTTATTATATTTTATTTTATATATAATAGGTAAGGTAAATTTGTGTATATATTCAAATTGATTAATATTTATATAGATTTTGTTAATATGAGTAAAATATACCTATAACCTTAATAATAATTTTAAAACTTTTATTTTTCCTAAACGTTATTATTTTTAATAATAATGATACTTTTAAATTACTACCTATAACCTTAATAATAATGATATTTTTAATAATAATAAGGAAAATATTATTTATAGTAGTAATGTTAATATTAACAATGAGTAGTAATAATAACAGTAATAATAATCACACTAAAAGTAATAATAATTACTACCTTACTAGAAAAAGACTCAAAAAGGATAACTGCCCTTGCCTGGGTTCAAACCCACAACCTCTCGGTACATCCAACACTCCTTAATTCCTCCATTACCATAAATCTGTTTTATATTCCACTCATATGTTTATAACCGGTATTATTTCGATTTCTCTTTTCCACTTCTATCTTTTCGACCCAACTACAATAATCCATTCTGTAACCCTACTTAAGTTCTATACGGCCCAACCATTAACTTGATCCATAATCAGTTTAAGTTGACCCAAAATAAAAAGGGCTCGGTTCATCCTTATTCTAATTTCATTAAACCGTTCACTAGTATCAATTGAGTTTATGGAACTCGTAAAAGTCATATCCCCACTCGTCACTTTACAATATAGATTGACTACTTTGTGTCTAATCCCACTTGTAATTGTCCCACTAAAAGTTACCTACTAATATGCACCTTCACAAGTTGATACATTTTAAATTGTATCATATTCAAATGTCGACCTACTCCCTTCTTTTGGTCACTGTCGTGACCCACAGAAACCTTCCCAAGGAATTGAAATAAATTACTTGTGTTGGTTGTAATGGTGGGACTAGAGAAGAGGAAAAGCATTAGATTAGGTAACCCTCTTCATAATAAGGAAAGTGACACAGTTTGTTTTAAACTATACATAATCCTTCATTGTTAGAATAATTCAAGTTGTAAGTTGCAAACGTGTTCATTCTTGGATCCCATCTTTTAGACTATACAACTGCCCATGTGTCACCTTTCTAGTCGATGTGTGGATCTTTAACTTTAATTCCACCATCATTTTTATCTCAACGGAAAAACAGATGTACGATATTATATCTTGGCCCCGTCACCTTATACATGACCCAATTAAAGGTTTAATATCATAACCATTTAATAACCCTACCGTTTTATTTTATTTGGAAGCTTACGATGAGCAAGTAGTGGAGAAAGGGCCCATGTTGATTATACTTGGAATTCGATACAGCAAAAAAAATGGATGTCCCTTTCTAATTAACTTTATTAAAGCGTTCAACAACTTTATCTAATGTCGTGATAGTAGACCGATTGGAAAAAAATGGATTGTTTTCATCACCAAGTCGTCGTTCGTAACAGAAAATAAAAACAAGATAGCAGCTGTAGTAGATGAAATCGTAAGCCAGCAAATAAAAAAAAATATATATATATAGAGAGAGAAGGGAGATTGAAAGAGAGGAGAAAAAATGGTTGAGAGGGTGACGGTAGTCGTGTGGTTTCTTAGCTTAATCACAAGAAGGTGGTGGGGTTTGTGTGTTGTATCATGGTGGTGATTTTTGTTTGGTGACTTTCGAATAGAAACAGAAAAAACAGAAGTGACGAATGATGATGAGATGAAGTGAAAAAGAGAGAGGGTTGTCAAAGGTAGTTTCGGTTTTCATAGTTGCGTGGTGTTCGGTTTTTCAAAAAGCATTGGTAGTTAACAAGTGGGTTTAAGGTGATAGAGTAGAGATGGTGGTTGTTATGGTGGTTATGATGGTTATTCATGGTGACTGAAAGAGGTGGCGAGTGGTGGTCATGGGTGGTAGAACCATGGTGATTAGTGGTGGTGGTAAGCCATCGGTGGTGATGGTTCTTGAATGAGGGAAATTGGTGATTGTTTTTGCAAGTATGATTCTTGAGGGTGGTAAAATTATTGATGTTTGAGTTGCAGCTGTGAGATGTATACATATATACACAATGATAAGAGAGATAAGAAAGAATTATTAAGACAGTTGTCTATGTAAATTCCTATATGCACGTGTATGTTATTGTAAGGCATATGTAATTAATTGAATAGACGGTGGAGAATCAAACGCACAGTAAACTACTTTAACAAAATTCAATTCCCGTGAACTCAATTGTCCATATGTTACCGACACTTTTCACGGATCGAAATATCGTACTCCGTTGTTAAATCAGTGACGGATAAAAAAAAAATACTCAAATAAATTCCAAATTTTTAATTTAAAAAAATTTGTTTATTTTAATCATTAAGGTATAAAAATTTGGTTAATAATTATTTACAATTATTAAATAAATAAAAAATTAAATTACTTATTAGCTCCTAACCCCAAATAAAAATACTAATTGTTAAAACTAATCAAATAGATTCAAAATCACAAAATATATTTTTAACATACTTTATTTATATAGGTGTGTTTTAAATAATAATTATCATAATATCATATATTTTTTTTTTACCTAGTTAATTAAAGCATACAATCTTTTAAATTATAGTTTAAATGCATACAAAATATATATATATATATATATATATATATATATATATATATATATATATATATATATATATATATATATATATATATATATCTATTACAAATAGTTGTTCGTGAATCGTCGGAAATGGTCGAAGGTCAATTGAATATATGAAACAGTTCAAAATTTTTGAGACTCAACCTAACAGATTTCTCTTATCGTGTCAAGAATATTAAATCGTATCGAGAGTTTGGTTTAAAATTAGTCGAAATTTTCCGGGTCGTGACAACGTTATTCAAACAAAGATATTTTAAATAACAAGTTCTATTATCTCAAAAAAAAAATGTTTTCGCACGTTTGAAAGTAGGTCAATCAAGTTTTATGAAATTCAAATCTCCACTAACTTCTGTCTAATCCTCTGTAATAACACTTTTGTCCCTACACGTAATCACTTTACTACATCTTCCGAATACCGTTAAAAATAAGGGTCTTCTAATTCAAAGTGGACCTCATGACAGAGACTCGTAATCATAATTCAATGTACTTGATAATTCAATCATTTGATATTATCTTTTAATCTCGTCGATAAACTTACATCGAACAAATACGTTCATGTAAAGTATTATTCATTTAATACTTTGATTAGCATTTCCAGATTCATAAAATAGATCTCATAGCTTATATTCATATTAACTAATCCGTTCAATGTTTCTTTAATGTATCTTAATTTCATAATCACACCTATGTACATATATCATTATTTACACATAATTGTTCGTGAATCGTTAGGCATGGTCAAAGGGTATTTGATTACATGAATATAGTTTCAAAGCTTTCGAGACTCAACAATACAGATTTTTGCTTATCGTGTCGCATATATATAAAGATTAAAGTTTAAATTTGATCGAAAATTTCCGGGTCATCACATTCTCTTACCAAGGGGTGACACAGATAGTGTACTCTGAATCAGGGTTCGCGACTTCCCAATAACAGAGCCTATAACTACGTTCTATTAGTTGGAAAAGCGATTGAGTTTAAAGCATAATCGGAAAGCATTTCGACAACATACACAGACCATAATATTATTTCGGCATTATAACTGCTTACATCATATCATACACTAAAGATAACTACTCGCTAATCATGGCAAGAATATCAATAAACATTATATAAGATAAAGGATAGAAGTACCAGTAGATTAAACGAGTTCTGAATACAAAAGTGACAACTTCAAGACTCCAGACCGCTCCTAATACAATCTTCAGCGTTCTTCTCCGGGTACTAGGTTTCCCGCACGGAGTCGAAGGCCTTGAGAGTATGACCAATATTGTACAAGAGAGAGAAAGAAGTGAATTGAAGTGTGTGTTAGAATGAATGACAAAGACCCTTTAAATAGACTTGGAAAATTGCCAAATACGGCTGGCAGGCCGTTTGGCAGGCCGTTTGGCAGGCCGTATTTGGCAGGCCGTTTTTAAGGCAAGCCGTTTGGCAGACCGTGTGGTGGCACGTATCTGGCAGGTCGTTTCCATACTGGCAGGCCGTATGGCAGGCCGTTTTTGGCACCTGGTGTAGTGACCCGAACTTTTCCATGTTTATATATATTAATTGAGATTGATGTTTACATGATTAAATGTTTCCAACATGTTAAGCAATCAAACTTGTTAAGACTTGATTAATTGAAATAGGTTTCATATAGACAATTGACCACCCAAGTTGACCGGTGATTCACGAACGTTAAAACTTGTAAAAAAAAACTATATGATGACATATATATGGTTATATATATAGTTAACATGATATTATGATAAGTAAACATATCATTAATTATATTAACAATGAACTACATATGTAAAAACAAGACTACTAACTTAATGATTTTGAAACGAGACATATATGTAACGTTTATCGTTGTAACGACATTTAATGTATATATATCATATTAAGAGATATTCGTACATCATAATATCATGATAATATAATAATTTAAAATCTCTTTTGTTATTATAAACATTGGGTTAACAACATTTAACAAGATCGTTAACCTAAAGGTTTCAAAACAACACTTACATGTAACGACTAACGATGACTTAACGACTCAGTTAAAATGTATATACATGTAGTGTTTTAATATGTATTTATACACTTTTGAAAGACTTCAATACACTTATCAAAATACTTCTACTTAACAAAAATGCTTACAATTACATTCTCGTTCAGTTTCATCAACAATTCTACTCGTATGCACCCGTATTCGTACTCGTACAATACACAGCTTTTAGATGTATGTACTATTGGTATATACACTCCAATGATCAGCTCTTAGCAGCCCATGTGAGTCACCTAACACATGTGGGAACCATCATTTGGCAACTAGCATGAAATATCTCATAAGATTACAAAAATATGAGTAATCATTCATGACTTATTTACATGAAAACAAAATTACATATCCTTTATATCTAATCCATACACCAACGACCAAAAACACCTACAAACACTTTCATTCTTCAATTTTCTTCATCTAATTGAACTCTCTCAAGTTCTATCTTCAAGTTCTAAGTGTTCTTCATAAATTCCAAAAGTTCTAGTTTCATAAAATCAAGAATACTTTCAAGTTTGCTAGCTCACTTCCAATCTTGTAAGGTGATCATCCAACCTCAAGAAATCTTTGTTTCTTACAGTAGGTTATCATTCTAATACAAGGTAATAATCATATTCAAACTTTGGTTCAATTTCTATAACTATAACAATCTTATTTCAAGTGATGATCTTACTTGAACTTGTTTTCGTGTCATGATTTTGCTTCAAGAACTTTGAGCCATCCAAGGATCCATTGAAGCTAGATCCATTTTTCTCTTTTCCAGTAGGTTCATCCAAGGAACTTAAGGTAGTAATGATGTTCATAACATCATTCGATTCATACATATAAAGCTATCTTATTTGAAGGTTTAAACTTGTAATCACTAGAACATAGTTTAGTTAATTCTAAACTTGTTCGCAAACAAAAGTTAATCCTTCTAACTTGACTTTTAAAATCAACTAAACACATGTTCTATATCTATATGATATGCTAACTTAATGATTTAAAACCTGGAAACACGAAAAACACCGTAAAACCGGATTTACGCCGTCGTAGTAACACCGCGGGCTGTTTTGGGTTAGTTAATTAAAAACTATGATAAACTTTGATTTAAAAGTTGTTATTCTGAGAAAATTATTTTTATTATGAACATGAAACTATATCCAAAAATTATGGTTAAACTCAAAGTGGAAGTATGTTTTCTAAAATGGTCATCTAGACGTCGTTCTTTCGACTGAAATGACTACCTTTACAAAAACGACTTGTAACTTATTTTTCCGACTAGAAACCTATACTTTTTTTGTTTAGATTCATAAAATAGAGTTCAATATGAAACCATAGCAATTTGATTCACTCAAAACGGATTTAAAATGAAGAAGTTATGGGTAAAACAAGATTGGATAATTTTTCTCATTTTAGCTACGTGAAAATTGGTAACAAATCTATTCCAACCATAACTTAATCAACTTGTATTATATATTATGTAATCTTGAGATACCATAGACACGTATACAA
The DNA here is from genome assembly GCF_046630445.1 of Rutidosis leptorrhynchoides. NCBI lineage: Eukaryota > Viridiplantae > Streptophyta > Magnoliopsida > Asterales > Asteraceae > Rutidosis > Rutidosis leptorrhynchoides. The sequence continues at coordinate 466,049,947 of NC_092333.1, forward strand.
TGTTTCGACCTATCATGTCGACACATCTATATATATTTCGGAACAACCATAGACACTCTATATGTGAATGTTGGAGTTAGCTATACAGGGTTGAGGTTGATTCCAAAATATATATAGTTTGAGTTGTGATCAATACTGAGATACGTATACACTGGGTCGTGGATTGATTCAAGATAATATTTATCGATTTATTTCTGTACATCTAACTGTGGACAACTAGTTGTAGGTTACTAACGAGGACAGCTGACTTAATAAACTTAAAACATCAAAATATATTAAAAGTGTTGTAAATATATTTTGAACATACTTTGATATATATGTATATATTGTTATAGGTTCGTGAATCAACCAGTGGCCAAGTCTTACTTCCCGACGAAGTAAAAATCTGTGAAAGTGAGTTATAGTCCCACTTTTAAAATCTAATATTTTTGGGATGAGAATACATGCAGGTTTTATAAATGTTTTACAAAATAGACACAAGTACGTGAAACTACATTCTATGGTTGAATTATCGAAATCGAATATGCCCCTTTTTATTAAGTCTGGTAATCTAAGAATTAGGGAACAGACACCCTAATTGACGCGAATCCTAAAGATAGATCTATTGGGCCTAACAAACCCCATCCAAAGTACCGGATGCTTTAGTACTTCGAAATTTATATCATATCCGAAGGGTGTCCCGGAATGATGGGGATATTCTTATATATGCATCTTGTTATTGTCGGTTACCAGGTGTTCACCATATGAATGATTTTTATCTCTATGTATGGGATGTGTATTGAAATATGAAATCTTGTGGTCTATTGTTACGATTTGATATATATAGGTTAAACCTATAACTCACCAACATTTTTGTTGACGTTTTAAGCATGTTTATTCTCAGGTGATTATTAAGAGCTTCCGCTGTCGCATACTTAAATAAGGACAAGATTTGGAGTCCATGCTTGTATGATATTGTGTAAAAACTGCATTCAAGAAACTTATTTTGTTGTAACATATTTGTATTGTAAACCATTATGTAATGGTCGTGTGTAAACAGGATATATTAGATTATCATTATTTGATAATCTACGTAAAGCTTTTTAAACCTTTATTGATGAAATAAAGGTTATGGTTTGTTTAAAAATGAATGCAGTCTTTGAAAAACGTCTCATATAGAGGTCAAAACCTCGCAACGAAATCAATTAATATGGAACGTTTTTAATCAATAAGAACGGGACATTTCAGTTGGTATCAGAGCGTTGGTCTTAGAGAACCAGAAAATTTGCATTAGTGTGTCTTATCGAGTTTGTTAGGATGCATTAGTGAGTCTGGACTTCGACCGTGTTTTCTTTAAAAATGATTGCTTAACATTTTTGTTGGAAACTATATATTTTTAACATATGAATATTATGTGATATATTAATCTCTTAACGTGTTTGATATTATGTGATAGATGTCTACCTCTAGAACAAGTCCCATTGACTCACCTAATAATAATGAAGAGTCAAATGTAAATTGGAATAATTTGTGGACTGATTCACAAGTTCCCGAAGAGGAACCGGAAGAAGAGTCGGAACCGGAAGAAGAATCGGAACCGGAAGAAGAATCGGAACCGGATGAAGAAATAGAACCGGTGGGGGAAATAATAAAACGGTTAAGTAAAAGAAAATCCTCAACCAACCGACCAAAGTTAATTATGGTCAATGGTGTTTCCGCCAAGGAAGCAAAATATTGGGAGGATTACCAATTCTCCGATGAATCGGATTCCGACGAGAATTCCGATGATGTTATAGAAATTACCCCAACTGAATTTAAAAAGGCAAAAGAAAATAATAAGGGAAAGGGCATAAAAATAGAGAAATCTAATTCCAACCCCGATGAACTTTATATGTATCGTCAACCCCCGAAGTCCTTAAGTTGTAACAATGACCCGGGAACCTCTAAACCACCAGGTTTTTCTAAACCAATGTGGACAACGACGGTTCGTATTAGGGGAACATCATATATCCCTAGAAACTTGGCAAAACGAACCAAAACCGAAGAAGAAGAAACGAGCGAGTCGGAATAAGATAGTTGTATTCGTGTGGTGTAATATATGGAATATAGTGTTCTTATGCTTTATGATATATGTAAAAATTGCTTGTATTAATAAGTATTTTTTTTTTTATGAATCTAACTCTTGTCTATTTTACAGTTTAAAAATACAAAATGGATAGACAACCCAATATTTTAAGAGACCTACCCGGAGACATGATTGATGAAATCTTGTCTAGAGTCGGCCAGAATTCTTCGGCACAACTATTTAAGGCGAGATCAGTTTGTAAGACATTCGAAGAACGTTCCAAGAATGTCTTGGTTTATAAGAGACTTTCGTTTGAAAGATGGGGGATATCACATTGGGAAACCCATAAGTTACGATGTGTTTACTTTGACGCATATATTGCGGGGAACCCAAATGCTATTTTACGCAACGGGTTAAGAAATTATTTTGACTCAATATATCCGAATATTGGACTTCGTGATTTAGAAAAAGCGGCTAACATGCAACATAAAGAAGCATGTTATGCTTACGGATTAGTAATGTTCGCTTCTCACCAAAGTGAGAACAAGAACATCGGGCTACAACTATTAAACAAAACGTTTCCACAAGTGACGGAGTCGGTAATTGGGGTAAGAAATGAGGTTTTTAGATTATTACGGGACTGTTGGACATTACGTAACCCTCGTCCCTTTGATGACGTTACAACACGCTGTCTTATCAACGGCCATAACGGTTATGTTGCACAAGACCAAGGATGGGAAGTAGTCCTAGTAAAACCAGAATGCATGACTTGTTTCTGGACGTATGAATTACGTGTATTTATTGCCTTTGCTGAACGACTTGTGTACTAGCTAGAATTGTCTTCACAACTATCTTGTATCAAAGTTATTGTGTGCTATATTTCATGCTTTATGTAAAATAAGCGGTATTGTAAGTTTGTAAAATATTGTATAAAAGTTTGAACGCGAAATATTATTATAATCAGTTTTTCATATAGAATTGTAGTAGTTGAATTGTATATTAGCTACTAAGTATGAACTTAACGGGTAGGTACTACCCGAATTTAAACTTATAAAACGCTAATATGAAGAAAAAGCTTTTATAAATGAGTTCATATTATGCTACGAAATACTATTAACTACTCTTAATATTCTGTATGATTAACTTGTTCCATTTAACTATTTTGAAGGAAATGGCACCGACTACTCGACACACCGTGAATATGAATGAAGAGGAATTCCGTACTTTTCTAGCTTCAAACATAGCCGCAGTACAGGCTGCGCTACATACCAACAATAACCTTGGATCTAGCAGTACAGGAAATCGTGTAGGATGCACCTACAAAGAATTCACTGCCTGCAAACCTTTGGAATTTGATGGAACCGAAGGACCGATCGGATTGAAACGGTGGACCGAGAAGGTTGAATCGGTGTTTGCCATAAGTAAATGTACTGAAGAGGACAAAGTGAAGTACGCTACGCATACCTTCACAGGTTCTGCGTTAACATGGTGGAATACCTATCTAGAGCAAGTGGGACAAGATGATGCGTACGCACTACCGTGGTCAGCATTCAAGCACTTGATGAACGAGAAGTACCGTCCCAGAACCGAGGTCAATAAGCTCAAGACAGAACTTAGAGGGTTACGAACCCAAGGATTTGATATTACCACATACGAAAGACGATTCACAGAATTGTGCCTATTGTGTCCGGGAGCATTCGAAGATGAGGAAGAGAAGATCGACGCGTTTGTGAAAGGATTACCGGAAAGAATCCAAGAAGATATAAGTTCACACGAGCCCGCCTCCATACAACAGGCATGTAGAATGGCTCACAAACTAGTGAACCAGATTGAAGAAAGAATTAAAGAACAGACTGCTGAAGAGGCCAATGTGAAGCAAGTCAAAAGAAAGTGGGAGGAAAACGGTGATAAGAATCACCAATACAACAACAACAGCAATTACAACAATAATCGCAACAATTATCCCAACAATCGCAACATCAATCGCAACTACAACAAACGGCCCAACAACAACAACAACAACAACAACAACAGCAACTACAACAATCATCCCAACAACAATAATAACCGCAACAACAACAACAATCAGAAGCAACTATGCCAAAGGTGTGAAAAGAATCACTCGGGGTTCTGCACCAAATTTTGCAACAAGTGTAAAAGAAATGGTCATAGCGCGGCGAAGTGTGAGGTCTACGGACCAGGGGTTAATAGAACGAAAGGAACAAATGGTGTCGGAACGAGTAATGGCGGAGCAAGTAGTGTCGGAGCAAGTTATGCCAATGTAGTTTGTTATAAATGTGGAAAACCAGGCCACATTATTAGAAATTGCCCGAACCAGGAGAACACGAATGGACAAGGCCGTGGAAGAGTTTTCAATATTAATGCGGTAGAGGCACAGGAAGACCCGGAGCTTGTTACGGGTACGTTTCTTATTGACAATAAATCTGCTTACGTTTTATTTGATTCGGGTGCGGATAGAAGCTATATGAGTAGAGATTTTTGTGCTAAATTAAGTTGTCCATTGACGCCTTTGGATAGTAAATTTTTACTCGAATTAGCAAATGGTAAATTAATTTCAGCAGATAATATATGTCGGAATCGAGAAATTAAACTGGTTAGCGAAACATTTAAGATTGATTTGATACCAGTAGAGTTAGGGAGTTTTGATGTGATAATCGGTATGGACTGGTTGAAAGAAGTGAAAGCGGAGATCGTTTGTTACAAAAATGCAATTCGCATTATACGAGAAAAAGGAAAACCCTTAATGGTGTACGGAGAAAAGGGCAACACGAAGCTACATCTTATTAGTAATTTGAAGGCACAAAAACTAATAAGAAAAGGTTGCTATGCTGTTCTAGCACACGTCGAGAAAGTACAAACTGAAGAAAAGAGCATCAATGATGTTCCCATTGCAAAAGAATTTCCCGATGTATTTCCGAAAGAATTACCGGGATTACCCCCACATCGATCCGTTGAATTTCAAATAAATCTTGTACCAGGAGCTGCACCAATAGCTCGTGCTCCTTACAGACTCGCACCCAGTGAGATGAAAGAACTGCAAAGCCAATTACAAGAACTTTTAGAGCGTGGTTTCATTCGACCAAGCACATCACCGTGGGGAGCTCCTGTTTTGTTTGTCAAGAAGAAAGATGGTACATTCAGGTTGTGTATCGACTACCGAGAGTTGAACAAACTTACCATCAAGAACCGCTACCCACTACCGAGAATCGACGACTTATTTGATCAACTACAAGGCTCGTCTGTTTATTCAAAGATTGACTTACGTTCCGGGTATCATCAAATGCGGGTGAAAGAAGATGATATTCCAAAGACTGCTTTCAGAACACGTTACGGTCATTACGAGTTTATGGTCATGCCGTTTGGTTTAACTAATGCACCAGCTGTGTTCATGGACCTTATGAACCGAGTGTGTGGACCATACCTTGACAAGTTTGTCATTGTTTTCATTGATGACATACTTATTTACTCAAAGAATGACCAAGAACACGGTGAACATTTGAGAAAAGTGTTAGAAGTATTGAGGAAGGAAGAATTGTACGCTAAGTTTTCAAAGTGTGCATTTTGGTTGGAAGAAGTTCAATTCCTCGGTCACATAGTGAACAAAGAAGGTATTAAGGTGGATCCGGCAAAGATAGAAACTGTTGAAAAGTGGGAAACCCCGAAAACTCCGAAACACATACGCCAGTTTTTAGGACTAGCTGGTTACTACAGAAGGTTCATCCAAGACTTTTCCAGAATAGCAAAACCCTTGACTGCATTAACGCATAAAGGGAAGAAATTTGAATGGAATGATGAACAAGAGAAAGCATTTCAGTTATTGAAGAAAAAGCTAACTACGGCACCTATATTGTCATTGCCTGAAGGGAATGATGATTTTGTGATTTATTGTGACGCATCAAAGCAAGGTCTCGGTTGTGTATTAATGCAACGAACGAAGGTGATTGCTTATGCGTCTAGACAATTGAAGATTCACGAACAAAATTATACGACGCATGATTTGGAATTAGGCGCGGTTGTTTTTGCATTAAAGACTTGGAGGCACTACTTATATGGGGTCAAAAGTATTATATATACCGACCACAAAAGTCTTCAACACATATTTAATCAGAAACAACTGAATATGAGGCAGCGTAGGTGGATTGAATTATTGAATGATTACGATTTTGAGATTCGTTACCACCCGGGGAAGGCAAATGTGGTAGCCGATGCCTTGAGCAGGAAGGATAGAGAACCCATTCGAGTAAAATCTATGAATATAATGATTCATAATAACATTACTACTCAAATAAAGGAGGCACAACAAGGAGTTTTAAAAGAGGGAAATTTAAAGGATGAAATACCCAAAGGATCGGAGAAACATCTTAATATTCGGGAAGACGGAACCCGGTATAGGGCTGAAAGGATTTGGGTACCAAAATTTGGAGATATGAGAGAAATGGTACTTAGAGAAGCTCATAAAACCAGATACTCAATACATCCTGGAACGGGGAAGATGTACAAGGATCTCAAGAAACATTTTTGGTGGCCGGGTATGAAAGCCGATGTTGCTAAATACGTAGGAGAATGTTTGACGTGTTCTAAGGTCAAAGCTGAGCATCAGAAACCATCAGGTCTACTTCAACAACCCGAAATCCCGGAATGGAAATGGGAAAACATTACCATGGATTTCATCACTAAATTGCCAAGGACTGCAAGTGGTTTTGATACTATTTGGGTAATAGTTGATCGTCTCACCAAATCAGCACACTTCCTACCAATAAGAGAAGATGACAAGATGGAGAAGTTAGCACGACTGTATTTGAAGGAAGTCGTCTCCAGACATGGAATACCAATCTCTATTATCTCTGATAGGGATGGCAGATTTATTTCAAGATTCTGGCAGACATTACAGCAAGCATTAGGAACTCGTCTAGACATGAGTACTGCCTATCATCCACAAACTGATGGGCAGAGCGAAAGGACGATACAAACGCTTGAAGACATGCTACGAGCATGTGTTATTGATTTCGGAAACAGTTGGGATCGACATCTACCGTTAGCAGAATTTTCCTACAACAACAGCTACCATTCAAGCATTGAGATGGCGCCGTTTGAAGCACTTTATGGTAGAAAGTGCAGGTCTCCGATTTGTTGGAGTGAGGTGGGGGATAGACAGATTACGGGTCCGGAGATTATACAAGAAACTACCGAGAAGATCATCCAAATTCAACAACGGTTGAAAACCGCCCAAAGTCGACAAAAGAGCTACGCTGACATTAAAAGAAAAGATATAGAATTTGAAATTGGAGAGATGGTCATGCTTAAAGTTTCACCTTGGAAAGGCGTTGTTCGATTTGGTAAACGAGGGAAATTAAATCCAAGGTATATTGGACCATTCAAGATTATTGATCGTGTCGGACCAGTAGCTTACCGACTTGAGTTACCTCAACAACTCGCGACTGTACATAACACTTTCCACGTCTCGAATTTGAAGAAATGTTTTGCTAAAGAAGATCTCACTATTCCGTTAGATGAAATCCAAATCAACGAAAAACTCCAATTCATCGAAGAACCCGTCGAAATAATGGATCGTGAGGTTAAAAGACTTAAGCAAAACAAGATACCAATTGTTAAGGTTCGATGGAATGCTCGTAGAGGACCCGAGTTCACCTGGGAGCGTGAAGATCAGATGAAGAAGAAATACCCGCATCTATTTCCAGAAGATTCGTCAACACCTTCAACAGCTTAAAATTTCGGGACGAAATTTATTTAACGGGTAGGTACTGTAGTGACCCGAACTTTTCCATGTTTATATATATTAATTGAGATTGATGTTTACATGATTAAATGTTTCCAACATGTTAAGCAATCAAACTTGTTAAGACTTGATTAATTGAAATAGGTTTCATATAGACAATTGACCACCCAAGTTGACCGGTGATTCACGAACGTTAAAACTTGTAAAAAAAAACTATATGATGACATATATATGGTTATATATATAGTTAACATGATATTATGATAAGTAAACATATCATTAATTATATTAACAATGAACTACATATGTAAAAACAAGACTACTAACTTAATGATTTTGAAACGAGACATATATGTAACGTTTATCGTTGTAACGACATTTAATGTATATATATCATATTAAGAGATATTCGTACATCATAATATCATGATAATATAATAATTTAAAATCTCTTTTGTTATTATAAACATTGGGTTAACAACATTTAACAAGATCGTTAACCTAAAGGTTTCAAAACAACACTTACATGTAACGACTAACGATGACTTAACGACTCAGTTAAAATGTATATACATGTAGTGTTTTAATATGTATTTATACACTTTTGAAAGACTTCAATACACTTATCAAAATACTTCTACTTAACAAAAATGCTTACAATTACATTCTCGTTCAGTTTCATCAACAATTCTACTCGTATGCACCCGTATTCGTACTCGTACAATACACAGCTTTTAGATGTATGTACTATTGGTATATACACTCCAATGATCAGCTCTTAGCAGCCCATGTGAGTCACCTAACACATGTGGGAACCATCATTTGGCAACTAGCATGAAATATCTCATAAGATTACAAAAATATGAGTAATCATTCATGACTTATTTACATGAAAACAAAATTACATATCCTTTATATCTAATCCATACACCAACGACCAAAAACACCTACAAACACTTTCATTCTTCAATTTTCTTCATCTAATTGAACTCTCTCAAGTTCTATCTTCAAGTTCTAAGTGTTCTTCATAAATTCCAAAAGTTCTAGTTTCATAAAATCAAGAATACTTTCAAGTTTGCTAGCTCACTTCCAATCTTGTAAGGTGATCATCCAACCTCAAGAAATCTTTGTTTCTTACAGTAGGTTATCATTCTAATACAAGGTAATAATCATATTCAAACTTTGGTTCAATTTCTATAACTATAACAATCTTATTTCAAGTGATGATCTTACTTGAACTTGTTTTCGTGTCATGATTTTGCTTCAAGAACTTTGAGCCATCCAAGGATCCATTGAAGCTAGATCCATTTTTCTCTTTTCCAGTAGGTTCATCCAAGGAACTTAAGGTAGTAATGATGTTCATAACATCATTCGATTCATACATATAAAGCTATCTTATTTGAAGGTTTAAACTTGTAATCACTAGAACATAGTTTAGTTAATTCTAAACTTGTTCGCAAACAAAAGTTAATCCTTCTAAATTGACTTTTAAAATCAACTAAACACATGTTCTATATCTATATGATATGCTAACTTAATGATTTAAAACCTGGAAACACGAAAAACACCGTAAAACCGGATTTACGCCGTCGTAGTAACACCGCGGGCTGTTTTGGGTTAGTTAATTAAAAACTATGATAAACTTTGATTTAAAAGTTGTTATTCTGAGAAAATTATTTTTATTATGAACATGAAACTATATCCAAAAATTATGGTTAAACTCAAAGTGGAAGTATGTTTTCTAAAATGGTCATCTAGACGTCGTTCTTTCGACTGAAATGACTACCTTTACAAAAACGACTTGTAACTTATTTTTCCGACTAGAAACCTATACTTTTTTTGTTTAGATTCATAAAATAGAGTTCAATATGAAACCATAGCAATTTGATTCACTCAAAACGGATTTAAAATGAAGAAGTTATGGGTAAAACAAGATTGGATAATTTTTCTCATTTTAGCTACGTGAAAATTGGTAACAAATCTATTCCAACCATAACTTAATCAACTTGTATTATATATTATGTAATCTTGAGATACCATAGACACGTATACAATGTTTCGACCTATCATGTCGACACATCTATATATATTTCGGAACAACCATAGACACTCTATATGTGAATGTTGGAGTTAGCTATACAGGGTTGAGGTTGATTCCAAAATATATATAGTTTGAGTTGTGATCAATACTGAGATACGTATACACTGGGTCGTGGATTGATTCAAGATAATATTTATCGATTTATTTCTGTACATCTAACTGTGGACAACTAGTTGTAGGTTACTAACGAGGACAGCTGACTTAATAAACTTAAAACATCAAAATATATTAAAAGTGTTGTAAATATATTTTGAACATACTTTGATATATATGTATATATTGTTATAGGTTCGTGAATCAACCAGTGGCCAAGTCTTACTTCCCGACGAAGTAAAAATCTGTGAAAGTGAGTTATAGTCCCACTTTTAAAATCTAATATTTTTGGGATGAGAATACATGCAGGTTTTATAAATGTTTTACAAAATAGACACAAGTACGTGAAACTACATTCTATGGTTGAATTATCGAAATCGAATATGCCCCTTTTTATTAAGTCTGGTAATCTAAGAATTAGGGAACAGACACCCTAATTGACGCGAATCCTAAAGATAGATCTATTGGGCCTAACAAACCCCATCCAAAGTACCGGATGCTTTAGTACTTCGAAATTTATATCATATCCGAAGGGTGTCCCGGAATGATGGGGATATTCTTATATATGCATCTTGTTATTGTCGGTTACCAGGTGTTCACCATATGAATGATTTTTATCTCTATGTATGGGATGTGTATTGAAATATGAAATCTTGTGGTCTATTGTTACGATTTGATATATATAGGTTAAACCTATAACTCACCAACATTTTTGTTGACGTTTTAAGCATGTTTATTCTCAGGTGATTATTAAGAGCTTCCGCTGTCGCATACTTAAATAAGGACAAGATTTGGAGTCCATGCTTGTATGATATTGTGTAAAAACTGCATTCAAGAAACTTATTTTGTTGTAACATATTTGTATTGTAAACCATTATGTAATGGTCGTGTGTAAACAGGATATATTAGATTATCATTATTTGATAATCTACGTAAAGCTTTTTAAACCTTTATTGATGAAATAAAGGTTATGGTTTGTTTAAAAATGAATGCAGTCTTTGAAAAACGTCTCATATAGAGGTCAAAACCTCGCAACGAAATCAATTAATATGGAACGTTTTTAATCAATAAGAACGGGACATTTCACCTGGTCAGCCTGAATTCCCTGAATCGTAACTTGATTTCTTGTCCTTCACCGTTTTCGCTCTAGAATCTTCGTTTTAGCTCCGATTCTCTTGATTCTTTTTGCACCGTCTTCGTAATTACTTGTTCTTCAATTCTAACCGACGAAGTGGGTATTTTGCCGACAAAGTTCGAATCTTTCTTGTTTTTGGGCCTCAATACCGGGGTGAAAACGTGACTTTTTAGTCGATATCAAATATCCCACACTTAGACTTTGCTTGTCCTCAAGCAAACTCATTTTTAAGACCTGTTCGGCGTTTCTTTTCTAATAGCCTAAGCAGTTTGCCTTTATTATAAGAGCAAAAAGATAAGGTGAGTCATCTATGTTAGGGTTGAAATTATCTCTGCAAGCATGCGAGGAGGTTACATGACATAGGCTAGCTTTCACGGGTCACTCAAATCACTCAAGTGTTTAGGGTTCCCTATAGATCTAAGAAATGAAGTACACTCATAGCCAGTCATGCTGCGCTCATCGTCATAGGCTTGATAAAGACTCAAATCCTTGCTAACGCGAGAATGGTAGTAATCTCAGCTTTATGGGTTATTTGTCAATGATGGAGAAGGAATTTTGGAGTGGTAGTGAAGTTGTTTTTGAGAGGTGAGATAAAGGTAATGTAATCTTTATACAGACTTTTATTCGGATAGATAGGAGTGCTGAAATATTTGAGAAGCACTTTCAAACTTTTCTTCATTTGATAATCATTTTCGGTCGAGTTCTCTTCGGCGTTTCTCTTTAGTTCTGCTCCTTTTCTCAGAACTTCACAATTTTTTTTTTTTAGACTTCATCTCGAGAAACTTTTTGCCGGTAAACTTTTTCAAGACCTTTGCCATGATACTTGAGAGGTTTATAACATCGGGTTTTCGGAAGGAATCTCGTTTTCTGGGTTTTTTGGATAAATAATAAAGGTGATGTGGATGTGGTGGTGGAGTAGAAGTAGCGGAGGTGCGGAAAGTTTATGTTTGACAAATGTGGTCGTTGTAGTATAGTGGTAAGTATTCCCGCCTGTCACGCGGGTGGACCGGGTTCGATCCCCGGCAGCGGCGCTAAAAACTTAGTATTCTCTCGTGATATGGCCGAAACGGACGGTTTTATTTGCGCGGTGTCGTTAAGCCACGCCTCGCCAGAATCAACCACTCGTGGGAGAAGGTACTTGTTTTAAATTTATATTTACCGAGGCCTAAATCTTACTACTCCTTATAAGTAAGGGAAGTATGACCTAGGGTCGTATTTTTGAGATATCAGTAACATCGAACCTATATTCTAGCCTAAGATAGTTAGGGAGTAGTGAATATTTCTTTTGGGATTTTCTAATTTATAAGATAGATCAGTGTTGTAAATCTCCTTATTTCTCTCCGAGATCTCGTTTCTGGAAAACTGCCGAGACGAGATGTCCATCTCCCGAGATTTCAGGGTCAACAGGGTCAAACTTGTTCAAAGCCACGATTTCTCGAATTTTCTCGCTCATTTATCGAATTTTCTCATCAAATCTCGTAATTTTTTGAATTTTATCGCTCATTTTTTAAAATTTCTTATAAAATCTCGTAAAAATGTATATAAATATACATAAATTTGATTATTTGTATATATTAATATTAGAGTTGTAATCAATTGCATCCATAAATTTGCTTGAAAACAAAGGGACCAATGAGAACGCGACATGTGGCGCGAAAATCACATGTGATTGAGAAAAAAAAAATTCGAAAATTTTTTTTTTTTGGAATTTTTTTTCGAAATTTTTTTTTCAAAATTTTTTTTTTCGAAATTTTTTTTTTTAAAATCATATGTGATTATGCATGTCAATCACATGTGATTGTAAACGCAATCACATGTGATTATGCATGGCAAATCCAATCACATGTGATTGTACAATTCAATCACATGTGATTGTGCAGGTAAATCACATGTGATTGTAAAAAAAAAAATTTTTAAAAAAAATTAAAAAAAAATTCGAAAAAAAATTAAAAAAATTTTTTTTCGAAACAAAATTTTTGAATTTTTTTCCAATCACATGTGATTTTCGCGACACTTGTCGCGCTCTCATTGGTCCCTTGAATCTCAACTTAATTTATGGACTCAAATGAATATTACTCATTAATATTATAAAAACTAAAAAGTCAACGTAAGTCAACGTCCGAGATCTCCCCGAGATTTTTCCGAGATGCCGAGATCACCCAAAAAATGTCCAAACGAGATCTCCCCGAGATCCGAGATCTCCAACCTTGAGATAGATAAAGTAAATGAGATAAAATTTGTAATTCAGATAAGGTTAAAGTAAGTGCATACTATGACTTCATCAGTTATTCTGCCGAGATTATGGAATGCTGGCTCATGAATAGACAGAGGCCTTATATTCATTACACTAGTCCTAAACGCCCCTGTCATAAGACATGTCACTGGGTAATGCGTTAGGCTTGAAGATTCTGAATAGACAGCAACGTCCCTTACCCCCGACGCTCGTGCAGTCTGACTACAGGCATACACGTTCAGACGGCTCATCCAATTGAGCGACTCGGTTGGGTGACATATTAACATTCCGAAATGGTCTAAACTTTCTTAAGCGTAATAGAATACTTGGTTTACCATATCCGAGAGACGTGATGTGTTTCAATGCTTTCGTTAATGATTGGTAAAAGATAGTTAGGCCCTAAAAAGAGTTCAACCATAAAGAACACCATGGCCAAGTCAAGATGACTTCCATAAACACGTTCGGTTATCCTAACGGTCCAATCCTTTATGCGTCTAAACAAACAGTTCCTTAATTAACTAAGAATCCCTCAAGCGGGGTGCAATGCTTGAGACCGCGTTATGGTGCAGTGTACTGGTCAACACTAACCGTGTTCCATGGCCTTACTTAGCAGAGGTACAGCTTACAACAACCGCTGTGCTTCAGCGTGCACGTACGAAGTTTATATGCTTGGTGACTACACCAGCATGGTCTGGGACCGACAATGTACTAGGGGTCTAATCAGATGTTTCACTACGAAAGAGTCCTCAGTCGAAATCCAAAGCTAGATAGACTTACTACAACCGGTGTGCCTCAGTCGATCTTACATTGTATCCAAGAGACTTCTCTTACCAAGGGGTGACACAGATAGTGTACTCTGAATCGGGGTTCGTGACTTCCCAATAACAGAGTCTATAACTATGTTCTATTAGTTGGAAAAGCGATTGAGTTTAAAGCATAATCGGAAAGCATTTCGACAACATGCACAGACCATAATATTATTTCGGCATTATAACTGCTTACATCATAGCATACACTAAAGATAACTACTCGTTAATCATGGCAACAATATCAATAAACATTATATAAGATAAAGGATAAAAGTAACAGTAGATTAAACGAGTTCTGAATACAAAAGTGACAACTTCAAGACTCCAGACCGCTCCTAATACAATCTTCAGCGTTCTTCTCCGGGTACTAGGTTTCCCGCACGGAGTCGAAGGCCTTGAGAGTATGACTGATAAGGCTAAAAAGGAACATATATTTCATAGCATTATCCCTCAAGAAAGACAAGATTTTAGTTGCAATTGTTCCATTTTCAAGTATTATTCGTTCATATTAAATAAGTGCGAAGACAAAAGGCGAAAACGATGAATTGAAGACGAAAAGGTCCAAAATGCTCAAATGTACAAGATATAATTAAAAAGGTTCAATTTATTGATGAAGAACGTCTAAAAATGACAAGAGTACAAGACGCAAAACACAAAGTACACGATATAAAATAGTACGCAAGGACGTTCGAAAATTCGGAACCGGGACATGAGTCAGCTCTCAACGCTCGACGCAATGGTCTAAAAATTACAAGTCTACTATGCACGGGAATATAATATAATATATAAATAATTATTTAAATTATTTATATTTTATATTTAATTATTATTATATTAAGTCGGCAGAAGAAAAAAAACAAAAATGAGCTGTATCCAGCTGGCAACGCGAGTCGCGGCCATTTATGCCTAAAATCAACGCGAGTCGCGGCCAAATCCTGGCCCACAATTCCTCTATAAAATCCAGCGTATTCTGCACTCCAACCATCCCATATCCCATATTCATCTCAATCTCTCTCTCGATGTATACATAAATAAATAAATAAATATAATTTTAATTTTAAGTTTTAATTTAGTTAATGTAATGATTATTTACGGGTTTTAAGTCAGAACTCTGCCCGTGTAATACTACGATATTATTACCCACTGTAAGTTATGTCTTTCCTTTTTAATTTAATGTCTAGTAGCTAAGCCGTTATTATGCTTATTTAATACCGAAGTAATCGTGATGTTGGACTAAATTAAGACGGGACTATTGGACTTTGGACCATAATTAGGATATGGACAAAAGACCGACTCTTGTGGACTTTGGACCATGGACAATTAATAGATGGGGGTATTGTCTGATTTGAGCGACAACTCATGGGAGCTTGTCGAACCTATCTTCAAATTAATTAATCTAAATAAATTATTAAATGGTTATGGATGTCCTATTTAGTGACGTTTATTCTACATCCTTTACAATCGTTTAATTAATTATTCGGGTTGGGTAATTTATTATTCACTATGGCCAAGTGGGTAAATTAATATTCATGGACCAATAAAATAGGGGTGGATTACTTTCAAGGGAACTTGGGGTAATTGTTAACAAAGTATTAAGACCTTGTTACAGTTCGGACTCCTAATTAGTTGGAATATTTGACTTCGGGAATAAGGCTAATTTGCCGAGCAATTTATAATTATGACCGATGAACTATTTTGGACAAAAACCATATAGGTTTCAAATAATCCAGGACAAAGGACAATTAACCCATTGGACTAAACTAAAACCAACAAGTCAAACATCATGATTACGGAAGTTTAAATAAGCATAATTGTTTTATTGTATTTTTGACCGTACCTTTATTTACTGTAATTTTATTTTCTCGCATTTTATTTTCTGTCATTTACTTTATTGCAATTAAAATTCTGTAATTTATTTTATTGTCATTTTTTTACGCGTTAGTTAAAATCGACAAACCGGTCTCTAAACGGTAAAACCCACTTTTTATAATAATACTACTACTATATATTTATATATTTGTATTTTTATATTTTTGTGTGCGTTTAACTTCACGTGCTTCCCTGTGGAACGAACCGGACTTACTAAAAACTATACTATAATACGATTAGGTACACTGCCTATAAGTGTTGTAGCAAGGTTTTGGTATATCCCATTTGTAAATAAATAATTAAAACTTGTTAAATTTTGTAGCATTCCGTATTAAAAATATAACACTATTTCGTACACCCCGCTACACACATCAATGACTAATATTGTACAAGAGAGAGAAAGAAGTGAATTGAAGTGTGTGTTGGAATGAATGACAAAGACCCTTTAAATAGACTTCGAAAATTGCCAAATACGGCTGGCAGGCCGTTTGGCAGGCCGTATTTGGCAGGCCGTTTGCAAGGCAGGCCGTTTGGCAGCTCGTGTGGTGGCATGTATATGGCAGGTCGTTTCCATACTGGCAGGTCGTATGGCATGCCATTTTTGGCACCTGGTCAGCCTGAATTCCCTCGATCGTAACTTGATTTCTTGTCTTTCACCGTTTTCGCTATAGAATCTTCGTTTTAGCTCCGATTCTCTTGATTCTTTTTGCACCGTCTTCGTAATTACTTGTTCTTCAATTCTAACCGACGAAGTGGGTATTTTTCCGACAAAGTTCGAATCTTTCTTGTTTTTGGGCCTCAATACCGGGGTGAAAACGTGACTTTTTAGCCGATATCAGTAAGCGAATTTTCTGAGTAAGTGGATGTTTCGATTGTGTAAGCAGATGTCTAGTATTTATCGTCATAATTTGTTAGATAGGATTTTGTATTTGTGTATTATATCTCACTTTGTATTGCTAGCTTCTTATTAGGTTTATCTTTATTCATATAAAACTTTCCTTTAGAAGATTTAATATATGTAGCATATCATGCTTAGAGTAGAAACAATCAAATCAAAATGTAACAGTGTAAATTAAATACTCCCTCAGTCCCAAATTTATAATCCAGTATTCTATTTTGAGATGTCTCAAATTAATTGTTCACTTCCATAAATGGATAAAAATAATTTAATAAAAGTCTTTGGTGCCCCTACTTTATTCATGTAGGACAAAACGATAGGTAAAAAGTAAATGGTAAGACTGGAAAGTTAACAAAAAAATACATGTGTCGGGTACTTTTTTTAAACTGTGTGTTTTTTGTCTGGGAACAATAGATTTGGGACGGAGGAGTATAGGGTACCGCTGAAATCATTATTTGGGCCAAATCATTAACGGGCCATGCAAATGCAACGTGGAAGTGGTCATGCAAATGCAACATTAACCTTCTCTTGCAGTGACCCAAACATTCCAATCACCCTTATAGACAAGATATGTCTTGTTCCACCTAGGTATTGCAACGGATCAGATATGTATCGAATGATGTCGTATCCACATCTATATCCATTTAAGTTTTGCTCATTCATATCCATATTCATATTCGTTTAATTTCATTTCATCCGTCCATATCCATATCCGATGGATCAAGCGGTTAAATAGATATCCGTTGGATATCAAATAAAATGTTAATCTAAAGACAATTTTATCAATTTTATATAGATTATAACAAATGTAAATATTAAAAATCTTTATGTTTTTCATTTGTTACACATGTTTAGATTGTAATTTGTAGCCGATTGTGAATTTAACTGAGCAAAATATGTTATAATATAACTAAATATATGTTTAAACTGTGACGCCCCGTACAAAACCATCATGTACGATTCGTCATCAACAGGATCATTACAAGGTCAAACACTATATGCTATTTGAAAACCAGTTTTGCATTCATGAAAAGGTAGCATTTTTTACAAAAGATGAATAGGGAACATTAACATAAGTACATGATACTAAGGTCATTACAAAGCTATTGTTTTGAAAATAACATAAGTTGCGAATGCAAAGTAAAAGTTCCATGCTTGAGACATCTCTAAGTAATGCAGCGGAAGCCTAACACAGCAAGTCTGTAACAGCAAGTATAACAGCGGAAGCAACAACGTCTAAGCACCTGAGAAATACATGCTTAAAAAGTCAACACGAATGTTGGTGAGCTATAGTTTGTTTGTAATCAGTAACGTAAGGTAGGCCACGAGATTTCAGTGTTTCAAAACAGTATGAAAACTATATGTATAACTGTGGGCACCCGGTAACTAGACTTAACGTTTATAACCCCCTGAAAGTACACTTGACGAGTGCGTATGTTTACGAAGTATTAAACACCCGTTAAATGCTAGCGCGACTAGCCCGAGTGGGGATGTCAAACATTATGGATCCATATCTAAGATTCGCGTTCACCGGTTCAAAAACCAATGACTAAACGTTACCGAGCTAAGCGGAATGTTTATGCCATTGTATAACCCACACACATATAAAGTTTAAGTACTCGTGCCTAGTATGTAAAACGTAAAAAGTGCATCTATTCTCAGTCCCAAAAATAGTAAAAGTAGTAAAAATGGATGCTATAACTCACGTGAATAAGCAATACAAGTTGATACGAAAGTGTGCAAGTAGTAAGTCGGTCCGAAAGGTCGTCAACCTAAATCAAAGGTTACTAGGTCAGTAGGTTGTCTTTATAAGTTCTAATAGTGCATAAAATAAGTTTAAGTGTCATCATCATCATCATTCATCATCGTAAAAGCTAAGTAAGTGTAACAAGTATAGAGGTCAAAACAATAGGCTGACTTTGATCAGCTGCTACGGCCTCTACGTAAATCGAAAAGATTCGAAATCAGTGGCCATGTCTCCGTATGGGAGTCCTCTAGTTGCTGACCAATTTATAGACTCAAACTCGTCTTAGTTTGACCGTGGCGACGGTTTAAGTGCGAGTAGGTCCGAATTTTTCAGCACAACGTTACAAAGGTGTAGTGATTTAGAAAAGGTCATAAATCCCAAACCGTAACTCGGATTGAGACGAGTCTTAAACGGAAAATCATCTACTCGAACCAGGCTATCTGAAAATCAACTTTTCCAGTAGCTCAGGAGCCTGATCAGGTCCGAGAAATAGTAGGCAAGGTGCTCCGGTGGGGTTCTTAGTACTTGATGCTCATCACGGTTCTCATCCTTGATGCTTGTAGCTTCAAGTGTACAACTCGTTGATGGGTTAGCATCACCTTGACCAAGATTCCACCATCAATACATAATATGTTAAGACCAAGTAAGAATACAACTCATTCAAGAGTCTTAGATGGATGACGAACCAAGGTTACATCATATCCTTAGTCTTAACACAATTACAAGTTTTATTTACAACTAAAGCTACAAACTTTACTTCAATCAAACAAGTATGAACATAATCTAAGTCAAATGAAGTGATGGAACCCTAAGCTAGAGAGCTTGGTTCCTTTTCATACAAGTTACAAGGTTACAAAGCTAGAAAGCTTGAACCTTTGGTGTTCTTGAAGATCTTGAAGCATAAAGCTTGGATCTTTAAGTTACATGAAGATAACAAACACACGTTTGAATCTTTATAACAAAATAGCATGATCATAAGTTAGAAAACTTAGATCCATTAAAAGATTATGAAGATTCAAGCTAGAAACCTTGCATCTTGGTTGTTCTTGAAGATCTTGAAGCATAAAGCTTGGATCTTTAAGTTACATGAAGATAACAAACACAAGTTTGAATCTTTATAACAAAATAGCAAGATCATAAGTTAGAAAACTTAGATCCATCAAAAGATTGTGAAGATTCAAGCTAGAAAGCTTGCATCTTGGTTGTTCTTAAAGATCTTGAAGCATAAAGCTTGGATCTTTAAGTTACATGAAGATTACAAACAAAAGTTTGAATCTTTATAAACAAATAATAAGATTAAAGCTAAAAAGATTTAGATCTACAAAGTAGGTGAAGATTCAAAGCTAGAAAGCTTGAATCTTCCATCTTCTTGAAGGATTCATGCTTGAATCTACAAGATGTAATCAAGATCAAAGCTAAAAAGCTTGATCCTTTAAGTGATGATGATGATCACGAAAATGATAGGAGAAGAAGAAGAAGAATTTCAAAAACTTACAAGTTTTAGAGTGAGAAAGACTAGAGAGAAAATAAGAGAGTAAGTGTGTGTGAAATACAAATGGGAGCAAGTGTAAAATGGATGGGATAAGACTTGTATTTATAGGTGGTGAGGTGATGAGGGGGGTGCCAAAACCGTGGGGTTAGAGGGGGGACAAGGGAGACCAACTTTTGCTTTTTGGTTAATGGTTGTCTAAAGTTGGTGCTTATGTTGGGATCCCATGCAACATTAAGGATAATACTTGACATAAATGCTAGCATGTTCCCTCTAATAAATGGGCATTTATCTTACTTATTAATGGGTCACTAGCTATTATTAATTAGGCTAATTAAATAGTTCGCTAACTAGTGTAGGGTGGGCTAAGGTCCAATAAGGTAGAAAGTCCAGCAAGACTAACTAGTAAGCAATACGTAAATTACTAAGCGTAATTAAGCATCCAAAAACCCAAGTAATTATTATTATAAAATAATAATTAGTATCTCGTAGTCATAATATTCCGATTATGACCAAAGTTAAACGTGTACCGACAAACATAGCTCGTTCAAAACGTTAAGTGACACTAACGGTCGTAAAAGCTTTCGGGGATCAAGTTAAGTGATTACACACTTAATAGCACGTAGTAAGATATTAACCAAAGTAATTAATAATTAAATAAGATCCCAGAGCATACACTAGCTCAATACGCACATATACGCAGTTTCGTGAAAGCACAAAGCACAAAAGCAAGTCGAAAAAGCCGGGTCGTTACATAAACTATTATAAATATGTAATTTAAATTTTAAATATTGCTAGTAACAAATTAATAAGTGTGACTATCACAACCCTTATTTTCGTTAATAATTTAAGAAATTGTAGGTTATGTGCATGTATGTATGTATGTATGTATGTATGTATGTATGTATGTATGTATGTATATATATATATATATATATATATATATATATATATATATATATATATATATATATATATATATATATATATATATATATATATGTATATATATATGTGCATATATTCAGTACCTATATATGTATATATAGGTGTATTTTGGGTGATAATGAATATATGTGTGAATAATAAATTCTCATTCATATCCAATCCACGAAATATATAGATCATCCATATCCATATCCGTTAATCGTTCATTTACATCATCAATATCCATTATAAATGGACCGGGTTGGGTGGATGTCCATGGATGTGATGGAACATCCATTGTCATTCCTAGCTCCACCGAAATATAAGAATATAATTCCGGATCGGAGGCACCTAGTATGCATCTCAATAATTTATTTTATTTTCTTACTATGTGTTGTACAATTCTTGACGGATCTTATCTTATCGAAGACATAAGTGTGCCAACGTCGGGTCACGGAGAGGATAAAATGTGGGTGAATGTGAGGTGTGTTTCCCTTCGTTGGCGATTCCCCGAAGGTAGCAAGTGTGGTAACTGCTTTACGCCACCACAAAGAGATTGAGAGTATTTAGATGTGACATCTGGTCGATCAATTGTATATCTACATGTCTCATTTTATCCTCTTATTTATAAGAGGATTTTCTCTTCCTTGCATGTTGCTAGTTCCCCATGTGTTTTGGAGGGACTAGTTGAATTTACCCATTTGGACCGTCGGGCTAGTAGTAATAGATCATTGCTCTTTGAATTTTATTCGACCAAGGTTTGGTGCGTGGTATTCAATACCACCGCTTTGTCATGGACTAGCTCCGTATGCTTTCTTCGTATTTTTCTTCGTAGGAGATGGGGTACACTATAAACCCCCCCCCCCAGTTTAAATTTACGAAGCATCGCTCGAAGCTTCATGAAATTAAACTCTAATTGTGTTAGGTGGTGATTTGACATTTACAAGAGTTATTTTTCTTTTTAAATTACCGATTTTATCATTAAAACTTATCCTTTTTCTTCATTGGCTTACAGTGTACGATCGTCTTTTGTTTTTAAGATTACCGAAGGGGTTCTGCATTGATTTGACAGCGGTTCGGCTAGTAATAATGGTATTCTTTACCCTTTGCTTCTTTCTTCTTCCTTAATTTTCTTCCATTGCTAATTTCTCAAGGTATCATCCTGCTCTCCTTTCTCTTTTTATTTTTATAATGGCAAAATCTGGTATTGATTCTTTTACGAGTGTTGTTACTCCTGCGACTTTGACCAAGCTAAAATCGTACTTGGGTTTATCTGGTGACGACGTAATTCTTCACACAAGATATATTAATGTTCAATATCTTTGTCTTTTCATCCATTTTATTATTAATAAATTCATCTATTTTATTATCAGATCTCAATGTTTTTATCTAAACATTACAATGAGTTTCTAAAAGAAATACAAAAACATTAAAATTAAAAAAAAAAAAAAAAACCTCGTCATCTTTAATATTATAAGAAAAACCCACACAGCTCTAGAATAATTTTACACACAATAGTAAAAAAAAGTATTTAAACCCCTCCCTACTTTGAACTCTAAAAGAACCTTATCCATTAAGATATCATCACGAAGACACTTAATTTTACACACAATAGTAAAAAAAAAGTATTTAAATCCCTCCCTACTTTGAACTCTAAAAGAACCTTATCCATTAAGATGTCATCACGAAGACACTTAGACTTATGATCACTTAAGAAAAGAATTCATAGTTTGTTTTACCTTATGGTAGACTTCATAAGGAGAAGTGAGAATAGAATCACTCATGTTGACTTTGTTTTTTAAAATGGAAATGACTTTGTCTGAAAGGGTGACCAAGTCCTGCATATCTAATTGTTTAGAGACAAACTTATACTTCGATTATTTATACCATCAGTTTTAGTAATTCTGGCTTGAGTACCATTAGGATGACCAACAATAAGCGTTGAATTAGATATATCAATAACATTTGTTAAACTTTCATTAATAGTTGATTAGCATCATAATCCACAATCCATCCAGGATTGTGCTTATCTGAAAACAAAATCTAACTAGCACAGAAATATCTTTTAGAATTCATAATAAAATTTCTTACTTGAATTTAAGGTAGTACCTGTCATATTAGCTTGCACACTTCCACTAGTGGACTTATCATTAATAAATTCACAATTCTGTGTATGTCCTCTTCAGACAGAAGAAACAGGAGGAACATGATTATCCGATTTTTAACAGGAAAAAATCCGGTTACACTCGACCGTGGGGATCCAGTTGGAACCAAATCGGATCCAATAACTGGTTCCGGATCTGACAGGATCCGGTTATGAAGTATTTTTTTAATCTGATTTTTTTGTGTATGTCTATCCTTAGAAGGTTTGTTCACATTGAACCAACGCCAACGCACCGCCGTCGTGATTGCCAACAACACCACCCTCAAATATGTGATTATTTCGATGCTTTAAGTCGACAAGGAAAATTTTACATACATCATCAAGTGTTTCAAAGCAAGACTAAATAATTGCACGAATATGGAATTGCCATAATAATGGAAACAAAGTACAGATTAATGCTTAAAACTAAGTTTCTTGTAGCATTCAATTTGCGTCCCTTCAAATACAAAACTGTTAATAAACTAAAACTAATAATATTAATGAACCTAAAACAACATATTGTGCTTTTCTCATATGTAAGATTAGTATACATGTAAGTCACATAAAGCATTCTGATTCAGTTAAGTCAAAGACATCTACCTAGCTATAACCTTCTCTTACTCCTCACATCCCCGGGACACGATATGCATTGATAGATTGTAAAGTACAATCTATTAATGCATAAAATGAGTGGATCTATCAAAATCATAGGAAATATCATCACCCATAAATCAAATCCCACTCGGTGATAGCCATTTAAAACCCATCGCATATTGTGTGTTCTTTATTTAGCAGCATCCATCATTAAAATTTTCAAAACCTGTGTCGATGCCCACGATGAGAACGAAAGTTGAACTCCATATAGTTTTTTTACTCCATCTCGGTGTCTAGGTTCTACGGGGTGATCGCAAAGAGTGGTGTTTTCCGCCACAAAGGTTTACATGTTAAGAATCCCAAAACTTACAAAATTTTAGAACTTTTATGCACAGTATTGGATAGCTAACAACTTATCAAAACACCATATTTTTATCTTCTTCAACTGAACCAACATAGTAATTTATATGTCGAATAACATAAGGGTCTTGGAGTGCAGTCTGGTATATCTTTCCGTTAGATCTTCTGTACTGAATAAACGAATACATTTTGTGGATTTCAAGATCCAAATCTCGACCTGTACATTATTCAGTTGACCTCCTCAGGTCAGAATCAGCGCCGACATCAATATGAATCTGAGACGAGATGACAACGTTTGCATTTTAGCCTCTCTCAGTGTGAATGATCGTGCTGACCATATCACTAATGGCCATTATTTAACATATCTCTTCCATTTTTTGGTGAGGGACATTGAGAGTTAGATGATATAGAAGAAGAATGTTTCTCTAGGATTTCCTTGATAACAGACACCGGAAGCCTTTAGAGAAGCATTCTTTTACTTAATTCGCCATTTAACTCCTACTGTCTATAAACAAAAAAAAGAAAGGAATCTGCCAAATTATGGTCTTCACTGATATGGTTGGCACGATCTTGCGCACTCAGGAGCAAAAAATGCAAATGTTGTCCTCTCGCCACAAATTCTTATTAATGTCGCCGTTAGTTCTGACCTAAGAAGGTCAATCAAATATTGTACACATCAAAATTTAGATCTTGAAAGCCTCACAACCTACACATTTATTATGTACAAAAGATCTAACAGAGAGGTATAACAAACTGCACCTCAAGACTGTTGTAGAATTCAACATATAAATTATTATGCGAGTAATGGATGGCAAAGATAAGAATATGGTGTTTTGATAAGTTGTTAGCTAGTTAAGAATAGAAGAACATCGTATAAGATTGTTAAGGGAATACAAATACAAGTTTATGTGTATAAGAGTTTTAAGAATAAGTAAGTTTGGAACAGACAACATAGATTGTTAAGGGAATACAAATACAAGTTTATGTGTATAAGAGTGTTAAGAATAAGTAAGTTTGGAACAGACAACATGCAAGCCGTTTTGCAACAAAAAAACACCACTCCCTATTTAGATTATGCAAGAACACCATCAATTTGGCGACCTAGATCACTAGGGGTGGGCAAAACCAGATATCCGAAATTTTAGATATCCGAATTTCGAATACCCGAAAATTTGGATAGTGAATTCGGCCATCTGAAATCCGAATCCGAAATTTCGGATATCCGGATATCCGAAATTTCGGATTTTGATATCGAATTACCCGAATATCCGAAGTGTATTCTAATAAATGCAAAATATACAATCGACAAAACATACATTACATAACAAGTCACGTACACCTAAGTTCAACACTTTGAATTTCATGCTACAAAAGTCCATAATACGATTAACACATCATCATAACAAACACAACAAAGTTCAAAACACGATTAACACATTATCGTAACATAAACATAACAATGATCTGGTTTAGCTGTTTACATAGAGATATTCATACTAATTATCTGGTTAATATATTATCGTATATTTATTATAACTTTGGATGTGCTGTGATTTTTATTTCTTACGTATAGTAATTTATTATGTATCATATAATAACTTCATGGTTTTTCATTAAAGTAAATATAATATCGTTCTAGAACGTGAACAAGTTATAATTAGTATATCTTACTCGCTACAATAAAAATGATACGCATCCATCTTGTGAGGATGAACCAAACAAAAATCGTATCAAAATATGAATGCAAGCGAGTTTCAGAAAAAAGAATATTGATAAATCACAGTACACTACTTTACTCTTTGTAATGATTGATTGTTTTTAATAGCTATCTTTGTTCTTTTTACTTTTGAAAGTTAAAAGGTTAGTGTACCTTGAAAGCTATAAGGTCCATAAGTCATTACTCATTGAGCCACTAAACTATAAATATAAATATATTAATAATAAGTTTATTTTATTTTGGATATCGGATTATCCGAATATCCGAAAAATTTGAAAAATCGATCCGATATCCGAATCTGAAAATCCGGATATCTGATTTTCGGATATCCGAATTTTCGGATACTTTCGGATCGGATTTCGGATAATTCGGATTGCGGATTCGGATATTATGCCCACCCCTAAGATCACCTCTTGAAAGAATATGGATGGTAATTTTTATTAACATAAATTAATTGATAAACTATGATATAGTAACAGAATTTTATAAGGAAAAAACATCTTGATGTGTATTAGAAAGAAAATTACGAAATGATGTTTAGCAGGTTCAAGTTAAAACAATTGACGAAATAAGTATTTAAATACCACATTTGTCCCTCTTTTGGATGTAAAATGGATGACTAGTCTTTTTTATTTTTATTTTTTTTTAACATCGATTGAGATCACCCGAGGGGGACTTTAACCACCCGTTGCGATCATCTCCCGTTTCGACTATGCCGATGCAGCGATAAACCCCGCCCCCATCGCTGCCCGGGAGGAAACCTTGAAACCGATCCAAGGGCACAGTCAAGTAAAACCCCCCCTCCCCTTTACCCCCCAAACGATATGGGAAATGTGTCATGGGTAGATACTTCATGGCAGGGACGAAATTGTGTTTTTAATATGTAGCCAACGGGGGTCGAACTCCTGACCTCCCCTAAAGGAGGCAGGCCACCAACCGTTGAACCACATCACAATTTCCTAGTCTTTTTTTATTGTGTAATGTAGATGTATAAGTTTCTCGAGTTGACATTCACACGATATTCTCTTATGAGAATTTTGCTCATGAGACATGAAAATGTGAAGTTAAGAAGTATGTAAGCAAGAAGTATATATAAACATACATATATGAAGTGGATGCTTGTGAGGATTTATGAATTATGAGGTGAATCTATTTGAATTGAAACGGAATTGACATCATAATCTCTTAAGCTAATTGCTGGAAGCTATTTGCAAACTATGAACTCAAGGTATAATTTCATCTCTGTTTCATATTTGTGTCTTTGACTGGCAATGGCTCTTGATACGAATATGAGATGGAATTATGCATATTAGTTCTTAAGTTCGCCAATAACTTTGATATGATAAGAACTCTTCCCCAACTCCTATACATGTTATTCAACTCATAAACACTAAATCATCATTAACACCTACTTTGTAGGTGCATATCTAAATCTAATATACTTTTGTATACGTACCTTTTAAGTTGACCTTTTTATACCTCATTAGTGAATTCCTGTAAATGGATAGCATGTAAAAGTCCACTTGGGAATCTTATAAATACAGTACACATACTAAAAAAACACATTTATCGTTAATACTGGATTACATGATCTCTAAAACATTAGAGATTTCATATTCACCATGTCGAACGAAGACATATGAGGTAGAACATCACGTAAAGCGAAGGTAATCGTTGTAAAACAATATATAGAACAAGGATTATACTTGAAGTACAGATGATGATATTGAGGCGTGTGATGTTGATATCCGAGGTACAGATCGTGATGTTGAGATTTACGACGTGATTGTGGTTGGGGTGTTAAGAGTATTGTCGGCGTTGATGATGATGATACGGGTTATGCTGCTGGTGCTGCTGCTGGTGTTTGTAACCTCCGCACCAGATTCTCCAAAGCCATTACTCGAGCACGTAGTCGTTAACTTCTTATATTATGTCGGAATGATTGGCGATTGAAACTAGCGGGTGAGTAAGATTCGAAATATAAGATAATATATAATCGTAACGGGATACTCCAGAAATGAGAGGGTAAATGGTTTCTCGAATAGGTTCGCCGGTAAGTGCTTTCAGGTTCATCGCCAAGAGGGCAATTTGAGAAGGATCTTTGATGTGAAATGATTTTCGAATATAGGATGATATTCTAACTTCATAGAATATCTATAATACTAAAGATTTCGTAGCCTACAGAGGAACTTACAGCATATGACAAGCAAGTCTACAGATGCGCTAAGATGGGAATTTTTGTCTATACACTATCGATGCACTAAATGCAGTAAGACGTGTCTAGACTAATGAATGATAAGCAGGCAATTCCCTAAGGATGATAAGCAGATGGTTTCCGACTAGAAATGATAAGCAAAACTTTTTGACAGGTAGACACGGTCAAAGTCCAGACTCACTAATGTATCCTAACAACTACCAGTTAGACACACTAATGCAAGGCCTGGTTCGCTAAGACCAACGCTCTGATACCACCTGTAAAGACCTCGACCTTATCCTCCCGGACGAAGTCCTTAACATTTGGTCTCATTGCGATGATCGACTCGAAGTAATATTCTTTAAATGAGCAAATGCACAGCGGAAGACTTAATTCGTACCTGAGAATAAACATGCTTTAAAATGTCAACATAAAGTTGGTGAGATATATAGGTTTGATGCTAGCAGCGTTATAACAATGGACCACAAGATTTAAAGTTTATACATAATACACTCCTCGTGTATAGAAAAGACGTTGAGCACTTGGTAACCATACTTAACTAAAAGTCACAGCAGCATACTCTTAAATAAACCCTACACCGTACCATGTGTAGTAACGAGAACGAAGTACTGTGCAACCGTTAAATGCTGGTCGTCCAGCCCGGTTGGGGATGTCAGCCCGATAGATCTATCAACAGGATTCGCGTTTATGCTCCTCACGTAATTAGCAGTTACCAAGTATAAAGAGATATGCCATGGTACAACTCAACGTAGAATTTATTTTGATCACTTGTGTCCATAAAACATTTATAAAACAGCGCATGTATTCTCAGCCCAAAAATATTTAGAGTTTAAAAGGGACTATATACTCACCATACTGTATTTTGTAGTAAAAATACATATAACATCATTGAACATGTGTAAGGTTGGCCTCTGATTCACGAACCTATAATAATTATATATATAAATATATTAACACATTGTAATTAAACAACTTTATATATATTATTATTAGTGATATATATTTATTATTTTATTGAATTATATGTTTCATTAATTAATTACTATAATTATTTTAAATACTTAATATATAAATATAATTATGTGGTATGTATTAAATATATTTTATAAAAATATTATTTCTTTGTTAAAATATTAGTTATAGTAATACAACAATAATGATGACAATAATAATAATAAATTTAATAATAATAATAATAATAATAATTTTGACAAATTTAATAATAATGATAGTAATAATAATAATTATAAAATGTTTATAATATTAATAATAATAATAATGATAATAAAACTACCTCACAATTTCGCCTAAAAAGAAATATAATGACCCTGCCAGGGTTCGAACCCGAGACCTCTCGCTAACCTTGCAACACTCCAACCATTGCTCCATTTATTTCTTCCCGACTTAGTTGGTACTTAAACGTTTTTTAAGTAACTCGTGTACTCGTTTTTCAGACCCAACAGCAAAAACATCACTATGGCCCAACAATCAAAACAAGTCTTCGGCCCAACTAGTTGATTGCCGAGCCCAAAGCAAAACAGGCCGGTGGTTTGGTCTGGTAACGTCCGAACAGAAAGAAAACAAACTCAGGTCCCTCACAAGATCATATATCATTACTTATTCGCGTTTTAAACTAGCTAGTTGTAACATCTTTATCACCATTCTTATCTCATCATCTTGTGTATATTGTCCCACATGTTCCTACCCACTCATTAACTACCTATTATATAAAAATTTCTTTTGTGGATCGTGGTTTTCAAACAAGTAGTCACCAACCCACTCAAAAAGCACTCAAAAAAATATCACAACATTTTGTCTTGGTTCTTAAATTGCCGACCACCAAAAAAATTAACGCGTGCCATTTAACTAGGAATCTTGTTTTCAATATTAAATCTTATCTGCTGCATTTGTATATATCGACCTATAGACCCCACCATTTTGTTTTTATAATAAGTGCCAAACGAAACAGGATCTCTACATCGGTTTCCATTTCCTTTTTGGTGTGACCCACTACAGCATTAGTGGTTAGATTATATGTTTAAGACATGATCCATATTGTAGTGTATTTAATTAAATTGGTGGGTTGGCTCTCGGGTTGGTAACAAACAATACAAAATGGTAGTATCAACCTCTCGTTTCTTCATTGTTCAATCTCATCATCATTTGCAGGTATTTGAAGGGTAAATAGAGTGATTCGAACAGAAACACTTGTCTTTAGTAGATTACAGATGATTGATGATTATGGTGAGGGTGGGGAAGTGTTGAAGAAAAGTGGTTAAGAGATGGTGAAAGGTGGCTGTGTATATGGTTGCAACAGAACAGAGATGATTTTGTAGGTTGTTCATATTCAAAATAAAGGAAATAGAGGGATAGAAGAGAGAGAGTGGCGATTTTAAGATTATGGAGGTGAGGATGGAAGAAACCATGAAGGTGATGGTGAAGGTCAATCGTTTGCATGTTGGTGATGATTTGCTTGAATAATCATCGAAGTAGGAGAGTTAGAGAGGTTGATGATGGTTCATGGTGATGGATTGGTGAGTTTATGATTGTGGTTGTGTTTGGTATTCAAAAGTGGGTTGTTGGTGTTTTTCTTTGATCATCGAATTATTGAGTGTTCCTCCGATAATAGTTTTGATTGAGGTGGTGATTGTAGATCATAGGTGGCGGGTGTTGGTGAGTGTTCAAGGTGATGGTTGTCTAAAACCGTAACAAGAGAGAGAAGAGAGATAGAAGGTGGCGTGTAGTGGTGAGGTGATTCAAGGTGTCAACGGGTGTGATGACCGATGGTGGTGGTTAAATGGGTTGAAGAATAAAGGGACAGTGGTTGTTGTATAGGTTCATTATGATGGTGATCACGATGGGTGGTGACGGGTTTTAACAAGAGAGAGGGAGGGGAGATATGGGGTGATGGCGGGTTTGCAACTAAGAAGATGTAAGATGACTGATGGAGTGGCGGAGGGTTGTCAGGAGGTGGTGGTGGTCGGTTGAGGTGGTGGATGAAAGATTGCTCACGATGGAAAAACGGGATCGAGAAGTATTAGTTTGTGTTGGTTCAGTTGAATGTAAATCCTAATACATATATATAGAAAGATAACTTATATAATAATAATAATGATAATATAATAATACATCTAATTCACTTGTGCAAAACAGCAACATTAATAATTCATTTCCCGCGAAGTGATATCGTGTCCATTGCTAAACAATTAATATCTAAAAGTCTTCAGAAAAATCTCAAATTTTTAGATTAAATATAATTAATTATTTCACTCACTTAACTATATATTTAACTTGTATTTAAACATGTTTAATAATGATCGATCCCACAACGATTATTACAATCGTATAAATATTATACTTAATATACTTTATATATATTTATATATGTAGATTCGTTTTAAATACTACTTTATTATGTCATTTGTTATATTTACAATTTAGTTCTTATGATCCAAATCATATATTATTTATATTTCAAATTAATGTTATATATTCATATATTTAAATTTATATGTATCTATTTAGTGGTTCGTGAATCGTCAGGCTTGGTCAAAAGGGTAACTAATTATCTGAATAAAGATTTCAAATTTTCTAGGCTTAACATTACAGATTTTGTTTATCGTGTCGGAAACATGTAAAGTTTAAGGTTTAAATTTGGTCGGAAATTTCCGGGTCGTTACAGTACCCACCCGTTAAAGAAATTTCGTCCCCGAAATTTGATAGTGGTCGTCATGGATAACAATAGGAATGTTTTCATGACGAATATGAGGTAATAATGGAGTTTTATCCTTATCGAGAGATATAGATAAAACTATTCGATTATGTAAGGCGTACAAGTGAAGCTATCACAAAAGAATGAAATGAGTACGTAATTATATTCGTTTCAATTGATGACGTAGTTACGATTGATTTCCGGAATTCAAGGGATTTAGGGAAAATCTTACGGAATAAGATTTGGTTCTTTAGTGATTAGGGAAATCAGGATCTTCTTTGATTATATGCAATAATCTGCTTCGATTGCTTTGTCGGATATTTCACTTATAAATCCACCCCTTAATTTTCCTTATTTTCCACACTTACATCTTCTACTCTTTCTCCTTAATTCCTACTTTCTGACATTCCTCAATATGCTCCATCCCATTCTGATCCTTGATATACTCTTAATTTTCACATCCGTCATTCTTCTCTTTCATCTACCGCCGGAAGAATCTATTTACTTCTTCTACACTATTGGGTTTATAGTGTTTCTAGTTCTCTCGTGTCTTTATATCGCTATCTGCATTAATATATACGGTTTGTAATTTCTGGGTGGTTGTTCGGTTTTATATTTTCCCCTCGTTTCTTCTTCCCGTCCTCGAGTCAAGCGAGCAATGATCCGGAATTCGTAGGTATGAAAGCTAATGCTCTTAGAAAGAAATGGTAATGGCACGATTTTTGATTTGTCCAATTTACCAGAATATCCTAGAAAAAGACCGAATCATCAAGAAATATTTCCTTGATATTTTTAGAAATAGAATGTAAGAGCCGTGTAACATGGCACATGATGATGGTACTGTGAATTCGTCACATTCCATTAGAAACTCAACATGACTTACTGTAATATAATGAAGTTGATCAAGTTTCATTATATTATACTAATTCATGCATCAGTTCCCAACACTGCTTCAGAACATTCCTATTTTAAACTCGAAGGTTTTAGAACTTAGAAACTAACACAGTTTATTTTATGTTGTAACGCAGATGTTACGGAGAGATAAATGATCCCAGATAAGAATAGTTATGAAAATATCTCCAGAAATATGGAGAATATGTATAACGGAAGATATGAAGATATCTTATAATATCTAAGATAAGATGATGATGATGAATATCATCTGGAAAGGTTTAGAATAAGGAGTAGAGTTTTTACTAACGGTTTCAGCAGGCACTAAATCGTTTGGATTCTTTGAAGGCAGGTTCCATTCTTTGTGATTTATTCACAACCTCTTTCATACTTTGCTCAATCCACCTTTCTTGAGCTTTACCATCTCACTGTACTTTATTGTCTCACTTTTGACTGTTAAAGTCGTTTACAGTTTTTGCTGCTTCATCAGCATTTCAAGAATTATCTGTAGTTCAAGATATTTTTCAAAACTTCACATTTGGAGTATGAATTTCTTAGGGATAGACGTTGTAGGTATAACTGGAGAAGTTCTGCGAGATTTTCAAAATACCGATTGTTGATTCCGCCAAAGGGATGACGAGCTACTGGTACATCTGCTGATGATGTCGTGAAATATGAAAGATTCTCCGATAACGAAGGCGAAAGGATGATGTATATCTATCAAGATTATAATAAGGCTAGTCTTTCTGAGAAGTCGAAGTGGAGCTGTAACAAAATTTGGTTACTTTGAAAAGGAATTGTAAGGTTGTTTTTGCTAATGAATGATAAGGAATTCGACGTGGATACGTTTTAACTATAACTTCGGTTTCGAAAGTTTTTCAGGTGCATAACTGTATGCATAAAACTTTCTTCCGTAGACGAGGTGCGGCTGGTTCAACTTCTCGATCGAGGTGGTTTTAAGAATCATGATAGGTTTGAACGCTGATTGTAATCGTCAAGATACAAATGAGGTTTAAGATGAAATCAAGTGGCACACTTGAAGAATTGTTTAGTTTCATATGTTATAGTCAATATTTTAATTCATTTTAATTGTCCAAAGTTAGCAGTCCAATAGTCCAATTGTCCAATGGTCCAATAGATTCATATATAAATTAAATATATAATATACGTATCGTGACCCGTGTACCGGTCTCAGTGTCGATCACAACTCAAACCATATATATATTTTGGAATCAACTCCAACCCTGTATAGCCAACGCCCACCTTCACATATAGAGTGTCTATGGTTGTTCTGAAATATATATATATAGATGGGTCAATATGATAAGTCGAAACCTTGCATACGTGTCTCGTTATTTAAAATGCGTAAAATAAATAAATATATATCATGACCCATTATACAACGTGTTGTCTCAGAATTAATCCGACGTATTGTTGTACATGTGTCCCGACGGTAGGTAAAGTGCAGAAATTAAATAACAATAAAATTGCGAGAATGTAAATTGCGATAAATTAAATGTTAATCAGTTAGCTGGGAACAGTTAGCTAGGAACAGTTAGCGTGGATTCTTAACAATATTTCAATTAGTTAATCCGTTTGTTTCTAACAAATTTTATTATATCCCATGTTTTCTTCATTATGCCACTTGTTGGATTCTGATGGGTCAAAATCCAAATATGAAATTTGAATGGAAATGGTTATTCTGTGGTGAACAGATACGTATATCGGTAGTTGTAAATAGGATAATAAATAATCGTTGAATCAGATTCGAAGAATGTACAGTGTAACTTGTTAATGTGAATTCTAAATATTCCTCGGGTACTACCCACCCGTTAAAATATTTTCATCATTAACAGTTTGTACGAAAGAATTTTTAATTACGATCTTTATGAAAATATATTTGCATATATATTTTCTTCAGATGTAATTATGGATTTAATGAGTCAATAAGGTATTAAACTCATTTGATTTATCGTTAATACTGCTTTACATGATCTCTAAAACATTAGAGATTTCATATTCACCATGTCGAACGAAGACATATGAGGTAGAACATCACGTAAAGCGAAGGTAATCGATGTAAAACAATATATAGAACAAGGATTATACTTGAAGTACAGATGATGATACTGAGGCGTGTGATGTTGATATCCGAGGTACAGATCGTGATGTTGAGATTTACGACGTGATTGTGGTTGGGGTGTTAAGAGTATTGTCGGCAATGATGATGATGATACGGGTTATGCTGCTGGTGCTGATGCTGGTGTTTGTAACCTCCGCACCAGATTCTCCAAAGCCATTACTCGAGCACGTAGTCGTTAACTTCTTATATTATGTCGGAATGATTGGCGATTGAAACTAGCGGGTGAGTAAGATTCGAAATATAAGATAATATATAATCGTAACGGGATACTCCAGAAATGAGAGGGTAAATCGTTTCTCGAACAGGTTCGCCGGTAAGTGCTTTCAGGTTCATCGCCAAGAGGGCAATTTGAGAAGGATCTTTGATGTGAAATGATTTTCGAATATAGGATGATATTCTAACTTCATAGAATATCTATAATACTAAAGATTTCGTAGCCTACAGAGGAACTTACAGCATATGACAAGCAAGTCTACAGATGCGCTAAGATAGGAATTTTTGTCTATACACTATCGATGCACTAAATGCAGTAAGACGTGTCTAGACTAATGAATGATAAGCAGGCAATTCCCTAAGGATGATAAGCAGATGGTTTCCGACTAGAAATGATAAGCAAAACTTTTTGACAGGTAGACACGGTCAAAGTCCAGACTCACTAATGTATCCTAACAACTACCAGTTAGACACACTAATGCAAGGCCTGGTTCGCTAAGACCAACGCTCTGATACCACCTGTAAAGACCTCGACCTTATCCTCCCGGACGAAGTCCTTAAAATTTGGTCTCATTGCGATGATCGACTCGAAGTAATATTCTTTAAATGAGCAAATGCACAGCGGAAGACTTAATTCGTACCTGAGAATAAACATGCTTTAAAATGTCAACATAAAGTTGGTGAGATATATAGGTTTGATGCTAGCAGCGTTATAACAATGGACCACAAGATTTAAAGTTTATACATAATACACTCCTCGTGTATAGAAAAGACGTTGAGCACTTGGTAACCATACTTAACTAAAAGTCACAGCAGCATACTCTTAAATAAACCCTACACCGTACCATGTGTAGTAGCGAGAACGAAGTACTGTGCAACCGTTAAATGCTGGTCGTCCAGCCCGGTTGGGGATGTCAGCCCGATAGATCTATCAACAGGATTCGCGTTTACGCTCCTCACGTAATTAGCAGTTACCAAGTATAAAGAGATATGCCATGGTACAACTCAACGTAGAATTTATTTTGATCACTTGTGTCCATAAAACATTTATAAAACAGCGCATGTATTCTCAGCCCAAAAATATTTAGAGTTTAAAAGGGACTATATACTCACCATACTGTATTTTGTAGTAAAAATACATATAACATCATTGAACATGTGTAAGGTTGGCCTCTGATTCACGAACCTATAATAATTATATATATATATATATATTAACACATTGTAATTAAACAACTTTATATATATTATTATTAGTGATATATATTTATTATTTTATTGAATTATATGTTTCATTAATTAATTACTATAATTATTTTAAATACTTAATATATAAATATAATTATGTGGTATGTATTAAATATATTTTATAAAAATATTATTTCTTTGTTAAAATATTAGTTATAGTAATACAACAATAATGATGACAATAATAATAATAAATTTAATAATAATAATAATAATAATAATAATTTTGACAAATTTAATAATAATGATAGTAATAATAATAATTATAAAATGTTTATAATATTAATAATAATAATAATGATAATAAAACTACCTCACAATTTCGCCTAAAAAGAAATATAATGACCCTGCCAGGGTTCGAACCCGAGACCTCTCGCTAACCTTGCAACACTCCAACCATTGCTCCATTTATTTCTTCCCGACTTAGTTGGTACTTAAACGTTTTTTAAGTAACTCGTGTACTCGTTTTTCAGACCCAACAGCAAAAACATCACTATGGCCCAACAATCAAAACAAGTCTTCGGCCCAACTAGTTGATTGCCGAGCCCAAAGCAAAACAGGCCGGTGGTTTGGTCTGGTAACGTCCGAACAGAAAGAAAACAAACTCAGGTCCCTCACAAGATCATATATCATTACTTATTCGCGTTTTAAACTAGCTAGTTGTAACATCTTTATCACCATTCTTATCTCATCATCTTGTGTATATTGTCCCACATGTTCCTACCCACTCATTAACTACCTATTATATAAAAATTTCTTTTGTGGATCGTGGTTTTCAAACAAGTAGTCACCAACCCACTCAAAAAGCACTCAAAAAAATATCACAACATTTTGTCTTGGTTCTTAAATTGCCGACCACCAAAAAAAATAACGCGTGCCATTTAACTAGGAATTTAGCATACAGCATCTCTTGTTTTCAATATTAAATCTTATCTGCTGCATTTGTATATATCGACCTATAGACCCCACCATTTTGTTTTTATAATAAGTGCCAAACGAAACAGGATCTCTACATCGGTTTCCATTTCCTTTTTTGTGTGACCCACTACAGCATTAGTGGTTAGATTATATGTTTAAGACATGATCCATATTGTAGTGTATTTAATTAAATTGGTGGGTTGGCTCTCGGGTTGGTAACAAACAATACAAAATGGTAGTATCAACCTCTCGTTTCTTCATTGTTCAATCTCATCATCATTTGCAGGTATTTGAAGGGTAAATAGAGTGATTCGAACAGAAACACTTGTCTTTAGTAGATTACAGATGATTGATGATTATGGTGAGGGTGGGGAAGTGTTGAAGAAAAGTGGTTAAGAGATGGTGAAAGGTGGCTGTATATATGGTTGCAACAGAACAGAGATGATTTTGTAGGTTGTTCATATTCAAAATAAAGGAAATAGAGGGATAGAAGAGAGAGAGTGGTGATTTTAAGATTATGGAGGTGAGGATGGAAGAAACCATGAAGGTGATGGTGAAGGTCGATCGTTTGCATGTTGGTGATGATTTGCTTGAATAAGCATCGAAGTAGGAGAGTTAGAGAGGTTGATGATGGTTCATGGTGATGGATTGGTGAGTTTATGATTGTGGTTGTGTTTGGTATTCAAAAGTGGGTTGTTGGTGTTTTTCTTTGATCATCGAATTATTGAGTGTTCCTCCGATAATAGTTTTGATTGAGGTGGTGATTGTAGATCATAGGTGGCGGGTGTTGGTGAGTGTTCAAGGTGATGGTTGTCTAAAACCGTAACAAGAGAGAGAAGAGAGATAGAAGGTGGCGTGTAGTGGTGAGGTGATTCAAGGTGTCAACGGGTGTGATGACCGATGGTGGTGGTTAAAAGGGTTGAAGAATAAAGGGACAGTGGTTGTTGTATAGGTTCATTATGATGGTGATCACGATGGGTGGTGACGGGTTTTAACAAGAGAAAGGGAGGGGAGATATGGGGTGATGGCGGGTTTGCAACTAAGAAGATGTAAGATGACTGATGGAGTGGCGGAGGGTTGTCAGGAGGTGGTGGTGGTCGGTTGAGGTGGTGGATGAAAGATTGCTCACGATGGAAAAACGGGATCGAGAAGTATTAGTTTGTGTTGGTTCAGTTGAATGTAAATCCTAATACATATATATAGAAAGATAACTTATATAATAATAATAATGATAATATAATAATACATCTAATTCACTTGTGCAAAACAGCAACATTAATAATTCATTTACAGTTAGCCGCCTGATATTTGGATTGTTCTACCGACGTTTTTCCCGCGAAGTGATATCGTGTCCATTGCTAAACAATTAATATCTAAAAGTCCTCAGAAAAATCTCAAATTTTTAGATTAAATATAATTAATTATTTCACTCACTTAACTATATATTTAACTTGTATTTAAACATGTTTAATAATGATCGATCCCACAACGATTATTACAATCGTATAAATATTATACTTAATATACTTTATATATATTTATATATGTAGATTCGTTTTAAATACTACTTTATTATGTCATTTGTTATATTTACAATTTAGTTCTTATGATCCAAATCATATATTATTTATATTTCAAATTAATGTTATATATTCATATATTTAAATTTATATGTATCTATTTTGTGGTTCGTGAATCGTCAGGCTTGGTCAAAAGGGTAACTAATTATCCGAATAAAGATTTCAAATTTTCTAGGCTTAACATTACAGATTTTGCTTATCGTGTCGGAAACATGTAAAGTTTAAGGTTTAAATTTGGTCGGAAATTTCCGGGTCGTTACAGAATCATTGAATATATCAAAATTAGTAATAACCTTTGCGTGATTTGGAATAGAGTATATAGTAGTCTATTTAAAAAAATGTAGGGCTCTATCTTAGTTTTAACTGAAATCAGTACATCTAACTCAGATCTGAACCAGGTTACAGACAAAGTCTGAAAGGTTTTTATCGAAGAACTTTTAACTGAGATCTGAACTTTTAACTTCGATCTGAAGTTTTTAATCAATATAAAGTTAGTTTTTGTAGCAATTTGAGGTCAGAAAGGTTTTTATCTTATGATTTTTAAGTGAGATCTGAAATTTTAATTCAGATCTGAACTTTAGTCTCAATGTAAAGTCGTTTAAAAGTTTTTTTTTATCTGGAAGACTATAATCTGAAGTTTTAAGTTTAAAAAGGTCTGAAAGTTTTTATCTATAGAAACTTTTAACTAAGATCTGAACTTTCATATCAATATAAAGCCAGTTTTTGAAGCAATTTAAAGACCGAAAGGTTTTAATTAGATCAAAAAGGTGCGTTGCGACATAATAGATCCGAACACTTGCCCAGATTTACCAATACGTGTCACGTTAGACAGACAGATCTTTAAAAAACTTAACCAAATTGCATGTTTTGAACATCGTTCGATTCAATAATAATAATAATAATAATAATAATAATAATAATAATAATAATAATAATAATAATAATAATAATAATAATAATAATAATATATCGATAACCATGCGACCCATCACAGATTTATAATCAAATTATTAAGAGATAGAAAGGAAGAAAAAAAAAAGATAAAATCTTTACCTATGAAATGATGTCTCGCAGAGAAGGTAGTTGGGGGCCGAAGGAGGATTTGTATAAAAAAAAAAAAAAAAAAAATCGTTGGTGGTTGAACATTAAGGCCACACATAATCATTCTATTCTTTCACTGAATTTCTCTCATTCACATCAGGACAAACCCTTTAACATTCTTTTCACATTTCTTTCACTAAACACTCACAATCATACACTCCATTTTCAACCTTAACCAACTTTAAATTATTACTTAAATACAATAAATAAATACAAATAACATTTTATTAAATAAAAGACAATACATAAATAAAAAAAATACAATAAATAACGCTAATTGTTTCGAACAATATAATCATCCGGGAGTGTCCAAATGTGTTCGATCAAATTTGTGCGAAGGTTATGATGCGCTCTTCGATCTCGCATCTCTCGATCCACCCAATCTTGGAGATCAACTCTTTCCCGCCAAGTACGTTGCGGCATGTTTTCTCGATGTCGGAGATAATCCTCTTTGAGGTCACATATGTTGCGCTCGTTGTCTTCGGTGATCATGTTGTGAAGTATAACACAAGTGTACATGATTCGACGTATTTTATTGATACTATAAGGTCTTGCTGGGTGTTTTAGTATTGCCCAACGACCTTGAAGAACACCGAAAGCTCGTTCCACGT
Organism: Rutidosis leptorrhynchoides; assembly: GCF_046630445.1. Lineage (NCBI taxonomy): Eukaryota > Viridiplantae > Streptophyta > Magnoliopsida > Asterales > Asteraceae > Rutidosis > Rutidosis leptorrhynchoides. The sequence continues at coordinate 466,090,496 of NC_092333.1, forward strand.
CTTTTCTCGCGGCTTCTTGAAAACGTTTAAACTTTATATTTTTGGCTCAAGTGGACATTTAAACGACTTGCGAGTGTTGCTCATTCTGGGTATATGCCATATACCAAGTAATACCCAGTGCATGCAATCAAGGCTACCTAACATCCCCGAAAAACCGTGCATCTCCAAATGTTTGGCATGCAATCGACGAACATCTTCTTCAGTTGGTTTCCTTAAATATTCTCGCGCAAACATATGAATAATACATTTACAATAATTGTTTAAACAGTCACGAGACGTAGATGCGCACATGTGTAAATATTCATCGAATGCATCAGGCGCAATGCCATACGCCAATTGACGTACCGACGATGTACACTTTTGAAAAATATTGAAACCGAGTTGACCGGTCGCATCAAAACGTTGATCAAAATATTGAAAATAATCGAGTTTCGGTCGAGATTCGCATGATAGAATAGCATGACCAATATGATTAAGCAATGACTTACTCATTCGGTATCGATTTCGAAAATAATCACCCAGAAATGTTGGATTATCCGAGAAATAGTCGTTGTACAAACGATTGCCGGTATCAATCTGATCTCTTTGTAACCGACGTAATCTAAAAATTGTACGAGAATTTCGAGCTTCATCTTCTTGATCCATTGCATCAAGCAAATCGAGATAGTTAAGCGCGTTGTAACCGTCTTGAATTAAATCTTCATCGGAATTGGACTATGCGCTATCACTATCCGTCACGCTCTCCTCGCTTTCACTCTGAGAATTTAATAAATCTTCCACTTCCATTTGAATTTTTTTTTTGTGTGTTTGTGAAATATGAATTGATAGTAGTGTTGGATAAATAATGGAATGAGAGTGTATGTATATATAGAGAAAATGTAGTGTATTATTGGTTAAAATTTTTTTTTTATAGAAATAGCCGTTGGAGGAGAAAAAGAAAAAAGGAAAAAAATTAATTATGTTGGGCCCCACAAATAGACCCGTTAGAAAGGTGAGGGGGATGGCTGGTGTTCCTGGTGGCGGTTCGGTGGTGGTGGGGGTGAAACGGGTGGCGGTCGGTGGCGGTTCTACTAACGAGCCACAACATGTGGCCTTAAGCGACTTTAAAGAGTTTCGCAGCGGTACATCACTTTGGATCCTATGTTTAAATTTTTCGGATCATATTTAAATAGTTAAAATATATATTTAACTAGTTTTATGAGCCTACAACATTTGTATAAATTAATAGTCGATAACGTTAATATTGATACTTGTTAAATGTATAATACAATTACAATAAAAAAATCTTTTATTACTTATAACATTTGTATTGGAAACATTAGTATTGAATATTAACGAATAAATTATGAACCCGTCCGTTTTATTTATATATGTGATCATTTATATAAATAAATATTATATATATCTATATTAAATCAATGTATCGTTTCAAATAATATTATTTATTATTATTTAAAACAATTTTATAATAATAATAATATAATATATAATATATGATATTAATATAATATAATATTAAAGGTAATGAAATCTGTATATCAAATTGAATTAGGAAATCTAATAATTCGATTAATATATGAAAATATTTGATATAGTGACATGTGGCATGAATAAAGAAGGAGTTGACACGTGACAAAAATTAATCAAGAGTTGACACGTAGGATTATCATCACGCGCTTTATATAATGTATAGATAGATAGATAGGTACATATTTAACATAAAATATACTAAAATACTAGTGAAATGACTAGTAAAATCACGAGTTTGTTTGAACTAATGATATGTTTTAAATATTAAGTAAATGTAAATGATAATGTCATTTAGTTTAATGACCTATGGAACAATGGATTTCGACTAAGAAATTTCTCCTTATTTTTACGAAAATATTGATGTACTTAATTTAGTCAAAATAAATGAACTACATTTATTCTCTCAAACTTTATTTCAATTTTCATCATAATTACTATTTTCCTTGTCATAAAAGCTTATATTATAGTCTTTAGACATGTATTTCGTATACATATGTAACGAAATTAATCTCGTAAATAGAACTATATAATAATAATAATAATAATAATAATAATAATAATAATAATAATAATAATAATAATAATAATAATAATATAATAATAATAAAGTTTGCTTAAAAATGAGTATTTTTTTCGAAAAGCAAAATTTTTATAGAACGCGAAAGCCCATTACAGGGAGGGAAAACCCTTTACATCTCAACATGAGAAGGACTAGTAAAATACAACAGTAAGTCCTAAGCTCAAATACAAATGACCATACAATTAGAACTAAAGAGGCTGGTAACTATATTCGTTGCAGAGGTAGCAACAGTAAACCAAGAACCAATAGAGGAGGACAGAATACACATGTTACACAAAACAGGACCAGGGATCCGAAATCCAGTTTAGCCAATCCACCTTCCTATTCTTCATACGGTTTACAATCCATTCGAACAACTTCAGTTGAATTTCCGTTAATCCCGTAGGACCATTCCAAATTTTATTTTCAAACACCTTTTGATTTCGATTCTTCCATATTAAGTAGGCACACGTCCATTCTATGGCTTGCCAAATACGCGTTTCAAAAGGGGATAGAGTACGATTACAAGCACCTCGGAATGCCTCATTGATGCTTAAATCTGTGACCGTACCTAAGCCCCACCACTTGTACACCTTCTCCCAAATTTCCATTAAGTGGCGACAAAAGATCATTGAGTGGTCGATTATTTCCACGTCATCATCAAACAAAGGGGCATCTAACGGAATCAAGATCAATACCTCTTTTGTCGAGTTCGGTACGAACCAGAATCTGTCTTTTCAATACCCTCCATATGAATAGTTCCGTTGGTTGAATGTTGGTTAATGAACTAAACGACAAAATTAAGTATGAGGATTAACCAAGGAATAGGTTTTAATGATGACACATACATATGCATAAGTGATGACTGACATCTTAACATAAAACACGCAAGGTCACTAATCCATACTTTATCTTGCAAATGACCAAGTCAAACATAGCTTAAAGAATGAAATTAAAGATCAGCTAAATACATGGTCAAGGTACGGTCGACCGTATATCCAGCCGTGAAACCCCAAACTGAATTGCAACGCAGTTTTATAAAACAAGTTGCACGGTCGCCACCATGGTCAACCGCAGTGCTACCGCAGTTCTCTCTGTCACCAATTTTGATCAAATAAGTTTGACTAGTTCATGACATCTATAATTCATGAAACCTTTCCCAACATGCTTAGAATAGATGCCCTCTCCATACTCAATCGAGTTTTGGTCATAAAAACACTAATTGTGGTTAATTACACCTAATGACGTCTTAATGACAATTTAACCAAGATTAGGCTTAACACATAAGTGTTAAACATAACTTGTGATCTTAAATCTTATCTAGACATCTTTAGTATGATCATCAAGTACCAACACACTTAGGCCAATATCACTTGAACAATAATTGTTATTAAAAATGACTTAGTGATTAATTAAGGCTAAATGAGGAACAATGCTCTCAAGTGTAACTAGTGAAGACTTGTAATCCTAAAATACACTTAGATATATTTAGGATGGTCACCAAGTCTCAACTAGAGATTGATCTTCCCTTGTGCATGTGTTGGACATTAATGTGTGCTTACACATTAATCAAGCAATATGTTATATTGCAATTAAACTTGTTAAAAGCTTGAATTATAAGTTATGCAAATATCTATATGATTGATCCTAGAATAACTATCTCTTGCTATGTGTGAGTATTACTTGCTACTTGCCAATATGCTTAATACTCATAAATTTGTCAACTTGATTAATATGTTTGCTATGTGCTTACTAGTTAGGATTCATGTAACTAACCTACTCCAATAAATTAAGTGTAAAATGGTTCACAATGAAATTATGGTCAATTATTTATTTGGTCTAATCTAAGTAACTAAGTGTTATTGCTTATTAAAGTATGACTTAACTTTGATGTCTCTGCATACTTAATGATTATCTTAGAAAGGCATCATTCAATTAATCTCTACCTAAACTCAAATAGAACATGACTTGTAATTAATTGAAACTAGGAAGTTAATGACATAGTGACTAGTCTTTAGAATTAAACCAAATGCATTAATGTGACTAACTAAGTCTTGACCAAACTGAGATTTCCCAAAATATCAATCAAGACACTTCTCCAAGAATGTTGGGTTTACCACTATTGGAATGTTAAGTCACTTTCACACAATAAGACTAAATCTCACACACTTAATGCATATAGTACTTGTATGGGATGTTTGGTTTCTTTTGCAGGTGCTAGAAGGAGTAAAGGTGCCAAAATGTGGTTTTCAAATTTGAGTCAAACGGCTATACAACGGATACCAATTTTGGACTGGAGCACGCACGGTCGAACCACGGTCGACCGTGCTGGCAACCGTGTGTCAACGACTATTTTTTGAATCCCACTATAAAAGGTAAGTATTAAAGAGCATTTGAAGCTGACCCTCTTGCATATTTCAAAGGCGTATTTCCAGAGATCACAAGGGCTATAATTACTACTCAAATGTGATCAAGCAAGAGAAGATTCTATAATCTTAAAGATATAGAATTTGGTTGTTGTAAACTTACTAATCAAAATCATTAATCTTGTGAGTTTACTTAGTGTAATGTATGTCCTAGTATTGTGTTAGGATCATCATTACAAAGTGTATAAGTCTTGTAACTTCAATTAGTAGAAGCATAGGCTAGCTTAGTGATCTACTTCCTTAAAGGGATTTAGGAAGTTGATTAATCTTATTTGTAGATTAATACTTGTCCAAGGTGAAGACAAGTTGATCTAGGTTGGAGTTGATCTTTCAAAGGGATAGAAAGATTATGTTTGTTGTCTACTAAAGAAGTTGAAGACTTGTAAATCGGATCTCCACCGGGTTTGAAGAAAAGTGCCTAGAGAAGCAACAAATCCCGATTAGTGTAATCGGGGAGTGGATTAAGGTGGATTAATTAACATCTACCCGAACCACTATAAATCCTTGTGTCTATGTTCTTTACATTACTTCATTTATCATTTTGAACATATACACTACACACATCAAGTTTGAGTTGAATTGGTTGATCAAAGTTAATCGAATTTGGTGATCAATCGAAAAAGTGTTAAAAACGTATCAAGTAACTATTCACTCCCCTCTAATTACTTACAAGGTTGTTTCAAGTATGCACTTCACATCAAATAGAATCAAAATTTTATACAAGGTATTAACTAGATTATTATTAAGATGATTAGAGTTATATTATATCCAGTTTTTAAACGATCTCTTGATTAGAAAATAATATTTTCATATATTTATACAATTTGTTGCAAAAATTGGATATAACATAAAAGAGGTGCACAAATATTATCTTAAAAGATAATGATTCCTTTGTGGTCTTCTTCACCCATCGAATATTTACGAAAATCAAAATTGCTTATTGTTAATCAATTAAAGCTGTACTTAAATATCTCTAACACTTTTCTGTTTTGGAATCGTGTGAAATGGATTTTAGCAACACTACAACGCATAAACGTGAACACATTATAGATTTTATCAAACTAAACCCAAAATTTTCAGGTGAGAACTTAATATCATTTGATTAGTATTTAAGTTAAAAGAAGGATAATCAATACTATCACCAAAATGATAGAAACAGTTGTTTCTCAAACCTTTATTTAAAATCATTTTGTTGGAAGTATTGATTAACCTTCCTTTTAATCTAAAAACTAATCAAATGATATGAAGTTCTCAACTGGAATATTGGGTTTAGTTTGGTAAAACCTCTAACTGTGTTCACGTTTATGCATTGCATTGCTGCTAACATGGGTTTCAAACAATTCCAAAACAGAAAAGGGTTAATGAGAAATAACACGGGAAATACGGGTTTAATTGATTAGCTGTAATTGATGTTGATTTTGGGTAACGTTCGATGGGTAAAGAAGGCGACAAAGAAATCATTCTTTATTAAGATAATATTTTTGCACATTTTTTTATGCCATGTTCAATTTCTGCAACAATTGATGTAAAATTATGAAAAACTATACTCCAAATAAGAGATTAATAAAATGGTGTAAACTTGATATAATATACCTCTAATCATCATGGTCTAGTTATTAGCTCGTGTAAAATTTTGATCCTATTTGATGTAAACTGCATGCTTGAAACAATCTTTTTCCGCAAGAATGTTAAAAGGATTTAAAAACGATGCTTGGTGAAAAATTTACTTGATATGGAATATTTGATTTTAACATGGTAGCAACATGCCGTTTTGTTTAACAACAGATGTTCAAGATTGAATGCACGGAAGTTTTAAATTTAAGAAGAATATCAGAATATGCAACAAGAAGGCGATTTACCTTGAGAAATAACTGAAAATAAACTGGGGAGAGAAGTCTTCAGTACACCGATGCTACCATTAAGTACCACTTTTATATTTATATTATTGTCATACCTGCAACAAAATAAATTCATAAAAATTTAAAGATTTGGCTTAACGCAATACTTTAGGGTTTATATTCTCGAATCACGTCTTACTCGGATTGATCACCCACACTCTTAAGCGTAGCCCATAGAACACGTGTCATTGCAACCATTTCAACATCAAATTAATTTTCCAATCCATTGACTATTTTCACCAAAGCATTGGTTATAACTGCTGAGAATTCATCTTGTACAAATATAGCACGTATGGATTAACAAGAAAGATAATTAATAAGAAATATGATAAGGAACTTTTTCATATGTCTGCATTGAGTGACACATCAATAACATTAACAATATGTAGTAAAGGTCATATTTAAACATAGAGTGGGGTCGTTGGGACTAAATACATACTACCACGGTATAATGAAGCTTTTCATGTTTATCGTATTGTAACCCGACTTATATGAAGTAATTACACAAGTAAAAGTTTCATAAAAGAAAAAATTTAAGCGATAAGTAATCCACTATCTGTTCAAAGTTAATAAGTATAAGTAGGAATTAAATTTAAAAAACATACTTAAGGTGTGAAGTATTTCAGGAGTGAACTGAAAAAAGTTGTAGCCCTAATCCTTGTATCATGTTCTCCAGTCAGCTGTAAGTTTAAAACATATACAAATATGAAGCAACATTATATAGGATCTTATCAAATTAAGAAATTTAAGCTATAATACAATTATAGGTCCCTATTCAAATACATCTTGACGCCCATTTATCCACCTCTGCATATTATATTAAACATAGAGGTGGCAACCCTTCAGGCACAATATAGCATATCATCCTTTCATCTTTACCAAATATCAATGCATTCGGTAACACAGCTATAGCATCAACAAGTAGTAAAAAATATATTTATACATATAGTGGGATATTTGGCACTAAATATATCCATCCATCCATCCCTTTTCCACCTTTATAAAAAGCGTGGTCGCATACGCTCTAAGAACTCTTTGAAAAACCTATCGCCAAATGAAGCGTGATATCAAAAAATATGAAGGATCAAGAAATGCTATTGATAGATCATCCAAGATCAAAAGTTCCCATATAGTTACATAGATTATATAAAAATAATGTTGATCATTTTCGCATAGGATATTACAGTAAAAATAAACCCATGTAGGCTTAACAAACAAAAATGAAGGAAAGAATTAAGTCTTGCTATATGTAAATACATCCTTTATGTATAGAAACCAAAATTAAATCATCAAGGCTTCATAATCAGTATTCAGAATACATAATACTTGCATGTAAATAAACACCAACGAAATTACTTACTACTACATAGAAACATTAAATATCTCTCTATATATAATGCTCAAGCAAGCATCTAACAGAGCCCTAAAGTACGTCTAATGCTTGATAGTAATAACTACATAAGACCATAGATAATGGTGACGCTGATGTGGAGGCGTAGGGTTGCACTTTTTGGGGAAAAACTGTGACTGGGCCATGACATTTTGGGGGGGAGTTGTAATGGGGGGCTTTTGTAAGGGCGTTTGTGGGTGATGTGTCAAAATATGATTGGAGATTGGATTAAAAAGTGGTGAAAAGGTAGAAAAAAATTAAAAAAAAAAAAAAAAAATCACAAACGCACCTTTTTAGCCGGTTTTTCCTTGACAAACGCCCCAACACAAACGCCCCATTCCGGGCGTTTGTGGGGCGTTTGTGGGCGGATTAGGGCGACAAACGCCCGCGTTATCTATGGTCTAAGTAACAACCTACGTGACATGAACTAAGCATTAGTAATAAATTACAATAATCAAGTATGCATTTTATTTAACAGTCAAGATATATACAATAAATAAGATTAAACCATACAAAATATCTAAAGCCAATAAATTCTGATTTTTTGTGGCACAATAAGATAAAACAGCATCTCTTTTCACATTGTAGATTAGAATATAATAGTAATAGTAATTCATTTGTGTTACCAAAATCACAAGTTCAATCTACACTCAATTGGGTCAAAAGAAAACCCGGTTGAGCCAACGTTCTGATTGTTTGAAACGCTCTCAACTTCGGGTAGAGTGCCTAACGGCATTTGACCGGCGTTTTCAAATTCACCATCGTAAACCACCCAATTTATTCCTTCTACTTTTTTTTGACCTTCCAACCACCCATTTTTTTCCTTCTTCTACCTTTATTCACCTTCCAACCACCCAATTTACTCCTTTTCCACCATCTACATAACCTATTTAACCTTTCCTCATGTCTTTCCTCCCAAATAATTCCTTGTCGTCATCTTCTTTTAACCTAAACCTAAAACCTAATTTAGTCAATAGTGGATGTGAACAATCTGTTCCAATCCTGCATCCCATCCCATCTTTTCCTTCAGCGATTGGTGCTGGCTTTCTGACAGAGAATAATTGTTCAGATAGTCTTAATTCTAGTGACAGTCAGTATGTTGACAACGGTGGTTTGGTGCCGGATTCCAGACCTGGTGCAGTGAACGACAACTACAATGCTTCCGGGTGCACAATTTTTGTAGGAAGACTCGAGAAGTGTACCCGAGACATGTTGAGCAGCGTGTTCGGTGCTGAAGGCGTAACTAACGAAATCAAATATTGGAATGCTAGGCGTTATGCGTTTGTGACTTTTGATTCACCTGTTTGTGCACGTTCCGCTGTTTCTAAACTCAGTGGATCTCGTTTTTTTGGGAAGCCAATTTATGTTGGATGGCCCAAGGTTTGATCTCCTTCTAGTAGCAGACTAGGTGATGTCCAGAAACGGAGGTATTTCAATTTATCGCCTAATCCTACGGTGGCAAAAGATCTGGAAAAGTGCGTTCTGCTGATTGATAAAAAGGGCTTTGAAGCGAAACTGAAAACTTCCTGGTTAATCGAAAGGTATCGATTTCATATGTTGTTATTTTGGGTGTTTACGGATGCTTTGTACATTGTCTAGATAATGTTAGCTTGGTTAAATTGTTGGAGTCTTCTTCCTGTTTGGAGTTTGATTTGGTTGCTCCTTTAGCGGCCAAAGTTTCACGATTCTTTAGGTATGTTTGGGTTGAAATCCGAGGGGTTCCGATTGCTTTTTTGTCAGAAAATAACGCCTCGGTTATTGCCAAACACTTTGGTGAGGTGGTTTATGTAGCAAAGTCCTCGAGTGGTTTTGTTAATGCAGGTTCGTTGTTTGTTTTCGTTGAGACACGGGCGGTTAAACATATTCATGAATTGTTGGAAGTGGCTCTCATTGACTCGGGTGTTTGTTCGAATATTCATGTTTGGGTTAACGAGGTTAATGATCCGAAGTTACTTGATCGTGTTATTAATGATGGACTCGATTCGGATTGGATTAAGAGTTTGAACAAGGACATTTCACATGTAGGTATAGGATGGGTGCGGGTTGAGTGAAGTGATTCTCGGCTATAGAGCTCACTTCACATGTAGGTGGATTTGATGGACTTGTGTATAGGTCCAATTGGCACGGTTGTGCGTTTTGATTGACCAACTTTGGCGAGGTGCACACTTTGTGTGTACAATATCACATGGTCTTGTGATATGGATAATCTCGATGGCATGGGATTGGTGTTCGAGATACGGTTGAGTAACCCCGATGATGTAGATTTTTATAATTCTGGGACCGTAGGTTTTGATTTGGGATGTGAGTCACGTGTGGTGCGGATTCACGATGATGCGTGTAGTTTCGGTCATCATATTAAGGTAGTGGTCACGTGTGGTACGGATTCACTAAGGCTCGTGTAGTTTCGGCCAACCTCGATGTTGTGGTGGTAATGAAGATAGTAGTCTCGTGTGGTGCGGATTTACTAAGGCTCGTGTAGTTCGGCCAATCTTCATTTGGTATTGGGTTAAGGGTTTAACCTTGGGCAGTTTACGCTTTGTTATATATATTGATGTATTGTTGTGATGTAGCTAACCCTCCGGGTGTAGCTCGATGGCGTTGTACATATCGTTGTTGGTGTACTTACATTGCTGATATTATTATAGCTTGTTGTATAGCGCTCATACGGTATGCTTAGTTTAGCTTGCCTTTATGCTTGGATGCTCCGGTATGTGCTATTTGATTATTATTGTGTGGCGTGTCCATTTTATGCATATATATGGATGTAGCATAATTTCACTCACTAAGCGTTAGCTTACCCTCTCGTTGTTTACATTTTTATAGGTTCGCAAGGTGGCGGCTTGGGTAAGCATGGGGACTAGAGCCTGCGGGTTGCTTTAGAAGATTGTGCTTTAGACTTTCGATTAGGATTGGGTAGCGTTCCCAATCACCATGCTCGATTTTATTGAAAAGTAACTAGGCGGGTCAAAGTTTACCATTTGGTTATGTCAAACGGGTCTTGGGTTGTATGCCCATTTTGTAATTCAACTTATGTAATGTATGTTTTAAAGTTGATCGAACTTACTATCGTAATGAAAATGTTTTTGGAAATATATTTGGGACCTAAATGTTAATAATATTAAAGTATTATAAAGAAAAAAATTTTATGGGCCGGAGTACGACGGGTTAGGTCGTTTCAAGTGGTATCAGTGCATGGTCTAAGGGGTTTAGGCGACTTGAGATAGGTGCCTAGACTTAGACTTTTGTGTGTTCTTATTTGTTGCAGGACTTGTTGGAGAACGGGTCGGACGGGGATTTGGTTAGTGCCTTAGCGTGTAGGTGAACTAACTAGGATTGTGGCTTGTATCGTGATATTATTTTTGCGTGTGTTTATATCGCGTAGAATTTTTGTTTGTGATTTGTACTAACAAGTTGATACGGCGTGTGCGCGTAATAATGACTAGCTTCCATTGTTACGGGTGCAAATCGTGTTTATCAAGTAAAGTAGCAAGATGGGGCGGTGTTGTGCGTGTGGTTTTATACGTTCGTGGTCTAATCGTTTTGCATTCTTTAGTATGACGATGAGACACAGGATCGAGGTGAGGGACGATGAGTTTAACGCTAGAGTTGCAGTCGCCGTGGCGGAGCAAATAGGTGCGTTACGAGAAGAAATGGGTAGGAAGTATTCTGAATTTCGGAGTAGTGGTGAAATGGAGCGGTGTGATAAGAGCTTCATGATGACTAAACCTCCGATGTATGACGGGAAACCGGATCCTTTGGTAAGCATGATATGCTGCTAACGGACGGTTTTATTACTGCGGTGTCGTTAGGTCGCAGGGTGTCCGATACGGTAGCACACAGTGTCTTCGTTTATTTATATTTTGCGGGGCCTTAATTTACTTTTACTTTCTAAGGTGTAGAAGGTGTAAGTTAACCTAGTGTCGAATTTTATGCTGATTAACGAATTGAAGATCAAGTGGATAATTGTCTTTTAGTTAAATTACCTAGACAAAAATAGTAGTTGATTTTAGCTAAAGGTCCTAAATGCAGAAAAGTAAATAAAGTGGAAGGATATCCGGAATATGCAGATCAGGGAAATGTTGACCAAGATATCAGTGTTGGGTTAGGGAAAGGTAATTATGCTTATGTTAAGACTATGCTTGGATTGATGTTGATCTGGTTGGATGAGCCGATTACACAGACCTACTTATCTCTGAACTCTCGGAGTTCTCTTTGAGCAGTGAGAAGTATGTCACTTGGTCGTATAACTGAAGTGTAACAATACCTCGGAGGTTATCCTTAGTAGAGTACTAGGTTTATTAGTAAGTTAAGCTCTAATCCTAAGCCTCGTTATCAGTTTAGATAACTGAATAACAACGTGCCGTGTTGATTGAACACTGATCACAAACAAAAGGAGTCCGTCGGTTTAAGTTGGCAAAACCTTAAATGAAAACTAACAACCATTTCATCATACTAGTGAGATCACAACAAATCAAACATTATACAGCATTACAGTTAATATACTGATAGTAAAGCAGATAGAAACCTAATGAATACCTAAACAGTTGATATGACTAAAATCTAAGGCAACAATCAGACAAGAACATGCAATAGACTTGGGTCATACAGTAAAGGCACTAACTAGATCTTAACAGCTCCTAAGAGGTCTCTTCGGAACAGTCAATAGGCATACTAGGTCATTCATGTCTCAATTCCTAGGTTCCGTGTCCTAAAAGTGCATTAGATGCCTCTCGGGAACTCCGGCCATACCGAGTTCATAGAATCTTCAGATACAGTATAACCAGGGGTCTTAATCCTATGAAGTAGCTAATTTCATATAGGTGGACAAGTCGTGATCACAACCTAAGTTGGTCAATCCTTAAGATGCTAGCATACAAATCTATCAGACTTCCTAGTTCAGTATTATAACAGTAATCGTACCAAATTAACATAATTACGCTAACCCAAACTTCTATCATGGCAACATACAGATAAATTAAGCTATCATGGCAATATCGGAACGCATTATTAAACATATAAAGTAAGAATACATGTTTAATACAAAAGACAAGCGTTTCGGATAAAAACCTGAAAAAGCCGAACTAATCTGCCCGGGATCGCAGGGACTCGCCGGGATATCCTCCGGAAAATAAAAGCTAAGCTAACTACTAGTAAAAACTAACTAAAATATTTAAAATATAAATTGAATTGCAAGTTGAGTGTGTGTTGGAATGAATGGAGAAAGGCCCTTAAATAGACCAGAATTTAGCCAAATACGGCCGGCAGGCCGTATGGCAGGCCGGATGGCAGGCCGCATTGGCAGGCCGTTTTGAATGGCAGGCCGTTTCTTGAAGGCGTATGGTGGGGCGTATTGGCAGGCCGTGCCCATAGTGGCAGCCCGTATGGCAGGCCGTATGGCAGGCCGTACGTGGTGCTGATCAGGCCTTGATTCACTGGATCGTAACTTGATTTCTTGTCTTTCACCATTTTCGCTCTAGAATCTTCGTTTTAGCTCCGTTTTACTTGATTCTTTTTGCATCGCCTTTGTAATTACTTAATCTACAAAATCAATCGAAAAAGCGATAATTTTGCTGATAAAGTTTTAATCTTTATTGTTTTAGGGCTTAATTTAGGGGGTAAAAACGTGACTTTTTGCCCGATATCAAATACCCCACACTTAGCTTTGCTTGTCCTCAAGCAAGAAAGCGGAAATATTAGGATCTTTCTAATAGATTCTCCCTTGCCCCTACCCGTAGATCTTTTTATCATGCCTTCATTAGAAGTCGGTACATCTTTCGAAAGTATTAGAAAAAGTTTCGAGCTTCGATGATTTGGTCGCTAGATTTCAATTGCGTCCATAGTGGAAAAGGCGTACTTTCCAACTCTCGGATGTAGAGTATACATGATCAGGCTCCTCACTGACGGATCACTCATATCACTCAAGTGTTTAGGGTGTCCTATTCTATTTGTATTGTAGCTCAGAAGCCAGTCGTGTAACAGTTTTCATCATAGGCTTGGTACAACATCGATATCTCCACCGGTTAAGTAAGGACGGCACTGATCTTCTTCCTAAGCATTCTTTCAAGAGGAAGACGGGTTATAGGGTTTGGTTGGAAATTTTTGGATTTCAGTGAAAGGTATCCAGATCTTTTGATTTGAGAGAATTGATAGACTTTGATTCTTCAGAGTATCCATTTTGGATAGATAATGGCTGAGAATTCCGTAAAGGTTTTCTTCGGAAGAGGCGAATTTTGCTAAGACTTTGTCTAGAATTTTCTTTTGCTCTTCCATCATTCTTCTTCAGGGCATCTCATTGGGCTTCTTTTCGCCTTATTAGAGACTTTGCTCTTTCATAACACATTTTTTTTATCGGCATACCCTTTCTCCATAACTTTTGTCTTTCGTTCCTGGTGCCCAGAGAGGAAGTGATAATCTACTGAAAATAGGTCTTTGACCTATCAAAAACAATCAGGGGTTCGGAATCTTTTGACTAGTGCTTTTGAAGTGAATTTAATCGATCTATCTCTTTATTGATCTCTAGATCTTTGGTAAATGGAAAGGGGAATGAAATGTGAATGGTGTATTTTGAGAGTGAATTTGGGGTGATTATTTCTGATTCATCAACTCTTTATGTGAGTTGGTCGGTTTGAAATACGTGGAGTGGAAACAGAAACGGACGGCTTTTTGTCTTCTCTATTCGGAATGATTTCGGAAGGAGTATCGCACCTGCACCACGTATGGCGCTTACTAACCATTGGCCTTGAAACGTATGACTGAACCAAGTTCTAACTTGAACTGTACACCGGCACGCTCATCAATTGAAATAACAAAGTACTGTAGATTTAATGGGTCATACAGATACTTTGGGTCCAAGATTCCTCACTTTTTAGAGTAGGGGTCGTGCTTGATCATGCGTAGCCTTTAACATATTTTTTTAAAAGAAATCTTTTGACGCAAAACATAAGTTTCAGCTCAATCGTTCCGTTCTAATAAATGTTCTGAAAACCGATTTCTAGCAATTTTATTAGATCTTTTGGGCAAAAACAAGGTAAGAATTTTTTAAAATTACCCAATATCCATTACTTAATTACTTTTGGACAAAAGAATTTTTTAAAACCTGGCGATTTATGGTTACTTGACTATAAAAACTTTCGACCTTTAAAAACCTTACCCATTACCCCACACTTAGAAGAACATTGTCCCTCTTGTTCTCTCGAAAGAATATTTAAATACTTTATAAATTAAAGACATGACTTCTAAAATTCTAAGTTAGTTGCGGGGGTTACCCCACACTTAGAGATTTTAGTGCGTTATAATTGAAATAGGTTTGAGGAAGGATTACTTCCCTATGGTCGTGTTACTTTCCTAGTGCTTGGGCCTTCCTAACGTCAATCTCCTACATACCAGTCTCTTTTAATGATATTTTTGCATGAAGAACAAAAAGAGAAAGGCAGCATTTCCACTATATATAATATTTTTTTTTGTACAATGCTTTAAAAAGATAAAAACTAAACCATAAAATAAAGATAAAGTAGTTTATGGGATACTATCCTGGTCAATGCTGTAATGACCCAGAAATTTCCGATCAAATTTAAACCTAAATCTTTATATGATTCCGACACGATAAGCAAAATTTGTAATGTTGAGTCTCGAAAGTTTTGAAATCTATATTCATGTAATCAGTTACCCTTTGACCATGCCCGACGATTTACGAACAACTAATTGTAAATAAGATACATGTATATATATGTATATAAATACTATTTGTGAATATATAAAATAATATTAAATCTATTTGTTTAAAAATATATAATATATATTTATGCGGTAAAACTTGTTATTTAAAACTGAGTATATTTTGAGAGAGAGAGTAAATGGAAAATGAATGATTTCGAGCTTAATTAGTAAACGTCAGTAACACTCTCTCTCTATGTCTCTCTCTCACTATACCTCTTCATTTCTGGTTATATACGAACACCCCAAAACTGAATCCTAATCACGAGCTGGCTGCTACTAAACAATTTGTTTTCTGTGTTCTTTTCTTTCTTATGTCCGAGATAAATCCCACGAAACCAACCTGTGACTGCTACTGTTTACTCCAGCTTCTGTTGATCGAGCTCCAAACCAACACCTGCAAACCTTCGTGACCCATCAAAACCACCCTTGACAAACCTACAAAACCTGCTGCTACTCAATTCTATATATATATATATATATATATATATATATATATATATATATATATATATATATATATATATATATATATATATATATATATATATATATATATATATATATATATATATATATATATATATATATATATATATATATATATATATATATATATATATATATATATTTTCTTTCTTTCAAGCCAACGGTTCCTATTTTTGCTTACCTTTGCTTCTGTTGTCAAGTAACCACACAACAACCCTCATCGCCACCCTACTTTTCTGTTTCTTGATTTAAAATCGAAACCCACAAGGAAAAAGATTTTGAACAGTAAAATTCGCTGTTATATATATAATTGTTTTGTCGTCTGCTTCCTGCCATCCCTGCTACGATGTGCAGCTACTACAACTTCTATTTTCTCCTGTTTCCGTTTTAAACTTTGCAAACCACCGCCTAATCGAAACCCTCGATGGTGAAGTTAAAGATTACTTTGATAAGTAATAAGATGATGAATGATGACGAGATGAGGTGATGAAGGTAATCATAGAATAACCGAAGATGATGATGTTTGATTAAGAAGAAGGAATAAGAAAAAACAGTCAATACGAGTTAGATAAATTAGTGAGGGTAATAATAACAGAAAAACAAAGACAGACAGATGGTTCAGGTTGTTTCTGTCATACGAGAGGTCCTGAGTTCGAACCCAGGTCACTACAATTTTTTTTAAATTATCAAGAGAAGCTGTTGGGCTTGTGCTTGCTGTTGGGCCGTATACCTTGTTGGGCTGCCAGGTTTGTTGGGCCACAAGAATTAGTGTTGGGTTAGGATATGGCTGTTGGGCCGCTGGTGAACTAATTAAGAATAAAAATACAGTTTAAATTAGTATGTATCAGACAGATCATTGGTTTTGAGTGTTTGCGGGTGAGCGAGAGGTCTCATGTTCGAGTCCCGTCTGGAGCATTCTTTTTAGACAAAGCTTTAAGGGTTCGTGAATCCGAGGCCAACCTTACACTTGTTCAATGATGTTATATGTATTTCTACTACGAAATACAGTATGGTGAGTATATAGTCCCATTTTTAAACTCTAAATATTTCAGGATGAGAATACATGCATTTTATGATTTACGTTATAGACACAAGTGATCAAAAATATATATATATATATATATATATTCTACGTTGGGTTGTGTTACTGGCATACTTCCCTGTAGCTTGGTAACTACTATTTACATGGTATTATAAACGCGAATCCTGTTGATAGATCTATCGGGCCTGACAACCCCAACCGGGCTGGACGACCAGTATTTAACGGTTGCACAGTACTTCGTTTTGTGACTACACTTGGTATGGTGTAGTGATGTTATATATAAGGGAATATGCGACGATGATTAATAGTTAAGTATGGTTACCAAGTGCTCAACCACTTAGAATATTTTTATTAAAAATGTTTATATATGAAATCTTGTGGTCTATATTTATAATGCTGCCGGCATTAAACCTATATCTCACCAACCTTTTGGTTGCCATTTTAAAGCATGTTTAATCTCAGGTTTGCAAGAAATCTTCCACTGTGCATTAGCTCATTTTAAGGATATTACTTGGAGTCGATCATGGCATATAGAATGTCAGCACCTCGCAATGGGACCACTATTGAAGACTTCGTCCAGGTGGATTAGGACGGGGTTTGACAGAATGGTATCAGAGCGGTGGTCTTAGCGAACCAGGTCTTGCATTAGTGTGTCTAACTAGTAGTTGTTAGGATGCATTAATGAGTCTGGACTTCGACCGTGTCTACATGTCAAAAGTTTTGCTTATCATTTTTAGTCGGAAATCATCTACTTACCATCCTTAGGAAATTACCTAAGCCTAGACGCGTTTTTCTGCATTTATTGCATAATAGTGTATAGATGAATTCTTATCTTAGCATATCTGTTACTGTGGACTTTGGCTGATATCTTTTCAAAGATTCTTCGTAATCTATAGGATTTTGGTATTATATATACATATGTAAATTATGTATTAAAGAATACCAAATCTAACTCCCATGATATATTCCATACCAAAAATTCATTTCCTCGATTATACAAGATGGATTCCACATCTAGTTCGAATTCCTCGGATTCCGACAGCTATTCCGATATGGAGTTTCACCTATCAGCGTCACCAGAATGAATCAATCAATCAGTCATCCTCAATTCATCTGATAGGCTCGTAGTCGACTTAATCAATGGAGACGCGAAGAAGGCTATCCTTTCCACCAACCTAATTCACCTCTTGGCGATGAACCTGAAGCAGTTACCGACGAACCTGTTCGTAATACTATTTTCTCTCTCATTTCCCGAATATCTCGCCAAGATTATATTCAATCTAAAATTCTAAACCTTATTCATTCGCTCGTTCCAACCGACAATCACCCCGGAATAACAGAAGAAGTCAACAAACTTCGCGTTCGAAAAATAAATTTGGAGAATATGGTGCAAAACTTACCAGCTTCAGCAACATCACCTGTAACATCCCATTTATCTAAGGTATTATTTTATGTAATGTTTATTATTAAGAAATTAAATGGTAAAGGTTATTTTATTTAAATGGGCAAAAGTTAATGTTGTTAGTTAAGTTTGAAGGGACTAATAATGCAAGGTTAAGATTTAGGACCTCCTTAACTATAGTTTGGATGGGGAGGGTAGAAATTGCAATTATGTCATAGTTGTTTTAATAAAAGAAAATAATTACTGATAATTCATTATCAGATGTAAAAAAAAATACAGAAGAGTTCTCCTGCATTTGTGTGTGTCGACATTTTGAGGAGGAGAGGAGAGATTCATCCATTGTCAAAATTGTAACCATGCAAGCTTGATTTAGTGAAATATAAGACATCTCAATCACCCTAGCAAGCTTTAATCTTCCAATTTCATCTTCTTTGTGCACAATTAGGGTTCTTGAACTCTAAAAGACAAGGTATGAGTTTTATGTCAAAGAATTGCTATTATTGAGTGTTTGTGATGAATTTTATGCTTAAGAAGTTGTTATTTGTTGAATTGTGCACATTTGTATGAGTTAGAATGAGTTTGTTAATGATTTTGGAAGAAGATTCATGTATGAACTTGCATTATGGACTTATGGTATGAATATGCTGAATTTGGTGATGTTCTAGCTAAATTTCTAGTCATGCACACCAAGTGTTTGTTAAAATGCCTCAATGAAAAGTTTATGTGTTCTAGCTAGTAATTTTGAAGAAGAATGTTTGTGTATGAATTGTTGTTGTTATAAGTTATGAAATTTGGATAGTTGATGATTTAGGGTTACTTGTAATGGAAATGAAATTATGCACATTTTGATGTTTAATGGAGGATTTGAAGAAATTACATGTTATAGCTAAAAGAGATAAGCTAGTGATGTACATGATTAAAGAAATGATGTTGAATTGGTAATCTTGTTATCTTAGAAAAGATGAGATCAAAGGCTATATGTATGTTTGTTGTGATTAGGGAGTTAAGTGAGTGTGTAAGTATATGAAGATGTAAAAATTTGTGAAAGTTGTGATTTTTGATTGAGTTGTGTGATTAATGGGATTAGCTCATGTATAGGTGCTAATCAAGGTAAAGAGGCTACAAGTGATCAAGGAAACTCGTTTAAGCAAGGTGAGTATATAGGGGGTAATATGGGCGGGTCAAGAGTGGCTTAGTGTTCTCGGATTGCATCCGTGCAAGAGAGTAACGACTAAGTGCACTAGTTGTGTAGCTTAGATAGAATTATTAGGTTAGCCTAATAATTGTATCTATGGTTGATGTTTAGCTTAGGCAAGGTTATTACATTGCTAGTAATCTTGCCTATGGTATGTTTTAGCTTAGACACATTAAGTGTCTATGTATGATATGATGATGAAATGAGATGATGATAGCTTAGGCATATTAGTATGCCTATGGTTAGCTTAGGCATGATTACTAGGGTCGGCCTAGTAAGTCATGTCTATGGTATGTATGAATCGGATCCGAAAGTAAGCAAGCAACCGTTAGGTTGAATGATAAGTAAAGTGATTTTTATGCCCAAAGATTTGTGTTTTATTATTCGCCTATAACTCACTAAGCGTAAAAGCTTACCCCCATGTTGTTTTATGTTTTAGGAACTAAAGGACATCGGGAGGGTAAAGAACCCGTTTGAAGAGCTTAGCGGAGCATTGGCACTAGCGTAAGTGGTAATGCAAGTCTCCTTTTGAAATCATGCTCCAATTGATACCGCTTATCAACGCCGAGTCTTGTGATACGGTTGTTTATGTTTTCATTATGTTTTGGGACAAAACGATGTGTTTTTAAAAGGGTGATCACGCTTATCTTGAATTAAACGATGTTGAATTGTTGAAACATGTTAGAAACTGGCTTCTTAAAGGTTGATTATGTTTATGCAGATTTGATGTGTTTGAGAATAATGAATTGGGTAAAACATGATTCAAGTTTTAAGTTGCAGGTTGGGTTCAGAACCCGTGCTGGGTCGCGCCGCGGTAAACGGCTCCGAGCCGCGGCAATGAACAGATTTTGGTAACAGAACTTGGGTTAAGAAGGTTCAAAATTACAGTTATATGTCGCGCCGTGACACAGAAGGCCGCGCCGCGGCATAAGCCATGGTCAGGCCAAGTACTTAACTTATAAAAAAAAAAATTTTTTTACTCGTTTTAAGGCGTTAAAAGTTGGTATCAGAGCTGTGGTTTAAGGGACTTGGATAACCCACGATAGGGTTTATCTAGGCTTAAACCATTGTTGTGAAAGGATAAGCGGTTTAGGATTTGCATGAATGTTAAGGTCGAATAGTTGTGCCATGCTCCATAGGGTAGAGTCATTGACGAGACTTGTAGTATAATGATTGAGACCATGGTTGGTTTATGTAAGGAGTTTAATACTCGTTAGTCATGAGTCATAGTAGATTAAATGCGTAATAAGATGGTGTAATAACAACAGGCCATTGTTATTACTTCATTTTAGTACACATGAACGTCTACTATGGTCACGGTGAATCGAGTTAGGAATTCTTTCGATTTGTTTGGCTATGATGAATAATGATGATGCGAGTATTTGAACTAATGGGTTGAATGTAATGTTTCAGAATGGCTATTGTGCCACCAAACAGAGGTAATGATGAGGACGATGAGTACGTCCACACCCCATCCATGGAGTCTACCGAAGGCTCTCAAAATGAATCCGATGAAGTTAACATGCCGAATGATATATCGGGGCAAATTGGGCAAGCTTTAATACGATACACCCTGACTCTCTTAGAAAAGATTAAGACGTTGATTAATGACCAATTAGATGAGAAGCTAAAGACTCTTATTACCAATAACCCTACTTTAAGAGGTGAAGGGGGAAGTGGGGTAAGACAAGAGGAGGTAGAAGCCCCAAAACGAAAGGATGATCGTTTTGAGTATAAGAATTTTGCAATTTGCCATCCCCCGGAGTTCCGTAGGAAAGTTGATCCAATTGTGAGCCAAAGGTGGATTGACGAAATAGAAGAGACGTTTATGTTGTGTGGGTTCCCCGAGCACCTAAAGGTAATTTATGCGGCTCATCAAATGAAGGGTAGTGGTTATGAATGGTGGAATGTCATAGTTAAGTCTCATGGGCGAGACGTAGCTACAAGTTTTTCATGGGATAAGTTTCGTGAAATGTTTATGACTCAATTTGCTCCACCCGCTGAAGTTAGTAGGTTGAAATCCGAGTTTATGAATATTGAACATGGGAATAAATCGGTGACCGAGTTTAATGCCGAGTTTAATGATAAGTCTCGATTTTGCCCGGACTTTGTGTCAAGTCCTAAGTTAATGATGGACCACTACCATAAGAAGCTGAACCCCGAAATAAGTGAGTTTATTGACAAGAGCACGTACAAGACCTTAGCCGAAATGATGAATAGAGCTCTTGTGAGGGAACATGAGCTTAGGAAGAAGGCGGCGTTTAAGCGAAAGTTAGATCAAGACTCAAAGGCAATGCACAATGTGAGCCCGAAGAAGGGTAAGTTTAGTTCCGAGTCCCAACACAAGTCAAAAGGGGGTTTCGTGTCGGGAAAGAGCGGTGGGAAAGAAGCGAAGACGTGTAGTAGGTGTGGTAAGAATCATACGGGTGAATGTAAAGCGGGTACCACCGATTGTTATTCTTGTGGGAAGCCGGGTCATAGTGCCGCCGAATGTCCTAAGAAAGGTAAACAGTGTTATTATTGTTTTGAGAAAGGTCACTTTCAAGCCGAATGCCCGGAATACAAGAAGGATTTGGCTAATGGTAGTGTTAAGAAAGAGGTTAAGACGGAACCGAAGACTAGCGATAGCCGACCAAGGGCCCGAGCTCATCAGATTACCGCACTCGAAGTGAAGGAGTCCCAAAATGTCGTGTCAGGTACCTTTATTGTAAACTCTTTACCTGCGCATGTTTTGTTTGATTCCGGTGCTACGCGGTCGTTTGTTTCGTATTCTTTTTGTAAACATTTTTATATGACTCCGAGTATGTTAGAGCATCCTTTACAGGTTGAGATAGCGGACAATAAGACTGTTATGGTGTATAGTATCATTAAGGGATGTGAAATTGTTTTAGATGATGAAAAGTTTGTCATTGATTTAATACCCATGCATATGGGGGAATTTCAAGTAATTGTGGGCATGGATTGGTTAGATGATAATGAAGGGATAATTTTGTGTCGTAAGAAAATCGTGTTAGTTCAATCACCAAGTGGGAAAGTTATATGGATTTATGGGGAACGGGCTAGGCGTGCTATTCCTATATGCACGTATGCTAGGGCTAAAAGATTTTTGTCTAATGGGTGTTGTGCATTTTTGGCACATGTGGTTGATAATTCGAAAAAGGTTGTTGAAATAAGTGATGTGCCGATAGTTAATGAATTTCCGGACGTGTTTCCGAATGAGTTGCCCGGTATACCTCCCGAGCGAGAGGTAGAGTTTAGAATAGATTTGATACCCGGGGCCACGCCAATTGCCAAAGCTCCCTATCGATTAGCCCCATCGGAAATGAGAGAAATGATGACTCAACTACAAGACTGGATAGATAAAGGTTTCATACGTCCTAGTAGTTCACCTTGGGGAGCTCCGGTTTTGTTTGTGAAAAAGAAGGATGGGACAATGAGAATGTGCATAGATTATCGTGAATTGAATAAGGTCACTATTAAGAATAAGTATCCATTGCCGAGGATAGATGATTTGTTTGATCACTTACAAGGTGCGAGCTTCTTTTCAAAGATAGATTTAAGGTCGGGTTACCATCAATTGAAAGTGAGGGAAGAAGATATCCCTAAAACGGCTTTTCGTACGAGGTATGGTCATTATGAATTTGTAGTTATGCCTTTTGGGTTAACCAACGAGCCGGCCGCATTTATGGATTTGATGAATAGAGTTTATCGACCGATGCTTGATAGGTTTGTGATTATATTTATTGATGATATTTTGGTGTACTCTAGAAGTGAAGAGGAACATGCGGTGCATTTAAGGCAAGTATTAGAGACTTTAAGAAAAGAAAGGTTGTTTGCTAAGTTCTCTAAATGTGAGTTTTGGCTTCGTGAAGTTCAATTTTGGGTCATGTCATTAATAAGAAGGGTATTTGTGTTGATCCGGTAAAGATAGAGGCGATTATGAGATGGGAGCCACCTACGAATCCCACGGAGGTTAGGAGTTTTCTAGGCTTAGCGGGGTATTATCGACGGTTTATACAAGATTTTTCTAGAATAGCCACCCCACTCACCAAGTTGACTCGTAAAAGTATGCCATGGAGATGGGAAGAAAAACAAGAACAAGCGTTTCAACTCCTTAAGGAGAAACTTGTTCAAGCTCCTATATTGGTTTTACCGGAAGGGAATGAGAACATGACGGTTTATTGCGATGCTTCTAAGAAAGGTTTAGGGTGTGTGTTAATGCAAAATAGGAAAGTCATAGCTTATGCTTCCCGACAATTGAAGGAACATGAAAAACGTTACCCCACGCATGATTTAGAATTGACGGCCGTAGTTTTTGCTTTGAAGATTTGGCGTCATTATCTTTATGGTGTTAAGTTCTCCATTTATACCGATCATAAGAACTTAAAGTATTTATTTGATCAAAGGGATTTGAATGATAGGCAAAGGAGAGGTCTCAATTTGGTGAAAGATTATGATTGTGAAATTTTGTATCACCCCGGAAAAGCTAATGTGGTGGTGGATGCTCTTAGTAGGAATTCGAGTCACCAACCGATTAAGATAACGAGCTTGACAATGGTAATATCACCCCAAATTTATGATAGTATTCGAGTTGCTCAACGTGAAGCATTATTGCCCGAAAACGTGAGAAAAGAAAGGATCAAGGGACAAGTTGATGATTTTGTGGTAGATTCTCGTGGTTTGAGACTTAGATACGGGAGAATTTGGGTACCTCTACAAAGTGGTGCTAGAAGTGAGCTCCTTGACTTGGCTCACAAATCGAAGTATTCGATTCACCCCGGTGCTACGAAAATGTATAGAGATCTAAGGAAAGACTATTGGTGGCCGGGAATGAAGAGGGATATAGTTAAGTATGTGCACAAATGTCTTACGTGTCTTCAAGTGAAAGCCGACCATCAAATGCCTTACGGTAAAATGCAACCATTAGAAGTACCGGTTTGGAAATGGGAACACATTACAATGGATTTAGTGACTAAGTTGCCTAAGACCCCTCGACAACACGATGCAATTTGGGTTATTGTTGATAGATTAACTAAGAGTGCTTTATTTTTGGCAATAAGGGAAGCTTCATCATCGGAAGCAATGTCTAAGTTGTATATGAAAGAAGTTGTTGCAAGGCATGGAGTACCGGTTTCCATTGTTTCGGACCGAGACACCCGATTTACATCACGATATTGGAGAAAGTTTCAAGAGGAAATGGGTACTAAGTTACATGTGAGTACTGCGTTTCACTCGCAAACGGATGGCCAAAGTGAGCGAACTATACAAACTCTTGAGGATATGTTAAGGGCACGTGTCATCGATTTTGGTGGTAGTTGGGATGCTCATTTACCTTTAGTTGAATTTTCGTATAACAATAGTTATCATTCTACAATTGGAATGGCTCCTTATGAGATGTTGTATGGAAGGAGGTGTAGAACCCCGATATGTTGGGGAGAAGTAGGTCAACGGGAATTAGGAAGCACGGAAATAGTACAACAAACCACCGAGATGATTGATCAAATTCGTGAAAGAATGAAGGCGGCACAAGATCGACAAAAGTCTTATGTGGATAAAAGGAGAAAGCCGATAGAATTTCAAGTAGGTTATAAGGTAATGCTAAAAGTTTCTCCATGGAAGGGCATCATTCGCTTTAGAAAGAGGGGAAAGTTGGGTCCAAGGTTCGTGGGACCATTTGAGATAGTGGCGAAAGTTGGGAAAGTAGCCTACCGTCTGGCCTTACTGGATGAATTGAGTAATATACATGACACATTTCACGTGTCACAATTGAGAAAGTGTTTGGCGGATGAATCAACTTATGTCCCTTTAAATGAAATCGAGGTTGATGATAAGTTAAGATATGCGGAAAAACCAATAAAGATTTTGGATCAAAAGGTTAAGCAATTGAGGAATAAGTCGGTATTGTTATTGAAAGTGTTATGGCAATTTAGAAAAGGTTCCGAATGTACATGGGAACCCGAAGAATGGCTTATGAAGTATTATCCATCGTTGCATCAAGAATGGTTCGCGATGACGCGAACAATCCAAGAGGGGGAGAGTTGTAACATCCCATTTATCTAAGGTATTATTTTATGTAATATTTATTTTTAAGAAATTAAATGGTAAAGGTTATTTTATTTAAATGGGCAAAAGTTAATGTTGTTAGTTAAGTTTGAAGGGACTAATGATGCAAGGTTAAGATTTAGGACCTCCTTAACTATAGTTTGGATGGGGAGGGTAGAAATTGCAATTATGTCATAGTTGTATTAATAAAAGAAAATAATTACTGATAATTCATTATCAGATGTAAAAAAAAAAAATACAGAAGAGTTCTCCTGCATTTGTGTGTGTCGACATTTTGAGGAGGAGAGGAGAGATTCATCCATTGTCAAAATTGTAACCATGCAAGCTTGATTTAGTGAAATATAAGACATCTCAATCACCCTAGCAAGCTTTAATCTTCCAATTTCATCTTCTTTGTGCACAATTAGGGTTCTTGAACTCTAAAAGACAAGGTATGAGTTTTATGTCTAAGAATTGCAATTATTGAGTGTTTGTGATGAATTTTATGCTTAAGAAGTTGTTATTTGTTGAATTGTGCACATTTGTATGAGTTAGAATGAGTTTGTTAACGATTTTGGAAGAAGATTCATGTATGAACTTGCATTATGGACTTATGGTATGAATATGGTGTATTTGGTGATGTTCTAGCTAAATTTCTAGTCATGCACACCAAGTGTTTGTTAAAATGCTTCAATGAAAAGTTTATGTGTTCTAGCTAGTAATTTTGAAGAAGAATGTTTGTGTATGAATTGTTGTTGTTATAAGTTATGAAATTTGGATAGTTGATGATTTAGGGTTACTTGTAATGGAAATAAAATTATGCACATTTTGATGTTTAATGGAGGATTTGAAGAAATTACATGTTATAGATAAAAGAGATAAGCTAGTGATGTACATGATTAAAGAAATGATGTTGAATTGGTAATCTTGTTATCTTAGAAAAGATGAGATCAAAGGCTATATGTATGTTTGTTGTGATTAGGGAGTTAAGTAAGTGTGTAAGTATATGAAGATGTAAAAATTTATGAAAGTTGTGATTTTTGATTGAGTTGTGTGATTAATGGGATTAGCTCATGTATAGGTGCTAATCAAGGTAAAGAGGCTACAAGTGATCAAGGAAACTCGTTTAAGCAAGGTGAGTATATAGGGGTAATATGGGCGGGTCAAGAGTGGCTTAGTGTTCTCGGATTGCATCCGTGCAAGAGAGTAACGACTAAGTGCACTAGTTGTGTAGCTTAGATAGAATTATTAGGTTAGCCTAATAATTGTATCTATGGTTGATGTTTAGCTTAGGAAAGGTTATTACATTGCTAGTAATCTTGCCTATGGTATGTTTTAGCTTAGATACATTAAGTGTCTATGTATGATATGATGATGAAATGAGATGATGATAGCTTAGGCATATTAGTATGCCTATGGTTAGCTTAGGCATGATTACTAGGGTCGGCCTAGTAAGTCATGTCTATGGTATGTATGAATCGGATCCGAAAGTAAGCACGCAACCGTTAGGTTGAATGATAAGTAAAGTGATTTTTATGCCCAAAGATTTGTGTTTTATTATTCGCCTATAACTCACTAAGCGTAAAAGCTTACCCCTATGTTGTTTTATGTTTTAGGAACTAAAGGACATCGGGAGGGTAAAGAACCCGTTTGAAGAGCTTAGCAGAGCATTGGCACTAGCGTAAGTGGTAATGCAAGTCTCCTTTTGAATTCATGCTCCAATTGATACCGCTTATCAACGCCGAGTCTTGTGATACGGTTGTTTATGTTTTCATTATGTTTTGGGACAAAACGATGTGTTTTTAAAAGTGTGATCACGCTTATCTTGAATTAAACGATGTTGTATTGTTGAAACATGTTACAAACTGGCTTCTTAAAGTTTGAATATGTTTATGCAGATTTGATGTGTTTGAGAATAATGAATTGGGTAAAACATGATTCAAGTTTTAAGTTGTAGGTTGGGTTCAGAACCCGTGCTGGGTCGCGCCGCGGTAAACGGCTCCGCGTCGCGGCAATGAACAGATTTTGGTAACAGAACTTGGGTTAAGAAGGTTCAAAATTACAGTTATATGTCGCGCCGCGACACAGAAGGCCGCGCTGCGGCATAAGTCGTGGTCAGGCCAAGTACTTAAGTTTAAAAAAAAAAATTTTTTTTACTCGTTTTAAGGCGTTAAATCACCGGCACCAACAATACCACCAACATCAACACCAATACCACCAACAACACAAGCTTCAACATCACATGCCTCAGTATCACTATTTGTACTTTGAGTATGATCTTCGTTCTACATATCGTTCAACATCGATTACCTTCGTTCTACGTATCGTTCTACCTCATTTATCCAACACGCCAATTATGTAATCTCTAATGTTTTAGAGATTATGTAATCTAGTATTAACGATAAATCAAATGAGTTTAATATCTTATAGACTCATTAAATCCATGATTACATCTGAAGAAAATATATATGTATATATATCTTCATAAAGATTGTAATTAAAATTTTTTTTGTACAAACTGTTAATGGTGAAAATGTTTTAGCGTGTAGGTAATACCCGAGGAATATTTAGATTTCACATTAATAAGTTACACTGTACATTCTTAAAATCTGATTCAATGCTCATCTATTACCCTGTTTACATTCACCGATATATGAATTTGTACACCACAGAATAACCATTTTTATTCAATTTCATATTGGGTTTTGACCTATCAGAATCCAACAGGTGGCATAATGAAGAAAACATTGGATATAATAAAATTTGTTAGAAACAAACAAATTAATTATAAAGAATTTTGTTAAGAATCTATGCTAACTGTTCCTAGCTAACTGGTTACATTTTATTTATCGCAATTTATATTTTCGCAATTTTATTTATCGTACCTCCTAACACAATAAGTATAAAATACGTTTTGATAAATCCTAAGATAATACGTACACAATATGTCTTAGTTAAATCTAAGACAATACGTTTACAATAAGTCTCTGGGTTGATGCAAAGACAATACGTATACAATACATCGTTGGGAAATTCTAAGATTATATGTATATTGATAAGGCTAAAAAGGAACATATATTTCATAACATTATTCCCCAAGAAAGACAAGATTTCAGTTGCAATTGTTCCATTTTCAAGTAATATTCGTTTATATTAAATAAGTGCGAAGACAAAAGGCGAAAACGACGAATTGAAGACGGAAAGGTCCAAAAAGCTCAAAAGTACAAGATACAATTAAAAAGGTTCAAAATATTGATGAGGAACGTCTAAAAACGACAAGAGTACAATTTACAAAACGCAAAGTACACGATATAAAATAGTACGCAAGAACGTTCGAAAATCCGGAACCGGGACATGAACCAACTCTCAACGCTCAACGTAACAGACTAAAAATTACGAGTCTACTATGCACAAGAATATAATATAATATATAAATAATTATATTAATTATTTATATTTTATATTTATATTTATAAAACTCATGTCGGCAAGGAAAGGACAAAATCTGAGCTGTTTTTGACCCCTCCGCGACTCGCGGCCTTCGAAGGGGATTTGCCCCGCGACTCGCGGAGTCCACGGATTCCAAAATGGATATAAAAGGCTCGAGGTTTCTGCTTGTTTACCATATAATAACAACATAATAACAATAATACTCCGTAGGATAATAATAATATAAATATATTTATAATATATATATATATATATATATATATATATATATATATATATATATATATATATATATATATATATATATATATATATATATATATATATATATATAGTATAGATTAGATGTATATTAGATTAGGTAATGTAATTTACGAATTCTAAAGTCAAAATTCTGTCCGTGTAACACTACGTTGTTAATACCCACTGTAAGTTATGTACTTCCTTTTTAATTTAATGTCTAGTAGCTAAGCCGTTATTATGCCTATTTGAACCGAAGTAATCGTGATGTTGGACTAATAATTAAGACGGGATTATTGGACTTTGGACCATAATTGGGGTTTGGACAAAAGAACGACACTTGTGGAAATTGGACCATGGGCTATTAATGGGCTTTATATTTAATTAACGATACCTCGTTAATTTAATATAAAGGTTATGATTTTATGTATCTATAAATAACCTATACGACTAATCGGACACGGTGGGCGGGATATTTATTAGTACAAATTATTGTTCATTTGACCGGACACGGGGATGGATTAATAGTTAATGGCCTAATTAAAACAGGGGTGGATTACATTTAAGGAAACTTGGTGTAATTATTAATAAAGTATTAAAACCTTGGATTACACGCAGTCGTTAACCTGGTGTAAATCATTCAAACAAAGTTTTAATACCTTGTTACAGTTCGAATCCCCAATTAGTTGGAATATTTGACTTCGGGTATAAGGTTAAAATTGCTGAGCATTTTATAATTATAACCGATGAACTATTTTGGTCAAAAGACAAATAGGTTTCAAATGATTCCAGGACAAAGGACAATTAACCCATTGGACTAAACTAAAACCAAAACGTCAAACATCATGATTACGGAAGTTTAAATAAGCATAATTATTTTATTTCATCGCACCTTTAATTATTCGTCATTTCTATTTTGCATTAGGTTTTAATT
Source organism: Rutidosis leptorrhynchoides (assembly GCF_046630445.1). NCBI lineage: Eukaryota > Viridiplantae > Streptophyta > Magnoliopsida > Asterales > Asteraceae > Rutidosis > Rutidosis leptorrhynchoides. Next base: position 466,120,806 of record NC_092333.1, read on the forward strand.
GTGACTTAAAATATAAAATCGACAAACCGGTCATTAAACGGTAAATTCCCCTTTTTATATATTATTAATTATATATATATTTATATATTTTTGTACAAATATAATTATATAAAAATATAGTGTTACCATCTCCCTGTGGAACGAACCGGACTTACTAAAAACTATACTACTCTACGATTAGTTACACTGCCTATAGTGTTGTAGCAAGGTTTTGGTATATCCCATTTGTAAATAAAATAATTAAAACTTGTCATATTTTGTAGCATTCCGTATTAAAAATATATAATATTTCGTACCCCACGCTACACACATCAAGTTTTTGGCGCCGCTGATGGGAAGTCGGTGAAACTATATATTTTTAATTCATTTTTTTTTGTATAAATATATTTATATTTTGTTTTTAGAAAAACAATATAAAATTTTTTAAAAAAAACTAAAAAAAAAATATATATATAAATCTATTTTTAAGATTTTTAAAATTATAAAGTATTTCTATTTTTATTTTAGTTTTTAAAATATAAGTTTTATTTATTTAATATGAATATTTTATATAAACAGAAAATTAAAAAACATAAAAACAGAAAAAGTAAAAAGAAAAATAAAAATATAATACAAACTGAACCTGCACGATATTGACCTGTCTCGTTTGAACCCTTTCTCCGCGACACGCGGATATATTGAACTGGTTCAGCCGCGACTCGCGGAGTTTATTCTGACAGGCCACACTTCTTTGACCAGCATTAAATACGGGGTATTATTAATTATTATTATTATTAAACCCTAATTAGGGTTATATTTAATATTATTTAATTTAAGTTTTTAATTAATTAGTTTTAATTAAGTTATAATTAGTTTTATTAATATATATAAAATAATACTTTTATAAATATAAAAATAATATTTTTATAAAATTGTACTTTTTGCAACTTTTTATTTTTTTTTTTCTATTTTGTACCCTTTTTAATCGTTTTTAGCATAATATTTATATTTGTATCGTTCGTACTTAATTTTAAATATAGTTTTTGCCGTAGTTATTTTTTATTTTCTAGATTTTTAGGTTTGCCGTAAAATCCCTTAAGTGCTTATTCCTTAGACTAAGATTTAGGTGCTTTAGAATTTTGCGACGCCGTTTTTGGCTCTACTTTCTTATTTTTATTTTTCGACGCCTATTTTTCTACCTTTTTATTTTTCGACACTTTTCGACGCACAATCTATTTCTTTCTTATTTCTCGACGCTCTAGTTTTAGGACTTAGAAATTTTCTCTATTTCTTATCTAATTCTCAAAACGGAAAGAAAAATTATTTAAGTGGTTAAATTAATGGACGTTGACATTTTTCTGGTTCGTAGTAATAGTTGAATTTGTTAGTGGCTAGTTGTGGGCTTCCGATTTAAAGGGTCCTGGCTACCTGCTGCATCTTTTGGCTATTCGAAACGTGGGCAAAATCAGAAAAGTCTATTAATTGGACAACTTACATAAGTTTTTCTATTTTTATAACTAATAGGATAATTAGTAAATGCACCACATTGTAGCTAAAATTTGGCCATCGCAATAAAATGGAAAATTTTGAAAACAAGGCCTTGGAAACTCTTTTTGACCTCCGAAATCAATTAAATCAATACTCTCAACCGGGTGTTGATGAAAATTCGTTCAGTCAATCTTGGATCGCGAATAACGAAACAATAACTCTTTGTGAAATCTGTGGAGATTATCACTCAACATGGGAATGTTATTATTACGTTCCTATGGAAAATTATGCACCCACAGAACCTGAATGGAACGATTACGAAGAACACAATTCTAATTGGGATTATTCCCAAGAATATTTCCAAACTCAACAACCAATAGACGAGGAAAATTACGTGTCCGAAAATTCTTTAGATTATATGAAAATCAAACTCGAAGAACTCGATGCTCAAAATGAACAAATGAGAGAGTTTGTAAACCCGCATGCTGAAACTCTATTAGATTACACACCTGTTGATCTGAGGAGTATTGTGCAAGAAAATCTCATATCATCGAATTTTGATGAATTCGAGAGCTCCGAAATCACCAATTATCCCGATGATACTTTTTATTCAGTCTTACCAATTTCACAACATATCAACACATTAGCCTCTATCGACGAAATCATCAATCCATCAATGGATGATGAAGAAGAAGTAAGGGTGACAAATTGGTACTCTTGGGAAAACGATAACGTTGAAAATTTTACCCCCGAGACCAAACTGAACTTCACCATTCCACAACCTTACAACCCAATATTTTCAATAGACGAGTCATCTACTGAAGATGAATTACGAGCTGTAATAGATAATGACACCTTGGATTTCACCCAATTTGGTAATAGAGGTGAAAACTTTGATCCCGAGAATAAAAGGAAGGAAATTTTAGGAATTGTCCACTCTATAGATATAAGTATGTCGGTGTATATCGATCCATTTGACCAAGAACCAGAAAAGAGACATATCCATTTACTAAAAGCTACACTTAAAGAAGAATTAAGTAGTGACGATCGGGTGAGTCTAAACTTTAAACCCATTGATATATTATACACCACCCGAGATGTAAATAACTGGCTCACTATTCTAATTCGAGGAACTTATTCTACCGACTTCACATATCGTCAGCTAAGTGTGGGGAAGTCTAACCCCACTTAACGTTAAACTAGGGGTTCGGGTTAGTGCATAACTCGTTAATAAAAATGCATGATTAGGGTAAAAGACGTTTTTTTTTCAAATATTAGCAAACAGTTCAGAAAAGCAACCGTTTTTGAAGAAAAACATGTGTGATAAAATAAGAAGGAATGAACAATGAGGCGCGCCATCTATCATTCGACGAGCTTTGTAAATACAAACTAGGTATTCTTAATCACTTTTCTACACTAATCACCCTCATGAATTTATAATTAGAGTCTGATTTCATGCAAATGAGGGCATTGCATGATCTCAAGTGTGGGGAAGGGTTATAAATTCTCTCGGGTTTACACTTGGTTTATTTGCCAAATTTTGTGAAAATTTGAAAAAAATTTCAACTAAATGAACTCAAAATCATGTTTATACATATTTATGAACGATGAAAACTAGGTGTTAATACCGAAATTATCGTTACCTCGAAAAGGACATAAATTGAGAAACAACCCAAAACGCTTGAATTCATTTAAAATGGAATAAAGGAGAATAAAAAGGCAAAGAAATAAACTAAGTGTGGGGAGAATGTACCAAGTTATTCAATTAAAAACTATCTATCACATGTTTGTGCAAAGCTATTGCAGGTGCTTTTGTTTTGGACGATACTAATCAGTTTTACCCGATTTATTGTAATACTTTTGAATGAAGGATGGATCTACACGATGAATCAATTCCATCATTAAAAGAAAGTAAAGTCTTCCGAAAAAGACACGCGCTTCTTGATTTAGGTCAAGAAGTTGTCGTCCAGACCAGCTGTAGGTTGACGAAAAATCTAGAAAAGTCATCTCTAAAATCAGTAGGAAATCCACGGACCTCAGCATCAAATAGGGTCGCCAAGTGGTCAGATTTATCTTAACCATGAGAAGGATTTATCTCGTACAATGGGGAGGCACCGTGCAAATTAGCTTGATAAGACTAATGAATCAGATCCCCAGAAAGGATAATCTCCTTAAAGATTAAAAATCAGCCTTTAAGCCTGATATTACTCAATCCTTGAGATTGACCTTAAAGATTGAGAATTCAAACTCATGGAATTCGATGATATCTAAACTCGAGCTTGAACGAGAAAATATTTTGATCAAAACTACAAACCGATTTGTTTTCTGAAAACCCATTGTCAATGCGTTCATTACCATTGAACGTAAAATCCTAGGAATTCACCTGGAATTCATTAGGTCACCTGAACCAAATCGGGTGTCAACCGTAAGAACGGTGGTTGCATAGCATGGTCGGAGACAGGACCTTGTGCCAGACTGAAAAATCATAGGATGATCTTTACTATTGCTCCTACCAAGGATAGTACTAGCATCCGACACGTTTTTGGACCATAATCAAATGCATGTCATTAGACATTGCCTTAACAGTTTCTTGTTCATCGCTTTCCTTTACAACCGGACGGTAGTTTACCGAAAGGTAATATACGGAACATGTAAACTGGATGTGTGCTTTCCGATACCGGGATAGTAGTGGATTACACGAACCTAAAAGTTTTTAGCCAAAATATTGATCCACAAATATATTTTGCAACACCGATGGTGAGTCAAATCAGAAAACTTGTCTAGGGTAAAATCTAGCTTGAATTTTCAAAAGATCAAATGTTTTCATAAAGATCTAATTTCCTTAAGGATAAAAATTTGTATAGTCATGTGGGACTGTAAATCGCCTTTCAAATGTGCACTTTTCTTTGGAAACCGAAAGTAAATCGGCTATTTGATTGCAAGTGTCGTTGACTTAAACCCGAGGCAACTGTGGATGACACACCCACCTTTAACCATGGTTCTATCGTTACTATCATTGTTTATACTGCTCTATCAAAATCACTGATGTACAAAGTGTGAAGAATAAAGAAGTGATTCGTGTGATGTATTATTTTTATTTCAAGACTGTATTGCTTGAGGACAAGCAACGCTCAAGTGTGGGGATATTGATAAGGCTAAAAAGGAACATATATTTCATAACATTATTCCCCAAGAAATACAAGATTTCAGTTGCAATTGTTCCATTTTCAAGTAATATTCGTTTATATTAAATAAGTGCGAAGACAAAAGGCGAAAACGACGAATTGAAGACGGAAAGGTCCAAAAAGTTCAAAAGTACAAGATACAATTAAAAAGGTTCAAAATATTGATGAGGAACGTCTAAAAACGACAAGATTACAATTTACAAAACGCAAAGTACACGATATAAAATAGTACGCAAGAACGTTCGAAAATCCGGAACCGGGACATGAACCAACTCTCAACGCTCGACGTAACGGACTAAAAATTACGAGTCTACTATGCACAAGAATATAATATAATATATAAATAATTATATTAATTATTTATATTTTATATTTATATTTATAAAACTCATGTCGGCAAGGAAAGGACAAAATGTGAGCTGTTTTTTACCCCTCCGCGACTCGCGGCCTTCGAAGGGGATTTGCCCCGTGATCGAGCATAGAATATTCGGGTCGGGTTCGGTCCATGCTTGACATCAATAGAGGGGGATTTAAGGGTCAATTGAGTTTAACTCTCCGGTCCGGAGTACCGTGAATAACCCCTTGCGAGATGATGATCTCAACAGGGGTGGTTAAACGTTAGACCCACCATCGGCGGGCAGTCCGGTCATTGATGGTTCGCCAAGTGGGGTAGGATTTATGTTCATAGAACGTTACCTGTATTTCAAGGAATCTAGTGAAATGCTGTTAGTCCGGTAGCGCGGGTTTACTTGCGCTATGCGCTCTTGTTCTTTAGAGTGTGTATGTGTGTGTAAAAATAAGATTCCAGGATCCCTTCCTCTGTGGATGAAGCTTCGTAATTATAGGATTACCTTTCTTGTCTTTTATCGCCACGTAATGAGGTCAAAAGATCGTGGCCTGCAAATAGTACGCTTTCAGGCAGGCTCATCCGACAAAAGTAAAAAGTGATCTTGTCGGCCCTGACTCTTGTCTGCCAGGTGTCTTCTGCCAGCTACAACATCATTCATCACGTTAGCGCCATCTATGCGCGGTGGCCGTAATATGGCGCCAGGCGCGCCATAGAAGCAGCTAGTGGTGATGCTGTTTGATGCGCTGCACGAGTTGATCGGGTATGCGTATCATTACCCCGCGACTCGCGGAGTCCACGGATTCCAAAATGGCTATAAAAGGCTCGAGGTTTCTGCTTGTTTACCATATAATAACAACATAATAACAATAATACTTCGTAGGATAATAATAATATAAATATATTTATATAATTTATATATATATATATATATATATATATATATATATATATATATATATATATATATATATATATATATATATATATATATATATATATATATATATAGTATAGATTAGATGTATATTAGATTAGGTAATGTAATTTACGAATTCTAAAGTCAAAATTCTGTCCGTGTAACACTACGTTGTTAATGATGGAATACCACATGTAAAACAAGTCACATAAACCTTATATGTGTGTGTAAAAATTCGGCCAACAAGAGGACCAAGCGGAAGCATTTTGTTTAAATTTGCATGTGTATATAAACCATTTTAGAGTGTATTCCATTAAAGATCTAGTCTTGAAAAATATGCTAAAAAGTAAATGGAGCTAGTTAGGAGTTATACCTTCTCCTAAAAGGAGGTTGTAGCTAGAAGATGAAGATGATGAATGGAGCTAGTTTCTAACTTGAAACCTCAAGAGATTATACCCACAAGCTTTAGTACAACAACACCCTTGTATGTAGTTAGGATTTTAACACCAAAATAAGCTTGAAATCAAACTTGAAGAACCCTTTTGTTCTCTCCAAAAAATCGGCCAAGAAAAGGGAGGAGGAGAGCTTTTTGGTAATTCAAAATTGCAAGTAATCTAGTGTGAGAGAATGTGCAAAAGCTAAAGCATCAAATGGAGAGTTTAAGCAACCAAGACAAGCATGGGGTGGCTTGTCTTGGAGCCATAAAACCGCCACCCCCACCATTGGTGGAGAAAATGATTTATTTTTCTTTTATTTTTCAAATTAATAAGATTAATTTGTTAAATAAAATCACATTTGATACTTGCACACAATTCTTTATAAAACCTATTATAAAGATAAGTAAATATATTTATTTACTTGTATATCATAAACTTATAAGCCACTTACAAGTTGTCCATGTGTTACTTGCACATCTACTTAATTTTATAACCATTTTATAAAATTATCACACTTACATTTATAATTACTCAAGTAATTATTCAAGCATATTATCTTTAGAAAACCAATTTCTAAAGTCAAAGTGTCTAGTATTTATTTTAAAGATCCATTCATTAAAACAAATACTTTTAAGGTGTTGTCGGCTTGTTATTGGGTATGACCCGACTTGGATCATAACATATTGGCCACATTAATCAATTATGTCTCTCGGGCATATGAAATACCTTCAATCTCCCACTTGCATGAGAAACATAAGGAATTAATGCAAGTGACGGATACCACCTAACGACCGTCCATCACCCCCAATATGTTATGACTTGGTGCCATTCAATAACATCATCCCTTTCGAGTTCCCATCTCGAATATGATTAGGTGAATCTTTCAATATATCCTTTTGTCCTAGATGTCATGTTAAATCCAAGAGACATAGAATGATCACTCTCTTATAGATCTAACTTTATCAGGCCTTAGACATCTGACTCTCAACGAACAAGAGGGACAAATTCCATCTTGACTACATACGTCCTAGACACTACACTTCGTACTATACCTGAAGCCTCCCTTATGTACTACCATGTTTCAGAATAGCGAAGGAAAGAATCAAGGTACAATATTCGGTGAATGTCAGAACCCAATATGTGTCTCAGGTCAGAGGATATAATGATATTCTCCTTTACTCAAGATTACATGTGATCAACCACAAAGGCTCCATATAGTAAATCTTGAGAGCGGGTCTTCCAATATTTGTATCCCACAAATATCTATGAACCTTGGTTGCAACCTTGCCCCACATTCACCATTTGAATGTTAACCAATCCAAGTTCATAATAGTCTAGACCTCACACTTGTTCCCACAAATGTGATCAACTACGGAATTTAGAATAATAGTTTATTCATGGATAAAATATGCAAAATTGGAACATAACTCATAATTAAATTAATACCATAATTATATTAATGAGTTTGAACTAATTCGTTCCGTTACAATACTTAAAATAGATCAATTCCAATCACTAGAATATCGAAGCCCTAATGCACAAACATGTCCCTCATGTTTTGGCCCATGTAAAAGCTTCGTGAGTGGATCCGCAACATTTTGATCTGTGTGAACTTTGTGAATACATATCTTTCCCTTTTCAACCTCATCCCTGATGTAGTTGAACCTCCGCTCAATGTGACGAGTCTTTTGATGAGCACGAGGTTCCTTGATTTAAGCAATCGCACCCTCGTTGTCACAAAAGATCTCAAGAGGGTCCTGAATGGAAGGGACCACTCCTAAGTCGTCGATGAATTTCTTCATCCACGCAGCTTCCTGAGCCGCCAATGAGGCGGCAATGTACTCCGACTCTGTAGTGGATAACGCAACAACTTCCTGTTTCGCACTCTTCCAAGAGACCGCACCACCATTTAACATGAATACATAACCGGATTGTGATCGAGAGTCATCTCGATCAGTTTGGAAACTCGCGTCCACGTAACCTTTTACCGCGAGTTCCTCCTCACCAGACCCATATATTAGAAACATATCCTTAGTCCTTCTAAGGTATTTCAATATACATTTAACCGCAGTCCAATGACTATTTCCCGGGTTATTCTGGTATCTACTTGTCAAGCTTAGAGCGCATGACACATCCGGTCTAGTACATATCATTGCATACATGATAGACCCAATAGCAGATGCGTATGGGACTTTCTTCATTCTCTCTTATTCATCTTTGGTGGTAGGACACTGAGATGAACTGAGAACGGTTCCCTTTTGAATAGGTACCAAACCTTTCTTAGAGTTTTCCATCTTGAACCTTTTCAAGATTTTATCAATGTATGTACTTTGGCTTAAACCTATCAATCTCTTGGATCTATTCCTATAGATTCCAATCCCCAATATGTATTGTGCTTCTCCAAGATCCTTAATGGAGAAGCAACCTTTTAACCAAGTTTTGACCTCTTGCATTGTGGTTATATCATTCCTAAATAATAATATATCATCCACATATAGCACAAGGAACATTATGGAGCTCCCACTAGCCTTCTTGTATACACAAGCTTCATCACCATTTTTAATGAAGCCAAATTTCTTTGCCTCTTCATTAAAATGATGATTCCACATTCTCGATGCTTGCTTCAATCCGTAGATTGACTTCTTTAACTTGCATACCTTATTAGGATTTTTCGGATCAACAAAACCTTCGGGTTGTACCATATAGACATCTTCCTCAAGATATCCATTTAGGAAAGCGGTTTTGACATCCATTTGCCAAATTTCGTAATCATAATGAGCAGCGATGGCAAATAATATCCTAATAGACTTTAGCATTGCCACAGGCGAGAAAGTTTCATCATAGTCAACCCCTTGAGTTTGAGTGAAACCCTTTGCTACAAGTCTAGCTTTGTATGTATCCAAGTTTCCGTGTTTGTCGGTTTTCTTCTTGAAAAGCCACTTGCAATCAACTAGCTTAGAGCTAGGAGGTTGCTCAACAAGTTCCCAAACTTGGTTTTCATACATGGATTGCATCTTGGCGTTCATGGCTTCCTGCCATTTATCTTTATCAATACTTGATAAAGCATCTTTGTAGTTTGTCGGTTCATCCAAATCAACCGTATAGCAACCATCCACGAGAAACCCATATCTCTCGGGAGGATTACTAATCCTACTAGATCTTCGAACGTCTTGTGTACCTTGATCATCCACTTGATCATTTTCAACATCCTCATGTTGAGTACTAGTGTCAACCAATTGTGTATCATCGGCTTGATCTTGTACCTCTACAAGATCTATCTTCCTTTCACCATCACCCTCCATAAGGAACTTGGTTTCTAGGAATTCCGCTTTCCGAGCAACAAATACGGTTTGCTCGGATGGATCATAGAAGTAATATCCCATGTCATCTTTGGGATATCATATGAAGATACACTTTGTGGATCGAGCATGTAGCTTATTTGCTACATAACGCTTAGGATAAGCTTCACATCCCCATACTTTCAAGTATGAAAGAGAAGGAGGTTTTCCAAACCACATCTCATGAGGAGTTCGTTCCACTTTCTTGGTTGGGGCCATATTTAAAATACGAGCCGCGGAGCTTAGACAATAACCCCAAAATGATAGAGGTAACGAGCTTCTTGCCATCATATATCGAACCATATCCATTAGGGTTCGGTTCCTCCTTTCGGAAACTCCATTAAGTTGGGGTGTTCCGGGTGGAGTAAGTTGTGAGATGATCCCACAACTCCTAAGATGATCTTGGAAAGCATCGCTTAGGTATTCACCTCCTCTATCGGTACGAAGTACCTTAATTGTCCTATTGAGTTGATTTTGTACTTCGTTTTGATATTCTTTGAATGCTTCAAACGTTTCGTCCTTGTGTCTTAGTAAATAGACATATCCGAAACGACTAAAGTCATCAATGAAAGTAACAAAGTATCTTTCACCATTCCTAGTCATGGGTTTAAAGGGTCCACATACATCCGAATGTATTAATCCCAATAAATCTTTAGCCCTCTCATAAGTCCCTTTAAAAGGTGCTTTAGTCATCTTGCCTTGTAAACAAGATTCACATACATCAAATGAGTCCATTTCATTTGATTTCAAAAGTCCATTCTTTTGAAGTGTATGCATTCGGTTCTTGTTTATGTGACCAAGGCGACAATGCCATAAGTAGGAATCACTCAAATCCCTTTTGAGTTTCTTGGTGCTAGTATGGTATATAGAGCTCGATGAAGCTTCATCATGAACCAATTCATAAATTCCATTTGAAGGCGAAGCCTTGAAATAGAATACATTATCTTTAGAAATATGAATGTCATCATCAATAAAATTAACAACGTAACCACATTGTTTTAAGCGAGAAATAGAAATAATGTTTCGACATAAATCCGGTGCATACAAAACATTTTCTAAAATAAGCTCCAATCCACTTGGAAGCTTCAAAACAAATTCTCCTTGAGCTTTAACATGCACCTTTGCACCATTGCCCATATAGAGATTTGATGTTCCCGCCATACGATCACTTCTTTTGAACCCCTGCAAAGAATTGCAAATATGAGTTCCACATCCCGTGTCTAATACCCATGTATTAGAAGAAGTAATACTAAGCTCTATATATACCATATATATATTACCTGAGGTTTGCCCTGCATCCCTCTTGTCCTTCAACTCCTTAAGATAGACCGGACAGTTTCGTTTCCAATGACCCATCTCACCGCAACCGAAACATGGGTCTTCCTTGGGGTTTGCCTTCTCGGCTACCTTTTGCTTCTTAGCCTTGTTGATGGTTGGGGTAACCATCTTCCCCTTCCCTTTGCCTTGATGGGCGGGTCCTTTTCTCTTAGCCACCTTTGGCTTAGAGGTGTTACCTTTAGACCCACCTTGATCGATTGCTAACACGGGTAAAGCCCTTTTACCCATGCTTGTTTCCGCCGTTCTTAGCATACCGTGAAGCTCACATATGCTCTTATCCATCCCATTCATATTGTAATTAATTACAAATTGATCAAACCTTTTTGATAGGGAGTTAAGGATAAGATCGGTGGCTAACTCATTGGATATGTTTAGGTTAAGACGGTTAGCACGATCGATAAGGCTTTTCATCTTGAGTACATAAGATGAAACCGATTGGGTATCGTCCATACGACAAGCATGTAGCGCCCGAACCGTTTCGAAACGCTCAACACGCGCTTGTTGGAGGAACATCTCCTTCAATTGTGTTATCATGTCGTATGCACTATGATGCTCGAAATCCTTTTGGAGTTCGGGTATCATAGTCCCAAGCATTAAGCATGAGACTTGAAGGGAGTCGTGGCAATACTTATCGTAAGAGGCCATTGCCTCCACATCATTCTCATCCGGTTGATCAGGAATGGGGTCCTCAAGCACATACATTTTATCCTCTTGTTTGAGGACAATCCGAAGATTGCGGAACCAATCCATAATATTTGTATGGTTGAGTTTGTCTTTCTCGAGGAGAGACCGTAAAGATAGGTTGTTAAAGTTAAGTGGTGCGATGTTCAAGTTGTTGTTGTTATTAGCGGCCATCTACAAAATTCAACAAAGTTCTTTTAAGTATTGATTTCAAATTTAATAAACAATACCCTTTTAATTTGTTTTTATTAAATATTAGAATCCAACGGTAAATCAAATTTCGGTTAGGTGACCTTTATCCCGTCATTTTGATTTAGCTAGGTAGTCATAATGACAATTGCAATCCTTTTGCAACTTCTAAGTTATGGGATCATGCAATCCTTTTGCATGGCATATTAATCCCATCAACGCCTATTTGTTCCTCATGCTTCGGTGACCCTAAGTTCATGATTCCCAAATCAAGTCGTCCTACTTGTGTAAACATGTAGACTTAACATACAAGTGGTTAGGTGACCTTTATCCCACATGTATGCGAAGTGTACCTTATTCATATTAGTTCACTCATGACGGTTAGGTGACCTTTATCCCATCAAGAGATCCCTAATATGTCTAAGTGTTTCCACAAAAGGATGGCGTTTAACTTGTTTACCTTGTTTTAGTAAAAGGGATTTTATGTTTTCTACATTCTAGTTTTAGAAAACAAAGTGCTATACACCAACATGCATTTGGTGTGTAGTGTTTTGTGAAAAACCTATTTTCATGTCCTTTTAGTAAACCAATTACTAGTTCATAACCTTTTAAATAAACCATTTTATTTACATTTTGATCTAGTACCTAATAACCATTTATTAGTGTCATGTTGTTATGTTTTATTATAACCATTTATAATGTATTATACAAGTTGTAAACATGTGATAATCTTGTAGCAACCAAACATACAAACATACACAAACATGCATAACAAAGTGTTCACAATCAAGAGCCATTTTGGTGGACATTTGTTTAGCCAAAAAACAAATGTCACCTAAGAGGGTTAACCAAAGTAAGAGATTTTTAAACAAAATCTCCCACTTAATCTTGTAATCTTGAAATGCTCCATCTTGTAATCTTCATCTTGAATCTTCATTTTCATTTTACAAAATTATATCCTAATACAATTTTTCTAGAAAATGAAATAACAACCTATTCTATTTTACAAACCAAATAGAATAAATTACATCAACAAATTACAAGATTAATAACAACATATTACAAACCAAAATTACAAAATTATTACAAACCATATGAATGAATATTACAACCATGAATAATAACCAAATCATTCAACCAAACAAACACACGGTCTAGGCTCGATTGTGAACAACAACATAACAACAAATCTTGACCAAACTTGAAGTCCCAAACCCACTTTTGGGACCCAAATAATTCGGCCAAGACAACCAACCCACCAAAACTCAAGATTTTTACATTCTACATTCATGCATGTTAGTAGATTGTAAAATAAATGAGTTTTCTAGCCAAAAACAAGAAGCGTATTAACAAGACTTTGGCTCTAGATACCATTGATGGAATACCACATGTAAAACAAGTCACATAAACCTTATATGTGTGTGTAAAAATTCGGCCAACAAGAGGACCAAGCGGAAGCATTTTGTTTAAATTTGCATGTGTATACAAACCATTTTAGAGTGTATTCCATTAAAGATCTAGTCTTGAAAAATATGCTAAAAAGTAAATGGAGCTAGTTAGGAGTTATACCTTCTCCTAAAAGGAGGTTGTAGCTAGAAGATGAAGATGATGAATGGAGCTAGTTTCTAACTTGAAACCTCAAGAGATTATACCCACAAGCTTTAGTACAACAACACCCTTGTATGTAGTTAGGATTTTAACACCAAAATAAGCTTGAAATCAAACTTGAAGAACCCTTTTGTTCTCTCCAGAAATCGGCCAAGAAAAGGGAGGAGGAGAGCTTTTTGGTAATTCAAAATTGCAAGTAATCTAGTGTGAGAGAATGTGCAAAAGCTAAAGCATCAAATGGAGAGTTTAAGCAACCAAGACAAGCATGGGGTGGCTTGTCTTGGAGCCATAAAACCGCCACCCCCACCATTGGTGGAGAAAATGATTTATTTTTCTTTTATTTTTCAAATTAATAAGATTAATTTGTTAAATAAAATCACATTTGATACTTGCACACAATTCTTTATAAAACCTATTATAAAGATAAGTAAATATATTTATTTACTTGTATATCATAAACTTATAAGCCACTTACAAGTTGTCCATGTGTTACTTGCACATCTACTTAATTTTATAACCATTTTATAAAATTATCACACTTACATTTATAATTACTCAAGTAATTATTCAAGCATATTATCTTTAGAAAACCAATTTCTAAAGTCAAAGTGTCTAGTATTTATTTTAAAGATCCATTCATTAAAACAAATACTTTTAAGGTGTTGTCGGCTTGTTATTGGGTATGACCCGACTTGGATCATAACATATTGGCCATATTAATCAATTATGTCTCTCGGGCATATGAAATACCTTCAGTTAATACCCACTGTAAGTTATGTACTTCCTTTTTAATTTAATGTCTAGTAGCTAAGCCGTTATTATGCCTATTTGAACCGAAGTAATCGTGATGTTGGACTAATAATTAAGACGAGATTATTGGACTTTGGACCATAATTGGGGTTTGGACAAAAGAACGACACTTGTGGAAATTGGACCATGGGCTATTAATGGGCTTTATATTTAATTAACGATACCTCGTTAATTTAATATAAAGGTTATGATTTTATGTATCTATAAATAACCATATACGCCTAATCGGACACAGTGGGCGGGCTATTTATAAGTACAAATTTTTGTTCATTTGACCGGACACGGGGATGGATTAATAGTTAATGGCCTAATTAAAACATGGGTGGATTACATTTAAGGAAAATTGGTGTAATTTGTAACGACCCGCACTTTTTCGATCGTTCTATACTTATAAGATTAATATTTACATAAATTAAACCTTACCAACATGATAAGCAATCCAAATTATTGAGACTTATGTTTTCGAATAGAGTTTTACACAACGTTTGACCGTCTAGTTTGACCGATGATATCACGAACTATACAATATATGATAATTATACGTTTGTGTATATATATGTATATATACATATTTAACATGATTAATGAATGTTTTAATATCTTATTTTGTATCAATAACAATCAGTTATAAGTATATTTTGAAACTACTAACTTAAGTTTTCAAAACGATAACCATACGTAACGTTATTTGACATAAATACTTATAACCTATAATGTTTATACATATATCGTATAAGTAATGTATTTAATCACTTTTAAGAACTTAAATACATAAAACCATATAAGTGTATTCACAAAAGATAGCTATATTTGAATCCTCATTCCATTTTTCACAAAATTTCTATACGTATATCTAGAGTATTTGTACTCGTATCATATCTAGCTTCTATACGTATTTACTATTGGTATATACACATCAAATCACCACCAACCAGCCCTTGTTCATGCCCTTGGTATAAGGTAATTGATTTTGGAAGCAAGTATGACAATTTGTACAAAATAACAAAAGGAAAACTTGTCTTGGTCTCCCCCCATTCACGTTTTATTTAACCATCCCCATAACCAAATTTTGATCACCATTCTCACTTCTAAATCACTCTTTAACTCTCTCACTTGAAAGCTCTAAGAACTCCATAACAATTCAGCAAAGTTCCAAGAAGATCTAGCTTCAAAAACACTACTTAATCACCATAAGAAAACTCTTACAACAACACTTCAAGAATCCTTTCCAAGAACACAAACTTACTTCCAATCTTTCATCCACTTCCATCACCCTTTTGATTCTAGCTTTTTACTTCTCTTTTACAGCAACCTTGTCCAAGGAACTTGAGGTAGAATCTATGTTCATAACCTTATTCGATTCTTATATATATAGCTATCTTATTTTGTGGTATAAAAATTTAACAACAAGAACATAGTTTGAAAGTTTTCAAACTTGTTTGCAAACTAAATAGATCCTTCTAACTTAACTTTTAAAATACTTCAAGACCTGTAATATAACTTAAATATATGATAACTTAACAAGGTAAAACTTGGTTTTTCAAAGAATACCTTAAAAACTGTTTTTACGACGTCGGAGTGCAACCGGGGACTGTTTTGGGTTGGATAATTAAAAACCATCTTAAACTTTGAATTGAAGGTTTATGTTCTGGAAAACTGATTTTTACTATGAATATGATAACACATAAAAATTTCATGATTTAATTCAAAGTATAAGTATTTTTAGAAAAATAATCATTTAAGGTTGTTTAAATAAAGGAAAATGTTTAACTTCATAAGTTTCACTAAAGTTTCACCTATGCCGTGTGATTTTGAATACAAACCAAGGTATTTTCAGTTCATAGTCTTAAAGAGGGACTCGATCCAAGGAGATGGCAAGTTGAATCAACAAAAACGGATTTGTAACGAAGAAACTATGACCGAAACAAAATTGGTTATCCAAGACTTGTTTAACTTCGGGATTAATTGGGAAAAATTAAATAAAATCACATATTTCTAAGATAACATGATATTTTATATATATGTACTCATAATTCAATTTTATATGGTTCAGGATCACCCGTAAACAATACGAGAAGATTAATCATAAGATCCCATGTTTGTACGCAACACGTCATTTGACAACACCGGTACTTTATGTACGCAACACGTCATTTGACAACACCGGTACCGTGGGTCAAGATTAATCTCGACCAATACGTATACGATGGGGTTTTATTTATTTCGTTGGGGGTTTTATTTATTTCATTGCGGGTTTATTAAACATCTAAATATGAACCATTAAAATTGAATTACTAACAACGAAATGCTAACTACGGATTAAGGAATTATTAAAAGTATTAAAAGTATAACAAGTATATATATGTGACGTTTGTTTAAAAAGAAAAGGTATTGATATATTATATATGGATAGGTTCGTGATATCAACCGGAGACCAAGTCAAATTATATATATCTTCAAGACGAAAGTGAGTATATAGTCCCACTTTTAAACTCTAAATATTTTGGGATGAGAATACATGTATTTTATGTTTTACATTATGGACACAAGTAACTGAAAAATATATTCTACGTTGAGTTGTACCACTGGCATACTTCCCTGTAGCTTGGTAACTAATATTTACAGCGGTATTGTAAACGCGAATCCTGTTGATAGATCTATCGGGCCTGACAACCCCAACCGGACTGGACGACCAGTATTCAACGGTTGCACAGTACTTCGTTTTGTGACTACACTTGGTACGGTGTAGTAAGATTTCATATTAAAGGGAATATGCGACGTGATTAAATGTTAAGTATGGTTACCAAGTGCTCAACCACTTAGAATATTTTTATTAAACTGTTTATATACGAAATCTTGTGGTCTATATATATATATTGCTGCCGGCATTAAACCTATATCTCACCAACTTTATGTTGACCTTTTTAAAACATGTCTATTCTCAGGTGATTACTAAAAGCTTCCGCTGCATCATGTTGAATCTAAGCAGGATCTTGCGTACTCATATTTGTGTCAAAAATAAAACTGCATATCCGAGGATTTGTGTTGTGAAATATGCTAGAAACCGTGTTGTTATCATTATTTGTAAAGTTTGTAAGTCGAAGATTATCGCTAAACGATAATCATCTTTTTATTGTCTAAAGCTTGTGACAAAAATAATGGTTATGGTTTGTAATGTATAATATATGCAGTTTTTCTTTTAAAAATGTCGCATATAGAGGTCAATACCTCGCAATGAAATCATACGTTATCTAACACGTTCTTATGGTTAAGGACGGGTTATGACATGTGGTATCAGAGCGGTGGTCTTAGCGAACCAGGTTTGCATTAGTGTGTCTAACCGAGAAGTCGTTAGGATACATTAGTAAGTCTGGACTTTGACCGGGTCTGATTTTGAAAACCATTGCTTATCACTGTTGGTTAAAATTTATATGTAAATATTATGTTGTACTAATGGGTTAGTTGTTATGTGATAGATGTCGGGCTCGAAACTTATTATCACATTCAGCGACTCCGAATCAGAATCCTCAGATGGTGTTCCAGTCATTAACTTATCCGATGACGAAAGTAGTATCTTTGGGGAAGACTCACAAATTCCGGATGAACCAACTATAGAAAAATCGGAAAGTGAACCCGAGGAAGAAATACTAGAAATTACGAAAGAAAAGTTCGATCAAGGAAAGAAACGAAAAGCTAATGAATTAGAAAATTTAAATCCCGAGTTTAGTGAGGATGTTGTGGCACCAATTCCACTAGACACTACCACCCCTATTCCCGCTATTCCTATTCGTGCTGTCCCGGCATCCAGTTCTTCAGCCCCACCGCCAAAATATAGGCAGACAGCTAGGATAAGCGTTAGGCCATTCATTGGAACTAAACGTCCTAGAAAATAGACCAAACGATGCGCTGCCGTATTAAACCATGGGATTATATAATGTTTTGTATAATATTATTAGTGTGGTTTGCTTAATGTTCAATGTAAGATAAGCATATGTAAAATAGTGAAGCATGAAATGCAATAATTTTCCATGGTTAAGTATTATTTAGATTGTGGTAATTGGTTCTGTACTAAGCTATTAAGTATGAACATTAACGGGTAGGTACTACCCTAGATATAATTATAAAACGCTAATAAGAAGAAAAGGCTTTTATAATAATACCTGGTTCATATTATTAACAAGCTGTAATGTACTATAAATACACACTACATCTATAATATTCCATGTGAATAATTATTTTCTTTCATTAGGAAATGGCGCGATTGAATCGAATGACGGAACAAGAAGTCGAGGACTTCATCAACCAGCGAGTCAATGACAGAATGTTATGGGTCGAAGCTGCAAGAGCTGTTGTAGTTAACCCAAATCCTCGTGTAGGATGCACCTACAAGACGTTTCAAGCTTGCAAGCCCTCATCATTCAGTGGAACGGAAGGGCCGATCGGTTTAACCCGGTGGATAGAAAAGATGGAGACTGTGTTCAAAATCAGTGGTTGTGATGAAAAAGACATGACCAAGTATGCATCGTGCACTTTACAAGATAGTGCACTCACGTGGTGGAAAAATTACGTGAAGGCTGTAGGAGGAGATGTAGCTTATGATACTCCATGGGAAGAATTCAAAACGATGTTAATCAACGAGTATTGTCCAAGGAATGAGGTTAGGAAGTTAGAAGATGAGTTACGAAGTTTGAAGGTTGTTGGTACTGAAATCACCAACTACAATCAGCGATTCATGGAATTAGTTTTGCTATGTCCTGAATTGGTTCCAACCGAAGCACGGAAGATTGAAATGTACAAAGATGGGTTGCCCACAAAGGTTAAGGCAAACGTTACAGCATCGAAACCTAAGACAATTCATGAAGCTATAACCATGGCAAACGAGCTAATGGATCAGGTCATCTTGGATAAGAAAGCATTCACTACTGACGTGAAGGTATCGAGTAACAAAAGAAAGTGGAACGGAAATTATGATCGAGGTAACCAACAACAATCTTTTAAGAAACCAGAAACCACGAAAGGTGCGGGTAGTGGTTCAGGCTATGGTTACAAAGGACAAAGTCCTTTATGCAACCGATGTCACAAACATCACTTTGGTTACTGTAGTGTGTTGTGCACCAAATGTAATCGACAGGGTCATCTTGCTGAAGATTGCAAGGCTCTCGTTACAAATGGTAACAAGACTCCTGCCACCAACGCAAATAGAACTGCTTTGGCTACCGTTACTTGTTTTGGGTGTGGAAAACAAGGTCACTATAAGAGTCAGTGCCCGAATCCAGAGAAGAATGTCGGACCTGCACGTGGGAGAGCATTTGTTATTAATGCTAGAGAGGCACGCGAAGACCCGAAGCTTGTTACGGGTACGTTTACCATTAATAACTTATCAGCATCTATTTTATTTGATACTGGTGCCGATAGAAGTTATGTGTGTAGAAATTTTTACACTAAATTTAATTGTTCATCATTACCTCTAGATGCTAAGTACATGATTGAGTTAGCTAATGGTAAACTAATTAAAGCCGATAAAATTTGTCGTGATTGTGAAATAAATTTAGCCGGAGAAACGTTTAAAATCGACTTAATACCCATAGAATTAGGAAGTTTTGATGTAATAGTCGGCATGGACTGGATGTCCAAAGTAGTAGTTGAAGTTGTGTGTGCCAAGAAGGCAATTCGTATTCCTTGTAAGGATAAAATGCCGGTGATGATTTATGGAGAGAAGGGTGATTCAAAGCTAAAACTCATTAGCTGTTTGAAAGCCAAAAAGTATTTAGAAAAGGGATGTTATGCTATTCTAGCACATGTTAATAAAGTCAAAAAGAAAGAGAAATGCATCAACGATGTGCCTGTGGCAAGAGATTTTCCTGAAGTTTTTCCGGAAGAATTGCCGGGATTACCTCCATTTAGATCTGTAGAATTTCAAATAGATTTAGTACCAGGAGCTGCACCAGTGGCTCGTGCTCCATATAGACTTGCACCGTCCGAACTAAAAGAACTTCAAAGTCAGTTAAAAGAATTACTGGACCGTGGATTCATACGACCAAGCACTTCACTGTGGGGAGCTCCAATTTTGTTTGTTAAGAAGAAAGATGGATCTTTTAGGATGTGTATAGATTATCGTGAATTAAATAAGTTAACTATCAAGAATCGGTATCCACTACCGAGAATTGATGACTTATTTGATCAATTGCAAGGATCATGTGTTTATTCGAAAATCGACTTAAGATCGGGCTATCATCAACTACGCGTCAAAGAAGAAGATATACCGAAAACTGCTTTTCGGACACGTTATGGTCATTACGAATTTTTGGTCATGCCGTTTGGATTAACAAATGCGCCGGCTGTATTCATGGACCTCATGAATTGAGTTTGTAGTCCGTATTTAGATAAGTTTGTTATCGTTTTCATTGATGATATTCTTATCTATTCCAAGAGTGAGCAAGAGCATGAAGAGCATTTAAGGTTGATATTAGAGTTGTTGAGAAAAGAACAACTATATGCTAAATTTTCTAAGTGTGCTTTCTGGTTGAAAGAAGTGCAATTTCTTGGCCACGTTGTTAGTAGCAAAGGAATTCAGGTTGATCCAGCAAAAACTGAAGCCATTGAAAAATGGGAGACTCCTAAGACACCAACGCAGATACGCCAATTTTTGGGTTTAGCCGGTTATTATAGAAGGTTTATTCAAGATTTTTCCCGAATAGCTAAGCCGTTGACAACGTTAACGCAAAAAGGGAAGAAATACGAATGGACCTCGGAGCAAGAGAACGCATTTCAAATACTGAAGAAGAAGTTAACTACGGCGCCTATTTTATCGTTACCAGAAGGGAACGATGATTTTGAAATATATTGTGACGCTTCGCGACAAGGTTTTGGTTGCGTTCTTATGCAACGGAAGAAAGTTATTGCATACGCATCCCGACAATTGAAGATTCACGAGCGGAATTATACGACGCATGATCTAGAATTGGGAGCAGTCGTGTTTGCACTGAAGATGTGGAGACACTACTTGTATGGGGTTAAATTCACTGTGTTTACTGATCATAAAAGCCTTCAACATATTTTTGATCAGAAACAGCTGAACATGAGGCAACGTAGGTGGGTCGAATTAATAAACGACTATGATTGTGAAATTCGCTATCATCCCGGAAAAGCAAACGTAGTGGCCGATGCTTTAAGCAGAAAGGAACGAGAACCAATTCGAGTTCGAGCGATGAACATAAAAATTCGCATGAACCTCAACTCACAAATCAAAGAGGTTCAACAAGAAGCACTCAATAAAGAAAACATAAGAAATGAAATAATGAAGAAGTATGAGAAGCAACTCGTTATACGGGAGGATGGAATTCGATATTTTGCAAACCGTATTTGGGTACCGAAGTTGGGTAGATTAAGGAAGTTGATATTGAACGAGGCACATAAGACAAGATACTCGATACATCCTGGAGTTGGAAAGATGTATCAAGATCTTAAGACACGTTATTGGTGGCCTAATTTAAAGACAGACGTAGCAACATATGTTGGGGAGTGTTTAACTTATTCTAAGGTCAAAGCAGAACACCAGAAGCCGTCAGGGTTACTTCAACAACCAGAAATCCCAGAATGGAAATGGGATGGTATTACCATGGATTTCATCACGAAGTTACCAAAGACTGCTTGGGGATACGATACCATTTGGGTGATTGTTGATTGTCTCACCAAGTCTGCACATTTCCTGCCTATAAAGGAAACGGATAGAATGGAGAAATTATTACGATTGTATATAAAGGAAGTTGTTTCAAGGCATGGAATACCTATTTCCATTATATCCGATCGTGATAGTAGATTTACCTCAAAGTTCTGGCAATCACTACAGGAGGCCCTAGGAACTCGTTTGGATATGAGTACCGCATATCATCCGCAAACGGACGGGCAGAGTGAAAGAACCATTCAGACTCTTGAAGACATGCTCAGGGCATGTGTGATCGATTTTGGAAACGGATGGGATAAGTATTTACCGTTAGCAGAATTCTCGTATAATAATAGTTATCATGCGAGCATTGGAGCTGCGCCATTCGAAGCATTGTACGGAAGGAAGTGTAGATCTCCTATCTGTTGGAATGAAGTAGGAGATCGACAATTAACTGGTCCCGAGATCATACATGAAACTACTGAAAAGATAGTACAAATCAAGGAGAGATTGAAAACAGCCCGTAGTCGCCAAAATAGCTACGCCGATGTCCGAAGGAAACCATTAGAGTTTCAGGTCGGGGACATGGTTATGTTAAAGGTGTCACCATGGAATGGTGTAATACGCTTCGGAAAAAGGGGAAAACTAAACCCAAGATATGTAGGCCCGTTCAAGATTATCGAACGCATTGGACCGGTAGCTTATCGACTCGAGTTACCGCAACAACTCGCCGGAGTACATAATACCTTTCACATTTCAAACCTTAAGAAGTGTCTTGCAAAGGAATACCTCACCATTCCTCTTGAAGAAATCCATGTCGATGAGAAACTACAATTCATCGAAGAACCAATCGAAATCATGGATCGTGAAGTTAAACAGCTCAAGTAGAGCAACATACCGATTGTTAAGGTTCGTTGGAATGCTAGAAGAGGTCCTGAGTTTACTTGGGAACGAGAGGATCAGATGAAACAAAATTATCCACACTTGTTTCTCGATGACGCAAAATAGGTACAATTTTAAAATTTCGGGACGAAATTTATTTAACGGGGAGGTAATGTAACGACCCGCACTTTTTCGATCGTTCTATACTTATACGATTAATATTTACATAAATTAAACCTTACCAACATGATAAGCAATCCAAATTGTTGAGACTTATGTTTTCGAATAGAGTTTTACACAACGTTTGACCGTCTAGTTTGACCGATGATATCACGAACTATACAATATATGATAATTATACGTTTGTGTATATATATGTATATATACATATTTAACATGATTAATGAATGTTTTAATATCTTATTTTGTATCAATAACAATAAGTTATAAGTATATTTTGAAACTACTAACTTAAGTTTTCAAAACGATAACCATACGTAACGTTATTTGACATAAATACTTATAACCTATAATGTTTATACATATATCGTATAAGTAATGTATTTAATCACTTTTAAGAACTTAAATACATAAAACCATATAAGTGTATTCACAAAAGA
This sequence comes from Rutidosis leptorrhynchoides, assembly GCF_046630445.1. NCBI lineage: Eukaryota > Viridiplantae > Streptophyta > Magnoliopsida > Asterales > Asteraceae > Rutidosis > Rutidosis leptorrhynchoides. The sequence continues at coordinate 466,144,289 of NC_092333.1, forward strand.
TAGCTATATTTGAATCCTCATTCCATTTTTCACAAAATTTCTATACGTATATCTAGAGTATTTGTACTCGTATCATACCTAGCTTCTATACGTATTTACTATTGGTATATACACATCAAATCACCACCAACCAGCCCTTGTTCATGCCCTTGGTATAAGGTAATTGATTTTGGAAGCAAGTATGACAATTTGTACAAAATAACAAAAGGAAAACTTGTCTTGGTCTCCCCCCATTCACGTTTTATTTAACCATCCCCATAACCAAATTTTGATCACCATTCTCACTTCTAAATCACTCTTTAACTCTCTCACTTGAAAGCTCTAAGAACTCCATAACAATTCAGCAAAGTTCCAAGAAGATCTAGCTTCAAAAACACTACTTAATCACCATAAGAAAACTCTTACAACAACACTTCAAGAATCCTTTCCAAGAACACAAACTTACTTCCAATCTTTCATCCACTTCCATCACCCTTTTGATTCTAGCTTTTTACTTCTCTTTTACAGCAACCTTGTCCAAGGAACTTGAGGTAGAATCTATGTTCATAACCTTATTCGATTCTTATATATATAGCTATCTTATTTTGTGGTATAAAAATTTAACAACAAGAACATAGTTTGAAAGTTTTCAAACTTGTTTGCAAACTAAATAGATCCTTCTAACTTAACTTTTAAAATACTTCAAGACCTGTAATATAACTTAAATATATGATAACTTAACAAGGTAAAACTTGGTTTTTCAAAGAATACCTTAAAAACTGTTTTTACGACGTCGGAGTGCAACCGGGGACTGTTTTGGGTTGGATAATTAAAAACCATCTTAAACTTTGAATTGAAGGTTTATGTTCTGGAAAAATGATTTTTACTATGAATATGATAACACATAAAAATTTCATGATTTAATTCAAAGTATAAGTATTTTTAGAAAAATAATCATTTAAGGTTGTTTAAATAAAGGAAAATGTTTAACTTCATAAGTTTCACTAAAGTTTCACCTATGCCGTGTGATTTTGAATACAAACCAAGGTATTTTCAGTTCATAGTCTTAAAGAGGGACTCGATCCAAGGAGATGGCAAGTTGAATCAACGAAAACGGATTTGTAACGAAGAAACTATGACCGAAACAAAATTGGTTATCCAAGACTTGTTTAACTTCGGGATTAATTGGGAAAAATTAAATAAAATCACATATTTCTAAGATAACATGATATTTTATATATATGTACTCATAATTCAATTTTATATGGTTCAGGATCACCCGTAAACAATACGAGAAGATTAATCATAAGATCCCATGTTTGTACGCAACACGTCATTTGACAACACCGGTACTTTATGTACGCAACACGTCATTTGACAACACCGGTACCGTGGGTCAAGATTAATCTCGACCAATACATATACGATGGGGTTTTATTTATTTCGTTGGGGGTTTTATTTATTTCATTGCGGGTTTATTAAACATCTAAATATGAACCATTAAAATTGAATTACTAACAACGAAATGCTAACTACGGACTAAGGAATTATTAAAAGTATTAAAAGTATAACAAGTATATATATGTGACGTTTGTTTAAAAAGAAAAGGTATTGATATATTATATATGGATAGGTTCGTGATATCAACCGGAGACCAAGTCAAATTATATATATCTTCAAGACGAAAGTGAGTATATAGTCCCACTTTTAAACTCTAAATATTTTGGGATGAGAATACATGTATTTTATGTTTTACATTATGGACACAAGTAACTGAAAAATATATTCTACGTTGAGTTGTACCACTGGCATACTTCCCTGTAGCTTGGTAACTAATATTTACAGCGGTATTGTAAACGCGAATCCTGTTGATAGATCTATCGGGCCTGACAACCCCAACCGGACTGGACGACCAGTATTCAACGGTTGCACAGTACTTCGTTTTGTGACTACACTTGGTACGGTGTAGTAAGATTTCATATTAAAGGGAATATGCGACGTGATTAAATGTTAAGTATGGTTACCAAGTGCTCAACCACTTAGAATATTTTTATTAAACTGTTTATATACGAAATCTTGTGGTCTATATATATATATATTGCTGCCGGCATTAAACCTATATCTCACCAACTTTATGTTGACCTTTTTAAAACATGTCTATTCTCAGGTGATTACTAAAAGCTTCCGCTGCATCATGTTGAATCTAAGCAGGATCTTGCGTACTCATATTTGTGTCAAAAATAAAACTGCATATCCGAGGATTTGTGTTGTGAAATATGCTAGAAACCGTGTTGTTATCATTATTTGTAAAGTTTGTAAGTCGAAGATTATCGCTAAACGATAATCATCTTTTTATTGTCTAAAGCTTGTAACAAAAATAATGGTTATGGTTTGTAATGTATAATATATGCAGTTTTTCTTTTAAAAATGTCGCATATAGAGGTCAATACCTCGCAATGAAATCATACGTTATCTAACACGTTCTTATGGTTAAGGACGGGTTATGACATAATTGTTATTAAAGTATTAAAACCTTGGATTACACGCAGTCGTTAACCTGGTGTAAATCATTCAAACAAAGTTTTAATACCTTGTTACAGTTCGAATCCCCAATTAGTTGGAATATTTGACTTCGGGTATAAGGTTAAAATTGCTGAGCATTTTATAATTATAACCGATGAACTATTTTGGTCAAAAGCCAAATAGGTTTCAAATGATTCCAGGACAAAGGACAATTAACCCATTGGACTAAACTAAAACCAAAACGTCAAACATCATGATTACGGAAGTTTAAATAAGCATAATTATTTTATTTCATTGCACCTTTAATTATTCGTCATTTCTATTTTGCATTAGGTTTTAATTGTGACTTAAAATATAAAATCGACAAACCGGTCATTAAACGGTAAATTCCCCTTTTTATATATTATTAATTATATATATATATTTATATATTTTTGTACAAATATAATTATATAAAAATATAGTGTAACCGTCTCCCTGTGGAACAAACCGGACTTACTAAAAACTATACTACTCTACGATTAGGTACACTGCCTATAGTGTTGTAGCAAGGTTTTGGTATATCCCATTTGTAAATAAAATAATTAAAACTTGTCATATTTTGTAGCATTCCGTATTAAAAATATATAATATTTCGTACCCCACGCTACACACATCATATATATAAACTAATTATTGGAATATCAACTAAGGATTGCCATTATTGGACAATTAAAATGAATTAAAATAATGATTATAACATATGAAACTAAACACTTCTTCAAGCTTGCCACTTGATTTCACCTTAAACCTCATTTGTACCTCGACAATTACAATCCGCGTTCAAACCTTTCATGATTCTTGAAAATACCTCAATCGAGAGGTTGAACCAACCGCACTTCATCTACGGAAGAAAAGATTTATGCATATAGTTATGCACCTGAAAAACTCTCGAACCCAAAGTCATAGTTTAACACGTACCCGCGTCGAATTCTTTAGCAATTATTAGCAAAAACAACCTTACGATTCCTTTTCAAAGTAGCCAATTTTGTCACAGCTCGAGCAAGTTAACTTCGATTTTTCAATCGGACTAGCCTTATTATAATCTCGATAGATACGTTACCCCTTCATCATTGTTACTGGGAAATCTTTCATATCTCGCCACATTAGCAGTAAACTTATAGACAATTTCATCAACCTTTGACTTAAACCTCCCCGAAAAGTCACTATACTTATTCATTGAAACCCTATCTTTTACTCATCTGCGTCTTGTAACAAGAATTGCTATACCAATTGCTAAAAATCAGCAATCAACATTTTGAAATCTCGCAGCGTTCCTACTTTAATAGTTATATGAATACATATAACGTCTACCTCCAAGATTTACAGACTCCGAACGTGAAGTTTCTGAAAAATACCCTGAACTATGAACTAGTTCTTGAAATGCTGATGAAGCAGCAAAAACTGTAAACGACTTTAATAGTCAAAAGTTTGATGATAAAGTACAGTGTGTTGGTAAAGCTCAGAAAAGAGAAGGTTTAAAACTGGAAAATGGATTGAGCAAGGTATGAAGGAAGCTGTGGACAAATCACAAAGATTAAACCCACCTTCAAAGGATCCAAATGAGTCAGTGTCTGCTGAAATCGTTAGCAAACACCTTACTTCTTATTCTAAACCTTTCCAGATGATATTCTTCATCATCATGTTATCTTAAGTATTATAAGATATCTTCGTATCTTCCATTATACATATTCTTCATATTTCTGGAGATATTTTCACAACTATTCTTATCTGAGATCATTTATCTCTTCGTAATATCTGCGTTACAACATAAAGAAACTGTGTTAGTTTCTAAATTCTGAAACCTTCGAGTTTAAAATATGAATGTTTTGAAGTAGTGTTGGGAACTGAAGCATGAGTTAGTATAATATAATGACACTTGATCAACGTGATTATATTACAGTAATTCATGCTGAGTTTCTAATGAAGCATGATGATTCACAGTACTGTCATCATGTGCCATTTACACGACTCTTACATTCTATCTAATCTCTAAACATATCAAGAAAATATTTTTCTTGATGATTCGGTGTTTTCCGGGAAATTCTGGTAATTTGACGAATCAAGATCGTGCCATTACCATTTCTTCCTTAGAACATTAACCATGTTCATCCAAAACTTCATACATACGAATTCTGGACCATTACTCGCGTTACTAGAGATCGAGAGGAAGATAAAAAGGCAAAGAGATTCGAAATATAAGGGAAGATATAAAACCCAACAACAACCCAGAAATTACAAACCGCATATATCAATGCATATAGCAATATAAAGACACGGGAGAATTAAAAACACTATAAAACCAAGAGTATAGTAAAAGTAAATAGATTCTTCCGGTGGTAGATGAAAGAGAAGAATGACAGATATGAAGGTTAGGAGTATATCAAGAATCAGAACTGGATGGAGCATATTGACGAATGCTTTAAAGTATGAGTTGAGGGAGAAAGAATAGAAGGTGTGGAGAATAAGAAAAACGAAGGAGGTGGATTTATAGTAAAATATCAGACAGAGAAATCGAAACAGATTGCTGCATTTAAATCAAAGGAGATCCTGATTTTCTAAATCGCCGAAACACCAAATCTTACTACGAAGATTTTTTTTTAAATCCCGTGAATTCTGGAAATCAATCATAACTACGCCATCGGTTAAAACGATTCCATATTTACTCATTTCACTCTCTTGCAATAGCTTCGCTTATACTCTTCGTGTTATCAAATTGTTTTATCTATATTACTCAATAATGATAAAACTCTATATTATCAACTCATATTCGTCATGAAAACCTTCTTATTACTATCCATAACAACCTCTATCAAATTTCGAGGACGGAATTTCTTTAACGGGTAGGTACTGTAATAACCCGGAAATTTCCGATCAAATTTAAACCTAAATCTTTATATGATTCCGACACAATAAGCAAAATTTGTAATGTTGAGTCTCGAAAGTTTTGAAATCTATATTCATGTAATCAGTTACCCTTTGACCATGCCCGACGATTCACGAACAACTAATTGTAAATAAGATACATGTATATATATATATATGTATATAAATATGTATATAAATACTATTTGTGAATATATAAAATAATATTAAATCTATTTGTTTAAAAATATATAATATATATTTATGTGGTAAAACTTGTTATTTAAAACTGATTATATTTTGAGAGAGAGAGTAAATGGAAAATGAATGATTTCGAGCTTAATTAGTAAACGTCAGTAACACTCTCTCTCTATGTCTCTCTCTCTCTCTCACTATACCTCTTCATTTCTGGTTATATACGAACACCCCAAAACTGAATCCTAATCACGAGCTGGCTGCTACTAAACAATTTTTTTCTGTGTTCTTTTCTTTCTTATGTCCGAGATAAATCCCACGAAACCAACCTGTGACTGCTACTGTTTAGTCCAGCTTATGTTGATCGAGCTCCAAACCAACACCTGCAAACCTTCGTGACCCATCAAAACCACCCTTGACAAACCCACAAAACCTGCTGCTACTCAATTCTATATATATATATATATATATATATATATATATATATATATATATATATATATATATATATATATATATATATATATATATATATACATATATATATATATATACATATATATATATATACATATATATATATATATATATATACATATATATATATATATATATATATATATATATATATATATATATATATATATATTTTCTTTCTTTCTAGCCAACGGTTCCTGTTATTGCTTACCTTTGCTTCTGTTGTCAAGTAACCACACAACAACCCTCATCGCCACCCTATTTTTCTGTTTCTTGATTTAAAATCGAAACCCACAAGGAAAAAGATGATGAACAGTAAAATTTGCTGTTATATATATAATTGTTTTTTCGTCTACTTTCTGCCATCCCTGCTATAATGTGCAGCTACTACAGCTTCTATTTTCTCCTGTTTCCATTTTAAACTTTGCAAACCACCGCCTAATCGAAACCCTCGATGGTGAAGTTAAAGATTACTTTGATAAGTAACAAGATGATGAATGATGACGAGATGAGGTGATGAAGGTAATCATAGAATAACCGAAGATGATGATGTTTGATTAAGAAGAAGGAATAAGGAAAAACAGTCAATACGAGTTAGATAAATTAGTGAGGGTAATAATAACAGAAAAACAAAGACAGACAGATGGTTCAGGTTGTTTCTGTCATACGAGAGGTCCTGAGTTCGAACCCAGGTCACTACAATTTTTTTTAAATTATCAAGAGAAGCTGTTGGGCTTGTGCTTGCTGTTGGGCCGTATACCTTGTTGGGCTGCCAGGTTTGTTGGGTCGCAAGAATTAGTGTTGGGCTAGGATATGGCTATTGGGCCGCTGGTGAACTAATTAAGAATAAAAATACGGTTTAAATTAGTATGTATCAGACAGATCATTGGTTTTGAGTGTTTGCGGGTGAGCGAGAGGTCTCATGTTCGAGTCTCGTCTAGAGCATTCTTTTTAGACAAAGCTTTAAGGGTTCGTGAATCCGAGGCCAACCTTACACTTGTTCAATGATGTTATATGTATTTCTACTATAAAATACAGTATGGTGAGTATATAGTCCCATTTTTAAACTCTAAATATTTCGGGATGAGAATACATGCATTTTATGATTTACGTTATAGACACAAGTGATCAAAAATATATATATTCTACGTTGGGTTGTGTTACTGGCATACTTCCCTGTAGCTTGGTAACTACTATTTACATGGTATTGTAAACGCGAATCCTGTTGATAGATCTATCGGGACTGACAACCCCAATCGGGCTGGACGACCAGTATTTAACGGTTACACAGTACTTCGTTTTGTGACTACACTTGGTATGTTGTAGTGATGTTATATATAAGGGAATATGCGACGATGATCAATAGTTAAGTATGGTTACCAAGTGCTCAACCACCTAGAATATTTTTATTAAAATGTTTATATATGAAATCTTGTGGTCTATATTTATAATGCTGCCGGCATTAAACCTATATCTCACCAACCTTTTGGTTGACATTTTAAAGCATGTTTATTCTCAGGTTTGAAAGAAATCTTCCGCTGTGCATTAGCTCATTTTAAGGATATTACTTGGAGTCGATCATGGCATATAGAATGTCAGCACCTCGCAATGAGACCAACTGTTGAAGACTTCGTCCAGGTGGATTAGGACGGGGTTTGACAAATGCTGTGTTGGCTCTGCGAAGTATCTGAAGACGTCATCATCCTCTAGGTTCGGTAAGTACTCGAGAGGCTGCCCTACATCTATCTCAGGGCCTAGTTGAAAATCTAGATATAAGTCTGTTGGCATCTCCAGGTGAGATAAGTCTGGGAAAGGCTCCTCGTCAGGTATGCTCCCAGTGATCTCAAATGCCTGTGCCATTGACGGCTCACTGAAATAGGAATAGTGACTAGGTGACAACCCTCTGGTAACTCAGTGACTGGAACTGGCTCTGTGACCGGGGTAGGCGGCGTGATAGGGATAGGAGTAGCATGTGCAGGCATGGCAGCTGAGGCAACAGAGTGAACTGAAGCTGGTGTGGAGTGCCTGGGCATAGCTCGTTGTGTCGGCTGAACACGGCGTGCTAGCCTAAATGAAGATGGGCCCAGAGTACTGCATGGCATCCCCTCGCGCTGGAGGTATGCTCTCAGAGCCTTGTAAAGTCTCTGCTGATCTCTGAGGAGTGCCCATGCAACATCAGGGTCACTTAATGTAGCTCCGTAATGTATCACTATCTTTGGCTCATACGTATCTGGCAATTGTGTGTGCTCGGCTGATTTCCTGGCCAAACGTCTAGATTGTCGGACTAGGGGAGATAGCGGTGCTGTGCCGATATCTTCCTCAACGCTCTCTAATACTAATCTCCTTGGGCCTAATTGCCATGTTGATGGCCTGCTCTGATCAGCACTGCTTCCGGATGAGTAAACTACAGGAGTCCTCCTCTTGCGAACGGGAATGTAAGTTGATGCTCATGAACTTGGCATTGCGCCTAAACACATTCAACAAACTTGTAAGTACTAAGCGCAAGTATGGCGCTTAGTTGTTAGTACAGAAATAGTATCTTAAGACTGAAAATAATTGAAAAGAAAATAATAAGTAATAGTAAAAAAGGATAAGCAAGGGGTGCCTCCCAAGAGCGCTTTGTTTATTAAGTCATTACAGCTCGACTTTTCCTTGTCAGATCTTCAGAATGGATCAAAGGAGAAGAGGTGCTCCTCCTTATCGTGGTCTTCTAAATAGGCTTTCAACCGGTGGCCATTGACTTTAAAATTAACAGTAGGTCCCTCCAATTCCACTGCTCCCTGTGGAAAAGCGTGTACAACTTTGTATAGGCCACTCCATCTTGATCTAAATTTTCCCGCAAACTTCTTGAACCAAGAATTGAAGAGAAGAACTTTATCTCCAGGGGCGAACTTTGTAGGGATCAATTTTGCATCATGCGTAAGTTTTATTCGTTCCTTGTAGATGTATGACGTTTCATATGCTTGGTCTCTCAATTCGGCGAGTTCGTTCAATTGCATTTTCCTATGTCTTCCAGTAACTGAGGGATCGAGGCTGCAGGTCTTCAGCGCCCAGAGAGCTTTATATTCAAGTTCTAGCGGAAGGTGGCAAGCTTTTCCATAGATCATTCGGTAGGGTGTAGTTCCTAGAGGATTCTTGTAAGCAGTCCGGAATGCCCACAGAGCATCATCTAGCTTCTCGGCCCATTTATTTCCATGATGGCCGACAGTGCGTTCTAAGATTCTTTTGAGTGCTCTGTTTGTGACCTCTGCTTGTCCGTTGGTCTGCGGATGATAGGCAGTGGACATCTTGTGGGTAACTCCGTATTGTTGCATCACTTTCATAAGCTGAGTGTTACAGAAGTGTGTGCCTCTATCACTTATTATTGCACGGGGAGCTCCAAATCTGCAGAATAGTCTCTTCAGGAAATTTGTGACGACTTTGGCATCATTAGTCGGAAATGCTTGAGCTTCGACCCATCTGGAGACGTAATCTACTGCTACGAGGACGTATTCTTTCCCGTTAGACTTTGGGAATGGGCCCATGAAGTCTAATCCCCATATATCGAAGATTTCGCAAGCTTGGATATTAGTCCTAGGCATCTCGTTCTTCATAGAGATATTGCCTTGCCTTTGGCATGCGTCGCAATGCTTTACAAGCTCTTGCGCATCTCGAAATATAGACGGCCAGTAAAATCCTGATTCGTAGACTTTCCTCGAGGTTAAGTTTGCTCCATGATGACCTCCAGTTGGTCCATGGTGACATTGGTGAAGAATCCCTGCTGCTTGCTTCTCATCTACGCACCTCCTGATTATCTGATCAGGGCAAATTCTAAACAGGTAAGGATCTTCCCAATTGTAGTAATTGGCATCCCTGAAGAACTTCCTTCTTCGGGAGGTACTCATTCCCTTTTGTACTACTCCGGCAACTAGGTAGTTGGCCATGTCGGCATACCAAGGAGTGTCAGTAAATTGTGATCCTATGTGAGTTTGTCCTAAACACATAAGCTGTTCTTCCAGAAATTTATCTCTGATATCTTGTTCTGCAAGTTTTTCCAACGTTGGGTTCTCCAAACAATGAAGATGATCTGCTGCGACGTTTGATAATGCTAAAAACGAACATATATTTCATAGCATTATTCCTCAAGAAAGACAAGCTTTTAGTTGCAATTGTTCTATTTACAAGTGATATTCGTTTAAATAATAAAAGGTGAAGACAAAAGACAGATTCGACGAATTGAAGACGCAAACGACCAAAAAGCTCAAAAGTACAAAAGACAATCAAAAAGGTTCCAATTATTGATAAGAAACGTCTCGAAATCACAAGAGTACAAGATTCAAAACGCAAAGTACAAGATATTAAATTGTACGCGAGGACGTTCGAAAATCCGGAACCGGGACCAGAGTCAACTCTTAACGCTCGACGCAACGGACTAAAAATTACAAGTTAACTATGTATATAAATATAATATAATATATAATTAATTATATTAATTATATATATATTATATATATATATTAAAAACCGTCGGCAGCAAGAAACTCCAAGGGTGTGAGCTGTAAATACCTCTCCGCGACTCGCGGAGTTTTAAGGGCATTTTGCCGCGAGTCGCGGAGCCCCAAAAATCAAGTCTGGCTATAAAGCCAACCGAATTCTGATCAAATTTCATATCTTATTTTCATCTCTCTCAATATATACGTAATATATATATATAATTTATATTTTAATTTTAATTTTAATTTTAAATCCTAATAATAAGGGTATGTTAGCGAATGTTGTAAGGGTGTAAGTCGAAATTCTGTCCGTGTAACGCTACGCTATTTTTAATCATTGTAAGTTATGTTCAACCTTTTTACATTAATGTCTCGTAGCTAAGTTATTATTATGCTTATTTAAAACGAAGTAATCATGATGTTGGGCTAATTACTAAAAATTGGGTAATTGGGCTTTGTACCATAATTGGGGTTTGGACAAAAGAACGACACTTGTGGAAACTAGACTATGGGCTATTAATGGGCTTTATATTTGTTTAACTAAATGAAAGTTTGTTAATGTTAATATAAAGATTTACAATTGGGCGTCCCTATAAATTACCATATACACTCGATCGGACACGATGGGCGGGGTATTTATATGTACGAATAATCGTTCATTTAACCGGACACGGGAATGGATTAATAGCCACTAGAATAATTAAAACAGGGGTGAAATTACATTCAAGGGTAATTGGTGTAATTGTTAACAAAGTAGTAAAACCTTGGTTTACACGCAGTCGATAACCTGGTGTATTCATTAAACAAAGTATTAAAACCTTGTTACAATTCGAATCCCCAATTAATTGGAATATTTATCTTCGGGTATAATAATAATTTGACAAGGACACTTGCAATTTATATTTATGACTGATGGACTGTTATGGATAAAAACCAGACGGACATATTAAATAATCCAGGACAAAGGACAATTAACCCATGGGCATAAAACTAAAATCAACACGTCAAACATAATGATTACGGAAGTTTAAATAAGCATAATTCTTTTATTTCATATTTAATTTCCTTTATTTTATATTTAATTGCACTTCTAATTATCGCACTTTTATTTATTGTTATTTAATCGCACTTTTAATTATCGTACTTTTTAATTATCGCAATTTTATTTTATCGCATTTTTATTATTCGCAATTTCATTATCGTTATTTACTTTACGCTTTAATTTAAGTCTTGTATTTATTTTATATTTTACATTAGGTTTTAACTGCGACTAAAGTTTTAAAATCGACAAACCGGTCATTAAACGGTAAAAACCCCCCTTTATAATAATAATATTACTTATATATATGTTTGTATTTTATAAAAGTAAACTAATATAGCGTTGAGCTTTGTTTAAAGATTTCCCTGTGGAACGAACCGGACTTACTAAAAACTACACTACTGTACGATTAGGTACACTGCCTATAAGTGTTGTAGCAAGGTTTAAGTATATCCATTCTATAAATAAATAAATATCTTGTGTAAAATTGTATCGTATTTAATAGTGTTTTCCTAGTAAAATAATAACTATTTTATATACACCTCTGCTTTGACATCAAGTATTTTTGGCGCCGCTGCCGGGGAATTATCTTAAAAGCCGGAAGCGCAACGCTAATAAAAAAAAAAAAGATTTTTAGTTACTTTTATTAAAAGTCGTTTTTGTAAAAATACGTTTTAAATATTCGAAAATATAAAAAAGAAAAAAACAAAAATATTAGTATTTTTAAGATTTTGTTAAATATTTAAGTTTTATAAAGTTTCTTTATTTCTATTTTAGTTTATAAAAATATAAGTTTTATTTTAAAATCGTTTATTTAAATTAAAAACAGAAAACATAAAATAAAAAAAAAATAAAAAAAATAAAAAAAATAAAGAAAAACGCGTAAAAAGTAAAACCTGTCAACTGAATTCTGGATCCCCGCGACTCGCGGGGTTTTCTTCTCTCTTTGCCGCGACTCGCGGAGGTCTTCTGACACACGGACAAAAACCCTAATCAAGCATTGATTACGGGTTATTTTTAATTATTATTATTATTAAAACCTAATTATAATAATAATTATTATTATTATTAGTTTTAATTTTACTTTTACATTTTATTTATATATTTTAGTTAAATTAGTTTTATTAAATTATAAAATTAATAGTTTTATAAAATAAATAATATAAAAATAATATTTTTATAAAAATTGTACTTTTTACAACTTTTTGTATATTTTTATATTTTGTACCTTTTTAATCGTTGTAGCGTAATATTTGTATTTTTTAGCTCATATTTAATTTTAAACTTAGTTTTTGCTATAGTTATTTTTACTCCTAGATTTTTTAGGCTTTGCCGTAGAATTCCTTAAGTGCTTTTTCTTTAGACTAAGATTTAGGTGCTTTAGAATTTTGCGACGCCTTTTTAAGTTTTAGTTTCTTTTTAAGTTATTTCCATTTGGGATTTAGTTTTTCCTGTAAGCTTTAATATTTTTAGACACCTTTTACTATGTATCAATTATCATTCCAATTAGTAATTTCAATTTGCGATTATAATTTTAAGTTAGTTGTAGTAATAAGGTTAAATTAGTTAAGTATTTTTAAGTTTTTATAAGTTTCTTTTATTTTTCCGTCACCTTTTATTTTTCAATCATTTTTTCTTTTTCGACCTTTTTCGACGAACTCTTTTTCTCTCTTATTTCTCGCCATTCTAGTTTTTAGGACTTAGAATTTTTTTTCTACTTCTTATCTAAATTTCTTAAAATTACGAAAATTTATTTTAAGTGGTTAAATTAATAGACATCAAAATTTTCTGGTTCGTAGTAATAGTTGGATTTGTACGTGGACCGGGTTATTGGAGCCAAACAGTCCTCAATTATATTGAGACCAAACGAATCCTGCCCCTCTGCTGCATCTTTTGGCTATTCGAAACGTGGGCAAAATCAGAAAAGTCTATTGATTGGATAACTTATTATAATTTTTCTTTCTTTTTAAAAACTAATAGGATATTCTGTGAATGCACCGAGCAAGACGTTCATCACCTTTTGTACGTTCACCACCTGTAACTCGATCAAGACATCGTTTAACAAATATAACCGCCGTTGATTTTTCTTTAGAATCGTCATCCAGTCGACCAAGTACTTCAGTTCAAATTTCCGATAATCCATTTTTTGAACCCAACCTCACAATTGAGAATCCAGAGAATATTCAGGAACGGTTCGTAGATCCTGAACCATTAAACTTTCCTCCGGAACCACCAATCATTCAAACAGAGATTGTTGAGGAACGAAACATTAAATCTGAATCATCTAGTGATTCCGATTCAACAAATTCAATTATGGAGAATCTGGAACCTTTAAGTATGGAAGACCGAATGAGAGCTAAACGCACTGGCCAAGGTCACGCAATTACTCATCCAGACATTAATGCGCCAGATTATGAAATCAAAGGACAAATTCTACACATGGTGACTAATCAATGCCAATTTAGTGGTGCACCGAAGGAAGATCCAAATGAACATTTACGTACCTTTAATAGGATCTGCACACTATTTAAAATTCGAGAAGTGGAGGATGAACAGATATATCTCATGTTATTTCCCTGGACTTTAAAGGGAGAAGCCAAAGATTGGTTGGAATCGTTACCTGAAGGGGCGATCGATACATGGGACGTTTTAATTGACAAATTTCTTAAACAATTCTTTCCTGCATCTAAAGCCGTAAGACTTCAAGCAGAAATTGTTACGTTCACACAGAAGCCAAATGAAACTCTATATGAGGCGTGGACAAGATATGGAAAGTTGTTAAGAGGATGTCCGCAACATGGTTTAGACACCTGCCAAATAGTACAAATATTCTACCAAGGATGCGACATCACTACAAGAAAAGACATAGATATAGCAGCTGGTGGTTCTATTATGAAGAAAACCGAAACTGATGCTTACAAAATTATTGATAACACTGCTTCCCACTCACATGAGTGGCACCAAGAAAAAGACATCATTAGATCATCTAAAGCAGCTAGAGCCGATTCTAGCCATGACTTAGATTCCATTTCCGCAAAGATAGATGCTTTCGAGAGACGAATGGAAAAGATGACTAAGGATATTCACTCAATACGAATTAGTTGTGAACAGTGTGGAGGACCACATTTGACAAAAGATTGTCTCAGTATTGAATTAACAATGGACCAAAGAGAGAATATTTCATACATAAACCAAAGGCCTGGAAATAATTATCAGAATAATTATCAACCGCCAAGACCGATTTACAATCAAAACCAGAATTATAACCGAAATATTCCATACAACAACCAACAAGGTCCTAGCAATCAACAAGTATCCAATAATACTTATAATCAGCAAAGACCGAATTTTCAAAACAAACCACCACAACAAACCGATGATAAAAAGCCGAATTTAGAAGATATGATGACAAAGCTAGTTGAAACTCAAACGCAGTTTTTCACATCTCAAAAACAAACCAATGAACAAAATGCTCAAGCATTTAGAAATCAACAAGCTTCTATTCAAAATCTGGAACAAGAAGTAAGTAACCTAGCAAGGTTAATAGGTGAAAGAAAACCAGGAAGTCTACCGAGTGATACAAATGCTAACCCCCGGAATGAAACAGCTAAAGCTATTACCACAAGAAGTGGTACAACACTTAAATCACCTGAAATACCTGTAACTTCTGATGAAACTATTCCTACTCCACAAGAACCACAACCTGATCAAGATAAGGAAAAAGAACCGGTAGTTGAAAAGGTTAATGAAGATAACACAGTTAAGGATAAACCTTATGTTAAACCATACCAACCACCACTTCCTTATCCGAGTAAAATGAAGAAAGAAAAACTTGAAGCCGAGCAATCCAAATTCTTGGATATGTTTAAACAAATAAATGTAAATCTTCCTTTCATTGATGTGATTTCAGGAATGCCAAGATATGCTAAATTCTTGAAAGATCTAATCACGAATAGAAAGAAAATGGAAGAACTCTCGGCTGTTACTATGAATGCTAATTGTTCAGCAGTGCTGTTGAATAAGATACCAGAAAAACTATCTGATCCAGGAAGTTTCACAATTCCATGTTTTCTGGGTAGTCTTAGTTCAATAGAAGCATTAGCAGATTTAGGTGCTAGTATAAATCTAATGCCGTATTCACTATACGCTAAACTAGACCTTGGAGAATTAAAACCAACAAGAATAAGCATACAACTAGCCGATAGATCAATAAAATATCCTAGAGGGATAATGGAGAACATGCTAGTTAAAGTTGGTAATTTAGTATTTCCAGTAGATTTTGTTGTTTTGGACATGGAAGAAGATTCTCAAGTTCCTCTCATATTAGGAAGACCATTCTTAAACACGGCTAAAGCAATGATAGACGTGTTCGGTAAGAAACTGACCCTAAGTATAGAGGATGAGAGTGTTACCTTTTCAGTGGATAGAGCCATGCAACAACCGCAATCTGCAGATGATACATGTTATTATATTCAAACTATAGATGCACATGCAGAATTATTAGAAGAATTTCCAGAATTACAAGGAACAGGAGAATGTTCTTTAGGAGAAGGTAATGAACCAATTGATGAAGCTGAAATGTTAGCTACACTTATAGCTAATGGATATGAACCAACAACAGAAGAAATTCAAATGCTAAAAGAAGAAGACAGATATCGATATAAATCATCGATAGAAGAACCTCCGAAATTAGAGTTAAAGCCACTTCCAAACCATTTGGAATACGCTTATTTACATGGTGAATCTGAATTACCTGTAATAATATCGTCTTCTCTTACTGAAAATGAGAAATCACAACTCATTTCTGTGTTGAAAGCTCATAAACCAGCCATTGCATGGAAGATTCATGATATTAAAGGAATAAGTCCTTCGTATTGCACACATAAAATCCTTATGGAAGAAGGTCATAAAACGTATGTGCAACGCCAACGAAGACTAAATCCTAATATGCAAGATGTAGTTAAGAAAGAGATTATTAAACTGCTAGATGCAGGTTTGATATATCCAATTTCTGATAGTCCATGGGTAAGCCCAGTTCAATGCGTACCTAAGAAGGGTGGTATGACTGTCATTATAAATGAGAAAAATGAGCTTATTCCCACTAGGACTGTAACAGGATGGCGTGTATGTATTGATTATAGAAAATTAAATGACGCCACCAGAAAAGATCACTTTCCCTTACCTTTCATAGATCAAATGTTGGAAAGATTAGCCGGAAATAGTTACTATTGTTTTCTAGATGGATTTTCCGGATATTTTCAAATTCCAATAGCACCCGAAGATCAAGAGAAAACCACATTCACATGCCCTTATGGTACTTTTGCTTACAAAAGAATGCCATTTGGACTTTGTAACGCCCCTGCAACCTTTCAAAGGTGTATGATGGCGATTTTTCACGACATGATAGAAGAATGCATGGAAGTATTCATGGATGACTTTTCAGTCTTCGGTGATACATTTAAATCATGTCTAGTTAATCTGGAACGAATGCTAATTAGATGCGAAAAATCAAATCTAGTACTTAATTGGGAGAAATGCCATTTCATGGTGAAAGAAGGCATCGTTCTTGGACATAAAATTTCAAAAGAAGGAATTGAAGTGGATAGAGCTAAAGTAGATGTAATTGCTAAACTTCCACATCCCACCAATGTTAGAGGAGTTAGGAGTTTTCTAGGGCATGCCGGTTTTTACCGACGTTTTATAAAAGATTTTTCTAAAATTGCCACTCCTATGAATAAACTCCTAGAAAAGGATGCGCCATTCATCTTTTCAGATGAGTGTATCAAATCTTTTAATATTCTTAAAGAAAAACTCACTAATGCACCGATCATGATAACACCAAATTGGAATCTACCATTTGAGCTAATGTGCGATGCAAGTGATTTTGCAATGGGAGCCGTTTTAGGACAAAGAATTGAAAAACGATTTCAACCTATATATTATGCTAGTAAGACATTACAAGGAGCACAAACGAACTATACAACCACTGAAAAAGAACTCCTTGCTATTGTCTTTGCTTTTGACAAATTTCGATCATATCTCGTTCTAGCAAAAACGGTGGTCTATACCGACCATTCTGCTCTTAGATACCTATTTTCAAAACAAGATGCTAAACCAAGATTAATCCGTTGGATCTTACTCTTACAAGAGTTTGATATTGAAATCCGAGATAAAAAGGGAGCAGAAAATCTCGCCGCTGATCATCTTTCTCGTCTGGAAAATCCCGAATTAGAAGTTCTGAATGAATCGGCCATACAAGACAACTTTCCTGATGAATATCTATTGAAGATAGATTATAAAGAAATCCCATGGTTTGCAGACTATGCAAACTACTTAGTTTGTGAATTCCTTGAAAAAGGATTATCGTACCAAAGACGAAAGAAATTCTTCAGTGATATAAAACACTATTTCTGGGAAGATCCACATCTGTTTAAAAGTTGTCCCGATGGAATAATACGCCGATGTGTATTTGGAGATGAAGTTAGTAAAATTTTAAACCATTGTCACACAGGACCAACAGGAGGGCATTATGGGCCTCAACTAACAGCAAGAAAAGTTTATGAAGCTGGATTCTATTGGCCTACAATTTACAAAGACACACACCTTCTTTGCAAATCCTGTGATGCATGTCAAAGGGCCGGAAAAATAAGTCAACGTGATGAAATGCCACAAAATGTCATCCAAGTATGTGAAGTATTAGGTCCATTTCCAAAATCTCATAATAATCTATATATACTCGTAGCCATTGATTATGTATCTAAATGGGCGGAAGCACAAGCTCTCCCAACTAACGATGCACGAGTTGTAGTCAACTTTTTAAAACGTCTTTTTGCAAGGTTTGGAACACCGAAAGCTTTAATAAGTGATCGGGGAACTCATTTCTGTAATAATCAACTTGAGAAAGTTCTTAAAAGATATGGAGTAACTCATAAAATCTCCACCGCATATCATCCACAAACAAGTGGACAAGTTGAAAATACCAACCGAGCTTTAAAACGTATTCTAGAGAAAACCGTAGGATCAAATTCGAAGGAATGGTCCATGAAATTGGAGGATGCACTCTGGGCTTTTAGAACAGCCTACAAAACTCCAATTGGAACCACACCTTTTAGACTTGTTTATGGAAAAGCATGTCATCTTCCAGTAGAAATTGAACACAAAGCATTTTGGGCTTTGAAGACATGTAATCTTGATTTACATGAAGCCGGACGTCTACGATTAAGTCAACTAAACGAATTAGAAGAATTAAGACATGAAGTATACGAAAATTCGTTAATCTATAAAGAAAGAACGAAGAAATGGCATGATAAAAGAATCAGAAGTTCAAAAGAATTCAAAGAAGGAGACAGAGTTCTTCTTTTCAATTCACGATTCAAGCTATTTCCTGGAAAATTGAAATCAAGATGGTCTGGACCATTCATAGTCAAAAGAGTTTTCCCATACGGAACGATAGAATTAATAAATTCAAATGGGATTGAATTTAAAGTCAATGGTCACAGAGTTAAACATTACATACAGGGTCCGATGGAAGTCGACAACGAAGTTAATCACAATTTCGACACCACAGCTAACTAAGTGTGGGGAGAATCAAGTCTTTAAAGGATAATATGTATTTCTGTTAGAGTTAGATTGTCTGTTTTCGTGTAGTTCTCGAAAATGGAACACGTATGGTCTTTCCCTAGCAGACCCTAAAGAACTAGTCTTCTCCCCCCATTCTGAATTTTTTTTTTTTAGGTTTTTACGAAATGAAGACTGCCTGTGAACTAAACCATGGTCTAATGCTACACGCTTTGATCACTAAAAGAAATAATGATATACTACCGAGCGAATTAGTATCAGTAATCAGAGAAAGAATGGACGGAGTTAGAAAAGGATCCAGATGCGAAGATAATAAGTTACAATTTGGTAAAGGAAAATCAAAATCCGCAGCGAAAAGAAGAGCACGACACCTAGAAAGATGTCACAAATGCGGAAAATGGTCACATGGAGGTAAATGTTCAAATAATCAAACCTATTCAAATACCGAATTTGTTACTTTATGCAGAGAAGGACCGTTCATATGTTTAGAAGAAAAGACACTGAATGCTCGAGGTTACGCCTATGAAGCCATGGAAAACCAATTAAACCGACTATCTTATGAATATAATAGATCATATAACTAAGAAATCTATTTCACAGGTATGTCTGTACAGTTTTTATTTTTATTTTTATTTTTAACCTTTTGATAATAAACGCTAATTTGTTCGCTAAAAAGTATTAAATTGGTATTAAATAAAATTAGGTTTGGCGACCGAAATTATTGATATCGTTCAAAAATTTATAACATCACTGCGAAATTTAACGTTTATTCTTGAGGTATAAATATCTTTAATCAATCAACCCAAAATATTTCAAAAATTCGTCATGAGTTAAATTAGGTCTTGGAACCGAAATTACTTTACCGAAAAGAGGGGCGCATATTTTTGATAATATTTGATTGATTAAAGTGGAAAAAAAAAAAAAGATTTTTAATTTTATTTTTACCATGTTTTTAATCTTAATATTTAAATCTTAAATTAATATTGTAAACTTTGTAAAAACAATATATTTAAAATTGTAAATATTTGAAAAATTAATATAAGTTTGGTATGAATTTATGAATTTTTAAATTAAGTTTGGTGTGAATTTTTAATTTTTAAAAAAAAATATGAAATTTTAATTTTATGCATTTCAAATTTTAAAGTTTGGTGTGAATTTTTAATTCTTAATTTTTAATTTTGAATTTTATATTTAAGTTGTGTGAATTTAAAAACAAAAATTTACTTTATCTCATTAAGTTAAGAATATGATTTTTAAAATTCGTCGTAAGTTGAAGACTAGGTCTTTGAACCGAAATTGCTTTACCCGAGGGAGGGACGAGAACTTTTATTATCATTATTTTTAATCTTATTGATTTAAAGTATGCCAAAAACATTAAAAAACCCAAAAAATCTTAGCTTTTAAAACAATCGCTACAAAAAGACAAATTTTAAAATTTTGTCGAAGGACGGACTAGGACATCGATCCGAAACGACCTCGTCCTAAATAACAAGGGAAACAAAATTTTAAAATTAATTTCTTAATTGTTTTATAAGTTAAAGATTATAAAAAAAAAAAAAAAAAAAAAAGGGTAAACTCCGCGACTCGCGGAGTTTTCAGTACAAAACCTCCGCGACTCGCGGAGGGTCCAAAACCCAGGAAAAAAAAATAAAAGAGCTGCTCGATCAGTCACTCCCCACACACAAACACACTGCATAAACACTCGAAACTGCACCCGAAAAAACCCGAAAATCACCCCCAAAAATCTCAATTTTTAACCGTTAATCACCAAATTTTTTGCTAAAATCATGTTGAGAAGGATGATATCTAAGAACTACTCAAGAAAAACGGTAAATTTCTACACCTAAACACCATTTAATTCGAATTTTAGTGTTCTTGAGCTATTTTTCCCCAATTTGATTTTGATGCTTTTTAGTGTAATTAGACTTAAATTGTTTATGTATTATGCTTGTATAACCTAGATTGATGCTGTTTAACATGATTAGAAGCCTTAAACTTCAAATTTTGAATAATCTAGGGTTTGTGTTCTTGAGCAATTTGGGGCTTTTTGATATAAACAGGTTATGGCCGATTTTTTTCATGAATTGTTGCTAAATTGAGTAGTGTAACATGTCTAGGTAGTTAAATGATCCAAACTTTGAGCCTAAACATGATTTTGAGAATTAAAGTGGACTTTTTCAAGTCCAAAATTCATGAACTTGATTTTTGAAAGATAATGCCATTTGAGACTTGTTTATTTGCTAGTAATGATTATTTTGACATGTTATTTGAGTTGAATGCTTATGAACTTGGCGAAAATTTTCGTATATGCTTATTTGAAAAAGTGTAGATTTGATAAAAATGTGAAAATAAGCTTAAGTTTGATATAAATTGATAATGTTATTGTAATTATTTTGATTGATGATTTTGCTGACACTAATGCATATTTGGATGCACAAAATTTGTGTTTGATGTGTTTTGCAGAATGAAAGGGGTGAATCTTCATCCCAAGCCCGCCATGCTCCTGCTGAGAACTTGGAACAACAGGAGGTAGATAACTACTACAAGCAGGATGTACCTCATCCAGTCATGACCTTTTCAGATATGCACTTGGAACAGTTGCACCCGAACCTGCGATTTGACAGACTTTGGATAGATTATCCAAAATATCAACGGGGTTTGCATACTCTTCATTCCAAGGTTGTTGAGGTACCGAGGGTCATAGAATGGGGACCCTTGGAAGTTGTAGAATTGGCAGGGCCAATTAGGGAATTACTTGTACAGAGGTATGGTAATTCTTCTTTTAATGACTGGATATGTTTATTCACCATACGCAGACCTGTATATAAAGTATGGTGTGAAGAGTTGTTATGTAGTATAGAGTTGAATGATCGGGTAGCTAGTTTAACCGATCGTTCTTTTATTAGATTTTTGTTAGGCGGTTCGATGCGCCACATGTCTTTACTGGACATGGCTCAGGCTTTACGTATATATACGCCTGAGGAGTTAGCGTCTGCCGATTGTAGAGGATTGATACTAAACGGTAGAAAGATAGATGAGAATTTTGATACACACGGTGTGTGGAGTCAAATGACAAGCCATCACCGTTTCAAAGGGGGAAACTACTCTTATTTGGATATAGATAGAGCCGAATTAAGAGTAATACATAGGTTTTTAGCTAATTCGATTACACAAAGGGGTAAAAACAAAGAAAAGGTAAATGAACAAGATTTGTTTTACCATATGTGTATTCGAGACCCACACAGCGCTGTAAGTATACCATATTGTGTGGGTTATTATTTATCAGCTATGGTTCGGGGGATGCGTCCACATAGCATAATAGGAGGTGGTATTTTTATTACTTTGATTGGTGAATATCTCGGTGTGGATATAAGTCGGGGGGGATTATTAGTAGAAGAGCCGGAACCCCGCGACACTATAGGTTTAAATGTATACCATGGTGCAAAAGTTTTGAAGCGGCGAAATAACGCCGCAGTACGATACAATGGTAGACATCCACAGGTAGAGAGAAACCAGGAACAAGGTAATGTAGGAGGAGGGAATGAGATGCAAGAAATGCATAGGTTTATAGCTTCTCAGGAATACGAAAATGCTAGACAGAGAGCATTTGAAGATTGGCAAGTTCATCAGAACCAGATCATAGCGCATTACCAACATATAGGTAGAAACTATATTCCTACACCGAAACCCGTCTTCCCTCCTTGGTCGATAGAGATGCAGCCACCATATCCTACGTATGACCCTGCCGAAGCATTCTATAGCACGTATGGTTATGCCTGGAACCCCTATTGGTACCAATATCATCCTTAGTTTACTTATTATTTTTTTTATTTTGTAATTTGTAATTATTGATATGTTTAATACTTTTGTTAATATTGTAATCATTTTTATAATTATCTAACTTTTATTCTTAGATTTTAATAATTTTTGAATGTGGGGTAATATACCAAACTTCAAAAATATGTATATATGTTTGCAGTTTATCTTATGTACACAACAGGGTAAAACAACGCATTTTCAAAGACTGGCATTAAGTTCAGCAAAAGCAAGTAATTTTGACGACAAGATGCAAAATATATGTGAAATAACAACAAGACGGAATGAACAAATGATGTGCACCATTTATCATTCAGCAAACAAACGCCAATATATTTGGAAACTTTGGTAAAAATTTAATCATTTTCACACAAATCACCCTCAATAATTTAAATTGTTACTGATTTCTTGCAAATGAGGGCATTGCAAGATCTTAAGTGTGGGAAGGGATTAAATTCTTTCGGATTTTAAAATTTTTATATTAAACACTTGGTTACCATTAAAAATACTAGTAAAGCAGTAGTTGTATTAGAATCTAGTGCTCTCTGATAAAAAAGAACAGCCCTAGTCTTATATACTGACTACCCAATTCTAGTAAAATTTTTCAAAATTTTCAATTAAATGAATTCAAAATCATGTTTATACATATTTATGAACGATAAAACTAGGTTTTAACACCGAAATTATTGTTACCTCGGAAAGGACATAAATTGAGAAACAAACTAAAATGTCAAAATTCATTTAAAATGGAATAGAGGACGATAAAAAGAAAAATAAAAAGCCAAGTGTGGGAAAATTTACCAAGTTATTTTAAACATATGTCACATATATCTGTAACAAATAACTGAAAATACTTTTGCTTTGGACTAAACTAAACTGTTTTACCCGATGAAAGAAAAGAAGAGATGGATCTACACGATGAATTAATTCCATCATTAAAAGGAAGTAAAGTCTTCCGAAAAAGACACGCGCTTCTTGATTTAGGTCATGAAGTTGTCGTCCAGACCAGCTGTAGGTTGACGAAAAATCTAGAAAAGTCATCACTAAAATCAGCAGGAAATCCACGGACCTCAGCATTAAACAGGGTCGTCAAGTGGTCAGATTTATCCTAACCATGAGAAGGATTTATCTCGTACAATGGGGGGGCACCATGCAAATTAGCTGGATAAGACTAATGAATCAGATCCCCAGAAAGGATAATCTCCTTAAAGATTAAAAATCAGCTTTTAAGACTGATATTACTCAATCCTAGAGATTGACCTTAAAGATTGAGAATTACAAACTCATGGAATTCAATGATATCTAAACTCGAGCTTGAACGAGAAAATATTTTGATCAAAACTACAAACCGATTTGTTTTCTGAAAACCCTATTTTCAATGCGTTCATCACCATTGAACGTAAAATCCTAGGAATTCACCTGGAATTCATTAGGTCACCTGAACTAAATCGGGTGTCAACCGTAAGAACGGTGGTTGCATAGTGGTCAAAGACAGGACCTTGTGCCAAACCGACAAATTTTAAGGGTGAGCTTTACTATTGCTCCTACCAAGGATAGTAATTGCGTCCGACACGTTATAGACCATAATCAAAAGCATGTCACGGGACATTGCCTTAACAGTTGCTTGTTCAACGCTTTCCTTTACAACCGGACGGTAGTTTGCCGAAAGGTAATATACGGAACAAGTAAACTGGACGTGTTGCTTTCCAAATACAAGGTTAGCAAGTGGGTGACACAAAACCGCAAGTTTTGAGCTAAAATTTTCAAATCTGAAACCCACCAAACCCACAAAAATATTTTGCAAACACCGGTAAAGGGTTATTCCGGAAAACTTATCTAGGGTAAAAACTAGATTTAATTTTCAAAAGATCAAATGTTTTCATAAAGATCCAATTTCCTTAATGGATCTAAATTTTTATAGTCATGTGGGACTGTAAACCATATCGTTACTACCATTGTTTATACCGCCGTATAGAAATCACTGATGTACAAAGTGTGAAGAATAAAGAAGTGATTCTAGTATTTCAAGACAATATTGCTTGAGGACAAGCAACGCTCAAGTGTGGGAATATTTGATAATGCTAAAAACGAACATATATTTCATAGCATTATTCCTCAAGAAAGACAAGCTTTTAGTTGCAATTGTTCTATTTACAAGTGATATTCGTTTAAATAATAAAAGGTGAAGACAAAAGACAGATTCGACGAATTGAAGACGCAAACGACCAAAAAGCTCAAAAGTACAAAAGACAATCAAAAAGGTTCCAATTATTGATAAGAAACGTCTCGAAATCACAAGAGTACAAGATTCAAAACGCAAAGTACAAGATATTAAATTGTACGCGAGGACGTTCGAAAATCCGGAACCGGGACCAGAGTCAACTCTTAACGCTCGACGCAACGGACTAAAAATTACAAGTTAACTATGTATATAAATATAATATAATATATAATTAATTATATTAATTATATATATATTATATATATATATTAAAAACCGTCGGCAGCAAGAAACTCCAAGGGTGTGAGCTGTAAATACCTCTTCGCGACTCGCGGAGTTTTAAGGGCATTTTGCCGCGAGTCGCGGAGCCCCAAAAATCAAGTCTGGCTATAAAGCCAACCGAATTCTGATCAAATTTCATATCTTATTTTCATCTCTCTCTCAATATATACGTAATATATATATATATAATTTATATTTTAATTTTAATTTTAATTTTAAATCCTAATAATAAGGGTATGTTAGCGAATGTTGTAAGGGTGTAAGTCGAAATTCTGTCCGTGTAACGCTACGCTATTTTTAATCATTGTAAGTTATGTTCAACCTTTTTACATTAATGTCTCGTAGCTAAGTTATTATTATGCTTATTTAAAACGAAGTAATCATGATGTTGGGCTAATTACTAAAAATTGGGTAATTGGGCTTTGTACCATAATTGGGGTTTGGACAAAAGAACGACACTTGTGGAAACTAGACTATGGGCTATTAATGGGCTTTATATTTGTTTAACTAAATGAAAGTTTGTTAATGTTAATATAAAGATTTACAATTGGGCGTCCCTATAAATTACCATATACACTCGATCGGACACGATGGGCGGGGTATTTATATGTACGAATAATCGTTCATTTAACCGGACACGGGAATGGATTAATAGCCACTAGAATAATTAAAACAGGGGTGAAATTACATTCAAGGGTAATTGGTGTAATTGTTAACAAAGTAGTAAAACCTTGGTTTACACGCAGTCGATAACCTGGTGTATTCATTAAACAAAGTATTAAAACCTTGTTACAATTCGAATCCCCAATTAATTGGAATATTTATCTTCGGGTATAATAATAATTTGACAAGGACACTTGCAATTTATATTTATGACTGATGGACTGTTATGGATAAAAACCAGACGGACATATTAAATAATCCAGGACAAAGGACAATTAACCCATGGGCATAAAACTAAAATCAACACGTCAAACATAATGATTACGGAAGTTTAAATAAGCATAATTCTTTTATTTCATATTTAATTTCCTTTATTTTATATTTAATTGCACTTCTAATTATCGCACTTTTATTTATTGTTATTTAATCGCACTTTTAATTATCGTACTTTTTAATTATCGCAATTTTATTTTATCGCATTTTTATTATTCGCAATTTCATTATCGTTATTTACTTTACGCTTTAATTTAAGTCTTGTATTTATTTTATATTTTACATTAGGTTTTAACTGCGACTAAAGTTTTAAAATCGACAAACCGGTCATTAAACGGTAAAAACCCCCCTTTATAATAATAATATTACTTATATATATGTTTGTATTTTTATAAAAGTAAACTAATATAGCGTTGAGCTTTGTTTAAAGATTTCCCTGTGGAACGAACCGGACTTACTAAAAACTACACTACTGTACGATTAGGTACACTGCCTATAAGTGTTGTAGCAAGGTTTAAGTATATCCATTCTATAAATAAATAAATATCTTGTGTAAAATTGTATCGTATTTAATAGTGTTTTCCTAGTAAAATAATAACTATTTTATATACACCTCTGCTTTGACATCAACGTTCTCTGCTCCTTTCTTATCTTTAATCTCAATATCGAATTCTTGAAGGAGTAAGATCCATCGTAGGAGTCTTGGTTTTGCGTCTTGCTTTGTGAATAGATATTTGAGGGCTGAATGATCTGTATAGACCGTAGTCTTGAACAAAATAAGATAGGAACGAAATTTGTCGAAAGCGAATACTACGGCTAGCAGCTCCTTCTCCGTGGTAGTGTAATTCTCTTGAGCTCCGGTTAAGGTTTTGCTTGCTTAATAGATTAGATGAAAGTGTTTATCTACCCGTTGTCCCAGCACAGACCCAACTGTGAAATCACTAGCATCACACATGATCTCAAAGGGTAGACTCCAGTCAGGAGCTATCATGATTGGTGCATGTGTTAGCTGCTCTTTCATATAGTTGAATGCTTTTTGACATTCTTCATCGAAGATAAATGGGACTTCCTTTCCTAGGAGATGAGTGAGAGGTCGTGTGACCTTTGAAAAATCCTTAATGAAGCGTCGGTAGAAATCGGCGTGTTCTAGGAAACTCCTTACCGCTCTTACTGTGGTAGGTTCTGGAAGTTTAGTGATGGTCTCAATCTTAGCCTTATCAACTTCTATTTCTGCTTTAGAGATCTTATGTCCTAAAACTATCCCTTCTTTTACCATGAAGTGACATTTTTCCCAATTTAGAACTAAGTTCGACTCTTCACACCGGGTGAGCATCTTGTCAAGGTTTGAAAGGCATGAATCAAAGGTACTACCAAAGACTGAGAAGTCATCCATGAAGACTTCCATACAACGCTCAATCATGTCGTGGAATATTGCTACCATGCATCGCTGAAATGTAGCTGGTGCATTGCATAACTTAAAGGGCATACGTCGATAAGCAAATGTTCCATAAGGACAGGTAAAGGTTGTTTTCTCTTGGTCCTTTGGATCGAGTGGAATTTGAAAGTAGCCGGAAAAACCGTCTAAGAAACAGTAATATTCATTTCCTGATAGACGTTCCAACATTTGATCAATGAAAGGTAATGGAAAATGATCCTTCCGGGTTGCATCGTTTAGTTTACGATAATCTATGCAAACCCTCCAACCGGTGACTTACCGAGTTGGAATAAGTTCATTATTCTCATTTTGAATTACGGTCGTCCCTCCCTTTTTGGGTACCACTTGAACAGGACTGACCCATGGTGAATCAGAGATTGGATAGATCAGACCGGCGTCCAGAAGTTTGATTACCTCTTTCTTGAATACTTCTTGAATCATAGGGTTGACCTTTCTTTGCCTCTGAACTGATGGTTTCAAATCATCTTCCATGAAGATCTTGTAGGTGCAATAGTTGGGGCTGATCCCTTTGATGCCGGAGATCTTCCACGCAATTGCCTTTTTATGTGATTTCAAAACTCGAATCAATTTCGCCTTCTCTTGTGGCGTGAGGTCTTTCGATATGATCACAGGGAGTTGCGATTCTCCTTCTAAGAATGCATACTCTAGATTGTCGGGTAACTTCTTTAATTCCAATTCCGGAGGCTCCTCGATAGATGGCTTCATCCTAGCTATCTCCTTGCGATCTAACGAGTCGTACCTCTCTTGGAATTCTGATTCTTCAGTAGCGGTCACTGATGCTATCTGTTCTTCATTTATGGAAATTTCCCTTCTTAATGCTTCCTCTTTAGAAACGTCTTCTTTAGTTTCGAAGGTAGGTTCGGGAAACTCCTCACAGTCTTCCCTTGACTGGGTTCCTGATATACCGGAATGAAATCTGTTTCTTCATTCGGTCTGCTCCTTAATAGAGGTAAAGGAATGCCTTGTCCTAGCGGTGCTATTTGAATAGTGTTGCCAAGAAAGTTACTTTTAGAGAGAGGAGATATGTGTTGGCTAAGGTCTATGGCGGAATGTTTATCAAGATTTCCTTTAGGAGGTGTAAAGAAGAGATCCTTAGAAATTTGATCTTGACTACATATATCCATAGTCTCTTCCAGGTATTCGTTGACGAGTTCTTGAAAAGAATCAGAGAGATTCACAGCTTCTTCCTTAGGATGGTTCATGAGGCGATCAACATTGAATGTGATTTCTTCTCCTCCAACCCTTAGCTTCAGAGATTTCTCGTGAACGTCAATTACGGCCTTGGCAGTATTCAGAAATGGTCTGCCAATAATGAGTGGGACCTTCGTGTTTTCCTCAATATCTATAATGACCAAATCAACGGGAAACACGAACTTATCCACTCTAACTAGGACATCTTCAGCTATTCCCCTAGGGATTTTAACTGACCTGTCCGCAAGTTGGATGTCATTCTGGTTAGCCTTAAGTCATTTAATCCTAGCTTCTTGAATAATGAATAGGGCATCAGGTTTACACTGGCTCCTAAGTCTGCTAACGCATTGCTAATTTGGACATCTTGCAGGTAGCAAGGTACCGTAAATCTTCCTGTATCTCCTAACTTAGGGGGAATTCCATGTTGTAACACTAACGAGCATTCTTCACTTAAGGGCAAGCTAACTATCTCTCTTAATCTCTCTTTGTTTGAAAGCAGTTCTTTGAAAAATTTAGCGCAGTTTGGCATTTCTACTAAAGCATCTACTAGACTTACATTCAAATGCAAATTCTTAATAATATCCCAATACTTAGCAAATTGTGCTTCTTGTTTTTCCTTCCTAAGCCTACCTGGGAAAGGTATGCGGGCGCGCGGAATAATTTCCGGGGCCTTAGGAGAGATAGGTTCTGGTGGATTGATAACTAGGTCAATTGGCACAGGTTCCTTATCGAAAAAATCTTGTATGGGTATATTGACAGTTGTTTCTTTCCCTCCTCTAGTAATTACTAGGGCATCAAACTCACTACACTCTACATCAATTTTAGTGGTTAATCGTTTAAGTGTAAGCTGAAAATTAATGATTAATTCTTCAAAAGTCTTTATCAAAGTGTCGAACTTATTCTGGCATTCTATGACTTGAAGGGTTATCATATATTGCTTTTTCATAAATTCAGCTAGAATTTCCTTAGAGTGGAGAGTAGGTTTGTGCAATGGAAATATTATATTGTGATCCGAGCTATTTAGCTGTTTGTGTGTTCATCTAGGGTAAGGATACCTTAGATTGGTTCTAGTAGCATCGGAGTTCTTAGGAAATGGTAAACTTTGAAGAGTGAGGGTGAGATCTTGTAACCTGGTTTCCAGCATTTTTACCGTATGAGTGAAGACGTCATCCTTCTCAGCAACTTCATTGTTCCAGTTTTCCTGTTGTGCAGCTATTATGTCCAAGAGATCCCATGCTTCATCTGCTGTTCAAGACATGAAATTGCCTTGCGAGGCCATATCTAGGAGAGACTTATCATCCTTGGTCAAACCATTATAAAGCGTACAGATTACGTCTGCCCGACTTAACGAATGATTCAGACATCTTTTAAGCATCATCTTTACTCTATTCCATGCTAGACACAATGACTCATTTTATTTTTAAGAAAAGTTAGTGATGTCATTTCTTAAACAGGATTGCAGGGAGGGCGGATAAATTTGTTTAGAAATTTAGTGGCTAAATTCTCCCACGTATGGACTGAATTCTGGTTAAGTGCGTCAAACCATGCTGGAGCGTGTTTAGAAAGTGAATATTGAAAAAGATGAAGTTTTAAAATATATTTCTCGTTTGATTCCTTCTTAAAAGAGTCAACCAGACTGATAAATTTGTTTATATGAAAGTTAGGATCGTCAGTCGGTAATCCTTGAAATTTATAGATCATACTGACTAGTTTAATCATGTGTGAACTGATTTCAGGAATTTCTTCGGTTCCTAAGGTGATTGGTCCTCCTCTTTCCTCTAAGCATGATTTATGCATAGAAGCAAGGGTGTCTTGTTGTTCCATTTTTGATTTTTTGATTAAAAAGACTTAAAAGTAACTTTTAGAAAATATTGATTTACTAAAAGGATCGATAATTTAAAAAAAAACAATTATTCTTGAAATTCGGTCGCTAACCAGATCGGATATCTTAACTGATAGGACTTCTCACAGTTTACTTGTATCGAGGTGGCCAGGCTGACTACGGAGAGGCAGGATCCTTTTGGTTCCAATATAATTGGAGACTGTTCGGAAAATCCAATAACTAAGTCCGTGTATAATTGTCTTTCTTAGACACCACCAAACAACACTTTGTCTTCTTAAAATCTTTCTCGATCAAAATATTCGATCCCCGGCAGCGGCGCCAAGAGAAACAGTGATATGCTGCTAAGAGACGGTTTTATTTCTGCGGTGTCGTTAGGTCGCAGGGTGTCCGATACGGTAGCACACAGTGTCTTCGTTTATTTATATTTTGCGGGGCCTTAATTTACTTTTACTTTCTAAGGTGTAGAAGGTGTAAGTTAACCTATGTCGAATTTTATGTTGATTAACGAATTGAAGATCAAGTGGATAATTGTCTTTTAGTTAAATTACCTAGACAAAAATAGTAGTTGATTTTAGCTAAAGGTCCTAAATGCAGAAAAGTAAATAAAGTAGAAGGATATCCGGAGTATGCAGATCAGGGAAATGTTGACCAAGATATCAGTGTTGGGTTAGGGAAAGGTAATTATGCTTATGTTAAGACTATGCTTGGATTGATGTTGATCTGGTTGGATGAGCCAATTACACAGACCTACTTATCTCTGAACTCTCGGAGTTCTCTTTGAGCAGTGAGAAGTATGTCACTTGGTCGTATAACTGAAGTGTAACAATACCTCGGAGGTTATCCTCGATAGAGTAGTAGGTTTATTAGTAAGTTAAGCTCTAATCCTAAGCCTCGTTATCAGTTTAGATAACTGAATAACAACGTGCCGTGTTGATTGAACACTGATCACAAACGAAAGGAGTCTATCGGTTTAAGTTGGCAAAACCTTAAATGAAAACTAACAACCATTTCATCATACTAGTGAGATCACAACAAATCAAACATTATACAGCATTACAGTTAATATACTGATAGTAAAGCAGATAGAAACCTAATGAATACCTAAACAGTTGATATGACTAAGACCTAAGGCAACAATCAGACAAGAACATGCAATAGACTTGGGTCATACAGTAAAGGCACTAACTAGATCTTAACAACTCCTAAGAGGTCTCTTCGGAACAGTCAATAGGAATACTAGGTCATTCATGTCTCAATTCCTAGGTTCCGTGTCCTAAAAGTGCATTAGATGCCTCTCGGGAACTCCGGCCATACCGAGTTCATAGAATCTTCAGATACAGTATAACCAGGGGTCTTAATCCTATGAAGTAGCTAATTTCATATAGGTGGACAAGTCCTGATCATAACCTAAGTTGGTCAATCCTTAAGATGCTAGCATACAAATCTATCAGACTTCCTAGTTCAGTATTATAACAGTAATTGTACTAAATTAACATAATTACGCTAACCCAAACTTCTATCATGGGAACATACAGATAAATTAAGCTATCATGGCAATATCGGAACGCATTATTAAACATAAAAAGTAAGAATACATGTTTAATACAAAAGACAAGCGTTTCGAATAAAACCTGAAAAAGCCGAACTAATCTGCACGGGATCGCAGGGACTCGCCGGGATACCCTCCGGAAAATAAAAGCTAAGCTAACTACTACTAAAAACTAACTAAAATATTGAAAATATAAATTGAATTGCAAGTTGAGTGTGTGTTGGAATGAATGGAGAAAGGCCCTTAAATAGACCAGAATTCAGCCAAATACGGCCGGCAGGCCGTATGGCAGGCTGGATGGCAGGCCGTATTGGCAGGCTGTTTTGAATAGCAGGCCGTTTCTTGAAGGCGTATGGTGGGGCGTATTGGCAGGCCGTACCCATAGTGGCAGCCTGTATGGCAGGCCGTATGGTAGGCCGCACGTGGTGCTGATCAGGCCTTGATTCACTGGATCGTAACTTGATTTCTTGTCTTTCACCGTTTTCGCTCTAGAATCTTCGTTTTAGCTCCGTTTTACTTGATTCTTTTTGCATCACCTTTGCAATTACTTAATCTACAAAATCAATCGAAAAAGCGATAATTTTGCCGATAAAGTTTTAATCTTTATTGTTTTAGGGCTTAATTTAGGGGGTAAAAACGTGACTTTTTGCCCGATATCAAAGCACAACATGGATCTCGGATGTCGAAGGGTGTTTTCGCACTATTGAATGCCCTCCCGAGTAGAGGACAAGACTCGCTACTAGCTTGTTGTGGAGTAGGGCGAAGGATTGGTTGGATGGTAAAATTGATATTGTTGGTGGTGAAGCGTTTATGGGGTTATCGTGGGACGATTTTAAGAAGGAATTCTTCGAGGAGTTCCGGACGCAAGCTGATTTGGCGGAATTACGTGATGAGTTGCGAAATTTGCAACAAGGTTCTATGGATTTGAATACTCTCAAGACGACCTTTATGGCGAAGGCTCGTTTTTGCCTGGAGTATAACGGAAGAGATAGTATGTTGATGGGAGATTTCTATCGAACTTTGAATGATGACTTGCAGAACAAAATTAGTCTTGTTCAAGTGAACTCGTTCGCAGAGTTATTCGTCGTGGCTAGGGGTTTCGAATCGCATTCGCAATCGATAGTTGGTGAACCTTCAAGTAAGAGAAGGGTTGTTTCGTATGGTGCTCCAAGTAAGGGAACCAAGGGTGCAAGTGTGAGCACGGGTAGTATACAAACGGGTATATCGAATTCTAGTGCGTCAAGATGTTACAATTGTGGCGTGAGAGGTCACAAGTTTTGGGAATGTTCGGTGCCAAAGGGTGATGGCACGATGTGCTTCAATTGCCAAAGAAGAGGACATTGCAAGTCGGAATGTCCCGAGTTAGCGGGGACGGGTGTGACGAGAAGACGTTAAGGTACTTTTCGTTTTAATAAATATGTCTTTTGATTATTTATTATGTGCCGTTGAGTTCGGGTTGTAAATGCATTGTGTTTTGCATGTTATTATTATGGGTGACATTCCTAATGGAATTACCCTATGGTGGCGTATGGATTGACGGACGAAGGGCGTAAGACTTGGTGCAACCAAGCATTCCTTAGTGTTTGGGAAATGTTTCTACTAAGCCATGGGAATGGGCTTTGGTGTTCGGTTGTAAACACATGTTCGCTTTTGTGTTGAGGACGGTGGGACCATGAGGTTCATCGGGTGGATGGAACCCGAGAGATCGAGTGTTCGATCTCGGTGTATGTGGGTGATGGAGTCTACGTGACACGATGTTAGGTGCCTCTTTCATACCTACTAGCGTGGTATTCGACTCCGATGGTGTTACGGTTACATTGAACTTAGGGTACCGGTAGGAAACCCTTAGATGCTTGAGTGATAGTGTGGAAGTTACAAGTGATAGCAACTCGGTGATTGGTAGAGTGATACTTGTACGGCTTGGTAAGTACTTCGGTTAAAGTAGCGAAGGATAATCCGAAATCCTTCGTGTGCTTAAGGGTAGAGCAAGGTATTGTGATGTGTATATTATGGAATACAAGACGGATGGATCTTGTCTTTCTTTAGCATGTCAGTTGTATGAGTCTCGTTGAGACTGAGACGGGCTCGGCGGTTGACTGAGTCAACAATGAGTGGATAGTGGTTTCGCGGGATATTTTTATCTCGATGATGTGGTTACGGAGCAAAGTTCTAAGTGGGGGAGTTTGTACTCTCGCACGAAGATATTCTAGTGTGTTGATATTGGACAATGCTCGTATAGATTCGAGGCTAGCGTTGAGACCTACGTTGGTCGATTGTGGTAGAAGTGCGGTTTGGAATAAATTGTACTTATGGTTTTGAATTTAAATTATCACCGAGGTAGTAATGTGGTGAATCTCATTGGGAGGTAAATGGACGTGTTTGACGAGCAAGGTAAGATCCCCGGTTAAGGGATGTGCGTGTCGGATTCTCTTCTAGAGAATTATTGTTTTGTGCCTATGTACGATATAGGTAGTTCTTGCTCGATTGTGATGGCGTTGTGTACGCGTATGTATGATGCGTGTGCAAAGATTCCAAGTGAGTGGAATGTTTCTAAGTATGAGTATATACTTGTTGTTTGGGGTGGATGGTTAGTGTATTCCGTTAGGATTCACTATGGTGTAGCAGGGCGCGATGTTACACTACTCGTTGTGAGCGAGGCCAAAAGAGCGTGTGTAGGTTAATGATTATTCGTCAGGATTCACTATGGTGTAGCAGGGCGCGATGTTACACTACTCATTGATTGAGGCCAAAAGAGCGTGTGTGATGGGTGGGTTAGTCGCGGTGATAAGACACCACCCGAGGGTTAGTGTTACGGGGTGTTAAGTACACTAATGGATATTTGTGTTGGAAGTAGTGTTATATCGGTATGGTATAACGTTATCGGGAAATGCGAGTACAGGTAGGGAATGGGAGTACCATTCATGTGTTGAGATTTGGGAAGTGAGTCTCGTGTGGTGCGGATTCACAATGACACGTGTAGATGCGGTCATTCTATTGGGATAATGACTCTCGCGTGGTTCGGATTCACTAGGGCGCGTGTAGTTCGGCCAATCCCGATTGTTGTTGCGATGGAGGTAGTGAGTCGTGTGTGGTGCGGATTCACTAAGGTGCGTCTAGTTCGGCCAGCCTTCATGTTGTTGGTTTGAGAACTATTGGTTGTTTCAAACGCCGATGGGTTGGTCGTGAGGACCATGTTGTGTGATTAGTGATGCAATAGCCACGTTTTGCTCACGTATTTGCGGTAGTTGCGTATTAGCCATGTTTGCGCACTATAAGGGATGTTAAGTGGTAAGTGTATCCGTAGGGATTCGCTTTTATTCGGTCTTCATCGGTTAGATGGTTGACCTTATTTTGGTATGTGGGGGTTACTTTAGCACGGTACTTGGTATGGGTACGCTAAAGAGTTGATATCTCAGTACGAGATTAGTTGAGTTTCCCGATGTGAGGAATTGAGCAAGTCTTAGTGCTCGGATTGCGGATTTGATAAATCGCGGGTGACGATTTAGTTATTGAAGGTGACTCATCGAGGAGAATTGCCTAGAGGAATTAGAAGAATACATGGTGATTCCGCGTATTCTAAGTAATCGTTGTAGACTTCGGTTGTCGTGTGCCTTACATGTTTCCAGTGCGTGCAAGTGTGTAATTGGTCAATGGAATAGTCCTTGGGTTAATGAGGAATGTGGTGGAAGTCGAATTGGAACGATTGTTTGAGAACCATAGAGTGTAGGTCCGGATTGATTAAGTGAGGAGGATCACGAGGACGTGATCGAATTTAAGTGGGGTAGAGTTGTAACACCCCATTTTTTCTAAACGTGACGCTCGAGGAGTCATACGGAGTCCAAGAATAGGTACTTGATCATTTGGACGTATTTACTTGACCACGTTTGACTTTGGATGTTAGCAAAAGTGGATTTGGGGTGCATAAGGTCCACCATCGCGTTTGGGACGAGTTTATCGTGTTTTGGCTCATCGCGTGACGCGATAAAGGGACTGATACGCGACAACTTTAAATCTCCTTGACCTGACCAGTTGGTCGCGTGCTAAGTTGGTTCACCGCGTTTGGATATGTCGCGAAACGCGACTGGTACACTGAAAGACTATTTTGTGCTCGTTTCTGGGATTTAGTTGAGGGTATTTGTGTATTTTCACTTTGAAACCGGGGTATATGCTTGAGATCAGTTCCAAACCTTATCCCAATCTCATTTTTCACACACTTCACCTTGTTCATCAAACCCTAGAGTGCGAAACCCATTTTCGTGAGAGAAAGCTCCATTTGGAGAAGAAGAAGAGTGTTTCGGGTGCAAGCTCAAGTGTTAAAGTTGTTCAACTCGTCAACGACATCATTTTGGTGGTATTGGTAAGTCTCAACTCCGAATTTCATCTTTATGATTTGATATTCAAGTTGAGGTTTCGAGCTTGTTAGTTGTAAAACCCATTTGGATGATGAAGTTGGTTTATGGAAACTAGTTACTTTTGATACATGGCGGGTTTTGGGTTGGTTGATAATTTAACCATGTTTAAGGCTTGTAAGTGATGTATAATCACTAGTGTTAGTGATTATAGAAGTGTTGGAACCTATTTGGGTGTATTTGGGTTGACTAATTTTGAAATGGGTCAAAATTAGGGTTTAGCTGTCAAATTGGGAAAGATAAGTGTTTAATACCTATGATTTGGTTTAATTGGTGTATTAAGACCATTCTCACTTGTGTTAGTGATTATTGATTAGTTTGGGCGCGGTTTGTGCTTGGAAGTGCATTTGGGTCGAAATTGCACTAAGAATAAAATTGGGTTGGTTTGTAAATTCACCCTAATTGTGTTGTTTGTTATGTGATAAATGGAATAGGTGCTTTCTATTGGCGATTGCGGATTTTGGCTTGTGCATCCATCAAGACTTTAAGGTGAGTGTTATACTATGTGCATATGTATGTATAGGATGGGTGTGGGTTGAGTGAAGTGATTCTCGGCTATAGATCTCACTTCACATGTAGGTGGATTTGATGGACTTGTGTATAGGTCCAATTGGCATGGTTGTGCGTTTTGGTTGACCACCTTCAGCGAGGTGCACACTTTGTGTGTACAATATCACATGGTCTTGTGATATGGATAATCCCGATGGCGTGGGATTGGTATTCGAGATGCGGTTGAGTAACCCCGATGATGTAGATTTTTATAATTTCGGGACTGTGGGTTTTGATTTAGGATGTAAGTCACGTGTGGTGCGGATTCACGATGACGCGTGTAGTTTCGGTCATCATATTGAGGTAGTGGTCACGTGTGGTGCGGATTCACTAAGGCTCGTGTAGTTTCGGCCAACCTCGATGTTGTGGTGGTAATGAAGATAGTAGTCTCGTGTGGTGCGAATTTACTAAGGCTCGTGTAGTTCGGCCAATCTTCATTTGGTATTGGGTTAAGGGGTTAACCTTGGGCGGTTTACACTTTGTTATATATATTGTTGTATTGTTGTGATGTAGCTAAACCCCCGGGTGTAGCTCGATGGCGTTGATATCGTTGTTGGTGTACTTACATTGCTGATATTATTAAAGCTTGTTGTATAGCGCTCGTACGGTATGCTTAGTTTAGCTTGCCTTTATGCTTGGATGCTCTGGTATGTGCTATTTGATTATTATTGTGTGCCGTGTCCATTTTATGCATATATATGGATGTAGTATACTTTTACTCACTAAGCGTTAGCTTACCCTCTCGTTGTTTACATTTTTATAGGTTCGCAAGGTGGCGGCTTGGGTAAGCATGGGGACTAGTGCCTGCGGGTTGCTTTAGAAGATTGTGCTTTAGACTTTCGATTAGGATTGGGTAGCGTTCCCAATCACCATGCTCGGTTTTGTTGAAAAGTAACTAGTCGGGTCAAAGTTTACCATTTGGTTATGTCAAACGGGTCTTGGGTTGTATGCCCATTTTGTAATTCAACTTATGTAATGTATGTTTTAAAGTTGATCGAACTTACTATCGTAATGAAAATGTTTTTGGAAACATATTTGGGACCTAAATGTTAATAATATTAAAGTATTATAAAGAAAAAAAATTTATGGGCCGGAGTACGACGGGTTGGGTCGTTTCATGAATTCAATAAATTGGTTAGTTCGTCCAGCTCGGTTTGTACTATGCCATATATGTTTCGATTCCAGCACCACGTCATCTTTAAACCTTGTTCAATCCACGCAATTCTGTTAGCAACACGAACGTCTTGAGCAGCTTCCATACGGTATAAATGATTGAACCTGTCTTTTAGAGGAATATCACACAACCATGGTTCAAGCCAGAAGGCTGTGTCAGCGCCATCACCAATCGATTTCAGGAATTACTTCGCAAAATTGACCTCCAGTTTCTCTATTTGAATACCTGCATGCAATATGTTTAACCAAATACCACTCAGTCCTTTTGGCTTATTAAGGCCCAAAGGGGCGAGTAGCCCATTAGCTCCATGAACACTTTTAATAATAGAGACCCAAAGAGAGTTAGGTTCACTTTTAGCCCGCCAAAACCATTTCCCCAAAAGCGCAAGATTTTTTGCACGAAGAGATCCGATGTTAAGACCCCCATCACCATAAGATGAAAGAGATTCTTCCCATTTGATCCAAATTAATTTTGAACGCTCACCCGACCCGCCACAAAATAAATTACGTCTAATACACTCTAATTTATAATGACACTCTGTAACATCCCGCATTTTTCCGTTAAATTATTTTAACGCCCGTCTTTTTTTTTATAATATCCTTAGTATCTAGATTCGTATCTCCGTTAGCTAGCATTCTTAATGTTCTCTTTACTGGATCATAACATCTCCCGTACCCCCGCGTAATTTAAAATAATTCGTTTGGTAAATTCATGCACCCGCACCCAAACTTGAGGGACTAGTTTCGCCACTTGATCAAAGAGGTGGCTAGGAGTTGACTAAGTCAATCATCTCCCACCACTCACCTCCCATTTTTCTCTTATCTCTTTCTCTACTTCCATATTTCCTCCCAATTCACCAAATCATTCATTCATCATCCATTTCACCTCTAAGAAGCTCACAACAAATCCGACTACATATTCGTGATCCTCTCTTCATCCTCTACGTGTTGATACTAATTTCATCTCGGTTGGGTAACTTTCTAAAAACTCTAAATTTCATAATCTTAGTGTTCTTGAATTAAAAGTGTGTTAATTAGTGTCTATGGCTCATTGTGATGTCGTATATGTAAATTGTATGCTCGATCTTGTTGTTTGACATAACTAGCATGAACTTGAGAGAGTGGTTGTTAAATCCTTGATTTTGGATGATGAAATGTGCTTAGATCTTAATTCTTGTGTGTTCAAAGTGTTAGTTACTTCATTAGCTTCGTTTTGGTGTGTTGATTGACATGAAAATCATACATTAACATGATTAGTGATTTTGAGATTTTGGTTAGGGTTTGATAGGCCTTATATGAACTTTTGATGCATCAAATGCTATGAAATGTTGTTGATAAGTGTTTTGTTGCAATTTGTGTTTAATTACCTTCGAAACGGCATATCATACATGTAAATTGGATGCCCAAATCATGAAATGCATTTTTAGAACTTGAAACTTTGAATATGAACATTTAATGATCACTTGACGAGTTTTCGGTTATTGCAAATGATGTTTTTGATTTATGAAATGTGTTTAATTGTGTTCCTCATCAAATTACCTTTCCAACGATATAAGATACTTATTTTGGATGTTTACGGTTTATGATTTATGTGTATTTGAAGTTTTATTCGTGCATCTGAAAAATTCAGCAAACAACTCCTGAAAACACACATTTCGCGACCACAAGGGTTAGACTCGCGGTCACCAGAGGCTGAAAAGTCAATTTTCGTTCCCGCTTACTCGCAACTCCGTTTAACATGAAATTTTGCTAACATGCTTATATAAGACTACGTTTTTATGTGTAATGGTTGGAAACCCGACCCAACCCCGTTGACATTGACTTTGACTTTGACCAAGTTTGACTTTTAATCAAACGTAACCAATTACTTACGCAATCATTCTAACTTATTTCTATACTTGTATCTTGCATGAAACTTGACAATTTGATTCACATGCTACTTAATAGAGTCGTAACGAGCCATAGGACTAATTGAACATCTTTGACCTATCGTGTTTACCGTTATTGATACAACCTATATATTTAGGTCAAGACTAGCTTTGTCTTTGCACGCGTTTACTTGTTGAATTACTTTATTACTCTTGCACTCAAGGTGAGATCATAGTCCCACTTTTACTCTTTCGAACTTACATTTGGGATGAGAAAACATAAACATTTCTTTTAAACTAAGTGAACACAAGTAGAGGAAAACAAGCATTCTACATACGAGTTTAGAACGAAATCCTCAATTCGATTATCATTAGTTACACTTGCAGTGTGTAAGTGTAGGCGTGAACTTATGTTGTATGGCCATATGGGTTTGACAAACCCTCATCTTGGACGGTTCGCTACCGTCTACGGGTGAAATATATTTTCGAGAAACAGTGTTGTTCTAGCACTATTAATGGGGTATCAACGATGGGATGTTAAGCCTTGATAATTGGGTGCTCGTGAATATTAACTTTTAGAATGTATTACTATCATTTCAACTTTGCAAATCTTGTAGTTCGGCTTACTTTACTTACTCAATTACTTACTTAAACCTATGATTTCACCAACGTTTTCGTTGACAGATTTCTATGTTTTTCTCAGGTCTTTGCACGATATGTGAAACATGCTTCCGCTCATTATTTGATACTTGCATTGGATGTCGAGTATATATGCATTACTTGGAGCGTCTTTTGGCTTTTTTTAAAACTATGTCGCATAGTATTCACTTGTACTTATAACCTTGTAACGTAACTTTTGGATGAACAATTCTTGTAGACTTTGAAACAATCTTTATTTTAAAATGGATGCGACACATCTTTGGTCAAACGTCACGTTAAAGACCTATGACCACGCAACGGGACCTAAGTAGTCG
Organism: Rutidosis leptorrhynchoides; assembly: GCF_046630445.1. Taxonomy (NCBI): domain Eukaryota; kingdom Viridiplantae; phylum Streptophyta; class Magnoliopsida; order Asterales; family Asteraceae; genus Rutidosis; species Rutidosis leptorrhynchoides. The sequence goes on from NC_092333.1 coordinate 466,185,723, forward strand.
ACGCCGTCAATTGACGATTTGTCAGGGTCGCTACAAGTGGTATCAGAGCATTGGTTGTAGGGATTTAGAGTTCATTTGTGTCCACCCCGAGTCATAGGGTACATAGGTGAATCTAGACTACAACCGGCATATAGACTGAAGTAGGAATTACTTGACTATTTGTGCATTATACTCGAACTCTTCTATCATATCTAACTCGTATTCGATCTTGATCTTACGTTGATAAATTTTGTTGACGCGCCACCTTGACTTTATGATGTAATGTTAAATGCACATGTGATGTGTGCAGCGTGGTGTACGAAATAGTTATATATTTTTAATACGGAATGCTACAAAATATGACAAGTTTTAATTATTTATTTACAAATGGGATATACCAAAACCAGGCTACAACACTATAGGCAGTGTACCTAATCGAAGAGTAGTATAGTTTTTAGTAAGTCCGGTTCGTTCCACAGGGAGACGGTGATACGTACTATATTTTTAATAAATTATATTTGTACAAAAATATATAAATATATATATAATAATATATAAAAGGGGGATTTACCGTTTAATGACCGGTTTGTCGATTTTATAATTTAAGTCACAATTAATGCAAAATATAAATGACGATAATTAAAGGTACGATGAAAAATAAAATAAAATAATTATTATGCTTATTTAGACTTCCGTAATCATGATGTTCGACGTGTTGATTTTAGTTTAGTCCAATAGGTTAATTGTCCTTTGTCCTGGATTATTTGAAACCTATCTGGCTTTTGACCAAAATAGTTCATCGGTTATAATTATAAAATGCTCGGAAATTTTAACCTTATACCCGAAGTCAAATATTCCAACTAATTGGGGATTCGAACTGTAACAAGGTATTAAAACTTTGTTTGAATGATTTACACCAGGTTAACGACTGCGTGTAATCCAAGGTTTTAATATTTTATTAAAAATTACACCAAGTTTCCTTAAATGTAATCCACCCCTGTTTTAATTAGGCCATTAACTATTAATCCATCCACGTGTCCGGTCAAATGAACAATAATTTGTACTTATAAATATCCCGCCCACCGTGTCCGATTAAGCGTATGTGGTTATTTATAGATACATAAAATCATAACCTTTATATTAAATTAACGAGGTATCGTTAATTAAATATAAAGCCCATTAATAGCCCATGGTCCAATTTCCACAAGTGTCGTTCTTTTGTCCAAACCCCAATTATGGTCCAAAGTCCAATAATCCCGTCTTAATAATTAGTCCAACGTCATGATTACTTCGGTTCAAATAAGCATAATAACGCCTTAGCTACTAGACATTAAATTAAAAAAAAGTACATAACTTACAGTGGGTATTAATAACGTAGTGTTACACGGACAGAATTTTGGCTTAAAAACTCGTAAAACTAATTTTTACATTACCCAATCTAAACTAATATACATCTAATCTATACTATATATATACTATATATATTTATATATTATATATTTATTATTATTATTATTACCTACGGAGTATTATTGTTTATATTCTGGTGTGCTCAAACAAGCAGAAACTCGAACCATTTATAGGCAGTCTGGAAATTAGGGGGTCCGCGAGTCGCGCTGTAATTGGCCTGGGACCTCCGTGAGTCGCGGAGAGATCGAATCCAGTTCATTTTTTGGACTTTTGTTTGCCGACATGATTTTATAATATAAATATATATATAAAATATAAATAATTTATATAATAATTTATATATTATATTATATTCTCGTGCATAGTTGACTCGTAATTTTCGGCCCATTACGTCGAGCGTTGAGAGTTGACTCAGGACCCGGTTCCGGATTTTCAAACGTCCTTGCGTACTATTTTATATCGTGTACTTTGCGTTGTGTAACTTGTACTCTTGTCATTTTTAGATGTTCTTCATCAATAATTTGAACCTTTTTAATTGTATCTTGTACTTTTGAGCATTTTAGACATTTTCGTCTTCAAATCTTCGTTTTCGCCTTTTGTCTTCGCACTTATTTAATATAAACGAATATTACTTGAAAATGGAACAATTGCAACTAAAATCTTGTCTTTCTTGGGGGATAATGCTATGAAATATATGTTCCTTTTTAGCCTTATCAATATCCCCACACTTGAGCGTTGCTTGTCCTCAAGCAATACAGTCTTGAAAGAAAAACATACAAATCACTTCTTTATTCTTCACACTTTGTACATCAGTGATTTTGGTATGGCGGTATAAACAATGATGGTAACGATAGAACCATGGTTAAAGGTGGGTGTGTCATCCACAGTTGCCTTGGGATTAGGTCAACGACACTTGCAATCAAATAGCTGATTTACTTTCGGTTTCCAAAGCAAAGTGCACATTTGAAAGGCAGTTTACAGTCCCACGTGACAATGAAAATTTAGATCCTTAAGGAAATTGGATCTTTATGAAAATATTTGATCTTTTTGAAAATTCATTCTAGCTTTTACCCTAGATAAGTTTTCCGGAATAACCCTTCACCGGTGTTGCAAAATATATTTGTGGATCAATATTTTGGCTAAAACTTTTAGGTTCGTGTAATCCACTGCTATCCCGGTATCGGAAAGCACACATCCAGTTTACTTGTTCCGTATATTACCTTTCGGTAAACTACCGTCCGGTTGTAAAGGAAAGCGATGAACAAGAAACTGTTAAGGCAATGTCTAATGACATGTATTTGTTCATGGTCTAATTACGTGTCGGAAGCTAGTACTATCCTTGGTAGGAGCAATAGTAAAGATCATCCTATAACTTTTCGATCTGGCACAAGGTCCTGTCTCCGACCATGCTATGCAACCACCGTTCTTACGGTTGACACCCGATTTGGTTCAGGTGACCTAATGAATTCTAGGTGACTTCCTAGGATTTTACGTTCAATGGTAATGAACGCATTGAAAATGGGTTTTCAGAAAACAAATCGGTTTGTAATTTGATCAAAATATTTTCTCGTTCAAGCTCGAGTTTAGATATCATCGAATTCCATGAGTTTGAATTCTCAATCTTTAAGGTCAATCTCAAGGATTGAGTAATATCAGTCTTAAAAGCTGATTTTTAATCTTTAAGGAGATTATCCTTTCTGGGGATCTGATTCATTAGTCTTATCAAGCTAATTTGCACGGTGCCCCCCATTGTACGAGATAAATCCTTCTCATGGTTAGGATAAATCTGACCACTTGGCGACCCTGTTTGATGCTGAGGTCCGTGGATTTCCTGCTGATTTTAGAGATAACTTTTCTAGATTTTTCGTCAACCTACAACTGGTCTGGACGACAACTTCTTGACCTAAATCAAGAAGCGCGTGTCTTTTCCGGAAGACTTTACTTCCTTTTAATGATGGAATTGATTCATCGTGTACATCCATCTTTTCTTTTCTTTCATCGGGTAAAACAGTTAATTTAGTCCAAAACAAAAACACCTGCAATAACTTTACAGAAACATGTGATAGAAAGTTTTTAATTGAATAACTTGGTACATTCTCCCCACACTTAGTTTCTTTCTTTGCCTTTTTATTCTCCTTTATTCCATTTTAAATGAATTCAATCGTTTTTAGTTGTTTCTCAATTTATGTCCTTTTCGAGGTAACGATAATTTCGGTATTAACACCTAGTTTTCATCGTTCATAAATATGTGTAAACATGCTTTTGACTTCATTTAATTGAAATTTTTTTCAAATATTCACAAAATTTGGCAAATAAACCAAGTATAAACCCGAGAGAATTTATAACCCTTCCCCACACTTGAGATCATGCAATGCCCTCATTTGCATGAAATCAGACTCTAATTATAAATTCATTATGGTGATTAGTGTAGAAAAGTGATTAAGAATACCTAGTTTGTACTTACAAAGCTCGTTGAATGATAGATTGCGCGCCTCATCGTTCATTCCTTCTTGTTTTATCACACATGTTTTTCTTCAAAAATGGTTGCTTTTCTGAACTGTTTGACAATTTTTTGAAAATGCGTCTTTTACCCTAACTTATCATGCATGTTTATTAACGAGTTATGCACTAACCCGAACCCCTAATTTAACGTTAAGTGGGGTTAGACTTCCCCACACTTAGCTGATGACATGTGAAGTTGGTAGAATAAGTTCCACGAATTAGAATAGTGAGCCAGTTATTTACATCTCGGATGGTGTATAATATATCAATGGGTTTAAAGTTTAGACTCACCCGATCGTCACTACCTAAATCTTTTTTAAGTGTAGCTTTTAGTAAATGGATATGTCTCTTTTCTGGTTCTTGGTCAAATGGATCGATATACACCGACATACATATTTCTATAGGGTGTACAATTCCTAAAGTGTCCTTCCGTTTATTCTCGGGATTTAAATTTTCACCTCTATTACCCAATTGGGTGAAATCCGAGGTGTCATTATCTATTACAGCTCGAAGTTCATCTTCTGTAGATGACTCATCTATTGAGAATATTGGGTTGGAAGGTTGTGTAATGGTGAAGTTCGGTTTGGTCTCGGGGGTAAAATTTTCAACGTTATCGTTTTCCCAAGAGTACCAATTTGTCACCCTTACTTCATCTTTATCCATTGATGGATTGATGATTTCGTCGGTAGAGGCTAATGTGTCGATATGTTGTGAAATTGGTAAAGCTGAATAAAAAGTATCATCGGGATAGTTGGTGTTTTCGGAGCTCTCGAATTCATCAAAATTCGATGATATGAGATTTTCTTGCACAATACTCCTCAGATTAACAGGTGTATAATCTGATAGAGTTTCAGCTTGCCGGTTTACAAACTCTCTCATTTGTTCATTTTGAGCATCGAGTTCTTCGATTTTGATTTTCATATGATCTAAAGAATTTTCGGACACATAATTTTCCTTGTCTACTGGTTGTTGAGTTTGGATAAATTCTTGGGAATAATCCCAATTTGAATTGTGTTCTTCATAATCGTTCCATTCAGGCTCCATGGGTGCGTAATTTTCCACAGGAACATAATAATAACATTCCCATGTTGAGTGATAATCTCCACAGATTTCACAACCAGTTATTGTTTCGTCATGCATGATCCAAGATTGACCGAACGAATTGTCATCAACACTCGGTTGAGAATATTGATTTAGTTGATTTTGGAGTTCAAAAAGAGTTTCCAAAGCCTTGTTTTCGAAATTTTCCATTTTATTGCGATGGCCAAATTTTAGCTACAATGTGGTGCATTCATCAATTATCCTATTAGTTATAAAAATAGAAAAACTTATATAAGTTGTCCAATTAATAGACTTTTCTGATTTTGCCCACGTTTCGAATAGCCAAAAGATACAGCAGGTAGCCAGGACCCTTTAAATCGGAAGCCCACAACTAGCCACTAACAAATTCAACTATTACTACGAACCAGAAAAATGTCAACGTCCATTAATTTAACCACTTAAATAATTTTTCTTTCCGTTTGAGAAATTAGATAAGAATTAGAGAAAATTCTAAGTCCTAAAAACTAAAGCGTCGAGAAATAAGAAAGAAATAGATTGTGCGTCGAAAAACGTCGAAAAATAAAAGGTTGAAAAATAAGCGTCGAAAAATAAAAATAAGAAAGTACCACGAAAAACGGCGTCGTAAAATTCTAAAGCGCCTAAAACTTAGTCTAAGGAATAAGCACTTAAGGGATTTTACGGCAAAGCCTAAAAATCTAGAAATAAAAATAAACTACGGCAAAAACTAAATTTAAAACTAACTATGAACGATACAAATATAAATATTACGCTAAACGATTAAAAAGATACAAAATGTAAAAATAAACTTAAAGTTATAAAAAGTACAATTTTTATAAAAATATTATTTTTAAATATTTATTTTATAAAAGTATTAATTTTATATATATAATAAAACTAATTAAAACTTAAAATACAATTTAATTTAAAAACTTAAAACTAAATATAATAGTAATAAGTAAATAGGGTTAATAATAATAATAAATAAAAAATACCCCGTAATAAATGCTAATTAGGGTTTTTGGTCTTGCCTGTTTTGGCGGCTCCGCGAGTCGCGCTGCCCCGGTTCACTTTCTCCGCGAGTCGCGAAGGTTCAGGTTCAAAAGATGGCAGGTCAAATTTCGGACATGTCAGTTTTATTTATATATTTTATTTATTTATTTTTCTGTTTTAATATTCTGTTTATATAATTTATATAAAATATTTATATTAATAAATAAAACTAATATTTAAAAACTAAAATAAAAATAGAAATAGTTTATAATAAAAATCTTAAAAATAGATTTATATATATATATATATTTTTTTTCGGTTTTTTTTTAGATTTTATATTGTTTTTCTAAAAACAAAATATAAATATATTTATAAAAAAATGAATTAAAAATAAAGAATTTCGCCGACTCCCCGGCAGCGGCGCCAAAAACTTGATGTGTGCAGCGTGGTGTACGAAATAGTTATATATTTTTATTACGGAATGCTACAAAATATGACAAGTTTTAATTATTTATTTACAAATGGGATATACCAAAACCTTGCTACAACACTATAGGCAGCGTACCTAATCGTAGAGTAGTATAGTTTTTAGTAAGTCCGGTTCGTTCCACAGGGAGACGGTGATACGTACTATATTTTTAATAAATTATATTTGTACAAAAATATATAAATATATATATAATAATATATAAAAGGGGGATTTACCGTTTAATGACCGGTTTGTCGATTTTATAATTTAAGTCACAATTAATGCAAAATATAAATGACGATAATTAAAGGTACGATGAAAAATAAAATAAAATAATTATTATGCTTATTTAAACTTCCGTAATCATGATGTCCGACGTGTTGATTTTAGTTTAGTCCAATGTGTTAATTGTCCTTTGTCCTGAATTATTTGAAACCTATCTGGCTTTTGACCAAAATAGTTCATCGGTTATAATTATAAAATGCTTGGAAATTTTAACCTTATACCCGAAGTCAAATATTCCAATTAATTGGGGATTCGAACTGTAACAAGGTATTAAAACTTTGTTTGAATGATTTACACCAGGTTAACGACTGCGTGTAATCCAAGGTTTTAATATTTTATTAACAATTACACCAAGTTTCCTTAAATGTAATCCACCCCTGTTTTAATTAGGCCATTAACTATTAATCCATCCCCGTGTCCGGTCAAATGAACAATAATTTGTACTTATAAATATCCCGCTCACCATGTCCGATTAAGCGTATGTGGTTATTTATAGATACATAAAATCATAACCTTTATATTAAATTAACGAGGTATCGTTAATTAAATATAAAGCCCATTAATAGCCCATGGTCCAATTTCCACAATTGTCGTTCTTTTGTCCAAACCCCAATTATGGTCCGAAGTCCAATAATCCCGTCTTAATAATTAGTCCAATGTCATGATTACTTCGGTTCAAATAAGCATAATAACGCCTTAGCTACTAGACATTAAATTAAAAAAAAGTACATAACTTACAGTGGGTATTAATAACGTAGTGTTACACGGACAGAATTTTGGCTTAAAACCCGTAAAACTAATTTTTACATTACCCAATCTAAACTAGTATACATCTAATCTATACTATATATATAATATATATATTTATATATTATATATTTATTATTATTATTATTACCTACGGAGTATTATTGTTTATATTCTGGTGTGCTCAAACAAGCAGAAACTCGAACCATTTATAGGCAGTCTGGAAATTAGGGGGTCCGCGAGTCGCGCTGTAATTGGCCTGGGACCTCCGCGAGTCGCGGAGAGATCGAATCCAGTTCATTTTTTGGACTTTTGTTTGCCGACATGATTTTATAATATAAATATATATAAAATATAAATAATTTTTATAATTATTTATATATTATATTATATTCTCGTGCATAGTTGACTCGTAATTTTCGGCCCATTGCGTCGAGCGTTGAGAGTTGACTCGGGACCCGGTTCCGGATTTTCGAACGTCCTTGCGTACTATTTTATATCGTGTACTTTCCGTTTTGTAACTTGTACTTTTGTCATTTTTAGATGTTCTTTATCAATTATTTGAACCTTTTTAATTGTATCTTGTACTTTTGAGCATCTTGGACCTTTTCGTCTTCAAATCTTCGTTTTCGCCTTTTGTCTTCGCACTTATTTAATATAAACGAATATTACTTGAAAATGGAACAATTGCAACTAAAATCTTGTCTTTCTTGGGGGATAATGCTATGAAATATATGTTCCTTTTTAGCCTTATCAACATGTGAATCAGGGTAATGTAATTTTCGGGATTATATAACGGTGATTCACATGGACGTTCCGACATTATGACATAAAGAATTTAAGGCGAGTCAAGGAAAAATTTTCTCTCTATCCTTATTCCATATCACGGTTAGTATTGTTGAGAATACTAATCAACGATATTCTTGTGTCACGAATGAACAATGGCTCACCAAGGTCAACACAATACTCCTCTCGAAACTCTAGAACAAGCTCTTCAACGAATGATAACCACCGCCATGGGTGCGGCCGTGGCCGATCACTTTTCCAACAACAGCAATCATGGAGCCGGAAATTCAAGCGAAAGTTGCTCCTACAAAAACTTCATGAAGTACAATCCTCCCACTTTCGATGGAACCGGGGGACCGGTTACTCTCACCCGATGGTTCGAACAAACGGAAGCCGTTTTTAACATAAGCGGTTGTCAGGACTAAGATAAGGTCAAGTTTTCCACCCTCACTCTTACCGGTATTGCTCTCTCATGGTAGAACAAGTATGTACAATCAGTGGGTATCGATGAGGCCCTTACACTCTCTTGGACCGAATTAAGAGAAAGAATGATCACCGAATACTTCCCGCACGACGAGACTTGAAGGCTCGAACAGGGTCTAAGGAATTTAAAAATGGTCGGGAATGACCTCGAAGCTTATAATCAACGGTTTGCCGAAATAGTCTTAATGTGTCCAAATCTCATGACTCCCGAATCCCTAAGAGTCGAACTTTACACGGATGGCCTCCCTAAGAGCATTCAACACGGGGTAATGACATCCAAACCCACTAACCTACAAGAGGCTTTAGCAATGGCCCGCCAATCTATAAAAACGGTGGAGGAAATTGAAGCGCCGGCACCAACGACCGAGGACCAACCGGTAGCAACAAAAGAAAATGGGAAGCCTCTCCATCAAGCAACCATAACCACAACCACAACAACCTCTTCAAGAAGTCTTTCACCCCCGGCGGTAAGAAAGGGTATGCCGGAAACCTACCTTATTGTAACAAGTGCCACAAACATCATTTTGGTGAATGTAGCAAGCCTTTTTGCAACGGATGCTACAAACATCACTTTGGTGAATGTGGCAAGCTAATTTTCCGCCAATGCCATGGAAGGGGTCATATGGCCAAACATTGTGGAAGTGCCACCCCCGTCACTCAAAAGGGACCCAACACACAAAACTCGGTCATTTGCTACGCATGTGGCCAAACAGGTCATTTTAGGAATGAATGCCCAAAGAAGAAAATCAACCCCAACGCAAGAGATTGAATTTTCAACATTAACACCGAGGAAGCCCGAGATGACGACTAGTCACGGGTACGTTTCTTCTCAACAATCCTTATATTTCATGTTTATTCGAATCGGTTACCGTTAGACGTTTTTATAATCGAAGCTTTGACTCGTACTCTTTGCACTCCACCACTCCCCTTAGATGTTACTTACGCCATTCAAGTGACCAACGGAATAATATTGTGTACCTATAAATTTTATCGGAGAATGTACGTTAAACTCATTGGGTGGATAATTTGAATTTTAACTTGACACCTATAGAACTAAGGAGCTCAAAACCTATTCGTTAAGAAGAAATGTTTCCCTATCATCTTGTATAGATTATTGTGAACTAAATAATTTCCGGTTAAGAACCGATATCCTTACCCCGTATCAACAACCTCTTGAGCCGTTACAAGGACCTCGTGTGTATTCCAAATCGATCTCCATCCTGGTTATCATCAATTGGGGGTTAAGGGAGACGATGTCTCCTAAGCCATTTTCTGAACTCACTACGATAGTTGTAAATCCCTCTTAGTACCGTTCGATTTATCTAGGGCCCCGTCCGTACTCCTAAACCTCCTGAACCGCGTATGCAAACTTATCTAGACAATCCATTATCGTATTTATATACAATGTCTAAACCTATTCAAGTAAAGAAGAAAACGAACAATGTCTCCGTCTGACGCTCGGACTCTTGAGAAAAGAGCAACTGTATGCCGAATTCTCCAAGTGAGAATTTTGGTTAAACGAAGTCCAATTTCTAGACCATGTTGTTAATGGTCAAGGTATGACAATAAATCTCGCAATTGAATCCACACATAATCGGAAAACCATCACGACTCTATCTTGTATTTGTAAAATCTTAGATCTCGCCGGTCGTTACCGAAAAATTCATTTCCGACTTTTTCTCGCGTTTCACGAACTTTAACCTCGTTAACTCACTAAGAAAAACTTTAAACATCTCCGTGTCCGAATCTTGAACGTGATTATTCACACCAACCTTACTAGCTTAACTCGTATAGCACATAACGGAACTAAATATGGAAATATTTCTACATAACCGCCCGAGAGGCATACTCTCTCGACACGAAATAAAGGAAACTGAAATTTGATGTGTGAAATCTAGTATATAAATTATCTCTGGAAATATGCCTGGTTAAAGATTACTACACACATAACGGGCAGTGTACCCGATCGTGCAATAGTATAAAAATGGTAATTCCAAGTATCGTTCCAAGGACAGTATTAACGTGAGAATTAAGTTTGCAATTAATAAAAGTAAACTAACTTAAACTATGAAAATTGAAAGTACGAGATAGTTTGTTTTGTGGCTATTTAACGATTAGCCAAATCAAGATAGCTTTAAAAGTAAAAGACAATATTTTTGGGTTTTTAAGTTTAAATAAAAGAAATGCAGACTCAACGGAAAAATAAAGATATTTGAATTCAATGGATAAAAGAATGTTCGCCTAGATCTCCTATTCGCAGTGTTGGATGATTTGTTATTAAGCACTAGTTCTATTAATCAATGCACGCAATTACAGAGTCGGTTTACTCAGAGTTCTCTTTTAGCAAACACGTCAAACTAGGATTTATTGGCTTAGGGTTCCCTTTCACCAAAAACCATCTTTCGTTTGTGACTTAGTAACTAGCTAATTATAAGATTAAGATTCAATTGGTTACGCATTCACTCCACACAATTCACCCCTATTTTGTTCAATCAATGTTACCCGGTTTACCCCCTTGGTCCAGTAAGCACCCAATCGGTTAAGACAAATCAATTGGATATTAGATCACTAAATTGAAACAGGGTTCCCTTTGTTCAAACAAGATTCACTAATCAACCTAGTAACAATAATTAACACCCACAAGAATGGTTCTTAATCAAAACTCATAATTATCATGCATCAATTAATAAAACTTCAAAGTATCATCCAAACACTTGCAAATAATCAATCTAGACAAACATTAAAAGCTTAGCCTACAATCATGGCTAAAACCAAAATAACAATCAAAGTAATAGAGAAATTCATTGTTTAGAACAAAGAGATAAACCTAATCAATGATTGAATCCTGAAAGATAAACGAATCGAGACTTGTTTCCGGAATGATTGATACCTTAGAATGACCTTGGAAATCCCCAAAAATCACCTAAGTTCGTCAAAAAGCTGCTGGAATTCGTCTGGATACGATAATGATTGATTAGGGTAAAATTCAGGCCTTTTATACTTGCCTAAATAAGCTGGACCGACAGAAAGGTCGCGCCGCGGAGTAAATCGTCGCGCCGCGACATAACAAGTGAACTGGAACCTTTTTTAAATCAACTTCTGATCTGGAAAACTGCATAAGGCCGCGCCGCGAGGCCCTTTGTCGCGCCGCGGAGATAAACTGAATTTGAATCCTTCGTTTATTTTTCACTTTTTCAACATTAATAATAACTTAAAACCAAACTTCCCAATATATACTTAATGTTATCATCCTCGGTGCACCAATAGCAAATACAAATCAACAAAATGCCTCAAAGACTCCATAAACACCACGTTTTAACAATTAGCTCTTTCAAACTCGAACAATCTCAATATTATCAATATACCCACCAAATCGTATCCAAATGGACCAAAATGTAACCGATATTGCTAATGAAAATGTGTATAAAATACGCGATATCAAACCACCCCACACTAGAGTTTTGCTTGTCCTCAAGCAATAGAACTCGAAAATAATCTTCTACCATATAATAACGTCTTCAAACATAAATGTAGAACCAATGAACAAGAAACCAAACAAGCAACTAGCGTGGGCACGATTTGGCATAAGTAACAACTATGGTTCCCACTTGCATTCCCCCGATGTAACTTCCCAAACCGCAACAATATGTAATAAATATAGTAAACAAGAATAATCTCGAACAACGTACCATAATGATGAAGTAGAGAATCTCGAATCATAACATAAATCTTCAACAAAACCGGGAATCAAGTGGGAACCTAGCACCAAGGATATAGCAATCGAACATATGAGCCAAGAGAACGCACGGGCTACCCCGCAGTTGGTCAAGCCAAGCCTCCCACAGTACCTAACATTGCGAGATGTCGGTAAGAAAATAATGTGCTTAGGAGGATACACATTACGTCCGGATATCATCGATAATTATGAGGTAATCATCTAATCCGTTAAGTCAATCATGAAGATTGAAGTTCATCAGGCTTAAAGCTGATATCTTACCTTTCCGGAGGTTATCCACTAGGAATCTGATCAATCACTAACATTTTGTGTATCATGGTGCGCTTCCCATTTGGCTAGCAAATCTCCCTCATTGAGATAAGCTTCGACTACCAGTTTCCCTATTTGATGTTGAGGCCTGGTAGATTTCCAGTCAATTTTAGCAATGACTTTTCAAGGTTTTTCGTCACCCTACAACTGGTCTGGACTACAACTTCTGAAATAAATCAGCAAGTGTGTCGTTCGGGAGACTTGACTCCCTTTAGGATGGAATGGATACATCCTGTATGGTCATATAAGGTGGTCGAGCGCATCATTGTCCTTGTTAGGAGAAACAATGAAGACCGCCGTGTTTGAGTTTTCGATCTAGCGTATGGCCCGACTTCGACCACACGATCCAATCACCGTTCATACGGTTGACACCCGTTTTTGTACAAGTGACCTACGTATGAACTTTTATGTTCATGTAGGATTTCACATTCAAAATAATGAACATGTTTTGAAAGTTCAAGACTTTCTCCTCTAACGGTACCTCATCGTGATATGATGGGTAATGAAATGGCACGCTTAAGAGGTATACGTACCAAGTAGAACGGTCGGAAGACTTTACTTCCTTAATTGAGTGGATCTGAGTCACTCGGAAATGCCAATCTGTTTCAATTGACACCGGTTTTGAAAAATCCCGAAAACCTTCGGGTTCCATAGCTTTTGGCTATGGGGTGTGTTGTCTAAGCAAACACAAGCACGTAGCTATTGCTCTTGAAAAAGGACAGCACTGGTGAAGCTCGAGGCTCCTCTTCCCACAGTATTACACCATTAGATGATGTAATAATAAAATGATATAGTTTCGGAAGTCTGCTATACCAAGTAACCAAAAGTTTTAGATCTGGCACATGATTCGGTCACAATCACGCTATGCAATCACCGCTCTCTCACGGTTTACACCCGTTTTGGTACAGGTGACCTACTATTGAGTTCTTTGAACTAGTAGGATTTCATGTTCAATGGTAATGAACATGTGGAACAATTTTGGCTTCTTTTAACATCATGAAATATAAATACCAAGCCATACTTAAACAAGGGTTTTGGTCGAATTTTTTAACTATTTTTCTATTTTTTTTTCTTTTCTCTCTAACTAATTTTTTATTTTTATTTTTTATTTTCCCCTAAATTTTTCAATTTTTTTTACGACCAAAACCCCTTGAAACGTCAAGTCTTTTAAATATCAAAACCAAAATAATGATGATTCTATTAACAACCAACCCGGGAGATTTTACATCCCCCACCCCACACTTGAGATCAAGTAATGTCCCCATTACTTGAGATCAAAAATGGATTAAAATCAAAAGGGTAAGAAAAATAAAAACTTATCGAGCTTAACCACTGATCGTGGAATGACAGTGACAGATGGCGCTGAACTGACTGCCAGCATAAGAACATCGTCCATTCCCGATCCTCACACCAATATCATCACTCAAGTAGTTTTGCTGAACTTACTGCCAGACTTGAAAAACCGTTTCACCAACACACATATGAAAAAGAAAAACAAGCAAACTACATAAATGGGACAAGGTGGTACCACCCGGTAACCTAAACGCCTTGCCCCTAATTAAAGTTTCAAAGTACATCATACGAAAAATAAAATTATTCAAGTACAACCCAACAAAAAGGAAATAGTCTTAAACAAATACAACAAGATCACGGGCTCGCAGGCCCTCCTCACTGAAATCCGCCATACGGCCATTGACCATATGGGTACTGCTGCTGAAAACGCTGTCGCGCGTTCTCCAACCTCTCCTGTTCATCATAAATAGGGGCCTGAACTCGTGGCCGAACGTCACTTCGATAATAAATCGGTATCTAAGCTGTGGTACCGTAATAATTATTCGGATCATAGTAATAAAGGCGATCATTATGGCGCTGCCAGTCATTCCCGTACGCGATCCACTATTGATTATGAACTTACTCGGCTAACATTTCTTCCTGTCTCAAAGTACTCGCCTCTACTCTTTGCTGGCTTCCCCACATGCGGTCACTATGTTCCCGCATATCATTCAGAAAATCATTAAAGTTATTCGACACCCCGATTTGAACATTACCAACTTGTGACACCAAACCATCCCAAATCTCTTGGGAAATACCCCACTGTTGTTGACCCCCTGCATGCACATTAGGAATAACCGGCTCCGGCTCATTAACACCCTGATTAGCACCTCCAACCGCAGGTGCTTGTGGCTCAACAAATGCTACCACACCATCACGATTTGCATTCCACATAACAAAATTAGCATTAAAATAAAACCTCAAGTTGAAAGGTTTCATAACTTGTAACTGATCCGTCAATTTGGTGCACCGGTTAAAATCAATATCGAAAAATTTCGCAATTCTCGTAACAAAATGACCACCAAGAAGTGGCCGTGTGGCTCGTGTCTCCCTTGCATGATTCGATAAATATGTAGCAATTAAATTGCACAAATCCACATGGGCATTACGCGTAAACCTATACATGATCCATAACTCGGTGGAATTGACCTTGTCGTTCCCATTTCTTCTTACACAAAAAGTACTCGACAAAAGTTTCTGAAATAATCGTAAATCCCTGCTGCGAATATCAGAGCCTTTCGATTCATTAGACACAAATGGAACCAACCCCGATATCTCATACCAAAAATCACGCTCAATATAACCTTCCTGGTTCCCAATAAACTCTGGTTCCCTTTTTAAGTACCGTTTCAAAGAGTTCTCATTCAACCCTTCATACAAATTCAATGCTTGGGCCAAATCAATTCGGCTCATGGCCCGACTTTCTCCTCCCAAGCGAAAAGTCATAAACGCTTGATCTTCTCCATCCCTTCTAGTACGGTAGCTTAGAGAAGAGAAAAATTCAACAATTAACTCTCGATAAAGATCTTCCCTTAAGGACATAGCACGTTCCCAGGAGTCTAGATCGACCCCTTGTCTTGACATCGACAACAATGAAGCAATATCCTCCTTAACATCATCAGAAGCTCTATCAAATTTATCCCAGCTAAAATACCAAGTAGCTTGAATATTCCTAGCCGAAATATATTCATAGTAATCCGAAAATTGTTCCTGCACTTGTTGCAACCAAATCTCGGGGTTTCTTCGTCGCTCTTCCTCCCTACGGGCTTGAGCCGTGGAGGATGATGGAGCGTCAACTCTGCTTCTCTACACAAATTAAACAAAGAACCAAACCAAACACAAAACATTGAAAAGTTAGCGTTAAGCGAAATCAACATGTTCCACATACTTGCATCAACTACCATCAATACTCGTTTCAACTTCAATTAAGCATTTAAACAATAGCAAGTATCCAAAACGTATGTTTGTGTTCCATTTAACCAATTCAAACCAACTCCAAAACTCTAAAGCATAAAAGTGCCTCGTTAAACAACTCACATGAAACTCAATTTAACAAACTCATCAAGTCAATTAACCAATTTCAACAAGATTAAACAATTCCAACAATCAAGTAAACATCGCATTAATCACAAATCTCATCAAGCTTAACCAATTTCAAAATCACACATAAAACCCGCCCAAATTACCCCACACTATCTTAAATCATACAATCATTAGCAAACAACTCCCTTACAAACAAAATCCCCAAATATTTAACATAAAATTCGGATTTAATCACTACCCTAATCTCAAGAATCAACATTATGCATAATCAACACAAGAAATCATGAAGAAAACACAATAACATCATATTCATCAACAATTTAATACATATTAAAGCATAAAAGATTCAATTAAACATAACCCCTTAAAGTCTCATACATGAACCCTAGAATTAACAAGATTAATCAAGATACATGAAAGAAAAAGTAAGAGATTAGTTAAAATCGGACCTTAACCGGCATGATTTAGCAAGTAATTGAAGAAATTAGGTAGCAATTAGGGTTGATTGAAATTAGGGTTTGAAAGCTTTATGTTTGTTTGAGAGATAAGTGTGAGAGTTATGGGTGAAAAACTGATCCAATACCCCTAAAAAGGGTTAAATTCGCGTCGGGTTTAGTACAAAATCGGTTTGACCCATTTACTTTAAACACTAACCGGGGTTCAGAATCTGTGAAGCAGACTTGTCGCGCCGCGACATTAGTTGCCGCGCCGCGGCACACTACTACACCTGACACTAACTTCTTTAAAAATACGTGAACCAAAAACCTGTTATACCTCGCGCCGCGACCCTAGATGTCGCGACGCGGTAATAAACGCGTTTTGTAACGACCCGCACTTTTTCGATCATTCTATACTTATAAGATTAATATTTACATAAATTAAACCTTGCCAACATGATAAGCAATCCAAATTGTCGAGACTGATATTTCCGAAAAGAGTTTTACACAACGTTTGACCGTCTAGTTTGACCGATGATATCACGAACCATACAATATATGATAATTATACGTTTGTGTATATATATGTATATATACATATTTAACATGATTAAGGAATGTTTTAATACCTCATTTTATATTAATAACAACAAGTTATATGTGTATTTTGAAACTACTAACTTAAGTTTTCAAAACGATAACTATACGTAACGTTATTTGACATAAATACTTAAGACATATAATGTTTATACATATATTGTATAAGTAATGTATTTAATCACTTTTAAGAATTTAAATACATAAAATCATATAAGTGTATTCACAAAAGATAGCTATATTTGAATCCTCATTTCATTTTTCACAAAATTTCTATACGTATACCTAGAGTATTTGTACTCGTATCATACCTAGCTCCTATACGTATTTACTAATAGTAAATACACATCAAAATCACCACCTAACCAGCCATTATTCATGCCCTTAGAGCTAGGTAATTACTTTTGGATGATTACTTGACTAATTACAAAAATACAAACTAAAATTTTGTCATGTTATCCTTAAAGATCACATTTTTAGGAGTATATATGTATCATCATTTTTGATTCATTTTTACTTCAATCTCTTAACTAAAAACACACACTCTTTCTTACTCTCTAAACTCCATAACAATCCAGCAAAGTTCCATAAAGATCTAGCTTCAAAAACCATACTAAAACACCATAAGAAAACCATACAAAAACACTTCAAGAAAACCCTCCAAGAACACCAACTTACTTCCAATCTTTCATCCACTTCTATCACCCTTTTGATTCTAGCTTCTTACTCCTCTTTTACAGCAAACTTATCCAAGGAACTTGAGGTAGTAACTATGTTCATAACCTTATTCGATTCATATATATATAGCTATCTTATTTTGTGGTACAAAAGTTTTACAACAAGAACATAGTTTGAATGTTTTCAAACTTGTTTGCAAACTAAATAGATCCTTCTAACTTAACTTTTAAAATACTTCAAGACCTGTAATATAACTTATGTATATGCTAATTTAACAAGGTAAAACTTGGTTTTTCAAAGTATAAGTATTTTTAGAAAAATGGTCATTAAATGATTTTGTTGTAACAAAAATGTTTAACTTCATATGTTTCACTAATGTTTCACTTATGCCGTATGATTTTGAATACAAACCAAGGTATTTACAGTTCATAGTCTTAAAGAAGAACTCGATCCAAGAAGATGGCAAGTTGAATCAACGAAAACGGATTTGTAACGAAGAAACTATGACCGAAACAAAATTGGTTATCCTAGATCATTTCAACTACGGGATCAATTGGAAAAAAATGATATAAATCACATATTTCTAAGATAACATGATATTTTATATATATGTACTTATAATTCAATTTTATATGGTTCAGGATCACCCGTAAACAATACGAGAAGATTAATCATAAGATCCCATGTTTGTACGCAACACGTCATTTGACAACACCGGTACTTTATGTACGCAACACGTCATTTGACAACACCGGTACCATGGGTCAAGATTAATCTCGACCAATACATATACGATGGGGTTTTATTTATTTCGTTGGGGGTTTTATTTATTTCATTGCGGGTATATTAAACATCTAAAAATGAACCATTAAAATTGAATTACTAACATCGGACTGCTAACTACGGACTAAGGAATTATTCAAAGTATTAAAAGTATAACAAGTATATATTTATAACGTTTGTTTAAAAATGAAAACATATTGATATATTATATATGGATAGGTTCGTGATATCAACCGGAAGACCGAGTCAAATTATTTATATCATCAAGACAAGAGTGAGTATATAGTCCCACTTTTAAACTCTAAATATTTCGGGATGAGAATACATGTATTTTATGTTTTACGTTATGGACACAAGTAACTGAAAAATATATTCTACGTTGAGTTGTACCACTGGCATACTTCCCTGTAGCTTGGTAACTGTTATTTACAGCGGTATTGTAAACGCGAATCCTGTTGATAGATCTATCGGGCCTGACAACCCCAATCGGACTGGACGACCAGTATTCAACGGTTGCACAGTACTTCGTTTTGTGACTACACTTGGTACGGTGTAGTAAGATTTCATATTAAAGGGAATATGCGACGTGAAAATGTTAAGTATGGTTACCAAGTGCTCAACCACTTAGAATATTTTTATTGAAATGTTTATATACGAAATCTTGTGGTCTATATATATATATTGCTGCGCACTAAACCTATATCTCACCAACTTTATGTTGACGTTTTTAAACATGTTTATTCTCAGGTGATAATTAAAGCTTCCGCTGCATTATGTTGAATCTAAGCAGGATCATGCGTACTCATATTTGTGTCAAAAATAAAACTGCATATCCGAGGACGTGTGTTGTAAAATATGCTAGAAATCGTGTTGTTATTATCATTTGTAAAGTTTGTAAGTCGGAGATTATCGTTAAACGATAATCATCTTTTTATTGTCTAAAGCTTGTAACAAAAATAATGGTTTGGTTTGTAATGTATAATATATGCAGTTTTCCTTTTTAAAAATGTCGCATATAGAGGTCAATACCTCGCAATGAAATCATACGTTATCTAACACGTTCTTATGGTTAAGGACGGGTTATGACATGTGGTATCAGAGCGTTGGTCTTAGCGAACCAGGTCTGCATTAGTGTGTCTAACCGAGAAGCCGTTAGGATACATTAGTAAGTATGGACTTTGACCGGGTCTGATTTAAAAAAAAAAAAAAAAAAAAACCATTGCTTATCACTGTTGGTTAAAATTTATATGTAAATATTATATAAGTACTAATGGGTTAGTTGTTGTGTGATAGATGTCGAGCTCAAAAATTGTTATCACAATCAACGACTCCGAATCAGAATCTTCAGATGGCGTTCCAGTCATTAACCTGTCCGATGACGAAAATGATATCCTTGGGGAAGACTCACAAATTCCGGAAAGTGAACCCGAGGAGGAAAGTGAACCCGAGGAGGAAAGTGAACCCGAGGAGGAAAGTGAACCCGAGGAGGAAAGTGAACCCGAGGAAGAAATACAGGAAATTACAAAAGACGAGTTCGAACTAGGAAAGAAACGAAAGGCTAATGAATTAGAAAATCCAAATCCTGAGTTTAATGAGAATGATGTGGCACCAATTCCACTCAACACTACCACCCCTATCCCCGCTATTCCTATTCGTTCTGTCCCGGCATCCAGTTCTTCAGTCCCACAGCCAAAATATAGGCAGACAGTTAGGATAAGCGTTAAGCAAATCTTTGTGTCTAAACGTCCTAGAAAATAGATCAAATGATGCGCTGCTGTGTCAAACCATGGAACCGAATAATGTTTTGTATAATATTAATAGTGTGGTTTGCTTAATGTTCGATGTAAGATAAGCATATGTAAAATATTGAAGTATGAAATGCAATAATTTTCCATGGTTAAGTATTATTTAGATTGTAGTAATTGATTCTGTACTAAGCTATTAAGTATGAACATTAACGGGTAGGTACTACCCAAGATATAATTATAAAACGCTAATAAGAAGAAAAGGCTTTTATAATAATACCTAGTTCATATTATTAATAAGCTATAATGTACTATAAATACACACTACATCTATAATAATCCATGTGAATAATTATTTTCTTTCATTAGGAAATGGCGCGATTGAATCGAATGACGGAACAAGAACTCGAGGAACTCATCAACCAGCGAGTGAACGACAGAATGTTATGGGTTGAGGCTGCAAGAGCTGCTGCAGTTAATCCAAATCCTCGTGTAGGATGCTCCTACAAGACGTTTCAAGCTTGCAAGCCATCATCATTCAGTGGAACGGAAGGACCTATCGGTTTAACCCGATGGATAGAAAAGATGGAGACGGTGTTCAAAATCAGCGGTTGTGATGAAAAAGACATGACCAAGTTTGCATCGTGCACTTTACAAGATAGTGCACTCACATGGTGGAAGAATTATGTGAAGGCGGTAGGAGGAGATGTAGCTTATGATACTCCATGGGAAGAATTCAAAGCAATGATAATCACCGAGTATTGTCCAAGGAATGAGGTTATTAAGTTAGAAGATGAGTTACGAAGTTTGAAGGTGGTTGGTACTGAAATCACCAACTACAACCAGCGATTCATGGAATTAGTTTTGCTATGTCCTGAATTGGTTCCAACCGAAGCACGGAAGATTGAAATGTACAAAGGTGGTTTGCCCAAAAAGGTCAAGGCAAACGTTACAGCATCGAAACCTAAGACAATTCATGAAGCTATAACCATGGCAAACGAGCTAATGGATCAGGTCATCATGGATAAGAAAGTATCCAATACTGATGTGAAGGTATCAGGTAACAAAAGAAAGTGGAATGGAAATTATGATCGAGGTAACCAACAACAATCTTTTAAGAAACAAGAAAACACGCAAGGTGCGGGTAGTGGTTTAAGCTTTGGTTATAAAGGACAAAATCCTTTATGCAACCGTTGCCACAAACATCACTTTGGTTACTGTAGTGTGTTATGCACCAAGTGTAACCGACAAGGTCATCTTGCGGAAGATTGTAAGGCTCTCGTTACAAATGGCAACAAGACTCCTGCCACCAACGCAAATAGAACTGCTTTGGCTACCATTACTTGTTTTGGTTGTGGAAAACAAGGTCACTATAAGAGTCAGTGCCCGAATCAGAATGGCGGACCTGCACGTGGAAGAGCGTTTGTTATTAATGCTAGAGAGGCACGAGAAGACCCGGAGCTTGTTACGGGTACGTTTACCATTAATAACTTATCAGCATCTATTTTATTTGATACTGGCGCCGATAGAAGTTATGTGTGTAGAAATTTTTACACTAAATTGAATTGTTCATGATTACCTCTAGATGCTAAGTACTTGATTGAGTTAGCTAATGGTAAGCTAATTAAAGCCGATAAAATTTGTCGTGATTGTGAAATAAATCTAGCCGGAGAAACGTTTAAAATCGACTTAATACCCGTAGAATTAGGAGGTTTTGATGTAATAGTTGGCATGGACTGGATGTCCAAAATAGGAGCGGAAGTTGTTTGTGCCAAGAAGGCAATTCGTATTCCTGGTAAGGATAAAATGCCGGTGATGATTTACGGAGAGAAGGGTGATTCAAAGCTAAAACTCATTAGCTGTTTGAAAGCCAAGAAGTGTTTATAAAAGGGATGTTACGCTATTTTAGCACATGTTAATAAAGTCGAAAAGAAAGAAAAGTGCATCAACGACGTGCCTGTGGCAAGAGATTTTCCCGAAGTTTTTCCGGAAGAATTGCCGGGATTACCTCCATTTAGATCGGTAGAATTTCAAATAGATTTAGTACCAGGAGCTGCACCAGTGGCTCGTGCTCCATATAGACTTGCACCGTCCGAGTTAAAAGAACTTCAAAGTCAGTTAAAAGAATTACTGGACCGTGGATTCATACGACCGAGTACTTCACCGTGGGGAGCTCCAATTTTGTTTGTTAAGAAGAAAGATGGATCTTTTAGGATGTGTATAGACTATCGTGAATTAAATAAGTTAACTATCAAGAATCGGTATCCACTACCGAGAATTGATGACTTATTTGATCAATTGCAAGGATCATGTGTTTATTCAAAAATCGACTTAAGATCGGGCTATCATCAACTACGCGTCAAAGAAGAGGATATTCCGAAAACTGCTTTTCGGACACGTTATGGTCATTACGAATTTTTGGTTATGCCGTTTGGATTGACGAATGCGCCAGCTGTATTCATGGACCTCATGAATCGAGTTTGTAGTCCGTATTTAGATAAGTTTGTTATCGTTTTCATTGATGATATTCTTATCTATTCCAAGAGTGAGCAAGAGCATGAGCAGCATTTAAGGTTGATATTAGAGTTGTTGAGAAAAGAACAGCTATATGCTAAATTTTCTAAGTGTGCTTTCTGGTTGAAAGAAGTACAATTTCTTGGCCACGTTGTTAGTAGCAAAGGAATTCAGGTTGATCCAGCAAAAATTGAAGCCATTGAAAAATGGGAGACTCCTAAGACACCAATGCAGATACGCCAATTTTTGGGTTTAGCCGGTTATTATAGAAGGTTTATTCAAGATTTTTCTCGAATAGCTAAGCCGTTGACAGCATTAACGCAAAAAGGGAAGAAATACGAATGGACCTCGGAGCAGGAGAACGCATTTCAAATACTGAAGAAGAAGTTAACTACGGCACCTATATTATCGTTACCAGAAGGGAACGATGATTTCGAAATATATTGTGACGCTTCGCGACAAGGTTTTGGTTGTGTTCTTATGCAACGGAAGAAAGTTATTGCATTCGCATCCCGACAATTGAAGATTCACGAGCGAAATTATACGACGCATGATCTAGAATTAGGAGCAGTCGTGTTTGCATTGAAGATGTGGAGACACTACTTGTATGGGGTTAAATTCACTGTGTTTACTGATCATAAAAGCCTTCAACATATTTTCGATCAAAAACAGCTGAACATGAGGCAACGTAGGTGGGTCGAGCTGATAAACGACTATGATTGTGAAATTCGTTATCATCCCGGGAAGGCGAACGTGGTGGCCGATGCTCTAAGCAGAAAGGAACGAGAACCAATTTGAGTACGAGCGATGAACATAAAAATTCGCATGAATCTCAACTCACAAATCAAAGAAGTTCAACGAGAAGCACTTACTAAAGAAAATATAGGAAATGAAATAATGAAGAAGTATGAGAAGCAACTCGTTATGCGGGAAGATGGAATTCGATATTTTGCAAATCGTATTTGGGTACCGAAGTTGGGTGGATTAAGGAAGTTGATATTGAACGAGGCACATAAGACAAGATATTCGATACATCCTGGAGTTGGAAAGATGTACCAAGATCTTAAGACGCATTATTGGTGGCCTAATTTAAAAACAGACGTTGCAACATACGTTGGGGAGTGTTTAACTTGTTCCAAGGTTAAAGCAGAACACCAGAAGCCGTCAGGGTTACTTCAACAACCAGAAATTCCAGAATGGAAATGGGACGGTATTACCATGGATTTCATCATGAAGTTACCAAAGACTGCCTGGGGATACGACACCATTTGGGTAATTGTTGATCGTCTTACCAAATCTGCACATTTCTTGCCTATAAAGGAAACAGATAGAATGGAGAAATTATTACGATTATATATAAAGGAAATAGTTTCAAGGCATGGAATACCTATTTCCATTATATCCGATCGTGATAGTAGATTTACCTCAAAATTCTGGCAATCACTACAGGAGGCACTAGGAACTCGGTTGGATATGAGTACCGCATATCATCCACAAACCGATGGACAGAGTGAAAGAACGATTCAGACTCTCGAAGACATGCTCAGGGCATGTGTGATCGATTTTGGAAACGGATGGGATAAATATCTACCGTTAGCAGAATTCTCGTATAATAATAGTTATCATGCGAGCATTGGAGCTGCGCCATTCGAAGCATTGTACGGAAGGAAGTGTAGATCTCCTATCTGTTGGAATGAAGTAGGAGATCGACATTTAACTGGTCCCGAGATCATACATGAAACGACTGAGAAGATAGTGCAAATCAAGGAGAGATTGAAAACAGCCCGTAGTCGCCAAAAGAGCTACGCCGATGTTCGAAGGAAACCATTAGAGTTTCAGGTCGGGGACATGGTTATGCTAAAGGTGTCACCTTGGAAAGGTGTGATACGTTTCGGCAAAAGGGGTAAACTAAACCCAAGGTACGTAGGCCCGTTCAAGATCATCGAACGCATTGGACAGGTAGCTTATCGACTCGAGTTACCGCAACAACTCGCCGGAGTACATAATACCTTTCACGTCTCAAACCTTAAGAAGTGTCTTGCAAAGGAAGACCTCACCATTCCTCTTGAAGAAATCCATGTCGACGAGAAACTACAATTCGTCGAAGAACCAATCGAAATCATGGACCGTGAAGTTAAACAACTCAAACAGAGCAATATACCGATTGTTAAGGTTCGTTGGAATGCTAGAAGAGGTCCTGAGTTTACTTGGGAACGAGAGGATCAGATGAAACGAAAGTATCCGCACTTGTTTCTCGATAACGCAAAATAGGTACAATTTTAAAATTTCGGGACGAAATTTATTTAACGGGGAGGTAATGTAACGACCCGCACTTTTTCGATCATTCTATACTTATAAGATTAATATTTACATAAATTAAACCTTGCCAACATGATAAGCAATCCAAATTGTCGAGACTGATATTTCCGAAAAGAGTTTTACACAACGTTTGACCGTCTAGTTTGACCGATGATATCACGAACCATACAATATATGATAATTATACGTTTGTGTATATATATGTATATATACATATTTAACATGATTAAGGAATGTTTTAATACCTCATTTTATATTAATAACAACAAGTTATATGTGTATTTTGAAACTACTAACTTAAGTTTTCAAAACGATAACTATACGTAACGTTATTTGACATAAATACTTAAGACATATAATGTTTATACATATATTGTATAAGTAATGTATTTAATCACTTTTAAGAACTTAAATACATAAAATCATATAAGTGTATTCACAAAAGATAGCTATATTTGAATCCTCATTTCATTTTTCACAAAATTTCTATACGTATACCTAGAGTATTTGTACTCGTATCATACCTAGCTCCTATACGTATTTACTAATAGTAAATACACATCAAAATCACCACCTAACCAGCCATTATTCATGCCCTTAGAGCTAGGTAATTACTTTTGGATGATTACTTGACTAATTACAAAAATACAAACTAAAATTTTGTCATGTTATCCTTAAAGATCACATTTTTAGGAGTATATATGTATCATCATTTTTGATTCATTTTTACTTCAATCTCTTAACTAAAAACACACACTCTTTCTTACTCTCTAAACTCCATAACAATCCAGCAAAGTTCCATAAAGATCTAGCTTCAAAAACCATACTAAAACACCATAAGAAAACCATACAAAAACACTTCAAGAAAACCCTCCAAGAACACCAACTTACTTCCAATCTTTCATCCACTTCTATCACCCTTTTGATTCTAGCTTCTTACTCCTCTTTTACAGCAAACTTATCCAAGGAACTTGAGGTAGTAACTATGTTCATAACCTTATTCGATTCATATATATATAGCTATCTTATTTTGTGGTACAAAAGTTTTACAACAAGAACATAGTTTGAATGTTTTCAAACTTGTTTGCAAACTAAATAGATCCTTCTAACTTAACTTTTAAAATACTTCAAGACCTGTAATATAACTTATGTATATGCTAATTTAACAAGGTAAAACTTGGTTTTTCAAAGTATAAGTATTTTTAGAAAAATGGTCATTAAATGATTTTGTTGTAACAAAAATGTTTAACTTCATATGTTTCACTAATGTTTCACTTATGCCGTATGATTTTGAATACAAACCAAGGTATTTACAGTTCATAGTCTTAAAGAAGAACTCGATCCAAGAAGATGGCAAGTTGAATCAACGAAAACGGATTTGTAACGAAGAAACTATGACCGAAACAAAATTGGTTATCCTAGATCATTTCAACTACGGGATCAATTGGAAAAAAATGATATAAATCACATATTTCTAAGATAACATGATATTTTATATATATGTACTTATAATTCAATTTTATATGGTTCAGGATCACCCGTAAACAATACGAGAAGATTAATCATAAGATCCCATGTTTGTACGCAACACGTCATTTGACAACACCGGTACTTTATGTACGCAACACGTCATTTGACAACACCGGTACCATGGGTCAAGATTAATCTCGACCAATACATATACGATGGGGTTTTATTTATTTCGTTGGGGGTTTTATTTATTTCATTGCGGGTATATTAAACATCTAAAAATGAACCATTAAAATTGAATTACTAACATCGGACTGCTAACTACGGACTAAGGAATTATTCAAAGTATTAAAAGTATAACAAGTATATATTTATAACGTTTGTTTAAAAATGAAAACATATTGATATATTATATATGGATAGGTTCGTGATATCAACCGGAAGACCGAGTCAAATTATTTATATCATCAAGACAAGAGTGAGTATATAGTCCCACTTTTAAACTCTAAATATTTCGGGATGAGAATACATGTATTTTATGTTTTACGTTATGGACACAAGTAACTGAAAAATATATTCTACGTTGAGTTGTACCACTGGCATACTTCCCTGTAGCTTGGTAACTGTTATTTACAGCGGTATTGTAAACGCGAATCCTGTTGATAGATCTATCGGGCCTGACAACCCCAATCGGACTGGACGACCAGTATTCAACGGTTGCACAGTACTTCGTTTTGTGACTACACTTGGTACGGTGTAGTAAGATTTCATATTAAAGGGAATATGCGACGTGAAAATGTTAAGTATGGTTACCAAGTGCTCAACCACTTAGAATATTTTTATTGAAATGTTTATATACGAAATCTTGTGGTCTATATATATATATTGCTGCGCACTAAACCTATATCTCACCAACTTTATGTTGACGTTTTTAAACATGTTTATTCTCAGGTGATAATTAAAGCTTCCGCTGCATTATGTTGAATCTAAGCAGGATCATGCGTACTCATATTTGTGTCAAAAATAAAACTGCATATCCGAGGACGTGTGTTGTAAAATATGCTAGAAATCGTGTTGTTATTATCATTTGTAAAGTTTGTAAGTCGGAGATTATCGTTAAACGATAATCATCTTTTTATTGTCTAAAGCTTGTAACAAAAATAATGGTTTGGTTTGTAATGTATAATATATGCAGTTTTCCTTTTTAAAAATGTCGCATATAGAGGTCAATACCTCGCAATGAAATCATACGTTATCTAACACGTTCTTATGGTTAAGGACGGGTTATGACACGTTTAAAAACCATCTTTATGCCACTTTCTGTTACCAAAACCCTGCAATTGTCGCGCCGCGGACCTAGTTATCGCGCCGCGGCCATTCACTGAATACTGACACTTCGTTTTTTATATTATACAGCAGCCTTTTAAAACCCCAAACAACCAATAACATCAACAAACTAAATCCGTTTAGCATTTTAGACGCAGCAAAACCCTTGATCACACCTAATTATACAAACTATACAACAACGTGGACCTTATTTAACGATTCGTTCACACGACTCGTCCCCAACTTCAAGTGACGTTGGGATCGGGTTCAATGTGAACCTCATCATCAATCTCTAACGGACCATCAAAATACTTCTTCACACGATGTCCGTTAACCTTAAAGGTAGTACCACTCGCATTTTTTAACTCGATCGTACCGTATGGGTACACCTTAACAACCTCAAATGGTCCCGTCCACCGGGACTTGAGTTTTCCCGGTAAAAGCTTTAATCTAGAGTTAAACAAAAGCACTCGATCGCCTTCGTTAAACTCTTTTGGACCCTTTAACTTCCTGATATCGGCTAAAAGTCACGTTTTTACCCCCGATATTGAGTCCCAAAAAGCACAAAGTTTAACGCTTTGTCGGCAAAATAATCGTTTTTCGGTTAAACTTGTAGGCAAAGTAATTACGAAGACGATGCAAAAAGAATCAAGAGAATCGGAGCTAAAACGAAGATTCAAGAAATCAAGTTACGATCCAAGGAACAAAAGGCTGACCAGACCAAATACGCCTTGCCATACGCTTGCCATACGTTTTAGTTGTATTAATATTATTGTGTGAGATTAATAATACTAAAAAAAAAATTATTTTATAGTTATCATTATTATAAATGAAATAATATATATTATTATTATCATAATTAATATTATTAATATCTTTATAATTATTAAGATCGAAATTATTAATATCTAGTATTATATTCAGTATTATTTATTATCATCATTTTTATTATTATTTGTATTATTATAATTATTAATGTAATTACATGAAATTATTATTAAGAGTAATAAAAGTTTGATTAAGATTATTATTGTTAGTATTTTTCTATCATTAAAATCATTACTATCATTATGGATATTATTAGAAAATTTTACAATTTATTATTTGTATCATTAACATTATTACTATTATTATTATTATTATTATTATTATTTTACTCATAATACTTATTATTAGTATTATTATAGATATCATAAATAATATTATTATTAGTATTATAAACATGAATAATATTATTATTACTAAAATGGTTATCATTAATATTGGTATTGTTATATTTTTAATGAATTTAGTTTTAATAATATTAATAGAATTATTAAATTTAACATATTATACGATATATTTATTTATTTCAAATTATAAGTTTAAAATAGATATAACAGATATGTAAAATAGATAAAATAGATATAACAGATATATACATAAAAAAACGCGTGAGAATTATTTACCATCACTATCGATCTATATTATTTTTTCGTTGGTTTCTGTTATGCCCGTGAAGGGCTGTCGATCCCTATCTCCCTTATAAACCACCACGAATCAGACATGTATCAAACGAACAATCATTCTTAATCCCTTGATAATTTATTGATGCTACTCTGTAAAATTTAAACAAAATTTTTAAAGGTAAATACCGAATACCCTCTGTTCGACCTCTTTTATAGCCATAAATTAATTATGAATCGATTTTCAAAAACTGAAATTGCAATCTTATTAGGAATTATCCGTTTAATCAGCCTACAAAGTTTCAAATCCCAACTTCTAATATCGAATATGAATTTTGGATTCAAACCTTGAGAATTAAAAGACAACGAATTTGTTCATAGGGAAATTCGAGTTGATTTGTACAATTTAAGTTAAATTAATGTTGCAGATAGTTTCTAGTTATGATTTGAAAACTTTTTCATGAAGAAATCGATGTCTAAAACAGTCCCTATACTCGAATTCAACTTTGGGTTTCAAACGGGTTATTTTTTTGTTGTTACAGGCATTTTTATTTTCGGTTTAAAATTTGTTTAATCAATCAGGGAGAGTCGTTTTCTGTTTCATTTACAAATTATCAAACCATTTTAAAGTTTTGATAACAACTGTAACTAACCATGGCCGTTTGAAACCATGAAGAAGAAAGGGAACCAGTTAAATAAGCATTATAAATTATTCAGATGGGTTTAAATCAGATAATGCGAAACAGATCCATGGTTTAGGGTATTCGGGTTAGGAGAGTAGGCGAGGGTTCGAACCTGGTTGTGGCTAATTCTTTTTGAGAAAGTTTCAAGGTATTCTATTATGCTTATTATTATGCTTATAATTATAATAATAATTATTATTATTATTATTATTATTATTATTATTATTATTATTATTATTATTATTATTATTATTATTATTATTATTATTATTATAATCATTTTCAAAAATTAATATCATTATTATTAATTATTAATCTTATAAATATCATAATATTAATATTTTAATGATATTAGTATTATTATTATTATTATTACTAGTATTATTGTTATTATTACTAAAAGTAATATTATTTTAATATTTATCATTTTTTTTATATATTATTATCACTATCAATATTATTATTAGTATTAAAATTTTTATCACTATCATTATACTCACTCTAATATTGTTATAACTAAAAAGTTACAACTTAAAAGACGTTCTACATAAAAATATATTTAAAATATATAAAATGAATATATATATATATATATATATATATATATATATATATATATATATATATATAATGAAATATATGAGATAATAACATAAAATTTATATCACTAGTGATAATATATATATTTGATCAATTACGATTACATATATTAATAAATATACAAATGATATAGGTTCGTGAATCTGAGGCCAACCCTATATTTGATCAATGATGTATATGTATTTTTACTACAAAATACATTAGGTGAGTATATAGTCCCTTTTAAACTTTAAATATTTTGGGCTGAGAATACATGCGCTGTTTTTATAAATGATTTACGTTATGGACACAAGTGATTAAAAATGATATTCTGCGGATTGATGTGCTAGGTAATTTAGTTATATGTTATAATAGCATGTAAGCGTGAATCCTAAAGATAGATCTATCCGGTTTAACACCCCCATCCAGTAGGCTGCACTAGACATAAGAACTAGTGGGAGGATGTTTAGTACTTCGAGGATTATTTATACACTTGCGAGTGTACATATCCATCTTTGCGAAGATGACTTATTATATTATTGTTAAGGTTGGTTACTGAGGCCTCAACATAAGCAGAATGATTTTATACACTTGCGAGTGTATTATATTTTTAAACATGAAATCTTGTGGTCCATAGTTATTACGCTGCTAGCATTAAACCTATATATCTCACCAACTTTATGTTGACATTTTAAAGCATGTTATTCTCAGGTACGAATTAAGCCTTCCGCTGTGCATATGCTCATTTTAAGGACATTATTTGGAGTCGATCATCGCAATGGGATCAAATGTTGAAGATTTCGTCCAGATGGATACGGACGGGTTTTTACATTTGGTATCAGAGCGATGGTCTTAGTGAACCAGGCCTTGCATTAGTGTGTCTGACTAGTAGTTGTTAGGATACATTAGTGAGTCTGGACTTCGACCGTGTCTGCCTGTCAAAAAGTTTTGCTTATCATTTCTAGTCGGAAATCATCTGCTTATCATCCTTAGGGAATTACCTGCTTATCATTCTTAAGTCTAGACATGTCTTACTGCATTTACTGCATTGATAGTGTACAGACGTAATTTATATCTTAGCGTATTTGATAATTCATATCTTAGCGCATCTGTAGACTTGCCTGACATATGCTGTAAATTCCTCTGTAGTCTACGAAATCTTTAGGATTATAGATATTCTATCTAGTTAGAATATCATCCGATATCCGAAAATCATTTCACATCGAAGATCTTTTCCATCCACCAAATTGCCCTTTTCAACTTGAAGCGCTTACCGCGAATCTGCTCGAGAAACCATTTTCTCTCCCCTTTTTCCGAGTATTTCATTACGATTACATACTATCCCATATTTTGAATCTTATTCATTCGCTCGCTTCAACCGATAATCATCCCGTAGTACTAGAAGAAGTTAATGAACTACGCACTCGTGTGACGACTTTGGAGAACCTGGTGCGAAGGTTACGAAAACCAGCAGCAGCACCAGCAACATAATCAGTACCACCATCATCGACGTCGACAGTACCCTTATCATCCCTAAACCATAACCGCGCAGTAACTCTCAACATCACAATCCGAACCTCGAATATCAACATTACATGTCTCAATATCACCATCTGTACCTCGAGTATGAACTTCGTACTACACATCGATCTACATCGATTATCTTCGTTTTATGTATCATTCTACCTCATTTTTCCTCGTTCGACATGGTGATTATGTAATTTCTAAAGTTTTAGAGATTATGTAATCTAGTATTAACGATAAATCAAATGAGTTTTGACTCATTAAATCCATAATTACATCCGACGAAAATATATATGCACGTATATTTTCATAAAGATTGTAATTAAAAATTCTTTCGTACAAACTGTTAATGATGAAAATATTTAACGGGTGGGTAGTACCCGAGGAATATTTAGAATTCACATTAATAAGTTATACGGTACATTCTTCGAATCTAATTCAACGGTCATTTACTATCTTACTTACAACCACCGATATACGTATCCGTTCACCACAGAATAACCATTTCCATTCAAATTTCATATTTGGATTTTGATCTATCAGAATCCAACAAGTGGCATAATGAAGAAAACATTGGATAAAATAAAATTTGTTAGAAACAAACGGATTAACTATGATGAATATTGTTAAGATTCCACGCTAACTGTTCCTAGCTAACTGTTCCCAGCTAACTGATTAACATTTAATTTATCGCAATTTACATTCTCGCAATTTTATTTATTGTTATTTAATTTATGCACTTTACATACCGTCGGGACACATGTACAACAATACGTCGGATAAATTCTGAGACAACACGTTGTATAATGGGTCATGATATATATATTTATTTTACGCATTTTAAATAACGGGACACGTATGCAAGGTTTCGACTTATCATATCGACCCATCTATATATATATTTCGGAACAACCGTAGACACTCTATATGTGAAGGTGGGAGTTGGCTATACAGGGTTGGAGTTGATTCCAAAATATATATATGGTTTGAGTTGTGATCGACACTGAGATCGGTACACGGGTCACGATACGTATTAATTAATTCGAATACTATATATTTAATTTATATATGAATTTATTGAACCATTGGACAATCGGACTATTGGACTGCTAACTTTGGACAATTAAAATGAATTAAAATGCTGATTATAACATATGAAACTAAACAATTCTTCAAGTTTGCCACTTGATTCTATCTTAAGCCTCATTCGTATCTTGACGATTACAATTCGCATTTAAATCTTTTCATAATTCTTGAAAACACCTCGACCGAGAAGATGAACCAGCCACACTTTATCTACAGAAGAAAAGATTTATGCACCTGAAAAGCTCTTGAACCTAAATTCATAGTTTAACACGTACCTGTGTTGAATCCTTTACCATTTATTAGCAAAAACAACCTTATGATTCCTTTCCAAATTAGACAATTTTGTCACAGCTCCAGCAATTTGATTTCGATTTTTCCGTTCAAAACAACCTTGTTATAACCTCGAAATTTATACATGTTTATTTATTGTTACCAGAGAACCTTTTATATTCCACCATACTATCCTAAGCGTTTAATCATCTAAAAACACAATTCGCCCGAAAACACCTCGGATTGATAATCGACGATTCAGATATGGCTGCATTGAATGCAGAGGAAACAGTAAAATTGTAGATGGCCTAAATGGCCAAAAGTTTGATGATGACGAAGGGAGTGTTAGGAACGCTCGATAGAAAATTTGGTATTGAAAAATGGATGGAGCTAACCGTGAAGGAAACAAAGAACAAATACAGGGACTGAACCTGCCCTCAAAGAATCCAAATGATTCAGTACCTGCTGAAACCGTTAGTAAGAACCCTACCCCTTATTCTAAACCTTCTCAAATGATATTCTTCATCATCATCTTATCTTAGATATTATAAGATATCTTCAAATCTTCCGTTATACATATTCTCCATATCTCTGGAAATATTTTCACAACTATTCTTATCTGAGATCATTTATCCCTTCGTAATATCTGCGATACAAAGAAACTGTGTTAGTTTCTAAATTCTGAAACCTTCGAGTTTAAAATAGGAATGTTCTGAAGCAGTGTTGGGAATTGATGCATGAATTATTATAATATAATGAAACTTGATCAACTTCACTATATTACAGAAAGTCATGTTGAGTTTCTAATGGAATGTGATGATTCACAGTACCATCATCATGTACCATGTTACACGGCTCTTACATTCAATTCAAAATTCTAAAAATATCAAGAAAATATTTCTTGATGATTCGGTCTTTTCCAGGATATTCTGGTAATTTGACAAATCAAAATTGTTCCATTACCATTTCTATCTTAGAGCATTAACAATGTTCATTCCAAAATCCATATGTGTGAATTACGGACCATTACAAGAGATGTTTGGTTGAAGAGGAGGAAAAGAAAAAGAATGAAGCTCCGAAATAAAAATTGTAGTAAAAATCGCAGCAAATAGAAAAGAGCATTAACTGTGGATGACAATGATTATAGAAGACAGAAGCAGGAACATTGAAGCATAAGGGAAGATATAAAACCCAATAACCACTCAGAAATTACAAACCGTGTATATCAATGCATATAGCAATATAAAGACACGGGAGAACTAGAAACACTATAAACACAAGAGTATAGTAGAAGTAAATAGATTCTTCCGATGGTAAATGAAAAAGAAGGATGATAGATGTGAAAATTAAGAGTATATCAAGAACCAGGATTGGATGGAGCATATTAAGGAATGAATAGAGAGAAAGAGTAGAAGGTGTGGAGAATAAGAAAAACGAAGGGGTAGATTTATAGTAAAATACCCGACAAAGAAATCGAAACAGATTGCCGCGTTAAATCAAAGAAGATCCCGATCGCCGAAAAATCAAATCTTATTACGTAAGATTTTCTTTAAATCCCTTAAATTCTGGAAATCAAATCTAATCACATCATCAGTTAAAGCAATTCTATACTTACTCATTTCATTCTTTTGTGATAGCTTCACTCGTGCGCTTCACATGATCGAATCGTTTTATCCATATCTTCCGATAATGATAAAACTCTATTATTATCTAATATTCGTCATGAAAACATTCCTATTGTTATTTATGACAACCTCTACCAAATTTCGGGGACGAAATTTCTTTAACGGGTGGGTACTGTAACGACCCGGAAATTTCCGACCAAATTTAAACCTTAAACTCTATATGTTTCCGACACGATAAGCAAAAACTTTAATGTTGAGTCTAGAAAGTCTGAAATCTATATCTGGATAATCAGTTACCCTTTGACAATTTTCACGATTCACGAACCTTTATGTAAGTAAATATGTAAATTTGTATATATTATATAATTATAAATATAAGTATATATAATAATATGATTTAAATACTTTAAATAATTGGAATGTAATAATTAGGGTAATAAAATTACTGTTAAAAGAAATATATTTATACAGAGATATATATAAATAAATATATGTATATATGTATAATTTAATATGTTTTAGTTGTATTAATATTATTGTGTGAGATTAATAATACTAAAAAAAAATTTATTTTATAGTTATCATTATTATAAATGAAATAATATATATTATTATTATCATAATTAATATTATTAATATCTTTATAATTATTAAGATCGAAATTATTAATATCTAGTATTATATTCAGTATTATTTATTATCATCATTTTTATTATTATTTGTATTATTATAATTATTAATGTAATTACATGAAATTATTATTAAGAGTAATAAAAGTTTGATTAAGATTATTATTGTTAGTATTTTTCTATCATTAAAATCATTACTATCATTATGGATATTATTAGAAAATTTTACAATTTATTATTTGTATCATTAACATTATTACTATTATTATTATTATTATTATTATTATTTTACTCATAATACTTATTATTAGTATTATTATAGATATCATAAATAATATTATTATTAGTATTATAAACATGAATAATATTATTATTACTAAAATGGTTATCATTAATATTGGTATTGTTATATTTTTAATGAATTTAGTTTTAATAATATTAATAGAATTATTAAATTTAACATATTATACGATATATTTATTTATTTCAAATTATAAGTTTAAAATAGATATAACAGATATGTAAAATAGATAAAATAGATATAACAGATATATACATAAAAAAACGCGTGAGAATTATTTACCATCACTATCGATCTATATTATTTTTTCGTTGGTTTCTGTTATGCCCGTGAAGGGCTGTCGATCCCTATCTCCCTTATAAACCACCACGAATCAGACATGTATCAAACGAACAATCATTCTTAATCCCTTGATAATTTATTGATGCTACTCTGTAAAATTTAAACAAAATTTTTAAAGGTAAATACCGAATACCCTCTGTTCGACCTCTTTTATAGCCATAAATTAATTATGAATCGATTTTCAAAAACTGAAATTGCAATCTTATTAGGAATTATCCGTTTAATCAGCCTACAAAGTTTCAAATCCCAACTTCTAATATCGAATATGAATTTTGGATTCAAACCTTGAGAATTAAAAGACAACGAATTTGTTCATAGGGAAATTCGAGTTGATTTGTACAATTTAAGTTAAATTAATGTTGCAGATAGTTTCTAGTTATGATTTGAAAACTTTTTCATGAAGAAATCGATGTCTAAAACAGTCCCTATACTCGAATTCAACTTTGGGTTTCAAACGGGTTATTTTTTTGTTGTTACAGGCATTTTTATTTTCGGTTTAAAATTTGTTTAATCAATCAGGGAGAGTCGTTTTCTGTTTCATTTACAAATTATCAAACCATTTTAAAGTTTTGATAACAACTGTAACTAACCATGGCCGTTTGAAACCATGAAGAAGAAAGGGAACCAGTTAAATAAGCATTATAAATTATTCAGATGGGTTTAAATCAGATAATGCGAAACAGATCCATGGTTTAGGGTATTCGGGTTAGGAGAGTAGGCGAGGGTTCGAACCTGGTTGTGGCTAATTCTTTTTGAGAATGTTTCAAGGTATTCTATTATGCTTATTATTATGCTTATAATTATTATTATTATTATTATTATTATTATTATTATTATTATTATTATTATTATTATTATTATTATTATTATTATTATTATTATTATTATTATTATTATTATTATTATAATCATTTTCAAAAATTAATATCATTATTATTAATTATTAATCTTATAAATATCATAATATTAATATTTTAATGATATTAGTATTATTATTATTATTATTACTAGTATTATTGTTATTATTACTAAAAGTAATATTATTTTAATATTTATCATTTTTTTATATATTATTATCACTATCAATATTATTATTAGTATTAAAATTTTTATCACTATCATTATACTCACTCTAATATTGTTATAACTAAAAAGTTACAACTTAAAAGACGTTCTACATAAAAATATATTTAAAATATATAAAATGAATATATATATATATAATGAAATATATGAGATAATAACATAAAATTTATATCACTAGTGATAATATATATATTTGATCAATTACGATTACATATATTAATAAATATACAAATGATATAGGTTCGTGAATCTGAGGCCAACCCTATATTTGATCAATGATGTATATGTATTTTTACTACAAAATACATTAGGTGAGTATATAGTCCCTTTTAAACTTTAAATATTTTGGGCTGAGAATACATGCGCTGTTTTTATAAATGATTTATGTTATGGACACAAGTGATTAAAAATGATATTCCGCGGATTGATGTGCTAGGTAATTTAGTTATATGTTATAATAGCATGAAAGCGCGAATCCTAAAGATAGATCTATCGGGTTTAACACCCCCATCCAGTAGGCTGCACTAGACATAAGAACTAGTGGGCGGATGTTTAGTACTTCGAGGATTATTTATACACTTGCGAGTGTACATATCCATCTTTGCGAAGATGACTTATTATATTATTGTTAAGGTTGGTTACTGAGGCCTCAACATAAGCAGAATGATTTTATACACTTGCGAGTGTATTATATTTTTAAACATGAAATCTTGTGGTCCATAGTTATTACGCTGCTAGCATTAAACCTATATATCTCACCAACTTTATGTTGACATTTTAAAGCATGTTATTCTCAGGTACGAATTAAGCCTTCCACTGTGCATATGCTCATTTTAAGGACATTATTTGGAGTCGATCATCGCAATGGGATCAAATGTTGAAGATTTCGTCCAGATGGATAAGGACGGGTTTTTACATCTACTTCCATATTTCCTCCCAAATCACCAAATCATTCATTCATCATCCATTTCACCTCTAAGAAGCTCACAACAAATCCGACTACATATTCGTGATCCTCTCTTCATCCTCTACGTTTTGATACTAATTTCATCTCGGTTGGGTAACTTTCTAAAAACTCTAAATTTCATAACGTTAGTGTTCTTGACTTAAAAATGTGTTAATTAGTGTCTATGGCTCATTGTGATGTCGTATATGTAAATTGTATGCTCGATCTTGTTGTTTGACATAACTAGCATGAACTTGAAAGAGTGGTTGTTAAATCCTTGATTTTGGATGATGAAATGTGCTTAGATGATAATGCTTGTGTGTTCAAAGTGTTAGTTACTTCATTAGCTTCGTTTTGGTGTGTTGATTGACATGAAAATCATACATTAACATGATTAGTGATTTTGAGATTTTGGTTAGGGTTTGATAGGCCTTATATGAACTTTTGATGCATCAAATGCTATGAAATGTTGTTGATAAGTGTTTTGTTGCAATATGTGTTTAATTACCTTCGAAACGGCATATCATACATGTAAATTGGATGCCCAAATCATGAAATGCATTTTTAGAACTTGAGACTTTGAATATGAACATTTAATGATCACTTGACGAGTTTTCGGTTATTGCAAATGATGTTTTTGATTTATGAAATGTGTTTAGTTGTGTTCCTCATCAAATTACCTTTCCAACGATATAAGATACTTGTTTTGGATGTTTACGGTTTATGATTTATGTGTATTTGAAGTTTGATTAGTGCATATGTAAAATTCAGCAAACAGCTCCTGAAAACACACATTTCGCGACCACAAGGGTTGGACTCGCGGTCACCAGAGGCTGAAAAAGGCCACTTCGCGGTCACCAAATTGGACTCGCGGTCGCAAGATTTGCCCCTGACCATACTCACTTTTTGATTTTCAATTTTCGTTCCCGCTTACTCGCAACTCCGTTTAACATGAAATTTTGCAAACATGCTTATATATGACTACGTTTTTATGTGTAATGGTTGGAAACCCGACCCAACCCCGTTGACTTTGACTTTGAACAAGTTTGACTTTTAATCAAACTTAACCAATTACTTACGCAATCATTCTAACTTATTTCTATACTTGTATCTTGCATGAAACTTGACAATCTGATTCACATGCTACTTAATCGAGTCGTAACGAGCCATAGGACTAATTGAACATCTTTGACCTATCGTGTTTACCGTTATTGATACAACCTATATGTTTAGGTCAAGACTAGCTTTGTCTTTGCACGCGTTTACTTGTTGAAGTACTTTATTACTCTTGCACTCAAGGTGAGATCATAGTCCCACTTTTACTCTTTTGAACTTACATTTGGGATGAGAAAACATAAACATTTCTTTTAAACTAAGTGAACACAAGTAGAGGAAAACAAACATTCTACATACGAGTTTAGAACGAAATCCTCAATTCGATTATCATTAGTTGCACTTGCAGTGTGTAAGTGTAGGCGTGAACTTATGTTGTATGGCCATATGGGTTTGACAAACCCTCATCTTGGACGGTTCGCTACCGTCTACGGGTGAAATATATTTTCGAGAAACACTCTTGTTCTAGCACTATTAATGGGGTATCAACGATGGGATGTTAAGCCTTGATAATTGGGTGCTCGTGAATATTAACTTTTAGAATGTATTACTATCTTTTCAACTTTGCAAATCTTGTGGTTCGGCTTACTTTACTTACTCAATTACTTACTTAAAACTACGATTTCACCAACGTTTTCGTTGACAGATTTCTATGTTTTTCTCAGGTCTTTGCACGATATGTGAAACATGCTTCCGCTCATTATTTGATACTTGCATTGGATGTCGAGTATATATGCATTACTTGGAGCGTCTTTTGACTTTCTTTAAAACTGTGTCGCATAGTATTCACTTGTACTTATAACATTGTAACGTAACTTTTGGATGAACAATTCTTGTAGACTTTGAAACAATTTTTATTTTAAAATGGATGCGACACATCTTTGGTCAAACGTCACGTTAAAGACCTATGACCACGCAACGGGACCTAAGTAGTCGACGCCGTCAATTGACGATTTGTCGGGGTCGCTACACACTCGAAGGGGCATGAAAGAGCGAAAAGTAGTATAGTGGTAAGCTACTTAAGACTGACTTAACAAGCGTTAACCTTCCACCATAAGAAACCGTTTTAGCTTTCCAATCCGCGAGTTCCAAGTTAAACTTATCTATCACGGGGTTCCAATTTTCTACTTTGTTCATGTTTCGACCAATCGGGAGGCCAAGATAGGTAAAAGGGAATTCACCAACTTTACAACTCACACGAGTAGCCATTCTTTCCACTTCCTCCTTTAAAACAACCAAAGTTTTGGTCATAGTTTCTTCGTTACAAGTAGCCATCCTGAACCATATAAAATTAAATTATGATTTATTTAATTTTCTCTAATTATTTTCGTAGCTAAACTAGTCTTGGATATCCGATTTCGTTTTGGTCATAGTTTCTTCGTTACAACTCCGTTTTCGTTGGTTCAACTTGCCACTTCCTTGGATCGAGTCCCTCTTTAAGACTATGAACTGTAAATACCTTAGTTTGTATTCGAAATCACAGGTCATAGGTCAAACTTTAGTGAAACTTATGAAGTTAATCATTTTCCATCATGTAAACAACCTTAAATGATTATTTTTCTAAAAATACTTATACTTTGAGTTAAATCATGAAATTTTTATGTGTTATCATATTCATAGTAAAAATCATTTTTCCAGAAAATAAACCTCCAATTCAAAGTTTAAGATGGTTTTTAATTATCCAACCCAAAACAGCCCCCGGTTGCACTCCGACGTCGTAAAAATAGTTTTTAAGGTGTTCTTTGAAAAACCAAGTTATACCTTGTTAAATTAGCATATATTTAAGTTATATTACAGGTCTTGAAGTATTTTAAAAGTTAAGTTAGAAGGATCTATTTAGTTTGCAAACAAGTTTGAAAACATTCAAACTATGTTCTTGTTGTTAAAATTTTATACCACAAAATAAGATAGCTATATATATATGAATCGAATAAGGTTATGAACAAAGTTACTACCTCAAGTTACTTGGACAAGATTGCTGTAAAAGAGGAGTAAGAACCTAGAACCAAAAGGGTGATGGAATTGGATGAAAGATTGGAAGTAAGTTTGTGTTCTTGGAAGGATTCTTGAAGTGTTTTTGTATGGTTTTCTTATGGTGATTAAGTGATGTTTTTGAAGCTAGATCTTCATGGTTATGAGCTGAGATGTTAAAGGGTTTAAGGCTTCTAAGTATGTGTGTGTTTAGCTTAAGAAATTTGAGGTAAAAATGAATCAAAGTGATGATCCCCCATGCCCTTTAAAAACGTGATTCAAGGGGGGACATGGACAAAATTTTCAAGTTGTTCTTTTATGCAATTTGTCATACTTGCTTCCAAAATCAATTACCTTATACATAAGGCATTGAACAAGGGCTGGTTGATGGTGATTTGATGTGTATATACCAATAGTAAATACGTATAGAAGCTAGGTATGATACGAGTACATGTACTCTAGATATACGTATAGAAATTTTGTGAAAAATGGAATGAGGATTCAAATATAGCTATCTTTTGTGAATACACTTATATTGTTTTATGTATTTAAGTCCTTAAAAAGTGATTAAATACATTACTTATACGATATATGTATAAACATTATAGGTCATAAGTATTTATGTCAAACAACATTACATATGGTTATCGTTTTGAAAACTTAAGTTAGTAGTTTCAAAATATACTTGTAACTTATTGTTATTAATACAAAATGAGGTATTAAAACATTCTTAGATCATGTTAAATATGTATATACATATATATACACAAACGTATAATTATCATATATTGTATAGTTCGTGATATCATCAGTCAAACTAGACGGTCAAACGTTGTGTAAAACTCTTTTCAAAAACATAAATCTCAACAATTTGGATTGCTTATCATGTTGGTAAGGTTTAATTTATGTAAATATTAATCTTATAAGTATAGAACGATCGAAAAAGTGCGGGTCATTACAGTACCTACCCGTTAAATAAATTTCGTCCCGAAATTTTAAAATTGTACCTATTTTGCGTCATCGAGAAACAAGTGTGGATACTTTTGTTTCATCTGATCCTCTCGTTCCCAAGTAAACTCAGGACCTCTTCGAGCATTCCAACGAACCTTAACGATCGGTATATTGCTCTGCTTGAGCTGTTTAACTTCACGGTCCATGATTTCAATTGGTTCTTCGACGAATTGTAGTTTCTTGTCGACATGGATTTCTTCAAGAGGAATGGTGAGATCTTCCTTTGCAAGACACTTCTTAAGGTTTGAGACGTGAAAGGTTTTATGTACTCCGGCGAGTTGTTGCGGTAACTCGAGTCGATAAGCTACCGGTCCAATGCGTTCGATAATCTTGAACGGGCCTACATATCTTGGGTTCAGTTTACCCCTTTTTCCGAAGCGTATTACACATTTCCAAGGTGACACCTTTAGCATAACCATGTCACCGATCTGAAACTCTAATGGTTTCCTTCGGACATCGGCGTAGCTCTTTTGGCGACTACGGGCTGTTTTCAATCTCTC
This sequence comes from Rutidosis leptorrhynchoides, assembly GCF_046630445.1. Lineage (NCBI taxonomy): Eukaryota > Viridiplantae > Streptophyta > Magnoliopsida > Asterales > Asteraceae > Rutidosis > Rutidosis leptorrhynchoides. The sequence continues at coordinate 466,228,836 of NC_092333.1, forward strand.
CTTAATTTGTACTATCTTTTCAGTAGTTTCATGTATGATCTCGGGACCAGTTAATTGTCGATCTCCTATTTCATTCCAACAAATAGGAGATCTACACTTCCTTCCATACAATGCTTCGAATGGTGCAGCTTTAATGCTCGCATGATAACTATTATTATACGAGAATTCTGCTAATGGTAGATATTTATCCCATCCGTTTCCAAAATCGATCACACATGCCCTGAGCATGTCTTCAAGAGTCTGAATTGTTCTTTCACTCTGCCCGTCCGTTTGCGGATGATATGCGGTACTCATATCCAAACGAGTTCCTAGTGCCTCCTGTAGTGATTGCCAGAATTTTGAGGTAAATCTACTATCACGATCGGATATAATGGAAATAGGTATTCCATGCCTTGAAACAATTTCCTTTATATACAATCGTAATAGTTTCTCCATTCTATTCGTTTCCTTTATAGGCAAGAAATGTGCAGACTTGGTGAGACGATCAACAATCACCCAAATGGTGTCGTATCCCCAGGCAGTCTTTGGTAACTTCGTGATGAAATCCATGGTAATACCATCCCATTTCCATTCTGGGATTTCTGGTTGTTGAAGTAACCCTGACGGCTTTTGGTGTTCTGCTTTGACTTTGGAACAAGTTAAACACTCCCCAACATATGTTGCAACGTCTGTCTTTAAGTTAGGCCACCAATAATGTGTCTTAAGATCTTGATACATCTTTCCAACTCCAGGATGTATCGAGTATCTTGTCTTATGTGCCTCATTCAATATCAACTTCCTTAATCCACCCAACTTCGGTACCCAAATACGATTTGCAAAATATCGAATTCCGTCTTCCCGTATAACGAGTTGCTTCTCATACTTCTTCATTATTTCATTTCTTATGTTTTCTTTAGTAAGTGCTTCTAGTTGAACTTCTTTGATTTGTGAGTTGAGATTCATGCGAATTTTTATGTTTATCGCTCATACTTGTAACGACCCGGAAATTTCCGACCAAATTTAAACCTTAAACTCTATATGTTTCGACACGATAAGCAAAAACCTTAATGTTGAGTCTAGAAAGTTTGAAATCTATATTTAGGAAATCAATTACCCTTTGACTGTGCTCGACGACTCACGAATAATTGTTGTAAATAAAATGTAAGTATATACAATATTTGAAATTTTTAAAATATAAGTTAACATTCAAATTAAAAGATGTAAAATAAGATATAAATAATTAAGTTTTACAAAAAAATAAATTTATTTATAAATGTATGATATCTAGGGATAATTATGATGATATGTATATTGTATATATATATATATATATATATATATATATATATATATATATATATATATATATAATAATATAATACTCACTATAAGTTACTATGTATATAATTAATAAGTGTTACATACTTGATATACAAGTCAAGAAAATAATTGTTATAAATTTATTATTACACTCATTATTAATACTTGTATCAATATCAATATTAGCTTTATGTATATATTATAATTGTAACTTAAATAATGACAGTTATTAATATTGTTATTAATAAGTATTAGTATTATTATTAGAAAAATTATTATTATCATTAATATCATTATTAATATTATGACTAATATATTTATTAATATTATTATTTGTATTATTGTTATTAATATGTTTATTATTAGTAACATTAATAAAAGTATTATTAAGATATCATTATTTATTAATTAGTAATATTAATTATATAATTTATAAAATTAATTAATCATATTAACCTGATTCCATTGTGTTCTATCTTTTTATTTTTTTTTTTTGGTATTTTCTTCTTAATTTCATTCTCTCTGTCGGGTCTTCTGTGGTATAAAACAAACGACCCTCACATGATATCCCTAACATTTCTCCCTCAATAACAACTACAGATATTTAAACAAATTCAGATTTTAATTAGAATTTTATTATTTTTGCGATGCCTCTGTTCTTAATAAATTTCACCATAATTCGATTTTGAACAAATTTCCAAAATCTATAAATTCAAAGTTGTTAGAAATAATCTATTTAGACTCTCTGTAAGTTTTCATGCTTCAATTCTTTTTATTAACTGCGAATTTGTAAAGTTAAAGTTTTAAATTAAAAGTTAACAGATTTTTCTTCTTTAAAATTCGAATTGGTGTGGGTGTTTCAAGTTCAATAATCGATTCAGAAAGTTTCCTTGAATGATTTACTACCTATCTCGTGTATAAAGTTTCTGTTGAAAAAGCCTCCATGTCGAAAATCAAATTTGTGTTTTTTTTTTTTTTTTCATTTGAAACAGCGACGGTTCTTTTTAATTATCCATTATATATTTTTTTTTTCTTTTCCCTCTTCTTGTCCATGTCTGTTAATCCAAATCAGAAGTACTAGGGGATTCTGGAAATCTTAAATATCCTAAATTGAATCGAAAACCAAATGTCATGGGGATATGAATGTTCCTGTCGGGTGGGAGTCTGTTGAATCAGATGTAGATGATGATGAAACAGAAAAACGATTAAGTTAAAAATATTTAGGATCATTTTAATTCAGAAAAACGGGACAGCCCAGGTGGTCAGGAGTGTTTATGGGTTATCAGCAGGTCAGGGGTTCGAGCCCTGCAGTGGCCTAATTTTTTTTGGAATTCAATTTATAAGGTAGTTTTTATAACTTTTTATTTTTTTTTGTTATTTCTATTATTGTTATTATTATTATTGTTATTATTATCATTATTATTAAAAATATAATTATTAATTAACATTGTCATTACTAATATTATTATTATTTTTGAATTGTGCCTAAGTATTGGTATTATATAAATATTAACATTAGTAGCATAAATAGTATTAACAGTAAAATTCATATTTTACAGTTTTAATTATTATATTCATTATCGATATTATAACCCTTAGAATAATTATTAACATGATTATCTTGTTTAGTAATAAAAAGAATTATCATTTTTTTTATTCATTTCTAACATTATTAAAAATACTACATTATTTTAACAAACAAATTATATAAAAATATAATCAATACATATAATATAATGAAATTATAATTTTTTTTTTTTATAAAAGGAATATATGAAATATATATATATTATTAAATAACTAATAGAATTATATGTGCATATATTTATTCGATTACAAATATGTATATTAATAAATACACCAATGATATAGGTTCGTGAATCCAAAGCCAATCTGATACGTGTTCAGTGATGTTATATGTATTTTCACTACAAAATACAGTACGGTGAGTATATAGTCCCTTTTAAACTTTAAATATTTTTGGGCTGAGAATACATGCGCTATTTTTATAAGTGATTTACGTTATGGACACAAGTGACTAAAATTACGTTCTACATGGGTTTGAATCAAAAATCCCCTAGCTTGGTAACTTTAACTATTGGTTTATGAACTGGTAGGCGCGAATCCTAAAGATAGATCTATCGGGTTTTACACCCCCACCCAGATGTTGTTCTAGTCACTACTAAACTAGAAGAACGGGTGTTTAGTACTTCGAGGTTAACGGAGCGCACTTGATTCGGTGCACATATTATTATAACTCAGGGGTACACACTCTTGTTAAGGCTAGTTACCGGGTGCCCACTACTTAGAATGCTTTTCATACACTTGCGAGTGTATTATGTTTATAAACTTTAAATCTTGTGGTCCATAGTTATAACGCTGCTAGCATCAAACTTATATATCTCACCAACTTTATGTTGACCTTTTAAAGCATGTTATTCTCAGGTACGAATTAAGTCTTCCGCTGTGCAATAGCTCATATTAAGGACCTTACTTGGAGTCGATCATCGCACTGGGACCAACTGTTGAAGACGTTGTCTGGGAGGATTAGTTCGGGTCTTTACAGTTGGTATCAGAGCGTTGGTCTTAGCGAACCAGGTCTTGCATTAGTGTGTCTTACCAGATACTGTTAGGATGCATTAGTGAGTCTGGACTTTGACCGTGTCTGTATGTCAAAAGTTTTGCTTATCATTTCTAGTCGGAAATCATCTGCTTATCATCCTTAGGAAATTGCCTGCTTATCATTCATAAGTCTTGACACGTTTACTGCATTTACAGCATTGATAGTGTATAGACAAAATTCAAATCTTAGCGCATCTGTAGACTTGCCTGACATATGCCGTAGGTTCCTCTATAGTCCACGAAATCATTAGTACCATATATATGGATATTCTAAGAAGTTAGAATATCATCTTGTACTCGAAAATTATTCCACATCAAAGATCCTTTCAATCCACCAAATTGCCTCTTGGCGATAAACCTGAAGTACTTACCGGCGAACCTGTTCGAAACACCATTTTCTCGCTCATTTTGAAGTATCTCGTCACGATTATATACTTTCTCATGTTTCGAATTTTATTCATCCGCTCACTTCAGCTGTCAAACATTCCGATATACTATCAGAAGCTAACAAACTTCGCGCTCGTGGGACGGCTTTGGAAAAACATGGTGCCAAGGTTACAAACACCAACAGCAGCACCAGCAGCATAATCAGCACCACCATCATCAACGTCGACAGTACCCATATCACCTTAACCACAACCGCGTCGTAAACCTCAACATCACAATCTGTATCTCGGATATCAACATCACATGCCTCAAAAACCCCATCTGTACTTCGAGTATGATTTTCGTTCTACATATTGTTCTACATTGATTATCTTCGCTTTACGTATCGTTCTACCTCATATATCTTCGTTCGACATGGTGATTATGTAATTTCTAAAGTTTTAGAGATTATGTAATCTAGTATTAACAATAAATCAAGTGACTATAAAATCTTATTGACTCATTAAATCCATAATTACATCTGAAGAAAATATATATGCAAGTATATTTTCATAAAGATCGTAATTAAAAATTCTTTCGTACAAACTATTAATGATGAAAATATTTTAACGGGTGGGTAGTACCCAAGGAATATTTAAAATTCACATTAACAAGTTACACTGAACATTTTACGAATCTGATTCAACGGTTATTTACTATCCTACTTACAATCACCGATATACGTATCCGTTCACCATAAAATAACCATTTCTGTTCAAATTTCATATTTGGATTTTGACCTATCAGAATCCAACAAGTGGCATAATGAAGAAAACATTGGATATAATAAAATTGGTTAGAAATAAACGGATTAACTAATTGAAATATTGTTAAGATTCCACGCTAACTGTTCCGGCTAACTGTTCCCAGCTAACTGATTAACATTTAATTTATCGCAATTTACATTCTCGCAATTTTATTTATTGTCATTTAATTTCTGTTATTTACTTTTACGCACTTTAAATAACGGGACACGTATGCAAGGTTTCGACTTATCATATCGACCCATCTATATATATATTTCGGAACAACCGTAGACACTCTATATGTGAAGGTGGGAGTTGGCTATACAGGGTCGGAGTTGATTCCAAAATATATATATACTTTGAGTTGTGATCGACACCGAGACCGGTACACGGGTCACGATACGTATTATTTAATTCGAATATTATATATTAAATTATATATGAATCATTGAACCATTGGACTATTGGACTGCTAAATTTGGACAATTAAAATGAATTAAATTAAAATATTGATTATAACATATGAAACTAAATAATTCTTCAAGCTTGCCACTTGATTTCATCTTAAACCTCATTTGTATCTCGACAGTTACAATTCGCGTTCAAATCTTTCTTGAAAACACTTCGATTGAGAAGTTGAACCGGCCGCACCTCGTTTATAGAAAAGAGATTCATGCATACAGTTATACACCTGAAAAACTTTCAAAAACCGAAGTTATAGTTAAAACGTATCCGCGTCAAAATTCCTTATCATTCATTAGCAAAAGCAACCCTACGATTCCTTTTCAAGTAGCAAATTTTGTCACAGCTCCATTTCGACTTCTCAGCAAGACTACTCTCATTACAACCTCAATATATATACACATTGTTCTTTCGCCATCGTTACTAGAGAATCTTTTATATTCCACGACATCATGTACCGGCAGCTCGTCATCCCTTTGGCAAAATCAACAATCAGTATTTTGAAAATCTCGTAGAACTTCTTCAGTTATACCTATAGCGTCTATCCCTAAGGATTTCATACTCTGAATGTGAAGTTTCTGAAAAATACCCTGAACTGTGAAGTAATTCTCGAAATGCTGATGAAGCAGCAAAAACTGTAAACGACTTTAATAAGCCAAACGTTGTCATTAAAGTACAGTGTGTTGGTAAAACTTCGAAAAAGAAAAGGTTGAGAACTGGAAACAGGTTTGAGCAAAGTATGAAGGAGGCTGTGAACAAGTCGTGAAAACTAAACCTGACTTCAAAGGATCCAAATGATTCGGTACCTGTTGAAATCATTAGCGAACATCTTACTTCTCATTCTAAACTTTCGCAGACAAATCTTCATCGTTATCCATCAATGATAGAAGATTTACGATATCATCGTGTTTTTCATTATAAAAATCCTCAATATTTCTGAAGATATTTTCATAAATATTCTTATCTGAGATTATTTATCTCTCTTTAACATCTGCGTTACAACATAAAAGAAACTGTGTTAGTTTCTAAGTTCTAAAACCTTCGAGTTTAAAATAGGAATGTTCTGAAGCAGTGTGGAGAACTGATGCATGAATTAGTATAATATAATGAAACTTGATCAACTTCATTATATTACAGTAAATCATGTTAAGTTTCTAATGGAAGGTGATGATTCACAGTACCATCATCATATGCCATGTTACACGGCTCTTACATTCTATCCGATCTTCAAACATATTAAGAACATATCATCTTGATAGTTCTATCTTTTCCAGGATGTTCTGGTAAGTTGACAAATCAAAATCAAGCCTTTACCATTTCTTTCTTAAGAGCATTAGCTATGTTCACTCCAAATTTCATACCTACGAACATTGTTCGCTTGACTCGAGGACGGGAAGATATAAAACCCAGCAATCACCCAGAATTTACAAACCGTGTATATCAATGCAGATAGCAATATAGAGACACGGGAGAACTAGAAACACTATCAACGCAAGAGTATAATAGAAGTAAATAGACTCTTCTGGTGGTAGATGACAAAGAAGGATGACAGATGTAAAAATTAAAAATATATCAAAGATTAGAATGAGATGAAGCGTACTGGCAAGTGTCTTAAAGTAGGAATTAAGGAGAAAGAGTAGGAGATATGGGATATGGAAATAAGGGAACAAAGGGGGTAGTTTTGTAACGACCCGCACTTTTTCGATCATTCTATACTTATAAGATTAATATTTACATAAATTAAACCTTGCCAACATGATAAGCAATCCAAATTGTCGAGATTTATATTTCCGAAAAGAGTTTTACACAACGTTTGACCGTCTAGTTTGACCGATGATATCACGAACTATACAATATATGATAATTGTACGTTTGTGTATATAAATGTATATATACATATTTAACATGATTAATAAATGTTTTAATATCTCATTTTGTATTAATAACAACAAGTTATATGTGTATTTTGAAACTACTAACTTAAGTTTTCAAAACGATAACTATACGTAACGTTATTTGACATAAATACTTAAGACTTATAATGTTTATACATATATCGTATAAGTAATGTATTTAATCACTTTTAAGAACTTAAATACATAAAATCATATAAGTGTATTCACAAAAGATAGCTATATTTGAATCCTCATTCCATTTTTCACAAAATTTCTATACGTATACCTAGAGTATTTGTACTCGTATCATACCAAGCTTCTATACGTATTTACTAATAGTAAATACACATCAAAATCACCACCTAACCAGCCATTATTCATGCCATGAGGGCTAGGTAATTGAACTTGGAAGCAATTAGGACTAGATACATAAAATTATCACTTGAAATTTTGTCTCCATACTCCCCCATTCACGTTTTTTAAAGGGTTAGGAGTAACCCATTTTTGATTCATTTTACTCCAAGTATCTAGCCAAAACACACACATACTTATGAACCCTAAAACACCTTAACCACCTCAGCTCATAACCTTGAAGATCTAGCTTCAAAAACCATACTAAAACACCATAAGAAAACCATACAAAAACACTTCAAGAAAACCCTCCAAGAACACCAACTTACTTCCAATCTTTCATCCACTTCTATCACCCTTTTGATTCTAGCTTCTTACTTCTCTTTTACAGCAACTTCATCCAAGGAACTTGAGGTAGAATATATGTTCATAACCTTATTCGATTCATATATATATAGCTATCATATTTTGTGGTATACAAGTTTAACAACAAGAACATAGTTTGAATGTTTTCAAACTTGTTTGCAAACTAAATAGATCCTTCTAACTTAACTTTTAAAATACTTCAAGACCTGTAATATAACTTATGTATATGCTAATTTAACAAGGTAAAACTTGGTTTTTCAAAGTATAGGTATTTTTAGAAAAATGGTCATTAAATGATTTTGTTGTAACGAAAATGATTAACTTCATAAGTTTCACTAAAGTTTGACCTATGCCGTGTGATTTTGAATACAAACTAAGGTATTTACAGTTCATAGTCTTAAAGAGGGACTCGATCCAAGGAGATGGCAAGTTGAATCAACGAAAACGGACTTGTAACGAAGAAACTATGACCGAAACAAAATTGGTTATCCAAGGCTTAAATGACTTCGGGATTCATTGGAAAAATTTACATAAAATCACATACTTCTAAGATAACATGATATTTTATATATATGTACTCATAATTCAATTTCATATGGTTCAGGATCACCCGTAAGCAACACGAGAAGATTAATCATAAGATCCCATGATTGTACGCAACACGTCATTTGACAACACCGGTACCATGGGTCAAGATTAATCTCGACCAATACATTTATGATGGGGTTTTACGGGAGTTTTATTTATTTCGTTGGGGGTTGTATTTATTCATTGCGGGTATATTAAACATCTAAAAATGAACCATTAAAAATTGAATTGCTAACCTCGGACTGCTAACTTCGGACTAAGGAAATATTCAAAGTATTAAAAGTATAACAAGTATATATATATAACGTTTGTTTAAAATGAAAACATATTGATATATTATATATGGATAGGTTCGTGATATCAACCGGAAGACCGAGTCAAATTATTTATATCATCAAGACAAAAGTGAGTATATAGTCCCACTTTTAAACTCTAAATATTTCGGGATGAGAATACATATACTTTATGTTTTACGCTATGGACACAAGTAACTGAAAAATATATTCTACGTTGAGTTGTACCACTGGCATACTTCCCTGTAGCTTGGTAACTAATATTTACAGCGGTATTGTAAACGCGAATCCTGTTGATAGATCTATCGGGCCTGACAACCCCAACCGGACTGGACGACCAGTATTCAACGGTTGCACAGTACTTCGTTTTGTGACTACACTTGGTACGGTGTAGTAAGATTTCATATTAAAGGGAATATGCGACGTGAAAATGTTAAGTATGGTTACCGAGTGCTCAACCACTTAGAATACTTTTATTAAACTGTTTATATACGAAATCTTGTGGTCTATATATATATATATTGCTGCCGGCATTAAACCTATATCTCACCAACTTTATGTTGACCTTTTTAAAACATGTCTATTCTCAGGTGATTTCTAAAGCTTCCGCTGTATCATGTTGGATCTAACCAGGATCTTGCGTACGCATGTTTGTGTCAAAAATAAAACTGCATATCCGAGATGTTGCATTGTAAAATATGCTAGAAACCGTGTTGTTGTCATCATTTGTAAAGTTTGTAAGTCGAAGATTATCGCTAAACGTTAATCTTCTTTTTATTGTCTTAAGCTTGTAACAAAAATAATGGTTATGGTTTGTAATGTATAATATATGCAGTTTTCTTTCAAAAATGTCTCATATAGAGGTCAATACCTCGCAATGAAATCATACGTTATCTAACGCGTTCTTATGGTTAAGGACGGGTTATGACATGTGGTATCAGAGCGTTGGTCTTAGCGAACCAGGTTTGCATTAGTGTGTCTAACCGATAAGTCGTTAGGATACATTAGTAAGTCTGGACTTTGACCGGGTCTGATTTAAAAACCATTGCTTATCATTGTTGGTTAAAATTTATATGTAAATATTATGTAGTACTAATGGGTTAGTTGTTATATGATAGATGTCGGGCTCAAAACTTGTTATCACATTCAGCGATTCCGAACCAGAATCTTCAGATTGTGTTTCAGTCATTAACATATCCGATGACGAAAATGGTATTTTTGGGGAAGACTCACAATTTCCAGATGAACCAACTATAGAAATATCGGAAAGTGAACCCGAAGAGGAAAGTGAACCCGAGGAGGAAAGTGAACCCGAAGAGGAAAGTGAACCCGAGGAGGAAAGTGAACCCGAAGAGGAAAGTGAACCCGAGGAAGAAATACTAGAAATTACGAAAGAAAAATTCGATCAAGGAAAGAAACGAAAAGCGAATGAATTAGAAAATTCAAATCCCGAACTTAGTAAGAATGACGTAGCACCAATTCCACTCAACACTACCACCCCTATTCCCGCTATTCCTATTAGTGCAATCCCCGCATCTAGTTCTTCGGCTCCTCAGCCAAAACGTAGGCAGACAGCTAGGATAAGCGTTAGGCCATTCATTGGAACTAAACGCCCTAGAAAATAGACCGAACGATGCACTGCCGTATTAAGCCATGGAATCATATAATGTTTTGTATAATATTATTAGTGTGGTTTGCTTAAAGTTTGATGTAAGATAAGCATATGTAAAATAGCGAAGTATGAAATGCAATAATTTTCCATGGTTAAGTATTATTTAGATTGTAGTAATTGATTCTGTACTAAGCTATTAAGTATGAACATTAACGGGTAGGTACTACCCAAGATATAATTATAAAACGCTAATAAGAAGAAAAGGCTTTTATAATAATACCTGGTTCATATTATTAACAAGCTATAAATGTACTATAAATACACACTACATCTATAATAATCCATGTGAATAATTATTTTCTTTCATTAGGAAATGGCGCGATTGAACCGAATGACGGAACAAGAAGTCGAGAACTTCATCAACCAGCGAGTCAACGATAGAATGCTATGGGTCGAAGCTGCAAGAGCTACTGCAGTTAATCCAAATCCTCGCGTAGGATGCTCCTACAAGACGTTTCAAGCTTGCAAACCTTCATCATTCAGTGGAACGGAAGGACCTATCGGTTTAACCCGATGGATAGAAAAGATGGAGACGGTGTTCAAAATCAGCGGTTGTGATGAAAAAGACATGACCAAGTATGCATCGTGCACTTTACAAGATAGTGCACTCACATGGTGGAAGAATTATGTGAAGGCGGTAGGAGGAGATGCAGCTTATGATACTCCATGGGAAGAATTCAAAGCAATGATAATCACCGAGTATTGTCCAAGGAATGAGGTTATTAAGTTAGAAGATGAGTTACGAAGTTTGAAGGTGGTTGGTACTGAAATCACCAACTACAATCAGCGATTCATGGAATTGGTTTTACTATGTCCTGAATTGGTTCCAACCGAAGCACGGAAGATTGAAATGTACAAAGGTGGTTTGCCCAAAAAGGTCAAGGCAAACGTTACAGCATCGAAACCTAAGACAATTCATGAAGCTATAACCATGGCAAACGAGCTAATGGATCAGGTCATTTTGGACAAGAAAGCATTCAATACTGAGGTGAAGGTATTGGGGAACAAGAAAAAGTGGAATGGAGGTTATGATCGAGGTAACCAACAACAACCTTATAAGAAACAAGAAACCACGAAAGGTGCGGGTAGCGGTTCAGGCTTTGGTTACAAAGGACAAAGTCCTTTATGCAACCGTTGTCACAAACATCATTTTGGTTACTGTAGTGTGTTGTGCACTAAATGCAATAGACAGGGACATCTTGCTGAAGATTGTAAGGCTCTCGTTACAAATGCAAATGGTAACAAGACTCCTGCCACCAACGCAAATAGAACTGCTTTGGCTAACATTACTTGTTTTGGGTGTGGAAAACAAGGTCACTATAAGAGCCAGTGCCCGAATCAGAATGGCGGACCTGCACGTGGAAGAGCGTTTGTTATTAATGCTAGAGAGGCACGAGAAGACCCGGAACTTGTTACGGGTACGTTTACCATTAATAACTTATCAGCATCTATTTTATTTGATACTGGCGCCGATAGAAGTTACGTGTGTATAAATTTTTACACTAAATTGAATTGTTCATCATTACCTCTAGATGCTAAGTACTTGATTGAGTTAGCTAATGGTAAGCTAATTAAAGCCGATAAAATTTGTCGTGATTGTGAAATAAATCTAGCCGGAGAAACGTTTAAAATCAACTTAATACCCGTGGAATTAGGAGGTTTTGATGTAATAGTCGGCATGGACTGGATGTCCAAAATAGGAGCGGAAATTGTTTGTGCCAAGAAGGCAATTCGTATTCCTGGTAAGGATAAAATACCGGTGATGATTTATGGAGAGAAGGGTAAGTCAAAGCTAAAACTCATTAGCTGTTTGAAAGCCAAGAAGTGTTTAGAAAAGGGATGTTACGCTATTTTAGCACATGTTAATAAAGTCGAAAAGAAAGAAAAGTGCATCAACGACGTGCCTGTGGCAAGAGATTTTCCTGAAGTTTTTCCGGAAGAGTTGCCGGGATTACCTCCATTTAGATCGGTAGAATTTCAAATAGATTTAGTACCAGGAGCTGCACCAGTGGCTCGTGCTCCATATAGACTTGCACCGTCCGAGTTAAAAGAACTTCAAAGTCAGTTAAAAGAATTACTGGACCGTGGATTCATACGACCGAGTACTTCACCGTGGGGAGCTCCAATTTTATTTGTTAAGAAGAAAGATGGATCTTTTAGGATGTGTATAGACTATCGTGAATTAAATAAGTTAACTATCAAGAATCGGTATCCACTACCGAGAATTGATGACTTATTTGATCAATTGCAAGGATCATGTGTTTATTCAAAAATCGACTTAAGATCGGGCTATCATCAACTACGCGTCAAAGAAGAGGATATTCCGAAAACTGCTTTTCGGACACGTTATGGTCATTACGAATTTTTGGTTATGCCGTTTGGATTGACGAATGCGCCAGCTGTATTCATGGACCTCATGAATCGAGTTTGTAGTCCGTATTTAGATAAGTTTGTTATCGTTTTCATTGATGATATTCTTATCTATTCCAAGAATGAGCAAGAGCATGAAGAGCATTTAAGGTTGATACTGGAGTTGTTGAGAAAAGAACAACTTTATGCTAAATTTTCTAAGTGTGCTTTCTGGTTGAAAGAAGTGCAATTTCTTGGTCACGTTGTTAATAGCGAAGGAATTCAGGTTGATCCAGCAAAAACTGAAGCTATTGAAAAATGGGAGACTCCTAAGACACCAACGCAGATACGTCAATTTTTGGGTTTAGCCGGTTATTATAGAAGGTTTATTCAAGATTTTTCCCGAATAGCTAAGCCGCTGACAACATTAACGCAAAAAGGGAAGAAATACGAATGGACCTCGGAGCAGGAGAACGCATTTCAATTACTGAAGAAGAAGTTAACTACGGCGCCTATTTTATCGTTACCTGAAGGGAACGATGATTTTGAAATATATTGTGACGCTTCGCGACAAGGTTTTGGTTGTGTTCTTATGCAACGAAAGAAAGTAATTGCATTTGCATCTCGACAATTGAAGATTCACGAGCGGAATTATACGACGCATGATCTAGAATTGGGAGCAGTCGTGTTTGCATTGAAGATGTGGAGACACTACTTGTATGGGGTTAAATTCACTGTGTTTACTGATCATAAAAGCCTTCAACATATTTTTGATCAGAAACAGCTGAACATGAGGCAACGTAGGTGGGTCGAGCTGATAAACGACTATGATTGTGAAATTCGTTATCATCCCGGGAAGGCGAACGTGGTGGCCGATGCTCTAAGCAGAAAGGAACGAGAACCAATCCGAGTACGAGCGATGAACATAAAAATTCGCATGAATCTCAACTCACAAATCAAAGAAGTTCAACGAGAAGCACTTACTAAAGAAAATATAGGAAATGAAATAATGAAGAAGTATGAGAAGCAACTCGTTATGCGGGAAGATGGAATTCGATATTTTGCAAATCGTATTTGGGTACCGAAGTTGGGTGGATTAAGGAAGTTGATATTGAACGAGGCACATAAGACAAGATATTCGATACATCCTGGAGTTGGAAAGATGTACCAAGATCTTAAGACGCATTATTGGTGGCCTAATTTGAAGATAGACGTTGCAACATATGTTGGGGAGTGTTTAACTTGTTCTAAGGTCAAAGCAGAACACCAGAAGCCGTCAGGGTTACTTCAACAACCAGAAATCCCAGAATGGAAATGGGATGGTATTACCATGGATTTCATCACGAAGTTACCAAAGACTGCCTGGGGATACGACACCATTTGGGTGATTGTTGATCGTCTCACCAAGTCTGCACATTTCTTGCCTATAAAGGAAACGGATAGAATGGAGAAACTATTACGATTGTATATAAAGGAAGTTGTTTCAAGGCATGGGATACCTATTTCCATTATATCCGATCGTGATAGTAGATTTACCTCAAAGTTTTGGCAATCACTACAGGAGGCATTAGGAACTCGTTTGGATATGAGTACCGCATATCATCCGCAGACCGACGGGCAGAGTGAAAGAACAATTCAGACTCTTGAAGACATGCTCAGGGCATGTGTGATCGATTTTGGAAACGGTTGGGATAAATATCTACCGTTAGCAGAATTCTCGTATAATAATAGTTATCATGCGAGCATTGGAGCTGCGCCATTCGAAGCATTGTATGGAAGGAAGTGTAGATCTCCTATCTGTTGGAATGAAGTAGGAGATCGACAATTAACTGGTCCCGAGATCATACATGAAACGACTGAGAAGATAGTGCAAATCAAGGAGAGATTAAAAACAGCCCGCAGTCGCCAAAAGAGCTACGCCGATGTCCGAAGGAAACCATTAAAGTTTCAGGTCGGGGACATGGTTATGCTAAAGGTGTCACCTTGGAAAGGTGTAATACGTTTCGGCAAAAGGGGTAAACTGAACCCAAGATACGTAGGCCCGTTTAAGATCATCGAACGCATTGGACCGGTAGCTTATCGACTCGAGTTACCACAACAACTCGCCGGAGTACATAATACCTTTCACGTCTCAAACCTTAAGAAGTGTCTTGCAAAGGAAGACCTCACCATTCCTCTTGAGGAAATCCATGTCGACGAGAAACTACAATTCGTCGAAGAACCAATCGAAATCATGGACCGTGAAGTTAAACAGCTCAAGCAGAGCAATATACCGATTGTTAAGGTTCGTTGGAATGCTAGAAGAGGTCCCGAGTTTACTTGGGAACGAGAGGATCAGATGAAGCAAAAGTATCCACACTTGTTTCTCGATGACGCAAAATAGGTACAATTTTAAAATTTCGGGACGAAATTTATTTAACGGGGAGGTAATGTAACGACCCGCACTTTTTCGATCATTCTATACTTATAAGATTAATATTTACATAAATTAAACCTTGCCAACATGATAAGCAATCCAAATTGTCGAGATTTATATTTCCGAAAAGAGTTTTACACAACGTTTGACCGTCTAGTTTGACCGATGATATCACGAACTATACAATATATGATAATTGTACGTTTGTGTATATAAATGTATATATACATATTTAACATGATTAATAAATGTTTTAATATCTCATTTTGTATTAATAACAACAAGTTATATGTGTATTTTGAAACTACTAACTTAAGTTTTCAAAACGATAACTATACGTAACGTTATTTGACATAAATACTTAAGACTTATAATGTTTATACATATATCGTATAAGTAATGTATTTAATCACTTTTAAGAACTTAAATACATAAAATCATATAAGTGTATTCACAAAAGATAGCTATATTTGAATCCTCATTCCATTTTTCACAAAATTTCTATACGTATACCTAGAGTATTTGTACTCGTATCATACCAAGCTTCTATACGTATTTACTAATAGTAAATACACATCAAAATCACCACCTAACCAGCCATTATTCATGCCATGAGGGCTAGGTAATTGAACTTGGAAGCAATTAGGACTAGATACATAAAATTATCACTTGAAATTTTGTCTCCATACTCCCCCATTCACGTTTTTTAAAGGGTTAGGAGTAACCCATTTTTGATTCATTTTACTCCAAGTATCTAGCCAAAACACACACATACTTATGAACCCTAAAACACCTTAACCACCTCAGCTCATAACCTTGAAGATCTAGCTTCAAAAACCATACTAAAACACCATAAGAAAACCATACAAAAACACTTCAAGAAAACCCTCCAAGAACACCAACTTACTTCCAATCTTTCATCCACTTCTATCACCCTTTTGATTCTAGCTTCTTACTTCTCTTTTACAGCAACTTCATCCAAGGAACTTGAGGTAGAATATATGTTCATAACCTTATTCGATTCATATATATATAGCTATCATATTTTGTGGTATACAAGTTTAACAACAAGAACATAGTTTGAATGTTTTCAAACTTGTTTGCAAACTAAATAGATCCTTCTAACTTAACTTTTAAAATACTTCAAGACCTGTAATATAACTTATGTATATGCTAATTTAACAAGGTAAAACTTGGTTTTTCAAAGTATAGGTATTTTTAGAAAAATGGTCATTAAATGATTTTGTTGTAACGAAAATGATTAACTTCATAAGTTTCACTAAAGTTTGACCTATGCCGTGTGATTTTGAATACAAACTAAGGTATTTACAGTTCATAGTCTTAAAGAGGGACTCGATCCAAGGAGATGGCAAGTTGAATCAACGAAAACGGACTTGTAACGAAGAAACTATGACCGAAACAAAATTGGTTATCCAAGGCTTAAATGACTTCGGGATTCATTGGAAAAATTTACATAAAATCACATACTTCTAAGATAACATGATATTTTATATATATGTACTCATAATTCAATTTCATATGGTTCAGGATCACCCGTAAGCAACACGAGAAGATTAATCATAAGATCCCATGATTGTACGCAACACGTCATTTGACAACACCGGTACCATGGGTCAAGATTAATCTCGACCAATACATTTATGATGGGGTTTTACGGGAGTTTTATTTATTTCGTTGGGGGTTGTATTTATTCATTGCGGGTATATTAAACATCTAAAAATGAACCATTAAAAATTGAATTGCTAACCTCGGACTGCTAACTTCGGACTAAGGAAATATTCAAAGTATTAAAAGTATAACAAGTATATATATATAACGTTTGTTTAAAATGAAAACATATTGATATATTATATATGGATAGGTTCGTGATATCAACCGGAAGACCGAGTCAAATTATTTATATCATCAAGACAAAAGTGAGTATATAGTCCCACTTTTAAACTCTAAATATTTCGGGATGAGAATACATATACTTTATGTTTTACGCTATGGACACAAGTAACTGAAAAATATATTCTACGTTGAGTTGTACCACTGGCATACTTCCCTGTAGCTTGGTAACTAATATTTACAGCGGTATTGTAAACGCGAATCCTGTTGATAGATCTATCGGGCCTGACAACCCCAACCGGACTGGACGACCAGTATTCAACGGTTGCACAGTACTTCGTTTTGTGACTACACTTGGTACGGTGTAGTAAGATTTCATATTAAAGGGAATATGCGACGTGAAAATGTTAAGTATGGTTACCGAGTGCTCAACCACTTAGAATACTTTTATTAAACTGTTTATATACGAAATCTTGTGGTCTATATATATATATTGCTGCCGGCATTAAACCTATATCTCACCAACTTTATGTTGACCTTTTTAAAACATGTCTATTCTCAGGTGATTTCTAAAGCTTCCGCTGTATCATGTTGGATCTAACCAGGATCTTGCGTACGCATGTTTGTGTCAAAAATAAAACTGCATATCCGAGATGTTGCATTGTAAAATATGCTAGAAACCGTGTTGTTGTCATCATTTGTAAAGTTTGTAAGTCGAAGATTATCGCTAAACGTTAATCTTCTTTTTATTGTCTTAAGCTTGTAACAAAAATAATGGTTATGGTTTGTAATGTATAATATATGCAGTTTTCTTTCAAAAATGTCTCATATAGAGGTCAATACCTCGCAATGAAATCATACGTTATCTAACGCGTTCTTATGGTTAAGGACGGGTTATGACAAGTTTTATAAGTGAAATATCCGACAAAGAAATCACAACAGGTTTGCGCATTAACCCAAAGAAGATCTTAATCGCCGAAGAACCCAATCTTACTACGTAAGATTTTCTCTAGATTCCTTAAAATTTCGGAAATCAATCCTAACCACGTCATCGGTTGAAACGAATATATTTACTTATTTATTTCACTCTTTTGTAATAGCTTCACTCGTGCGCTTCACATGATCGAATCGTTTTACCTACATCACTCAATACTGATAAAACTCTATTATTACCCCATATTCGTCATGAAAATATTCCTATTGTTATCTATGACAACCTCTATAAAAATTTCGAGGACGAAATTTCTTTAACGGGTGGGTACTGTAACGACCCGGAAATTTCCGACCAAATTTAAACCTTAAACTCTATATGTTTTCGACACGATAAGCAAAAACCTTAATGTTGAGTCTAGAAAGTTTGAAATCTATATTTAGGAAATCAATTACCCTTTGACTGTGCTCGATGACTCACGAATAATTGTTGTAAATAAAATGTAAGTATATACAATATTTGAAATTTTTAAAATATAAGTTAACATTAAAATTAAAAGATGTAAAATAAGATATAAATAATTAAGTTTTACAAAAAAATAAATTTATTTATAAATGTATGATATCTAGGGATAATTATGATGATATGTATATTGTATATATATATATATATATAATATAATACTCACTATAATTTACTATGTATATAATTAATAAGTGTTACATACTTGATATACAAGTCAAGAAAATAATTGTTATAAATTTATTATTACACTCATTATTAATACTTGTATCAATATCAATATTAGCTTTATGTATATATTATAATTGTAACTTAAATAATGACAGTTATTAATATTGTTATTAATAAGTATTAGTATTATTATTAGAAAAATTATTATTATCATTAATATCATTATTAATATTATGACTAATATATTTATTAATATTATTATTTGTATTATTGTTATTAATATGTTTATTATTAGTAACATTAATAAAAGTATTATTAAGATATCATTATTTATTAATTAGTAATATTAATTATATAATTTATAAAATTAATTAATCATATTAACCTGATTCCATTGTGTTCTATCTTTTTATTTTTTTTTTGGTATTTTCTTCTTAATTTGATTCTCTCTGTCGGGTCTTCTGTGGTATAAAACAAACGACCCTCACATGATATCCCTAACATTTCTCCCTCAATAACAACTACAGATATTTAAACAAATTCAGATTTTAATTAGAATTTTATTATTTTTGAGATGCCTCTGTTCTTAATAAATTTCACCATAATTCGATTTTGAACAAATTTCCAAAATCTATAAATTCAAAGTTGTTAGAAATAATCTATTTAGACTCTCTGTAAGTTTTCATGCTTCAATTCTTTTTATTAACTGCGAATTTGTAAAGTTAAAGTTTTAAATTAAAAGTTAACAGATTTTTCTTCTTTAAAATTCGAATTGGTGTGGGTGTTTCAAGTTCAATAATCGATTCAGAAAGTTTCCTTGAATGATTTACTACCTATCTCGTGTATAAAGTTTCTGTTGAAAAAGCCTCCATGTCGAAAATCAAATTTGTGTGTTTTTTTTTTTTTTTTTCATTTTAAACATCGACGGTTCTTTTTAATTATCCATTATATATATTTTTTTTCTTTTCCCTCTTCTTGTCCATGTCTGTTAATCCAAATCAGAAGTACTAGGGGATTCTGGAAATCTTTAATATACTAAATTGAATCGAAAACCAAATGTCATGGGGATATGAATGTTCCTGTCGGGTGGGAGTCTGTTGAATCAGATGTAGATGATGATGAAACAGAAAAACGATTAAGTTAAAAATATTTAGGATCATTTTAATTCAGAAAAACGGGACAGCCCAGGTGGTCAGGAGTGTTTATGGGTTATCAGCAGGTCAGGGGTTCGAGCCCTGCAGTGGCCTAATTTTTTTTGGAATTCGATTTATAAGGTAGTTTTTATAACTTTTTATTTTTTTTGTTATTTCTATTATTGTTATTATTATTATTGTTATTATTATTATTATTATTATTATTATTATTATTATTATTATTATTATTATTATTATTATTATTATTAAAAATATAATTATTAATTAACATTGTCATTACTAATATTATTATTATTTTTGAATTGTGCCTAAGTATTGGTATTATATAAATATTAACATTAGTAGCATAAATAGTATTAACAGTAAAATTCATATTTTACAGTTTTAATTATTATATTCATTATCGATATTATAACCCTTAGAATAATTATTAACATGATTATCTTGTTTAGTAATAAAAAGAATTATCATTTTTTTTTTATTCATTTCTAACATTATTAAAAATACTACATTATTTTAACAAACAAATTATATAAAAATATAATCAATACATATAATATAATGAAATTATAATTTTTTTTTTATAAAAGGAGTATATGAAATATATATATATTATTAAATAACTAATAGAATTATATGTGCATATATTTATTCGATTACAAATATGTATATTAATAAATACACCAATTATATAGGTTCGTGAATCCAAGGCCAATCTGATACGTGTTCAGTGATGTTATATGTATTTTCACTACAAAATACAGTACGGTGAGTATATAGTCCCTTTTAAACTTTAAATATTTTTGGGCTGAGAATACATGCGCTATTTTTATAAGTGATTTACGTTATGGACACAAGTGACTAAAATTACGTTCTACATGGGTTTGAATCAAAAATCCCCTAGCTTGGTAACTTTAACTATTGGTTTATGAACTGGTAGGCGCGAATCCTAAAGATAGATCTATCGGGTTTTACACCCCCACCCAGATGTTGTTCTAGTCACTACTAAACTAGAAGAACGGGTGTTTAGTACTTCGAGGTTAACGGAACGCACTTGATTCGGTGCACATATTATTATAACTCAGGGGTACACACTCTTGTTAAGGCTAGTTACCGGGTGCCCACTACTTAGAATGCTTTTCATACACTTGCGAGTGTATTATGTTTATAAACTTTAAATCTTGTGGTCCATAGTTATAACGCTGCTAGCATCAAACTTATATATCTCACCAACTTTATGTTGACCTTTTAAAGCATGTTATTCTCAGGTACGAATTAAGTCTTCCGCTGTGCAATAGCTCATATTAAGGACCTTACTTGGAGTCGATCATCGCAATGGGACCAACTGTTGAAGACGTTGTCTGGGAGGATTAGTTCGGGTCTTTACAGTACTCGAATTGGTTCTCGTTCCTTTCTGCTTAGAGCATCGGCCACCACGTTCGCCTTCCCATGATGATAACGAATTTCACAATCATAGTCATTTATTAACTCGACCCACCTACGTTGTCTCATGTTCAGCTGTTTCTGATCAAAAATATGTTGAAGGCTTTTATGATCAGTAAACACAGTGAATTTAACCCCATACAAGTAGTGTCTCCACATCTTCAGTGCAAACACAACTGCTCCCAATTCTAGATCATGCGTCGTATAATTCCGCTCGTGAATTTTCAATT
This sequence comes from Rutidosis leptorrhynchoides, assembly GCF_046630445.1. Lineage (NCBI taxonomy): Eukaryota > Viridiplantae > Streptophyta > Magnoliopsida > Asterales > Asteraceae > Rutidosis > Rutidosis leptorrhynchoides. The sequence continues at coordinate 466,250,623 of NC_092333.1, forward strand.
GTCGGGATGCGTATGCAATAACTTTCTTCCGTTGCATAAGAACGCAACCAAAACCTTGTCGCGAAGCGTCACAATATATTTCAAAATCATCGTTCCCTTCTGGTAACGATAAAATAGGCGCCGTAGTTAACTTCTTCTTTAGTAATTGAAATGCACTCTCCTGCTCAGAGGTCCATTCATATTTCTTCCCTTTTTACGTTAACGCTGTCAACGGCTTAGCTATTCAGGAAAAATCTTGAATAAACCTTCTATAATAACCGGCTAAACCCAAAAATTGGCGTATCTGTGTTAGTGTCTTAGGAGTCTCCCATTTTTCAATGGCTTCAGTTTTTGCTGGATCAACCTGAATTCCTTTGCTACTAACAACGTGGCCAAGAAATTGCACTTCTTTCAACCAGAAAGCACATTTAGAAAATTTAGCATATAGCTGTTCTTTTCTCAACAACTCTAATATCAACCTTAAATGCTGCTCATGCTCTTACTCACTCTAGGAATAGATAAGAATATCATCAATGAAAACGATAACAAACTTATCTAAATACGGACTACAAACTCGATTCATGAGGTCCATGAATACAGCTGGCGCATTTGTCAACCCAAACGGCATGACCAAAAATTCGTAATGACCATAACGTGTCCGAAAAGCAGTTTTCGGAATGTCCTCTTCTTTGACACGTAATTGATGATAGCCCGATCTTAGGTCGATTTTCGAATAAACACATGATCATTGCAGTTGATCAAATAAGTCATCAATTCTCGGTAGTGGATACCGATTCTTGATAGTTAACTTATTTAATTCACGATAATCTATACACATCCTAAAAGATCCATCTTTCTTCTTAACAAATAAAATTGGAGCTCCCCACGGTGAAGTACTTGGTCGTATGAATCCACGGTCCAGTAATTCTTTTAACTGATCTTGAAGTTCTTTTAACTCGGACGGTGCAAGTCTATATGGCGCACGAGCAACTGGTGCAGCTCCTGGTACTAAATCTATTTGAAATTCCACAGATCTAAATGTAGGTAATCCCGGCAACTCTTCCGGAAAAACTTCAGGAAAATCTCTTGCCACAGGCACGTCATTGATGCACTTCTCTTTTTCTTTCTTTTCGACTTTATTAACATGTGCTAGAATAGCATAACATCCCTTTTCTAAACACTTCTTGGCTTTCAAACAGCTAATGAGTTTTAGCTTTGAATTACCCTTCTCTCCATAAATCATCACCGGCATTTTATCCTTACCAGGAATGCGAATTGCCTTCTTGGCACACACAACTTCAGCTCCTATTTTGGACATCCAGTCCATGCCAACTATTACATCAAAACTTCCTAATTCTACGGGTATCAAGTCAATTTTAAACGTTTCTCCGGCTAAATTTATTTCACAATCACGACAAATTTTATCGGCTTTAATTAGTTTACCATTAGCTAACTCAATCATGTACTTAGCATCTAGAGGTAATGATGAACAATTCAATTTAGTGTAAAAATTTCTACACACGTAACTTCTATCGGCACCAGTATCAAATATAATAGACGCTGATAAGTTATTAATGGTAAACGTACCCGTAACAAGCTCCGGGTCTTCACGTGCCTCTCTAGCATTAATAATAAATGCTCTCCCACGTGCAGGTCCGACATTCTTCTCTGGATTCGGGCACTGGCTCTTATAGTGACCTTGTTTTCCACACCCAAAACAAGTAACGGTAGCCAAAGCAGTTCTATTTGCATTGGTGGCAGGAGTCTTGGTACCATTAGTATTTGTAACGAGAGCCCTACAATCTTCAGCAAGATGACCCTGTCGATTACACTTGTTGCATACCACACTACAGTAACCAAAATGATGTTTGTGGCATCGGTTGCATAAAGGACTTTGTCCTTTGTAACCAAAACCTGAACCACTACCCGCACCTTTCGTGGTTTCTTGTTTCTTAAAAGATTGTTGTTGGTTACCTCGATCATAATTTCCATTCCACTTTCTTTTGTTACCTGATACCTTCACATCAGTATTGAATGCTTTCTTATCCAAGATGACCTGATCCATTAGCTCGTTCGCCATGGTTATAGCTTCATGAATTGTCTTAGGTCTCGATGCTGTAACGTTTGCCTTAACCTTTGTGGGCAAACCATCTTTGTACATTTCAATCTTCCGTTCTTCGGTTGGAACCAATTCAGGACATAGCAAAACTAATTCCATGAATCGCTGATTGTAGTTGGTGATTTCAGTACCAACAACCTTCAGACTTCGTAATTCATCTTCCAACTTCCTAACCTCGTTCCTTGGACAATATTCGTTGATTAACATTGTTTTGAATTCCTCCCATGGAGTATCATAAGCTACATCTCCTCCTACAGCCTTCACATAATTTTTCCACCACGTGAGTGCACTATCTTGTAAAGTGCACGATGCATACTTGGTCATGTCCTTTTCAACACAACCACTGATTTTAAACACAGTTTCCATCTTTTCTATCCACCGGGTTAAACCGATCGGTCCTTCCGTTCCACTGAATGATGAGGGCTTGCAAGCTTGAAAAGTCTTGTAGGTGCATCCTACACGAGGATTTGGGTTAACTGCAGCAGCTCTTGCAGCCTCGACCCATAACATTCTGTCGTTCACTCGCTGGTTGATGAATTCCTCGACTTCTTGTTCCGTCATTCGATTCAATCGCGCCATTTCCTAATGAAAGAAAATAATTATTCACATGGAATATTATAGATGTAGTGTGTATTTATAGTACATTATAGCTTGTTAATAATATGAACCAGGTATTATTATAAAAGCCTTTTCTTCTTATTAGCGTTTTATAATTATATCTAGGGTAGTACCTACCCGTTAATGTTCATACTTAATAGCTTAGTACAGAACCAATTACTACAATCTAAATAATACTTAACCATGGAAAATTATTGCATTTCATACTTCACTATTTTACATATGCTTATCTTACATCGAACATTAAGCAAACCACACTAATAATATTATACAAAACATTATATGATCCCATGGTTTAATACGGCAGCGCATCGTTTGGTCTATTTTCTAGGACGTTTAGGTTCAAGGAATGGCCTACCGCTTATCCTAGCTGTCTGCCTATATTTTGGTTGTGGGGCTGAAGAACTGGATGCCGGGATAGCACTAATAGGAATAGCGGGTATAGGGGTGGTAGTGTTTAGTGGAGTTGGTGCCACATCATCATTACTAAACTCGGGATTTGAATTTTCTAATTCATTAGCCTTTCGTTTCTTTCCTTGTTCGAACTTGTCTTTCGTAATTTCCTGTATTTCTTCCTCGGGTTCACTTTCCTCCTCGGGTTCACTTTCCGGGTTCCCTATAGTTGGTTCATCCGGAATTTGTGAGTCTTCCCCAAAGATGTTATTTTCGTCATCGGATAGGTTAATGACTGAAGCACCATCTGAAGATTCTGATTCGGAGTCGCTGAATGTGATAACAAGTTTTGAGCCCGACATCTATCACACAACAACTAACCCATTAGTACTACATAATATTTACATATAAATTTTAACCAACAATGATAAGCAATGGTTTTTAAAAATCAGACCCGGTCAAAGTCCAGACTTACTAATGTATCCTAACGACTTCTCGGTTAGACACACTAATGCAAACCTGGTTCGCTAAGACCACCGCTCTGATACCACATGTCATAACCCGTCCTTAACCATAAGAACGTGTTAGATAACGTATGATTTCATTGCGAGGTATTGACCTCTATATGCGACATTTTTAAAAGAACAACTGCATATATTTTACATTACAAACCATAACTCTTATTTTTAATACAAGCTTTAGACAATAAAAAGATGATTATCGTTTAGCGATAATCTTAGACTTACAAACTTTACATATAATGATAACA